>NC_141378.1:24041255-25511255 GCF_017979445.1 Akebia trifoliata
ATCCTAGAACATTGAAAATGACTTAAAACGTAAAAAATCCTCTACGAGGTAAAACGATAATTTTATTACTTATAATAATTAAAATTTTCAAAATTAATAAATAAATCATTAATAATGCAAAAGTGAAACATTAAGTCATCAAGTAAAACTAAAGTCAATCAAGTAAGGCTAAAGTCAAGATAGTAAAAGCCTACCAAGAAAGACTAAAGTCAAAGTATTAAAGTCAATCTCATAAGACTAAAGTCAAAACCCTAATCTAAATAATCAAGTCAATCTCATAAGACTAAAATCAAAATCACATCTAAACAAGTCAATCTCATAAGACTAAAGTCAAACCCTAAATTAAAACCCTAAAGACTAAGTCAATCTCATGAGACCAAAGTCTAAATCCTAATTGAAACCCTAAAGAAATCCTAATTATCCTAAAAGACTTTATAAAAAGGAACCTCCACACCCTATTTCGTATCAAATAATAAATCCTAAGAGATAGGTCAAAAAACTTCCCTAGCCTCCCATAAACCCTAATTTTGAAGCCCCAACTCCTTACCTAACACCCATACTTCAATTTTAGCTTGAAAAGTACTTAGAAACCCTTCAAAAACACCCCAAAATCCATAACAAATTCGAAGAATCTAGATCTAAGAAAGTGATACCTTCCCTCGGAGCTCAGAGATTAGATCCAGAGACAGAACAAAGGGAGGAATACTATACGAAGAGCTATTCTATTAGATCTGAGGGGATAAATCGTTGCGTTCAAAAAAGGTGAGTATTTTTATTTATTTATTATTATTTAGGTCTTGTTAGTAATGTAGTTTTACTTGGGAATTAGTAGAAACCGGTGTTTGCCGGGCGGGGTTGGTGCCTAACACCTTCCAACCCCGTAACGTGATCCCCGGACACGTATTTTTCTTTCGTAGATTAGTTTATTTGCCTTTTAGAGTCAAAATTCGATTCCTATACCGTAATAACTAGGTGGCGACTCCCAAACCTCAAAGGTCAAAAGCGGATCCGCACACCCAGCGGATCGAGGGCGCTTTTAGGATAGTATAACGGAGGGTAATGCATCTATCAAGAACATGACCAGGCATTTGATGGAATTCACAAAATTGTCCATTGTCCAAGTTTGGAGGGAGGGGATTAGGTAAAATCTTAGGTTCCTATGGTGTCAACAATCCCATTTTCATTAATTTTTGATAAGCAACACTAAGAGACATTCCAAGATTGAAAAATTGTTTTCTTGGCTTAGTTTGTGAGGACTGAGCGGCTTGAGGAGATAGTGCGAAAGAGGTGTTGGCCACTTGTAAGGAATTGACACTGGGTTTAAATGTTGGATTTTGACTCAGACGAGTTATCAAAAAGTTCAGAAGAGTAGGCATCCTCAACTTGATTTTCAGCCTCAATGAGAGATTGAAAAGTGGAAAGGTATTGAGGCATCAAGTACTTGGCATAATTTGGAGTGAGATTCCTGAGGATGATCTTAACATGTTCCTTCTCTTAAGGTCGGTCCTACAATTGAGCAGCTTTAGCTCTCCATCGAGCAATGAATTCAGTGAAGGTTTCCCCAGGCTTCTGTTTAGTAGTTTCTAAATTTCTTTTTATGAGTTCAATATCCGTGTTGAATGAATACCGACCAATAAACTCTTTCATCAATTCATGTCATGTTCTTACCCGAGATGAGTCCAATAACATTAACTAGCATAGGACAGGACCTATAAGGGTTCTTTGAAAAAGTTAAGTCATCTGTTATTCACTCAGACCCTTAAATTGCATTATGCCGACATATACTTTCAAATGAGTCCTAGGACATCTAATTCTGTCAAACTTCTTCATATCTAGCATTGTGAACTTCTCTGGCAGACGGACCATGGGAAACAAGGTCATTGCCTCTAATCCAAGAGTAAGATCGTCGGGGTCTTTGATATTCTTCAAAGTAATTTCAACCTGAGTTATTCGATGAGCTAAAATAGGGTCGATAGGTAATTCATTATCTTCTTGGTCTTTGACGAGGTCAAACACAGCGTGAGGTTCTATATTTTATCTTTTTTCTTTTCAATTTTCAGGGATTCAATTTGTGCTTGGACATAAATAATAATCTGTGAATTAAAAAGATTCTAAAATCTGACGAAGCGCAGCTTCATCCATGGTACTCCTATCTTCTTGTGGTAAAGACTAACTACTTGGCAATGGTACTCTAAAAAGATGACTTTTTTCACAGACCTAAAGTGGTACAGATGGAGGTTTAGAACATTTGGGACCAATTATCACCTGAGTAGAAGTATACCAAGATTAACCATTGATTCTGAAAATTTTATTCTTAACCATATGACTAAAATTTTGAGATTAGCTTAAGTTCGGTGGGAAACATTGAATCCAATTGCACTATAAGTTTATAGTGCCCAAGAAGGTGAAAAATGTTAGTCACGGGTTTGCCCCTAATTGGGATAGAACATTTGATCAGACAAAATAATTTTGACCCTAAGATCACATCTTTTGGTATAAAATGGTCTGAATCTTTGAAAGTAAAACCAATTAGTCCAACCGGTTTGATGTTGATCAATATTGATCCATTTGTCGATAGGGCCAATTGACTTACATTTCACACATTAGGTCGAATCGATATTGCAGGTCGAGTTTGAAACGGTCTGGATCGGTCCCCCACTTACCTGTTGGTTGGATTGATTAGAATAACCCGGGAACACCCATAGTCGGTTCGAGTCATGACCTATAGGAAGGTTCCTAAACTCTAGGTTTTACTACGTGTAATGCAATTTATCTGTCCACCCTTCCTAAATGCACCTATATACCTCTCAAATGTACTAAATCAGACGGTACGTAGTGACTTGGTTTGATATACCGTATAGGTGATAATCTAAAACTCCAACCCACTTCTCTAAAGTCAAAAGCAACCAGTTTAATCCCTAGTTGAGAGGTGGCGCACAATTCTGAGCAAGAGCCCTCTTAAATACTTCTCGTCTATAATAGACGTTGTCTATCCCCCTCGTACAGTAGGGTACAGCGGGGCAGGATCTTGCTTAGGTACTGATTTTGACCAATAAGTGCAATTGGTAAACTTGGATTATCCTTGATATACCATACATGTACGAGTCTAGGGTTGTAGCTTTTATAAATGGTTTAGCATCCCACGAGGGGACCGACCACGTATTAGTACTACGTTGGCAATCAGGACATGTGATTATGCGGCTTACAATAGGACAAAGGCTCAGGTCGCTCCAGCATGAGTGCATCGATATACCTTTCAGAATCACCTGATCAAATGGTACTGATACTCCAGTTTTATATACCCTAAGGTACATGACTGGAGTTGTGGTTTTCATGAATGACGTCGCATCTCCAAAAAGACCAGGCCACGCACTAGTGCCACGTTGGTTATAAGGGATATGCAAAGTAATATAAACGTGCTAGTCATTTGTGCAAAATAGGGTGGGGGTGCCTGGGGCATTTTTTAGATAAGTGGGCCTATAGGCCAAATCAAATCATCACAATATGGATATTAGAAAAATATGATCATACAGCATGAATATCCAAAGCATCAAGATCAAGAATAAGGCATGCACATCAAAATATATATCAATTATGATCATAGCATATCAGATAGGCAATTAATCAAGGTAGTAAAAAGGAGAGCAACGATGATCAATCCATTAGGATAACACGAAAACAATATCGATCATTGATCAAACATTGAGATAGGCAAAAAAATTCTTTTTTGAAAAATTAAATTGATTACTCAACAAAATTCTCAATGAGCACTTCCGTTACCTTGATTAACACATTAAGATTTCAAATTTTACGAAGAGTCATTAGGCCCACATGATCGATAATCCAATGTCATGGCCTTCTAGATTTCAAGGAAAAGTTTGGATTTAAAAATAATATTTAAAAAATAACAGGCTTAGATCCAAGTTCTAGAAAATATATAGTTATTGACTTTGACTAAAGTCATAATATTTTATATTAAAAGAGAAAGAATATATATACATATATATATATATATATATATATATATATATATATATATATATATATATATATTGAGGAAAAAATTCTTTCAAAATTCATTGAATTGGTGGCATTGGATCATGCCACGTGTGAGCTTAATGACCCATAGCAAAAGTAAAGTCTCACCAAGTGAGTTAGGTTATACCATTGTGGCGAAAAAAATTTAGTATGGAATGTGATTTCCAAAATTTGGAGTGGGACCCATGCATGATTCATTAAAAAAAAACTTTATAAAATATTTTTTTCTTGGCAGCACACATAGTTTGTAGGTTAGTAAAGTTCTTATATGGGCTAAAACAAGCACCTAAACAATGACATGAGAAGTCTGATTTTGTGCTAAAATCTAAAATATATATTTTTAATGATTGTGACAAGTGTGTGTGTGTGTGTGTGTGTGTGTGTGTGTAGCAAATTTAGTGGCAAGACTGGTGTAATCATTTACTTGTACGTAGATGATATGTTGATTTTATAAACAAATCTTAAAAAAATTTAGGAAACTAAATCTTTCCTAAAATCCAAATTTGATATGAAGGATTTAGGAGGAGTTGATGTCATGTTAGGGATTAAAATAGCTAAAAAATATGAAGGATTTGTATTGTCTCAAAGCCATTATGTAGAAAAAGTTTTTAAAAAGTTTGGACACTTTGAAAGTGTACCTGTTTTGACTCCCTTACATCTGAACATGAAGTTAAAAAAAATAAAGGTGATGGTGTGTTACAAAAAGAATATGCAAGGATCATAGGAAGTTTGATGTATTTAATGAACTGTACTCGTTTAGATATAACTTTTGTTGTGGAGGTATTAAGCAGGTTCACTAGTAATTCTAGTAGAGACCATTGGACAACATTCCTGAGAGTGCTCAAATATTTGAGAGGAACCATAGACATGGGCTTACATTTTAGTGGAAACACAAATGTGTTAAAAGGGTACAGTGATGCGAACTGGATCTCAAAATCTGATGAATCTAAGTCCACTAGTGGTTATATTTTTACGCTAGGTAGAGGAGTTGTCTCTTGAAAATCATCCAAGCAGACATGTATGGCTAAATCTACTATGGAATTAGAGTTCATTGCATTAGAGTTAGCAATAATTGAGATTGAATGGCTGAGAAACCTATTGATATGTATTCCTTTATGGGAAAAATCAATGCCATCGGTATTTATTCACTGTGATAGTCAAGCTGCTATAGCCAAAACTAAAATCATATATATAATTGTAAGAGTAGACACATTTGTCTTAGACATAATATAGTCAAGCAATTATTAACGGATGTAATGATTGTTATTGACTTTGTGAGGTTAGAAGTAATTTAGCAGATCCATTAACAAAATCATTAACTAAAGGGTTAGTGAGTAAATCATCGAGGGGAATAAGACTAATGCCTTTGAAAATAATTAGGCTGTGATGGAAACCCAATCTATATGACTGGAGATCCCAAGAATAGATTCAATGGGTAGTAGCAAGTCACTGAACTAATTGATGAAGCACTAGTGAAAAAGAGTTAACAAACTCTTTATCCCTTTCCTATGGTGTTAAGTAGTACTTATCTATAACGAGTTAAGGGTGAACAAAAGTTCTTAATATAGTCCATAACCTTATTGGGAGGTGTGTAATAGTCATAGAACACACTTGATGGACATACTAATATGAATGTGGAAGTGTGAATGCTTCATATGAATACTATAGGCAATTATTCTAAAGCATTCATGAAAGACCAAGATTTGACACATGCCCAAAAAGTGTCAAATCGTAAGAACTCGAACAGTTCTAGAAAACAAGATATGTATGATATGATAGTTAACTTACACTAAAAGGGAAAGGGTTAAGTAACCTACTTACACCAAGTCCCTGTGAGTTCTGCTTATCTATACTAAGTATTGATTAAGTCCAAAAGACATCGATATTAGGTATTCGATATTTCACCTTATACAAGCAGCAATTCCTTCTCTTCTTACTATGAGTTTATGGGGATTATTGTAAAATTCATAGTTTTATTTCATGTCATAGTTTTTTATTTCATATAATTTTGAAGATAAGATTTGAACTCAAGATCTCTTGAGTGTTACTTGTAAAAAGTAGAATTTTCTTCTTTTGGTGAAACATAAACTAAAAGAACTTTTTTCTTTTTCCTTTTTTGTATAAGTTGAAGGTCAAAGATTCTCTTTGCTTTATTAGTTATGAGAGTTGTAAAGACAACTCTTCAATTATTTAATCCCACATCGGATAAATACAATAATATTTTTCAACTTATTAATGATTCCTCTCTCACTATTGCTTGAGTGTGAGAGAGTAAGAAACCGGGCCTCGCACGCACATAGGGGCGTAAGGCATCGTGGGACTGCAGCCCATTATGTTTGGGGACAACCCGTCGAAAAATCTTAGTACACATGCAGGGGGTGCAAATCTCAAAATTTAAGCCTCACGTGGGTGAGTATGAAAGGCCCACTTTTGTGAGTTAATGTGTTGACCATTTGGGTCTGTTGTGAACCGTTGGACCTACTACTTATAAAAATGTATCGTCTCCTATTGTTTGACATCCACAAAACTTTTTTATCTCTCTTCTTCTCTCATATTCTCTCCAACTGCATTGAGGATTCATTCCTAAAGGGGCAAAATTGGTTTTAACTTCTAAGGACAACGGCTTCTTCGTGTCTCAGTCACCGATAGGTTCTTCAAATTTCTTCGAGTTCTCTACATTATACTATTGCTTATAATTTATTGTTTCAACAAATCAAAATCGGAATTTCCAATAGATTTTTCTTCTTTTCTTTTCTTCGAAAGAAAAATTGAGTCGATTCATGGTTTGTGACATTTTAAGTAATTATCTTCAAGTCGGTGTCATGATATTAAGTTTTTCTTTGATTGGATAGGAAAATTTTATAAAAGTTTTATTCCAAGTCTCTTCTAATTCTTATGAATGATTGGGGTCAAAAAAAGAGTCAACTTAATTCCTAATAAAATTAAGTCAACTCATTAATCTTCTAGGGTTTAGTTCAATTTTCTTGTCTATATAAAATCATTGTGTTAACTCATTAATTGCGTACTCTAAAAAAAAAAATCGGTCTGTTTTTTAAAAGGTAGCATCGAGTCCACTTGAGATTTTTTGTGTCCCTAGGCTTTGAAATTATTTTTATTAATTTGACTCATTCGGCATAAAATGGTAAGGATGATTGACCCTACCTTGACTTTGATCTTAGTCTCTTTTAGTTGACTTTAAGATTACCTTGACCTTTGATTGATTTTAGTTTCTACCCATCGACCGTAGGATAGTTTTGGATTGTAGTGATTTTAATCTCCACGTATTGATTTTAATCTTCTCGATCGGGTGAGTTCATTGCTTAACACCATCCGAAACCCATAACTCGACCCCTTGCCCATATTTTTTACCCGTGGATTGATTCGGGTCTATTTGGAGTTATTTTCGGATCCTAAACCTAAACTAGGTGGTGATTCTCTTATCTTAGAAAATCCCCGAATTTATCCAATACTTGTTATTTCTCACCGTGAAAAGTGTCTGAGGCATTTTCAATCCTACTCTGAGAAACTAGCTCCCCTAGATAAAATATGGAATTTCATAAGTCGCTCAATCGTGCATGAAATTTTTAAACAATTTTACTCTCCTTCATCCTAATGTTTTGAAATTGAGTTCTAAAGAGTAGGGGTTTGTACATTTTCACTATGTTAATGCCCTCATATGTAGCTTCTAGAAGTTTTTTAAACTTGATTGGCTGACACACACATACATATCCTTTAATATTTGTCTTCTAAGATGACATTAGTTATGACATGAAATGCTTTAAAGTTATTACAACTGTCAATTTTATCTTAATCAGTCCACCTCGGTCTTGGGATTGAAGTAGTGACACCATCAACCTCTATGATGTCAATGGGAGGTTCCCAACCTTTCTCGATTACAATCCACACATCCCAGCTTAGGGAATTGATGTATGTTACTATTTTTTTCCAAACAGCATATTTGAAGCCATCAAATATTGGTGGATGAGCCGAGGCCCATTTGTCGGGCTAAGGCATTGATCAAAGAGATTTGGATCAACTTAGGTTGTTAGACTTTTCTAGAGTAACCCACTCTGATACCAATTGAATTTACGGGCTTTGTACTGTGTCTAATCCCAGAGGTGTGAAGGGGGGAGGTGAATAGGATAATAAAATTTTCATTTTAAATCTCCTAGGTTCTTTAGGTAAGTCCAATGACAAGATCAAGGCACCTAGATCTATTCACCAATAAGTTAAGCAAATCAAGGTCCTTAGATTATGTTAAAGAGAATAGAACACTTAAATAGACATAAATTAAACTTATGGCCTTTAACAGCATTTAAGTATTTTCATAGCAAGAAAAAACATAAACATAAATCTGAAATGGTGACGCACAATATATAGTGGTTCGGAAATTTGCCTACATCTACTACCAAGTATCCTTCTTAGGGTCTTGGGCTTCATTAACAAAAGAGGTTTCTGATTCACTTCAAAAGCTTATAAAACAGATTTTTCCATAGGCTAAATCTAAACTTATGATTTGAGAAAGATGTTTTCTTCTTCTTCAAACTTGTGGATTTGTACTTAGAGAATCCACAACCTTGTTCTCTTGGATAGAGTCCTCAAATCTAACTATTGGAGTGGGATTAGAGGATATGGGTGCAATTGTGGCTCACTGTTTTAGGGAGGAGAAGGATTTGGGTCTGATGGAAACTTGAAAAGACTCACTTTCTGACTCAACTCCATCCCTGTTCAAGAAGGGTCTGAATTGCTCACAGACTTGCTTTTATAAAGTCTTGAGTTCAAAACTATAAACAATTGCACACACAAGACCAATGTCATTCGCTACAAAGAGCTGCATCCATGGACAAAATCCGTGAATTCTACCACACGTGTGTATCTAAAAAGGTTCAGAAATCCCATTTAAGGCGTAAGAATAGAAATAGAAATCCCAAACTCTAGTGCCAATATAATAAGGAAAAATTAGATTTTTACAGCACTATCAATTCCAATCCTCTTACGGGGATGCAAAATTCAGATTTTTACATAACCATAAATTTTGTATAAGTTTGGGCTTTAGTTGGGATTGCTTATCAAATTATACCTGGTTGATAATTGCACGTTTTTTTTATTCATTTGCAGAAATTGATTCTACCATCGTAGAGAAGAAGGCAGAGCTTTACGCTGAGTGTGCATTGTACATAGATGGCGCCCCTTTTGGGATTTCGACACGAACAAGGTTTTCGTTAATTTGTAGTTTTTTAATCTGAACACGATAAGAGATGGTCTGACGTCTATGAGAGCTTTGAGGGAATTGCTTCTGTATGGTTGCAAAATGGTCAAGCACCTGCCCTCTCTGGGGAAATTGTTCCTTTTAAAACATCTCTACGTATTCCAAGCATACAAAGTCAGGAACCTAAGCTATGATTTCCGTGGCATAGTTGATGGTAGAAACATCGGCTTTGGATACAATTGCAAATTTTAATTTTTGTATTGTTGTAGATACCAACATTTTTTTTTTACTGAAAAATTGAGACCTAAATATATATATATATATATATATATATATATATATATATATATATATATATATATATATATATATATATATATGGGTCCCTATCCGTGGCCAACAGTTTGGCAAACATTTTGGCAAACACTTTTTCAAAACATGGGTTAGAGGTCTTGGAATGGGCTGATTTTTGGTGAGGATGATCTCTACGGTGAGGAGATCATCCTCACCAAAAATCAGCTCATTCCAAAACTTCTAGCCCCATTTTACAAGTTGAAAAATCGTGAACCGTCCATTTTTTGTAAACCATTTTTGATGAGGTTAGAAGTTTTGGAATGGGCTGATTTTTGGTGATGATGATCTCCTCACCATAGAGATCATCCTCACCAAAAATCAGCCCATTCCAAGACCTCTAACCCATGTTTTGAAAAATGTGTTTGCCAAAATGTTTGCCAAACTGTTGGCCATTGAACGCTACTCTATATATATTATTTACACATTTTAAAATATATTATTAATACTATTAATGGCAGTTAAATTAATCACCTCTAATACATTATTGAGTCGTGCTGTGGGGTGACAGGATTTACTGTAATTCTCACAAGTCTGACGTGGACATGTACACATAACAGTAGATGATTTTAACTCATATCACGAGGAAACACATCCATGGTTATGTGCACATCCCACGTCAAACGTGAGAATCGCAGTAAATACTTTTTGCCATTTCAGCATTTTCCCACATTATTTAGTGGCGGTTTACAATAAAAACCAATTATAAGAGACCATCCATTAGATTTTAGAACCTTTTAGACATTTGCTGCTCACTACTTTGAAAGGGCACCCAATTTTCATCATAATACTTAGAACCGTCATTCAAATCCCCACTCAAATCAGATATTGTAGGTTCGAGATGAATGGCTTTTTAGAAGGATTCAATGTAATAATATCTAATTGGTTATCAGATCGAATTTGGATCCAAGATTCAGTAAGGATCTAATGATACACAAACTTGGCACAATTGTTTAAGATCCACTGGGACATATTATTATACGTTTGCACATGTATATAGATTTCATCCTCCTGTCTTAAAAAAAAATATAAATAAATAAAAAATCACAGGTTGCATTAGGATCAAAATTGAGATCTGATGAGGACTTAAAACCAACCAACATGTTTTAGTGAAAGGGTCGGGTTCGTGACACTAGAATCAAAAAGACCTGATCTAAGTTCTAGACCAAATCCAAATCTGGTTCATTAATTACCGGATCTGATGAGTTCAATTCCTTCCACCAACATTGAATCCTTTTTCATCATATTACAATACAATTCCACCATGTCAGAAAATCATCTTCTCTTTCGCTTCTCATTTCTCCTCAGTTAAAACCCCCACCTAACTACCATTAGCAATAGCAAGAAAGTATGATGGAAGACGAAAAATGATAGAAAACAACTTAGGTGATGCCATTTCTTCAAATTTTGATTCTCACAATGATTTTTTGAAAGGATGACACCAAACGGGAACTTATATTTCACATTTTAAATCATTGAAGACATTTCAAATTTAATTCCATCATTATAAGCAAACACATACTTGTGACAGGTCACAAGGGTAACACACCAGCCACATTATACAACCATGATTGACCCCTTCAAACCTTACCACTAATTCTGGACTATATTGTCAATCCAATGTGATGCTTAGCATCAGCAATGTCTAGATAAAAAACCTACACAGATGAACACCATAAAGTTGAATAAACAATTTTTTATTTTTTTTAAAACAAAATTACACTCTTTTAAATTATGAAACCAGAGACATCAAGATCTGAATTTTTACACAATTATTACTGGTACACGCATAAAATAAGAAATTATGATGTCTGAGAAATTTATAACAGAAATTTAACTTAATTTGGAGAGAGAAAATGCACCCGTGCGAGCACAAATTCTTTTCCAGCTATCCAGACACCAGTTTGTGACCATTGCACATCTTCCCAGTCAAGATTATCCTCCAATACCTGCTCAAGAGATAATACCAAAGAAGCAAATGAACAATTGTCAAAATAATGATACCATTTGTATAATTCAATCGTTTAATCACATAATCTATCTAGGCCCATTTCATCAAACTGGACAATGGTGTCATCATCTTGGTTTGGTTCCGAATATCCAAATTTCTAGAAAAGTAGTTTTATTTCACTTCTTTTTTTTTAAACTGAATATCCAAGTATCTCTTTATATTTTCAAATATTCATAGGAGCTCTTAGATATAAAAAGATCTAGTAAGTACCTCCAGATACTCGAGGGGCAAGGGAATCCCAATTGAACGCATTGCTTTCTGGGGAAGGGGATTCTTGCAACGAGACCACCGAAATACATCGACTAAAATGTTTCCACGGTCCATTGTACTTCTTTCACCATTTTGTTCATGTGAATTGTGAGTTTGAAGCTTCTCTGTTTCTGTTTCAGGTGCCAGAGAGGTTGTCATTGGACTGACCATCTTCTCTCCATTGAAACAAAGCTCATACCTTCAGATAACATTACAAAAGATTTAGAATACACAACTAAATAAATAAGAAAATCATTGGATGGCTGTGTCATTGAACATCGCAGCAAAAATGAACTTTCTTTAAACAAAGTTGTAGTTTCTCTTTGTAAGGGTGAGAACAAGATGCAACTCAATCTGAAATAGAAGTTTTTCTCTCATTTTCTTCGCCAATGAGTAACGACTACTTAAAACAATATTTAAGGACATGTACGAGATAGCTATGACTAGCACAAGAAAAAAATAGTGAGGAGACAAATGATTTCCTAGTTACAATTGATTTATACGATAGATAGGCAGCTTTCAGTCTCTATATGCTTGCTTTAGTTATAACTTAAGTAACTGCACAATATTGAAGAAATGTTGCGTGTTATTTGCAAATGATGAAGTGATAAGGACGTGAATAGAGTGGGGTGGTCAAAGCACACACACACACACACATCAGAACCCAAGTGATCTTTTGCATATTTTCCCTCTTATCGACAAGTATTTGACTGTCATTTTTTCCTGTTGTTATAATTTTATTAAGTTATCTTTCCAACAAACCAATTACCCAAATTTGGAAGTATTGAACAAGTTAAAAACCAAAATATGAATTCTGACAAGATCACTAGTTTTGGTCTGTTTATTTTCTAGGTGCTGCGTTTTTTTTGGTAGCATATGATTTTAATTGGCAGTAGAACAGTCTTTCCTTTAAAGTTCCATCTGACATCCATGATTAAAAGATATTAAAGGTCATAACTTTTAGGATTAGTTATTCATAGAACTTAAATATTTTCTTTAAACTTTGGTCTGGGAAAAGAAATGTCTTTTTTGAGAATGCCCAAAACACCAGCAAACATGACTTGGTTTCAAACAAGGGAGGAAAGTGAATTGAAAAACAAACACAATTAACAGGAAAGAAAGATGAAACCCGTTTTCTGGCCTTCTTTCCACCAATCAATCTGGAAGGGTAATGTAGGTATAAATGATAAGAAATTTCATACTTAAACTTCAGAGCACGCCACGGTAGCCAATTGTCATAAAGCATGTGGTTGAATGCCAATTGTCATAAATACTGCCACTAATCATGTCAGATATAAATTTCTGTCAATGAAGTGAATACCTGTTCGAATGTGTTTCTAAATACAGAACTTCTCCCTTTTTCAAGCGTGCAGACGTAAAAAGAGGCTTCTTCAGTCCCTTGTCAGCAACTATGCTTATGCTGTATTTAATCCTGAAGCAATTATTAAGTGTAGCACCCAGTAAGTCCATCCACGATCCATTTTGAAGATAGAGTTAAAATACAACCCCCCCCCCCCCCCCCCCCAAGTAGATGATGTAGAAATAAGAAAACATATATCAATAAATGGAAGGTATTCTGTGCATCTTATAAAGAAAAGGTCTGTATGTAAATATCCACAAGTTACTGGTCCACTCAATCTGGGCTGTTCAATGGGTAAGACCACCTTTTGGGCACTGCTCAAGAAAAACACCAATGGTCTGTTTGATTGCATGGATAATCATTTTCGATGAAATTTGAAATCCATGTGAAAATGGTAGCAGAAAATGGGTAGGTGGAAAAACCAAATTCCATTGTTGGATTGCATCGGAAAACTACAAGGGAGAGCGGAGGAGGGCAGTGGTGAGCGGGTGATGGTGGCTGCCAAAGGTGGGGGCGAAGAGATTAAGATTTTGATTTGGGAGTGGAATTTGGGGTGGATTTCATTTTCCCATGAGAATAGGTGGGAAATGAAATCCGGGTTTGCCAGATTTTTGGATGAGGGTCAAAATCCATTTTCCATGGAAAAACCAATCAAACATATGGAAAATATGATTTCAAAGAAAATTGGATTTCACACCCATTTTTCATTCCCAATCAAACATACCAATTGAAAAATTGTAACCATCCATCAATAGGTTTTTGGTGCACCCATTGCCAAATATTTCCCGTCCAAACACAAGTGACCGAGCAGACAGTCAAGATAGTCCAATAGGTGGGATGACCCATGAATTGGAAGGTCAAAATCAGTGGGGACAACCTCCGTTGTAGCAAAATATGGATATATATATATATATATTTGTATATAATATTAAAACTTCAAATTTTCACCTTCTATAGGAACCCCAGATTTTCATCTTTGAATATGTTGTCGTACTAATAGATGTGCAGTTGTTAGTATTACTGGCTTTCATCTTATAACCCCAGATTTCTAATTGCTTTGAATTTTCCCTTTCATAACATCATTTCTTATTCTAGTCTCTTATTTAATGACAAATTTGATTTTCCCTAATCAGGTTGCTGACCAATTAATAAAGAGGAAATTAACACCTAACTACTTATTAAAATAATAATAATAATACCACCTGTGCATAGGTACACAACCACCAGAGAGAAAAATTAGACAGAAGATAAAAACACACCAATAGGTTCAGATGGATAAAAAGTTACAGTCAGGATGATTTAATAAGAATAATATAGGTCAAATAGTTAAGAGCCTCTTCTACAACTCCTTTAAAATATGTCAACCATGGTACGGCTATAGGTTGAGAAGGACAAATAAAATTATATGCCATTGAAACTAGATATTAGTTTTATGCTTCTAGTTCTTGTTTCATGTAATAGTGAAGATAATGCAAACCAAGACAAGATAAACTAAGAATTTCTTCATGCCCATTATATCCACTTAGATTCTTCACATTAAATACCCATCATCACGGATTCAACATTACATAAAAAATAGTAGTGCTGCTTATCAAAATTATCTTTACGGATAAAAACACAATTGAGTATCAAAACTAACGAAGAAAAATATCAAAACTATCGAGGGAAGTTTTGAAGTATACCAGGGCTCATTACATAAGTTGTACTGTATAGTGACTTCTCGCACAAATCTTTGTTGACGTAATGCATTCTACAATATCAAATCCATCATCTAAGTTCTTCACTATTAAAAAAATTATTTCATTTAAAAAAAAATGATTTCTCAAACACCTGAATCTTTTTGCATAGATAAATTCTGAAAACGTTAGTATGATTCAGAAAAGAAAGGTTAAAATTTATCCCAAAAAAAAAAAAAGGAAAAAGAAATGAAAAGAAAGGAACATACTGATGCTGCAGCTCTTGTAGTTATTGTGCGTTCAACGGTCACTGGAGCCAAAGTAGGCTCCACAGATGCCGTGTGCATTAGACAAGGCTCGAGATCAATAGTCCCACCTCCTTTCTGTAGAAAAGAATCAAATTGTGAATGATTGCGAGGTAAGCAGAACATAAGAAAGAATTTTTGAAGTTGGTGCATAACAGAGATAGCCAACCAAATCCAGATGATTCTATAAAGACAATCTTCTGAAATTAGCCTTGAAATAAAGTAACTAAATCCATTTATTGAAAATAGAGACAGAGAACCCAGAAACATGAACCATTGAGCAAATCGGTTCGAGATTCAGTAGTAAAATAATAGAAGGAACTATCTCAGACTGAAAAGTAAAGGAACCAGTATTATCAAGGAATTTGAGTATAAGATATTCTAAAAAATGATACATTGGGGGGCATAATGAAAATGTCCATCACCTTCACAATGCAACACCTCTCAACACGATAACTACAACCAATTGCAGCTCCCCAGGCACGGGAACGGACATTGTTTCTCAATGTAGAAGTATAACCTATAACAAAGTTAACAGTAAAAAATTAATAAAATAGGATCCACTTTACAACATTAATAATCATACACAAACCTAGCTGCAAAACAGAAGTAACTTGTAACTTCTACAACCTCAGTTTTGCATCTCTGGAGGTAAGCACAGGAGAATATGACAACTGACTGACTACTTTTTTCATTGGTGTTCAATCAATAATTTTTTTCAAAATACAAGAATTAAAACTGAACTACACCTGCTCAATGTTATTTCTGAAAATGAATTTTATAGAATGCTAAGTTCAGAATGATATAAATGACTGGACATTTAACATTCTTTCACAAGATGAATAAGGTTTTAAAATTCAATGTGTTGCAACAGTTCCTGCAGCCTATTTTCGAAATCTCAATTTCTGACTGGAAAGGCAAGAAATAGATACAAAATCAACGTATCATGTAACATTTCCTAATATGTTGGAGAAAGGATGTGACATGTAGTCAAGTGATCAAACACTACCAAAGCCATACTACAAATTTCTGCTCGGCATATGGAAACATGTCAACCCAACCTTCAAACTTCACACCCAAAAAAATAAACACAATTCAATTTGAGCATATTTTAATAATGAAAAATGATATTAAAAAAAGGAATTGAATAAGTAATCTGAATGTCAAAAACATCACACAGTACAGAATCAGAAATCATAGCTCAAAAATTGGGTGTTAAACTAAGTAGGAAAGTTCCAATTCTAACACCACACTCTTTTTTCCAGTAGATTTAGGCTAAATTTAATATGAAAACATATCAAAATATGGATCTATATGCATTTACACGAGTCATGCAAAAGATAAATGGACAAGGGGTTCAGCAAACCATTGGTCATAAAAGGAACAGAACTACAGAGTGCCCACGTTCTTTCAAAAGAAATCTTCTACATAGGGAGATTGAGTGTGCGATGAGACTCTTTTCCATTGGCTTGAAGCAACTCTCATTTGAGCAGATGGTGAGGATTCAGAACTTTGGAGAAGGGGAACCCAACGAGAATTCCTCTATGAGACCTTTTGATGAAGGATTGACGGATTTCAGGGAAGCTGATTCCCCTTAGAGTAGATGCATTCATAAGGAAAATGCTATTGGACAAAATTAAAATGGTGGTTCATTTAAATCATCATAAAATGATATTTACTAACCTGCACATTAAAAAAAAGTCCAGGAGAAAGGGGAAACCATTTATTCATAAATTGAAAGCTTGCTTGAAGATGCATAGTTTCTCCCTTTCATTATTTGATATTCTTTAGTCCTCCAAAAGGTACTTTGAGTATTTACGTCTAACATAAAGGTCCCGTTAAGGTTCAAGGACAAGAAGCTTTGGAGAATAGTGTTGTTGGACACATGTTCACGATTATGGATAGAGCAAAGCCAATGGTTTTTTTTTTTAGGATAAAGTAGATCACTGCCTCACTGCCAGTGTCCAAGGATTTTACTCGTAATTAGAATGCTCTCACTTATGGATTTGTAACCCTTTCTCTTTCTGGAACATTGGTTTGGCGGGGGGGGGGGGGGAGAAGTGGGGACAGGACAGGAAATTACGTTGGCTCAAATTGGCACGGCCAGAGTCCCAAAGAAATGACTTACCCTATAAAAAAAACGCGAAATGCAAATAATATAAAAAATCTTATGAACATAGTTTTGAATTTCTTTAAAAGAGAACATTGAATCCTTCATAGAAGTACATAAAAGTGTTAAATCAATGAACTTCTTATGCATAAGATAAATTTTATTAGATGGAGAAAAGTGCGGGCAATGAACAGAAAAGATTTCCTTAAGACATAATTCAAGAAATCAGCAACAAAACAATTTATGACAGTATAGTCAATGACCCAGCTGTCAGTGCAGTCCTCCATGATCACTTTTTTTTTTTTTTTTTTTTGAAAAGTCAAAGATCTTTATTGAAACAAAACACAGTCGAGATGACCATGAAAAAGTACAACAAGAAGAAGAAAAAACCCAAAATTTCACCTCAATGCCACCCAACCTACTTTGTCAGAAAATCTTCAAAGAAGACCCAATTCGATTCCTGGAACACCTTGCTCCACACAAAAGTAGACCCCAAGATTGAAAACAAAATTTCACGCAAAAAAATCCCATTTCCCTCAAAGTTCCTAAGGTTTCTCACTTTCCAAATCTCCCAACAAATTGCAAAGGGCGTCAAGCTCCAAAGTTTTTTCTTGAAGGCCACGAAACCTGCTCCAATGGCTAACCCCACCCAACAACTAATTCACGGAAGGTCTTCAAAGCACACCATGAAAAACCAAAGAAGCTCAAGAAATGTGACCAAATCTCTGAAGCCAACTTACAATGAAGTAATAAATGATCCACAGACTCCCCATCCTCTTTGCAAAGACCACAAAAATTTACTAAGATGATTCCTCTATTCATAACATTGTCTAAGTCAAAATTTTGCAAAAGCAGGCCACCCAAATAAGTCTTCCATTCTAACTAAGGGCTCAGCTAGGAGCTTGAGGGACCTTGGTTTCAAAAACGTGGGTTTAATGGGACTTTGTTGGGAAAGTGGCTTTGGAGGTTTGGAATGGAACGGGATTAGGGCTTAAAATGGGTCGGATCCGACTCTAATATGATTATATCCATATTCGGATCTATTTTTTCAATATGGACTCGTATCTAAATCCGACTCTGATCTAATACTGAAAATCATATCCGAATTTATATTATTTGTTAAACCGATCCCAACACGGATTGATTTTTTTTGGGGGATAATTTCTCTTTTTTTGTTAAGTTTTGATAGATTTTTTATGAGCACCGTCTTCAGTCTAACGAATCTTTGTGCTTGCAAATTTCAAAGAACTGTAGCAAAAAACCTCTATTTTATAGAAGATCTCTGTTTACAAATAGTCTAATTATCTTGAGATCTATGATACTTTGAAAGAGAACCGGTTAAGGGAGAAAAGTAAGGACTATGTAATATATCATATCATAGTATCTCAAAAAGGCTTAACAAAATTTGAAAAAAAAATTGAATCAAAAATAAAATCCAACAGCTTTAGAAACAGTATGTGAAGAAGTTTAACAATATAGACAGTGCAACTAGCAAGAGATTGTAGCTAGGAAGAGACTTGATCTCACCTACGCAGAGAGATAGAGAGAGGCAAAATCGACTTTATCTAATCAAGCAAGAGAGAGTGAAGGGGGGAGAGGGACTTACTCCAATCTAGAGAGGCGAGATCAACTCTCTAAGCCCTAATTGTGAGGCAAGACCACAAGAAGCAACTTCAAAATAGCAAAGAGAATGTGAAGGACCTAGATGCACCCTAGGGTTTAAGTAAAAACACTAAAAAAACAATATAGCAGTCAGATTCGGGTCGAGTTAACAAACATTAAACCATATCCGATCCCTCTTTTATTAGAGTCGTGATAAAGTGACTCCCCCAAGTGGCATACTCAAAATGCTCATTTGACGTGTGGTTTGTCAGAACTATAGACATTATGCCTCAAGATACACAACCGCACATCCCCATAAATCTATGGGGTTGAGTATCCTGATGAAAGAAAATGTATGGTTATGGCACCACCCCACATCAGTTGAGTATTTTGAGTATGCCACGTGGGGGAGTCATTTTATCATGGTTCTTTTTATTAGGATCTACTCCAATAACCCAAACCCGCTAAGATCAGTTTTCTGATCACTCTAATATCAGATAAAATCCAACCCATTTTAATCCCTAAGCAGGATAGTTTGTGGCATAAGGTGGTCGCGGCAAAGTGTGAGGAGGATTCTTTCGGGAGGGATAGCGGAGAGGTGAAGGCCATCTTTGGGTGTGGAGTTTGGAGAGGCATCCTTAAGGTTCTTCCTCAGTTTAGGAAGAGAGTCGCTTTCAAGGTGGAAAGGAGGAATAAAGTCAAATTTTGGGAAGACGCGTGGTGTGCGATGGGTCCCTTGAAGGAAAGGTTTCTCGTGATGTTCGCCATCTCAAGAAAAAGGAACCTTCCAATTTCTTGCTTTTGGGTGCAGAACTAGGATGATATGAGTTGGGACTTTGGTTTTAGGAGAGCTCTTGATGATTGGGAATTGCTAGAGATTGCCTACTTATTGGAGTGTTTGGACGTCGTTCCCTTGGTTTCAGATAGAGATGATTTGAGGTGGTGGGACACTAATAGTAAGGGTTTATTCTCCAGTAGTGAGTTCTACAAAAATTTGGATAGGGCAGGGGACACCCTTCCTTCCCCTACTTAGCAATGTGGGGTCCAAGGGTGCCCTCTAAGGTGAGTTTCTTTGTGTGGACTGCGGTTCGAGAGAGGATTCTTACATTAGATCAGCTCAAACATAGAGGCTTTTGTGGCCCGAATTGTTGTATTTTGTGCATGTCTGAGGAGTCAGTGCATCACCTTCTTGTGCATTGTGTGGTAGCAAAGGAAGTGTGGGATCAATTTTTGTTGTTGTTTGGTGTGGTACTTTGAATGCTGGCCACAATAAGAGAGGTCTTTATGGAGTGAAGTCAACTGGAGGTGACTTTTCAAGATTCAAAGTGATTGATATGGAGCATAACCCATTTCGCTATCACGTGGGGTGTTTGGAAGGAGAGGAAGGAAAGAGTTTTTGAAGGACACGAGCAATCTAGCTGCGACCTTTTCCTTTCGATCCTTAGGCTTGTTTTCTTTTGGTGTAAGACCTTTGTAGAAGTCAAAAGGTGTTTTCTTAGAGGATTTCTTACATACGTGGGATCCTGTGTGTGGGATCTCAAGCGAGTAATTTAGGTTTTATTTTGTTTTGGGTTGATCTCTTTAATTCTCTTTACTTATCAAAAAAAAAAAAAAAAATTTACAATCATTGAATTGTCAATAATCCCACAATTGTTGTGCTTGAAACAAAGTCTGATGTCTCAGAAAAACCTCCATTGTTTCCACAAGAAGTAATTTCTATAAAGACAAACTGCAACACAAACCTATTGTGAGGTTCTCAGTCTCTTCAAATAAAACAAATGTGAGGTCTATGCAACTTAATAAATCCTGGTTTTTTCCATGCCTCGGCAATATTCAAAACTTAAAATTAATAAAATGGGGTGTAAAGTTTGATAGTCATACAAAGAAGACTCGTCATGAATTAAAAAAGAGAAATAAATTATCACCTGGATGTCGGATTATAGCGATGAAAACTAACTAGACTTGAGCGGAGAAGAAAACACAAATAAGCATAAGAAGATATTGACGATTAATGCAAAATCTAAAGGCCAAATGCTACAAAGGTCTAGGACAGCCAGTAAAACCATCAGTTCTATAAAGTGGATACTTCTTCCAATTACTAGATTCCACACATAATTCATGCTCATCTTCAAAATCTAGACATTCATCTGTGAACTTACATTCTTGTGGTGGTAGCACTCGAATGGTTGCACGTAACTCATGGATAGCAGGTGGTGGAGGGGATGCTGTTGGGCGGCAGTAACCAGTGTGCATGAGAACTAATAAACAAAACATCATTATTAGTCTCATCAATTACCATGTTCTATGATCTGCAGACCAAATTAAATATTTTTTATGCTTCCGTATAAAATTTCATACCAGCAACGAGATCTGAATCATCTGTGTATATATCTGTACCCCATAGCTGACCACCTCTGACCTGCACATAAAGCTAAAAAATCTAATGAGCAACAAGATTATCAGAAGAGATTGCTTGGAGCAATGAAAGCAAGGAAACGGCTAGCATTGTATCTCTCATTGACACATGCAAATTATTGTATGCAGTGCGCCATTTTCTGAAGGGTGCAATGCAATACATAGGACGATATTTTTTATTTTATTTTTTTGTAATTAAACACACATTATGATATAATTGTATTAATATGTGTAGCTATACATAGCTTTCAGGTAAAAACAATTACTTTTCCAGTTCACTTTATTTATGCACTAAAAGCCACAATATTTAATACCACACCAGTTAAGCTCTACAGTGTAGAGAAAGAAAATCATCCAATTCCTCCCAGAAAAACCCCATGATAAATAGCTTGTATTCTTAAAAACACCAAAAGGTGATCACATGCCTTTTCCATGTCAGATTTGCACAAAATTTCTAGAATCCACCATGTATGTTTATTGCAATTATTACATAATCAAGGATTTGTCTTCACCAAGAATTTTTTACAGATGTAATGACAGAGCCAGAAAATTTTCAATCCTAAAAGCTACAACTTTAGCGACGATCTTGTAAACACCACCCAACAACCTAGTCAGCCAAATATTCTTTGATCACCTGCTCCTCATTTCTTTGGAATTAAGGCTCTTACATGGCATTGAGCCACCATCCCAGGATTTTTTTAACGTGAAATTCCAAACGACGCAGTTTTATATTCCACACAAGCTTGTATGTTTAGAGATTTTTGGAATAGAACATGGGCTTGCTTAAAAATAACCATTCTTCTTCGGCCTAAAAAGTGATCCATTGAAAATTGGTTGTAGTATTCACTTGTGACTAGCAAGATGTTATTCTTAGGTAAGGTACAATGCTTTGCATGAGATTATTGTGAACCTCTAAATAATTGTTTCAAAAGAGCTTTTCCTATATTTGTTTAAGTTTGCCTTCATGGCGTTTTTCTTTTTTCTCTCTGTCGCACTTACGTTGGAAATGAAGACTCGGCCTACAACAAGTCACATTTATAGACATTGTTCTTATCAAGAAAAAAATATTATAGGCATTGTTGGTTTCTGCTCCATGTGCAAGTCTAATAGAAAAACTATGAACCATCTCCTCCTTCAACAATGAAAGTTTGGCGTTCTTTCTTCTATCAGCCGGATAAGTTGGAGTTTGCCCAAGACGGTGATGGTCCTTTTTAGGGGTCGTTCCACCTTGGCTGTCTCCTCTAGAGGTCAAATTCTTTGGAGATTCCTTCCACTTGCAGTTTGTTGGGATCAGCAGAAGGGAAGGGATTGTAGGATCTCCGATGCCAAGGAGGAGGCCCCAAGTTATTGTTTTAAATGGTAAAAGCTATCATGTACAAGTGGTTGAAGATATCTAGAGATTAGAATGGATTTTGTAGTAAATGAGGGAGGCCAAAGTGGCTTTGATACTTGCTTGTAATGCTTTCGTAGGTCTCCTTGACCTACTTGTTTTTTTTTTTTTTTTTTTCCTTTTTTTATTGTTTCCACGATCTATTCTCCACCCCACCCTTTGGAGAAAAAACCTCCTCAGATACATTTTTCCTGCCAACTCATCAACTGGTTTGTCTATTGTCCTATGAATATATTTCAGTTTCTCCCTTGATTTGAATATTTTCAAGCGCTATTAGGTGAGTTGGTAACTAAAAGAGATTTTCCCAGGTGTGAGAACACAAGATATCCATGACTTACGATTCATATCAGCAATTTTCTCCCTAAGTTAATTTCAATAGGCACATAGAGAACTAAAATACTAACAAAAAAAAAAAAAACCCTAAAATTTTGTACACTGAGCTCACCAAACTAATTGGTCTGAAATCTCCTAAATTATCCGCCCTAACTCTCTTGGGGATCAAAGCCACAAATGTGCTATTCAAACCATAGTCAAGACAATTCTTCTCTTACAACTCCTTGATAACTTTCATGAAGTCATTCGAGATGATGTCCCAACAATGCTTAAAAAACTCCATAGTAAATTCATCCAACCCCGAAGTCTTATCCCCACTCAACGAAGAAAGAACTGATCTAACCCCTCCTCCCTAATTGGTCTTTCCAACCATGTTCTTTCATTCTGATTGAATGTATTGAACTCTAGGTTATCCGGGTGGTGTCTTATGGATTCCCTTTCCCTGTAAAGATTATTGTAATAACCCACCACTCCATCCTTAATTTCCTCTTCTCCTTCCACCATGATACCCTTGATAGAGTTTATTAATCGGATTGCTTCTTCTGTGGAAATTCCACTTTATGGAAAAATAAACTTATCAATGATGAGCAAGGGGAATTCGTTAGGGGGAGGCAAATTTTAAATGGAGTGTTGATGGCTAACGAGTGTCTTGATTCGAGGATTAAAGACAAGAAAGAAGGGATTATTGGGAAAATAGATTTGCAAAAGGCTTGTGATCACGTGAGTTGGGATTTCCTGGAGCATATGATGGGGAGGATGGGCTTTGGAACAAATTGGACTAGTTGGATCATGAAATGCATTACTACGGTGTCTTATTCTATTTTAGTCAATGGTAGTCCAGCCAGCTTTTTTAGAGGATCGAGGGGGTTAAGACAATGTGATCATTTATCTCTGTTCTTGTTTGTTATAGTAGCAAAGGCTTTGGGTAAATTGTTTAGAAAAGCGGTAGATTTAAGGAAGCTATCAAGGTTTAGGGTGAACAATGACGAACCTTTGATTTCTCATTTATAATTTGCGGACGATACTTTGGTGTTTTTGGACCACTCTAAGGACCAAGTGAGAGTGCTTCGAGTCTTAATTGTGTCGTTTTAAGGCAATTTCAAGATTACATATTAATTTGCAAAAAAGTAAACTTTTTGGGATAAGCGATTTGAATAATCTTTAGATGATGGCTACAACATTGGGTTGTGATTATGATACTTTACCTACATCTTATTTGGGTTTACCCTTTGGGAGCTCCTTACAATAACAAGAGAATTTGGGAAGGTGTGATTGAGAGATTGGAAGGTAAGTTGAGAACATGGAAGGCCAAATACTTATCCAGAGGGGGGAAAGTAACTTTGATCAAAAACACCTTGACGAGTATCCCGATCTACTTCCTTTCCTTGTTTTCGTTACCTAAGTCTGTGGAAAATTGAATGAAAAGGCTTATGAGAAATTTTCTGTGGAATGATAAGAATGGAAAGAGAAAATACCATTTGATCAAATGGAAGTAGATATACATGCCTAAGATAAATGGGAGGCTGGGGATTAGAGGTCTAAAATTGGCTAATAGAGCATTTTTAAGTAAGTAGCTTTGGAGGTTTGGCGAGGAGATGGGTAGCTTGTGGAAGAAGGAGGGTTATTTAGGCTAAATACGAGGAGAATATGTTAGGCTGGTATAGTGGTGAGGCTAAAAACACGTATGGGTATAGCTTGTGGAAAGGGATTCTTAAGGTGATAGAGGTATTAGATTCAAAGTGGGTTCGGGGAGACAAAATTAGGTTCTGGGAAGATAGTTAGTATGGAATCTCATCTTTGTCAACTCAATTTCCGTCTTGTACGTTTGTTCCTTGAAGAAGAATTGCTCGATACATTAATGTCTGATTAGCAATGGTCCAACTACTACTTGGGACCTAGAGTTTAGGAGAAACTTTAATGATTGGGAGCTAACGGAGGTAGTATCTTTCCTTGATCTCTTGAATTATTGCCAACTCAAAGAGAATAAACAAGATAGGTGGGAATGGACGAAGGCTAAAGATCTAAGATTCTCTATCTATTCTTTTTCATAAGTCGCTTCTTCCTTTCTTTGAGTGTTCCTTTTCGGAGTCTATCATTTGATCTAAGTTAGTTCCTTCCAAGGTCTCCTTTTTTGTTTGATTGGCTTTCTTAGGAGGATTCTAACGATGGACAATTTGATCGTCTGAGGTTGGATCACTCCTAATTTCTACCCCCTATGCTCAAGGGATGGGGAATCTGCTTACCACGCCTTAATCTATTGCTATTTTTCTTATGATATTTGGTCTCTTTTCCTTGGGGAATTCTAGATAAGTTGGGTCTTTCCTCACAATTTCTTCTCTTTGTTAGGAGGATGGGCTAAAAACATTTCTCCTTCAGAAAAAGGCACATTTGGGCAATTCTTCCCTCGGTTATTGCTTGGGGGTTGTGGAATGAGAGAAATAACAGGGTGTTCCAAAGTAAGGCGAGAAGCTCTCATGGTGTCTTTATAGAGCTTTTGGGCTACTTGTACCTTTGGTCCAAAGTTAACAAGGAGTTCTTGGGAATTACTTTCAATGATTTTGTTTTTAGATGGGATTCTTTTTGTAAATCTTAGTGTTTTGCCCTTCTTTTGGCCCTTCTTGCTTCTCTTTTCTGAAGGGCTATCTCGGCCTTCTCTTTTTATATTTTTATGTTCCTTTTTTCATTAATATAATTGTATACTTATCAAAAAAACTAAAACAACTTGTTACCATTGTTGAAGCCTTATCCCCAAAGATTCGGGCTTGGTTAGGGAACTAAAACAACAAAGAGAAAAAAGAAGAAAAAAAAGTAACACAAATAAACTGATGAATCACAAAATTGATTATTACAAACAATTATTGAACAATCACATTTTGTATTCCATGCTTACTTGACGATTTGTGGCTGTAACGTATTCAGCTGGTATTCGAATTTCCAAAGTTGGACCACTGTCAGAGCTTTCACCATTTTTATTATCCAGAGAAGCTACAAATTCCTTCCAGGATTTCATCAATTCTTGCATGCATTCACCCACTTTATAAACAACACTTGATACTTCAGGTTTATCTGCCACAGAGATTATAACTATTAAATGTAACAAATATGCACATGAAACAGAACAAGAGCCAAACCTCAATGCCTGAGATATTCAATTTTCTAAATTTATCGTTTGTATTTGTCCAATACTACTCATTTTTTCAAAAACCCACAACACAGATGGAAAACTCATGCTTTCGCCCTGACAGCAATGTCAAGCCTTCTTGAAGCTCTTAAGTGTGTACAAAAGAAACAAAACACAGTTAGAAAACATGGATAGTTCCTAGAGGGTGTGAGACACCATATATTGTAGAAGGGTTCACTAACTGGAACATCAATATTGAGAGGGGGCTAACTTTTATTTTCTAATGTGGGTCATGCATTTTGTATGTTAAATTATTAGACAGTTGTTAGAAGTTTAATGATTGGGTTTGAGTTCATCAAACAATCAACTTCGATGACTATATTATTTGTTTGAGTGAGATACTAACTGTAAGACTTTTATTAACTATGAGATACTAACTCTATATTATTTGTATGACTGGGATACAAACCATAAGATTTTATTATGGCAAGGGGGTCATACAAAATTTGAGCTAGAATAGATTTTAAAACTACCATGTGTTCATATGTTGTCAATACGGGGGAAAGTAACTTGTTTTGAAAAATTCTCAGTTTCGCTGATGTGTAAGCTCATAAACATACCAAGTCAACCCATAATCTAATTGTTTCTTATATTGTGAAAATCCAAAAGGTCCATAATGTTCTATGTTATTTTGCACCAAATAGAATCACAATTATTTATGCAACAAAAAAGTAGCACAACAGACATTTAGCATTAAAGAAATCACAACATCCACGCAATCATAGTGCTGACTCTTGAGACCAACAAACCCTCCATGAATTGAGCTTTCTGAAAATGTAATGGAATTATTAAGAGAGAGAGGGAGGGGGGGAGGTGGTCAGGGCGGCCAACCACCGGGAAAACAGAGAGCAATCACCAAAAGAAACACAAGAACCACAAGAAAACTACAAAAGTACATACAAAAAACCTCACGAATCATAGAGAGGCTCAATTAAACAAAAATATCCTCAAAAAAGAGTCATCTGAACTCCTTGTAGATCTTGTTCCACTAGAATATAAAACTCATAATGGACACGCCAACTTCATGCAAAGGATGTTCTATCCCTATAAAGATCATGCTATTCCATTCCAACCAGATTCCCAATAAACAGCAAATGAAGTTAGGGACCATAGGATCCATCTGTTGAGCAACATTCCGTTAAGGTGTAAACCTTGGAATAAGGACAAAGTTAAGGATGGGAAGCACCAACAAACACGAAATAAATAAAGAAAATGGGAGCATACATCTTTTGAAAATACGCAAATGGATAAGGATGTGGGCAAGCAATTCTCGGCCCAATACACAAAGGAAACAGAAGCTAGCTAAAGAGATACCCCTAACCATGAGTTTGTCTAAAATTTATAAAAAAAAAAAAAAAAAAATCAAGGGACGCATCCCAAATAAAGAAAGAACTTTTTGGGGGCCATATGAAAATATCAGAAAAAGAAACTCAGTTGGGAGTTGTCAACGACCTAAAAAATGATCTAACAGAAAAGACATTATATTTGCTAGCTTCCCAGATCTGAGTGCCCCAGAATGTCTATATTAATCAGAGATAAGATATCAATTGATCTCGACACTTCTTGGAGATGTTTATCAATAATGACAAATAAATACTGATCAAAAAAATAATGTAACTGCTTAGAAATAAAATAGTAGAAATAACAATGACATGAGGAAGTTTGGAATTTGGAAATTTATACTCAAGAAAATAATTTTTTTGAAAGAAAAATTCTTTAGTCAAAAAAGCATTATATGTCTATCGGCATGTACAAATAATTGAGACTGGACACTCAATTGGAAAAGAAAAGCTCAAAGGACTCTCAACACTGAATGCTCCTTTACAGAAACGTCAACAGTTTCTGGCCGGTGATCAGACCAATGTTGTAAGCTCAAGCAGTTGAAATCTAAATTCAAACCACCATCAGAAGGAAGATCCCTGGGCATATGCACAACAACGCAGCTTCTATAGGCCAATGAAACTGATGTACTATGCCACATACTCTTCCATGATCGCAAAAGAAAGAGAATTGTGTAGAAGGCAACCTTACTTTTCCATGATCTCAAAAGAGAGAGAATCTCGTACAGTGGCATAGCACGTACATAAGAACATTCATTCTTCCTCATCCAACTTTCATCACTTGGAGCACAATCAGACAATTTGAGACCATGCAGCAAGTCAGCCCTCCGATGAACAACATCTTAGGTTGCTGACAACCCAATGGAATGACTAAAACCATCTAATGGATGGACCTTTTCCTGGACAAACAAATCAACAGTTTTGAAAAAAGAGGTACATTTGCAGGATGGTTAAGCTCGTTCAAGGGCATCAATTTTACGCCAAGGAGGGATGTGAGGTAGGACCACTTGACTGAATCCAATAAAACGACCTACAAGTGCCACAGGCACAGGTTAACATACTCGGTCCCTTCAAAATCACTCTGAGTACATGATGTCAACATGACAGTACATGAGTATGGGTGTTAGATCTGTTTTGGATAAGGATCAGCTGTACACGAATATTGTAAAGTTAAAATAAATATTTAAAAGTCACGACAGCATGTTAAAATGGACAAAAATAAATAAATAAAATAATATATATATATATATATATATATATATATATATATATATATATATATATATATATATATTACCATGACATTTAGAAATAAAAGAACACAATGCTATCTGTGTTCCCATGCCCTAAGAATTAGGAGTCTAAAACCTTAACCATACTCATATCCATACCCAAGATAAGAAGACAGAAGTATGAATTGTGCTTCAGCATCTAGCAATCACATAGTACCCAAAAAGAAAACCATCTTGAAGCATACTACATCAACATGCATAAAAAATATTAACATACACACCACAAAATATAGGCCAATATTAAATTTTTGCAAACTAGAAAACATTGAGCCTAAATTTCCAACAGATAAAAATATCTGCTTTTCAACATGACACATGTTCCTGTTGGTTCCAATTTGACTAAAGTAGCAGCTCAATCAAATCTGTTAAGAAGAAGATATTGGCTAACCTTGAGATCTGCAAATGAAAAGAGAGAATGAGATAATTAGCATATTTTCAAAGATGGAAAGGAAGCACAAGAGGATAAAACACCACTATAAGAGAATTATTCTCAGAAAATATGTGGTACTCAATTAATTGACTTTACAGGTAAAATAATAATAATTATCAATCTATCTCTGCACTAATGTTGCATAGCATTAGAATTTCCAAAGACATATGGTAGTTGGAGAATAGACCCAGCCCTACCTCCTTGATTTGTATTTTAATCACTTGCAGTGTAATTTGGCAGCCAAACCCAAATACTTGGGATAAGGACCATAAGGCTTTGATGATAATGATGAGTGTAATTTTGAAAAGTTACAGCAAATTTGTAATCAAGAATTTCATCATTTGTTCATTAAAAAAAAATTGCCATTGTTTATTGTGTTAGTCTTAGAATGTGTTTCACAATGAAATTTAAGTTGCCAACCAACAGTATAACCAAGTCTGAAATGTATCTCGAAGTTTTGAGTAGCTAACTAGTAACGGAATTCGCTTAGAAAAGCATCTTATGTGCCTGTGGGAGATGAACATGAGATCCAAAAGCACTTTGGAGAGTATCCCAGTCTATCACTTGTCTTTATTTACTTTGCCAAGGAAAATTGAGGCTAATTTGGAAAGAATGATTAGAGATTTTTTGTGGAACGATAAGGAGCGAAGTTGTAAATACCATTTGGTGAAATGGAAGGTCATATGCTCCCCAAAAAGAAACGGTGGTTTAAGGATAAAGGTTTTAGGATGACTAAGGTTGCCTTACTTGGAAAGAAAGTGGTTATGGCGATTTGGGGAGGAAAAGGAGATTCTATGGAGGAAAAGCATAAAAGGAAAATTTGGAGAACACTCTTTTGAATGGGAAAGCGGTGAAGTTAGGGGTTCTTTTGGGTGTGAGGTTTGGAAAGGAATTCTTAAGGTTAGCCAAGAGTTTAGGAAGTGGACAGGTTTCAAAGTTGGAAATGGAGAAAGGATTCGTTTCTAGGAATATAAGTCGGACAGTGAGACTTCTTTATCAGTGCAGTTTCCTTCACTTTACGAGTTATCCTCCAAAAAGGATATGCCTATCTCAACGTTCTGGATTCGCAATGGGATGACATTTCCTGGGATTTGGGTTTTAAACGGGCCTTTAACGGCAAGGGAAATTTGGGATTAACAAACCTTCTTTCAAAGTTTGACAATATTCGGATAGAGCCTTCTCAGAACAACAGTCGGGAATGGACTTGCTTGAAGAAAGGACGCTTCTCAGTTAGTTCTTTCAGGGAGAACCTCCTACCTCATAGGCATGGTTCTTTCCCAATGAGTTCAATTTGGGGTGAAAAGGTTCCTTCAAAAATTTATTTTTTTTGCTTGGCTTGTGGTTTCTGGTAAAGTGCTTACTCTGGATCTTCTTATTAAACGAGATTTTGTAACCCCAAATTTCTTTCCCTTGTGTTACAAAAGTGGTAAATCCATTGATCGCATTCTCATCCATTGTCCTTTTGTGTCTCGCATGTACCATTTCTTGAATCTTTTCAATACAAGTTGGGTTTTTTTCCTTTCAACTGTTTGTTTCTTTTCAACAATTGATCATCAAATCCATTATGCGGCTAGAAGAAAAAGCTTTGGGCCTTGCTTCCTTTTGCCATATTTAGGGTACTTGGTTAGAAAGGAATAGGAGATTGTTTCGGGGTTGGAAAGGGATGATCATGACATGATTGTGTTTATCCTTGGCTTTTTATTTTATTGGTGTAAAGGGGAGGAAGTTTCTAAAGGGGTTTTTTTTGAGGATTTTGTTTTTAGATGGGAGGCTCTATGTTCTTCATGAGCCCTTTGGGGATTGAGATTCTTTTTTCTCTTTTGTATATTTGGTTGGTCGCCTCAACTGCCTTCATTTTTCAATTAATAAAGTGGTTTACCTATCAAAATATATATAGGGTGGCGTTCAGCAGCCAACGCTAGGGAGCCAACATGTTTGTCCTATGTGGCTTAAAAGTTCCGGATTAAGCTGATTTTTTGTGAGGATGATCTCTAAGGTGAGAAGATCATCCTCACAAAAAATCAGCCCAATCCAAAACTTTTAAAACACATAGGACAAACGTGTTGGCTCCCTAACGTTAGCTGCTGAATATATATATATATATTGTGTCCAATCCGAACACAATTTGTTTTTTCTGTATAAGCACCAACATGCACCTTAAATTTCATTACTGAACACCTCCATGAGGTAGACAGGAACTCTCATTCCATGGTCATAACCTAACCACCAGACTAACAGAAGATATTTCCATGGATAAAAAAGTATGTCATATGGATGACATAAAACATACGGCTACATAGAGTAAATAGAATAGTGCACAAAAGCTATTTGACATAATCCATACCTTGCATGAACAATGAAAAAATAAAGAAATAAAGTAAAACTTACTCTTCATTATCCCGGACACGGGACCGAAAACGAGGCTCCCGATTAGCCACTTGAGGGAGCCCCTAGGTCGAAGCATCCTCTTACGCTGCTGAACACCATAGCCAAAACCTTCTCTCTCCCTTTCTGTACCTCCATCTCCCTCTGTATATCCATCATCTGATTCCTTTTCATAATACCTACTGCGCTTTTCATGTCTATCTCCTTCACATCTATATCCCTGTCTTTCTTCCTGTCCTTAGCATCCCTATCAACAGCTTTCCAGCTATCAAATTCCTTATTCCTCCTATTATGCTCCAGTGCCGGATTTTCCTGTTCAGGCAATCTTGCAGATCCATCCATCAATTCTTTCTCATTGTGTGAACCCTCTTTTTCAACCCCATTCAATGTTTCCTTCTTAACGTGATCCTTTTCCCTCTCTTTTGGTCGCTCCTCTTTCTGAATATCTTTTCTCTCCCTCTCCCACCTCTCTGATTCTCTTTCTTCCCGTGTTGATTCTCTGCGTTCACTAATGCTATTACCTATTTGCAGGTTGTTTCGACGGTCATTTCTGTCCTTGTCCCTCTCTCCCCAATCCCTGTATTTCTCTTCCTTCCTTTTTCTTTCTTTCTCTTTGAATTTATCATCAACTTTAGTATCAACTTTGTTCTCCCCAACAGCCTCATGTGCTTCTAAGTAATCTCGCTCTTCTGTGGTTGAACCTTCCTTCCCAATCTCACTTGCGATGTGCAAATTACTTTGTGAATGACGCCATGGATCCATGCCATTTCCTGGTGTTTCGGGAAATCTTTTTCCTCTATGCTGTTCTTTGGGTTCCTTCCAATTCACATGACTATTACCAGCAGTATAACCATCCTTTTCTGTCTTAATATCACCCTTAAAACCCATATGAGGCTCCCTATCATATTTCACTTCTTTATTATCATCTCCCCTACTTTCTAACCTCACAAATTTCTCACTTTTAGAAAATTGAGGATCAGCCCTTGTCTCAGTGTGCACTTCCCTACTTTCTGCCTTTGCATCTCTGTTCTCAGCCTTGGGATCCTTGTTGTCCTTGGAGTCTCTTGATTCCAACCTATTTTCCAAAGTGACCATATGAGCCAGGAATGAATCATTAGATGATGGCATTCGATAACTTGGAAGAATTGGTGATCGTTTGTCGGCATCACGGGGTTCGGTACGGGGAACCTTCGCCAACCTTCCATCCGGTCCCGGTTCAAAAGGTGGTGGGCGATATTCATTGGCAGTTGACTGAGTCAATTTCCCAGAAAGATTATTATGAAATGCCCCTGTGTCTTCAAGTGCATGTTTTGAAGTTGTGGGATAACTGACCTCCTCATGCAATCTTTTAGGAGCACCACTCATACTGTTCAAGATATTACAACTTAACCAGATTCCTCAAGAAAAACAAAAACAGCACCACAGTTGCTTGTGTCCTTCAAAGATGGAAACATTTGCTAAGTGACACCTGCAAAGCAAAGCCCACACACTATTAAAGAATCACAAAGATAAGTCGTGTTCCTTCATTACAAATAACGATTACAATTCTGAAATTTTAATATACCATTCGATCAGTGAATGTCTTATTGACATAAAAAATTACTTTAGACCCAAAAAAAATGCTAAAACATTTCTAAATTTCATCATCTCCATCAGAACAAATGAATTAAGATGGCTAAAACTTAAATCATTAAGAAAAACAAAAACACAACAACAGTTTCTCGGATCCTTTAAAGATGTAAAAATTTGCAGAGAGTCACCTGCGACTTAACCAGTTTCCTCAAGAAAAACAAAAACAACACAACATTTTCTTGTGTCCTTCAAAGATGGAAACATTTACTAAGTGACACCTTCAAAGCAATGCCCGCACACTAATAAAGAATCACAAAAATAAGTCGTGTTCTTCATTATGAATAACGATTGCAATTCTGAAAATTTAATATACCATTTGATCAGTGAATGTCTTATTGACATAAAAAAGTTACTACTTTAGACACAAAAAGTGCTAAAACATTTCTAAATTTCATCATCTCCATCAGAACAAACGAATTAAGATGGCAAAAACTTAAATCATTTAGAAAAACAAAAACATAACAACAGTTTCTCAGATCCTTCAAAGATGTAATAATTTGCCAGAGTGTCACCTGCAAATTAAAGTCCTTACACTAATAAAGAATCACAAAAGGTGTGTCTTCTCATCACAATTGCAATGCTGAAAAATTAATCTACCGCTCGATCAGAGAATTTCCTAATGGAAAAAAAAAAAAAAAAAATTGCACCTTAGAAGGAAAAAATACTAAATTTCACAATCTCCATCAGACTAAACTTCGGGATTAGCACAATTATCAACAAATAACATTAAGAATTACAGAACAAACTCCGAAATCAACATTAATAGCATATTAACAAACCAGAGGTACAAAAATTCGCAAAGATTACAATACTAGGTTTCATTTCAAATCTACCCAAGAATTACAAATAAACGAAATCAAGAAACATGTGAACTTGAGAACCGTATTCTCTTTTACTGTTAAAATTGTAAGACACTGGAGAGAACTAAGGTTTTGAAAAAGAACAGAGAGGAAAAAAATAACGAAAACGAAACCCTAAAACTTTGAACGAGGAGCAATGACTTACCTTCGTTGTCGATCGCCCTCTCACTCTGCTCTCTCTGTCTCTCTCTCTCTCTGTCTCTCTCTATAACCTAATGAGTTAGGTCCCTCTCTCTCTACCCTAATTATATGCGATAAGGGTCCACAAAAGTTTCACCATATATTTCATTTTTAATGACGAAAATGCCATCATCCCTTCTTTTTCGTGAATATGTGTCTCCCGGACCTGTATAGGCGGAGATGATCAAATCAGATAAATACTTTATTTGGAAGAGTAGCCAAATAAGCGAGTAATGGGAAATTTTCTGGATACCATATTCTTGATTTATTTTCGTCAAGTATCCAAACAATAGAGATAATCCTAATTCCCTTTTTTCTTCTCAAATTCGACACTGAATAGAACTTCCCGAAATATCCACAGTGCATACATGATAGTGCAATGAAAATGTTACGACTCTTCAAAATTTGAGAACTTCATTCGTTATTCATCATTACAAATTATCAAAATGGATCAGATTTATTTCTCTGTGCTCAAAATTATCAGAATATCATTTTCATTTGTCAAATATCGTCCAAATCCCCAGAATGGATGTCAAACCCCATTGAAAAGGTTATAAGTTAAAGAGGTGAGAAAAAGATATTTGGGACTTATTTAGAAAGAAAATGGTTATTAACTTGACCATAAAGATACCGCTCAAAATTAAGGGGGATTTAGACACCTTTACTAATCATAATGAAAGAAGGGTGAATATTATTTGTAGAGAATTTTTTTGAGCTACCACTCCTCGATATGAGGACAATCTTTTGATGGAAAGCTTGATCTAACCATCCCCTTCTCTTTCTCTGATGATGGCCTAATTGTCCTCTACTCCTTCATGGCTTCAGGCTCAGTAGAAGACAAGATTGTGAGAAGGATGTGACCTCGGTGTTGTGCCTGTCAAAAGTTCTCCAAAGATTAGGTCAATAAACGATGAAAATTTAGGTTGAAAGAGTTGGAGAAGATGATGAACAATAGGTTGCAGGGAGTACAAAGCTATCAAAGAATCGAATGCTTAAGAGAACTCAGGTTTTGAAACCTCCCTCAATTTTTGAAATGGGGTTTTATAGTTGGGTGTCAAGAACATGTGTCACCATATTTCTTATTTAGGTGTATTTCCAACTGTATGTTGATAGGATGGGGAACAGACTTTACTGTTAGATTTTGTGTTTATGCTTAATTAATATTGATACATAAATTAGATTAGTAGAGTCTCAGTGCAAAAAATGTTGAGTTTGTATGATTTCACTGTTTGGAAGAGGGTGAGTCAGAGAACATCATTAATTTCCCAAATAAACATTGAGATATCACATTTAATGCTGAGATTCGGTGTGGGGAAGAGCTTAAATCGATTTAATTATTTTGTTTTATTATGCTTGGGGAATTGAGACCGAGCTATGCGTTGTTCCGCACTGAGAGTTGATCTGTCTTCATTTGTGAATGTTAATATTGTTACTGACCGAGCTCATTTAATAGTTCACCCTTCAACGAGAGTGATTCTAAATGTGTTTGCTCAGGCACACAGCTCATACCATGCTAATTGGGATGAACTTCTTTCTCTTACAGAGTTTCAAATTGACAAGGGTGAGATATGGTGCCTCCTCTTCCCTATGTGCTTGGTAAGATTTGGAGATTCATTCTGATTAGTGATGATTTAGTAAAGTTCCTACAAATTGGGCTCAATGCTTTTATGCAAGACACCTTATTTGAAATACACGTGTTTTTATCACATATATGGACAAAAATGTTCTCCGCATTATTGATATGAGTCAGACTAGCCTGACTAATTTAATAAGATCTTAAATCTTACTAAGAATCGTTGAACCACACGAATCACCACATTGGCAATCCAACACTACAACCTTCTAGATTTCATGGAAAAACTCATGTTCTGACAAAATAAAATAATAATAAATAATAATAATAATAATAATAATAATAATAATAATAATAATAAATTTATGCTAGATCTAAGGTGTTGAAAATGGGTGACTACTCGACTTCCAAATTTAAAATAAAAAATCAATGGTGAAGAATAAGTTTTTTTTCTAAAGTTCTTAAAATTTCATCCTCTACAACCTTGTGAGTTTGGATCATGTTTTTGTAAGTCAAAAGGTGACGTGTTCAAGGAATCTTCCTTACTAACTTAGTAAGGAAAGTATTTTTCTATTGATATAGTGCCACATTTGTTATTATTTTTTAAATTATAAAAATATCTTTGTAAAGGCGAAATCTCTGATGGTCGACGGTTCCTCGAGATTTACCCTTAACAATCGATCTTCGTGGTTCTTGATGTACTAAAAATGATTTAAAAAAAATCACACAGACAAATAACCAAAGAGAATAGAAAGAGAAAGAGAAGACAAGAGCAAGATTTGTTTACGGGGTTCATCCCAAAATAGGAATATATCCCCGAGCTCCGAAGAGCCATTCCACTATTCTTCAAGCCATTAAAAGATTTACAAGCCCTAACCTCCTCTCCACTTTCTTTCTCCTAAGAGCCCCCATTTCCTCTACCTATTCGTTCTCCTTATATAGATAGAGAAATAAACCCTAAAAGAAAAGTCAAATCAAATCAGGATCTTCTCCAAAATCTTTCCTTATTTAGAAATAGATATTCTCTAGTCAATGAGGAGACTTTCTGTTTCTAGGTAAGATTATAATCTTAACCAAAATCTACTCAAGGATATATCAATGCCTCAAGATATAAATTAATTATTGTGTGATCGATCATCGATATTCATCTTATTTACGCCACGTGTCCAATACTGATTTTACCCTTTATAGTTAGCCTCATTCTCGTCAATGGAGATCGATGAAGCTGAGATCCACTTACGAGAATATTATACTATTCTCGTGTCTTCACTTTTCTTTATGAAAATATTATTCCCTACTCTTTCTTTAAGGAAACGAGGGTTCCTTGGAACCTTGTAGTTAATTAGGATGTCTTGGTTATTCAATCCTCATCCTCTCACTATAGAGCTGTCACTCAAGACATTAGTCATTCAAAACCTTTTAACCATTCAAGGCTGCTCTTTCACGCAAGATAACTATGTCTACCCTGCCCTACTCCACCTACACAGTCCTACTCTGCTCTACTTGCACAGTCATATTCTGCTCTACTGTACAGGATAGAGCAAGGTCACACCCAACCCTACACTGTGCCCATCAAGTTAGAGTAGAATCACAAAAACTTTATAACCCCAATGGAACCAAGCGACCCAATTCTATGATCTGCCCATTATGTCAGAGTAGAGTCACGAAGACTTTACAATCTCAAAGGAACCAAGCGATTACGCCCAACTACGACTTTGCAATCCCAAAGGAGCCAAGCGATCGTGCACAATTTTGTACTTTGCCCATCATATCAGAGTAGAGTTGCGAAGACCTTGCAACTTGCTGCTTATTTTATACCTTCATGTTATGCACAAACCGATCATCATACCTTTCACATAGTTATGCTAAAATACCTTGGTAGTATCAATAGCACTACTTTTACTTTTTTACCTTATGTATTTACTTTTTTCTTTTGATGTTGACGTAACACCATATAGAGTTTTGTAATCTGCATGTTTATTTCTCTTGTGCATCTTGCAATGACTGTTACCCTAGAACAATACTAACTTATCACCTTGTACAATCGATCATCATCACTGTAGCAACACAATTAAATCGCTACCTGCAATTTCCTGATGTGACACTGTTTTTTATTTGATTAAACCCATGCTGATCAAAGGGTTTAACAACCAAATCAGAACCCAATAGAGTGCCCAAAACTTTCCCATCATTCATTGATCCACCCTACCTTGTGACTTTTGTGAGTTTTCTTCATTCGTTCCCATGAACGACGCCAATTTATAGAGGTCCGACGGTTCCTTGAGATTTACCCTTAACAGTCGATTTTCATGGTTCTTGATGCATTAAAAAATGATAAAAAATCACACATACAAAGAATCAAAGAGAAAGGAAAAAAGAAAGAGAGTATAAGAAGCAAGATTTGTTTACGGGATTTGTCCTAAAATCGGACTACTTCCCCGAACTCCGAAGAGCCATTCCACTATTCTTCAAGCCATTACAAGATTTATAAGCCCTAGCCTCCTTTCCACTTTCTTTCTCCTAAGAGCCCCCCTTTCCTTTACCTATTTCCTCTCTTTATATAGATAAAGAAACAAACCCTAAAAGAAAAGTCAAATCAAATTAGGGTCTTCTCCAAAATCTCTCATTATCTAGAAATAGATATTCTCTAGTCAATGAGAAAACTTTCTATTTTTGGGTAAGATTATATTCTTAATAAAAAATCTACTCAATGATATATCAATGCCTCGAGATATGCATTAATTATCGAGTGATCAATCATCAATATTCATCTAATTTATACCACGTGTCCAATATCGATTTTACCCTTTACCATCTTTATTTCATTAATGCATTCCAAATTTACATTGGTAATAATAAAAATAAAATGGTATTTTTTTTGAGTAATAACAAAATATGTAGTGTCTAGAGCCCTCGAAGGAGTCTTAACCCTATCAGCACTTGCACAACGCATGTTTGTGGGGGGAGGTTTTTGGGCTTTCCACTCCTCAATAAACACCTTGTTGCGGATTTCATAGATGATCTTGACCAAAAGGTTTGCGTTCGAATCTACTTTGACTTTGAATGGCAGAAGGTTGAAAGATGGAAGATTGAGGCCCCGTGTGGCGCCTGCCAACGATTCTCTGACAACTAGTTAGAACTTAGATAAAAGAGATAAATTCAAAAAATGGAGAAGAAAATGAATGATAAAATTGCAAAGGGTGAGATATGGTGCCTCCTCTTCCCTATGTGCTTGGTAAGGTTTAGAGATTCGTTTTGATCAGTGATGATTCAATAAAGTTCCCATAGATCGAGCTCAATGCTTTTATGCAAGACACCTTAATCGAAATACATGTGTTTTAATCACATGTAGGGACAAAAATGTTCTCCGCATTATTGATATGAGTTAGACTAGCCTGACTAATTTAGTAAGATTTTAAATCTTATTAAGAGTCGTTGAACCACATGAATCACCACATTGGCAATCCAACACCACAACCTTCTAGATTTCATGGAAAAACTTAAAACTTATGTTCTAACAAAAGAAATAATAATAATAATAATAATAATAATTTTATGCTTGATGCAAGGTGTTGAAAATGGATGACTACTCAACCCCCAAATTTAAAATTTAAAATCAATAGTGAAGAATAATTTTTTTTCCAAAGTTCTTAGAATTTCATTATCTACAACCTTGTGGCATCGGATTATGTTTTTGGAAGTCAAAAGGTGACGTGTTTAGAGAATCTTCCTTACTAACTTAGTAAGAAAAGTAGTTTTCTATTGATATAGTGCCACATTTGTTAATATTTTTAAAATTATAAATCTTTATTTCATTAATGCATTCCAAATTTACATTGGTAATAATTAAAATAAAATAGTGTTTTTTTTTTTGTGTGTGTGTAATAACAAAATATGCGGTGTTTAGAGCCCTCAAAGGAGTCTTAACCCTATCAGCGCTTGCACAACACATGTTTTTGGGGGAGGTTTGTGGGCTTTCCACTCCTCAAGATACACCTTGTTGCGGATGTCATTGATGATCTTGACTAAGAGGTCTGTGTTCGAATCTACTTTGACTTTGAATGGCAGAAGGTTGAAAGATGGAAGATTGAGGCCCCATGTGGCGCTTGCCAATGATTCTCCGACGACTAGTTAGAACTTAAATAAAAGAGAGAAATTCGAAAAATGGAGAAGAAGATGAATGGTAAAATTGCAAAGGGACTTTACTACCTTTCTTCCTCCTTTTTTGTTCAACCCCTCTCAGCTTTAGTTTTGACACTTTATAGCCAAAAATCCCAAGATAAGTGTCACCACACATCTTGCTTGAGGTGGATGGGGAATGACTGGCTTTTTTGAGGGAATCATGTCGATATATTCATTAACGTTCCCCTTCAGTTCGATTGACAATGTCTTAGCCTCATCAATGTTGAGTTGGTGCAAATCCGTTATTTGGGGTTGGGTGAGTTAGAGGATTTGATAAGTGCTTTGAGATCTCGCATTAAATGTGAGGATTTCTGTGCAGAAGAACTCTTATCGTATTTGATTTTTTTTTTTTGTCTTATTAGGGCACGAATTTTTGGTCTAACTAACGATCTCACCAACCTGATAGGATTTTAAACTGAGAAAACAACTTTCACCTAGCTCGCATATTTCTTAGCGGATTGAGCTTGGACCTTGCTCGTTTTCCTTTCTTTCTCTATGGTGCCGTGTCGTACGTCTTTAATTTCCAACTTTCATCTCAATCCATATCATCCCAGGTGGCGACGTCAACTTTTCTCGGTCCACTAGTACTAATTCGTTAGTCTTTTATCATTTTGATAGTTGCGACCATGTTTTTTGAGCTCAATTAATATTGTGCCCTTATCGTCAGAAAGATATAACATTACCATCATCTTATTATGTTATGTTCAGTTCAAAGTAGAAATCTCGATCATTCTTTGTTACTGGTTTTAATTAGGGACTTATTCTCCTATGACATGTTTTCCCATCGTGTGGCGTGACTAAAATGGTCCCACAAAGATCTTTCACTAAATTTTGTTATTTATGATGAAAGTAACACTCACTTTAATTTGAAGCTCCCTTTTCCTTTTTATACCTATGATAAAGATTCTGTAATTCCTTCAAATTAAAGTAACCTTAAGGATTTTAGCACTTTGTAACATCAAAGAATAAATAGAAGAATCTTATGTTAGAATTAATATTCACGACATTAGAGATTCTTGTCTTTTACTCCAAAAGATCCACTTGTTGGATCCTAGCATATTAATCAAAGAATGTACATCATCATTGGAATTTCAATTGAAGGGAGGATTAATCTTTTTCCTTAATTGAGTTCAGTCTATAATTATATCTTTTCTGCAAATACCATGGTGATTTTCATGTGCCCTTCCGTGTTTTCAAACTGATTACATGCCTTTTAGACCTCAGTCTATTCTAATTGACTATTGAAAAATGGCTTAATTGCCATCATCTTCATTGTTTTAGCTTAAAACCCCTGATTTTTCTTCCCAACACTAGAATCTTGAATCTCTTGGATAATTTTTTTTTTTTTTTTGCCTTCTTCTAACATTAAGATTCTTACTTACTTCAACCTTCATCCTCAAAAACAATATAAGATTTTTGGAGTAGAAGATAATAAGATTTTGGATCCTCAAAAATAATATAATATTTTTGGAGTAGAAGATAATAAGATTTTGGATAGAAAAATCAAGAGTTTTCCATTGGGGTTAAGATGAGGTTGAAGGCAGGTCTTTAGGAGAAAAATCAGGAGTGTTTTGACTAAAAGTTGGAAGATGAGGGCATTTAAGTTATTTTTCAATAGTATATAAGAGAAAACCTAGGTCAAAGGGGGATGCCATCAGTTTGAAAACATAAAGGAGTATTGCAAATATTCACTAAAACGTGGACGACTGTGTCAAAATCAGCCTCGATCCCAGTTCACAATAAAGGACTGTATTTTTTTATTATTATTTCATTTATTGACATTTTACATATAAATCAATGGGTCGCTTCAGGCCAAAGAAAATTAATAGTAGGTGTTGGAACCTCAGTTCGATCCTAGATGGATCAAACCATATTCAGTTCGGTTGATCGATTTGGGCACATGGTTCGAAAATAGTACACATGAACCAAATCCCATGGCTTTTGATTGCACCACCATCCACACCACTTAGTCCATAATCAGGTTCAAGCAATGCACAGGCCAAATCGATCATTGTATTTGTTATTAAGGATTTTTTTTTTCCCCTACTTTTAAACCAGAGAGAAATCGAGTTGGACTATTATCACGAAACAATGCCAGTGATCGCAAAATGATTTTTCTTTACTGGTACAACTCACTACATTTAGATCTCCAAAATGTTCCAAGTTCAGAAACACACCCTTTCCATCTAATACAGACAATCACCAGTATTTCAATTTCTTGAAAAAGGATCCCCATGGCATAATTAATTTACCAAATCTGTTGTGGAGACTGACGCGAGCTACTTCATGAACGTTGCTATGGCAGCATGAATGGCACTGCTGCGTACTGGCCTGTGGTGGTGGGACAATGAATGAGGTCCACTCCATACAGATTTAGGATTGTTGGGGAAAAGATTCCGACTTAATTCCAAAATCAAAGGATTCTCATCGTGATCAAGATTACTGTATATTTTAGTTTGTTGTGACACCTGTAATCAAAACACATACAGGGGAGAAGATGAGTAAATTTCTAAGCCGGCTAGTAAGACTGCATGAGCACGGAACCGATAGTAATAAACTTACCTCTTGTTTCTGCTGCGGTGGTGTGCCATCTTTCTGAGTATCGGGTTGGATCGTAAAGCCTGAATCCTCCGTTTCTTGGGATCGAAACTGAGGATTAGGTTCCTCTCTAGATCCCTCACCAAGTTGTAACTGCTCTGAAGGTTCATCTTCACTTGTCTTTTGGATCTCCATCTCATTCTCGCTGATCTCCTTCGTCTCCTGTTGGGGGCTATCCGGTTGCTCGGGTCTGCCCAATTTTACGTCCTCTTCCTGTTCTTCCAAATCAGCATCTGCATCAGGATCATCGGGGGAGTGTTCCAAATTTGATGATGCATCCTCACTGCAAGGATTTCCTAACGAGCCTTCCTGCAAAAAACGAGAGAGAAAAAAAGATAGAAAACGGAAAAATTAATAATAAGGTGAAACCAAACTCTCAAAATTGATTATAGATAATTGCTCCAAGGTCCAAACTATGCTGTAAAATCCACATCGGTAAGATTTACGTAGTCAGTAGGTCAGCCTTTTAATGAAACGGAAATCTAAAATTAGTGGAATAATGGTTTAGTTTCAAGAAAACACAGTTTTTACATTTTTTTTTTCTATCTTTAAATGATCCCCTTGTAGTTTGTAAGCTTTATGTAGAGTGTAGGCCAAGGATCAGGAGAGTGCAACAGATAATCATAGTCATCAGAAACATTTTGATAACAACTAATTTCTACGAATCCGTGTATGTGTGCAAGCGAAAGAAATAATAATAATAATTCTAACTGTTCAAATTTATTTTTCCTTGTAGACACAAACAAAAATATTTATGTAGAAGATATATGACCAGTCTGTGAAGATGAAGCAGTTTTTCCTATTAATAGTTCACCAACCAAATATGCACTTATATTGTATACAGGAAACTTGTTGGTAGTAACACAAGCAACTACTTGTTCTTTACCAATTACCATATATAACCATCAGAAGCATCCACATATAAACAACTTCTGGTTTTTTGGTGTCATCAGTAAACTTGTGTGCTCTACCAACAAAACAGTAATAACACCACATTTTCAAAGTCGGGAGGTACCTTGGACATTCTTTCTTCTATGTATGCACTTTACATGTTAGTTCTCACAGATTCCTTTGTCTCCGTGTGTATATATATATATTTGGTTTGCAAGACTAAGAATTGTCATATTAAATAAATTTAACGAGGAACAAATTAATACTGTGGTGAATGGAATTTGGTATACCTCCTGCCCAAACTCCTGAGATGGATTACCATCACTTATCTCAATCTGATTGTCCACCGTTTGAGCTTTTCCCAATCTTTCCTGCCTGCGCCGTCTTACAACACAGACCGCACACAGACAGTCGAATTTATGCTGCCTGATTCTGCATTGGAAGAAAAGATCAGAAATGTTAACCACTAGGAACAATCAACTGTATGTTGAACACTCATTTTGGAAGAAAGCACAAAGAAGTACTGATGCATGATAATAAATGCAACAAGCCATCATCAACATCATTAAAGCCTTATCACAAAAGTCTGGTGTTGGGTCGGATCGGGGTGGCTGAATGAATCCCATTCCCTGTTCCATGTATGTTGCTTCTAACCCGGGCTGTTATTTGTTTTCATTGACAATCACCAAAACCATCTTAATCAACTTATTTTTAGTTCATTACCCATTGCCCTACTGGGGCTACTCACAGGGTTTCACTTACACGTTGATTTGTACTGCTATCTTTCTCAGTCTTCTCATACATCTATCTCAACATTCTCATCTCTGCTACATTCTTGGGCATAGCCAGTCTTGCTTCTCTGATAATTTTTCCCTCTAATTTGGTTGGGATGCATCACACACAAACAATGCCACAATCCCGACTCTAAGATAGTTGATTATATTCATGAAGATTTTAGAAGACTTGGCTAATGACTGTATGAAAACCTACCTAAATAAATAGCTGTGTTAATAAGGAAAGCAAGATCAGATTAAGTAATATATGTACATCACTCTTAGCCAATATTTTAAATTGTGATTTTGGTTTTTATATTTCTGCCCACCTCGAAATGGGATCAGTTTGAAAATAATGTAGAACTTCAGAAATTATGGAAATATGATGGAATTCATAGAGAACTTGACATAAATTGGTGTAAAAAAAAATTGCAAGGAGGAGGTGGATGCTCAGTTTCTTCCTTGGTGAACATTTTTTTAGCTATAATGTCTATCAACTCTCAATTCCTACACCAAATTATTCACCCATCAGATTCTGAAACAAAGCATCTATACATTAACATTAACCCAACTTCTGCATAGAAATAGACTGAGAAAAACAGAAGGAAAAATACCCATGACGCCGACGTGTTTTATGTTTTAGAGAAGTGCCTTTCCCATGCAACTTTTCCTGACTGGATGGTGTGACATTCTCCACCTGAATGCTTCCACTTCCTGGTAAAAATAGATCTATATAAATGTTCTCCTTGCAAAAATAGAAATGAACATGTAAACTATACTCCCATTGATATGAATAAAGCCGCCACACTCTGTAATTAAACTAAAAAACTAAAGAAGAGCACATTGACTTTGAAACAATGTGCATATAACAGTCAGTCCTTGATAACAAAAAAAGATAAGGTATGAATCCAGTCCAAGTTTTGAAATTTATAGGCTTACTCTAACTGGTAACCACTAAGTGAACTACTTTCGTAAATATGATGAAGCATAACACACACAAGAAGGAAGAAACAAGTTCTGAGACCGATGCACTGATATGGTAGTGGCAAATAGAACAAATGACAAACTGCTAGCAACACAATTCAACTTATTAAGCATAAAATACCTATCCATGCAATAGCAGCAATATCAGAATGCACAGGTATAAACCCTTTTTACAAGTAAACTTCATTATCAAATTTTAGTTTATTTTATTTTTTTAAATAAAAAAGAGGTCGAGCCGACCATCCAAACTATCTAAATTTTCCTATGAAACTTACTTATAAATATAGCAATTCAGGGTTTATTGTAGTTTCGATGTAAGTTATCACTTCCACAAATGATGAACATCCGAGTTCCGACATTTATATCTAAGTTTCATAGGAGCATTTCAGCAGAAACCAGCAACCCATCCACAAACCTAAAACCAATTGCACTACTCGCTCTAATAGTACAAACCCCAATTCCGTCTACCAAGAAATATCCAAAAAAGACTCCCATAAATTTGTTAAAGATTTTACACACAAAGAAGAGAAAACCCAAGATTGAAATGAAAAATCTCATGAAGCGCGTGTGCTCCCAACCCTGAAAGACATGGCCACTTCTCTCATTCCAGATCCCCCAACATATGTCAAAGAGGACTAGACTCCATTAATTCCTTTTGGAGGTCGAAAAGGAAGAACCAAGATAGAGCCAACCTTCAAACATAGAATAAATCAATCTAAGAAAGCACCAACGATGTTGAAGAGAGGGACAAAATATTAGACCAAACATGCAAGCTAACTTGCAATGGATGAAAATATGATCCACAGACTCCCTATCAACCTTGCAAAGCAAACACAATTTTGGAGCAATGAAAACCCGACAAATGGCTTGTCCATGTAAGATTCTATTCCACACAGCCGACCAAATAAAGGAGATTTCTGAAGGGACTTTAGAGCTCCAGAGCATTACAACTGGAAACAACACTAAAGGCACCTGAACTAACGAATGATAAAAGGAACTAACTAAAAAGACTCCATCGCGACTAGCATCCCACCTCCATCAGTCCTTCTCCTACAGGTGAATGGAAATGTAGGAGAGAGAGAGAGAGAGACTAGGGATAGAATCGATCTCCCAATCAATCATTAAAAGCTATTTCAAAGCTGAGATCCCAAGACACAACCTGACCTCACCGTGTAATTGACTATCGGCCTGGCCTTCTCTTCTGAGACTATGAGGGGCACCACTGATCTTCCCAAAATCGAAATCTACTATTTCTTCCAACAAGACAAACAATTCTATTCCAAAACGCAAGCAGAACAAGGCATATACCGGTCACTCAAAATGGACAAATACCATGATTTCATGTACTGACTGCAAGGGTACCAAAGTAGATTTGCATGCATATGCCATGAAGGTATGAACTACTACATTTAGAGTAAATTGTCAATAAGATAAATTAGACAAACAACATTTACAAGGTGAATATTCTTACTACAAGAGGCAAACTAAGAGGTTACGTGACGACTGAATTCTAGTGCAATAAATTGATCCTATAATTTCTTTATTTGCAAAGGTCAATACACCCACTATTTTCAAATTTTTATGGGTTTGTGTGAAGGAGTAGTTCTGATCCTAGGTTTGTGGTATTACCATACACAAGTTTTACCAATCACTGAGGTGGCACCTTAAAAACATAATTTGCTGGCTGTGGGGTTTGACGGTAGAAGAATAGTGGTAACTCAAAAAAAGAAAATTGCTATTCAATCTTGGGATTTCAGTGGTTTCCACAAGGTAGAAGAATAATGGGAATTCAAAAATGAAAATTGTGGAGTGGCTAACATGTGGGAACTGTTGAAATTCTAGGATTGAATACCAAGTTAAATTGGCTCCTCTCCACCTCAAAGTTGTAACAGTGGAAGGAAGCATCATGAAGTGCACATCCACTGTGCATTATTCTAATAATTGGAAATAGATAGCATATAAGCCCAAAATGTTTATTAATATCAAAAGAAACATGTATTTTTTGGTTGGTGCACATGGTATCATCACTTGAACTTCTGACAATCAAAAGAAACCATGATAAAACTGAAGAAAACATGATTAAAAAGACACCAAGATACAGCTTCGACACTCAAGGGAAACAACATTTTATGCTTAAATTGGATGAATCAGACACATACATATATATAATTTTAGAGTATCCAGGTGACAGAGTTTAGCTTTCAGAAAATTACATGATGATAATAACTTTCAGCTTCTCCATACCATTTAAACTTGCAATGCCAAGATTTTTCTGCTTGGTAACCATCATATCTGTCTTTCTTCCACTTGCATCAAGAATTTTTTCCCTTCCATGGTCATCTTCTAGAGGCAATTCTATTCCAGAATCTTGATCAAGACCAGTATCTGCATTCCCAAATTCATTGTATTTCAAAGACATCCAAAAAACCTCTTTATGAGTCAGTTAAACTTCTTATTATTACTGATTTGAAGATAGATATAGAATGATAACAGTCTAAATAACACAAGTTATATGCATACCAATAACACATGCAAGTATACTGCATATTAAGAAGAAGAAAAAAAACAGTGTAGCAATTATAAGGGAATTTTGGCTGATGATAGGGTAAAAACTCCGTCCTCATCTAGGATAAGACCAACTGGATTGTGGAGAGATAAAAGGATGAATATAAACTACCAAAATGCCTGGCAATTTAGACATTAAGAGAGCTCCTAGGAAAAATAATGTTCTCTTCCATGGATTTCAAAAGTTCCTTGTGAGTGGAAGAACCGTCCAATATCCAAAGGTGTATACTGTATACTACAGAGTATTTTTCTAAGATGTGGATCCAGATTTGTATGAACCACTCCAACTCCCAAGCCTTTATTTAACTCAACGAGGAATTTTTTTTCTTTTTTTGAAGAAGAGGGGAAATGGTGAAGATAGGCCCACAGGCCAACAGGTTTACATTCGGAAGCTCCACAGGGTCCAGATCTACCCAGCCCATTAGCAGCCCATATTTTTGGTTTTTTAGGCTATTCATACAAAACTAAAGGGTATTTTGTATGCTGGTAGAAGAAAAGTCCAACAGTGGCTTTGATTCTGTTAGTGCATCCCTAAATTGTTTTCTAGTGTTGGTTGACAGAAACAAGAGGATCCCATTAGTTGGTCTCCCAAAATAAGCAACTAGAGTTTAATAATTTTCTATTTTTATTTTTGAGTTGATTGATCAATAAGTTCTTCAGAAATTAGAGTACTAGTAGTGGTAGATTTCTATTTTTGAAGAAAAGTTGTTTAGTTAAAATCCCATGCAGTCAGGGTGGCAGAGGAAAGAGCTGTGAGTTTTATCAGAAATTTAAAGATAAATGGGTTTATAAGATAGTTGACCAGGTCTATCCATATATCCGCAAAAATATTATGAATATACAGAAATGGTATTATAGAGGAAATAAATATGCACTAACTGAGAAGCATAAAAAACCATGTCTACTGTGATGAAGGAAATTGATGAAGAAATGGTATAGTTCTTAAGATCTAGAAGCTCACCACTTGTTCTCTTCCGCGGATCACTGTATAATCCAGCTGACATCCAATACTTGGTAAAATTCTTCTTAACTTGTTTCATAAGGTCCAGAATATAATCACCCTTATTATTATACTTGTAACAGTTTTCCCAAATATATTGTACATCCTGAAATACATCCTCTGAATTCATGTATCTGCTACCATGTTCAAGATTATTGCATATAGTGCCAAAATCCATAGGGGTCTCTATGATATCAAAATAGTCCTGGTTGCAGGCAAAAAAAATGTTAGTCTACTAACTAAAGACCATACGGAAGAGAAATAGTACACCATAAGATGTACCTGTGTATATTTTCCACGTAATTAATTTGAAGACTAAACCCAAAATAAACCATGCTCTAATATCACAAATTCAGGAAAAATTGGAATAGCAACCAAGGTTTCAAATCTTGTCTCAAGGCAATGTTTCAGTTAGGATAAAATCTGAGACTGCATCAAGTGAAACATTCCAAAACAAACTGAGACATTTGATGTTTCGGGGTCCATGTTTCATTCCAGTCTCGGGCGAAACATCCCCAAACAATATGAAACTTTAAACCAAGATAGCGACAACCAAATATGAAACAAGATATAACTGAAACAGTAAAAATTATCTACACTTTTCATTTTGTTTTATTTCTTGATATATCCAAGTTCACCTTCTTCTAGTTATATAATCAATTTTGTTATGGAAATTGGTATTGCATTTTGGAATGTGAAATTTCCATAAATAAGACATCTGTGTGCTCGTTTCATGGAAAATGGTAGGCCAAAGTCCAAACTCCAAAAACTTGTAAACTAGAAAACAGCATGCCACTTTTTATGTATTATGTTGTTTTAGACTATAAAATAAATGAATCAACTATAAAATTAAAGACAAATAAATAAAGAACAATAATTACAGGCTATTCTTTTTTACGCTGCCTATGAAAATCACAGATCTTGAGACATGATTTTTAAGATACTAGCCAACTATTATATTCATGAACAAAATTCTCCTTCTATCATTTGAATATCTTCATCACTTATTCCCATATCATTTTATATTCATAACTTTGTAATGCAGAACGCAACCGATGATGATAATTACTACAATTTTATTTCTCCAGTGGCTATTCTTTTTTATAGGCTATTCTTTATTTCTCTGGTGTCATTTGAATAAATAAATAAAGAACAATAATTACGAGCTACTCTTTTTTACACTGCTTATGAAAATCACACATCTTGAGACATGATTTTTAAGATACTAGCCAACTATTATATTCATGAACCAAAATTCTCCTTCTGTCATTTGAATATCATCATTACTTGTTCCCATATCATTTTATGTTCATAACTTTGTAATGCGGAACGCAACCGATGATGATAATTACTACAATTTTATTTCGCCAGTGGTGAATCTTCCTAGCCGAGGAAAATTGACGGGGGCATAAAATCTTGAAGAGTAGATTTTAGTTTTTATTAAGATTTTTGTTTTAGGACTTTAATTTTATGTTTTTTGGATTTATTTTCATGTTTTATTGGCCCATGGTCTTAATATAATATTTAGGGGCAATTTAGTAATTTTAGTTTGTCTTTTATTTAAGCTTATTAGGGTTTGAAAATTAGGAGAGAGAAAGTTATGAAAATTAGGTTTATTTATTTGGTATTTTAGTTTGACTAGGATTCTTGATTTTTTTTTTTTTTTTTTTAATATAGATTGTATTAGGATTTTTTTATTTATTAATGAACAATGAAGATTTTAATCAATAAAGAATGAGTTTCTTTCATATAGTGAAGTGAGTTCTCCACCATTCTTTGTGTGATTCCAAGGTTCAATCTTTTTACCCCTTCTCTTTTTGCCTCTAATCTTTATTTTTATTTTCCATTATTTTGTTTCTCTTGATTCTTGAAACCTACAAACCTCAATCCATAATCCTTTATCTTTTTTCTTAACCTTTAACCATTTTTTAACCCTATTCATCTAATCCTACAAAAATTGTCATAATTGTGAGAAAAAAATATATTTTAATTTTGGGTTTACCTATCCTAACCCAAATCATAAACCCAACCTCAAATCCTTAATCCTTATCCAAAATCCTAAACCAAATACCCTAAAAACCCCATATTTTTTTCTCCCCTTACTGTTCTGCATCACTTTGATTCATTATGTATTATTAATGTGGATTCAAAAGAATAAGTTAACAAGATATAATCTTAGCAAAGTATATGGGCATTCATGATAATGGAAGGTTGATAAACATTTGAAACTGGGTTATTTTATCATCAAAGTCCTATCCCAAAAATTTGGAATCGGCTAAACGAATCATGTTTATTCAACTCTGTCCAAAGCCACATCATTTGTTATTGAAACTGGGTAAAAAAAAAAAATTATCACACATATAACGCTCAAGTCCGGTGCTTTAACACCTGGGGTTTTTCCACCATCAAAAAATGAAGTCACTTGAAAATACTTCTAAACAAAGCTACTAAAACCATGTTAGGCACCGATTTTATTTTACTAGTTTAAATGAGGGATTTAATTTAATTATCTTAAATAATGTTGTTTTTCTTTATAGGTTAAAGAGATTTTTCATTGAAAAATGGATAAATGTACAAGGAGAAATATAGAAAAAGTATTTTGGGGAAACAATGGGAAAACAATTAAAGGATTATTATTTTTATATGGCTAGCTATATGTGGTTATAACGTCTAGGCTTAATCCTCACGAGCATCTAATGACTCAAGCCTCAATTGGTCTAGGTGTAAACCTCGAGAAAGGATTTTTAAACATGGTAGCATAAGTCTCCCATGTGGGATGTAGGTTGTACATAATGTGGACTGAGATAGTACAAAAAGATCGACAATGCTCATGCCCTTGACAGAAGATAAAACTCTAGATGGAGTAAAACGGTGAAAGAGTCCATGTCATCAATCCCAACAACAATGATAACACTTTGAGTTTATTTAGTACTTTAATTTTGGTAAACAAAGATAAAGTCTGATAGTTATCTGACGCCCAGGAAACAACTAGACGTTAAGGTGCCAAAGGAAAAAACTATTTCCCAGCTCGATTTGAATGCATGAAAACTCAACAAAGTTTCTTCAGCTTTAGTCTAATATGGTTATGATCAATCTAACTTGTATTCATACGCTCATCAATTTTAACTAGAAGGTGGCATGTTCAAACGCACATGTATTTGAAGGGCTTATTTGTAATTTAAAATATCAATTAAAGGGGTTTTGAAGATTACATAGTAAAAAGGTTATTTTTGTAATTTTGAAAACTAACAAACGTGATTTTAGAGATGTGTGATCGTAATTTTCTTGGTTTTTTATCAAAATGACCTGTTCATATTAAGTTTAAATGTTAAGGTGGCGACATTTTTGGAATCCAAATTTTGGTGTCGAACCACTTCTACTCCGCCTTCTCTCATTATAATAGTACAGATATATGCAGTTTGTGTATACAAAGGATACTTACAGGTATTCCAAGGGCAACAGGATTAACAGGAGCATTGAAGGGCTCGGCAGCATTCATTTTCATAACTTTCTTAATCACCTAAACATATACAATGGGGACACAAATATGCTCTTATAATCTATGGTATCAAAAGAAGAAAGAATGAGAACAATTAAAGAAGCAAATAAAAGTAGAATAGATTCATAATAATTTTTCAAACGTACCAAAAGGGCAGCCCTCAGTTCTTTCTCATTGTATAGAGAATCCTGGCGCCGTAAGTTCGGTTCCCTTTGTTGTGATTCCTTACATGCCAATGAATCAACAGTCTTGTCATTGTCCGATGTAATTTGGGTCGTCCGCTCACCTTGCATATGTACAGGACTACTTGTCTGGTTTAGTATTGTACTTAAAGAACCCAAACCCCTCGAAGATTTGATTTTTATGCTTCCCGCTTTCCTCGGTAATTTCCCATAAACAGCAGTTTGGATTTCAGGCAATGAGTTGGAACTATCTTCCATCTTTTCCAGATCTTCTCTTTGCTTCTCTACAAACACATTTGGATTACTCTGATGGTCTAACATTTTTGAGGTCTTGAGCTTCACTTTAACGCGCCCATGTCTTAATTGCTCAACAGGCTTATCGCTCAATCCATCAGCATCAGTTTTAGCAAGTTCGGCCATGTGATTAGGACCCACGTTAGCTGCCACGTTGACCTCCATTGGAGAATCTATTTGGGTATCATCGAAATCATCTAAAACTGAATTGTCCTCAGTGTTTACACTAACAGCATTAGCTGCAATCTTGGGTTGTTTTTGTTTCCCTTTCTTGTGACCCCGCTTGCGTTTCATGTCTCCTAATGGAGATGACCGTGTTCCTGTTGGCCTTTTTGTCTTCCTCGACGCCTTCAATTTAATTTTCAATCTGCACATAATGAACATTTCATACTTCTAAGCATAAAATTTTTAGAACCCATACATGCGCAAGCGTGCACACGCACACACACACATACCATAATGATAATTTTTACACATCTAAGCTTAAAAAAATTTAGAACACACAGAGATTAAGCTGAATTAACCAACATTAAATCATAGTCACATACATAGATTAATATTAAGAGAGATTTACCGGGGCAAGACCTATCTGTTGCAATTTTATTACAAAAACTCCCTTCCTTTGTCAAGTTTGTTATTGAACAAACCTTACTTCATGAATCAGGCTAGCATGACTAACTTAGTAAGATTTGAGTCATTGGGCCCACATAGATTATCAAATTAGCAATTCATACCACAACCTTCAAGATTTCATGGGAAAACTCAGATTCAAAAGAAAAAATTAAGAAAAAAGTCCTTTTGAAGCTTGATCGTAGGTGTTGAAAATGGAGGGCTACTGAACTCCCAAATTTAAAACTAAAATTCAACGGAGACAATTGACTTTTCTTTCAAAAATGTTTGTTTTCAAAGTTCTAAGAATTTTGCCCTTTATAACCCTGTGTCATCAGATCATGTTTTGGATGCCACAAATTGATGCAGTTAGAATCCACTCCAAGGAATGTTAAGTAACAAATTAACCGCATCAAATATTAATTAACAAACATTATATCAGTCACCTACAAAGATTAATCTTGATTAACTAACAGTATAACATACAAACACGCAAAGATTAAGCTTACACTAACATTATATAATGGTCACACAACGGTTTTAAATATCGTCCAAGACCGAGATGACTCAATTGAACAAGTTGGATATTCAATGTGAATCATTGTTCCTTTGAAAAAGAATGCTTTGATTCGAGATTGTCGGATTCGCAATGGGCTTAAATTTTCTTGGAATTTAGGCTTTAGAAGGAATTTCAATGACTGGTAGATCAATGATGTGGCATCTCTCTTAGAACTCATCTCTTCTTATCAGTTGGGTAACAACAAGGACCGTAGAGAATGGACCGAGAGTAAGGACCATTTATTCTCTCTGCGCTCTTTCCATAACTCTCTTTTGACTCCATTTGCTTTGTCTTTCCCGACTTCTACTTTATGGTCTCCTTTCATCCCTTCTAAAGTTTCTTTTTTGTGTGGCTAGCATCTATAATCTGATTAAGTGCGGTTTTTCGATCCCCAATTTTTTGCTTTCTTTGTAAAAAGAATGGTGGATCCAGAAATCATATTTTTGGTTTGGGATCACCTCTTATCCCTTTTTCCATATGGGATGGGTTTTTCCTCTTTGTACTTTTGATCTCTTTGTGGTTAGACTTGTAATGCGTTCTCCAATAGAAAAAGGTATCTCTAGGCTATTCTTCTTTTTGTCATTTGTTGGGGGCTTTGGAAAGAGGAATAAAAGGGTTTTCCACGACGAAGAAAAAACAACTCATGCGGTTATTTTGGAGATCAAGGGGTTTCTTTTCTTTTGGTGCAAGCTTTGTAAAGATTTTCAAGGGGGTAAGATTTTGTCTTCAGGTGAGAGATGCTTTGTAAAGACTAGGTTGTTGGGCTGGGGTGTAGCTTTTGTCTCCCTTGCTTCTTTCTATTCTTCTTTTCCTTTTCCTTTGTTCGTGGCCAGCTCGGCCACTCTGTCGCTCTTTTAATAAAAATTTATACTTATCAACAAAAAAAATGCGAATCATCCTTCACATTGACTAGTTTGATTTTTTTTTTAAGGTAGATAAAGGAAACAATAAATACAAGCAGTAGATTGAGATGACCTACAAAGGGCACTTGTCCAATATTTTGAAAAGTAACCATATCGGACGAGTGAATAAAACTCGCTCAACTAATTTTTTGATAATTTAAAATTTTACTTTCTAAATAAAAATATAATCTTATGATTAAGCATTTTCTAATCCACCTTATTTTAATGAAAAATTATAATTATTTAAGATTAAAAATATATATAAATTATAGAAGTTAATAATTATAAATCAAGTTCAAAGGTTTATCTCATTTGAGACGAGATGACTTGGATGAGTCAACTCATCACAGACACACACAGAGATTACGGGGGATGAGTTTAGCGCCAATCCAGAACTCTACAGGTGGCAGACTTCAATTACCAAATGGACAGTCCCAATTGGCCTCGTAAATCGATGCCACAACCAAAAACCCCTCAGTTACTCCAGAGAAGATGTTTGAAGCGACCCTCCAGAAACTAAAACCCTAATTATCACCTTTGCTTCTTAAAAATACACAATGCAAGCAAATCCAAAAACCAAAAGGGGAAAAAATGAAGTATTTTTGCACCAGAAACGATTTTAATCCTTCTTTTTTTGCACAAAAAAGAACTTTGCCACGCAAATTTCCAAACAGACCATGAGAATCAGAGAGGGATTGAAGGCTAAAAAACCCTAATTTAAATTCTAACATTATAGCTATCGTGAAGAACCAAAACTGCAGAAACCCTAATTCAAACATCTCGAACCATAAATCATATAACATAGTAAGAAAAGGAGGTAACGTAAACCTTAACGATGAATCGAAAATTGTACGGATGTCTGTTTCGTAAGAAGCGCTTCCTGCGTTTTAAGAGAGAGGGACAAGGGAGAGAGGTGAGGGTATTTTGGTCTTGTGCAACTTAATGTTTATAGAGCATAACTACTATCGTCACGGCTCCACAACGATACGTGCTCGACTTTGACATCGCATGCTTCTTGACTTGGTTCTTCTCTTAAAGACTAATGTAAATGACCTTAACACCTACATCTCATCGTTTTCAACTTATTTAAGATTAAGAGGTTGAAGTCGATTGGTTTGAAAAGAAAAATCATGGTTTTAAGTCTTTTTATTAGTCTATAAAATAAGACCAGAGTCAAGGGGCATGTTATCAGATTGAAAAAAATGACTTTTACCAAAAATAAAAGAAAAAAAAAATTCACAGGTTTATGACAATGGCAAGAAAGGGCTATTTTATTTTTAATACTAAAAAATATTCTAGTTGCCACAATAACACGTGTTTTTGGACAAAAATGCCTTTCATTTCATATTCTCTACTAAACCTTTTGTAAATTATAACTTTCTCCCTCCTAATTATTTTTAGATTGTACAAATGAGAGAACTCTCCATTTTCACTTCAAAACCCACCAAGTAGTTATGGGAATATAAAAAAAAGATCCGGTTGTGAGGAACGACCAATATCTTGGGGAATCTCATGTTCCATCCATGATCTATTGGACATTTTCATCAAATGTTATCCCTATCTCGTCTCTTTCTTTCATTTCTTTTAAATTCCTTTTGTATAATCTTGTATAATTTATCCTCATAATTATATAAATGGAAAATGGTAACAAAAATTTGAATGATTTTGCAAATTTTTTAGGGCATAGATCATAAATTTTTTACAGTGTCGAGACTCGACATTGGAATATAGTAGAACTATCGTCGAGATTCAACATTACCTATCATTGAACCTCGACAAATGACTAATAAAACGTTTCTTCTGTAAATAAAAGTTGTTTGCATCGTCGAACCTCAATGATTGTATATTAACTAGACATTCGACTATAATAGTACCGTAGAGGTTCGACAATTTATAATAAAATGTTACTATAAGTAAATAAATTTTTTGTAACGTTGAACCTCAATGATTATATATTAAGTATAAGTTTGACAATAGTTCTATTATATTCCAATGTCGAGTCTTGATATTGCAAAAAATTTATGATCTATGCCCTAAAAAATTCGTGAAATCATTCAAATTTTTGCTACCATTTTCTATTTTCTATTTTCCATTTATATAACCATGAGGATAAAATTATACAAGATTATACAAAGAATTTTAAAAGAAATAAAAGAAAAAGATGAGAGAGGGATAATATTTGATGAAAATGTCTAATAGATCATGGATGAAATACGAGATTCACCAAGATCAACAAGAGTTGGTCGTTCCTCACAGTCGGATCCTTTTTGATGATTTCAGTAGCTAATTTGGTGGGTTTTTGAGTGAGAATGGAGAGTTCTCTCCTATGTAAAATCTAAAAATAGTTAAGAGAAAGGAAGTTGTAATTTACAAAAAGTTTAATAGAAAAAATGAAGTGAAAGGCATTTGTGTCCAAAAATACAAGTTACTCTAACAAATGGAATGTTTTTTATATTAAAAATAAAGTAGCCCTTTTTTCCATTGTCATAAACCTGTGGACTTTTTTTTTGCTAAATGTCCTTGAAAAAATAGAGTAAAATATATTTATCAAGCGTGGATTTTAAAATTATAAATTATATAATTCGAAATTATACAATTATTATTTTTAATGAACATTTTACCAAATATTTCTATAGGTTGTAGGAGTGTCAATGGGTACCCATTTAATCGGAACTGAACCATAATTGAAACTAAAAACCTTGATTTCAGATCCTTATTTTGAATACACTATTAGAGTTCAGTTTCAAAGGTACCGAACCAAATTGGAACCAGAATTGATTGGTTCTACTCAATGGGTACCGGGAGAGTTTGTTTTACTATTGTTTCTTCATATTATAAATGATTGAAAGGTTTTCGAACCTTTACAGGTTAATTGATATTAAGTAATCTTTTTTGAATGTTTTCATACAAATTAATGTTGTCTAATTTAAAATGTCTATCTCCCCTATAATAAAAAAAATTATGGGTAAATTTAAGTAAATTCCAATACCTTTATTACTAGTAAAGAAGCTGGTTTTAGTTTTTGAAAAATAATAATTTAAACTCATATGTTTTTTAGAACAAATTTTTAATTTCTTTTATGATAGGGGTTCCGGACTGTAGGCCCGACTAGCAAGGATAAGACAACTAGCTTCTTAGAACATTGTATCTCGTCCAAATCCCTTAGTTCCATGCAATACCCCACAAATCACACATACGAAGTAATTAGGGATAAATCCTCATGGGTAGCCAACGAGATAGCTTTAACTTAAGACTTATTCCTTTTAGGAGGGATCCCTTGACCACTGCACCCAACGCTAATTTCAATTTTACTTAAGCTATTCCCTTTATATTTGGAGAGATTTACCCGGCAAACCCAAATGTTGCATTTTTATTACACAATTCGTTATAAGTTATAAGGGCATCTCCATACAAGACTCAAATTTGAGTAAATTTGGTACGGAACTCTCCAATGGTAAACTAATATTTTTATTCAAATCATTTTTAAAATTTTCTATTTTATCTTTAAAATAGATTTCTTTTAATTTTCTTACGAATTTTGTACTAGAGGATGAAGTGTGCAAAATGTTTTTTATCGAGATACAAGGCTTTGACTAATCTTTCCAAAAAAAATAAAAAATACAAGGCTCGATAGTTCTCTGCACACAATTGATACTTGGAGTGTGATTTCCATCGGTTCAATAAGAGCTTATAGGCCCAATCTAAATTCCATCAATACTCACAAATTTAGCAATGAAAAAAATAAAGGAAACCCACAAATTTAGCAACGTATAAACAAATAAAAGCAAAGTTTTTTTTCTTTTTTTTTCTAGATAGAAAAGAAAAGTGATATATTGAATAATAATTAGGAAATAACACATACCCTCCAATTGATTTCTTGGAATAACAATCCAATTCATCTTCTTCTACTAACTACTAATCTAATATAAAATCTGATTTAATTTAAAATTTAAAAGACTAAAATGTAGTAAATCTCAAAGTAATATAGTACTACTCAAATCTAATCTAATTTAAAGTATAATCTAAAAGACTAAAAAATAGTAAATCTCAAAGTAATATAGTTCTACTTAAAGGTCCATTGATTCTCCTTTCGAATTTTCTCCTCTTCCTCTGGAGTGAAATCGTTATTGATGTTGAATGTTTCGCGAATCTGCTCCACAGTCTTGCCTTTTATCATGTCCACCACTCTCTGGACCACCAAAATTCAACAAGCCCTTTATCTCTAGATAGTTAGAGACCATGACGAGTTCATATAATAGAGTTTGATCAGCACTACTTAATAGAGTTTGGCTTCAAGTATTAGCAATTTGTTTTTCACTCTCAAAACATATGTCTGGCACTTTCATTCAACACACCATTTCACTAATGCCTATGCTTTAGAAATCAGAAACACAGTCAACCTAAATGATTCATTCAATTTAAGTGACTGGAAAATGGTTTGGTTTGTCATTATATGCTTTGGCTAACGGTTCAAACCAATATATAGAAAATGAGAATTAACAAAGCATATCTACAATTGGTGGAAGAGGTCAGGCAGATATGGAGGACTAAAACCTTTTATACAGTGAAGATACAAATGGTGGAAATGGGGTAAGTGATGGAAAAAATGATTTAATAGGTAGTGTTTTGATTCTTGAGTATTATGAAGCGATAAACTTTTGTCAAGTTAACTAGTCTTCGTAGAGGGTGCAGTCAGCATTAATAGTGGTTTGTGTATACCAAGTAGGATTAAGTGACAGTATTTAAAGATCATTTTGGGAATAGATGGATAACTTACTATAGGCAATTTTTCAAATGGAGAGAGGATATTTATAGAATGGGACCTAAATGATCATGTAGGTAAAGACAATGAGGGATATGAATTAGGGTGTTGTGTCATCAATTCTTAGGAAGCATGCAATATTTGTAATGTTACTACATTTATTTCAAATTTTGTCAAACCACAACAGATGTAGTTGCAAAGATGGAAAAAAGAAATGTGGTATTATTTTTGGTCATAAAAGAGAGACGAACAAAATAGCTGTAAGGTTGCTCGGAGATTTTTCACTATACGTATTGTCAAGGAGCTGAGGAGAGTATGAAATAGCTCAATTTAATAATTAGATTACCACTAACTGCTCGGCTAGAATAAAACAAGGAAAAGACTAAATAGTGAATCATTGACAAAAGTAAGATAATTTCTAACAAAAATTGAGAATTAGTTTCTAAGGAAATAGATAACCAAATTTCAAAACCAGAAGAACTACCCAGAAATTCATCCTTTCAATTGTGGATGAATCTGCCTCTGATACATCTTTTCCAAATGATATAATTCTTCTATAATTCACAATTTTTGTTTGAGAGTCCATACCCTCCGTGCCATTGTAGGCTGCAACCTTCATGTCATTGTTTATCTATTATTTATTTATTTATTACAGTTATAGCCTTCTTCTGGTGATCAGTCAAGGCCACCCCAAATAGTGTCCCCGCCTTTTGGTATCATTGACATGGTTGAATCCCATGTGCGACTCATCTGCATTACACGTAATAAAGTTTGAAGATGAAATAAATCCATGTCCAAAACACCTGGTGCAATTGCCCTGCATAAGGGAAATCAATTTCATTTAATGACACAAAAAAATGCACAAAGAAAAAAAAAGAGAGGAAAATAAAGCATGTCTGCATCTTCGAAAAACAAAAACAACAAAAACATTTTGAAATGTTTTAGTGAGTGAAGGAATTGCTAAAAAATATCTAGAGGTGTAAACGCCTACTTGGTAAGACAAATAACATATATTGAAACTACATAATTGACATCTCTACAAATAAAGATGACATTTTAAAGATTGTCAGAAACTTTGGAATAACAGAAACATAATAAAGTATTAAAGAAATCCTGATGCTTTGAATGGACAATAGGACACCGGAACAATGTTGATGAGGAAAAAAATGAAACAGGCAACCAACGTTCAAAAAGGAAAGAAAGAAGAAATCATATCAACAAAGAAATATACAAGGACCTCTCAAAAGATACAAGGAACACCCATAAAATAGTGGATAGGGACTAAGGACCCGCTTGGTACACTACAAATCATTTGCATATGCAAATGATTTGAGCTGCAAATGGTTTGTGATGAATGACTTGCTATTGCTTGGTGACCATTGAGAAATCTCTTGCGAGTCTTTTTTTTTATTAGTTGATCTTTGCAATAAAAAATTTCATTGTGATTTTGCAAATGATTTGCGGTACTTTTTGTACTGCAAATCATTTACTGAAATTTCTTAAGAATTTGGGTGATCCAAGCAAATCATTTTGCATTATGTAACCAAGCACCAGTAAAATTGATTTCAAAAAATTAATTGCATTTGCAAATGATTTGCAGCATACCAAGCAGGGCCTAAATTACAAACCCATTGCCACCTACCCATGAAGCCCTCCAAAAAAATAAACTCCTAAACTCCTTAAACACCTTACACCAAAAGCATAAATAACCCATTACATTCACCATAATCACATTAGTATGACTCTCCTCCTCAAAGATCCTGGAATTCCCCTCTTTCCAAATTGCTCAGCACACTAAAAAGAGAGAATCAACCAGAGAATTCTTTTTTTGCATTCAAGAAATCCATCCCAAAGCTTCCCAAGCCTCAAACAAATGTCTCGGGGTCTTTGGGAAACAACAATTTGCATGGAAGTTGCCCTCCAAGGTGGGTTTTTTTATTTGGTAGGCTGTGGAAGATAAGATTCTTCCCTATGTAAAGCTAACTCATTGACAAATACCATTAAATTTCAATATACTTCCACGAAATACACAAAAATATATTCATTTTCACAAGGCTCGAAACAAATTTTAACTTAAATTTTCTTTTTGAATATACTTATGTGGAAATCACTATTTATTTCGTGAAATATTCTGGTGACTGAATTTTGACCGAAATATTCAATTTTAATTATTAAAATACAAGATTTAGATGGAATATTTTGATAATAGTAAAATTCAACCAAAATGTTCCTCTTGGAATTTTTATTTATTTTTAAATATTGATAAAAGTCATTAAAAAAAGAAACATTTTCCTTACTTAGTAAGATTTTAAGCCTTACTATGGGTCGTTTTGCTCAAATGGATTACTACATTGGCAATCCAACACTACAACCCTCTAGATTTCATGGAAAACCCCCAATCCAATTTTTTTTTTTCAGAAAACAATTTATTTTAGGCTTGATCCAAGGTTTTGAAAATGGACGGCTACCAAAATTCCACCTAATTCCCAAATTTAAAATTAAAATTCTACAGCGGAAAAAAAACTTTTTTTGGAATTTGTTTTTCAAAATTCTTTGTCCTCTGAAACCCTAAAGTTGGCCCAAGGACTCTTAGTAAAGGTGAAATCCTAACTAACTTAGAAAAGTTAGTCAGACTCTTAAAAAAACACACACACACACACAAAAATGGCTTATAGAAAGAACATTCAAATTACACATTTTTTTGTTAATGCTTGTACATTATATATAATATTCATTTATTAGCATTCATAAATTTAAGATCAATGAGAAAAAGTGCTTAGTTGCAAGTTAAGGGATCTAAAAGGGTAAGAAGAGGGGCTAAGATAGCATGGATGACGACAGTAAGAAAAGTAACGAAGATACATGCCTTGATTGAAAATTTAGATTCAAGTTGCCGCCACCAATGCATGTACCTTTGTCTAACATCATAACTTGTTATAAAGCACATATAATTAGATCACAATTTACACCATATAAAGCTTATGGTTACTGAAAAATTTTCAAGAACTGAAAATTCAAAAGTCAAAACACATAACAACCCATTATCAATCACTACTTAATAGTTAAGCAAAAATACTTGGCCACGACAACATCTTTGACTTCAGCAAAGATAAGTCTTGAGACTGCGTTTAGAACCCCTAAAAATGGTCCACCAATGTTCATTACGACCTTTATATGCTTAGCAAACCAATCTAACCCACCCCCACTGTCCATTGGAGCTGGTGCCTCAACCCACTTCATAAAATGCAAAAAGTATAGAACTTCCATTGAATGTGGTATAACCACCACCTTTCTTCCACCATTTGTAGCAACCAAGAGTTCTATATTACTTTTTATCTTGCTTAAGGTTTGGTCACGCACCTGATTAAGTCGATTTTGGGAGAAAGGTATTAGTTGATATCAGAGAAAAAAAAATTCAGTTGATTTTAAAAGGTTACCTTAGTGTTCTGAAATGAGATTCTCCAATCATGCGTAGCCATATACATGGTTTTCTCCTCATGCCCAATGCGCGCCAAATTGGCAATCAGAACTGCCCAGACAAAATAGTCAGGTAAAAAATAATCAGCTACCACAAGTCCAGAGACAGCCTTAACTTTTATGCTAGGAGGATTGAGCCTAGTTTCATTGTCCAGTGACATATGTTTGACCCAGTATGGAGGTCTACAGAACATCCAGGCCAACATGGGAACAAACAGAACAAATAGGATTCCTCAAATAATAACATGTCTATGTAACAAATGAAACAGAAACATGTCAGTGTCCGACAACGATGTGAGGCATCTGATATTGCACCATTGAGAAGCCAGAAAACTAGATATTTCCCTTTAATGCATTATAATCTAGTATTTGTGCAATATTTAACTCGATTCTTTTAAATAAAAGATGTGTTGCACGTACCCGACATCCGAAAAAGTTTTGTATTTAGATCGTTACTTAGTAAGAAGGGTTTCAACTTGGTTTTTGAGTCTAACAAATTTATATTTACTAAGAATGGGATGTATGTGAGGAAAATGTATTTGTCCGATAGTCTATTTAAAATGAATGTAATGACTATTGTACCCAACATTTCCAATATGAATAAAATGAATTCTTCTACTTACATACTTGAATTTCCTGATGTTTGGCACAGTAGATTATGGCATGTTAATTATGGTTCGTTGAGAAGAATGATTAATTTATGATTATTGTCTAAATTTGTTTTTGATGCTAATCATAAATGTGAAATTTGTGTAGAATCTAAGTTTTCAAAATAATCTTTCAAATCCCTTAAAAGAAATTCTGAATCTTTAGATTTAATACACAGTGATGTTTGTGATCTGAAATATGTTCAAATTAGAGGAGGTAAAAAGTATTTCATTACTTTTATTGATAACTGCACAAGATACAATTATGTATACTTACTTAGAAGTAAGGACGAAGTTTTAGACATGTTCATTATTTATAAAAATGAGATTGAGAACCAATTCAATAAAAAGATTAAGGTCCTAAGAACAGATCAAGGTGGTGAATATGATTCATTACCTTTTGATGAGCTATGTGCACAATATGGAATTATTCATCAAACAACAACACCATACACGCCTCAACAAAATAGAGTTGCAGAAAGGAAAAATTGAACATTAAAAAAAATATTGAATACGATGTTAATTAGTTTTGGTTTACCATAGAACTTGTGGGGGGAGCTTTGTTTTCTATAAATTACATTCTTAACAAAATACCCACAAAAAAACTAATAAGATGACTTATGAATTATGAAAGGTAAAATGCCTTCATATAAATTCTTGAAAGTGTGGGGGTGCCTAGTGAAAGTAGCGGTCTCAGTTCCCAAAAGAACCAAGTTAGGACATAAAACTATTGACTGTGTATTTATTGGCTATGCCAATAATAATAGTGTATATCATTTTCTTGTGCATAAATAAGAAATAACTGATGCGCATCAAAATACAATTATTAAATCACAAAAAGTAGTATTTTTTGAAAATAAGTTTCCATGCAAACTTATAGATGATGTACGTTCTAATAAAAGAACACATGATACTACATCAAATGATGATCATGATAATAATATAAATCATGATAATGAACTAAGGCGTAGTAAGCGAGCGAGGATTTCTACGTCATTTGATCCAGATTTTCTAACTTATTTGTTATAAAATGAACCTGAAAGCTTTAAGGAGGCCATATCCATACCTGAAGCACCATATGGGAAAGAGACCGTGCATAGTGAAATTGAATCCATTATGCAAAATCATACATGAGAGTTAGTAAATATTTCACCAAAAAGCAAACCAATAGGTTGCAAATAGATTTTCAAGAAAAAATGAAACCAGATGATTCCATAGATAAATATAAGGCAAGACTTGTTACCAAAGGATTTAAACAAAAAGAAGGTTCGGATTATTTTGATACATATTCACCTGTTATAAGAATAACATCCATTAGAATGTTAATAGTAATTGTTATTTTATATAAACTTGAAATACATCAAATGGATGTGAAAATAACATTTTTAAATGGTTAATTAAATGAAAAAAATTATATGGAGCAACCAGAAGGGTTTATTGTCAAAAGACAAGAAAAGAAAGTATGCCGACTTGTTAAATCGCTATATGGATTAAAATAAGCTCCAAAGCAGTGGTATGAAAAATTTGATAGTGTAATGATAAAGAATGGATTCAAAATCAATGAATGTGACAGCTGTGTCTATTTTAAAATCATTGATAATGCATGTATAATTCTTTATTTTTATGTGGATGATATGCTTATTATGGGGATTAATAAGGATATCATTAGATCCACTAAAAGGATGTTGACCAGTAACTTTGATATGAAGGATTTGAGTGTTGTTGACGTTATTCTTAGAATTAAAATTACAAGAACTTTAGATGGATTAATTTTGTCTCAATCACACTATATTGAGAATATGTTAAAGAAATTCAATAAGTTTGACATTAGTCCTACTAAAATACTTTTTGATCCTAATAATAACTTAAAGAAAAATATTGGTCCTAGCAAATCCCAACTAGAATATTCTTGAGTAATAGGCAGTCTAATGTATATCATGAACTGCACAAGATCAAATATTACTTATTCAGTTGGAAAATTGAGTAGATATACAAGTAACCTTGGAGTTACTCATTGGGAAGCATTAATCAGGATATTGAAATACTTGAGGTACACTATAGACTATGGGTTGCATTATACTAGATATCCAGCTGTACTTGAAGGATACAGTGATGCTAATTGGATATCAAACTCTAAAAAGTCAAAATCCACCAGTGGTTATGTATTTACATTTAGTGGAACAGTCATTTCATGGAAATCCTCGAAACAAACATGTATAGCACGTTCTACAATGGAATCTGAATTTACTGTTTTAGATAAAGTAAGCGAAGAAGCGGAATGACTTTGTCATTTCTTAGAGGATATTCCATTATGGGAAAAACCTGTACCTACAATTTGTAAACATTGTGATAATCAAACAACTATCGCCCGAGCACATAATTTTATTTATAACGAAAAGTCACGATATATACATCGTAGACACAACACTGTTAGACAATTGCTCTCAAATGGAGTTATTTCCATTGACTTCATAAAATCTAAAAAAAACATTGCGGATATACTTACTAAAGATTTGTCTTAAGAGCAGATTTATCATAAATCGAGGAAAATGGGAGTAAAGCCTATATCTATGAGTCACCTCAATAGAAACCTAACCTAGCGATTGAAGATTGCATGGACTAGGTTCAATAGGAAAATTGTTTATGAGTAACTCAACCGATAGCACTTAAAAGATTTTTCTTCTACCCATTTTTATGATACATTAAATGCTGCTTGCAACGAATATTTAAGATAAGTTAAACTTTTAATGATGCATATATTTTGTATATACAAGTGGGGTATAACAGGATACTCTTAATATGATATCACCTATGTGAGTGTAGAATTAGATCAATTCTATAAGAATCTTAAAAGATTGGATTTTCTAGAGCACTCATAAATCTGGGATTGTTCAGGATCAAAATGAACACAATCGTAAGAACTTACTGTGATTGAAAAGAAAATGTGTGAAGTCTATTGTCTTGATTTACAGGAAAGACTGAATAGTTCAAAACTTACATTCACTACTTAGTCAAGTAAATCCGATAGACTTTCACTAAGGAAAGTTCAAAGTCACAAGCTACTTCTCTTGATGCAGTACCTTTTCTATTATATTCTCTGTGAATTTTATAATGTTTTATCGTATTTCTTATCTAGTTTCGACTCTCTCCATTCATGTGGGGGGTTGTTAGATTAATGTGAGATTTATCATAATGTTTGAATAGAAGTGGAAGAAAAGAGAAACAAAAGTAAAAAGTAAGAGTTAAGTAGTTTGTGTCTCAAAGTTGTGGTATAAAACTTTAGTCTTACATCGAATAAAAACAACTAAAAAGTGTAACTCTTACATAGAAGCTCTCACATTGTGTAGCAAGTGTAAAAAAAATATTTTTCAAGCCCACGCGCACATGAGGGCCCATGGGTAAAAGGGATTTGGACCCCTTGGTCCGAAAAACCTTAATGCGTGTGTGCGCATGAGTTGCGCGCGCAGGGGGGTTGCAGATCTTCGAATTTAAACCTCACGTGGGTGCGCGTAAATACTCACTTTTACTAAAACTTTGTTGGATCGAGTTGAACTCAATGAGTTACAACTCGTGACTATTCTAAGAGACTCAAGTAGAGTCAACTCTTGATTATTCTAAGAGATACAATTGGTGTCTCAACACTACAGACTTGTGTGTCTGTTCGAACAGTCATAACTCAACTTTACAGACATGTGTGTCTTTTCAAATAGTACAACCCAAACCCAAACTCTACTAATAGGTGTGTTTATTCGAAAAGTCACAACTCTTGTCAACAGTTTTAGTGACTGTCTAGAGAGGCATTTTTATTATTATAAATTCATATTACTTTCCTCATTTGAATTCATTCAATTTTCAAGTTTTTTATTTACATAACACTTTTTTTACTTTCAAGAGATTTCTTTGTGTGTCCTTGAAGATGCTAGGTTCAAAGCACGATTGGTGGCAAAGGGGTATACACAATGGGAATATATGGATTTCACCGAGATTTTTTCGCCTGTAGTAAAATATACTTCTATCAAGGTACTCCTTGTCATGGTTGTCGTATACAATTAGAGCTTGATCAACTTGATGTATATATTATTTTTCTACATGGTGAGTTAAAAGAACAAATTTATATGCATCAGCTAAAAGGATTCATTACTCAATGGAAGGAAGATCATGTGTGTTTGCTGAAACAATCTTTATATGGCTTGAAACAATCTCCTAGACAATGGTATAAGAGGTTTGATACTTTTATAGTAGGAAACAACTATATCAAAAATAAGTACGACTGTTGTGTTTATCAACGGAGGCTCACAGATGGTTCGTTTATATACTTACTGTTATATGTAGATGACAAGTTGATTGCATGTAGAGATACATCTGAGATTAGTAAACTGAAGGCTCAACTCAGTAGTGAGTTTGAGATGAAAAACTTAGGGGTCGTAGATGAGATTTTGGGTATGGAGATTCATAGGAATAAAGGAGCAGGTAGATTGTATGTATCACAAAAGAAATACATTGAGAGGGTATTGGATCGTTTTGGGATGCAAGAGTCTAAGTCTGTGAGTACCCTTCTAATAGCCCATTTTACACTCTCAGCTTAGATGTCCCCATAGATAGAGGAGGAGGTGGAGCACATGTCTCATGTTCCTTATGTTAGTGTTGTTGGCAGTCTTATGTATGCTATAGTTTGTACTAGGCCTGATATTTTACATACGGTTAATGTAGTCAGCAGATACATGGATAAATTTGAGAATATCTATTGGCAAGCAGTCAAATAGATACTGAGGTACTTAAAGGGTACTGTAGGAGTTGGTTTGCTATATGATAAAAGTAGTGACACTTCTGAGAGTTTTGTTAGGTATGTCGACTCTAATTATGCTGGTGATCTAGATAGGAGGAGATCTTTGACGAGTTACGTTTTCACTCTTTGAGGTAGTAACATCAGTTGGAAGGCAACTTTGCAATCAATAGTCGTATTGTTTACCAAAGAGACTGAGTATATGGTAGCTATAGAGACAGTGAAAGAGGCAATATGGTTGTAGGGATTGGTTATTGATTTGGGTTTGGAACAAGGTGTTATTACAGTATTTTATGACAGCCAGAGTGTCATACATCTGATCAAAAATTAGATGTATCATTAAAGGACCAAGCATATTGATGTTAGATTGCACTTCATCCGAGATGTGGTTGCTCAGGGTATTATTGTAGTGAAAAAGATTGATATAGCAAAGAATCCAGCAGATTTAATGACTAAGGTCATCCCAAGTATCAAGTTTAGGGGCAGCCTGGACTTGATAGGTGTTTGTAGTTCTTGAGGCCCTAGTGGGGTGAGGCGAAAACGGTTTCTTTTTTGGAATTGAAGCCAATGTGGAGATTTGTTGAGTTATGTCTTCTATTCTTGTATATGGAGAGTTGTGGATTTAACCCGGATCTTTTGATGATCCGTTAGTATGACCCATTTAATTGGGCCAAGCCCCCGACCAAAATATTGAGCCCATTTGGTTTGGATTTGGATTCAACCTGCTTAACCTATTTGTAACCCTCAGTATATAAATAATAAAAGATGAAATCCTAAAGGGGTTAAAGAGATATACGAGAGGTAGAGAGAAATTGTAACCTAGTCTTCTTTGGTTATCATAGTGAAATCGATGTTTTCATCCGTGGACGTAGGTCAATGCTTTGACCGAACCACATATATCTTGTATCTTGTGAGATTCATGTGTTCTTATTGATTTATACTTCAGATTTGAGGGTTCTGTCTAACAAGTTTATTATGAAAAATAAAAAAATTTGCTCCCTAAAAGTCAATATAAGATTTCATGGAATTCCAGATAAAATAATCATACGAATCTACAAAATTACCCTCATCAAAATTTGTACTATTGGTCATAGCATTATGTGAAATTTCGAATTGACTTTTTAGAGAACAAAAAATCTGTTATGAAAAGTTCTTTAGATTTTCTCAAAAATTAGCAATCAATACATATTTTCGTACCTGACAAAATAAAACGAAAATTCTAATGTCCAACGTCAAATAGACAACTAAAATGAGAAATTTCCTACAACAAAAATTGATCCCTAGGAAATTCCTTTCATCTTAGCAGTTTGTTGGACCAACGATCATTGATGGCATATTACACAAGAGATTGGACTCTCCAAAGTCCAAACTTCAAACCTTTTCAGGATTCAATTTCCAAAATTTAATAAGAACAAAAAGAATAAAAGTAATGGTTGAACATATATATAGAACAATTGCACGGAATGTAATGAGGGTAGTTTTGTAAATTAGGGATGCTCAAACATGGGTTCATGTTATTAGTGGATAAGGATTGTGTAAAATCCTGGATTTACATTTTTTGTGAGCAAAGAATTAAACTTTGGAAAATGCTGGAAAGACACGGAATTTATTGCGATTCTCACAAGTTTAACATGGGATGTGCACATAACCATAGATGTGTTTCCTCGCAATACGAGTAAAAACCATCTACGGTTATGTATGCATCTCCACATCAGAATTATGAGAATCACAGTAAATCCTTCAACCCTTTTTTTAGTTGTAGGGCTGAAATCATCTTTCCCTCTTCCTTGTTGGTAGAGACGTGAATGAAACTTGGACATTCACCTAACATGCCCAATGTGTTGGCGAATGACATCGGTACAACCATATTCTGTCGTAAAAAATTCATCCCAATGATAATCCTGAATTCATTGAGGGGAACTACAAGTAAATCAAACGATTTAGAAAGAAAAGGTATAAGGCTCAACTTCCCAGAATGCCTCTAGTATGATATTCTCTTTTTTTTTTGTCGATTCTTTTGATTCTTTTTTTTTTAATGCCCCTAGTTTGTCATTCTTTTCTTTTCTGTCAATGGAGGAATACCTGCGATGAGAGAGAGAGAGAGATTAACCCCTAACATGATTTCTCCTTGACAAGAAAATGTTTGATCTCGTATTTATATAGGGCAACTTTTAAAAATCCCAATTCTACTATAATTAAAATCTAAAACTATTTAACAAACTTCTAATATACAACTTCTATGAGTGACATTACCTTTTTCTTTTCCACCCTTTATTTTAGAGTAAATTATACTTTGACCTCTATGATTCGGTTTAATTCTATGTTGACACGTAACATTTTTTTAATTATTTATTATTATTATTTTTTATTTTATAGTTGCACGTACCTCACCTATCACCAAGGTCTGCATGTTATTCTACTATTCTACCCTCTTAATTTAATAATTTATCATGTTTTTTTAGAGAGCTTCTATTGCCACACCAACGTTTGCTAAAGGCACACCAAAATCAAAGTATTTAATGAAATATCAAATAAGGATAAGTGCTCGCCACTCTTTGAGCTTGCCTGATCATAATATGGCCCAGAGGCCTGTAATATCTAATGGTCAAATTTTAGTCCCAATGCCCCCACTGACTAGTTACACTATCAGTGAATGTATGAAGATAGAGAGAATTTATATAAAAAGGACCAAAGCCCATCCAGGTTTTTCGGCCCAAAACCAATCAGACTCTAGAGCTGGCCCAAATGCTGACCTCAAAAAGCCCATTTCAAATAACTCAAAGCCCAGAATTTTTTTATATTAAAACAAAAGTCACCACTAAATGACGATTCTTTCATATAAATAGCGGGACTATTCAAGGGACAAACAATTGCGACAACAATTTTTGTTCTACATGGGTTAGAAGTTTCAGAATGGATTGATTTTTTTTTTAGGATGATCTTCATGATGAAGAGATAATCGGAGTGAAGTGATTTTTTGTATTGTCACAATGTTTGTCCCTTGAGCCATCCCGATAAGTAACTAATACCTATTTTTAAAATTTTATATTTTAAATTTTAAATTTCAGTTTAAATATAATTTCTATTTTCAAATATCGTTTTGTTTACTTTTTTTTTTCTTTTGATCTTATAATTTTTTTTATTTTAAATATTTGTGTCCCATTAGCTCATTAATGTTTATTTTATTTAATAAATTCACAAACTAAAAACAACAAGACTGAATTTTTATAAAAATGATTAATTGCGTTATCAAGTAAATTTTGATAATTGTCTTATTTTGAGTTTGTTATTTCCAAGTTATTGATTAAAGTTTAATAATATTTTAGGAAAAATAGCAGGCAAAGGCTAATAATACAAAAATAAGTGTAAATGAGAATAGTAATTATTAGTGTGATTTAGACATAGGTCACCGTGTTATATATTTAGTCATACATCCCTGCATTTTGATAAATATTTGAGATATATCCTCTTATTTTGAATTGGTGACCCTTGACCTTGGTATTTTCTTGTTTACTGAAAGATGACCCAAATCCCTGATCTTCAACCTTTTAGCTGCGTTTGATTGCTCATGGAAAATGACTGGAAATCACATTTATTTGTTCCAACCCGATTGATGGAGCATCAAAGTTCATGCGCCTGATCCATTTGGGCCATACTTTTAGTTATTGGGCTTTGATTATGGGCCTATTGCATTTGTTTTAAAGAGAGATTTACTCGGCAGACCTAAATGACTTAGGGCTGTCAATGGATATTCGAAATTCGAATCCGAATCCGGATTTGATTTGAAAAAATCGGATATTACCCGAAAATTTCGGATCTCAAATTCGAATTCGGATAGTAATTTCAGATTCGAATTCGGATATTGATATTTTTGAGTCGTGCTGGGTGACACGGAATTTACTGCGATTCTCACAATTCTGACGTGGACATGTATACATAGCCGTAGATGGTTTTTACACGTATCGCGAGGAAATAATCTATGGTTATGTGTACATCCCACGTCAGACTTGTGAGAATCGCAATAAATTCTTTTTGTCATTTTAGCATTTTCCTATTATTAAAATCTCATCCTTTCTCACGTTAAACGAAGCATTTTGAAGAAGACTTCTTCTTCCTTATCCCCCCTTACAGATTACAAGAGGGCACCGATGAATTTTTCAAGCGATCTTCGGCAAGAATCACCGCAAGCATCCCACGTAAGTAACCCCGGCTGCTTTCCCTTCTCTCTCTCTCATCTTCTATACTTTCTCTCTCTTCTGTAACAACAATGGTGGGTCTTAGAGAACTAGATCTAGTGGTCCAGTAGATCGATCTCTCCTTCAGGAAGATTTTTTTCATCGACACCATCTTCGTCTTCATCTGTTTTTTGCTTCGTCAAGTTCGAGTTTCTCCTCTCGATCTATTGATTTTTTACACATTATTGTCTTCTCCTTTTCGTGTAAATCTCTACTGATCCATCTTTTTTTTAAAATAATTGTACGAGTTGACTTATCCGAGACAACTGGGTCGCTTCGATAGATGAAACGAGATGTCGAACTAAGTTTTGAAACATGACTCCAATTCACAGATAATAAATATTATTCTTTAAGCAATTGAAAATTATTAAGGAAAAAAACATTAAAGCCATTGGAATCGGCCAAGATTTTAGAAAAATAGGGTCGAGTCTTCCCAGCTCTTGTACGAGACGAGATGTCGAACTGAGTTTTAAAACCATGACTCCAATACACAGATTATTGACATTTAAACAATTTTTTTTTTTAGTCATTTTGTTAACGGCGAAACATCAAGGCCATTCAAATCAGCCATTGTCAGAGTCGTCTCGTTCATCTCGTCAGAGTTTGGGCTTTCTATAACTATCATTTGGTGTCTTCCAAGACTCAGACGACTCGTCCGATTCGTCTCGTTTCTCAAACAGAAAGAAAGAAAGAAATATGCATTAGAACTTCAATCTCAAACCAAAATTTGAACATTCAAAGTATATAATATTTTATTTTATTAAAGAAGCATCTCTCAGACTCTCACACATACCACACATACTACAAAGATGATGAAGAAACAACAACAACAACAACGTACTACAAACACAGAAGAAGAAGAAGAAGAACATAAGTATGGATCCTATTCAGATTTGCAAAGGCCGCCGAGGCTATGGATCACGTTCTTCAACCTTTTCCCAAGAAAAGAGAAGATCTTACGTTTGACTCCTCCTCTAACAGGAGGAATCAGAACAGAGCTGTGTTTCTTTCTCTTCATCCCTTCGCTTATAATTGATTCAGACGCCTTTTTCTCCATCTCCATCTCCATCTCCATCTCTATCACTTCCTTCTCCTCTTATGAACAATATATAGAGAACACTAATTGGACCCACCCTTGTTGGGTATAGTTAGTGCGCCACATCATCCGAGAAATTGACGTTTTTGAACGCACAATCCTATTTTGGAATTTTGTGGGATACTTTACTAATGCCCTTTTTTTTTTCTTCAGCTACTCCAATTATTAACATATTACAAATACCTCTAACACTACTCCAAATACGGTGATTTTATCTTGAAATGCAATATTTCACTAGAAAATGAGAAACATTTTTCTTACTAATATAGTAAGATTTAATGCTTACTAAGAGTTGTTTAGTTAAAATGGATTATCACATTAAGCTTATGTAAAATCTAAAACCCAAAAAAAAAAAAAAAAAAAATCCTAAAAAAAATATATTAGAGTTTATTAAACAAGCTTGAAGCATAAGATTAAAAATAAAATAAATTGAAAATATATTTTAAAAAATTCAATAACACATATTGAAATTGCTGAAAATAAATTTTTTTAAAAAAAACATATAAATGAAAAAAACAAGATGCAAGGAGATGATAGCAATGTTTCTCTATACTTTTAAGCACTTCTCTTGCTTCCAAACCCTAAATACTATCATCTCTCACTGTAAGTGTGTGATTTTATTTTTTTCATTTATATATATTTTAAATTTATTTTTAGAAATTTCAATTTATTGAATTTTTTTTTATAAATATTTTCTCATTAAGGCTTTTCTATGCTTCTAAGCACTTCTCTTGCTTTCCAGAGCTGTCGTCACACTCTCTGCATCGTTGGCATCGATTCTTACACTGAGAAATTCTTCAACGATTCCTCTTCTCGCTCTGGTTAGGGGGTTTCTTATCTTCTGTTTTTTTCTCTCTCTCTCTCTCTCTCTTTTTTTTTTCCTTGAATTCTTGATTTTAATTAGTTGTAAAAAGTCGTGCTTGCAAAATTCTAGCATCAATTTTCAATTTTGGATGAAAAATTCCTTCTTTAACTGGAATTTTATTTCTACCATCAAGACTAAAATCAGCTTTAGTGTGTATCCCAAGTAAGGTGTCTTTGATCATCTAGTCTCAACTGAGGCATGATGAATTTCCTTTGTAGCTATATCTAATTTATTATTTTAAATTGTTATTTGGATTATATTGTAGACTCTTAGTTGATTTTGAAAGACATCTGTTCTATTAAATGACTCTTAGACTCTTATGAAAAGGTTTTTAGATTTTCTCAAAAATTAGCAATTTATATATCTTTTCATACCTGACAAAATAAAACGAAAATTCTAATGTCCAACTGCAAACAAACGACTAAGATGAGAAATTTCCTCTAACAGAAATTGATCCTTAGAAACTTCCTTTCATCTTAGCAGCTTGTTAGACCTGCAATCATTGGTGGCATATTACACAATAGATTGGACTCTCCAAAGTCCAAAACTTCAAATCTTTTTGGGATTCAATTTTCAAGTTTTAATAAGAACAAAAATAATAAAAATAATGGTTGAACATATATATATATATATATAGAACAATTGCACAGAACTTAATGAGGGTATTTTTTGTAAATTAGGGATGCTAAACGTGGGTTCAAGTTATTTGTGAATAAGGATTGTGTAACATTCTGGATTTACTATTTTTTGTTGTGAGCAAAGAATTAAAAATTTCCCGCAGCGTCTCCTTTCAAAAGGAACAAAATAAGTTCAAATAAATTGAGATTCAATGGAGGAATACTTTCGATGAGAGTGAGAGAGAGAGAGAGAGAGGAACCCCAAACGTGATTTCTCTTTCACAAGAATAGGATTGATCTCGTATTTATATAGGGCAACTTTTAAAAATCCCAATTCTACTATAATTAAAATCTAAAACTATTTAACAAACTTCTAATATACAAACTTCTAAATTGACTTGGTTAATACGATGGCACTGATGACTGGATGGGTGATATTACGTTTTTCTTTTTCACTCTTTATTTTAGAGTAAATTATACTTTGATCCCTATGATTCAGTTTAATTCTATGTTGACACGTAACAATAGAATCTCATTTTGTGTGGCAATAGAATCTCATTTTTTTTATCATAAAAGATTTTTCTTTTAAAAGATGAAATTGTCTCTGTTATATTTTGAAACGTCCACTTATTTTCTTTATTTTAATTGGGGTGTAATAAGTATAAGTTGGGGTGCCAATGGCAGCTCTCTTTTTACGGGACATCAAGCTAAAGCCTAACTCATATTATTAAGTTAAGCCCAGTCCACTTAATTGGGCTTACAAATGTATCTAAAGCCTGGGTCAAGTCTAGTCAGGCCTCAAAGCCCAATGAATCAGCCCATCAATACCATTAGTTAGATTTGAACAAAATACCTTTAATTTATCTAAGATTCTCTTTCCATCTCAACGGGAGACAACATCTCTCTTTGATTTTCCAGTAATACATTACGTTTATATATGTATAGAGAAAAGGGATCTCAAACCTTGAGATCAACTATTCAAATAGTTGAGATTGAAAATTTGAATTGTTGATCTCAACAATTCAAGTTCAAATGTTGAGATCAATGATTTATTATCTATTGTTGTAAAAGGTTGATTCGATAATTTGATTCTTCAATCTATACATTTCATGTCCAATCATCTAGATTGGCAATTTAAAATCATTGACATGGATGATTTTAAAAGGTCAATCTCAATGATTGCCTCAACGGTCGATCTAACGATTTGTCTATCTTGACAATTTGAATCATTGATCTCAACTATTGAAAACGGTGAAGGGGCATTAATTGGTAAAAAGTTTATCAATCGGACTACTGAGTTACTTGAAAAAATATAGGGTATTTAGATAGAAACCACTCCTTGAGTGTTCATTAAGTAATTTTCCCTAGTTGTCTTTATATATTTGTAATGTGTTATATTGGCAAACTCCGTTGGAAAAATGATAATGGAGATCCACTTCTACCTGATTTAATTTTAATTCTAGATCTAGGTTTGATGAAACCATGATATTTTGGTTAATTACATATTTTTGATGAAACCCAAACTATTATCATACCCAAATTCCCATACTTTATCAAGTTTGTTACTCTAACAAACCTTACTTTATGAATCAGCGTGACTTATTTTGTAAGATTTCAAATCTTATTAAGGGTTGTTGAACGCACGTAGATTATCAAATGGGAAATCCAGCACTAAAAAAAAATAAATAATAGTAATACATTTTGAATGAACTTGATCGAATCTGTTGAAAATGGAGGGCTACTGAACTCTCAAATTTAAAAATAATATTCAACGGTGAAAATTAATATTTTTTTAGAAAGAAAAAATAAAAAAATAAAGATTTGCATGATTCCCAAGCGTTATTGAGCTATATTGATTCATATGTTTTAATAAGATCTACAAGGTATTTGTAAACAACAAAATGTTAAAGTTCATTTCATAAGTTTGTAGTTACCTTTTAATATTTTAATTAGAATTCAAATCCTATTCTTAAATAGGCCAATCTATTAAATTATTTTATAATAAATTTGTAAAAATGAAAGTAAAAAAAATAAAAATTGTAATGACATTCTTGTTTAATTTTAGTTATTTATTTATTTTGATAAGTTAAATTCTAATAACAACCTAATTCTGCATTTTATATTTGTGTTTATGTCCCATTAATTAATTGATGTTTTAGCTTATTGATAAAATAAAAAAATAAAAAATAATAAAAGTTAAATTTCTATAATAAAAAAAACAGAAAAGAAAAAATTAAAATGTTATCTAGTCAATTTCTATGTTTTTGTTATTTCCAAGTTATTGATTAAAAATTAATAATATTTTTTTAAGAAAAATAAAATGAAGGAGGCCAAAATACTAAAAATATAAGTATAAATGAGAATTGTAAAAGCAAGAATGTGGATAAAATTGAAGGAATATAATGAGTTAACAAAGCACATGTTTGAGTTCTAAAAAAAAAAAAAAAAAAAAATTGAAAAAGAAAAGAAAGAAATAAATAAATCTATAAGATTCTCACAGCTACGTTGTATTGTTTAGTTGGTCTAGGCCCATGAGCATGTTATGCCCGGGCTTTGAAGAAAATATGAAAAGAAGATAAATAAAAAGGAGAAAACAAGAAAGGATTATGATTTTTTCTTGGAGGCTTCTATTGTGTTCACGAGTAAGAAAGTACTTTGTGGGGAGATCGTGTTTGTAGTTTTCCCCTATCATATTAGGAGGGTTTTTCACGTAAATAATTTGGTTGGCTAATTGCCTCACAACCATCTTTATTTGAATATATATATTTTATCTTTAATTTTTTTTCCTTTTTGAGGGGTAAGTTGGACTTGAACTCATGACCTCAAAGCTGCTTTGCATTATGTCAAACCACAGAGCTAGCACAATTTTATGGTGTTGCTTGGTAATAGGTTTTTTTTTTTCTTTCTTCTATTCAGTTGATTGTCGCTACACATAGACATAGTAGATAAGTTTCTTATTGTTTGTCAACAATATAGGTTTATATGATTTAATAAGATTTACAAGATATTGTGAACAATTTTCATTTTGAATTTTTGTAGTCGATAAAATGTTACTATTTATTTCACTAGTTGTAACCACGTGTGAAAAATCTGGCAAATACTTTTTTTTAGCATGGACACGTGGAACACATTGAAGGCTTGCTCGAGTTGCGGTGGTAGAATCATTCTGCAAGCCACACACTTTCTTACTCTATCCTCAGAATTACAATTTCTACTAATTACTACTTAAATATCATTGTAATATCGATTAAATCTTATTCATTTAACTTTATCTGACCCACATCATACATATTTTCACTTGCTACATAGTCATATCACTAACTTTACAAATCGCACTCGTCTTCTCACACTTTACAACTATTCTAACACCTATGTTTTACAAGTTCTTAAATGATCTTTCAAAAATCTCATTCTTTCTTCGCAAGGCCTCCTAATGGTATAGATAATTTCATTACTTGACCCATGTCAATTGTTTCTAGCTCTAACAAGTATGTAAAATCTCAATAAAATTATATGATTTGGAAGATCTAGTGTTGAACATAACTCCACTTTTTAATATTATAATTAAAAATCATACCTTCCAAAACTTCATCGGAGACAGGTACTTTCTCTTGGGTCACAACCCTTTTTCGCGACTGTGATAGATGACATTTTCTCCTGCTATGTCCCACCTTACCACATGCGTAACATGTCAACGATCATGTCTTTGTAGATCTTTGTGAAGCTGACAGTTGGTGGACTGGGGTCTGCAGGTTCTGAACCTGCCTTGTTGGTTCCTTTGACCCTGTTGGCATCATTGGAGTCTCAATTGTTCTATGACTCGGTAATAAAGAAATCCTGTAACTCGATAGTGGAGTAGGAGCTCGGTACTGCGGATATGCGGGTCCAGAGGCATTCGGTCTTGAATACACCGGTCTCTTGGCTGGATCTAATCTGGAAGGAAGAGACGTCTGGGGTTGACTGATTTGTCCCCGAGACGTCTAGTTAGGTCTGATTGCGGTGGCATAAGTTTTTCATCAATCTTGTTAAAATCCAATTGCCTTATTGTTCCTTGAATTGGCCCATCTAACATTTTCCTTAGTCACATATCTTTAATCGGTTGACATCGACCCGAATATTGCTCCCTTCTATGTCCTAACTTACCACATTCGTAACATGCCACTACTATTTATTTTGACTGATTTAATATTATATGTTGTTTCTTGTAAAACTCTTCCATCTCTTGAGCAGATATTTCTATAGTCTCACTTCTTATCCATGGTTGTTTTCCCCGTGACTTTGTTAGTTTCGTAATTGTTTGCCTCTTCTTAAATCTTAACTACCTTTCTTCTACTAGGCTTTGAGGCGATGCTTGTACTGTCCCTATTTCTTTTTGTAATCCTCCTTGTTGTGGGATATTTACTTCTTGATCCATTTGGGATTTATCATTAAAATAGTGGTCGAGCCTTTCTTCTATCCTCTCTAATTTTTTTGTTAGTTGGCCCACCATGATCATTTGGGCTTCAAATATTTCCAATTGTCTTCTTTCCATACGAGCCTGAATCTGGGATAACTTAGAGACTGTTTTTATCAACCGTTCTATCTTGGTGAGATTACTAGACCCAGGTAAATCTTCCCCACTAGTTTGACTCTTTGTCAAGGGTCCAGTTGCACCTCTATTTCCTTGCACCTTTCCTAACCTACAAGTTTAGTAATCTTCATTTTATCAGAAGCAAGGCACTTCTCAGAACCATGCTAACATCATTATCAGGGAAGCTTAACTCCTAGTACAATAACAAATCTAGTAATGAACACCATTTTCATTACTAACAGAATGAACCTAGAATACTATCCTACACATACTAAGCTCTATAAACATCTAGACACAGAAGAACTCGTAATTCCAATACGGAACTACTAATGAACTTGGATACTGAATTCCTATTGACACTCTATGATTATCGTTATAATATCTGTGGTATCAGTCAATTCCTATAAACATAGCAGATCTGTATCCCATACGAATCTAATGCTATGCTCTGATACCATCTGTGGCGTCCCGCCAAACGCTAACACAAATCCCCATGTCAAATCTCGAGGTACTAGGTAGTACCTCGAAATTTCGGCATAGTCTCCTCTATTTATGTTAACATTCCAAGGCGTTCAACTTGCACCTAATAAATGATATACAATCCTGCATATAAATATATAAAATAGAATGCTAGCGAAAACCTATATACATCTAATAATGTACGATAGATTAGAGTGCGGAAAAAGAAATTTATGCACAGGATTATACAAAAATTTCTCACTCTAATAAAAGTCTTAACGTTCAGAACAACATCTATAATACTCTTGGACAAATCGACACCACTAGAGGGTATAGCCCCAATACTCACCAGGTGACGAACTCTGGCTGTCTATCTGATCCACCAGATGATCCTCACTCGTGTTCTATACCTGCTTCGCTAAGCTCTGAATCTAAAACTAAAAAAAATAAAGAAGGAAAGGGTGAGTAACAATGATTACCCAGTAGGGAATCAAATAATTTCTGCCAATAACCTCTCCTAATATTAATAAATAAACATACTGAATCATTTTAAAAAATGCAAAGTTTTACAGAAGAAACTACAATTAACTAGTACATATAGACAGGGATGAACAACTAAATATTTTAAAACTCACATTACATCGATAAGCAGTACTCACTATAACATTCTCTTTTTTATACAAAACTAATTGATCAAATGGAAACATTAAATATACATTTCATTTTATATGTCAAAATAAGACAATAGATACATAAGACACAATGGTGGAGTAGTAGAATTAGAGAGTTGAGATTCACGATTGGATCGCTCCTAATCGAGACATGATGTTTCATAATAAAGTATTAATTCCTAATTTTGTGGCTGGTCGATGTTTACCATACTTATGAGACCATTTATCCGGCTCAGACTAGCCGTTTGACGTGACCGTAAACAATGAGTCTCTTTTCGATGTGTCAGAACGTTCGACTACTATAGATTGTTAGTGATCACTGATTAATCATCTTCGTCTATGCCTATCAGACGTGCATGTGATTCCCAAATATACAAACCATTCGTATACGACCACCTTTACATTACAAGTTTACTAGTAAAATAGAGAGGAATAACCCGGATTTCAGTTGTGACTCCACTATCATACGCATCCTATACCACGTATGAGCTTGGTGGTCCATACCGTACATTCCAGGATAGTACACCATTATGGATGATATGACGTACTATCCCTTCAGGCATTCACACTCTTTAACAGCTCACAAAATAGTTACATATATATATATATATATATATATATTATTTTCATTTGAAAACAAAAGAGATATTAACAATACAAGATTGAGAATGGATATCCAGTTTCCTACCATGCAAGTGTGGTCACCCGACCTAAAATAAATAACAGAACGGAAAAGTAAATAGCGCATCGCGCCAACAGAAAGTAAATAAACATGCAACCAGTAACATTATCCCTGGATATCCGTTTACAAACCTACACACAACACAACAATGTAAAATGCAGATATCACCCCTCAGGTGTGACTTTGACATTTTACCGTTTCATACTCTTTTTCCCTTTTTTCGATTTTTACCGTTTTCAATCTTTCAAACAAAATATCCACTTTCTGATATTCATCAACTCAATTTAACTTCATTGAATATTAAATCATTTTTTTTCAATTATGAAATTCATTTTCATCAATAATATTGAAAAATTACAACACTTAGCTCAAAACGGGGTCCGAGCAGTGCACATGACCCAACTGACAGAAATAGCCCGTTGAAATATTCTATCTATGTATAATTTGTTAAAAAATACAATTAATCATATCAAATGTGCAAGTTCTGGTAAGAATTTGAAATAATCGATTGAATTCTATATTTTTAGAAACTCACCATAAATTTGTAAATAAAATCATAAATGCAATTTTCACAATCTACTATTACTAATAGAAATTGAGAGTCCCTTACAATCTCTGTGCAAAATGATTGAAGCCCGTGCGTAGAGATGAACTGAACTTTGAGATGGTTGATTTTTGGATCTGGCCCGGTGGTTTCGAAGATCTCGACGCCATTGTCCTTTCTCCCTTCTGCAACGGAGAACGGTTTGATCCCGAAATGGACGAAATTCGAGGTCAAAGTTTTGAAATTTCCGTATATAAATACGGCTGATTTTTGACGATACGGGATGAAAAAGAAAGTGAAATGGAAAGAGGTTGGGTGAGTTTTGTAGAGAATACGGATGCGGATGTTTCTCCCTTCTGCGTCGATCGACGATGGGGAGTCGTTTGTCGTAAATCTGAGGTTGAAGTTTTAAAAAAATATAAATTAAAAAAAAAAAAATTTCGTTGGCTGTTGGATGGGTTGGAGAAGACGAAGTATAAAAAAAATAAAAAAATTTATTTACATAAATTTTGGGACGAAATCGGTATTTCGCCTATTGTTTCGTTTGATGATAACTTGACCATCCGGACTCCAAAAGTGATAAATGAATACTCTATTTTACCTAATTTTTTATTCTGGATCTATTGGTTTAGTTAATTTCTATAAATTCTATCTCTAACAAAAATTTACATTTTTGGCCTGAGGTGATCCCTAAAATTGACGTCATTTTCGTTTTTGACGATAATTCGACTTTCTATGCTCCAAAAATAACAAATAAATAGTCCATGTTCAATAATTTTTTGTTATAAATCCAATGATATAATCGAATCTTAATAATTCTTACTCTAGCAAAAAGTCACTATTTTAGCCTAGTTCGACTCGGTAATCGAGGATTTTACAATTTTTATGTTCGAACTTGCATTTAAGCGTGCTTACAGGTTAAAGTATGTTTTTGATCATTTTGAATTCAATGGTGAGGTCAGATATCATGAAAAATGATCAGAAACATCCTAAAATTTTATCCCTAAGTCCCACTTTCAAGATTTTCTCAAAATTCTAATATTTATTTTTCCCCGAGATATGAATCGAGAACTCGGGGTTTTACATTATGAATCAGCGTGACTTATTTTGTATGATTTCAAATCTTATTAAGGGTTGTTGAATGCACATGGATTATCAAATGGGAAATCCAACACTATAAAAAAAATAATAAAATAAAAACATTTTGAATGAACTTGATCGAATCTGTTGAAAATGGAGAGCTACCGAACTCTCAAATTTAAAAATAATATTCAACGGTGAAAATTAATATATTTTTTTTTATAGAAGGGAAACATAAAAAAATAAAGATCTACATGATTCCCAATTGTTATTGAGCTATAATGATTCATATGTTTTAATAAGATCTACAAGGTATTTTTGAACAACAAATTGTTAAAGTTCATTTCATAATTTGTAGTTACCTTTTAATATTTTAATTTGAATTCAAATCCTATTCTTAAATAGGCCAATCTATTAAATTATTTTATAATAAATTTGTAAAAATGAAAGTAAAAAATAAAAATAAAAATAAAAATTATAATGGCACTCTGGTTTAATTTTAGTTATTTATTTATTTTGATAAGTTAAATTCTAATAACAACCTAATTCTGCATTTTATATATGTATTTATGTCCCATTAATTAATTGATGTTTAGCTTATTGATAATAATAAAATAAAAAAAGTTACATTTCTACTAAAAAGAAAAGAAAAAATTAAAATGTTACCTATTCAATTTCTATGTTTTTGTTATTTCCAAGTTATTGATTAAAATTTAATAATATTTTTTTAAGAAAAATTAAATAATGGAGACCAAAATACTACAAATATAAGTATAAATGAGAATTGTAAAAGCGAAGAATGTGAATAAAATTGAAGGAATATACAAAATTAACAAAGCACATGTTTGAATTCTCAAAAAAAATAAAATAATAAAAAAAAAAATCTATATGATTCTCACATTTACATTGTATTGTTTAGACGATGAGTATGTTATGCCTGGGTTTCGAAGAAAATATGAAAAGAAGATAAAGAAGAGGCAGAAAACAAGAAAAGATTAGGATTTTTTCTTGGACCCACAAGAGAAGTAGCCTTTTCAAATTCTTTTCTCTTTTCAGTAGAAGAGGGAGAAAACAACAAAGGACGAATAGCCTCTTCAAATTCTTTTCCTTTTCAATATGGGTCCCAAACCTTTAGAAAATGGTATCTGAAATTGTAATGATTTTGTAACTCAACAAAGAAAATGTGTTGCTTTCTATTCATCCCTAAGCTTATAATTGATTCAGACGCGTTTTTCTCCATCTCCATCTCCATCTCCATCTCCATCACTTCCTTCTCCTCTTAAGAGCAATATATAGAGAATACTAATTGGACCCACCCTTGTTGAGTATAGTTAGTGCGCCACATCATCTAAGAAAATGACGTTAAGGTATTTAAGAACGTACTTTAACTCAAAGGTTGAAAAGACATAAATACCCTTCATAACTCAAAGGTTGAAATGACATAAATACCCTTCATCTAATAATTAATATCTTACTATAAAACCTAATCGATCTCTCTTTTTTGTTCAACCAAAATCCGACAACAACAATGACCATGATCGACGTCATTGACGACCCCTCTCTCTCTCTCTCACACACACACGCACATACACACACAACAATGGAGAGAAGACACAAAAATCCTAGAAGAAGAGTCAAAGGACGAGATCTCTGAAAAAGGACGAAGCTTTCTTGTCGATCCAAATCTCCTGAGATGGGTTTGTTAGAATTGTTGTCACGCTCTTTGCATCGTTAGCATCGATTCTTACACTGAGATTCAATGGAGGAATACGATGAGAGAGAGAGAGAGAGAGGAATCCCTAACGTGATTTCTCTTCCACAAGAAAATGTTTGATATCGTATTTATATAGAGCAACTTTTAAAAATCCCTATTCTACTATAATTAAAATCTAAAATTATTTAACCAACTTCTAATATACAATTTCTAAATTGACTTGGTTAATAAGATGGCACTGATGATTGGATGAGTGGCGTTACCTTTTTCTTTTTCACCCTTTATTTTAGAATAAATTATACTTTGACCCCTATGATTCGGTTTAATTCTATGTTCACACGTAACATTATTTTTTTTTTACGATTGCACGTACCTCGCCTATCACCAACGTTGGCATGTTATTCTACTATTCTACCCTTTTAATTTATCATTTCTTTAGAGAGCTTCTATTGCCACACCAACTTTTGCTAAAGGCACACCAAGATGTATTCTAAGTCGATTTACAATTTTACATATGAATTAGAGTGGCGTTTGCAAAAGTTTGTGTGGCAATAGAATCTCATTTTTTTATTATAAAAGATTTTTTTTTATATAAAAAAAATGAAATTGTCTCTGTTATTCTCAAACTCATACGGATTTTTATTTTTTATTTTTATTTTATAGAAAGAGATATTTAAAAGTGAATGACATGGTCGTTATAAAGAACAAAAAACCATCTTTTAACTGTTTGATGGAGAGCAAGCTGAGGAAAGGGTAGGGCTGTAACTTGGGTGGGCCAAACCCGAATCCAGTGGGTTCAATCCGACCTTGGGTCAGGTTTGGGCATAGTAAGCTAGGGTTCGGACCGGGTTTGGGAAATAAATTTGACAGAACTAAGTCAGGTTGGGTTCGGCCGTTCAGGCATAAACATCGGGTTGCTCGAACCCTAACTTAATACGGTTATAAATTGAGTATTGGATCAAATAACCCTTAAAAATTTAAAACAAAGTTTTTATTTGATGTGATAACAGCATATGAGTAAAAAATGTGGCTGCATGACATTAAGTTAAAAAAATTTATGGAGAAAGGGTGGGGGGGAAAAACACATACAAGTTCCTTCCCATATTTTTATGGAGAGCTGCTATTAGCGCACCAATTTTTACTCATTACACCCCCCAATTTCTTAAATTATTTATCACACTCCAATTACATATTAAACCACACTCTCCAAACATTACAAAGGTTTTGCTCAAATTATAATCTGCACATTACAAAACATTATAACACTGATTCAAATAATTCCGATAGTTGTTTACATTTATAATTAGGCTCATGTAAAATCCTAAATCAAAAATGATATCTAGCAAAAAAAAAACAAAGAGAGAGAGAAAGAGAGCTTCTATTGGCACCCCAACTTTTACATATTTTGAAACGTCCACTTATTTTCTTTATTTTAATTGGGGTGTAATAAGTGTAAGTTGGGGTGCCAATGGCAGCTCTCTTTTTATGGGACATCAAGCTGAAGCCTAACTTATATTCTTAAGTTAAGCCCAGTCCAGTTAATTGGGCTTACAAATGTATCTAAAGCCTGGGTCAAGTCTAGTCAGGCTTCAAAGCCCAATGAATCAGCCCATCAATACCATTAGTTAGATTTGAACAAAATACCTTTAATTTACCTAAGATTCTCTTTCCATCTCAACGGGAGACAACATCTCTCTTTCGTTTTCCATTAATTCATTACGTTTATATATGTATAGAGAAAAGGGAAAATCACTTAACCTTGAGATCAACTATTCAAATAGTTGAGATTGAAAATTTGAATTGTTGATCTCAACAATTCATGTTCAAATGTTGAGATCAATGATTTATCGATTATTTTAAAAGTTCGATTCGATAATTTGATTCTTCAATCTATACAATTCATGTCCAATCATCTAGATTGAAGAGTTAAAATCATTGACATGGATGATTTTAAAAGGTCAATCTCAATGATTGGCTCAAAGGTCGATCTAACGATTTGTCTATCTTGACAATTTGAATCATTGATCTCAACTATTGAAAAGGGTGAGGGGGCATTAATTGGTAAAAAGTTTATTAATAGGACTATTGAGTTATTTGAAAAAACTATAGGGTATTTAAATAGAAAACACTCCTTGAGTGTTCATTAAGTAATTTTCCTTAGTTGTCTTTACATATTTGTAATGTGTTATATTGGCTAACTCCCTTGGAAATATGATAATGGAGATCCACTTCTACCTGATTTAATTTTAATTCTAGATCTAGGTTTGATGAAACCATGATATTTTTGTTAATTACACATACTTGCATGTTTTTTTTTATTATAAAGAAGTTGAAGATCTGAGTCCTAATTGTACCCAAACTATAATCCTACCACAGTTTTGTTGTTTTACATTCTTATCTTAGAGATATTTACAGGGCAGACCTATCTCTTACAATTTTATTATAAAAACTCCCGTACTTTATCAAGTTTGTTACTCTCACAAACCTTACTTTATGAATCAGCGTGACTTATTTGTATGATTTCAAATCTTATTAAGGGTTGTTGAGCGCACATGGATTATCAAATGGGAAGTCCAACACTTTAAAAAAAAAAAAAAAACATTTTGAATGAACTTGATCAAATCTATTGAAAATGGAGGGCTACCGAACTCTCAAATTTAAAAATAATATTCAACAGTGAAAATTAATATTTTTCTAGAAAGAAAAAATAAAGATTTGCATGATTCCCAAGCGTTATTGAGCTATATTGATTCATATGTTTTAATAAGATCTACAAGGTATTTGTGAACAACAAAATGATGAAGTTCATTTCATAATTTGTATTACCTTTTAATATTTTAATTTGAATTCAAATCCTATTCTTAAATAGGCCAATCTATTAAATTATTTTATAATAAATTTGTAAAAATGAAAGTAAAAAAATAAAAATTGTAATGTCACTCTTGTTTAACTTTATTTATTTATTTATTTATTTTGATAAGTTAAATTCTAATAACCACCTAATTCTGCATTTTATATATGTATTTATGTCCCATTAGTTAATTGATGTTTAGCTTACTGATAAAATCCAAAAACAAAAATAAAAGTTAAATTTCTAAAAAAAAACAGAAAAGGAAAAATTAAAATGTTATCTAGTCAATTTCTATGTTTTTGTTATTTCCAAGTTATTGATTAAAATTTAATAATATTTTTTTTAAGAAAAATTAAATAAAGGAGGCCAAAAGACTAAAAATATAAGTATAAATGAGGGGAGGCGTTCACCAACAAACATTTTGGCAAAACATTTTTCAAAACATGGGTTAGAGGTCTTGGAATGGGCTGATTTTTGGTGAGGATGTTCTCTACGGTGAGGAGATCATCCTCGCCAAAAATCAGCTCATTCCAAAACTTCTAGCCCCAGTTTACAAGTTGAAAAATCGTGGACCGTCCATTTTTTGTAAATCAGTTTTGATGGGGTTAGAAGTTTTGGAATGGACTAATTTTTGGTGATGATGATCTCCTCACCGTAGAGATCATCGTCACCAAAAATCAGCTCATTCCAAAACCTCTAACCCATGTTTTGAAAAATGTTTTGCCAAAATGTTTGTTGCTGAACATTTCCCATAAATGAGAATTGTAAAAAGGAAGAATGTGGATAAAATTGAAGGAATACACTAAGTTAACAAATCACATGTTTGAGTTCTCAAAAAAAAAAAAAAAAATTTGAAAAAGAAAAGAAAGAAATAAATAAATCTATAAAATTCTCACGACTATGTTGTATAGATTAGTTGGTCTAGGCCAATGAGTATGTTATGCCCAGGTTTCAAAGAAAATATGAAAAGAAGATAAAGAAGAGGGAGAAAACAAGAAAGGATTAGGGATTTTTCTTGGAGGTTTCTATTGTGTTCAAGAGTCAGATTTTGTAATCTTCTTGTTGATATTCCATCATGTTCAAGAATAGAAAGCACTTTGTGGGGAGATCTTGTTTGTAGTTTTCCCCTATCATATTAGGGGAGTTTTTTCACGTAAATAATTTGGTCTTGTGTGGCTTTTTTACTATGTGTTTGGCTAATTGCCTCACAGTCTTCTTTATCTATATATATATATATATATATATATATGGGAAATGTTCAGCAACAAACATTTTGACAAACATTTTTGAAAATATGGGTTACAGGTTTTGGAATGGGCTGATTTTTGGTGAGGATGATCTCTACAGGGAATAGATCATCATCACCAAAAATCAGCCCATTCCAAAACTTCTAACCCATCAAAAATGGTTTACAAAAAATGGACAGTTCACAATTTTTCAACCTGTTAACATGGGGCTAGAAGTTTTGGAATGGGCTGATTTTTGATAAGGATGATCTCCTCACCGTAGAGATCATCCTCACCAAAAATCAGCCCATTCCAAAACCTCTAACCCATGTTTTGAAAAATGTTTTGCCAAAATGTTTGTCAAAATGTTTGTTGCTGAAAGGGACCCTATATATATATATATATATATATATATATATATATATATATATATATGGGAAATGTTCAGCAACAAACATTTTGACAAACATTTTGGTAAAATATTTTTCAAAACATAGGTTAGAGGTTTTAGAATGGGCTGATTTTTGGTGAGGATGATCTCCTCATCCTCACCAAAAATCAGCCCATTCCAAAACTTATAGCCCCAATTTACAAGTTGAAAAAATGTGGACCGTCCATTTTTTGTAAATCATTTTTGATGGGGTTAGAAGTTTTGGAATGGGCTGATTTTTGGTGAGGATGATCTCTACCTAGAGATCATCCTCACCAAAAATCAGCCCATTCCAAAACCTCTAACCCATGTTTTGAAAAATGTTTTGCCAAAATGTTTGTTGCTGAACGGACCTATATATATATGCATATGTAAAACATTGTTCTTCCAAAATATGGGTTAGAGGTTTTGGATTGAACTGATTTTTTGCGAGGATGGTCATTATGATGAGAAGATCATCCTCACAAAAAATCAGCTCAATCTGAAACTTCTAAATCCATCAAAAGTGATTTACAAATTATTGACAAAAATTAATAAAAAATTGACGGTCCACATTCTAAATCACTTTTAATGGGGTTAGAAGTTTCAAATTGAACTAATTTTTTTTTTCCGGATGATTTTCCCATCATAGAGATCATCCTCACAAAAAATCAATTCAATCCGAAACTTCTAACCCATATTTTAAAATTTTATTAATGTTGCATTGTTTTTACATATGCTTTTTCATATGTCCCCTTGATCCTGACCCTATGTATATATATGGGTAAGGATCCGTAGACACATAAAACTACTCATAAAGTTACAATATTTTTGTCTTATATGGGAAAAAAGGTTTGGAATAGACTGATGTTTTGTGAGGATGATCTCTATTGTGAGGGGATCATCCTTGCAAAAAATCAGCCCATTCCAAAACTTCTAACCAAATCAAAAGTGATTTACAAAAAATGAACGATCCAAAATTCTTCAACTTGTAAACATGGGGCTAGAAGTTTCTGAATAAGCTGATTTTTTGCAAGGATAATCTCTTCACCATATATATCATCCTCACAAAAAATCAGCCCATTCCGAACCTTTTTGCCCATATAAGACAAAACACGTTGTAGCTTTATGTGTATACGGATCATGATTCTATATATATAGGGTGGTGTTCTTTTGACAAAATCCTAGACAAAACATTTTGTCTTATATGAGTTAAAATTTTTGGAATGGGTGAATTTTTTGTGAGGATGATCTCTATGATGAGAAAATCATCCTTACAAAAAATCAGCAAGTTTTGAAAATTTTAACCCTAGTTTATAAGATGAAGAATCGTGAACCGTCAATTTTTACTGTTAGTTTGTAACCACTTTTCATGGGGTTAAAAGTTTTAGAATTTGTTGATTTTTTGTGAGGATGATTTACCGACTATAGAGATCATCCTCACAAAAAATCATTCCATTTTGAAACTTTTTAGTCATATAAGACAAAACTTTATCTAGATGTTGACTAGGATTTTGGTTGTTGATCCCTTCCCATATATATATGTATCAACTTAATTAAGTTGAGATATTAGAGCACGTGCTCTATTTTCTCACGTTTTAAATCATGACCATTGGATCATCTTTTAATTCGACGACTGTTACATTTTATAAAGATATGAGTAGATATATGCATACATGGAACGCGACCCATATATATATATATATATATGGAAATGTTCAGCACCCTAAGTTTTACCACACACTTTAACAAATGTTTTTTGTCCTACATGGGTTAGAAGTTTTGGAATGGGCTGATTTTTGGTGAGGATGATCTCTATGATTAGAAGATCATCCTCCCCAAAAATCAACCCATTCCGAAATGTTTAGCCCCATGTTTACACGTTGAAAAATCGTGGACCATCCATTTTTTGTAAATCATTTTTGATGGGGTTAGAAGTTTTGGAATGAGCTGATTTTTGATGAGGATGATCTCCTCACCATAGAGATCATCCTCACCAAAAATCAGCCCATTCCAAAACTTCTAACCCATGTAAGACAAAACACATTTGTTAAAGTGTGTGATAAAGCTTAGGGTGTTGAACGGGACCCATATATATATAGGGCGGTTCAAGGGCCATATGAAAAAACTTTCGTTTTTCAAAATAAGAGTTAGAGGTTTTGGATTGAGCTGATTTTTTGCAAGGATGGTCACTATGATGAAAAGATCATCCTCACAAAAAATCAGCTCAATCAGAAATTTCTAAATCCATCAAAAGTGATTTACAAATTAGTGATAAAAATTGGTAAAAAATTGACGGTCCACATTCTAAATCACTTTTAATGGAGTTAGAAGTTTCAGATTGGGCTGATTTTTTTTTTTTTTTTTGGATGATTTTCCCATCATAGAGATCATCCTCACAAAAAATCAGCTCAATCCAAAATTTCTAACCCATATTTTAAAATTTTATTAAAAACGAAAGTTTTTACATATGTTTTCTCATATGGCCCTTGAACCTGACCCTATATATATATATATTTCCTTTTTCAGAGGTAAGTTGGACTTGAACTCATGACCTCAAAGCTGTTTTGCATTATGTCAAACCACAGAGCTAGCACAATTTTATGGTTTAGCTTGGTAATAGGTTTTTTTTTTCTTCTTCTATTTAGTTGATTGTCGCTACACATAGACATAGTAGATAAGTTTCTTATCGTTCGTCAACAATATAGGTTTATATGATTTAATAAGATTTACAAGATATTGTGAACAATTTTCATTTTGAATTTTTGTAGTCAATAAAATGTTACTATTTATTTCACTAGTTGTAGCCACCTTTTAAATTTCAGTTTAAATATAATTCCTATTTTCAAATAATCCAATCTATCAAGATATCTCTAGTGTAAATTAAAAAAAATTATATGTAAAAAACAAATAAATTTTGATATCTCTCGTTTTGTTTACTTTTTTCTTTTGATCTTATAATTTTTTTTTATTTTAAATATTTGTGTCCCATTAGCTCATTAATGTTTATTTTCTTTAATAAATTCACAAACTAAAAACAGCAAGACTGAATTTTTATAAAAATGATTAATTGCGATAGACACCATTATCAAGTAAATTTTGATAATTATCTTATTTTTAGTTTGTTATTTCCAAGTTATTAATTAAAGTTTAATAATATTTTAGGAAAAATAGCAGGCAAAGGCTAATAATACAAAAATCAAGGGGTAATGTAATAAGTTTTAGAAAAGAGTCATGGTCCATTGACTCCTAAGAATGACTCATGAAAAAAAAAAATGAAAAAACACATGATCCCAATCCTTTAAATGCAAAATCCAATAGTTGAGATTTATCTTCGAGATAAGTGTCTTCGAGATTCATGTTATCAAGATAGTCATAAATCTTAACCATTGGATTTTGTGTTTATAGGGTTGCCATCATTTTCTTTTTTTTTCATAATTCATTCTTATGAGTCAATGGATCCCAATCTTTTAGAAAAATGGTATCTAAAAGTATAATGATTTTGTAACTCAACATGGTAGGGTGACTCAAAAATTCAACTGACGTGTACCATGCAAGAATTGTAGAGTTTTTCCTTTGGGATACACAACTGCACATCCCCATAAAACATGTGTAGTTTTGTATCCCGAGGGAAAAAATCTACGATTCTTACACCTACAAAACACTACCTACCTTCTTGACCCTGGTCTTTTTCAACTGATTAATGAAAAAATGAGCTTATTGTTCTCATATTTAACATAATATCTTCAACCTCTTTAGTAAAATATCTTATTCTAGTTTTCAACGTCAATATTAACGTACTTTAACCTTCAAATCTTAAAAGATAATATAGGATTTGTGGAATAATAATATATTATAATAAAAGATTATAATTTTTTTTTTTTTTTTTTATTGTACTAGTTGACTCATCCGAGACAATTGGATCGCTTCCATAGACGAGATGAGATGTCGAACTAAGCTTTGAAACATGACTCCAATTCACAAATAATAAATATTATTCTTTAAGCAATTGAAAATTATTAATGAAAAAACATTAAAACCATTGGAATCGGCCAATGGAACATCATCTAGATGTTAAATCTAATCAGTTACATTTAGGAGTTTATTGACCGTCCATTTTCAAACACTTGATTAGACAAAAAAAAAAAAAAAAACAAATTTTTTTTTCGATTTTTTTTTTCAAATCTGATTTAAAACATGAGTTGAAGAGGACTGAATTGTTATTTTTGTTAAGTCTGATGATTTATGGACTGTAGAACAAGAGCTATAGAGAGTAGTAGTTCCAACGAGATACAGATAATCTACTCCCGAAGAAAACACCTTATTACCTAGTTGAGAGAGAAGAATAATATAGTTAGCTAATCTTTCGAAGAAGGAAAATGATGGAATGACACAACCGGAGACACAAAGGTGACAAAAATGATGTGGTGGCACACACATAACCGTAGATTCTTTTTACTCGTATCTCGTGGAAAAGCATCAAGGGTAATGTACTCGACACTACATCATTTTGTCACCTTTGTGTCTCTGTTTGGGTCACCCCAGCACAACTCTTCGAAAAATAATATGGTAAGCCGGGTGCAATATGGTGAGTCCCGCGTAATATAGTGAGAAGAAAAATTTTGTTGTGAGGAATTTTTTCTGAGAAAAAGGTGCACCCGATATAGGTTTAAACCCTCCTGAAGTTTAGAATGTGTTTGGAAGTGGGAGTTGGAGTTACAATTCCCACCTTTGAATTCTATTTTGTTGTTTGGTTCACCAATTTCATGGAGTTGTAACTCCAAGAAGCTCCTCAACTCCCAATTTTAAAGGAATTACAACTCCTTCTTATGTGGGTGGGATTTACAATTCCAAGCAAAAATCTTTAATCCCAAAAATCGAGTTGACTCAGTAGAATTATCTAGTATATATAAATTAAGGTTGTCAATGGACTGGGTTAGGTCGAGTTTTAAATGGGTTGGGATTTTTTAGACTGAAAAATTAGGCCCTAACTCAACACATCTAAATATCGTGTTGGACCAGGCTTAAAAAGACTATTATATATTATTTTTTATATAATATAGCGGACCGGGCCACCTACTAGGCCTACAATCAAAATCCAAACCTATTATTAAACAAGCTTAGACTAGCCTGACTCGATAGCTAAATCCAAACCCGGTCCATAGTCAGTCGAACTAGATCGGGGGCCAAAGCCCGACCCATTGACAACTCTAATATAAATCATTCAACTCACTTTACATTATTTATGATCTAGATTACTATTTAAATAATTATTCTTTTTTAATAAAATAAGGTGATTAGAATAGGTCAAAAAAATGAGTTGGATTTTATTCGAAATTCGAATGATCCGAATTTAATGGGTTTGGACCCTTACAGTAGATCCAAAGAACAATATGGGTTAGATATAGGTTGATGCCACCTAACCCGAGTCAGATTAGGGTTAGATACGGATCCATCCCTATATCTGCCTAGATCCAAATGATATATAGTTTCGAAAAAGGACAGGTGCTGAATTTGTAAATTTAAAATTAAAATTTAATGGTAGAAAATAACTTTTGTTTCTTCAAAATATATAAAATTTCATCCTCTACATCTATGTGGTATCAGATCATGTTTTGGATGCTATAAAGTGATCTAAACAACCTTTAGTAAGATTGAAAATCTTGCTAAGTTAGTAAGGTTAGACTTACTCTAAATCTTAAAATATCGTTTCATCCCAAAAATCGAATTTCCTTACTTAGTCATCCTGTATATTAATCATTTAACTCACTTTCATTACTTATTAAATGAATTTTATATTTAAATAATTATAATTTAGAATGAAATAAAGTGATAAGAAAATATTTAATCATAAAATCACATTTCTTTAATATAATAAATATTTAAATTAATAATTTGTAAAAAAAAAAAAATACATAAAAACCAAATTGATTCGGCTAAGTCATAGTCGATCTTAGCAAAACACAAGCGTTGAAGGTTTTTTTTACAATTCGTAGGCTGAATTCCTAGATAAGCCAAACGTTAAAGTTTATTTGAAGAGTTATAACTAATTCCACCGATTCCAACTCCAACTCCAATTAACTCCCGCTTCCAAATACACCATTAACGTAACCATACGATAGAAGTGGAACATACATCCTTTGGCGTAATGCACATCCCCTATGGGTTGACAATAGACTCAGCTTGGAGCCCTTACTCCTTTGCAATGCTGGGGTGACATTGGATTTATTGTGATTCTCACATTTCTAATGTGGAGGTGCACGCATAACTGTGGATGATTTTAATCGTATCTTGAGGAAATAATCTACGATTATGTGCACACCCCACATCAGAAATGTGAAAATCGCAGTAAATCCTAATGTCACTCCAGCACTACTCTACTCTTCTACAATTTTCATATCATATAGAGTCATGATAATTTGACTCTCCCACACGTGACATAGTCAAAATACTCTCCTAATATGGCATGTGCTAGAACCATATAGTTTATACCCTCAGGTTACTTTAGACACCCCATTTTTGTACTCGCCTGATTAATCAACTCGTCAATCCGATTGCAACGGTTTCCAATGATGGATGATTATTCCAATACTCTGTTTGTTACTATATATATTTCAGAAATTCAGATGAGGTATCTCAAACAAACAAAACTGTAGAAATCACGCTACGCTAAGAAAATATAATCCCAAAAATATAGAAATCATCATTTTTCAGACAAAAAGAAGCTTCACGATAAAAATCACTAAAAAATGAAAAAATTACTAAAATACCCTTAATCTCAAAACATCCCTAGAGCCTACGTTACGCTTAGGAAAACCCTTTCAAACACATAAAACAACAGATCAAAATCAAATAAATCATTTCGCCAATTTTCACAAAATTCGATAAAATTACGAAAATGCCCATCATAAAGTTCACGACCATTTCGCACAAAAAATTTCATAAATAATAAAAACCAATATTCCCATTGAATTTCTTACGAAAAATCGATTCCAAGACATCCTAGAACATTGAAAACTGACTAAAAATGCAAAAAGTCCTCTCCGAGGGCAAAACGGTAATTTTACAATTTTAATAATTAAAATTTTCGAAATTAATAATTAAAACATTAATTAATGTAAAGTGAAATTCTAATTAAAATTAAAGTCAATCAAGTAAGACTCAAGTCAAAATCTTAAAGTCAAGTCAATCAAGTAAGACTCGAGTCAAAATCTTAAAGTCAGGTCAATCAAGTAAGACTCAAGTTAAAATCTTAAAGTCAGGTCAATCAAGTAAGATTAAAGTCAAAATCTTAAAGTCAATCAAGTGAGACTAAAAGTCAAAATCCTAATAGAATTCTAATTAAACAATAACTCTATTTAAAATAATTCTAATTAAACTATAACTCTATTTAAAATAATTTTAATTAAAATATAACTCTACCTAAAATAATTCTAATTAAACACTAACTCTACCTAAAATAATTCTAATTAAACACTAACTCTATCAAAATAAACACTCAAAAAAATCTATAAATAGGATTCTCTACAATCTATTTTCGTATCCAAGAGAAAATCCTAGAAAAAGTAGGTCAAAAAGCTTCCCTGACTTCCTATAAACCCTAATTTTGAAGTCCTAATTCCTTAGCTAACATCCATACCCTAACTTTAGCTCAAAAAACACTTATAAGCCCTTCAAAAACACTCAAAAATTCATAAACAAATCAGAAAAATTCAGATCTAAGAAGGAGGTACTTCGTCTTGGAGATCTGAAGCGAATCCGGTGATAGAACGAAGTGAGGAGTGCTGTACGAGGAGTTGTTCTATCAGATATGAGGGAATAAAATCGTTGCGTTCGTAAAGGTAAATATTTTTTATTTTTTTATTATTTAGGTCTTTTTAGCAATGTAATCATTTTTGGGAATTAGTAGAGATCGGCGTTTGCCGGGCGAGATTGGTACCTAATACCTTCCAACCCCGTAACGTGATCCTCGGACTCGTATTTTTTTTCATAGATTAGTGTTATTTACCTTTTAGAGTCAGTGTTCGGTTCCTAGACCATAATAACTAGGTGGCGAATCCCAAACCTCAAAAGTCAAAAGCGGATCCGCACACCTCGTGAATCGAGGGCGCATTCAATCGTAAGAACAGAGATAGAGAGATGAAGGAGAGAGGCGTCTCTCTCCTTGCTGCCCCTTCTGCACATAGGAGAAGCAAGAAAAAAGAATAATAAAAAAGTCCTTTTTACTAATAGCACACCAAGCCGAATTTTTTTTTGATGATTCTTTTATTTGAAAACCCTTCTCTTACGCACTAACAACAGCACACAAAAAATTCTTTTTTTTTTCTTTTTGTTGTTACTAACAGTACATCTGTTATGCATAAAAACAACAAAAATTTTCACAACTCACAATCCATGCATAGTGATGCGCTAAAATTTTTTTATCAAAAAAATTAAAAAATCCATGGCTCTTTATTTCAATGCTCATCATTCCAATATCAACTTATTAACCTTTTTTTTTTTTTGAAATCTTGAATCATTTTGGATCATCAAAAGTGACCCTAGAATGGATCATAAAAAAAAAAAACAAAATAAAATGCCCAAAATCCAATCAGATGATCCACAATCAAGCTAAAAAAATAAATAACTAAATAAAGAAAATAAAAATAAATAGATAAATAAAAAACTAGGTCGATTTGGCAATGCCCAATATTTGGGATTTTTTAAGTTTGATCCTCAAAATATCCTCAATGGAGTCGCCACTGAAAGCGTCCTTGATCCGCGGGGTATGCGGATCCGTTTATGATTTTTGAGGTTTGGTTGGGAGTCGCCACCTAGTTATTATGGTTTAGGAACTAAATATTAACGCTACAATAGATAAAATATTGATCTACATGGAGAACAGGTCCGGGGATTAGGTTACGGGGTTGGAAGGTGTTAGGCACCAACACTACTTGGCAAATGCCAATCTCTACTTTTTCCCAAATAACACTACATTGTAAAATAAACCTAAAAATTAATAATAAATAAATAAAAATAATTACCTAACGGATTACGACGGTTCCCTTAATATTGGCGGAGAGTGTCCTTGTATGAGTTTCCTTGTTATTCCTCTGTCATTGGATCTGTTTCTGATCTCCAAGTTGAAGTATCTTTCTTCTAAATCTGAGTGTTTTTTATGATTTTTGAAGAGTTTCTAAATGTTTTAGGAAGATTTCTGGAATTTTTTTTATAGCAAAACTAAGGTTTGGATGATAGGTAGGGGATTAAGGCTTCAAAATCAGGGTTAGGGAAAGGTTAGGGAGATTTTTGACCTACTTTTCCTAGGATTTATTTTGACCTCTGAGATTGGGTTGTGGAGGTGAAAGCGCCCTCGATCCGCGGGGTGCGCGGATCCGCTTTTGACCCTTGAGGTTTAGGAGTCGCCACCTAGTTATTGTGGTCTAGGAACCAAACTGACTCTAACATGGATAAAAAGAACTAATCTACCACAAAAAATCTGAATTCGGGGATCATGTTACGGGGTTGGAAGGTGTTAGGCACCAACCCCGCCCGGCAAAAGCCGGTCTCTACTAACTTCCCAAATATATCACATTGCTAAAAACCTAGATAAAAATAAAAAAATTACATACCTTTCCGATAGCAAGGATTTTGTTCCCTCAGATCTGACAAAAAGAGCTCCTTGTACTGTACTCCCTTGCTTCGTTTTGTCTCCGGATTTGACTTCGGATCTCCTAGATCAAGGTATCTCCTTGTTTTTGGATCTGAACTCTTCAAGTTTGTTGCGGATTTGGGGGTGTTTTTGGAGGGATTTTAGGTGTTTTCTAGACTAAAATTGAAGGAGGGATGTTAGGTAAGGAGTTGGGACTCCAAAACTAGGGTTTATGGGGGGCTAGGGGAGCTTCTAGACCTACTTCTCTTAGGGTTTATGATTTGATACGAAAATAGGGTGTGAGCACCTCTATTTATAGATTTTTTTAGGGGTTGATTTGGATAGAGTTAGTGTTTAATTAGAGATCTTTTAATTAGAGTTGTGTTTTAGTTAAAATTGTTTTAGGTAGAATTGTGTTTTAATTAGAATTATTTTAGGTAGAATTGTTTTTAAGTTAGAACTCTATTAGATAAAGTTATTATTTAATTAGAATTCTATTATGACTTTTGGTCTTATTTGATTGACTTTTAATGTTTTGACTTTAGTCTTAATTGATTGACTTTTAATATTTTGACTTCAGTCTTGCTTAATTGACTTTAATTTTGACTTTAGTCTCACTTGATTGACTTTAATACTTTGACTACAGTCTTGCTTGATTGACTTTAAATTTTGGAGAACCCCCTTCCATTATTTCTTTAATTCTTTGGACCCCCAAATGGAGGGGTCCTTAAAGAAATATCCCATGAACCCTCAACAATTTTGCCTGAGAGTCCGATTAATCGATTTTTTAGGTTCAAAATTTTAAATTAATTTCATTAATATTTCACTTTAATTATTTAATATTTTATTTATTAATTTCGAATTCTTTAATTATGAAAATTGTGAAATTACCGTTTTACCCCCGAAGAGGACTTTTCACGTTTTAAGTCGATTTTTAATGCTCTATGATGTTTTAGAATCGATTTTTCGTAAGGAATTCAATGGAAATATTAGTTTTTGTTATTTATGAAGTTTTTTGTGTGAAATGGTTGTGAACTTAATGAGGGGCATTTTCGTAATTTTGTCGAATTCTGTTAAAATTGGTGAAATGATTTATTTGGTTTCGATTTGTTATTTTATGTGTTTGAGAGAGTTTTCCTAAGCGTAACGTAGGTTCTAGGGTTGTTTTGAGGTTAGGGGTATTTTGGTAATTTGGTAATTTTTAGTGATTTTTATCGTGAAGCTTCTTTTTGGTCTGCAAGATGATGATTTCTATGTTTCTGGGGTCGTATTTTCCTAGCGTAGCGTGGTTTCTAAGGTTTTGTCAATTCGAGATACCTCATCTGGATTTCTGAAACATATCTAGTAACAAAGTAAAGCAATGGAATACACATCCATCATTGGGAATCATCGCAATCGGGTTGACAAATTGATTAATCATGCGAGTGCAAAAATGGGGTGTCTACAGATGCCCCTCTTTGGCAGAGGGTTGAAGCAAACTAGATAGCAAATCTATTTTGGTAGATAGTGCGATATCCGAATGCCAAAGCTAGTGACATTTCATTTTGCAGCCTGATTTAGCAATTCGTCAGGGTGTTCGGATCCTTGAGGGTAAAGCTCTCCCCGAATCAAAAGGTTGTCAGGTCCTTGAGCGCAAACTCTCACTGACGGTGTCAGATCCTCGAATTTTAGAAAATTCTCCCTGACTAATGTAAAAGTGCACGTGTGTGCAATGGTGTGATGCTTACTGAGTAAAAATGTGTCAGGTCCTAGAGATCTTCTCTCACTGACAATAATGATTCAAAATTGAGATGCACTTATGCAATGAAAACAATGTGGTAATTGGAGTCATAACATTGTAGGAACTTCATTAAATCCTATTTGAAATTCTTTTTTAGAGTTAAAAAAAAAATGAGTTTCATTTATCGGACTGGAGCCTATTGTAGCCAAGCTTCTCAGGCTAAGGAACTTAAACAATCCTATTAATTCAATATGATTTCAAACAAAGCTGGAGTCTCATTTCTCGGACTCTGGCTAAGGTTTACAGGAACTTAAACAATCCTATTAAAATTGGAGTCTCGTTTCTCGGACTCGAACTAAGGTTAATAGGCACTTCAAAAAGCCTATGATTCAAAACGTTGGAGTCTCATTTCTCGGACTCGAACTTAGGTTTATAGGCACTTCAAAAAGCCTATTTATTATTCAAAAAGTTGGAGTCTCGTTTCTTGGACTCGAACTTAGATTTATAGGCACTTCAAAAAGCCTATTCATTCTATGATTCAAAATGTTGTAGTCTCGTTTCTCGGACTCGAACTTAGGTTTGTAGGCACTTCAAAAAGCCTATTCATTCTATGATTCAAAAAGTTGGAGTCTCGTTTCTCGGACTCGAACTTGGGTTTGTAGGCACTTCAAAAAGCCTATTCATTCTATGATTCAAAAAGTTGGAGTCTCGTTTCTCGGACTCGAACTTGGGTTTGTAGGCACTTCAAAAAGCCTATTCATTCCATGATTCAAAAAGTTGGAGTCTCGTTTCTCGGACTCGAACTTAGGTTTGTAGGCACTTCAAAAAGCCTATTCATTCTATGATTCAAAAAGTTGGAGTCTCGTTTCTCGGACTCGAACTTAGGTTTGTAGGCACTTCAAAAAGTCTATTCATTCTATGATTTAAAAAGTTGGAGTCTCGTTTCTCAGACTCGAACTTAGGTTTGTAGGCACTTCAAAAAGCCTATTCATTCTATGATTCAAAAAGTTGGAGTCTCGTTTCTCGGACTCGAACTTGGGTTTGTAGGCACTTCAAAAAGCCTATTCATTCCATGATTCAAAAAGTTGGAGTCTCGTTTCTCGGACTCGAACTTGGGTTTGTAGGCACTTCAAAAGCCTATTCATTCTATGATTCAAAAAGTTGGAGTCTCGTTTCTCGGACTCGAACTTGGGTTTGTAGGCATTTCAAAAAGCCTATTCATTCTGTGATTCAAGGCACTTCAAAAAGCCTATTCATTCTATGATTCAAAAAGTTGGAGTCTCGTTTCTCGGACTCGAATTTAGGTTTGTAGGCACTTCAAAAAGCCTATTCATTCTATGATTCAAAAAGTTGGAGTCTCGTTTCTCGGACTCGAACTTAGGTTTGTAGGCACTTCAAAAAGCCTATTCATTCTATGATTCAAAAAGTTGGAGTCTCGTTTCCCGGACTCGAACTTGGGTTTGTAGGCACTTCAAAAAGCCTATTCATTCCATGATTCAAAAAGTTGGAGTCTCGTTTCTCGGACTCGAACTTGGGTTTGTAGGCACTTCAAAAAGCCTATTCATTCTATGATTCAAAAAGTTGGAGTCTCGTTTCTCGGACTCGAACTTGGGTTTGTAGGCACTTCAAAAAGCCTATTCATTCTGTGATTCAACAAGTTGGAGTCTCGTTTCTCGAACTCGAACTTAGGTTTGTAGGCACTTCAAAAAGCCTATTCATTCTATGATTCAAAAAGTTGGAATTTCGCTTCTCAGACTCGAACTTACTATGTCACGTTTCTCGAGCTTAGATTTATAGGAACTTAAAAAATCCTATTAATTCATTCTATGATTCAAAATCGAGCTCAAAATTTGAAAGATCGGGCCTTTATTGGCTTATCATGCATCTGGATTCGTAATTATCACTAGGCTTCGCCGGACTTTTAAACTTTTGTATGATTTTCTTTTTATCATGTGATTAAGAACAAAAACTTTGGAATTAAATGACCTTCAAAAATGCCCCTAGTTTCAAGGTTGGCTTTAACTGGGACTTGACTACGAGACTAATGGAATGGATTACGCTTGAAAAATATGGACTCTGATGTATGATAGATAGAAGAACTGACATTCTCTTAAATTTAAGACTCTTAAGATTATCATATGTGCAATAAAGAATTAATCATTTTCTTTCGAATTTCTTTTGAAAAATGCTTGAGCTGGACTTAAAAAATCTTGATAAATATTAGAATAAAAGATCTTCCTGTTCAAAGTGGTTGATGATTCTACATCTTCCATTAGCGACCACTTGAACAAGTAAACATACTTTTGAAGATCCTACAATGTTCAAGATGACTTCTGATTTTTTTCGACTTCAATATTGTCTTTGTCGGATGTGAGCTCTTGGCTAAAAGACAAATATCGTGGCTTGAATGGTTCTGCAGTTTCTGCACAAGTTTCTTTCTGAATTTTTCTTCTTGACGGGACCTTTCCTCCCATTTGATGATGCCCTAATTTTTGCCTAGATCGCCTCTTTAGGTTTTCAATCTAGCGGACTTTGTTTTTCTTTTTCTGATGATGCCTTGATTTTTTCCTAGGTCGCATTTTCATGTTTTCAATCTAGCAGGCTTTCTTTTTTATAGTTATGCCCTAAATTTTGCCTAAGCCGCCTTTTCAGGTTTTCAACTTAGCGGGCTTCTTTTTTTTTCTTGATGATCTTGTATAACCAACTCGACAACTTCTCAGTTCCCTGCACCTTAACCGAGTCAATTAGCCTTCAGGAGGACTTAATAGGTGGGCTTAGGATATGGTTTAGAAAGAAAAGATATAAGGCTCAACTTCCCAAAATGTCCCTAGTTTGATATTCTCTATTTTCTATCAATTATTTTGATTTTTTTTCTAAATGCCCCTAGTTTGGCATTCTTTTCTTTTTATCAATTCTTTTGATTCTTTTTTCTAATGCCCCTAGTTTGACATTCTTTTCTTTTAAACCTTTCAATAGGGGATTTTCCTTTTGGATAATACTTTCCTTAAGAGAATATTTTTTTCATGACCGGGCCTGAAGTAACTTCTCAGGTTGCCTACGTACCCCAAATATTTCTTTTTTTCTTTTGGGATCAGGTCAAAACGTAGTTCATAATAAGATTCCCTCCCAAGGTTGGTTGGTGTGGTTTAGAAAGAAATAGGCTATTTGATTTTTTTAGAGGCTGCAAGGGGCTAAAGAAGGTTTTCTTTTTCTTGGTAAGACAGGAAAATGGTTCGACCAAAGAAGGCCTCCTTTGGTGAATGCTGCTTGACTTGGTCAAAGTTTCAAGAATTCGATATCTGAATTGCTCTGTCGAGCAAGGTCTTCTTTTGAGAATGACAGTCTTCTTTTGTGAAATCGAGTATGATTGAGTTTTCTAACTCTAAAACTTCGAGAAAATCTTTTATTCTCTTATGAATGAAAATTCTCCTCTTTTGAGTGAGAAACCTGGTAGATCCACTTGTAAGTCTTAGTGTATTTGTCGATGCTTTCAACTATATCATTTTTGACCAATAATCTTTGACTTTGAAATCACTCGACTTTATGTCTTGATCTATATTTTTATACAATCCATCCATATATCCTTATGAGATCATGCTAGAAACATTGTTGAATTTCTCAAGTAAGTTTACTACTCTCTCATGTTCTCCTGAGGATAATGTATCACCAATTTGCACTTCTTGAGTGTACTCTTTAATTCCAATATTTATCAAATTTGATTAGTGAGCTTTAAGTCATTTCTCATGTTAGATTGTATGTTCAAATCATTATTACACGCATGATAATCATAAGTTTCTATATTTTATTGGAATTGAAAAAACATAGACTGACAAACTCGACTAAAATTTGAAAGTTGAAGAAAGGCTAACGTAACTGAGACAACTAACTGGATCTAAAGACTGACAAAAACTGGATTGAAACTCAAAGAAAACTCAGGGACAATTATCTACAAAGAGAGAAGGTCCTTCTGGGTGGATGGACTACTTAGACTTGACATTGGTACTTGGACTAGACGATTCTTTTGAATGACCCAAAATGACACAGATGAGGGTTTAGAACGTTTAGGGACACCTAAGATTAACCATCGATTCTGAAGGTTTGACTCTTATCCACATGATTAAAGTTTCGATATAGAATAGCCCAAGTCCGGTGGAAATTATCAAATCCAAATGCACCATAAGTCTATAGTGACCAAGAAAGTGAGAAAGGTTAAATGCGGGTCTACCCCTGATTGGGATTGAACCTTTGATCAGATAAATTAATTTGCTCTTAAGATCGAATCTTTCTAGATAAAGTGGTCTGGATATTTAAAAGTGAAACCAATTAGTCCAACTGATTTGGTATTGATCAGTTTGATCCATTTGTCCATTGGGTCAACTGGTTTAAGTGGTTCAAATTAATCAGTACATTTCACCGATTGGGTAGGACCGATATTGCGGGTTTTGTTTGATTATTCTAGATCGGTCTGCCCACCTACCTGTTGGTTGGATTGAATAAAGTAACCCAGGAACACCCATAGTCAATTCGGCTCGTGACCTATAGGAAGGCCTCTAGACTCTAGGTTTACTACGTGCAATGCATTTTTATCTAGCCACCCTTGCCCAAGCACACCTATATACCTTTCGATACGTGGTGACTTGGTTTGATATATCGTATAGGTGATAATCTAAAACCTCAACTCACTTCTCTGAAGCCAAAAACAGCTAGTTCGATCTCCAGTTGAGAGGTGGCGCACAATGCTGAGCAAGGGCCCACTTAAATACCTCTCGTCTAGAATAGACGTAGTCTATCCCCCTCGTACAGTAGGGTACAGCGGGGCAAGATCTTGCTTAGGCACCGGTTTTGACCAAGAAGTACAATTGATATACTTAGACTATCTTTTATACCTACGGGTACGAGTCAAGAGTTGTAGCTTTCATAAATGGTTTGGCATCCCATGAGGGGACCGACCACGTACTAGTACTACGTTGGCAATCGGGACATGTGACTGTGTGGCTTACAATAGGTCAAAGGCTCAGGTCACTCCAGCCTGGGTGCATCAACATACTTCTCAGAATCACCTGATCAGATGGTATTGATGCCCCAGTTTGATATACCCTAAGGTACGTGACTGGAGTTGTGGATTTCATGAATGACGTCGCATCTCCGAAGAGACCGGGCCACGCACTAGTGCCACGTTGGCTAAATGGGACGTGTAAGTGAGTAAAACAGTAAACGTGCATGTGGTGTGTGCAAAACAGGGTGGGGTGTGCCCGGGACCTTTTCCAAACAAATGGGCCCATGGATCCAATCAAACCAATCATACATTTAATCAAAACCAAAATCATTCAAATCATATGAATATTCAATTAAGATCACATTATTCCCATCACATAAGCACATTAACATTACGATCAATATCAATCATGTATTTCAAGCAAGATCATGGTAAATTAATCAATAAATATGGCATATGATAATGATCAAACAAACATTGCAATAGGCATAATTTTTATAATTTTTAAGGTCCAATCAATGATCACTTTTGGGTGATCCAAAATAAATCGAGATTCCAATAGGTGTTACATTGATGATAGAATGACAATGGTTGAGATGAGCTCACTCTCAAGAACATTAATTGTGCCAACATTAGATAAATTCAGATTTTCTGTAAATTAGGAAAATATAATCTGAACTTGCATCGATGATATCTAAGGCTCCCGATAACGAAATCGAGTGAACTCAAGTTCTAAATTAATCTACTCGATGAGATCTACATTTTATTAATAGGTTCCTAGACTTAATTCTCACCAGAATGTTCTGTAAAAAAGTTTTAACGTTGCTGTCCCAACTTTCATTCAGAAATAATTCCAGATTTACAGATTGAACTTGCATCGATGATATCTAAGGCTTCCGATAACGAAATTGAGTGAACTCAGATTCTAAATTAATCTACTCGACGAGATCTACGTTTTATTAATAGGTTCCCAGACTTAGTTATCACTAGAATATTCTGTAAAAAAGTTTTAACGTTGCTGTCCCAACTTTCATTCAGAAATAATTTCAGATTTACAGATTGAACTTGCATTGATGATATCTAAGGCTTCCGATAACGAAATTGAGTGAACTCAGATTCTAAATTAATCTACTCGACGAGATCTATATTTTATTAATAGGCTCCCAGACTTAATTCTCGCTAGAATATTCTCTAAAAACATTTTAATATTTCTGTCCAACCTCCATCATTCCATCATTTTCATAAGTTAATTTGAATCTTTCATTATTTAGGAGTCATCAAAAAGTGATCTTTAATTGGAAAAAAAAATGCAATACCCAAAATCATCTACAATCAAGATAAAAAAATAAATAAAGAGAAAAAATAAATAAAATAAATCCAACTAAATAAAAAAAACTAGGTCATCTTGGCAATGCTCCCATACTTGGGGTTTTTCAAGTTTGATCCTCAATAGTCCCCAGTGGAGTCGCCACTGAAAGCGCCCTCGATACGCGGGGTGCGCGGATCCGCTTTTGACCCTTGAGGTTTAGGAGTCGCCACCTAGTTATTGTGGTCTAGGAACCAAACTGACTCTAACATGGATAAAAAGAACTAATCTACCACAAAAAATCTGAATTCGGGGATCATGTTACGGGGTTGGAAGGTGTTAGGCACCAACCCCGCCCGGCAAAGCCGGTCTCTACTAACTTCCCAAATATATCACATTGCTAAAAACCTAGATAAAAAAAAAAAATTACATACCTTTCCGATAGCAAGGATTTTGTTCCCTCAGATCTGACAAAAAGAGCTCCTTGTACTGTACTCCCTTCGCTTCGTTTTGTCTCCGGATTTGACTTCGGATCTCCTAGATCAAGGTATCTCCTTGTTTTTGGATCTGAACTCTTCAAGTTTGTTGTGGATTTGGGGGTATTTTTGGAGGGATTTTAGGTGTTTTCTAGACTAAAATTGAAGGAGGGATGTTAGGTAAGGAGTTGGGACTCCAAAACTAGGGTTTATGGGGGGCTAGGGGAGCTTCTAGACCTACTTCTCTTAGGGTTTATGATTTGATACGAAAATAGGGTGTGAGCACCTCTATTTATAGATTTTTTTAGGGGTTGATTTGGATAGAATTAGTGTTTAATTAGAGATCTTTTAATTAGAGTTGTGTTTTAGTTAAAATTGTTTTAGGTAGAATTGTGTTTTAATTAGAATTATTTTAGGTAGAATTGTTTTTAAGTTAGAACTCTATTAGATAGAGTTATTATTTAATTAGAATTCTATTATGACTTTTGGTCTTATTTGATTGACTTTTAATGTTTTGACTTTAGTCTTAATTGATTGACTTTTAATATTTTGACTTCAGTCTTGCTTAATTGACTTTAATTTTAACTTTAGTCTCACTTGATTGACTTTAATACTTTGACTACAGTCTTGCTTGATTGACTTTAAATTTTGGAGAACCCCCTTCCATTATTTCTTTAATTCTTTGGACCCCCAAATGGAGGGGTCCTTAAAGAAATATCCCACGAACCCTCAACAATTTTGCCTGAGAGTCCGATTAATCGATTTTTTAGGTTCAAAATTTTAAATTAATCTCATTAATATTTCACTTTAATTATTTAATATTTTATTTATTAATTTCGAATTCTTTAATTATGAAAATTGTGAAATTACCGTTTTACCCCCGAAGAGGACTTTTCACGTTTTAAGTCGATTTTTAATGCTCTATGATGTTTTAAAATCGATTTTTCGTAAGGAATTCAATGGAAATATTAGTTTTTGTTATTTATGAAGTTTTTTGTGTGAAATGGTTGTGAACTTAATGAGGGGCATTTTCGTAATTTTGTCGAATTCTGTTAAAATTGGTGAAATGATTTATTTGGTTCCGATTTATTATTTTATGTGTTCGAGAGAGTTTTCCTAAGCGTAACGTAGGCTCTAGGGTTGTTTTGAGGTTAGGGGTGTTTTGGTAATTCGGTCAATTTTTAGTGATTTTTATCGTGAAGCTTCTTTTTGGTCTGCAAGATGATGATTTCTATGTTTCTGGAGTCGTATTTTCCTAGCGTAGCGTGGTTTCTAAGGTTTTGTCAATTCGAGATACCTCATCCGGATTTCTGAAACACATCTGGTAACAAAATAAAGCAATGGAATACACATCCATCATTGGGAATCATTGCGATCGGGTTGACGAGTTGATTAATCAGGCGAGTGCAAAAATGGGGTGTCTACAGGAGGCTCTATATTTATAGATTTTTTTGGAAGAATTAGAGTTTGACTATGTCTCCTTTTAGATAAGGTGAATTAGGATTTTGACTTAAGTCTTATTTAATTGACTAGGTTTCTTTAGATTAGGATTTTGACTTAAGTCTTATTTGATTAACTTGTCTTTTAAATTAAATTTTTTTTAATCTTACGTACAATGAAAGAATATATTTTTAAATTTTTGGAGAACCCCCCATAATTATATTTTAATTCTTTAGGCCCCCAGATGGAGGGGTCTTTTAACAAATATCAGGGGGTTCCACTTAAATAAGTAGGTAATCATTAATAATTTTACCTGAGGGCTTGATTGATTAATTTTCTTGATTCATATTTTTAAATTAATTTTATTAAGGTTTCATTTTACGTTAATTAATATTTTATTTATTAATTTTAAAATTAAAATTTTTTTAATTAAAAAATTATCGTTTTACCCCTTAAGAGAACTTCTGCGTTTTAAGTCATTTTCAATGTTCCGGGATGTTTGGGAATCAATTTTTCATACGAAATTCAATGGGATTATGGGTTTGCACCATTCATGAATTTTTTGACATGAAATGATTGTAAACCCTATGAGGAGCATTTTCATAATTTTGTTAAATTTGGTGAAAGTTGGCGAAATGATTTATTTTATTTCAATTTATTATTTTATGTGTTCTAAAGGATTTTCCTAAGCATAAGGGAACTATAAGGATGTTTTGATGTTAGGGGTATTTTAGTAATTTGATTATTTTTAATGATTTTTATCGTAAAACTTCTTTTTGTCTATAAAATGATGATTTCTATGTGTTTTGGGGTTATATTTTTTTAGTGTAGCATGATTTCTACAGTTTTATTAGTTTGAGATACCTCTTCCAAATTTCTAAAACATATCTAGTAACAAATAAAGCATTGAAATAATCATCCATCATTGGGAACCGTCGTAATTGGGTTGACGAGTTGGTTAATTAAGCGAGTGTAAAAATGGGGTGTTTTGCAAATTTAATGGAAGGATTTTTCTTCTCTTTGCTTTGGCCATTTAAATGTAAATTACACATTGTACTCCTGAGTAGGTTTATTCAGAACATATAAACCTATAGACCATCATTTTAATTTACTTTTGAGATCTTAGTTAATTACATAGCAGGAGTGAGACTCGAGTGTGGATGAGGGGTAGATGCGGGGAAGTAGTTGCTGTAAAACTCCATACAAACGAGATTAAAGTGGTATGAGTCTATGAACATGATGTTACTAGCACACCAATTTCCAAATAATTCTCAAACTTTGACTAGAAAGAAATTTGTTGAGCAATGTAACTCATAATTCATTTATGAACATATTATTTTCTTAAGTTACAAATTCACTTTAAGACACTCCTATATTTTTTATTGATCTTGCATTATAACAAATTTTTTAGCTAAGCTTTCTTAAGTTCATGAATTTTAAGTTTTATGAATTAAATTATGTATGTCACATGATTTGAAAAATCCATGCAGCATAGTTGCAATTCGATATATGGGACATCTAGTCTCCCATGTTAAATATGATTAGCAATTGTGGAAGAGAACACTATCTTGTGTTGTTTTTAATGATTCTCATAAGTCTCTAAAATGTTCTACAGTGATCGCAAATGATTTATGCAAAAAATTGTTCTTTAGATTGAAATCTAGTCCTTAGTGGCCAATGTGTTTTTTTTCAACTATTCACAATCATATGTTACTTGTTCTTGAATTTCTTATGCATGTTTGACAGGAAATTGAAGAACACATATGACCATCTACTTTTCAACAGGTCTTGCTTACTTTTTCTTGACAGAGAAATACAATATCGTCGTTTGACTAATTTGTTATTCTAATGATTTCTAGTCTAGTATTTTTATTTTTACCAGCTTATAGTTTTATAAGTGATTTTGTGCATCTTATTTTATCATAAAAACCTGTTCAAAGTACCGCATCTTGTAATTTCAAGTGTTTAAAAAACAAATACAAAAATCTTGTTCTTTCAATAGTACTTGATTCATGAGGAATAATCCTGTAAGTGTTGGTGATCTCCCAATTGGGAGACCTGACATGTGGTATGTCCCAGCATACTGCATGTGTTCCATATGCTTGATGTATATTGGGGCCGAGAGATTTTCTTCATTTTAGCTAGTCAACAAAAAATCGGTCTAGTGGTTGTTCATAATTGTCCTTTATTTATGTAATAATGAAATGCAGATATGGGTGCTTGCATCACATGTGTATATCGAAATGTTTAATCGGAAGATGTTTTTGTTGAATTGTAGAATCAGTTTTGTACTTGTGGTGGAAAGCCGATGGTTGATAGTAGTTGAACTGCAGAATCAGTTCATGGACATTAGGCCTTAGGAGCTTTCATCTTGCAGAGTGCAACTAATTCATCATGGGAGGTTTTCAGTGTGGCCGAGGGCGTCCTCACATTTGTGGGCATGGTCATGGTCGTGGGAGGAGGCAACCCACCGATAAATCTGCTGATGAACTAAATAACGAATTGCAGCCAGCTGTGATTGGAATATTTGTGTTGGTTTTAAATGAAAATTAGAAACTCATAACCGTTGTTACTTACTCATTAACTGCTAATCTTGCAAGTTTAAGGTGCCATAATCAATCATTCATAAATAAATACAGTAGAAAAGAAAAAAAAGTATAAATAAGATTTTATTAGTAACCCTATAGAGCAAATTCCCATCAGTATTACAAATTTAAGTTCAGATTATACACAAGGGATGCAGGTGTTCAAAATCCATGATACATGATCGTAGTGAAACAATCAATCCCTGAAATTCAAGAAATATGTTTAGAGAAGCCCGCATTGTTAAGTACATATATATAACCTACCAAAATGGCATAACTAAGAAACACAGCTGGTCAACCTATTATCAACACCACAACATGTCATCTGCTCATTCTTCTCAATGCCAAGCAGAAGCTGAAATCAAACTCCTGTTCTTCCAGCCCAACAATATTGCCCTATCCTTCTCTTCCAGCGTTTAGTGTTCCGAGTAATAACTCAATAGCCTCTTTATGACAGAATTCACATGGGAACTCAGTGGGAAAGGCTTGAACTCAGCCATCGTAAACATCGACTTCCATTTTCCCAAAACCTCATGTCACTCCACCCTCTCCTTCTGCTCGCGAGCAATTATGTTCACGATTTCCCTAGCTAGGCAAAGTTGCTCCACGTTGATCCATTCCTTCCACCTTGCCATCCAACCTGCCATCCACCCTGCCTTCCACCCTGCCATCCAACCTGCCTTCCACGCTTGATTCCTACCCAAGATGATCTGATGTTACATATTACACTACACCAAAAGAAGCTAACCGTCATATTCTATTGAAAAAAAATATAAAAACAGAAAAGAAAAATCATCGAATTCCTTTTTCTATTTTCAAATTTGTACTTAAAACAAGTAAACACAAAAGAGTTCTACTTGCCAATTTCAGATCTAAAACAACCCATCTCTTACCTAAACAACAACAACAACAACCCATTTCTTCTTAGTAAGGATACTTCCATAATTAGGAATGTTTGGGGCACAATGGAACATCTCTCCAATTTGTAGCCTCTAGTATCTTTTGGACTTGAGTTACGCACATAAACAAGAGAAAATCTGATAAAAATTAATTATCGTAAGGGGCCACAGATTAACATTTCAACACATACGTCGAGGCCCAAGCTTTCTATTAGTTTCTTCATAACATGGGAGTCCAGATGTCCCATATATCCAATTGCAGCTATGCTACATGGATTTTTCAAATCATGTGACATACAGAATTTGTTCACAGTCAATGAACAGATAATTAATGCATCCATTCACTAGCTGAATGTTATATAAAAATGCTCACCCATGTTGGGACAACAACATCTGGTTTGTGATGGAAGATCGTAATGTAAATCAAGGCTGAACTCCCCATTAGATTAAGATAAATTATGATTATTTTGAGTTCCTTATCCTGGAAATGAGGAATAATTTCAAATATACATAAGCGAGTGTATGCCAAATAATTTCAAATATTGCATACTCAATATTTTACTAACCCTGCTTGTTTAGTGACCCCTTACTATACATTCCTGGTCCCGAGCCCAGATAGATCTAATACTGGTGTCATTACAAGATTCTTTAGATAGGTCCATACAAAAAATATAAATTACTAAAATTACAAATGTCTATGACTTTTTCAAATCTTACTAAATTAGTAAAACCAGACTTACTATATTTTATCCTACTATTCATAAACCAGTAATTTTAAAAAAAATTACCCTTCTATGCAAATGTCCCATATTTTGTTCATCTAAAGTGGCATGGTTACAGGAGGCATCTAACAAGAGCATATGTGAATGTGATTGCTATCTAACCTTTCCATGTGCATCAAGATAAAATAAGAAGGACTCATGATGTGCACTGTGGACCGTGTGGGACTCAATCCATCTCAAATTGGAGGCATTTTAGGAAGCCTACCAACAAAATGTCTAAAGTGCAAACTTATACGAGAAAATGATATACATAATTTTTTTATTAAAAAAAATTGAACCCAAGTGCAAATTTGCTGATTAGTTCTTAAAAGCATCAGCTGAGATAACAACCAATAGAACTATAAGTTCTTGAACATTAACCAAATTTTAAAATTTGACAAAGACAAAAAGAAATTTAAAAAAAAAAGACCCTCCTAATTACCTTGGTCTGGAAGTTACTTTGGGTGGTTTGAAGGGATAATCAGAAGGGAAATGGATCATGACAAAGAACACTCCTCCAGAATAAGGGCGCTCAACAGGACCCATGATGGTTGCTTGCCAATGGAGGAGATCCTCTCCAACATGACCAACACTACAAGATGTTGGTGGATCTCTCTATAAATCTTGAAGCTCATTTTGTATTCTTCTAGTTGCCATGAAAATGTTCCCTTGATTTTTAAAAAATATATTATATTAGAACATTAACCAAGCTGAGACTAAGAGAATCATATATAAAAGAAATAAAAAACCAAAGTCACATTTATCATCTTGGAGAAACATCAAAAGTTCAAAACCCTATATTCTACATGAAGATCAAAATTTAAGAACAAGAGATATTTTAAAATAAAAGGAATTTTGAGATGCAAATGAGTTAAATTAGGAGAAATAGAATCTGGAGAAACAACCTTAAAATAGAAAAATCAACACAAAGGGTATAAATTGAAGATTAAGGAAAAGAGATTTACCACCCTCGTTTAGGGAAAGAAAATAAGAATCCAACTGAGAATCTGGAAAGCTTCGAGACAAGGAGGAGCTTTTTAATGACGGATTTGTGAGATTTCGAATACTTTGCAACTAGTAGGCGATAGTGATATTTTCGCCTTAAAATCAGAGGTTCGGACATAGATTCAGTAAGAAAGAGAAAGGCGAGCGAATAAGGGGGGTGTGCCTTGGCCTTGCCTTCGTTGTCTCCGTCTCCGTCGTCATCTAAGATAGGAGAAGACAACAATGGAGATGGAGATGGAGAGGGTTAGGGTTCAGTTAAAGAAGAGAAGACAAGAGGATATCAGATTTCTGATTTTCTATGTTTTGATTTGGGCTATAAACCATAAGAGATTGCGGTATAAGATGTTTGATACTTTTATGGTAGGAAATAACTATATCAAAAATAAGTACGACTGTTGTGTTTATCATCGGAGGCTCAAAGATGGTTCGTTTATATACTTACTGTTATATGTATATGATATGTTGATTGCATGCAGAGATACATCTGAGATTAGTAGACTAAAGGCTCAACTTAGTAGTGAGTTTGAGATTAAAGACTTAGGGGGTCGTAAAGAAGATTTTGGGTATAGAGATTCATAGGGATAAATGAGCAGGTAGATTGTATGTATCATAAAGGAAATACATTGAGAGAGTGTTGAATCGCTTTGGGATGCAGAGTTTAAGTCTGTGAGTACCCTTCTAATAACTCACTTTACACTCTCAGCTCAAATGTCCCTGCAAACAGAGGAGGAGGTGGAGCACATGTCTCATGTTCCTTATGCTAGTGTTGTTGGCAGTCTTATGTATGCTATAGTGTGTACTAGGCCTGATATTTTACATGCGTTTAGTGTAGTCAGTAGATACATGGATAAACTTGAAAAGATCTACTAGCAAGTAGTCAAATAGATATTGAGGTACTTAAAGGGTACTGTAGGAGTTGGTTTGCTATATGATAAAAGCAGTGACACTTCTGAGAGTGTTATTAGGTATATCGACTCTAATTATGTTAGTGATCTAGATAGGAGGAGATCTTTGACGAGTTATGTTTTCACTCTTTACGGTAGTAACATCAGTTGGAAGGCAACTTTGCAATCAACAGTTGCATTGTCTACCACAAAGACTAAGTATATGGTAGCTACAGAGATAGTGAAATAGGCAATATGTTACAGGGATTGATTGTTGATTTGGGTTTGGAACAATGTGTTATTACAGTATTTTATGACAGCCAGAGTGCATTACATCTGATCAAAAATCAGATGTATCATGAAAGGACCAAGCATATTGATGTTAGATTGCACTTCATCCGAGATGTGGTTGCTCAGGGTGTTATTGTAGTGAAAAAGATTGATATTGCGAAGAATCCAGCAGATTTAATGACTAAGGTCATTCAAAGTATCAAGTTTAGGGGCAGCCTGGACTTGATAGGTGTTTGTAGTTCTTGAGGCCCTAGTGGGGCGAGGCGAAAGCGGTTTCTTTTTTGAAATTAAAGTTAAGGTGGAGATTTGTTGGGTTATGTCTTCTATTATTGTATATGGAGAGTTGTAGATTCAATTCGGATCTTTTGATGATTCGTTAACGACCTGTATGACCCATTTAATTGGGCAAAGCCCCCGACCAAAATATTGGGCCCATTTGGTTTGGATTTAAATCCAACCCGTTTAACCTATTTGTAACCCTCAATATATAAATAATAAAAAAAAGAAATCCTAAAGGAGTTAAAGAGATATACGAGAGGTAGAGAGAAATTGTAATCTAGTCTTCTTTGGTTATCATCGTGAAATCGATGTTTTCGGCCGTGGACGTAGGTCAATGACCGAATTACATATATCTTGTATCTTGTGAGATTCATGTGTTCTTGTTGATTTATACTTCGGATCTACAAGTTTATTATGAAAAATAAAAAAAATTTGCTCCCTAAAAGTCAATATAAGATTTCATGGAATTCCAGATAAAATAATCATACGAATCTGTGTGTTGGAGCATATGTAATTTACAAAATTACCCTCATCAAACTTTGTTCGATTGGTCATAGCATTATGTGAAATTCTGAATTGACTTTTTAGATAACAAAAAATCTGCTATGAAAAGTTCTTTAGATTTTCTCAAAAATTAGCAATCAATACATCTTTTCGTACTTGAAAAAATAAAACGAAAATTCTAATGTACAACGTCAAACAGACGACTAAGATGAGAAATTTCCTATAACAGATATTGATCCCTAGGAACTTCATTTCATCTTAGCAGTTTGTTGGACCAACAATCATTGATGGCATATTACACAATAGATTGGACTCTCCACAGTCCAAACTTCAAACCTTTTCAGGATTCAATTTCCAAATTTTAATAAAAACGAAAAGAATAAAAGTAATGGTTGAACATATATATATATATATAGAACAATTGCACGGAACGTAATGAGGGTAGTTTTGTAAATTAGGGATGCTCAAACATGGGTTCATGTTATTAGTGGATAAGGATTGTGTAAAATCCTGAATTTACATTTTTTGTGAGCAAAGAATTAAACTTTGAAAAATGCTGGAAAGATACACGGAATTTATTGCGATTCTCACAAGTCTAACGTGGGATGTGCACATAACTATAGATGTGTTTCCTCGCGATACGAGTAAAAATCATCTACGGTTATGTATGCATCTCCACATCAGAATTGTGAAAATCACAATAAATCCTTCAACCATTTTTTCAGTTGTAGGGTTGAAATCATATTTCCCTCTTCTTTGCCGATAGAGACGTGAATGAAGCTTGGACATTCACCTAGCATGCCTAATGTGTTGGCGAATAGCATCGGTACAACCATATTCTGTCGTAAGAAATCCATCCCAATGATAATTCTGAATTCATCGAGGGGAACTGTGAGTAAATCAAGCGATTTAGAAAGAAAATATATAAGGCTCAACTTCTCATAATGCCCCTAGTATGATATTCTTTCTTTTTTTGTTGAATCTTTTTTTTTTTTTTTAATACTTCTAGTTTGTCATTCTTTTCTTTTCTGTCAATGGAGGAATACCTGCGATGAGAGAGAGAGAGAGAGAGATTAACCCCTAACGTGATTTCTCCTTGACAAGAAAAGGTTTGATCTCGTATTTATCTCGGGCAACTTTTAAAAATCCCAATTCTACTATAATTAAAATCTAAAACTATTTAACAAACTTCTAATATATAACTTCTATATGAGTGACATTACCTTTTTCTTTACCACCCTTTATTTTAGGGTAAATTATACTTTGACCTCTATGATTCGGTTTAATTCTATGTTAACACGTAACATTTTGTTTTTTATTTTATTTTTATAGTTGCACGTACCTCACCTATCACCAAGGTTTGCATGTTACTCTACTATTCTACCCTCTTAATTTATCATATTTTTTTAGAGAGCTTCTATTGCCACACCAACGTTTGCTAAAGGCACACCAAAATCAAAGCATTTAATGAAATATCAAATAAGGATAAGTGATCGCCACTCTTGAGCTTGCCTGATCATAATATGGCCCGGAGGCCTGTAATATCTAATGGTCAAATTTTAGTCCCAATGCCCCCACTGACTAGTTACACTATCAGTGAATGTATGAAGATAGAGAGAATTTATATAAAAAGGACCAAAGCCCATCCAGGTTTTTCGGCACAAAACCAATCAGACTCTAGAGCTGGCCCAAATGTTGACCTCATAAAGCCCATTTCAAATAACTCAAAGCCCAGAATTTTTTTTTATTAAAACAAAAGTCACCACTAAATGACGATTCTTTCATATAAATAGCGGGACTATTCAAGGGACAAACAATTGTGACAACAATTTTTGTTCTGCATGGGTTAGAAGTTTCGGAATTGACTGATTTTTTTTAGGATGATCTTCATGATGAAGAGATAATCGGAGTGAAGTGATTTTTTGTATTGTCACAATGTTTGTCCCTTGAACCATCCCGATAAGTAATTAATACCTTTTTTTAAAATTTTATATTTTAAATTTTAAATTTCAGTTTAAATATAATTCCTATTTTCAAATAATCTAATCTATTAAGATATCTCTAGAGTAGATTAAAAAAAAATTATATGTAAAAACAAATAAATTTTGATATCTCTTGTTTTGTTTACGTTTTTTTTCTTTTGATCTTATAATTTTTTATTTTATTTTAAATATTTGTGTCCCATTAGCTCATTAATGTTTATTTTATTTAATAAATTCACAAACTAAAAACAACAAGACTGAATTTTTATAAAAATGATTAATTGCGATAGACACCATTATCAAGTAAATTTTGATAATTGTCTTATTTTTAGTTTGTTATTTCCAAGTTATTAATTAAAGTTTAATAATATTTTAGGAAAAATAGCAGGCAAAGGCTAATAATACAATAATAAGTGTAAATGAGAATAGTAATTATTATTGTGATTTAGACATAGGTCACCGTGTTATATATTTAGTCATACATCCCTGCATTTTGATAAATATTTGAGATACATCCCCTTATTTTGAATTGGTGATCCTTGACCTTGGTATTTTCTTGTTTACTTAAAGATGACCCAAATCCCTGATCTTCAACCTTTTAGCTGCGTTTGATTGCTCATGGAAAATGACTGGAAATCACATTTATTTGTTTCAACCCGATTGATGGAGCATCAAAGTTCATGTGCCTGATCCCTTTGGGCCATAATTTAATTTATTGGGCTTAGATTATGGGCGTATTGCATTTTTTTTAAGAGAGCTTTACTCGGCAGACCTGTTTTGCTAGGGCTGTCAATGGATATTCGAAATTCGAATCCGAATCCGGATTTGATTTGAAAAAATCGGATATTATCCGAAAATTTCGGATCTCAAATTCGAATTCGGATATGATATATTCGAGTCGTGCTGGGTGACACAGAAGTTACTGCGATTCTCACAATTCTGACGTGGACATGCATACATAGCCGTAGTTGGGTTTTTCACGTATCGCGAGGAAATAATCTATGGTTAGGTGTACATCCCACGTCAGAATTGTGAGAATCGCAATAAATTTGTTTTATCATTTTAGCATTTTCCTATTATTAAAACTAAAATAATAATCTCTCTCATCCTTTCTCACATTAAAGGATGCATTTTGAAGAAGAATCTTCCTTATCTCCTCCCCTTACAGCTCACAAGCATCCCACGTAAGTAACCCCAGCTGCTTTCCTTTCTCTCTCTCTCTCTCTCTCTCTCTCTCTCTCTCTCTCTCTCATCTTCTATAATTTCTCTCTCTTCTGTAACAACAATGGTGGGTCTTAGAGAGCTAGATCTAGTGGTCCAGTAGATCGATCTCTCCTTCAGGAAGATTTTTTTCATCGACACCATCTTCGTCTTCATCTGTTTTTTGCTTCGTCAAGTTCGAGTTTCTCCTGTCGATCTATTGATTTTTACACATTATTGGCTTCTCCTTCTCGTGTAAATCTCTACTGATTCATTTTTTTTCATTGATGATTAAAAAATGAAAGGTTTGAAGATTGGATTTGAGGGGAAGAACATCAAGAGGGTTTTATGCTACAGTTCAAAGATGGGGATATCATGGTTTTTAAACTCGGTATTTCGTCTCGTCTCGCTCAGCTCTGATACCGAGTCGTCTCGGACGAGTTTTCCGATACGTTTGAGACGTCTCGTGAGACAAATCAATAAATTGTACTGTGACCATGGTTTTTAAACTCGGTATTTCGTCTCAATGACTAGAAAAAAAAAAAAAAAAAAACACTTGATCGTAAATCTCAACCATTGGATTTCATGTTTATAGGATTGCCATCATTTGCTTTTTTTCATAATTCATTCTTAAGAATCAACATGGTATCTAGAAGTGTAATGATTTTGTAACTAAACATGGTTGGGTGGCTCAAAAATTCAACTGATTTGTAGATTTTTTTTTGTTCATAGACAACTGCACGTTCCCATAAAACATGTGTAATTTTGTATCTCGAGAGAAAAAATCTACCATTCTTACACCTGCTAAACACAACCTACCTTCTTGACCGTGGTCTTCTTCAAGCGATTGATGTAAAAATGAGCTTATTGTTCTCATATTTTACCGAATATCTTCAACCTCTTTAGTAAAATATCTTATTCTAATTTTCAACGTCAATATTAACGTACTTTTAACCTTCAAATCTTAAAAGATAATATAGGATTTGTGGAATAACAATATTTTAATAAAAAATTATAGTTTTTTTTTTATAATTGTACGAGTTGACTTATCCGAGACAACTGGGTCGCTTCCATTGACGAGACGAGATGTCAAACTAAGTTTTGAAAAATGACTCCAATTCACAGATAATAAATATTATTCTTTAAGCAATTGAAATTGAAAATTATTAAGGAAAAAACATTAAAACCATTAGAATCGGCCAAGAATTTGGAAAAATAGGGTCGAGTCTTCCCAGATCTTGTCCGAGACGAGATGTCGAACTGAGTTTTGAAACCATGACTCCAATACACAGATTATTGACATTTAAACAAAAAAAAATTTTTAGTCATTTTGTTAACGGCGAAACATCAAGACCATTCAAATCAGCCATCGTCAGAGTTGTCTCATTCATCTCGTCAGAGTTAGGGCTTTCTATAACTATCATTTGGTGTCTTTTAAGACTCAGACGACTCGTCCGATTCGTCTCATTGTCCCAAACAGAAAGAAAGAAAGAAAGAAGAAAATATGCATTAGAACTTCAATCTCAAACCAAAATTTGAACAGTCAAAGTATATAATATTTTATTTTATTAAAGAAGCATCTCTCAGACTCTCACACATACCACACATACTACAAAGATGATGAAGAAACAACAACAACAACAACAACAACAACAACAACAACGTACTACAAACACAGAAGAAGAAGAAGAAGAACATAAGTATGGATCCTATTCAGATTTGCAAAGGCCGCCGAGGCTATGGATCACGTTCTTCAACCTTTTCCCAAGAAAAGAGAAGATCTTACGTTTGACTCCTCCTCTAACAGGAGGAATCAGAACAGAGCTGTGTTTCTTTCTCTTCATCCCTTCGCTTATAATTGATTCAGACGCGTTTTTCTCCATCTCCATCTCCATCTCTATCACTTCCTTCTCCTCTTACGAGCAATATATAGATCGAGAACACTAATTTGGACACACCCTTGTTGAGCATAGTTAGTGCGCCATATCATCTGAGAAAATGACGTTTTTTCCCGTCTTTTTTTTTTCTTCAGCTACCCCAACTATTAACATATTACAAGTACCTCCAATACTACTCTAAATATGGTGATTTTATCTTGAAATGCAATATTTCACTAGAAAATGAGAAATACTTTTCTTACTAACATAGTAAGATTTAATGCTTACTAAGAGTTGTTTAGTTAAAATGGATTATCACATTAACGTATGTAAAATCTAAAACCCAAAAAAAAAAAAAAATTCCTAAAAAAAATATATTAGAGTTTATTAAACAAGCTTGAAGCATAAGATTAAAAATAAATTAAAAATAAAATAAATTGAAAATATATTTTAAAAAATTCAATAACACATATTGAAATTGCTGAAAATAAATTAAAAAAAAAAAAACATATAAATTAAAAAAACAAAATGCAGAGAGATGATAGTAAGATTTCAATAGTAAGGTTTCTCTATACTTCTAAGCACTTCTCTTGCTTCCAAATCCTAAATTCTATCATCACTCATTGTAAGTGTGTGATTTTATTTTTTCCATTTATATATTTTTTTAATTTATTTTCAAAAATTTTAATTTATTGAATTTTTTTTTTAATATTTTCTCATTAAGATTTTTTTATGTTTTTAAGCACTTCTCTTGCTTTTTCAGAACTGTCGTCATGCTTTCTGCATCGTTAGTGTCGATTCTTACGCTGAGAAATTCTTCAATGATTCCTCTTCTCGCTCTGGTTAGGGGGTTACTTATCTTCTGTTTTTCTCTCTTTTTTTCTTTGTTTTTTTTTTCCTTCCTTGAATTCTTGATTTTAATTAGTTGTAAAAAGTCGTGCTTGCAAAATTCTAGCGTCAATTTTCAATTTTGGATGAAAAATTCCTTCTTTAACTGGAATTTTATTTCTACCATCAAGACTAAAATCAGCTTTAGTGTGTATCCCAAGTAAGGTGTCTTTGATCATCTAGTCTCAACTGAGGCATGATGAATTTCCTTTGTTGCTATATCGAATTTATTATTTTAAATTGTTATTTGGATTATATTGTAGACTCTTAGTTGATTTTGAAAGACATTTGTTCTATTAAATGACTTTTAGACTCTTATGAAAAGTTCTTTAGATTTTCTCAAAAATTAGCAACTAATACATCTTTTCATACCTGACAAAAATAAAACGAAAATTCTAATATCTGAAAGCGCCATCGATCCGCGGGGTGCGCGGATCCGCTTTTGACCTTTGAGGTTTGGGAGTCGCCACCTAGTTATTACGGTGTAGGAACCAATCAATGACTCTAAACGGATAAAAAAAACTAATCTAGAACAAAAAAAAATACTGAATTCGGGGATCATGTTACGGGGTTGGAAGGTGTTAGGCACCAACCCCGCCCGGCCAAAGCCGGTCTCTACTAACTTCTCAAATAAATTACATTACTTAAAACCTAGATAATAAATAAAAAATAAAAAAAGTTATACCTTTCCAATAGCAAATACTTTGTTCCCTCAGATCCGACAAAAATTATTCCTTGTACCGTACTTCTTGTTTCGTTCTGTCTCCGGATTTGATTTCTGATCCCCGAGGCAAGGTATCTCTTCTTTTTTGGATCTGAATTCTTCGAGTTTGTTAATGGATTTTGGGGTGTTCTTGAAGAGCTTTTAAGTGTTTTTTAGGTTAAAATCGAAGAAGGGATGTTAGGTAAGGAGTTGGGGCTCCAAAACTAAGGTTTATGGGAGGCTAGGGGGGCTTTTGGACCTACTTCTCTTAGAGTTTATGATTTGATACGAAAATAGGGTGTGAGCACCCCTATTTATAGATTTTTTTAGGGGTTGATTTTGATAGAGTTAGTGTTTAATTAGAGTTCTTTTAATTAGAGTTGTGTTTTAGTTAGAATTGTTTTAGGTAGAATTGTGTTTTAATTAGAATTTTTTTAGGTGAAGTTGTGTTTTAATTAGAACTCTATTAGATAGAGTTATTATTTAATTAGAACTCTATTATGATTTTGACTTTTGGTCTTATTTGATTGACTTTTACTATTTTGACTTTAGTCTTAATTGATTGACTTTTAATATCTTGACTTCAGTCTTGCTTAATTGACTTTAATTTTGACTTTAGTCACACTTGATTGACTTTAATACCTTGACTTTAGTCTTACTTGATTGACTTTAATTTTTTGGAGAACCCTCCTTTATTATATCTTTAGTTCTTTGGACCCCCAAATGGAGGGGTCCTTAAAGAAATATCTCACGAACCCTCAACAATTTTACTTGAAAGCCCGATTGATCAATTTTTTTAATTCAAAATTTTAAATTAATTTAATTAATGTTTCACTTAATTATTTAATGTTTTATTTATTAATTTAAAAAAATTTAATTATGAAATTACCGTTTTACCCCCGGAAAGGACTTTTCACGTTTTAAGTCGATTTTTAATGTTCTAGGATGTTTTAGAATCGATTTTTCATAAGGAATTCAATGGAAATATTAGTTTGTGTCATTTATGAAATTTTTTGTGTGAAATGGTCATGAACTTTATGAGGGGCATTTTCGTAATTTTGTCAAATTTGGTTAAAATTGGTGAAATGATTTATTCGGTTTCGATTTGTTGTTTTATGTGTTCGAAAGAGTTTTCCTAAGCGTAATGTAGGCTCTAGGGTTGTTTTGATGTTAGAAGTATTTTGGTAATTTGATCAATTTTTAATGATTTTTATCGTGAAGCTTATTTTTGGTCTGCAAGATGATGATTTCTATGTTTTTAGGGTCGTATTTTCCTAACGTAGTGTGGTTTCTAAAGTTTTGTAGTTTGAGATACCTCATCCAGATTTTTGAAACATATTTGGTAACAAAATAAAGCATTGGAATAAACATCCATCATTGGGAACCGTTGTGATCGGGTTGATGAGTTGATTAATCAGGCGGATGCAAAAATGGGGTGTCTACATCCAAAGTCAAACAAACGACTAAGATGAGAAATTTCCTATAATAGAGTTTCTATAGCAGTTTGGTAGACCAACAATCATTTTCCTATAACAGAAATTGATCCCTAGAAACATCCTGGATATTTTTATAAATTAGGGATGCTAAACGTGGGTTCAAGTTATTAGTGGATAAGGATTGTGTAACATCCTGGATTTACTATTTTTTGTTGTGGGCAAAGAACTAAAATTTTTTCACACCGTCTTCTTTCAAAAGGATTAAAATAACTTCAAATAAATTGAGATTCAATGGAGGAATACCTTCGATGAGAGTGAGAGAGAGAGAGAGAGGAACCTCTAACGTGATTTCTCTTTCACAAGAAAAGGATTGATCTCGTATTTATACAGGGCAACTTTTAAAAATCCCAATTTTACTATAATTAAAATCTAAAATTATGTTTTTGTTATTTTCAAGTTATTGATTAAAATTTAATAATATTTTTTAAGAAAAATTAAATAATGGAGGCCAAAATATTAAAAATATAAGTATAAATGAGAATTGTACAAGCGAAGAATATGGATAAAATTGAAGGAATATACTAAGTTAACAAAGCACTTGTTTGAGTTCTCAAAAGAAAAGAAAAAAAGCAAAAATCTATATTATTCTGACATCTACGTTGTATTGGGTATAGGCCCGTAAGTATGTTATGCCCGGTTTCGAAGAAAATATGAAAAGAAGTTAAAGAAGAGAGAGAAAACTAAGAGAAAAGATTAGGTTTTTTTCTTGGCCCACGTCTTTTCAAATTCTTTTCCTTTCCCAATCCTTTAGCAGAAGGGTGTCTACGGAGTGTAATGATTTGGGTGTCTAAGGAGGTGTCTACGGAGTGTAATGATTTGGGTGTCTAAGTCTAAGGAGTGTAATGATTAGGATTTCTTCTTGCCCCAATCCTTCTTCCTTTTTCAATATTTTTTTAGAAAGGAAACATACAAAATAAAGATTTGCATGATTCGCAAGGAATATTGAGCTCTATTCATTCATGTGTTTTAATAAGATCTACAAGGTATTTGTGAACAACAAAATGTTAAAAGTTCATTTCATAATTTGTAGTTACCTTTTAATGTTTTAATTTGAATTCAAATCCTATTCTTAAATAGGCCAATCTATTTAATTATTTTATAATAAATTTGTAAAAATAAAAGTAAAAAAATAAAAATTGTAATGGCACTCTTGTTTAATTTTAGTTATTAATTTATTTATTTTGATAAGTTAAATTCTAATAACTACCTAATTCTGCATTTTATATATGTATTTATATCCCATTAATTAATTGATGTTTAGCTTATTGATAAAATCAAAAAGCAAAAATTCTTCTAAAAAAAAAAAATTAAAATTAAAATGTTATCTAGTCAATTTCTATGTTTTTGTTATTTCCAAGTTATTGATTAAAAATTAATAGTACTTTTTTAAGAAAAATAAAATGATTAGGATTTTTTCTTGGCCCCACATTCTTCTTCCTTTTTCAATATTTTTTTAGAAAGGAAACATACAAAATAAAGATTTGTATGATTCGCAAGGAATATTGAGCTCTATTGATTCATATGTTTTAATAAGATCTACAAGGTATTTGTGAACAACAAAATGTTAAAAGTTCATTTCATAATTTGTAGTTACCTTTTAATGTTTTAATTTGAATTCAAATCCTATTCTTAAATAGGCCAATCTATTTAATTATTTTATAATAAATTTGTAAAAATAAAAGTAAAAAAATAAAAATTGTAATGGCACTCTTGTTTAATTTTAGTTATTAATTTATTTATTTTGATAAGTTAAATTCTAATAACTACCTAATTCTGCATTTTATATATGTATTTATATCCCATTAATTAATTGATGTTTAGCTTATTGATAAAATCAAAAAGCAAAAATTCTTCTAAAAAAAAAAAAATTAAAATTAAAATGTTATCTAGTCAATTTCTATGTTTTTGTTATTTCCAAGTTATTGATTAAAAATTAATAGTACTTTTTTAAGAAAAATAAAATGATTAGGATTTTTTCTTGGCCCCACATTCTTCTTCCTTTTTCAATATTTTTTTAGAAAGGAAACATACAAAATAAAGATTTGCATGATTCGCAAGGAATATTGAGCTCTATTGATTCATATGTTTTAATAAGATCTACAAGGTATTTGTGAACAACAAAATGTTAAAAGTTCATTTCATAATTTGTAGTTACCTTTTAATGTTTTAATTTGAATTCAAATCCTATTCTTAAATAGGCCAATCTATTTAATTATTTTATAATAAATTTGTAAAAATAAAAGTAAAAAAATAAAAATTGTAATGGCACTCTTGTTTAATTTTAGTTATTAATTTATTTATTTTGATAAGTTAAATTCTAATAACTACCTAATTCTGCATTTTATATATGTATTTATATCCCATTAATTAATTGATGTTTAGCTTATTGATAAAATCAAAAAGCAAAAATTCTTCTAAAAAAAAAATTAAAATTAAAATGTTATCTAGTCAATTTCTATGTTTTTGTTATTTCCAAGTTATTGATTAAAAATTAATAATACTTTTTTAAGAAAAATAAAATGATTAGGATTTCTTCTTGGCCCCACATTCTTCTTCCTTTTTCAATATTTTTTTAGAAAGGAAACATACAAAATAAAGATTTGCATGATTCGCAAGGAATATTGAGCTCTATTGATTCATATGTTTTAATAAGATCTACAAGGTATTTGTGAACAACAAAATGTTAAAAGTTCATTTCATAATTTGTAGTTACCTTTTAATGTTTTAATTTGAATTCAAATCCTATTCTTAAATAGGCCAATCTATTTAATTATTTTATAATAAATTTGTAAAAATAAAAGTAAAAAAATAAAAATTGTAATGGCACTCTTGTTTAATTTTAGTTATTAATTTATTTATTTTGATAAGTTAAATTCTAATAACTACCTAATTCTGCATTTTATATATGTATTTATATCCCATTAATTAATTGATGTTTAGCTTATTGATAAAATCAAAAAGCAAAAATTCTTCTAAAAAAAAAAATTAAAATTAAAATGTTATCTAGTCAATTTCTATGTTTTTGTTATTTCCAAGTTATTGATTAAAAATTAATAATACTTTTTTAAGAAAAATAAAATGAAAGAGGCCAAAATACTAAAAATATAAGTATAAATGAGAATTGTAAAAGCAAGAATGTGGATAAAATTGAAGGAATATACTGAGTTAACAAAGCACATGTTTGAGTTCTAAAAAAATAAAAAATTGAAAAAGAAAAGAAATAAATAAAAAAAATCTATAAGATTCTCACATCTACGTTGTATTGTTTAGTTGGTCTAGGCCCATGAGTATCTTATGCCCGGGTTTCGAAGAAAATATGAAAAAAAGATAAAGAAAAAGGAGAAAACAATTTGATTGGCTAATTGCCTCACAACCATCTTTATTTGAATATATATATATTTTTTATCTTTTATTTTTTTCTTTTTTTGAGGGGTAAGTTGGACTAGAACTCATGACCTCAAAGCTGCTTTGGATTATGTCAAACCACAGAACTAGCACAATTTTATAGTTTAGCTTGGTAGTAGGTTTTTTTTTCTTCTATTTAGTTGATTGTCGCTGCACATAGACATAGTAGATAAGTTTCTTATCGTTCGTCAACAATATAGGTTTATATGATTTAATAAGATTTACAAGATATTGTGAACAATTTTCATTTTGAATTATTGTAGTCAATAAAATGTTACTATTTATTTTACTAGTTGTAGCCACCTTTTAAATTTCAGTTTAAATATAATTCCTATTTTCAAATAATCCAATCTATTAAGATATCTATAGAGTAAATTAAAAAAAATTATATGTAAAAAACAAATAAATTTTGATATCTCTCGTTTTGTTTACATTTTTTTTTTCTTTTGATCTTATAATTTTTTTTATTTTAAATATTTGTGTCCCATTAGCTCATTAATGTTTATTTTATTTAATAAATTCACAAACTAAAAACAACAAGACTGAATTTTTATAAAAATGATTAATTGCGATAGACACCATTATCAAGTAAATTTTGATAATTGTCTTATTTTTAGTTTGTTATTTCCAAGTTATTAATTAAAGTTTAATAATATTTTAGGAAAAATAGCGGGCAAAGGCTAATAATACCAAAATAAGTGTAAATGAGAATAGTAATTATTAGTGTGATTTAGACATAGGTCACCGTGTTATATATATATTTAGTCATAAGTCCCTGCATTTTGGTAAATATTTGAGATACATCCCCTTATTTTGAATTACTGACCCTTGACCTTGGTATTTTCTTATTGACTGAAAGATGACCCAAATCCCTGATCTTCAACCTTTTAGCTGCGTTTGATTGCTCATGGAAAATGGCTGGATATCCATTTCCATGGTAAATCACATTCATTTCTTCCAACCCGATTGATGGTACATCAAAGTTCATGTGCCTGATCCATTTGGGTCATAATTTTATTTTATTTATTGAACTTTGATTATAGGCCTATTTCATTTTTTTAAAGAGAAATTTATTCTGCAGCCCTAACCTTGCATTTTTATTATAAAAAATTTCCTTGAAATTCTGGCAACTTCAAGGGAACCGTACTTTATAAAGTTTGTTACGGGAGACCAGATCCTCGGTAGCTCATTTCTCCTATAGCTCTAGTTCTACTGTCTATAGAACACCACATTCAAGGGTAATAACAACACAACCATCTTGGATTCACGGTTTAGATAAGATTTGAAAAAAAAATTTATAAAAAAAGCCCTTTTGTTTTTTTTTTCTTTTCGGAACGATTGGATGTAACTATCTCGAGGATGCGGCACACCCCTCAAACATTGACATGGGCTATAAGAGATTCACGCCACAAAGGATCTGCTCCCTTGTTACCCACCAAACCTTACTTTATCAAGTTTGTTACCCAGCAAACCTTGTAGCAGTGATCCACATCATAAAATTCAAATGGGTGAGTTAATTTGTTACTTAATATACCTTGGACATAATCCTAATCACATCAATTTGTGGCATCCAAGAGCATGATCTGATGTCACTGGGTTATAAAGGATAAAATTCTAAGAACTCTAGAAAAAAAAATCCAAAAAAATTGTTAATTTTCACTGTTGAATTTTAGTTTTAAATTTGGGAGTTTGATAGTTATCATACTAATTTGTTTTTTTTTTTATCTGAATTTTTCCATTAAATCTAGATGACTGTGATGTTGAATTGCCAATTTGATAATACATGTAGGCCCAACGACCCTTTGTAAAATTTTAAGTTCATTTTGTTTTATAGACTTTTGGAAGATGGTTAGAACTCGTCTCCCATATATACCTTAGATATTGTCAAATAGATATTAAAGAGTAATCTTTTCTTTTTCTGGTGAATTTATCGAAGGATCTATGTGTACGTGGTGAGTTTAACCCTCCTCCATAGGTGTATACAATCTATACTCTAATAAGTGCCATTTTGAAGAGCCACATTTTTAGAGACCCCAACAAACCTCATCACACATCTGCATCCAAAAACATGATTGGATGTCATAGGAATATGGATCTCAAAATTTTAAGAACTTTCAAGAAGAAAAAAATCACCATTGATTTTTAATTTTAAAGTTTGGAATTATGTTACTGTACATTTTCAAAGCCTTCGATGAAGCTGAAATTAAGAAAGGTTTTTTATTTTATTTTAATTAAGAGCTATTGTGTTTTAGATTGAGATCTGCCTCCCTATAGTATCCCATCTTGTTTTTTAACATGACAAATTTTGGGGATAATTGAAGGGTCTTTGGCCAGGTAGGATAGAAGGGCATTAGGTAATTTCTCATTACTATATTATAGAAGATCAAAGTCAAGGGGTAATGTAATAAGTTTTATAAAAGAGTCATGATCCATTGACTTCTAAGAATGACTCATGAAAAAAAATGAAAAAACACATGATCCCAATCCTTTAAATGCAAAATCCAATAGCTGAGATTTATCCTCGAGATAAGTGTCTTCGAGATTCATGTTATCAAGATAGTCATAAATCTTAACCATTGGATTTTGTTTTTATAGGGTTGCCATCATTTGCTTTTTTTTTTTTTTTCATGATTCATTCTTATGAGTCAATGGATCCCAATCTTTTAGAAAAATGGTATCTAAAAGTATAATGATTTTGTAACTCAACATGGTAGGGTGACTCAAAAATTCAACTGACGTGTGCCATGCAAGAATTGTAGATTTTTTTCTTTGGGATACACAACTGCACATCCCCATAAAACATGTGTAGTTTTGTATCCTGAGGGAAAAAATCTACGATTCTTACACCTACTAAACACTACCTACCTTCTTGACCATGGTCTTTTTCAACTGATTAATGAAAAAATGAGCTTATTGTTCTCATATTTAACCTAATATTTTCAACTTCTTTAGTAAAATATCTTATTCTAGTTTTCAACGTCAGTATTAACGTACTTTAACCTTCAAATCCTAAAAGATAATATAGGATTTGTGGAATAATATTATATTTTAATAAAAGATTATAATTTTTTTTATTTTTTATCGTACTAGTTGACTCATCCGAGACAATTGGGTCGCTTCCATAGACGAGATGAGATGTCGAACTAAGCTTTGAAACATGACTCCAATTCACAAATAATAAATATTATTCTTTAAGCAATTGAAAATTATTAACGAAAAAACATTAAAACCATTGGAATCGGCCAATGGAACATCATCTAGATGTTAAATCTAACCAGTTACATTTAGGAGTTTATTGACCGTCCATTTTCAAACACTTGACTAGACAAAAAAAAACAAATTTTTTTCGATTTTTTTTTTCAAATTTGATCTCAAACACGAGTTGAAGAGGACTGAATTGTTATTTTTGTTGAGTCTGATGATTTATGGATTGTAGAACAAGAGCTACAAAAAGCAGTAGTTCCAACGAGATACAGATAATCTACTCCCGAAGAAAACACCTTTTTACCCAGTTGAGAGAGAAGAATAATATAGTGAGCTAATCTTTCGAAAAAGGAAAATGATGGAATGACACAACTGGAGACACAAAGGTGACAAAAATGATGTGGTGGCGCGCACATAACCGTAGATGCTTTTTACTCCTATCTCGTGGAAAAGTATCAAGGGTAATGTGGTCGACACTACATCATTTTGTCACCTTTGTGTCTCTGTTTGGGTCACCCCAACATGACTCTTTGAAAAATAATATAGTAAGCTGGGTGCAATATGGTGAGCCCCGCGTAATATAGTACACCAGATATAGGTTTAAACCCTCCTGAAGTTTAGGATGTGTTTGGAAGTGGGAGTTGGAGTTACAACTCCCACCTTTGAATTCTATTTTGTTGTTTGATTCACCAATTCCATGGAGTTGTAACTCCAAGAAGCTCCTCAACTCCCAATTTTAAATGAGTTACAACTCCTTATGTGGGTGGGATTTACAATTCCAGGCAAAAATCTTTAATCCCAAAAATTGAGTTGACTTAGTAGAATTATCTAGTATATATAAATTAAGGTTGTCAATGGACTGGGCTGGGCCGAGTTTTAAATGGGTTGGGATTTTTTAGACTGAAAAATTAGGCCCTAGCTCAACACATCTAAATATCGTGTCGGACCAGGCTTAAACAGACTATTATATATTATTTTTTATATAATATAGCGGACCGAGCCACCCACTAGGCCTACAATCAAAATCCAAACCTATTATTAAACAAGCTTAGACTAGCCTGACTTGATAGCTAAATGGACTTAATAACTAAATCCAAACCCGATTCATAGTGGGTCGAACCAGATCGGGGGCCAAAGCCCGACCCGACCCATTGACAACTCTAATATAAATCATTCAACTCACTTTACATTATTTATGATTTAGATTACTATTTAAATAATTATTATTTTTTAATAAAATAAGGTGATTAGAATAGGTCAAACAATTATTTTTTATTCGAAATTCGAATGATCCGAATTTAATGGGTTTGGACCCTTACAGTAGATCTAAAGAACAATATGGGTTAGATATGGGTTGATGTCACTTAACCCGAGTCAGATTAGGGTCAGATACGGATCCATCCCTATATCTGCCTAGATTAAAATGATATATAGTTTCGAAAAAGGATGGGTGCTGAATTTGTAAATTTAAAGTTAAAATTTAATGGTAGAAAATAACTTTTGTTTCTTCAAAATATATAAAATTTCATCCTCTACATCTAAGTGGTATCAGATCATGTTTTGGATGCTATAAAGTGATCTAAACAACCTTTAGTAAGATTGAAAATCTTGCTAAGTTAGTAAGGTTAGACTTACTTTAAATCTTAAAATATCGTTTCATCCCAAAAATCGAATTTCCTTACTCAGTCATCTTGTATATTAATCATTTAACTCACTTTCATTACTTATTAAATGAATTTTATATTTAAATAATTATAATTTAGAATGAAATAAAGTGATAAGAAAATATTTAATCATAAAATCACATTTGTTTAATATAATAAATATTTAAATTAATAATTTGTAAAAAAAAAAAATTACATAAAACCAAATTGATTTGGCTAAGTCATAGTCGATCTTAGCAAAACATAAGCGTTGAAGGTTTTTTTACAATTCGTAGGCTGAATTCCTAGATAAGCCAAACGTTAGAGTTTATTTGAAGAGTTATAACTAACTCCACCGATTCCAACTCCAACTCCAATTAACTCCCGCTTCCAAATACACCATTAATGTAACCATACGATAGAAGTGGAACATACATCCCTTGGCGCAATGCGCATCCCCTATGGGTTGACAATAGACTTAGCTTGGAGCCCTTACTCCTTTGCACTGATGCTGGGGTGACATTGGATTTATTGTGATTCTCATATTTCTAACGTAGAGGTACACACATAACCGTGGATTATTTTAATCGTATCTCGAGGAAATAATCTACGATTTTGTGAACATCCCACATCAGAAATGTGAAAATCGCAGTAAATCCTAATGTCACTCCAGCACTACTCTACTTTTCTACCAGTTTTCATATCATATAGAGTCATGATAATTTGACTCCCCTACACATGACATAGTCAAAATAATCTCTTAATATGGCATGTGCTACAACCATATAGTTTATACCCTCAGGTTACTGTAGACACCCCATTTTTGCACTCGCCTGATTAATCAACTCGTCAACCCGATTGCAACGGTTCCCAATGATGGATGATTATTCCAATACTCTGTTTGTTACTAGATATGTTTCAGAAATTTAGATAAGGTATCTCAAACAAACAAAACTGTAGAAACCACGCTACGCTAGGAAAATATAACCCCAAAAACATAAAAATCATCATTTTTTAGATAAAAAGAAGTTTCATGATAAAAATCACTAAAAAATGATCAAATTACCAAAATACCCCTAACCTCAAGACATCCCTAGAGCCTACGTTACATTTAGGAAAATCCTTTCAAACACATAAAACAACAGATCGAAACCAAATAAATCATTTCGTCAATTTTCATAAAATTCGACAAAATTACGAAAATGCCCATCATAAAGTTCACGACCATTTTGCACAAAAAATTTCATAAATAATAAAAACCAATATTCCCATTAAATTTCTTACAAAAAATCGATTCCAAACATCCTAGAACATTGAAAATCGACTTAAAATGCAAAAAGTCATTTCCAAGGGTAAAACGATAATTTTATAATTTTAATAATTAAATTTTTTTTAAATTAATAATTAAAATATTAATTAATGTAAAGTGAAATTCTAATTAAAATTAAAGTCAATCAAGTAAGACTCAAGTCAAAATCTTAAAGTCAAGTCAATTAAGTAAGACTCAAGTCAAAATAAAATTAAAGTCAATCAAGTAAGACTCAAGTCAAAATCTTAAAGTCAAGTCAATCAAGTAAGACTCAAGTCAAAATCTTAAAGTCAGGTCAATCAAGTAAGACTAAAGTCAAAATCTTAAAGTCAATCAAGTAAGACTAAAAGTCAAAATCCTAATAGAATTCTAATTAAACTATAACTCTATTTAAAATAATTCTAATTAAAATATAACTCTACCTAAAACAATTCTAATTAAGTACTAACTCTACCTAAAATAATTCTAATTAAACACTAATTCTATTAAAACAAGCACTAAATTTTTTTTTATAAATAGGGGTCTTTACAACCTATTTTCGTATCTAAGAGAAAATCCTAGAAAACGTAAGTCAAAAAGCTTCCCAAGCGTCCCATAAACCCTAATTTTGAAGTCCTAACTCCCTACCTAACATCCATACCTCAACTTTAGCTCAAAAAACACCTATAAACCCTTCAAAAATACCCAAAAATGCATAAAAAAAATAAAAAAAATTCAGATCTAAGAAGGAGGTACTTCGTCTTGGAGATCTGAAGCGAATCCGGTGACAGAACGAAGTGAGGAGTGTTGTACGAGGAATTGTTCTATCAGATCTGAGGGAATAAAATCGTTGCGTTCGTAAAGGTAAATATTTTTTTATTTTTATTTTTATTATTTAGGTATTTTTAGCAATGTAATCATTTTTTAAAATTAGTAGAGACCGGCGTTTGTCGGGTGGGGTAGGTGCCTAACACCTTCCAACCCCGTAACGTGATCCCCGGACCCGTATTTTCCTTCGTAGATTAGTGTTATTTACCTTTTAGAGTCAGTGTTCGGTTTCTATACCGTAATAACAGATTCGCACACCCCGCGGATCGAGGGCGCTTTCAATCATAAGAACAGAGATAGAGAGATGAAGGAGAGAGGCGTTTCTCTCCTTACTGCCCCTTCTGCACATAAGAGAAACAAGAAAAAAAAATAATAAAAAAGACCTTTTTACTAATAGCATACTAAGCCGAATTTTTTTTGATGATTCTTTTATTTGAAAACCCTTTTTCTTACGCACTAACAACAGCACACAAAAAAAATTCTTTTTTTTTTCTTTTTGTTGTTACTAACAGTACATCTCTTGTGCATAAAAACAACAAAAATTTTCACATCTCACAATCCATGCATAGTGATGTGTTAAAATTTTTTATCAAAAAAATTAAAAAAATCCATGGCTCTTTATTTCAATGCCCATCATTCCAATCTCAACTCATTAACCTTTTTTTTTTTTCTTTTGAAATCTTGAATCATTTAGGATCATCAAAAGTGACCCTAGATTGGATCATAAAAAAAACAAAATAAAATGCCCAAAATCCAATAAGATGATCCACAATTAATCTAAACAAATAAATAACTAAATAAAGAAAATAAAAATAAATAGATAAATAAAAAACTAGGTCAATTTCGCAATGCCCAATATTTGGGATTTTTTAAGTTTGAACCTCAAAATATCCTCAGTGGAGTCGCCACTGAAAGCGCCCTTGATCCGCGGGGTATGCGGATCCGTTTCTGATTTTTGAGGTTTGGTTGGGAGTCGCTACCTAGTTATTATGGTTTAGGAACCGGATATTAACTCTACAATAGATAAGATATTGATCTACATGGAGAACAGGTCCGGGGATCAGGTTACGGGGTTGGAAGGTGTTAGGCACCAACCTGTAGACACCCCATTTTTGCATCCGCCTGATTAATCAACTCGTTAACCCGATCGCAATGATTCCCAATGATGGATGTGTATTCCATTGCTTTATTTGTTACCAGATGTGTTTCAAAAATCCGAATGAGATATCTCAAACTGACAAAACCTTAGAAATCACGCTACGTTAGGAAAATACGACCCCAGAAACATAGAAATCATCATCTTGTAGACCAAAAAGAAGCTTCACGATAAAAATCACTATAAATTGACCAAATTACCAAAATACCCCTAACCTCAAAAAAATCCTAGAGCCTATGTTACGCTTAGGAAAACTCTCTCAAACACATAAAACAACAAATCGAAATCAAATAAATTATTTTCCCAAATTTCACAGAATTTGACAAAATTACGAAAATGCCCCTCATAAAGTTCACGACTATTTCACACAAAAAATTTCATAAATGGTACAAACTAATATTTCCATTGAATTCCTTATGAAAAATCGATTCTAAAACATCCTAGAACATTAAAAACCGACTTGAAACATGAAAAGTCCTCTCTAGGGGCAAAACGGTAATTTCATAATTTTCATAATAAAAAAATTCGAAATTAATAAATAAAATATTAAATAATTAAAGTGAAACATTGATGAAATTAATTTAAAATTTTGAATTAAAAAATCGATCAATCGGACTTTCAAGTAAAATTGTTGAGGGTTTGTGAGATATTTCTTTAATGACCCCTCCATTTGGGGGTCCAAAGAATTAAAGAAATAATAGAGGAGGGGTCTCCAAAAATTAAAAGTAAATCAAGCAAGACTAAAGTCAAGGTATTAAAGTCAATCAAGTGAGACTAAAGTCAAAATTAAAGTTAATTAAGCGAGACTAAAGTCAAGGTATTAAAGTCAATCAATTAAGACTAAAGTCAAAATATTAAACGTCAATCAAATAAGACCAAAAGTCAAAATCATAATAGAGTTCTAATTAAATAATAACTCTATCTAATAGAGTTATAACTAAAAAATAATTCTATCTAAAGCAATTCTAATTAAAACACAATTCTACCTAAAATAATTCTAACTAAAATACAACTCTAATTAAAAGAACTCTAATTAAACACTAACTCTATCAAAATTAACCCCTAACAAATCTATAAATAGAGGTGCTCACACCCTATTTTCGTATCAAATCAAAAACCCTAAGAGAAGTAGGTCAAAAAACCTCTCTAGCCTCCCATAAATCCTAGTTTTGAAGTCCCAACTCCTTACCTAACACCCATATTTCAATTTTAGCCTTAAAACACCAAGAAGCCCTTCAAAAACACCCCAAAATCGATAACAAAATTCGAAGAATCCAGATCTAAGGAAGAGATACCTTACCTCGGAGATCCGAAATCAGATCCGGAGACAGAACGAAGTAAGGATAACGGTACAAGGAGCAGTTTTATTGAATCTGAGGGAATAGAACCGTTGCGTTCAAAGGTAAAGTTTTTTTTTATTTTTTTTTCCTTTCTTTTTCTTTCTAGGTTTTTGTTAGCAATGTAGACTTATTTGGGTTAAGTAGAGACCTGCATTAGTCGGGCGGGGTTGGTGCCTAACACCTTTCAACCCCGTAATGTGATCCCCGGATTCAGTTTTTCTTCGTAGATTAGTTTATTTGCCTTTTAGAGTCAAAATTTGGTTCCTAGACCGTAATAACCAGGTGGCGACTCCCAAACCTCAAGGGTCAAAAGCGGATCCGTGCACCAAGCGGATCGAGGGCGCTTTCAATGGCGACTCCACTGGGGACTATTGAGGATCAAACTTGAAAAACCCCAAGTATGGGAAGCATTGCAAGTAGGACCTAGTTTTTATTTTGTTTTATTTTTAGTTATTTATTTATTTATTTTTATTATTTTCATCATTTTTTTGGCTTTATTGTTGATCATTGATTGAGATGTTGAATATGTTTGTTTGGCACATTTTTGTTATGACTCAATTTGGGGTCATTCAGAATGACCCTAAATAATGCAAGGTACCGAAGGTTAATGACATGGAAAATGACCCATGTGTATTATTTGGATTATTGGGTCTGTATTATCCTCTATTAGCATCATCCAATCCAATTTCGGAATGCCTTGATTTGGCATTTGATTCTCTATGGTTCAACCGAAGATTATTTAAAAAGACCCTAAATAACGATATATTTCAATGGGATAGATGAGATAATAATGGTTAGATGCTGATTTTTTATTTTTAAAATTTTTAATTCTTATTTTTATTTTATTTTATTTCATTTTTATGTTCTATGGGCGTGTGACAGCAAGAAAAGAAAACTTCTTTAATTTCGTCAACAGTACCAGTGTGCTGATGTATTTGGTGTGCCAAAAGTAAATCGTTTGTTTTTACACCATCTTAACAATAACATTGTGTTGATTTAGTTGGTGTGTAATAAACAAAATTGTGTTTTTTCTATCCACACATCATCTTCTTAAAAATATTACCCATCTGTTCATCGTCCCTAACCAAGAGACCGAACTCATCTATCGACTCGATCGGCTGAAATCTCAGCCCGATCAGTTAGAACTCTTAATGAAATTATCGAGTTATAGCTTTGAATCGTCGATTATTCTTGAGTTTGAATGAAGAAAGTTGATCTCTTCTCCCTTCCGTCGGAAAATGCTCCAAGATTCGAAGTTAGAATGGTGTGATCTCGTCTGAGAGGAGAGAGAGAGAGGGTCAGTGCCTTTCCACTTCGTCTTCTCCACGGATCCAAAGAGGGTACTACCACTGTTTTAACCTCTATTCCTAAACCTCATCACCAAATTTGATCGGTCGTTTTTTGCTAAAATCTTGGATTTTCTGTTTTGAATCAGAAATAATTAAAATGCTGTTGTTTCAAAAATCAAAGGAAAATTCAAAAAATAAGAAAAGAAACCTCTTCGATGTTGCCAAGTCTCATGAGCCCTTGAAGTCAAGTAGTCTGCGATTTACGTTGAGAGTTGTTTGTGGCGAGATGATCTTATTTGAAGCGAAACAGGACATGAACACCAGGTTCCCGCAGCTGAGTTTTGATGAAAAATTTACTTTAGATGTATTTTAAAGTTTGTGAAACGCCATTAGAGTAAAATCCGATTGTCACCCGGACATCAGTCTATGGCCTGATTCGCTTGGTTCTTTCCTCCTTGACTCTGCCACCTAAAGGGGTATTAAGAAGAAATAGAGTATGCTTGATGGGCAAATGGGACCGAGAGTTGGATCTTCGCTGGTTCTTGGACTAGGTTGTTCACCAAGTACCTCAGACAGTAAGGGTGGTACAACGATTGTATGTGCAACCACCTCTTTAGCCAGAGAAATTGAGGATAAATCTTCAATAGATCTTGATTTATATCTGTGACCAATGTCCTTTTGAGATCAACGACCACAACTCTCTCTCCCTCCTTCTCTGTCTGCGTTTTATTTGCCTTCTTCTCTATATTTCTTCGCCAATGGATTTTATTGGTATTTGGCTTGAAACACTATTTTTCTGATTTGTTTTCCTTTGTTTTTTTCATTCGATAATTTGGTGAGATTTTAGACTGCTCCAACTAATTTTTATCATTGAGGTCAACGGTTTTTAGTGCTGATTCGGAGTATCTGAAGAAAGGGGTTTTTGAAAATGATGTTTTGATTTTTGGGGGAGATTCGATTTGTATGGTCCTTGTAGCAATGGTGTCAAGGAGAGTTTTTTGGTTTTTTTTCCTATCATCACACCAATTCTTACCAACAATACATCACATTTTGATATTTGCTTGATTGCAAACGAGTTGGTTTGGCAATAAAATTTTCGTGTTGGCTGTGCTTTAATTAGTAATAGTTTTTTTTTTTTTTTGTTTTTTGTTTTTTGTTGCTTTAAAAAAAAAAAAAATCAATTTGGTAAAAAAAAAAAGCATTCCTTATGTCAATTAGTATTGTGCTATTCTCAATTCAATATGCTTTGAAATTTCGAATCGTTTTGGGTCTTCCGAAATGATCTTTGATTGGACCATAAAAAAAGAGGGATTGGATTTCGAAAATCAACCATAAGAGTGAATTTTTAGGTGAGTTAACTCAGTTGAACTCATCTTACATCACGTGACGAACTAATTGTGTGCTATTTATTTTAATTCCCTTTGTATGATTTTACCATAATGTGTTGCTATTTTGAATATAATGAGTCGAGTCAACTCATTTGAACTTATTGGATTCATGCAATTTGTTGCTTGTTCTTATACATTTCCTTGATATGTTATGATGATATTGTTTCCATGTTATATGAGGATTGAATGCTATGGGATGAGTTAACTCGATGAGTCAATGTTTGAATAGGTTATGTGCTAGATTAGGGTGCATGATTTCCCTTTTGATATCCAATTGATATGGTGATACCCTTTTGATATCTTGATTGTTGAAACCTTAACTATAACATATTGATTGATTGGTTTTAATTAATTGATTGATTGATTTTGATTCCTCCTGATTTGCATGCCATGACTTTGATCTTAATAATTTTTTGATGATTGTATTCACTATGATTGTGGCTCGTTGATGATATGATTGGGCCCATGGGCCCATGTGTTTGGAAAAGGCCCCGGGCACACCCCACCCTGTGTTGCACACATCACATGCATGTTTACTATTTTATCCACTTACACGTCCCATATAGCCAACGTGGCACTAGTGCGTGGCCCGGTCTCTTCGGAGATGCGACGTCATTCATGAAAACCACAACTCTAGTCACGTACTTTATGGTATATCAAACTGGGGCATTAATACCGTCTGATCAGGTGATTCTGAGAGATATACTGATGCACCCAGGCTGGAGCGACCTGAGCCTTTGACCTATTGTAAATCACACAGTCACATGTCCCGATTGCCAACGTAGTACTAGTACGTGGTCGGTCCTCTCGTGGGATGCCAAACCATTTGCGAAAGCTACAACTCTTGACTCGTACCCATAGGTATGTAAAAGATAATCTAAGTATATCAATTGCTCTTCTTGGTCAAAATCGGTGCCTAAGCAAGATCTTTGCCCCGATGTACCCTATTGTACGAGGGGGATAGACTACGTCTATTCTAGACGAGAGGTATTTAAGTGGGCCCTTACTCAGCATTGTGCGCCATCTCTCAACTGGAGATCAAACTGATTGTTTTTGACTTCAGAGAAGTGAATTGAGGTTTTAGATTATCACCTATACGGTATATCAAACCAAGTCACCACGTATCGAAAGGTATATAGGTGTGCTTGGGCAAGGGTGGCCAGATAAAAATGCATTGCACGTAGTAAGCTTAGAGTCTAGAAACCTTTCCAGTAGGTCACGACTCGAACTTATCGTGGGTGTTCCCGGGTTATTTATTGAATGGAGCCTATTGATTGATGAATATATGTGAGTGATGTAAATGGTGAGATCAGAGTGTATGATTATCCTCAAGGATAAAAAATGTTTCTTTTGAAAATTAAAATGGGTGTACCGACCCAATAAAGAATCCATTCGTTTACAATAATGACCCAGTCCATCCCGATCCAACAATCATGGTGGACCCGGCCAGTTAAATCAAAATGGAAATCGAATTTTCAGAGAAGAAAAATAAAATATTCTTCAGAAAAGAAAGTTTTCCAAAAAAAGAGTGTTCTCTAGAAAAAATGTTTTCCAAGAAAAAATATTTTCCATAAGAACAAGATTTTTCAAAAGAAAATAATTCAAGTCAAAGTTGTTAAAAGATGTTTTAATAAGAACATATTCGTTGTTAATCATTTTTAATAAAACTATCTTTCTTTTTGAATAAATATCTCCTTTTCAAATACTCATTGTGTGAATGGATAAATTAATGGATTGGTGCACAAACCTCAATAAAATGATTTTTAAAATGTTATCAAGGGGGTAATACTGAAATTGACTAAATCTACCTTTGATGGGATCATATTGGATTATCATTGCGCCCAAACTCAAGCGTCCACTTCCTAGTTGGAGTCGTAAGTCCAGTCGGTTAGAAAGAATCACAGTACCAAGTCAACAAGCAGAGATGGCTTCAGAATCTGAGCTCACAGAGATCCGTAAGATCTTGGCAGCCTTTGCCAATGATATCAGCAATATAAAAGGCAAAGTGGAAATGTTAGAATAGACCTCATAATCGACGGGAATTCCCCTAGATGACCCAAAGGGGAAAAAGGTTGAAGAGAAACGTCCACGTGAAGTTTTCGAGCTCGATGGAGACGTAGAGTATGTTGATGAAAGTCCGGTGTTATCTAATAGAATGTCTCAATTGGAGTCAACTATGAAGAGTATAAAGAGTATTGATGAAATTGCAGTAAGCATCGAAGCTCTGAACCGTATCCCTAGAATCCATTTGTCAGAAAAATTTGTGATGCCTGAAATGGACAAGTTCAGTAGGGTAGGTTGTGCAAAAACGCATCTCAAAGTATATGTCACTAACATGCGCACTATGGGGCTTAGCGACGAATGTATGACATTACTATTTCAGAGAACTCTGTCAGGATCAGCTCTACGATGGCTGATGTCTCAAGATTCGACTACAGTACGTATATGGGAGAATATGTCAAAGGCTTTCTAGCATCAATACAAATACAGTACCGAAATTGAAACTTCAAGAAGGGACTTTGAGTCAACTAAACAGAAGAATGGGGAAACATTTACTGACTTCATCGGTCGTTGGAGGGCCAAGGCTGCACAAATGTGGGATAAACCTTTAGAGAAAGAACAAGTGACTATTATCTTAAAAAACCTCTCGCAAGGGTATGCCCGACATCTAGTTTCCCAATACCTTCCTACATTCGAGTCTCTATTGCAAGCTGGTAGTCAATTGGAAGATGCTTTCGCTTCCGGAATCCTTTCAAATCCATCGGACAACAAGTTCAAAAAGCCTTTTACCAATTCCAAGTCTAGCGTTGATCACGCCTATGTAGCCAATATGTCTATTACACCCGTCCAATCTACTATCTTGCCTAGTAATCAAGTTAACCCTAATCAACCTCGACCGCGTAGGAAATTCACCAATCTTGGTATGCCTTTGAGCATTGTCCTTCAAAAACTATTAAGTAAAGGGCTCATTGCACTTCTCCAACCTCGACCTTTACCAAATCCACTCTCTACTTCTCACAATCCCAACCTATTTTGTGAGTTTCACCAAAATCCCGGTCATCTTACTGATCGTTATGTCGCTCTTCGTCATACAGTTCAAGACCTCATCGACCCCAAAAAAGTTACTGTCCCTACCCCTGAGCAGCCGAATGTTACTACCAACCTTCTACCCAGTTACCAACGTCCTCAGACTTTGAACATGGTATCCAATACTCAACTCTTGTTTGACCCAATCCTTTTCATCCGATCAGTCAATCATAAACCTCCTAACCCTCCTCTTACCAAAGTGACGGTCCCTAATGAGGTTTTCACCACCAAATGCAGTCTTGGCCAAGAGAGAAAAAGTAAGTCTGAAGAATTCAAAGAATCTGAAGAAGAAAACTCAGTCTAACCGCTTGGAAATAGTTTCTCGAATTCTCAGTCTGTAATCAAGCCCGTTGTGGGTAATTGTCTTTAGTTGTTTATGAGTCTTGAGTCCAGTTCTTTCTATCAAGTCAGTAATCAAGTTTGTCTTTTTATTTCTTATTTTGTTCTAGTCAAGTCTGCAATGGTGTCAGTCGCCCCATCTAAATTTAATTGAATAAAGAAAATTTTTGAATACCTTGAGCGCATTAACGAATTAACTAATAACTGGCTTCAAAGAGAAATTCCTCTAATAAGGAACCCATTCTTGAATGAGAAGATAAATGTCTTGCTCGAGGAACTAAAGGTCATTGACCTCGGAACAAAAATAATTCCCAAGAAATTCAGATTGGAACTAACTTATCCCCAGAGGAGCACAAAGAGATGATGAATTTATTCAGAAAATTCAAAAGACTTGCTTGTATGGTCCTATGAGGATATGTCGGTTAAATTTGGAGTGTTGTTCAACATGAAATATATATCCATCCTGTGAGAACACCACATATACAAACCAGAATTGACTGACATAGTCAGAGGAGGGATTATAAAATCGATGGAATAGTTGAAGCAGCCAGTAAAAATCTCAAGACAATTATCGTGAAAATGTATCAATCACACATCACACCGGGATTGGCCAGAGAAGTTACCATTCGCATTATGGACATATTACACTTCAATACAATCTTATACTAGAGTCACTCTAGTATGATATGGAAGCAATTTTACCGGTTAAAAGGGAAAATCCTGTATCTCAAGGTCTTGATGGAAGTTAATTGTTAAAAATAGATTGGGTCTGTCAATGGAGAGAGTCACTCGCATGTTTGACAAGAAAGTCAAAGTTCATCACTTATAAGTCAAGGATCTAAGCATCAGACTATCAAAACAAAAATTTTGAGTACTCTTCCTCGATCATAGAAAGTTTGAACTCAATTGGAGAGATTCAATCATTAAGGAAATATTATCTGGAAAAACTGTTAAACTTCAAGATCATGATAGAATCGAATTACCAGAGTCAACCAACCTTGACCGGATCAAATGGTACTACATTTAAGGAGGCCATATTTGGCCGAATCAATTTTCCTGCTACCTAGTTCATTATCTCCTTTCTCAGCCCTTTGCAGCTTTTTTTTTAAAAAATGTTTCTTTCTCAGCCCGATCACCTAACCTAGGGGAGGGAAAATTCGAACTACGTTTTGGTCTGATCCCAAAATTCTGGGGTACGTAGGCAACCTGAGAAATTACTTCAGGCCCGACCACATCAAAATAAAAAATAAAAAAAAAATAGATTTCCTGACAAAGAAAAAATCTAAAAAGAAAAAAATTGTCAAAGTGGGAAAGAAAATTCAAGGAAAAAGAAAATAATTTAAAAGGAAATGCCACACAAGGGGCATTTGGGTTTTTGAGCCTCAAGATTCCTTTCTTTTTATGCCCAGTCCTAAGCTTACCTATAAAAGTCCTCCTAAGTATCGTGTGAAAAAAGTCAAGGAAGTTAGCAAAGCATGATCAGACAGCAACTCCAGAAGTTCAGACAGGAAGAAAAAAAAAACCTACTAGGTTGAAAACCCAAAAGGGGCAACTTAGGCAAAAATTAAGGCAAGCTTGCGAGGTTAAAAATCTGAAAGGATGACCTTGGCAACAATCAAAGCAAGGAAAAAAGAAAGAATTGTAAGCTCGCTAGATCGAAAACCTAAAAAGGTGATCTAGGCAAAAGTTAGAGCATACTCGCTAGATTGAAAACCTGAATAGGCAATCTAGGCAAAACTTAGAGCTATCAAAAAATAAAAGAAAATCTTCGTTGAGTTGAGAAGCTTAAAAGGTAGCCCGAGCCGAAATATCAGAAGTCCGAATGATCAAGTTTCAATACCCAGTTTGAATCAAATATAGACTCACTGGATACAAGTATCTCGTCTATGATTGATCTGAAGAATTTCATGTCCCCAAGCGAACCGACGGGGAGAAAGAACAAATTCTATGATGAATTTCAGAAAGAAATATTTTGTTTCAATTTCTTTGTGCCTGACTCAAAATCTTCAATATAAAATGTCAAAATTAAAAGTTAAACCTTTATTACGCTTGCAGTAATCAAGGATTTCAAACTTTCATAACAAATGACACTTCCTTTTTCTAAAGAGTACAGTTTCCCCCCTTACACTAGGGGCATTTATTTTCAAATTATGTTCAATTATCCCCAGTGCAATGTTTCTTATCAAACTAGGGACATTTTGTTCTGATGCCTGGTCAATTTCAACCCCAAAGGATAAGGTTAAGTTTGAATTAAAGGTTACCCTCTTGATAGCAATTTTGAAAACTCCTCAGATTCAAAGAGAGTTAAAATGTTTACCGGACCTTCATAAAATCTAACTTTTTATTATAAAAAAAAAATCAAATACGAGGTTGATCCCCCGTTTGTTCCCTCAAAACTTAATTCATTATTTTTGCACCCTGGGCAGGTAGAATAGAACTTCCTAAAAAAGAAAAAAAATTAGTTCATTACTCTTTCACTCCGAGTAGATAGAGTAGAACTTCCCAAAAAAATTAGTTCATTACTCTTTCACTTCGAGTAGGTAGAGTAGAACTTCCCAAAAAAATTAGTTCATTACTTTTTCACCCTGGGCAAGTAGAGTAGGACTCTCAAAAAGCTTAGTTAATTACTCTTTCACTCAGAGTAGGTAGAGTAGAACTTTCCCAAAAAAAAAATTAGTTCATTACTCTTTCACCCTGGGCAAGTAGAGTAGGACCCCTAAAAAATTAATTCATTACTCTTTCACTCCGAGTAGGTAGAGTAGAACTTCCCAAAAAATTAGTTCATTACTCTTTCACCTTGGGCAGGTAGAGTAGGACTCCCAAAAAAATTAGTTCATTACTCTTTCACTCTGAGTAGGTAAAGTAGAACTTCCCAAAAAAATTAGTTCATTACTCTTTCACCCTGGCCAGGTAGAGTAGGACTTCCAAAAAATTAGTTTATTACTCGTAGGTAAAAGAAGACATTCAAATTTTGCTAAGATTATGCTCACTTTGCTCAGATTATGCTTAGTTTTTTTTTCTCAATCTTTGATCAGTTTCACACAATACATACACTCACACTTGCACTTTTTAGTCAGGGAGAATTCTCTAAAATTCAAGGATCTGACACCGTCAGTGAGAGTTTGCGCTCAAGGACTTGACAATCTTTTAATTTGGGGAGAGCATTACCCTCAAGGATCCGAACACCCTGACGAATTGCTAAATCAGGCTGCAAAATGAACTGTCACTAGCTTTGGCATTCAGATATCGCACTATCTACCAAAATAGATTTGCTATCTAGTTTACTTCAATCCTCTGCTAAAGAGGGGCATCTGTAGACACCCCATTTTTGCATTCGCCTGATTAATCAACTCGTCAACCCGATCGCAATGATTCCCAATGATGGATGTGTATTCCATTGCTTTATTTTGTTACCCAGATGTGTTTCAAAAATCCGGATGAGGTATCTCAAACTGACAAAACCTTAGAAACCACGCTACATTAGGAAATACGATCCCAGAAACATAGAAATCATCATCTTGCAGATTAAAAAGAAGCTTCACGATAAAAATCACTACAAATTGACCAAATTACAAAAATACCCCTAACCTCAAAACAAGCCTAGAGCCTACGTTACGCTTATGAAAACTCTCTCAAACACATAAAACAACAAATCGAAATCAAATAAATCATTTTCCCAAATTTCACAGAATTTGACAAAATTACGAAAATGCCCCTCATAAAGTTCACGACCATTTCACACAAAAAATTTCATAAATGACACAAACTAATATTTCCATTGAATTCCTTACAAAAAATCAATTCTAAAATATCCTAGAACATTAAAAACCGACTTGAAACATGAAAAATCCTCACTGGGGGCAAAACGGTAATTTCACAATTTTCATAATAAAAAAATTCGAAATTAATAAATAAAACATTAAATAATTAAAGTGAAATATTGATGAAATTAATTTAAAATTTTGAATTAAAAAATCGATCAATCGGACTTTCAAGTAAAATTGTTGAGGGTTCGTGAGATATTTCTTTAAGGACCCCTCCATTTGGGGGTCCAAAGAATTAAAGAAATAATGGAGGAGGGGTCTCCAAAAATTAAAAGTAAATCAAGCAAGACTAAAGTCAAGGTATTAAAATCAATCAAGTGAGGCTAAAGTCAAAATTAAAGTCAATTAAGCAAGACTAAAGTCAAGGTATTAAAGTCAATCAATTAAGACTAAAGTCAAAATATTAAAAGTCAATCAAATAAGACAAAAAGTCAAAATCATAATAGAGTTCTAATTAAATAATAACTCTATCTAATAGAGTTATAACTAGAAAATAATTCTACCTAAAGCAATTCTAATTAAAACACAATTCTACCTAAAACAATTCTAACTAAAATACAACTCTAATTAAAAGAACTCTAATTAAACACTAACTCTATCAAAATCAACCCCTAAAAAATCTATAAATAGAGGTGCTCACACCCTATTTTCGTATCAAATCAAAAACCCTAAGAGAAGTAGGTCAAAAAACCTCCCTAGCCTCCCATAAATCCTAGTTTTGAAGTCTCAACTCCTTACCTAACACCCATATTTCAATTTTAGCCTTAAAAACACCTAGAAGCCCTTCAAAAACACCCTAAAATTGATAACAAAATTCGAAGAATCCAGATCTAAGGAAGAGATACCTTGCCTCGGAGATTCGAAATCAGATCCGGAGACAGAATGAAGTAAGGATAACGATACAATGAGCAGTTTTATTGAATCTAAGGGAATATAACCGTTGCGTTCAAAGGTAAAGTTTTTTTTTATTTTTTTTCCTTTCTTTTTCTATCTAGGTTTTTGTTAGCAATGTAGACTTATTTGGGTTAAGTAGAGACCGGCATTGGCCAGGTGGGGTTGGCGCCTAACACTTTCCAACCCCGTAATGTAATCCCCGGATTCAATTTTTCTTCGTAGATTAGTTTATTTGCCTTTTAGAGTCAAAATTTGGTTCCTAGACCGTAATAACTAGGTGGCGACTCCCAAACCTCAAGGGTCAAAAGTGGATCCGTGAACCCCGCGGATCGAGGGCGTTTTCACAATCCTGCCCGACAAATGCTAATCTATACTTTTTCCCAAATAACACTACATTGTAAAATAAACCTAAAAATTAATAGTAAAAAAATAATAATAATAATTACCTAACGGATTACAACAGTTCCATCAGTATTGGTGGAGAGTATCTTTGTATTGTTATTCCTCCGTCACTGAATCTATTTTTGATCTCCAAGTTGAAGTATTTTTTTTCTAGATCTGAGTGTTTTCTATGATTTTTGAAGGGTTTCTGAATGTTTTAGGAAGATTTCTGGAGTTTTTTTATATTTTTTTTTATAACAAAACTAAAGTTTGGATCATAGGTAGGGGATTAAGGCTTCAAAATCAAAGTTTGGGGAAGGTTAGGAAGATTTTTTGACCTACTTTTCCTAGGATTTATTTTGACCTCTAAGATTGGGTTGTGGAGACTCTATATTTATAGATTTTTTTGACAGAATTAGAGTTTGACTATGTCTCCTTTTAGGTAAGGTGAATTAGGGTTTTGACTTAAGTCTTATTTGATTGACTAGGTTTCTTTAGATTAGGGTTTTGAGTTAAGTTTTATTTGATTAACTTGTCTTTTAAATTAAAATTTTTTTAATCTTACGTACAATGAAAAAGTATATTTTTAAGTTTTTGGAGAACCCCTTATAATTATATTTTAATTCTTTAGGCCCCCAGATGGAGGGGTCTTTTAATACATATTAGGGGGCTCCACTTAAATAAGTAGGCAACCATCAATAATTTTACTTGAGGGCTTGATTGATTAATTTTCTTGGTTCAGGATTTTAAATTAATTTTATTAAGGTTTCACTTTACGTTAATTAATATTTTATTTATTAATTTTAAAATTAAAATTTTTTTAATTGAAAAATTATCGTTTTACCCCTGAAGAGAACTTTTGCGTTTCAAGTCATTTTTCAATGTTTCGGGATGTTTTGGAATCGGTTTTTCGTACGAAATTCAATGGGATTATGGGTTTATACCATTCATGAATTTTTCGACATGAAATGATTGTGAACCCTATGAGAGGCATTTTCATAATTTTGTCAAATTTGGTAAATGTTGGCGAAATGGTTTATTTGATTTCACTTTATTGTTTTATGTGTTCTAAAGGGTTTTCCTAAGCATAAGGGGATTGTAAGGATGTTTGGATGTTAGGGGATTTTGGTAATTTGATTATTTTTTAGTGATTTTTATCATAAAACTTCTTCTTATCTATAAAATGATGATTTCTATATTTTTTTGGGGTTATATTTTCCTAGTGTAGCGTGGTTTCTACAGTTTAATTAGTTTGAGATATCTCATCCGAATTTCTAAAACATATCTAGTAACAAATAAAGCATTGGAATAATCATTCATCATTGGGAACCATCGTAATTGAGTTGACGAGTTGGTTAATTAGGCGAGTGCAAAAATGGGGTGTCTACAGAGTAATGGGTTGAAAGAAGAAGAAATAACTTTAATTTTTACAAATTCAATGGAAGGATTTTTCTTATCTTTGCTTTGGCCATTTAAATGTAAATTACATATTGTACTCTTGAGTAGGTTTATTCAGAACATATAAACCTATAGACTATCATTTTAATTTACTTTTGAGATCTTAGTTACATAGCAGGAGTGAGACTCGAGTATGGATGAGGGGTAGATGCGGGGAAGTAGTTGCTGTAAAACTCCATACAAACGAGATTAAAGTGGTATGAGTTTATGAACATGCTGTTACTAGCACACCAATTTCCAAATAATTCTCAAACTTTGACTAGAAAGAAATTTGTTGAGCAATGTAACTCATAATTCATTTATGAACATATTAGTTTCTTAAGTTACAAATTCACTTTAAGACACCCCTATATTTTCTATTGATCTTGCATTATAAAAAATTCTTTAGCTAAGCTTTCTTAAGCTCATGAATTTAAGTTTTATGAATTAAATTCTGTATGTCACATGATTTGAAAAATCCATGTAGCATAGCTGCAATTGGATATATGGGACATATGGTCTCCTATGCTAAATATGATTAGCAATTGTGGAAGAGAACATTATCATGCGCTATTTTTAATGATTTTGATAAGTCTCTAAAATGTTCTACAATGATCGCAAATGATTTATGCAAAAAGTTATTCTTAAGATTGAAATCTAGTCCTTAATGGCCAATGTATTTTTTTTTCAACTATTCATAATCACACATGTTACTTGTTCTTGAATTTCTTATGCAGGTTTGACAGGAAATTGAAGAACACATATGACCATCTATTTTTCAACAGGTCTTGCTTACGTTTTCTTGACAGAGAAATACAATATCGTCGTTTGACTAATTTGTTATTCTAATGATTTCTGATCTAGAATTTTTATTTTTACCAGCTTATAGTTTTATAAGTGATTTTGTGCATTTTATTTTATCATAAAAACTTGTTCAAAGTACCGCATATTGTAATTTCAAGTGTTTCAAAAACAAATACAAAAATCTCGTTCTTTCAATAGTACTTGATTCATGAGGAATAATCCTGTAAGCGTTGGTGATCTCCCAATTAGGAGACCTAACATGTGGTATGTCCTAGCATACTGCATGTGTTCCATATGCTTGATGTATATTGGGGCTGAGAGATTTTCTTCATGTTAGCTAGTCAACAAAAAATTGGTCTAGTGGTTGTTCATAATTGTCATTTATTTATGTAATAATGAAATGCAGATATGGGTGCTTGCAACACATGTGTATATCCAAATGTCTAATCGGAAGATGTTTTTGTTTAATTGCAGAATCAATTTTGTACTTGTGGTGGCAAGCCGATAGTTGATGGTAGTTGAACTGCAGAATCAGTTCATAGATATGTTCATGGACATTGGGCCTTAGGAGCTTTCATCTTGCAGAGTGCAATTGATTCATCATGGGAGGTTTCCAGTATGGCCGAGGGCGTCCTCGCATTGTGGGCATGGTCATGGTCGTGGGAGGAGGCAACCTACCGATAAATCTGCTGATGAACTGAATAACGAATTGCAGCCAGCTGTGATTGGATCATTTGTGTTGGTTTTAAATGAAAATTAGAAACTCATTAACTGTTGTTACTTATTTCATATTTGGCTCGGCATGTTAGCAAGTTGGTAGATTACAAGGGGTGTATGGAGGAGTTCCTAGCTGATTTTGAAAAGAAATTTGAGGGTTACGATGATGGTGAAAGCAGCTCACAACTTGTTTTATGATTTGTATTTCTTTGTACAAATACTTGAGAACTACAATGATTTCACTATTGAAGAGTGAAACATTACAAAAAGACAGCCATATCATTAAACCAAATGTCTAACAAACCAAGAAATTTGATACAACATGAATATCCGTAGCATTCTAGTAATATAATCATTCTTATCATTTGCTCAGTGCACTTACATTGTGTATGGTTCATCTCCAAATTTGGCTTCCAACTCCAATGGGACACTATAAGCAATATTTTGGATTAGAAAATTGTCCCCAACACTCTTTTAAGTTTTAAATCACTACTAATCTTACAAGTTTAAGGTGCCATAATCAATCATCCATAAAATAAATATAGTAGAAATGAAAAAAAAGTATAAATAAGATTTTATTAGTAACCCAAAATTTATAGAGCAAATTCCCATCAGTATTACAAATTTAAGTTCAGATTATTGTGAAGCCAACATAGAATATACACAAGGGATGCAGGTGTTCAAAATCCACGATACATGATCGTAGTGAAACAACAATCAATCCCTGAAATTCAAGAAATATGTTTAGAGAAGCCTGCATCGTTAAGTACATATATATAACTTACCAAAATGGCATAACTAAGAAACATAGTTGGTCAACCTATTATCAACACCACAACATGTCATCTCCTCATTCTTCTCAATGCCAAGCAGAAGCTGAAATCAAGCTCCTGTTCTTCCAGCCCAACAGCATTGCCCCATCCTTCTCCTCCAGCGTTTAGTGTTCCAAGTAATAACTCAATAGCCTCTTTATGAAAAAATTCACGTGGGAACTCAGTGGGAAAGGCTTGAACTTAGCCATCGTAAACATCGACTTCCATTTTCCCAAAACCTCATGTCACTCCACCCTCTCCTTCTGCTTGCGAGCAATTATGTTCACGATATCCCTAGCTAGGAAATGTTGCTCCATGTTGATCCATTCCTTCCACCTTGCCATCCAACCTACCTTCCACACTTGATTCCTACCCAAGATGATCTGATGTTACATATTACACTATACCAAAAGAAGCTAACCGTCATATTCTATTGAAAAAAAATATAAAAATAGAAAAGAAAAACTCATCGAATTCCTTTTTCTATTTTCAAATTTGTACTAAAAACAAGTAAACACAAAAGAGTTCTACTTGCCAATTTTAGTTCTAAAACAACCCATCTCTTACCTAAACAACAACAACACATTTCTTCTTAGTAAGGATACTTCTATAATTAGGAATGTTTGGGGCACAATGGAACATCTCTCCAATTTGTAAACTCTAGTATCTTTTGGACTTGGGTTATGCACATAAATAAGAGAAAATCTGATAAAAATTAATTATCGTAAGGGGTCACAGATTAACATTTCAACACATACGTCGAGGCCCAAGCTTTCTATTAGTTTCTTCATAACATGAGAGTCTAGATGTCCCATATATCCAATTGCAGCTATGCTGCATGGATTTTTCAAATCATGTGACATACAGAATTTGTTCATAGTCAATGAACAGATAATTAATGCATCCATTCACTAGCTGAATGTTATATAAAAATGCTTACCCATGTTGGGACAATAGTATCTGGTTTGTGATGGAAGATCGTAATGTAAATTATGGCTGAACTCCCCATTGGATTAAGAGAAATTATGATTATTTTGAGTTCCTTATCCTGGAAATGAGGAATAATTTCAAATATACATAAGCGAGTGCATGCCAAATAATTTCAAATATTGCATACTCAATATTTTACTAACCCTGCTTGTTTAGTGACTCCTTACTATACATTCCTGGTCCCCAGCCCAGATAGGTGTAATACTGGTGTCATTACAAGATTCCTTCGATAGGTCCATATAAAAAATACAAATTACTAAAATTACAAATGTCTATGACCCTTTCAAATCTTACTAAGTTAGTAAGACTAGACTTACTATATTTTATCCCACTATTCTTAAACCAGTAACTTTAAAAAAAATTACCCTTCTATGCAAATGTCCCATATTTTGTTCATCTAAAGTGGCATGGTTACAGGAGGCATCTAACAAGAGCATATGTGAATGTGATAGATATCTAACCGTGCCATGTGCATCAAGATAAAATAAAAAGGACTCATGATGTGCATTGTGGACCGTGTAGGACTCAATCCATCTCAAATTGGAGGCATTTTAGGAAGACTAGGCTTGACCAAACAAAATGTCTAAAGTGCAAACTCATACGAGAGAATGCTATACATTATTTTTTTTTATTAAAAAAAAAATTGAACCCAATTGCAAACTTGTTGATTAGTTCTTAAAAGCATCAGCTGAGATAACAACCAATAGAACTATAAGTTCTTGAACATCAACCAAATTTCAAACTTTGACAAAGACAAAAAGAAATTAAAAAAAAAACCCTCCTGATTACCTTGGTCTGGAAGTTACTTTGGGTGGTTTGATGGGATAATCAGGAGGGAAATAGACTATGACAAAGAACACTCCTCCAGAATAAAGGCGCTCAACAAGACCCATGATGGTTGCTTGCCAATGGAGGAGATCCTCTCCAACATGACCAACACTGCAAGATGTTGGTGGATCTCTCTGTAAATCTTGAAGCTCTTTCTGTATTCTTCTAGTTGCAATGAAAATCTTCCCTTGATTTTTTAAAATATATTATATTAGAACATTAACCAAGTTGAGACTAAGAGAATCATATATAAAAGAAATCAAAAATCAAAGTCCCATTTATCATCTTGGAGAAACATCAAAAGTTCAAAACCCTATGTTTTACATAAAGATTAAAATTTAAGAACAAGAGATATTTAAAAAAAAAAAAAGGAATTTTGAGATGCAAATGAGTTAAATTAGGAGAAATAGAATATGGAGAAACAACCTTAAAATAGAATGTAGACACCCCAATTTGAACGGGCCCATACTCGAAAGGGCCCCAAAATACAGATTTTTCAATAAAAATTGCTAACGGGCCTCAAAAGCCCAAATCAATCAAAATATGTCATTTTGACCCAACCAAGGCCCCTAAGACCTCTCAACGGTTTAGGAGGCCCACCAAAAGGACTCGACCTACCTTACGTTTTCCCAATATTCACCGCACCATTTCCAAAATCGAAAATAATGAATTCTCAATAAAATTTACCGATGGGCCTTAAAAAGCCCGATTTGCCAACACTGGCATCTTTGATCAAACTAATGATTTCAAAAATCACAAAAAAATAAATAAAATTAAAAAAATGAGACTTGAGACATCTAGCACTTTTTCTACCTTCACCGCTCCATCTCCGAATTCGAAAAAACCTAAGCCCACCTAAGGCCCATAAACCCTCAATTCTTCAAAATCTATCTTCCTCATCTTAACCCTAACCTAAACCTAATCCCACACCACCTAAAATCTAAAACCAACCTACACCCTCAAAATTCATTCCAAAATAAACCCTCAACCAATCCCTAAAACCCAAAGCCATTTCTAAAATCCAATCCCAACACTACAAAGCCCACAAATCATTAACCATATCCAATTCATTACCCTAACCCATAAACCAAAACCTACATCAACCAATCACTTTTTTGTCATCAAAAGATGACACATGTCATCACCCCATATCTCCTCCCTCATCCAACTACCTACCCCATTAAACCTCATCTACCCACACATCAACCCATCACCTTTTCTCTCAAATCAAACACATCTACCCACACCCCTAGCCTATACCTCCCCTAACCTACCCACATCAACCCATCACCTTTTCTCTAAAAAAAATCTAATCTACCCACACCCCTAACCTATACCTCCCCCTAATCTACTCTCATTATTTCCTACAAAACCCACATTTACAACCTAAGCCTACATCCATCCTCTCAAGTCAAACACTCAACCTCTCCCATCAACCCATCTCAACCCTTCATTTTCACCAATTTTGACAAATGACATCATCTCACTCACCCTCCCAAAATATCATCAACCATCCTCTTAAATCCTTCATTCTCTTAAACCAAACATCACTTAATCACAACCACCAATTAATTACCTCCTCACACAATCTCATCTTCTCAACCACTCTCATCAATTCTCTTCCATCTAACACTCAACCCAAATGGGTTGAAAGATACAACACATTTAACCTCCCATCCCTAAATACCATCCTATCTCTCCCAAATTACACCTACTCCTCTCTTGAACTCATAACCATTCTATCCTTTTTCTTCACTTCACCCCCATTATATCCTTAAAATAACTCCTCAACATCTATAAATACCCTCATCCTCTTCCCAAAAATTCCCCTAATTTTTACTACAAAAAATCCTCCCCAACTCTCACTACTAACAACTATCACCATTCTCACTAAGAAAAATCATACCATTTCTCTCTCACTAATCCTCCCCAAGTCTCACAAAAAAAAATCACATACTACACTCATCTCTCTCATCATCTCTTCTCTACTCCTTCAACCATACAAAAATTATATTTTCTTAAAAATACTAAGGACTCAAGAAGACTCAAAGAAGAAGAAGGAAAGAAGAAAGAAGATACAAGGTGGGTGCAACAAAAATAACCCCCTTCTCTTCTACACCCTCTCCTCCTCCCTCTTCTATCATCCCCCTCATCTTCACTTTGTTCAAATGGATTTGAGATGAATGGACCTTAAGGCAAATGATCCATTAGGATCATCATCCTATGATCGAGTCGAAAGTAAATCCTTATTTAGGGTACAAATGCACACACGTGGCACTTTATTTTTTTTGTACTTTCTTAAATCAAATGACCGAGTTGAGTTGAGGTTACCACTATTTAGTGGGGAGAAAAAGGTGCCTAACACTTTCCATTTTCTCCAACCGAGCCGCTTACCCTGAATCTCAAGGTTCGATTAGTTCTTATCCACCGAGAGTCACTAAACACTAAAAATGTCACTTTTTTCAAAAAATGCATATCGGGTGACCATTCCTACCCACTTACAATATGAATGGTGGTAACTCCTAACCTTAGTAGATGTAGTCATCGTAATGATGAAATCACGTGTCTACATAGAAAAATCAACACAAAGGGTATAAATTGAAGATTAAGGAAAAGAGATTTACCACCTTCATTTAGGGAAAGAAAATAAGAATCCAACTGAGAATTTGGAAAGCTTCGAGAAAAGGAAGAGCTTTTTAATGGCGGATTTGTGAGATTTCGAATACTTTGCAACTAGCAGGCGATAGTGATATTTCCGCCTTAGACTCAGAAGTTCGGACATAGATTCAATGAGAAAGAGAAAGAGAAAGAGAAAGGCGAGCGAATAAGGGGGGTGTGCCTTGGCCTTGCCTTCGTCATCTCCGTCTCCGTCGTCGTCTAAGATAGGAGAAGACAACAATGGAGATGGAGATGGAGAGGGTTAGGGTTCAGTTAAAGAAGAGAAGACAAGAGGAGATCAAATTTCTAATTTTCTATGTTTTGGTTTGGGTTATAAATCATAAGAGATTGCGGGGAGGTATTTGCAATTTATAAGAGTTTTAAGTGAAATTCTACGCATTGACTTATTGCGTTTTGGATGTGATCTGCGCCGTCAACCTTAAATCCATCCAACGGTTTTGGAAATTTGTGCAGATGAGAGTGAGTTTGATTGTCTACGGAATGCGACCCTTACATAAAATCCTAGATCTTTCTACCTAAAATTCCACCATTTACAATTTTTTTCAAAAATCTTAATTTTTTTTTCTTCTCAAAATGAGTCATTTTCAAGCTTTTCAATCTCAAAGGTAACTTTCATCTATTCAACCCTATTTTAATCCACCATTTTCTACCTTGTCTTCTTTGTAGAAATCTTACATTTTTCAATCTAAAATTTCATTATTTTATACTTCCTCAAATTTTTATTTTGCTTTGAGATTTAAATGTTGAAAACTTGAATAGATAAAATCTTAACATAGTTGATGAGGGTTAAATTTTTTATCCATAAAGATTGAATATGTTTAGTGTTTAGAAGAAAAATATGAGTTTTTTACTAGATGTTGAAGATGAGGGCGTTCAAGTCTTTTTCGCTTAGTCTATGTAGAAGACTGAGGTCAAGAAATGTGTGTCATCATTTTCAAAACATAGGGGTATCTCAAATATGGGTCATGTTAACATGTGTCCTTAGGGCACATGTTATAGTACAATAAATACGCTTTGGAAATATGAATTTTTTACTTAAAATGCCCTTAAAAATCAACTTTTACTAAAATACCCTCATCTTCCAATTTCCAAACGTGTACCCTTGGCCACAAATTAAAAAAATTCTTCCAATATTTAGTGCACGTTTGGTAAAACTTTTGAAGTCTGAATAGAGGTGGTCCACCTTTAAAATTCAAATTTTAAAAGCTCTATTGCCGTTTGTTTTTATTCATATTTCAGAATTAATAACCAAAATTTAGAAGTTTTGGTTTAACGATGGGGGGACGTGGGATGAAATTTCTAAATTCTAAATTTATTTTTTAATCCTAAAATACCCTCATCAAAATACTGATTTCTATCACTTATCCCTTATTTATACAAACCCTAAGACCCTTATTTTTAACTTTTCTACCTCTCCTTTCTCTTCTACCCTTCCTTCCTCTACAACAGTGCTGTCAAGATCTCTCCCTTTTTTCTCGTTTTGTGTTCGAAAATCCTATATTTTTTACTATAAAATTAACACAATAAGATCTCTTTCTATGTTTGATCTATCATTTTCATCCATTAATGAACATCTCTTTTTCTTCTAACATCATATGTTTCATATATGTAATTTCGATCATATGGTTGTAATTTAAAAATCTCTAGGATTTTTTGAGTGTATGGAATTTAGGTTTTGCTAATTTGGGTGTTTCAAGAAAAAATGATTAAGATTATTAGGATAGTTATCTTGGTCTTGGACGATTTTTTAAATCATAGCATACTAGTGTCTGTTCTAGGAATAATTCAGAGTTATCTATTCCATGGATGACGAAAAAGTGATTAGGTAATTTACATTTCAATTTAATTGGGTAGTGCTTACACATCAAAAACTATTTTTGAATGTCATCTATATTTTTTATCGTAGGCAAGCAAGTGATTCGATAGGATAATTAGGATCTTATGGATTTTCTCTTTTTTGATTAAATTTTTTCAAGGAGTTTAAAAGTTATTTTTTAAAGACTTTTAAGGGAGGTGATTGGGTGTATAATTGAATCTTTATTTTTTCCTAGTTGTTCATTTCAACTTCCTTTCTTTATTGCTTCAATAAAAAATTTTCATACAAAAATCTATATTTTTGTTTACTATGAGGTGCATTTATGCTAACTTGCCAAAAATTGTTAAATTTAAGATTTGCAATATACGACATAGACGAATTTCACATGATAAACTTGTTTATCATCTTGAGTTTGAGCATTCAATTTTTGTTCTATAAGTTCAATGGTTTGGTTGGTGACCAAGTTTGCTATCACATTGTTCATAGGGAAGGGCATTATATGTTAACTACATGATATTATATTTTAATACATGCTTAGATGTATTGATTGGATCTAGATTCTTATGTTTTGATTTTATTTTGCATTGTTGCTTTCTTATTGTAAAATTTAGGAATCATTACTAATAAGTTATCAAATTGTGATTTAATTGATAATGATAATAACATTATATGTGACACATAAGTATGCGTTAGGTGTTTAATATTATGTCAAAACCAAGAAAAAAAATGAAGATTGAACATACATGCTTTGGAATTAAAAAGATTTCCCAAATTCGTCAAAAGTTGATCATGATTCGTTGTATTCATAGGTATGGCTTCTAAGAATAATGGAAAAGAAAAGAGTAACCAAAACTCTCAACAAGAAAAGAGTGTTGATAGAATGGACTTTTCTACGGACTATTTGAAAAGGAAGCACTTCCTTGAGTTGTGTTTAAATGAGGTGTACAAGAAAGGGTACAAAGGAGTATTCCTTACCACTGCTACTTGGAAAAGACTAAAATCTAAATTCAATAAAGCGTGGGGGGTGAACTATAATCATAAGGTGTTTAAAAATCAATATGATTTCTTGATGGTTAATTACAACATATGGTGAAAACTTTTATGTTTAAATTAAAAAATCATAAGAATATTCGACAAAGTTTGTGCACTTCATTACTTTCTAGCAAGGCATATATGCGAAAACTTTTGAAATGATCTTTGACACAAATGTACGACATCTTTATGATAGAGAAGAGTTTTTTCGTACAATTATGTCAATATTTTCGACATAAAAATTTGCTAAGTGACAGTAGGTATATAAACGTAAAAGAGAAAATGACAATGTTCATGATGACAATATGTTATAATTGTTGGAATCGATTAGTAAAAATCGATTTCAAACATTCTGGAGAAACCGTAATAGGTATTTTCATGAAGTGTTGGATTCAATGATATAATTTGCATGAGAGATAATAATCCCCCAAAGATTTGAAAGCTAATGGGAAAAATTTAATCTCATATACATTTAAGAGAAGTCCCATTCAGATGAAATGGACAAAAAAAATGTTTTCAAAACGTCATGACTGTGTGTGATTTCAATATGAAATTCATATATGTGATGGTTGGATGAGAATGAATTGCACATGACTCGAGGGTATTAATTGAGACACTAAGTAATCCATCTAATAATTTTCCAATGCCTCATCCAGGTATGTATTTTCAAATTATATTTTTGGCATTAATATTATAATTAATAGCATAAATTTTATATATTTGTTGTAGATATATATTATTTGTGCGACGCTGTATATACACACATTAGGGGTTATGATTCTATATCGCAACACACGGTATTGGTTAAAAATATATTGAGGAATGTGTGCAATGGGTAGAAAAGAAAATTTTAATCATGCACACGCTCGGTTAAGTAATGTCATTGAGAGGACCTTTGGTGTATGGAAAAAAAGATTATCGATTTTGAACAAAATGTTTTCATATCATTATCACACCCAACGGGATATTGTTATTACATGCATGACAATACACAACTTCTTACGTCATATTTGTCTCCATGATGAGTTGTTTCGACAATATAAAGTTAAAGTTGACGAAACAAGCACCACAAATATAAACTGATATGATCACTTTATGTAATCAGATTTGCAAATCAACTTGAAAATGCATAATTGTTTATTGTTTGAGTATTACCTTGTTGGAATATAATTTTTCAAGTATGAATTCAATTTGAAAATAATATTTTTAGCATGTTTGATCTATTAGAAATTGTAATTAAATGTGTGGATGATTTCATTATGCATAACATGTTATGTTTTTCGATTAATAATTTATTAAAATGATAAAAAGATAATATTGTTAAAATGACCATTATGATTTAAAATTCTCTTTATAATTAGAAAATTTTAAAAATGACAAACAAATAAGGGCCCGATTGATTCCGCTTCAAAATGCGGATTTTCCTGCGTTTGCGGTGAAAAATCGAGTTTTGCAGCTGAATCAATCACACCTTCGCGCAGATTTTCCAAATTTCAAAATTTGCGTTCGTAATTTGCGGTTTGAAACGCAAATCGGTGAAGCGGCTGAGAGTTGCTTTTTTTTTTCGCGTTTGCGGGAATTAGATTACCGAATAAACGGTTCACGTGAAATACCTATTTTGCCCCTGCCCATTGATCCTATTTGCTCTCCATCGACAGACCTCACTGTCTCACCTCACTCTCACTGTCTCACCTCTCTCTCGCCATTGATAGACCTCTCTCTCGCACCTCTCTCTCGCCAGCGTTTCTATATGCGCTCCGTCGACAGACCTCACTGTCTCTTCGCATCGATTATCTTCTTCGTCTCAGATCTCACTGTCTTCTTCATCTTAGATCTCATTATCTCCATCGTTTCTATATTCTCTCCATCGACAGACCTCACTGTCTCTTTTACGTCTCAGACCTCATTGTCTTCTTCGTCTTCATCAATTTCAAACTCGCACAGTTGGTAGATCTCAAACCCGCACAGATCTACGTCTCAGACCTCACTGTCTCTCTCTCTCTTGCACATCTCTCTCGACAGAGCCTTCACAGCAGGAGCCTTCAGGTCTGTCTCTCTCTCTCTATCGAATGTTATTTTCATTTGAGTTTTTTTTGGTGGATCAAATACAATTTTTTGTTTGGGGTTTTTTTTGTGTGGATCGAATACGATTTTTTGTTTGGGGTTTATTGTTTACAGCATGAGATTACCTTGTATACCCATCACGTTATCGATCTCGAACACAACTCACCAAGATCTGAAACCCCTAATGAAAAAAAATTGATGTCGTTTTTGCTTATCCAGATCTACAATTAACATAGGCTTATACCCCCACCTGAAGATCTACAATGTGTGCACACTATTTTTCTGTCAAATGTGCTTTTCTACAAGCTTCTTTTAAGTCCTCTAACTGTAATAGGCTAGCTAGATCAGCCAGGAGGATTAAATATCAACCCATGTATATTTGTTTGCCTCAATTTCTGGTTTGGGGACCCATTTAAAGACATTAGAAGAATGTTTATTATGCTTGTGAACTTTCAAAAAAATTAAATAAATTGAACAAAGAAGATAAGTATTTGTTTTTCTTTTTGATAAGAAAAGAGATGTTAAGTATTATGGATGAATTGCTTTTTAGAAGTTTATGGTGAACAAGTATGGTTTTGGAAGAAAACATACCTGGTTATAGATGAATTGCTTTTTAGAAGTTTATGGTTAACAAGTTTATGGTGATAAGTATTTCAATATTTTTATTTTTATTTTTATGATGAACAACAAATTCTCCTTAACTGTTCTGCTCAACTTATTTATATTTAAGAAGCTAGGAACACTTCTTATGATTCTTTTTTTTTTCCTTTGGCATTGTTCGTCAAATAGGTGAATCATGGGCAAATGGAATTTAGACATGATTTTGTCCATTATGCAATATTTGGTGGACTATTGTGATATATAAATTTGAAACTAAAAAGGCAATCTGATAATAATTCATAGGGTGATTTAAACATATCTCTCCATATTTCTACATCTGTTCTCTTCTTTACTAAATTTCTTTTAATTTATTCAACCTTATCTAGAACCCATCATTTTATACTTAACAAAAATTCGTACTCGAATATAAGTTGAACATGATAGAATTTAGGTCATTTTCTATTAGTCTATTATAAGTTTAGACTAGTAGATTAGTTCTTGAAGGAAAAAACTCCATTTGGACCTACTTATGTGTATGAATTCTAATCTTAGCCATAGATTTTTTTTTATTATTTTTAGTTATTTGTAGTTTTCTTTTGTTAAACTAGTCATTCTCAAACTATGCTAGGATATTTATCACATATGGTCCTTGTCCAACGCAACATACAAGTAAAAGGCCATATCACACAAGGTGCTCACATTATTGTCTTATCACAACATTTTTTTGCCTTATATGTTCTTTCAATAGAGTTGTTTTGTTTTTATAATTTAAAAATTTATAAAATAAAATAACACACTTCAAATACACACACACATACACAATAATTACTGTATTTTGTACAATCAAAGATTGAGAACACAGGGCTCCCTCACCGTGGGACTGAGAACTGTGCGTTCTTCCGGCTATCTATATGGTAACCTGACATTGCCTCCTGGTTTCTCTCTTTGATTATACACTGTGCAAAAGTTAAAATATATATATTTTTTTCTTTAACTTACACGCACACACACACACAACAATTATTGTTCAACCAATGAATCATGTTATATTATTGAAATAGAATATGACATGTTCCATTCTATACGCTACTCTTGTTATTACCATTGGCAGATGGAAGATAACAATTCAAAGAGTACGAAAGCAGATTGGACACCCAAACAACATGAAGTTTGGGTCGAGATCTGTTATGACTTAGTTAAGAAGGGGAGGAGACCGCATAAAGTACTTGACAAGACCGGTTATGATTTCTTGGTCAAGGAGTTTAATAAAAGAACAAACACTTATTACGATAGAGGGCAAATGAAGAACAAATGGGATAGACAAAAAGGCATTTGGGGACGTTGGAATAAGGTTTGCACGAATACTGGCGTCTCCTATGATATTGAGACTGGCATATTAGATGCAAGTGATGAGTGGTGGGATGGGTGGTTGGAGGTACATTTTTTTGTTAATTTGACCTTTTATTTATTTTAAAATTTTTGTTTCTTTATGTAACATAGGGTTTATATTTTTTATAGCATCATCCAAAAGATGCAATATTCCGAAAGGAACCTCTGAAGTTTGCGCAACAATTAGATTTCATTTTTGGAGGCACATATGCCACTGGTAGTCGCATGTGGTCGCCTGCATCTGGTACAATGCCATCTGCATCAACACCTCAGAATGAGAATCTTGATGCGGATGATCTAGATGATGTTATGGCGACCCAACCTCCAGAGTCTGATACACCTTTAGACTTTACTCCTGATGCTGATAATGAGTTTGAGGATGATGCTAACCATACTGTACCCCTACCCACATTCCCTGCTCGACGTAGAAGTGGTGATCATCTACCACCTCATGGTCGTAGGCAGAAGAAGACTACTGCAATGCAAATTAGCCAGTCATTGGAGAAGCTTGCAGATGCAGTTCATGTTCGTCTTGGGTGGCTGGAGGACGAGATGTCTGATTTTATGACTGGGAAAGATGTTTAGACATCTTTATATGTTACTTTAATATTTTATGTGGGTTTTATGATGCACTTCTAAGGTGCAATATACATTGGTTACTTTTTGGATGTGTTATGGTGTAATATACTATGAAGTTTAGATCATATATTTTTTGTTGATGGATATTTGATATTTTATTTGTTATTGGATGGATATTGTGATTAATATTTTTGGTTAGATGGATATATAGGACTAATATGAATTTATAAGCAGGTCATATGGATTCAGATGATACAATTGATACCACGATTACTATCGATTCAGATGATACGACTGATACCATCGATTCAAATGGTGATACCACCAATACTGTCGAGTCAAGTAGTTTACGTATGGCCACTACAGGAGGCGTCTTGGGTTCATTATTTTATTGTGATAATTTCTTATATAGGGAGCCACATAGTAATAGTCAGTTAAAGGGAATTGACTTTGTGCGGGAAACACTAGATGATAATCGTGCGACGTGTCATGCACTATTTAGAATGGAACGACACGTATTTCTAAATCTGTGTAGTATTTTGAAAGATCAAGGTCTATTGAAGATGGGACGTTACGTTACTATTCAAGAACAACTAGCGATGTTCTTATTGGTAATAGGACATAATCAAGGTCAAAGATTAATTGCAAATCATTTCGATCACTCACCTCAAACGGTTAGCAAGTATTTCAACAAAGTTCTTTTGGGTATTGTGAACTTGTCAATGTCCTTAATTGTACCTCCCGACCTCAATGAAGTCTCTTCGCACATCCGTAACAATCCTCGTTTTTGGCCATATTTTAAGGTAATTATATATATATATATTTGAAAAATATTTGTTTTATTAATGTTTATATATTAATATACCTTAAAAATATGTAGGATTGTATTGGAGCGATAGACGGGACGCATGTTAGTGCATTTGTACCAATTGCAGAACAAATACGATATCGAGGACATAAGGGACTCACACAAAATGTAATGGCAACATGTTCATTTGACATGTTGTTCACTCATGTGGTGGTTGGTTGGGAAGGGTCGGCTAATGATTCACGTGTCTTCCTTGAGACAGTGAATACTCCCAGTTTAAATTTTCCATATCCTCCACCAGGTATATATTTAAAAGTTTGTCAATTATATCTGTTTATATTCAATTCTAGAAATTATTAATTTTTGTTTGGATAATAGGTAAATACTATTTGGTAGACGCTGGGTACCCACTCATGGATGGTTTTCTCGCGCCTTATCGAGGTGTTCGATACCATCTACAAGACTATAGAAGATCACGGGCAAATGGTCGAAATGAGCTATTCAATCATTTACATTCATCACTTCGGAACGTGATCGAACGAACCTTTGGGGTTTTGAAAGTAAAATGGCCAATTTTGAAGTTGATGCGTTCATATAATTTGGACAAACAACGAAACATTGTTGTTGCTTGTATGGCATTGCATAATTTTATCAGAAAACAAGCGATTGTCGATGAAGAATTTGCTCTATTCGAGGAAGAAGGATCTATGGGAGTGGAAGAAAGATCTACGGGAGTGGAAGAAGAAGGTATCACTAATCAAGAGTATCCAGTTCCCACATTAGTAGGTCGTCAGAGTCAACAAATAATGAAAATACATAGGGATTTAATAGCTGATGCCATTTTTACTGGCAATCATTGATACATTTTCAATGTATTCTATTTTTTTATTTTGTATTTTAATTATAAATACTATTAAACGATGTTGTAATAAAGATTATAATGTTTTTAAGTATATTTCGAAGATTCTTTGATCATTTATTTATTGTCTTTGTGTATGATGAATAGCATTGATGGCAAACTATACGTATCCACCATGTTGTTCATGTGGTCGAGTGATGACATTAGTCACAGCTAAAACAAAAGAAAATTATGGGAGGATGTTTTATAGGTGTCCATCTTGGCAGGTAATATGGTATTGATGTTAATGTTGCGTGCGTATTTATATTTGGTGACATTGATATTAATTCATGTGTTATTTTACTTTATAGAGACATGCAGGGTCTTTTCTGTGGGTAGATGAAGTTGACATTATCAATGATAATGTGCCTCAAGATAAAGTAACGGAGTCAAATAAGAAGAATGAAAAATATCTTTTGTATGCATTTGTTGGATGTATATTTTTCATGTTTTTTTTTATTTCAGTTTTACTTATTATATTAACTATGATTATTATGTTTAAATGATGTCAGAATGTATATTAGATGTAATGTGGATGTGTTATGTACAATGTGAATTTTGGATGTTTAAATGATGTCAGAATGTATATTATGCAGGTATTTTGTTTATCAGGAAAATTTCATATGTCCATTTTTAAGAGGAGATGCTGCCGAAATTTCTATAGAATTATAAATTTTTCTATAATTTTTATAGACATTTTAAAATTAAAATAATAATTATTTTAATTTTTATATAATTTTATTATATTTATATATATTTAGTGTAATTATATAATTATAGGAGTATTCTAGTAATTTTTAATGTATTCTGGGTGCATTATCAACTTTAAGGGTATTTTGGTCATTTTACCCTAATACAGCAAATTCTTGAAGCTGTATCAAGCAGTAATTGCCAGATTCTGACAACAGATTCTGACAGCACAGCACTTTTAGAAAGCTCTATCAAGCAAGCTTTTCAGTGTTTCAGATTCTGACAGCAGATTCTAACAGCAGATTCTGACAGCAGATTCTGACAGCAGAAGCTGACAGCTGAATCAATCAGGCCCTAAACTTTTTCAAAATCAGATTTCAGATTCCAAATTTTTAAAAACAGAAATTAGAAGAAGTGTTACCAAACATACCCTTGGTAAAACATTCGGCGCATGTCTAAATCACCGTTTTAGAACAAAAGTGCAGGAAACTGGAAAAAGTGCAGGAAACAAATTCTTAAAATAGAGTAACAATTCCCATACCATCTCCACTCCTTCGCTCTCTTTTATCTCCTTAGTCCTCTGTGTTAGTGACCAAAATAACAGAGAGAGAGAGAGAGAGAGAGAGAGAGAGAGAGAGAGAGAGAGAGAGGTGTGTGTGTTAATGGCTTTCTCGATGAATTTCCCGGTTTTAGCAAACCCACTTCCTCACGCTTCGTCTACTTCTTTTCCTCCTCTCTCCTCAGCTAAAACCATCACTCTTTCTACTTCTCCATTATCATCGTCATTTCTCATTTCTAGGGTTTCTCTCCATCTTGATGAAACCCTAATTCAACGTGGTCGCTCTTCAGCTTTTACATTGTGGAGGAAATCTCCATCTGCTGTCCCGGTATGCCACTTGAATTAAATTATATAATTTGATTTTCTATTTTGTCTTTTAATCACATTGGATTTCATAATCGTCATTATTATTGTTATCTTTAATTCCGTGTCTCAATAATTGTAGGTATTCCTGCTGTTTTGTTCAATTATGCCTTTAAAATTTAATCTGTTAAGATAATTTTTCTCTAAACGGACGAAGATCTTGTCCACTATGTTCATTCTTATATAGAAAACGAATTAGCTTTTGCATTCACATGGCATTTAAAGCTCAACAAACCCTTTTTAAATCAGTGTCAAGAGGTAAATTTTGAAGCTAAGATGTTGTATTGGTGAGCAACTAGCAAAAACACAAAAATCTCCGAATTTCCTGAAAGTTCATTTTTTTTTTCTCAGAATAAGGGACCGGTTGTTTAATTAATTGGCAATTTTCTGATTAATCTAAGCTTGAGGTTGAAGGGACCAATCATTTGAATTATTGGCGATTTTCTGGTTAATCTAATTTTGGCCCCCCTCTGTTTTTTTTCTCCCTTTCAACCTCAAGATTCTATCTTTTTCAACCTTCAAATCTCAAGAACAACATAGGGTTTCTAGGAAGGTTGAAGTTCATGGGTTTTTAGGAAGAAACCCGAAAACATCAAATACTATAATCCATCGAAGTTTTCGAAAAAAAAAAAATTTCCATTTTTTTAAAAGGATTTATCTGAATTAAACTGAACTGATTCCCCACCAAATAATTGTTGAATCCGAACTTGGTTACTATGATGTTGAGGGAGTTGAGGATAGTTTGTTGCAGGGATAGCTCTATCATAGATAAACTCGATGCAGGTCTATCTATTATTTGGCTCGGAAAGATAATAGCAATTAGCACAAGAATCTGTATTCCTTGACAAGGGGAAGGTTTTAGAGTTAGGTGTAATTTGTTAATAATTCATTTTTGCTAAGTTTGATGATCACCCACAAAAGGGCTAATCTCTTTATTTACTACGATAACTTGGGGTCATACTAGTAACACTCTGGATTGCATGTTGACCTCCAGCCCGTGTCAAGGAGGAAGTTTTGAAGTTGGTGTAAAACCATTATCAAATCCCTTAACATGGATTCAAATTTGTTTATTTTTACTCATGCTAGGGTGTTCAACATAAGATCCATTTATGGACAGTTTTTAGCGACAAAGCATGATTTAGATCGACCATAGTATTTGGGATAAGGTGTAAGTGACATGATTTTAGAACTTGTCCAATACTTAATGGAGTTGGGTTAAAAAGCCGTGTGACTTCAGACTCGGTTTGATTCGACCTCAACTTGCATTGTCTTAACTCTAACTCGACCTTCACTTGGCCATGATTGGTAGTCATCTACTATTGGACTGAGGACTGCCTCAACCTTGACTCTAGCTCTAACTTCATTTACTCGGGTTAAAAAGTCATTGAGTCGGGACTTGGCTTGATAGGACCTTGAATTGCATTGTCTTAGCTCTAACTCGATCTTGACTTGGCTATGATTGGTAGTCATTTATGGTTGGACTGACTAAACCTTTACCTCATTTTCTTCTTTTGGAATTGAATTGGGTTGTGAATATGATCGCCCAATTATATTCAATATTGGGTTCGGAAGATCCAGGTTTGTTGGGTCTTTTTGTCTTTTTTCTGTACTCTTTTTTGGTCATCTTGACCAAGATTAATACAATTGCATTTACCCATATAAAAAAAAAAAGATCCAGGCTCCAAGTTCATGTTCTAAAACCACATTAGCCTATGATATTTTTTCAACTCCATATGCTATTTTTGTTTTGTGGAATGTTAGCACTTGCATGCTTAACATCTAAGCACCTCTTTGTTGGACCTGTGTCCATGTGAAGGTATTTTGTTAGTTTCAAAACACACTCTATTGGCCCATTAAACATTTGCCAAACTGAGGGCGAGTTATACCTGTTTTGTAGTCACAAATCCACAAGTGTTGCTATTGTTCATGAAGGTAATTATAGCCATCAGTTGATCAAACTGATATTTTCATCTTAGATAATGATATTAATTATAGAGGTATAGTATGTGCTTCATGTGGAAAAATGGGGTGTACACATCATGGGGCAGAAGAATGTAAAAAGGGGTGTGTGCAAAATGCATGATGGATCCAAGCTTATGGGACCCGCTACATGTTACAGTGAAAATCTGCTGCCTCATGAATTGTGCTACGCTTTGTAGATCTGCTCTCACAGTGCTGTTATTACGACCTTTTAAATATTTATTGTGATTTTAATATATTCCATGTGTGCTCCATTTCTACCATGAGCAGATTGTGGCAGCTGGAAACACAAAAACAGAACCTTTGAGAATTATGATATCTGGTGCACCTGCATCAGGAAAAGGAACGCAATGCGAGCTCATCACCAAGAAAGTAAGTTGCAATCTCAAATGTTATTCCTTTTATTGTTTAACACATTCACTAGTCTAAATATGCACATGCATATACATATATCATCATCATTAGAAGAAGAAATGTTAGTTAATCCTATTACTCCATACTTATGATACCATGTAGTATGTGTTGTATAGTTTGTGTGTATCCTTATCAACTAGGACTCTCCAATCCCCATATAGGAGATGACCTTGAGGAAGATGATGGTGACCATTTTACTGATGAAGCATCACAGACTGTGGATGACATTTGGGTTTGAGGATTTATTATTTGTAGTTTAACATGGGATTTGATGATATAATGTGAAAACACCACTGTAGGAACAGTTACACGACACAAACCCTAATCCAATGTTATCCTTATTTTTTCTAGTTTTTTTTCCTGAGTTTTCTCCTCTTTGACTTTTCCAGTTCCCCGACTTGGTGCCTATGTTTCCAAAGGTCCAAACATCCTCTAGATGAGAACGTCCAATTCAAATGACCTCTGGACGGGAATGCAGTATTGTGCTGGCTCTTCAAAAGATCTAACTTGACAACAGGAAAGCGAAAACCTTAAAACTTTACTAGCAAAGAACAACGAAGCAAAAGATGATTAATGGATTCTCCACTAGCTTTTTACATAAAACAAAACTCAATAATAATTCTCCTACCCTTTCACTTTAACAAGACATTCTTATCTTGATGGGAGTCAAGAAAATTTGAAATTAGTAAAGGAAACAAAAGAACCCCTTTGGTTTGAAAAACCTCTTATGTCATTCTCAAGTAGTGTTTGATTGATTATGTATCAATTGATTGGTCTAGGTTATCGACAAACAAGATTTGTCTTAGTGGCTTCCTTTCTTTTTGTCCAATGCACTTCTCTTTTTATCTAAGTCGCCCATTTCTCTCTGAGTATCGGGAATATCCCCGTGCTTCTAGAATTCTCATGTGGGATATGTTCCCTGAAGAAAAAAACAGATTGAATCAAGTCGCCCTCGTATTTGCAGTACGGTTTGGTGCATATTGCTGCTGGTGATTTACTGAGGGCCGAAGTTGCAGCTGGGACCGAAAACGGAAAGCAAGCAAAGGAATTTATGGAGAAAGGGCTGTTGGTCCCTAATGAAATTGTTGTCATGGTAGATTTAATTTTTCCACCTTTACTGCTCTCTGTTCTCTCTTATTTTGGTTTAATTTCACCAATTTTCTTTGGATTATCTAGATGGTGAAGGAACGTCTGTTTCAGCCGGATTCTCAAGATAATGGTTGGCTTTTGGATGGATACCCTAGGAGCTCCTCTCAAGCAAAGGCTCTTGAGGACTTTGGGATCCGGCCCGACCTTTTTATTCTCCTAGATGTAAGCTTCTTTTAGCCCCAGAAATTTTCAGTTCTGTTGAATTATTGGGTCCCCATTATCTATAGTATTTATATGACTTGCTGATGTGCTGTTCAACCATTCAAAAGCAATTGTTATTTTGCTTGTATTGCAAAAATGCAATTGCAAGCATTCTTGTCCTTATTATTATTATTATTTTTTAAAGTTTATTGAATTATAAATTAAGGAAGAAGCTTTCCATTTATTTTTGAGACGTGATAAATTGACGTGGTAAATAGTACACAGTCAGTACTCGGCTGACGTGGCAAGGGCACAGAACCATAAATCTTTTTCTTGGGGATACACAAGAAAAAAGATCTTTGGTTCCCTGCCCTTGCCACGTCAGCCGTGTACTATTTACCACGTCAATTTATCATGTCTTTATTTATTTTTTGATCGGTAAGAAGCTTTCCATTTATGGAGATGCCTTTGTGATATTTGCAGGTCCCTGAAGAGATTCTTGTTGAGAGAGTGGTTGGTCGAAGGCTTGATCCAGTTACTGGAAGGATATACCACTTGAAGTATTCCCCACCAGAAACAGAAGAAATTGCTGCCAGGCTTACTCAACGCTTTGATGATACAGAAGAAAAGGCATGTTTAGATCACTTTACTCTGTTGTATTAGTGTTATAGAAAATGTCCAAGGCTCCAAGCATACTATATCAGAACTCCACCTTTCCTGCTCCTTTTTCTCCTGACAAATCCTTTCCTGCTCATTGGTCAATTTTTTCTTCTTTCTTAATTAAGTTTCTGTGTAACACGTCCACCTCTCATCTTTCAGGCTTTTGTCAAAACATAGAGGCCAGGTATGAATTTATACAAAGATAAACCTTAAAATGCTTGACAATTTCCATTTCCTTTTCATTTTTGGCTTTGTTTAGGTGAAGCTACGACTGCACACTCATCATCAGAATGTGGAGGATGTTCTTTCAATGTATGATGACATAACAATCAAGGCATGTAACATATCACATTCTATTTTTTTTTTGTTCAATCAAAATTCTCTTTAGCTGGTTATTAAAATGTAAAAAAGAAATGTAGATGCAGAGTAAAAGGGATGTAGGCAAATCACTTGCCTACTTCTAGGCACAATGTTAAAAACCACTCTGCAACCTGTTTGATCCACTGGTTACTGTTTTTTTAATCTTATTTTTTAACATTTATTTATGTTTATTTTTTGCATCTGTTTGTGCACTGGCACGGCAGGTGCCATTGTAGCTTACTAGCTTCTACAAGTACTCTAGGACATTGATGTGATCTTTGCATACACGATGTTCAATGATCACCTACTTACTAAGTAATAATTTTTGAGTAGATCATGTATATCTTGGTCAGTAGTGGCACAAAAGCAAATTTCGTCTTTTAGGAAGAATCCTTCCCTACCATTGTATCTTGCAAAAAATGATTGGCAAAAAGAGTGGATCCAGAAAGCAACAGATATCAATAAGCTAAAAATGGTCTATACAGTTTTTTATTTTTATTCGTTATATATAGAACCGACTCTAGAATTTTACGACTGTCCCATTACTTTCATAATTAGATTTGAACATGATCTAGATTTGTGCATGGTTTTTCGTCATAATGGGGTTACAGTAATTTACATGTACTGCATTTATGTTTTCCTTGTGCAAAGACCAAGAGAAAGTATGAGGGTTTCTGAGTGAGAAAGTATTATTAGAGAGGAAAGCTTGTAGATATTGGTTCAATCTCAGTCTAAGTGAGCCATTTCACATTTTTTGGATCAGATCTTGGGATTCTTCTCCTAAAGTTGGCTACTATGCTCTCTAATGTATTTTTTGATCTTCATATGCTTAAAGGAGAGATTCCTGCAATATCATAAAAAAAAAAAAAGGCTCAAAGGGCCCCTTTATCTCTAATCTGTGAAAGTATTCTCTTGGAGGTTCAAGTAAAATGGTTTCTCTTTGAATGTATTATTTTCTTGTTAATTTTTCTACTTTTATACCCCCAGAAAATTTGATTATGGGTTGTAAGAGAATAATATTGAGTCGTGATTTTTTGACTCCCCCTCTACTCCCCTGATGTGGCATGTTCATAGAACCATATATTTTTCCTCGGGATACACAACTGCACATATTTATGGGGATGTGCAGTTGTGTATCCCGTGGAAAAATCTATGGTTCTATGCACATGCCAGGTCAGGAGAATAGGGGGGGAGTCAGTTTATCATCATTCAATAATATTTATCGACAAGGATTCTCTCGTGTATATAGCATAGGGTCCATCCTCTTTGGCCTAACACTCTTGAAATTTGCTACTTATTTGTTGATTGCAGATCGATGGAAGTGCTCCGAAGGAGGATGTATTTGCAGAGATTGACAATGCACTGATTGGGCTTCTTGAGCGAAAGAAAGCTACTTCAGCATCGTCTGTTGCAAGTGTATGATTCATTAAGTTCGTATCTTTGAAGCAAGGTGACCTTCAGTTGGCATCTGCAAGGAATGGCCTACCATTGAGATAAGTTAATCTACCTGCCTTTGAATTCCATTGGTTGACCTTTTCATGTTTTCCCTTTTGTCCCATTTGGACCGCTTTCATCAATAAAAAGGTCGCCACTTGTAGCTTGTGTAAAGCTCAATGCTTATAATTTTTTTGGCATTTTAGCCATCATAATTCTTTGTGCAAAATGAATGCGAGACACAAGACACGAGATGTTGTGAATATTATCCATATATATATTTTTTCATATTGCATTACTTTTGTTCATCTGCAAACTTTTTTTTTTTTTAAACGACGACTGCATTTGAACAACAAATGTGGGGATTCTGAATGGATTTGGGACCATTAGTAATGCGTTAAGCATTTACTGGGATGGGGATCTTCAGTGTGGATGTTGACCGAAGTAAAAATGTTAGGCATTTTTATTATGTTTCTACTTTCCTTTGAACTTAGTAGATGCTTGTCATTCAAGCATGCTTGAACTTGTCTTTAATGGGTCCTAATTAATCTAGTCAAAAGTCAACTTCTAATATGATTAGTAATGCCTGGATGGATTGATTTTTGGCAATGCTGATCATCATGGTGACAACTCATTGCAAGATTGTATTATCTAACACAACCATAATGTTGTCCATAGAGATTATATGTACTCATGTAGGTCAAGATATCATGACACATGGTCTCGGGGCCACACGGAAATTAGTAGGGTAGAATTTTGGTGAAGATGTTCTCATTGTCATACACAGAAGGAAAATCAGCCCATTCTAAAACTTCTAACCCTATCAAATGTGACATTCAAGTTGGTGGAGAAAATGAATAGATTGTGATAGTTGAGCTTGCAAATAATATTTCACTGAGGTTAGAAATTTCTGAGTGGATCGCTGTTTTGTGTGGATGATAGATAGACCATCTGAACCAAAATTTCGTCATTGTTACATCTTCATGTGGATACAATGGTCATGAATGAAAATAGACATCAACTTTTTAGGAGTTTACAGCTCCATGTCTAATTTATGTATTTTTAACTAATATAGGTTTTTTGAATAAACCCTGAGGGGGTGCCTCAATGGTAATTTCGGATCCAATAGACAGTGAGTATAGGTTGTGTGTTCGATACCCAGTAGGAGCAATATTTCCTTGGGGCCACCAGTGAGGGTGCTCCCTCACTAAACTGGTGTGTGTGATGTGCGGGCGTTGCATGTGCCCGGGGGAGGGTCCCATATGCCCTGGCTCATCCTGTCCCCCTAGTCGGATGTAAGTCCGGACACCCCGTTATAAATAAAAAAAAAAGAAGGTTTTATGAATGATTAGATAGAAGTAATACGAAAATATGAAAATGGTTAATGGGTTATGTACATTATGGATCTCACCAAATGGGATAAAATAAAAAGATTAGAGCACGTTCTTGCATGTTTTATGCTGTATAAAGGATTGAGAAGGTATAGATTTAATTGTGTTGTTGAATGCTTGTTTTTTTTTTGAAAACAAAAATGTTAATACTGAAATAATTCTTATTCTTGCCAGTGTTTGCGCCATTTACGGTTTTTGTATGATATTATATATTTGAACCATTAACATTAAAAAATGATTAAAGTACATTGTAAAAGCAGCATTACTGCTCATAACTACATTGGATATTTTAGGGAAAGTTACTTAATGGTCCCTGGTGGAAGGGTTTTTTTTTTTTTTTCTTCTAATCAGTCCTTGACTTTTAGGGATTAGCTAAATAGTTCATTTACTAAATCCCTATTTTCTAATCAGTCCCTGAAATCCACTCAAGACATTTCTCACATTTGAAATGTTGAAATTGCCCTAATCATTTAAACTCACCATTTTCATTCCCAAAAATTGGATTTTCGGTATCCCAGTCTAGTTTTGGAGACTTTATTCCAATGAAAATGATCTGAGAAGGAAAAAAGAAATCATTTTCAAGGGGTTTTTCAAGTATTTGAAGATGTATGAAAAAAATTAAGAATTTTCAATTTTTTTAATTTCGTTTTTGGATGAAAATGGATCGAGGATAGTTCTTTTGGTTTGAAATCATCTACACAAGTTATTTTATAAAGTTTTAAGTTAATCTTTTCATGTATTTTAGTTGGAAAAAATGTAAACGGATGGGTTTTATTAGGGGTGCAACTTGGTTTGGTTTGAGGTTCTAGATACCTCAATTTGAACGGACTCCTACTTGAAATGGTCCAAAAATATCACTTTTCCAATAAGATTTGTCAACGGGCCTCAAAAGCTCAAATCCTTAAAAATGACATTTTTATCAAATTAAAGGTCCCTAAGCCCCCCTCTAAGGGTTTTAGGGACCCACCAAAAGGATTTGGCGTACACTTTCCCACCTTCACCACTCACCTCCTGAATCCGAAATTACCCCAAGCCCACTAAAAGCCCACGAACCCTCATCTTACAAAAATGCATTTCTCACCCCATTTAATCCAACCTAAACTTAATCCAACATCACCTAAACTCTAAAACATACCCACCCTCAAAAACTCATTCCAAAATAATCACAACTAATTCCCAAACAATCTACAACATTCCTAAAACTCAAGCACAACACACTAAAACCCACAAACCATTATCTATATCTAATCCACATCCACACCCATAACCCTAGCCCACAAGTCATTATCCATATCAACCAATTACCATCTTGATCACCAAATATGACACATGTCATTATCCAAACTCACCTCATTCATCCAATTACCTACCCACATCACCTTTCTCTAAAAACCCCTCTACTCACATCATCTCTCTACCCTTCCCTAACCTACCTACTTCACTTTTCTCTAACACAACCAACCACCCACATTACAACCCATATTCCCTTACACCATAATCCATCACCTTACTCTAAACACCCCACCAACTCACATCATAATCCACATCTCCTTTCATCATTTCTTACAAATTCACTCTCACAAATCTAACCCACACTCCTCTTCTTCAATTAAATACCCATTCTCACCAATCAACTCATTTAATCACTTCACTCCCCCATTTCCTTTTAACACATATCATCATCCCCTTAACCTTTCCAAAAACCCAAACACCTAACTCCTTACATAACTCATTCTTTTAACCTAAACACCATCCCCCTTAACCTACCTAACACTCAATTAATAAACCATTCCCTTACACCCCCCATTCTCTCCATTAAACATCACTTATCTCACCTCACCAAACACTCCATTCAAATAGATTGGGTATGATTCAAATCACTTGGATCAAAACATTACTCATTTATCCTTATTACACAACTACCCTTATTCCAATTCTAAATTTCACACCCCTCACCTTAAAACCCATGTCATTCTCTACTATTCTAATATCTCACCCCATTATATCCCTAAAGTAACCACCAAACACTTATAAATACCCCATTCCCTTCCAAAATAAGTACCAAGTCTTATATTAAAAATCAATACTCTACTCATCTCATCTTTACTCCTTTACTTTATTTACATAAAAAAGAATTACATTCTCATAAATTACTAAGGACTCAAGAAGACATAATAGAAGAAGAAGGAATGAAGGAAATGAAGAAAATCTAAGGCTTTAAGGTGGGTCAAAAGGAAAACACCCTTCTCTCTTTCTCCACCCTTTCCATATCCCTCTTCTATTATCCCTTTCATCTCTTTAATTTTTATTTTAGATAGCTCCTAAGATGTAATGCTCCCCTTCCCTTATCTCCGGGAGATCGAACTTCGGTTCGGTTCAATCGAAAGTATAAAGGTTGTAACCACATTCAAAAACAAAATCGATTTAAACCTTCAAACTGTTTTTAGGCATTCAGCATTCGGGTTCTTTTCGACTCATGAGAATGGACCCGTAACCAAAGCCAACACTTAAAAAAATGTGATATTTCAAGGCTAAACTTATATATGGGTCATCTCCTTCGATGAGATATCCCTTGTAGATACGTGATTTTCGTCGTTAGGACGATCACATCTACGATGGTTTGGAGTCGCCACCATTCAAGTTGTAAGTGGGTGTGAATGGTCACCCGATGTACATTTTTTCAAAAAATGACATTTTGGCCTTAGTGACTTAAGATGGATAATGAGCTAATCTAATTGAACCTAGGGATTTGGATAAGCAGCTCGGTTGGAGAAAGGGGAAGGGGTTAGGCACCCCTTTCTCCTCGCCAAGTGGCGGTAACCTCCACATAATTTGGTCATTTTATAATAATAAAGAAAAGGGAAAATAAAAGTGCCAAGTGCGTGTGTTTTGTACCCTAAGTAGGGGTTCGCTTTTGGCTTGATCATAGGGTCATTTCATCGATAGAAGTGACCCTTTTGAACCTTTAGCCTTGGGGTCCACTCATCTAAAAAAATAAAAATAAATGAGTAGAAAGGGGGTATTAGAAAAGGGAGAAGAGAGGATAGAGAGAGGGGGTGTTTTGAACCCACCTTGAAACTCCAAGTTCACTCTCGTTTCTTCACTTTTTCTTCTTCTTCTATGCTTCTTAGATCCTTAGTGAAGTATGAGAGTGAAGTTGTCATTTTTTAGAAAGTGGTATGAGAGAATAGTGTAGAGAGAGAGTAGAGATCTTTTTTTTTGTAAGACTTGAATTTTTTATTTATAGTGTTTGGAGGATGATTTGAGGGGTATAATGGGGTTAAAGGTTGGGAGAATGGGTAATGGCATGGTTTTTAGAAGATGGGATTATGAAATTTGGAGTGAATTTGAGGGTAGTTTTGTAAAGAATGAAAATGGGTGAAATTTTGACCCAAATCCATTTGGGTAGAGTGTTTGGTGGGTTGATATGAGTGGTGGTTGATGGTGGAGTGGGGGTGTAAGGAAGTTGTTTAGAGAATGAGTGTTAGGTTGGTTGATGATGTGAGGTGTGTAGATTTAGGAGAATGGATTGTGTAAGAGGTTGTTAAATTGATTTTTAGGAGGAGAGAGGGGATGATGCCATGTGGCATATGTGATGAGAGGAGGAGGGGATGAGATTGGTTGATTGGTTGATGGTGGTTGTTTGATTAGAGAGGAGGGTGTGGGTTAGTTGATTGATAATGAGAGGGGATGATGCCATGTGACATATGTGATGAGAGGAGGAGGGGATGAGATTGGTTGATTGGTTGATGGTGGTCGTTTGATTAGAGAAGAGGGTGTGGGTTAGTTGGTTGATAATGAGGGAAGTATGGGTTGAGGTGATTTTGTTGGAGTATTTTAAGGGAAAGTGATGGGTTGATATGTAAGGGATATGGGTGGTGATGTGGGTGGTTGATGATGTTAGAGAATGGTGATGGGTTAGGGTATGGGTTGAGGTGTGGGTGATTGATGATGTTAGAGAATAGGGATAGGGTAGGGTATGGGTTGAGGTGATTTTGGAGAGAGGTGATGTAGGTTAAATGAGTTGTTTAGAGAATGGTGATGGGGGTGGGTGATTAGATGAGGGAGGTGAAGGGTGGTGATGACATGTGTCATCTTTTGATATTGAGGGGTTGATTGGTTGATGTGGGTAATGGGTAATGGGTTAAGGTTATGGGTTAGGTAATAAGTTGGATATGAGTAATAGTTAGTAGGTTTCAGTGTATTGGGCTTGGGTTGAGGAGGGTTATGGGTTATTTTGGGTTTGGATAAGTTTGTTTGTGGGTTGGATTTTTTGAGGGGGGGGTTCACTTTAGGGTTTAGGTGGTGTGGAATTGATTTTGGGTTGAGGGTAAGGTTAGAAATTATTTTTAGGAAAGGAGTAAAGGTTTGTGGGCCTTGAAGGGGCTTAAGGAGTTTGCGGATCTCGAGGTGGAGCGGTGGGAGGTAGATGAAGGGTACGTATCCCAAGTCTCACAATTTTATTTTTTTGATTTTTTTGAAATTTTTGAAATCATTGATTTGATCAAAATGCACGTGTTGGCAAATCGAGCTTTTTGGGTCCGTTTGAAGGATTTTATCGATTTTTTGAATGTAAGCGTGGAGCAGTGATGTTGAACACATATAGGATGGGTTACAACCCTTCTTGTGGGTCCCTTAAACCATTGGGTGGCCTTAGGGGCATCGACTTAATCAAAACTGTCATCTTTTAATGTTTTGGGCCTTAAAGGCCCATTGGCCTATTTTGTCAGAAAATCGATATTTCGAGTGGAGCGGAGCATGTCGAGCTTTTTGGCGGACCTACTAACCAATTGAGAGGTGTTAGAGGATTTGATTTGTCAAAAATGTCAAATTTTAATGCTTCGGGCCTTCGAGGCCCGTTAGCCAAATTTATCAGAAAATCACTGTTTTTGGGCCCTTTCGAGTGAGTGTTCGTTCAAATTGGGGTGTCTACATCCCTTATAGTCTAAGTTGATATTAAATTCCTATTTAGGGTACAAGTCATCAACACGTGACACTTTTATTTTATTTTACATGTCCAATCAAAATAATCGAGTTGAGTTGAGATTACCACCCCTTGGTGGGGGAAAAAGGGTGCTTAACACCTTCTCTTTTCTCCAATCGAGCCGTTTATCCCGATCTCAAGGTTGATTGGTACCTTATCCACCGAGAGTCACTAAATGCAAAAAAATAGCAATTTTTCTAAAAATGCACATTCCAGGTGACCATTTACATCCACTTACAATTTGAATGGTGGCGACTCCAAACCTTAGTAGAAGTGGTATTCTTAATAGAAAACCACACATCCACAGCTGACGATTTCACTTGGGAACAAGGTTCTACCCTCGTGTCAATTTAGTCATTTTGAAAAAAAAATACAAAATATTTTTATTTGCAAGCTAGCATTGTTTGTTGTGTTTGTTGTTTACGTTTTTTTATTTTTATTTTACACATGTTGTAATATTTACTTTCGTTTGCTTTCATTACATACTTGTAAGGGGGTTGAAAAAAAATGATGAAATGAAAAATGCACATGCACTTGCGAACATAGTCCAATTGCACAAGCCATCCCACCTTCAATATATCTAGCCCTGATGCCAAGTAGTTCTACGGTTTGAGATCGTTATTTCAAGTGTTGGGGCTGAACACATCAAGCTTGATCACCAACCAACAACGTGTGTATTCCGATATGCATCTTTGTTTGAAGATCGGGTAACCATAAACCCACCTATTAACCGCATGCATGTGCCCGATTAGATGAGCTAGGACACGTGTTCTCAAGTTTGTATCGACCCCCAATGTAAAGTTGTATTTGTTTAATGCATTTGGGCCTTGAAATCCAAGATGTAAGCCCACGAAGACAACCTTGTATAGATTAGGATTTTTTTTTGTATTTATTTGCTTTCTCCCTTAGGTAAAAGGGGATGATATGCTTGCTACATCACATTCAAAGAAAAACAACAACTAGTGAGGAACATTCAAAATAAGAATCAAGAAATCAGTTTTTGTAAAATCTAAAAATTGGATTTCTATCTGGTCCGTATTTATAACACGGATAATCAGAAGTGTACCTCATCCGTGCTAGAAACACGGATAACCAGCAATGTGTCTCATCCGTATTTGTAGCACAGATAGAACAATGAGTGTCTCATCCGTGCTTAAAACGCGGATAAAACAATGATGGTTCTATCCGTGCTCTAAACACAGACCAGTATGAATCTGGATCAGCACATGCTAGATTGGCGAACTCCCAATCATTGTTTAATATTGACGACACCCTTAACGAGAATCCCAAATGCTGGAGAACTAGACAAAATGGACTCTTTGAACTAGTGATTTAAAAAAAAAACAAATTACTCATTGATGAGTCAAATCCGAATAATTTAAGACTTTGGGCCTCAAGTGGACCCATTGTGCTTTTTATAACCATGAGGGGTTATTCGACCAACCAATTTGACCCCGAGACCTAAGGACAAGTAGGGTTTAATACCCTCAAGACTCCCGCCAACTATTTTCAAAAAACAAAAAAAAATGTGTGGAATTTCTCTAATCAAACCGATCTTGTAGCCCCATCCATATCCGTCTCAAATCGGGTCCATGACCCGTATCCATTCAAACCAGCTCTACGACCCATATCCATCTAAACCGGGTCCACAATCCAATTCTGACCCGAACCAAGTCTAGAACCCATATTGACCCAACAAGGTCAACAAACCAAGCGAACTCAATCATTTTCTAATAAAATATATTTTAAAAAAAAAAAAAGGAGATTTAAAGGCGTCAATTGCATTTCTTGATCAAAGTCGGTACCTAAGAATGATCTTACCCTATTGATATGAGGGGAATATACTACGTCTATTCAAGGAAATGAGATGATTTAAGAATGTACTTACGAAATCATTGTGCACCACCTCTTCCTTGGGGATTTGACTGGCCAGCTTTGGTTTCAGAGAATTGAATTGGGGGGGACTGACAAAAAAGATGTTTTTCCAACTTGACTTATTTCAGTAATTTACTTTTTTAAAATGTCGTACCGACTCCGTGTTGATGTCAGCTCCGTACTGTTGAAATTCCCCTTTCAAAATGTTTTACTGACTCCGTGTCCATGTCAACTCTGTGCTGAGGTAATTCATTTTTCAAAATATTTTATCGATTCTGTGTCGATGTGAACTTTATGCTTATGCAATTATTTTTAAAAATATGCAATCCGATTCCGTATTGATGCTAGCTCCGTGCTAAGGTAATTTCTTTTTCAAAATGTTTTACCAACTCTGTGTCTATGCTAGCTCCGTGTTGATGTAATTCTTTTTTCAAAATATTATGCCACCTCCGTGTTGATGTTAGCTCCGTGTTGATGAAATTATTTTAAAAAATATGCAATCCAGCTTCGTGCTGATGCCAACTCCATGTTGATGTCAGCTTCGTGTTGACGAAATTATTTTCAAAAATATATGATTTAGTTTCGTGTTGATGCCAGTTTCATGCTGATGAAATTATTTTCGAAAATACACGATCTAGCTCCGTGCTGATGCCAACTTCGTATTGATACCAGCTCCGTGCTGATGTAATTATTTTCAAAAGCACACGATCCAGCTTCGTGCTGATGTAATTATTTTCAAAAGTATACAACCTAGTTCCGTACTGGTGCCAACTCCGTGTTGATGTCAACTCCGTGCTGACGCCGACTCTGTGTTGATGCCAACTCTATGCTGATGTAATTATTTTGAAAAATATACAATCCAGCTCTGTGCTGATGCCAACTCCGTGTTGATGCCAGTCTTGTGTTGATGTAATTATTTTAAAAAATACACAATCCAGCTCCGTACTGATGCTAACTCTGTGTTGATGCCGACTCTGTACCGAGAAACCCCTTTTTTCTTTAAAACTCGCTTACTTTATAATAAATAACTTTACCCGGCCTAATAAAACATCATGTATTTTTTTTGTAAACAAGATAGTGAAAGCGCCCTCGATCCGCGGGGTGTGCGGATCCGCTTTTGACCCTTGGGGTTTGGGAGTCGCCACCTAGTTATTATGGTCTAGGAACCAAACTGACTCTAAAATGGATAAAAAAACTAATCTACTACAGAAAATCTGAATCCGGGGATCATGTTACGGGGTTGGAAGGTGTTAGGCACCAACCCCGCCCGGCCAATGCCGGTCTCTACTTATCCCAAGTAAGACTACATTGCTAATGACCAAAACCTAGATAAAAAAAATAGAAAAATGTTACCTTCGATACGCAAAGGTTCTATTCCCTCAGATCTGGTGAAACTGCTCCTTGTACCGTACTCCTTGCTTTGTTCTGTCTCCGGATCTGATTTCTGATCTCCGAGGCAAGGTATCTCCTTCTTGGATCTAGATGCTTTGAATTTATTATGGATTTTTCGGGTGTTTTTGAAAGGTTTCTAGGTGTTTTTTAGGCTAAAATCAAAGTAGGGGTGTTAGGTAAGGAGTTGGGACTCCAAAATTAGGGTTTTGGGGAGGTTGTGGAGGCTTCTTCACCTACTTTTTCAAGGGTTTTTTCTTTGATACGAAAATAAGGTGTGGAGGCTTCTTTTTATAAAGTTTTTTAGAAGCATTAGGATTTGATTAGGGTTTCTTTTAGAGTTTTAATTAGGGTTTGACTTTGGTCTTATGAGATGTATTTAGTCTTTAGGGTTTTAATTTAGGGTTTTGACTTTAGTCTTATGAGATTGACTTGATTAGTTTAGATTAAGGTTTTGATTTGGGATTTTGAATTTAGTCTTATGAGATTGACTTGATTAGTTTATGTTAGGGTTTTGATTTAGGGTTTTGACTTTAGTCTTATGAGATTGACTTTAATACTTTGACTTTAGTCTTTCTTAGTTGGTTTTTAATATCTTGACTTTAGTCTTACTTGATTGACTTTAAGATTGACTTTAGTCTTACTTGATTGACTTTAATGTTTCACTTTACATTATTTAATGATTTGTTTATTAATTTCAAAAATTTTAATTATTAAAGTTGTAAAATTACCGTTTTACCCTCGTAGAGGATTTTTTACGTTTTAAGTCATTTTTCAATGTTTCAGGATGTTTTGGAATCAATTTTTCGTAAGGAATTCAATGGGAATGTTGGTCTTTGTCATTTATGAAATTTTTTGTGTCAAATGGTCGTGAATTTTATGAGGGGTATTTTCGTAATTTTGTCGAATTTTGTGAAAATTGGCTAAGTGGTTTATTTGATTTTGATTTGTTGTTTTATGTATTTTAAATGGGTTTTCCTAAGCGTAATGTAGGCTCTAGGATTGTTTTGATGTTAGGGGTATTTTGATAATTTGATCACTTTTAGTGATTTTTATCGTGAAGCTTCTTTTTGGTCTGCAAGATGATGACTTCTATGTTCCTGGGGTCGTATTTTCCTAGCGTAGCGTGGTTTCTAAGTTTTGTCAGTTCGAGATACCTCATCCGGATTTCTGAAACATATCTGGTAACAAAATAAAGCATTGGAATAAACATCCATCATTGGGAACCGTTGCGATCGGGTTGACGAGTTGATTAATCAGGCGAGTGCAAAAATGGGATGTCTACAGATGCCCCTCTTTTGGCAGAGGGTTGAAGCAAACTAGATAGCAAATCTATTTCGGTAGATAGTGCGATATCCGAATGTCAAAGCTAGTGACAGTTCATTTTTGCAGCCTGATTTGGTGGTTCGTCAGGGCGTCCAGATCCTTGAAGGTAGGTTCTCCCTGGACTAAAAATGTCAAATCCTCGAATTTTGAAAAATTCTCCTTGACTTATGCTAAGATGCACGTGTGTGCAATGGTGTGACGCTCACGAAATAATCTATCGGATCATTGAGATTAATCCCTCATCGATAACAACAAATGTTAGGTCCTGGAGATCTTCTCTCGTCGACAATGATGATTAAAACTGGAATGTATATATGCAATGAAATCAATCATACGATATTTGAATTATGACAAGTTTGAAAAAAATGAGATAATCATAACACAATCAGAATCAGGTGATGTAGGAACTTCATTAAATCCTATCAAATTTTTTTTTTTTTTTAGAGTGAGAAAAAGTTTGAGTCTCGTTTGTCGGACTCGTGTTAAGGTTGATAGGAACTTAAAAATCTTGTTAAAAATTGGAGTCTCGTTTCTCGGACTCGAACTGAGATTTATAGGAACTTAAACAATCCTATTTCAAATGGTTGGAGTCTTGTTTTTCGGACTCGAACTGAGGTTTACAAGAACTTAAACAATCCCGTTAATTCATTCTATGATTTAAACAAAGCTGGGGTCTCGTTTCTCGGACTCTGGCTAAGGTTTATAGGAACTTAAAAAATCCTGTTAATTCACAGTTGGAGTCTCGCTTGTCGGACTCGAACTTGCTGGAGCCACGTTTCTCGGGTTAAGGTTTGCAGGAATTTAAACAATCCTTTTAACTCATTTTATGATTCAAAAACGGTTAGAGTCTCGTTTCTCGGACTCGAACTTGCTGGAGCCACGTTTCTCGGGCTTGGGTTCGCAGGAACTTAAACAATCCTATTAACTCATTTTATGATTCAAAGGAGCTGGAGTCTTGTTTCTCGGACTCGAACTCAATGGACCACGCTTCTCGGGCTTGGATCAATTAAAGATTCAGTATTATCGAACTCAACGATTAAGAAATTGACCTTTTATTGGCTTATCATGCATCTGGATTCATAATTATGATTGGGCTTCGCCGGACTTTTAAGCTTTTGAATAAGATTTTTCCTTTTGATCATGGGATCAAGAATGCAAATTTCAGAATCGAAGTTAGTCTCAAAAATGCCCCTAGTTTCAAGGTTGACTTACATCTGAAACTTGACTGTGAAACTGATGGGCTGGATTACATTTGAAAAGTATGGAAAAGGGACTACGGACTCCAATAAATGAAAGACAAAAGAATTGACATTCCTTTAAATTCAAGACTCTTGAGATTATCATATGTGCAATAAGGAAATGATCATTCTCTTTCGAATTTCTTTTTGAAAAATGCTTGAGCTGGGCTTTGATAAATATTGAAATATAAGATCTTCCTCTTTAAAGTGGTCAATGAATCTACATTTTCCATTAGCAGACGCTACTAAAGATCTTGCAATGTTCAAAAGAAAGGCTTCTGAGTTTCTTCAACTTCAACATTGTCTTGAACAATTTTCTACATTCTCCAACTTCTGTGTAAGCTTCTATTCTGAATTTTCTTTCTTGGTGGGATATTTCCTTCGATTTGATGATGTCCTAATTTTTGCCTAGATCGCCTCTTCAGGTTTACAATCTAGCGGGCTTTGTTTTTCTTTTTTTGAAGATGCCTTGATTTTTGCCTATATCGCCTTTTCAGGTTTTCAACCTAGCAGTCTTGTTTTTTTTTCGTTATGCCCTAACTTTTGCCTAAGTCGTCCTTTCGAATTTTCAACTTAGCGGGCTTCTTTGTTTTTGATGATCTTGGATACTCAACTTGACAACCTTTGGTTCTCTGGACCTTAACCAAATCAATTAACATTCAGGAGGACTTAGTAGGTGGGCTTAGGACATGGTTTAGAAAGAAAATGTATAAGGCTCAACTTCCCAAAATGCCCCTAGTTGACATTCTCTTTTTTAGACAACTCTCTTAAGTTTCTTTCTTTCTAATGCCCCTAGTTAGGCATTTTTGTCATCATTTTTTTATTCTTTTTTTTTTCAATGCCCCTAGTTTGGATTTCTTTTCTTTTCCTTCAATTCTTTTGATTCTCTTCTTCTAATACCCCTTTTTTGGTATTATTTTCTTTTGCACATTTCAACAGGGGGTTTTCCTTTTCGATGACACTTTCCTTAAGAGAATGTATATTTTGTTTTTGTTGTGACCGGGCCTGAAGTAACTTCTCGGGTTGCCTACGTACCCCAAATCATTTTTTTTTCTTTTTGGGATCAGGTCAAAACGTAGTTCATACAAGATTTCCCTCCCAAAGTAAGTTGGTATGGTTTAGAAAGAGAAAGACTATTGAATTTTTTTAGAGGCTGCAAGGGGTTAAAGAGGGTCATTTTTCTTTCTTGGCAAGATAAGAGAATAGTTTGGCCAAAGAAGGCCTCCTTTAGTGAAAGTTACTTGATCTGGTCAAGGTTCTGGGAACTCAATGTCTTGATTACTTTGTCGAGCGAGATCTTTTTTGAGAATAAACCGCTTTCAATCTTCTTTTGAGAATGAACTGCTTTCAATCTTCTTTTGTAAAATATGATTAAGTTTTCCGCATTCGACTGTTCACTTCTTCTATAACTCCGAGAAAATCCTTTATCCTTTATGAGGGATTCCTTCTTGCAAATCTTGGCATCTTTGTCGACGGTTTCAATTACATCATTCCTGATGATCTTTGGCTTTGATGTTCACTCTTGACAGTAAGTTTTGATCCATTTTGGTGCAATCTGAAAAGTAAGATAGTGTTCGCATTTACCATATCCTCATGAGATCATGCGAAAACACTGCTGAATTTCTTAAATGAATTCATCATTTTCTCATGTTCTTTTGAGGATAATGTAGTACCAATATGCACTTCTTGAGTGTACTCTCCTATTCCAATGTTTATCAAGTTCAATTAGTGAGCTCTGAGTCATTATTCATGTTAGATTTTATGTTCACATTATTATTGCACGCATGATAATCAAAAGCTTTTTTACTTTATTGGAATAAAAAGACATAGACCTACCAACTTGACTAAAAAATAAATCTTAACATAATGGAACTGACCGACTGAATTTAAAGACTGACGCAATTGACACTTAAGGAAAAAAAAATTGAAAATAGGGATATGATTCTGAATGGAAGGACACAGCGTTAGGGTCTATGCCACTTTGGATATCTTCATGAGGGATGATTCAGGTTTGTCCGCTTTTGCCATACCTTCATGTTCTGATTCAAGCTTGTTTGACGCTGAATAACCCATTACCTTCATATTGTCCTTGCTTTTCAGTTCTGTCATTGTCTCAAGGCAAATGAGCCCATTTTGGCATGATAAAGATGCACTATTAAGACCAATCAAGCGGATGAAAGAAGTTGGGTCAACTGATTCAGGTTTGGACATGGATATTAAATTCAGAGTAGGAGGGGGTTGATTTTGAAAAGTAGGCAAAGGGTTAGTTTTGACATTAGGCGCGGTAAGAGGAGGTATGGTAACTTTCCCTTGTTCGATAAGGTCTTGGATAGCATGGCGGAGGGTAATGCACCTATCCAGAACATGGCCGGGCATTTGATGGAATTCACAGAATTGCCCATTGTCCAAGTTTGGAGGGAGAGGGTTAGGCAACGGCTTGGGTTGTAACGGTGTCAACAGTCCCCTTTTCATTAGTTTTTGGTATGCAATACTAAGGGACATCCCGAGATTGGAGAATTGTCTCCTAGGCTTGGCTTGTGAGGATTGAGTGGCTTGAGGAGCTAGGGCAAAAGAGGTGTGGGCCACTTGCAAGGAATTTGTACTGGGTTTGAAGTGTTTGGGTTTTGACTCAAACGAGTTGTCAAAAAGTCCCGAAGAATAGGCATCCTTGACTTGGTTTTCGGCTTTAAGAAGAGATTGAAATGTAGGCAAGTATTGAGGCATCAAGTACTTGGCATAATTGGGAGTAAGATTCCTGAGGATGATCTTAACTTGCTCTTTTTCTTGAGGTCGGTCCCATAACTGAGCGACTTTACCTCTCCATTGAGCAATGAATTCTATGAAGGTTTCCCCGGGCTTCTGCTTAGTTGTTTCTAGATCTCTTCTTGTGAGTTCAATGTCTGTGTTAAAGGAGTATCGACCAATGAACTATTTCATCAATTCATGCCATGTTCTTACTCGAGACGAGTCTAGTGACATTAACCAGCGTAAGGCAGGACCTGTAAGGGTTCTCTGAAAAAGTTGGGCCATCTGTTCTTCACTCAGACCCTGAGACTACATGATGCCGACATATATTTTCAAGTGAGTCCTAGGGCATCCAGTCCCATCAAATTTATCCACATCTGGCATTGTGAACTTTTCTGGCAGATGGACTGTAGGAAATAATGTCATTGCCCCTAATCCAAGGGCGAGATCGTCAGGATCCTTGATATTCTTCAATGCAGTTTCTACCTGAGTTATTCGATGAGCTAATACAGGGTCAAAGGACACTTGATCATCTTCGAAATCTTCAACCAGATTAAACACGGCCTGAGGTTCTACAACTTTATCTTTTTTCTTTTCAGTCTTCAGGTTCTCAATTTGTGTCTGGACAGAAGCAATAATCTGCGCTTGAAAGGAGTCCAAAATCTGACGGAGTGTTGCTTCATCTATTATACTTGTTTCTTCTTGTGGAGAGTGTTGACTACTTGGGCTTGACAAAGGTACTCTGGTGAGACGACTCTTTTCACGGACCCAAAGTGGCACGGTTGGTTTAGAATGCTGAGAAGCAATTATTACCTAATTAGAAGTAAATCAGGATCAACTATTGACTCGGAAGGTTGGATTCTTAACCACATGATAAAAAGAAATTTGACATGATTTAGCCCAAGTCCGATTGTAAACATTAAGTTCAAATGCATTATAAGTCTATAAAGACCACAAGGGCGAAACAAGTTAATTACGGGTCTACCCCTGGTTGGGGTTGAACCTTGGGTCAGACTAACTAGTTTGACCTCTTGATTGCATCTTTTCGGTATGAGCTAGGTTGAATCTTTGAACCTAAAAACCAATTGGTCTAACCGATTTGATGTTGTTCAGTTAGATCCATTTGTCAATTGGGCCAACTGGTTTAATTGGTTCAAATTGATTGGTGCATTTTACCAGTTGGGTTGGACCGATATTGCGGGTTTAATTTGAACGGTGTGGATCGGTCCTCCTACTTACGTTTTGGTTAGATTAAATGGAGTAACCCGGGAACACCCACGATAAGTTCGAGTCGTGGCCTACAGGGAAGGTTTTTAGACTCTAAGCTTACTACGTGCAATGCATTTTATCTGGCCACCCCTGCCCAAATACACCTATATACCTTTCGATACGTGGTGACTTGGTTTTTATATACCGCATAGGTGATAATCTAAAACCTCAATTTACTTCTCTGAAGTCAAAAATAGCCAGTTTGATCTCTAGTTGAGAGGTGGCGCACAATGCTGAGCAAGGACCCACTTAAATACCTCTCGTCTAGAATAGACGTAGTCTATCCCTCTCGTATAGTAGGGTACATCGGGGCAAGATCTTGCTTAGGCACCGATTTTGACCAAGAAGTGCAATTGATATACTTAGATTATTTTTTATACCTACGAGTACGAGTCAAGAGTTGTAGCTTTCATAAATGGTTTGGCATCCCACGAGGGGACCGACCACGTACTAGTACTACGTTGACAATCGGGACATGTGACTGTGTGGCTTACAATAGGTCAAAGGCTCAGGTCGCTCCAGCCTGGATGCATCAATATACTTCTCAGAATCACCTGATCAGACGGTATTGATGCCCCCAATTTGATATACCCTAAGGTACGTGACTGGAGTTGTGGTTTTCATGAATGACGTCGCATCTCCGAAGAGATCGGGCCACGCACTAGTGCCACGTTGGCTATATAGGACGTGTAAGTGGGTAAAACAGTAAACGTGCATGTGGTGTGTGCAACACAGGGTGGGGTGTGCCCGGGGCCTTTTTCAAACACATGGGCCCATGGGCCATATTACGTCATCACATATGGATATCAAATGAATATTGATCAAAAAAATAATACAAAACCCATCACATCGAAATTAAGATAAAATCAAACACATCACAAATATATCTGTCAAGATCATGGCAAATCAATTAATGAGCATGGCATATAATAATTGATCAAACAAACATTGCAATAGGCATAATTTTTATAATTTTTAAGGTCCAATCAATGATCACTTTTGGGTGATCCAAAATAAATCGAGATTCCAATAGGTGTTACATTGATGATAGAATGATAATGGTTGAGATGAGCTCACTCTCAAGAACATTAATTGTGCCAACATTAGATAAATTCAGATTTTCTGTGAATTAGGAAAATACAATCTGAACTTACATCGATGATATCTAAGGCTCCCGATAACGAAATCGAGTGAACTCAAGTTCTAAATTAATCTACTCGATGAGATCTACATTTTATTAATAGGTGTCCAGACTTAGTTCTTACCAGAATGTTCTGTAAAAACGTTTTAACGTTGCTGTCCCAACTTTCATTCAGAAATAATTCCAGATTTACAGATTGAACTTGCATCGATGATATTTAAGACTTCTGATAACGAAATTGAGTGAACTCAAGTTCTAAATTAATCTACTCGATGAGATCTACGTTTTATTAATAGGTTCCCAGACTTAATTCTCACTAGAATGTTCTGTAAAAAAGTTTTAACATTACTGTCCCAACTTTCATTCAGAAATAATTTCAGATTTACAGATTGAACTTATATCGATGATATCTAAGACTTCCGATAACGAAATCGAGTGAACTCAGATTCTAAATTAATTTACTCGATGAGATCTACGTTTTATTAATAGGTTCCCAGACTTAATTCTCACTAGAATGTTTTGTAAAAACGTTTTAACATTACTGTCCCAACCTTCATCATTCCATCATTTTCATAGGTCAATTTGAATCTTTCATTATTTAGGGGTCATAAAAAAAGTGATCCTTAATTGGAAAAAAAATGCAATACCCAAAATCATCTACAATCAAGTCACAAAAATAAATAAACAGAAAAAATAAATAAAATAAATTGAACTGAATAATAAAAAAAAACTAGGTCATCTTGGCAATGCTCCCATACTTGGGGTTTTTCAAGTTTGATCCTCAATAGTCCCCAGCAGAGTCGCCACTGAAAGCGCCCTCGATCCGCGGGGTGTACGGATCCGCTTTTGACCCTTGGGGTTTGGGAGTCGCCACCTAGTTATTATGGTCTAGGAATCAAACTGACTCTAAAATGGATAAAAAAACTAATCTACTACAGAAAATCTGAATCCGGGGATCATGTTACGGGGTTGGAAGGTGTTAGGCACCAACCCCGCCCGGCCAATGCCGGTCTCTACTTATCCCAAGTAAGACTACATTGCTAACGACCAAAACCTAGATAAAAAAAATAGAAAAATGTTACCTTCGATACGCAAAGGTTCTATTCCCTCAGATCTGGTGAAACTGCTCCTTGTACCGTACTCCTTGCTTTGTTCTGTCTCCGGATCTGATTTCTGATCTCCGAGGCAAGGTATCTCTTTCTTGGATCTGGATGCTTTGAATTTATTATGGATTTTTCGGGTGTTTTTGAAAGGTTTCTAGGTGTTTTTTAGGCTAAAATCAAAGTAGGGGTGTTAGGTAAGGAGTTGGGGCTCCAAAATTAGGGTTTTGGGGAGGTTGTGGAGGCTTCTTCACCTACTTTTTCAAGGATTTTTTCTTTGATACGAAAATAAGGTGTGGAGGCTCCTTTTATAAAATTTTTTAGAAGCATTAGAGTTTGATTAGGGTTTCTTTTAGAGTTTTAATTAGGGTTTGACTTTGGTCTTATGAGATGTACTTAGTTTTTAGGGTTTTAATTTAGGGTTTTGACTTTAGTCTTATGAGATTGACTTGATTAGTTTAGATTAGGGTTTTGATTTGGGGTTTTGAATTTAGTCTTATGAAATTGACTTGATTAGTTTAGGTTAGGGTTTTGATTTAGGGTTTTGACTTTAGTCTTATGAGATTGACTTTAATACTTTGACTTTAGTCTTTCTTAGTTGGCTTTTAATATCTTGACTTTAGTCTTACTTGATTGACTTTAATGTTTCACTTTAGATTATTTAATGATTTGTTTATTAATTTTGAAAATTTTAATTATTAAAGTTGTAAAATTATCGTTTTGCCCTCGCAGAGGATTTTTTACGTTTTAAGTCATTTTTCAATGTTTCAGGATGTTTTGGAATCAATTTTTCGTAAGGAATTCAATGGGAATGTTGGTCTTTGTCATTTATGAAATTTTTTGTGTCAAATGATCGTGAATTTTATGAGGGGTATTTTCGTAATTTTGTCGAATTTTGTGAAGATTGGCTAAGTGGTTTATTTGATTTTGATTTGTTGTTTTATGTATTTTAAATGGGTTTTCCTAAGCGTAATGTAGGCTCTAGGGTTGTTTTGATGTTAGGGGTATTTTGGTAATTTAGTCATTTTTAGTGATTTTTATCGTGAAGCTTCTTTTTGGTCTGCAAGATGATGACTTCTATTTTCCTGGGGTCGTATTTTCTTAGCGTAGCGTGGTTTCTAAGTTTTGTCAGTTCGAGATACCTCATCCGGATTTCTGAAACATATTTGGTAACAAAATAAAGCATTGGAATAAACATTCATCATTGAGAACCGTTGCGATCGGGTTGACGAGTTGATTAATCAGGCGAGTGCAAAAATGGGGTGTCTACAGATAGTAACACTTGGTCTTCTGTACTCACATGTGGCCAAACGAAAGAAATATAAATAGCCCGAGATACTTCCGTATTTCTCAGATTTTCAACTACTACTATGAGTATATTTGAAGCAGTATAGCCTGCAACAGCTGAAACATCAGATATTGATCCAAGGATCGCAGCGTTATTGAAAACTATTGAGAGGCCAAAAAAGATGCTGAGTGTCGTGTTAGTCAATGCCAGCTTTATACAAGCCTAGACAGTGCATCACCATGCGTCAGGGTCAAACTAGGATCCACCTGAACATAAGAACCACCGACCATCCTACCACCCATGGTGTTGAGATACCTTACATTTCGTAGAATCGACCACCCTTATGGTCATTTCTGATGATGAGTGTGAGTATAGGGCCACAGAGGCCAAAAACACGACAGATGAAAAAATGACGCAACAAATCGAGTCCCTTCATGAAGAAATTAAGAGAATCAAAGGCCTCAACACCATGAGCGGAATTCAGTTTAAAGACCTATGTTTTTATCTTAATGCATAGTTACCAGCCAATTTCAAGTGTCCGGAATTCGAAAAGTACAGTCGGGTAAGGTGTCCTCTATCACATCTGAAGTTGTACTGTGGATCTATGTGCCATTATGACGAGGATGACAGACTACTGGTACAACTATTCCAAAGAAGCCTAATGGGGCTGGCCCTCAAATGATTTTTAGGGCTAGATCACATGTTCATCAAGAATTGGTAAGACCTGACAGAAATGTTTTGGCACAACTACATGTTTAACACAGATGTGGGGTTGGACTGAAAAGACATGGCAAAGATGATGAGAAAACAGAAGGAAGCGGTGAAAGAGTACGCCTAGAAGTGGCGAGAGTCTACTTCACAAGTAAAGTCTGCGATAACCGAGTAAGAGATGAACATCACGTTTATTTCAACACTAGGGCACACATTTTATACTCATCTGGTGGGAGACACTACAACTACCTTATCAAACTGGTACAAGTAGCAGATCGGGTCAAGGACGGGATCCAAACCAGTCTGATATTTGACTTTACAAGCCTGGGGGCAACAGCAAGGATCCCCTCTCAGAGAAAGTCAGTGTCTGTGGCAAAGAAGAGATAAGAAACACAGGTCAACAATGTACAACCGAATCGACCCCTCTTCATCCCAGCACCAGTACCGAGACTACAAGCTCCGTGAACCTCTTGGGCTCTGACGCCTCCCCCCAGCCTAGACCCCCGTGCCCCAGAACCCATTCCGAGCAAACCCTTCACCAGTTGCACAACAGGCACCACAGTATGAGCAAGGCCAACAAGCACAACCTAACATAGTTAACAGGGTGTTTACCAGATTGCCAATGGCATTATCAGAATTACTCCCGATCTTTCTCAAAGGAGAGTATCTCGTTAAAAGGCCACCAAATCCAGAAGCTAAGAAAGGACCAAGGTACAACCCTTGTTTGTTTTGTGAATTCCATATGGGTGCTCTAGGGCACTTTACAAATCAATGTTGGCAACTCAAACATCAGGTACAAAATCTGATAGATAAGAAGGCTCTCATACTGGACAGGCCCGCAAACCTACCTTAACAACAGAACATCAACCAAAACCCCCTACCTACTTACAATGGAAGGGGAAGTGGGCACAGAATGAATGTCATTATTCGGGAACTCGATTTTAATTCATTAGCCTTGATAGCTCTCATCGGGTCGAACATCAGGATCCATCTACCAAGGGAATTAGAGACATCAACACTTAACACTGTCAACCAGTACACAACAAACCCACATCAAAACTCGCAACTACCACTTAGAATGGCTGACCTCACCATCCATCCCATTCATCAAATTCCCAATACTGTTATCCAACCGCTTCTCATTATAACCTATACATCGCCAAGTTCTCAGAATACGACTCGACCCCCCTTCAGATACCCTACACTTCATCTTCACGACTACCACTCATCATTCCTTACACTTCACCAACCCCTCAAGTAATTCCTCCCATCATCACAACATCCAAATCAAAACTACCACCCCTCATCCTCAACGTAAAACCCAATCCTTCCCCAATGACCATACGCTCACCGAAACCATTTCCATATTATTCTAACCAAGCAGTCCTTATGAGCTACGAAACAACCATCAACACCTTGGCAGGGGTAGAGATAATGAAAAAGGTAATGGTAGCTGACATTGGTCACATGACAAAAGTAGGGAAATGCCAAAGAGTGCCAGCAAAAGGAATAAGAATCGAAGAGACAAAAGAAGCAGCAAAAGGAACATTAGATGAGGAGAAAAGAAAAGAAAAGGGGAAAGGCAAGATGAACGAAGATGACAAGGAAGAGAAAAAGGTGAAGGTATCGGATAGAGAGGCAACATACTTCATTAAGTTTATTCGCAAGAGTGAGCATAATGTAGTGGACCAGCTGAACAAACATCCTATTCAAATTAGTATTCTGGGTCTTCTACATAAATCAGAGGAACACCAGGAAGTACTGCTGAGGGTTCTCGGAAAATCACACGTTCCTATAACCACCTCACCTGTACAGTTAGAACAAATGATTGGTCAGATCATGGCTCCCAACCTTATCATTTTCATAGAAAGTGAATTCGTGCCTAAGGGGCAGGGGCACGTCGAGCCATTAAATATCATGGTCATGTGCAAGGGCATAATGGTTGTCAGAGTACTAATAGACAATGACTCAGCCCTCAATGTTTGTCCTCTTGAAACATTTTGCAAATTCAACGTCGACTGGTCGCATGTCAAACCCAACAACAAGGTTGTCCGAGGTTTTGGTAGTTCAAGAAGGGATTCCATGGGAGATGTGGATTTATCGATCACTATAGGCTCTTGTATGTTTGAGGTAACGTTCGAGGTCATGAAAATACCGACGACATTCAACTTGCTGCTGGGCAGGCCATAGATCCATATTGCTGGGGGTAGTACATTCCTCTTTATACTAGAGAGTCAAATTTATCATGGGGCAGATGATGATATATGTATTAGAAGAAAACCTGATTCCAGTTGGGAGAGCTCCGGACGTTCCTTTTATTGACATAGAGATGACGAAGGACAAGGCACTGTACCATTCCTATCAGTTTACTATCGTTAATCAAGTCAAAAAGGGGAAATTAAAGGTAAATGCAAAGTTATGAGGGAAAAATATAATGGTTGACCGGGTCTAAAAGAAAGTAGGTTACCGACCTAGACAATGATTTAGACCGGGAGGAAAAGAGAAAGCTACGCCAGTTGAAGCGAAGAAACATACTCTTTATTTCGGTTTGGGGTTCAGACCTACGAAAAAGGACATATCAGATATGAATGACAAAAAGAGAACTTCGACTAGCAAGAAAGCAAAATCGTGAACCAAATGTTAGGAATCTGGGCAAAGTTCTTCATATCAATGTCAGCATTCTGAAATCACAAGTCAGGCCCGACAGTTTATCAGATCAACATCCAACAAAGTCGGCTAGAAAGTCAAGAACAGTAAGTTTCAAACCCCAACACATTCATGAAGACTCAGTTGTCGAGTCCTAATCCTTCCCCATGGAAGGTATTGATGTCCTATTCAATGGGGATTCCAACGAAAGTCTACTAGAAACAACTGGAGAACCTGCATGCACTGAATCCACTGTAAGCGAAGAAAAAAAATCACCTTTCCCCATTAGCATTGACTAGGCATCAATCATCACCCCACCAAGTTTTGGAGGGACCATGCCCAACCCCGACCACATTCAACCGAAGGTAATGGTCATTTTCGAACCATTAACGGAATCACCTTTTCACCTTATTTGTCTTGTTAGAGAAGAGGAAGTCTTGAATAAATGGGAGGAATTCCCTTTGAGGCTGCAGTAGCCTAAAAAAATGTCGTTAAACGAATCTGATTTGCTCGAGGATTATAATGAACCCTCGTTCTCGGGGAAAGACTGTTTTGAGTGCTTCCTATCTTTACTAATGAATTTACATTATTCTTCTTCTTATTTTAGATATTAAAAAAGCAACAAAAAAATAAATATTCCTCAAAAATTAACATCTTAAAACCAAAAAATAAAAAATCTTTCAAAATTGCAAAAAAATAGATATTTTCCTATAACCAGAATGAAATTTGAAAATGACGAGTATGATTTTGATCTTGAACTCGACTTTGACTTCATGGGGATCGAAGAAGAGTCTGAGGACGAAATGAAATACCCATATAAAGAAATCAAAGACTTGGTAGAACGTCACGAGAAAGGTGTTCAGCCAAACATTGAGGATACAGATTCAATCAATCTTCGTACCGAAAAGATCCCACGAATTGTCAAGATCGAAGTCTTATTAACGTCGTAGCAAAATGAAGAAATGATCGAACTCTTACAAATTTATCAAGACGTCTTCAATTGCTCATACAGAGACATGCTTGGGTTAGACACTAATCTTGTTGTCTACAAACTACCAATCGTTCCCAAAAGCACTCTGATCAAGCAGAAATTGAGAAGGTTGAAGCCAAAATGGACCCTCAAGGTCAAATATGAGGTCATGAAGCAGTTTGAAGCAAGATTCCTCGTAGTTTCTACGTATCTCGAGTGGATAGCTAACGTCATCCTATTACCTAAGAAAGATGGGAAGGTACACATGTGTGTTGACTATCGGGACCTAAACAAAATCAGTCCTAAGGATGATTTTCTACTATCACACATCGATACTCTAGTATATAGTATAATAGTGCACGACATGTTCTCGTTCATAGATGGCTTCTCAGACTATAAGCAAATAAAAACGGTAGAAGAAGACTACGAAAAAATTGCATTCATCATACCCTAGGTTACTTTCCACTATAAAGTTAGGTCTATCGGTTTAAAGAACGCAAGGGCAACTTATCAACGGGCGATGACTACGTTATTCCACGACATGATCCATAAGAAAATGGAGGTCTACGTAGACGACATGATCGCTAAGTCTAGAATAGAAGAATATCATTTGATAAATCTCAAGAAGTTGTTCGACAGGTTGAAGAAGTACAGTTTAAAGGTTCAACTAGGCAAAATGTGTATTTGGGACAACATCAGACAAACTATTGGGATTCATCGTCAGTAGAAGAGGTATCGAGATAGATCCGACTAAGACTAAATATATCCCTGAGATGAAGGCGCTCGTTTTCAAGAGAGATGTTCGGGCATTTTTGGAGAGAATACAGTACATCAGCTGGTTTACTACTCAACTCACGCCTATCTGTGAGCCAGTCTTTAAGCTACTCAGAAAGGATATACCAAGGACGTGGAACAAAGACTATCAAGAAGCTTTCGACCAGATCAAGCAATATCTGCTTAATCCACCAGTCTTGGTTCCTCCTACTTCAATGCGACTTTTGTTAATGTATATCTCAGTGCAAAAGACGTCAATGGGATGCCTACTAGGACAACATGATGAATTAGGATGGAAAGAACATGTCATCTACTATTTCAGAAAAAAATTACAGAGTACAAAGCAAAATATTCAATGCTCGAGAAGCCTTGTTGTGCATTAGTTTGGGCATCTCAACAACTGCGTCATTATTTGCTCAATTACTCAACCATGCTTATTGCGAGAATGGACCCCCTGAAGTACCTATTCAAAAAACCAGCGCTAACAAGTCACATAACGAAATGACAATTATTGATATATGAGTTTGACATCACCTATGTCATTCAAAAAGCCATCAAGGGACAAGCTATCGTCGACCACCTAGTTGAGCACCCGTTGCCTGGCTACGAGCCATTGAAGACAAACTTCCCTGATGAAGCCATATTATTCACTGAGATTGAGGATGATGACGAAGATTAAAGCTAGAAAATGTATTTTGACGGAGCATTTAATCAGAAAGGGAATGGAATAGGGGCAGTCTTGATCAAGCTAGATGGGTCCCACATACTAATCGCTAGCAGATTAAATTTCCAATGTTCCAACAATAAGGTAGAGTACGAAACATGCATAGCAGGGTTGAAAGCAGTATTAGATCTTGAGGTAGATGAAATTGACGTATTCGGTGATTCAAGCCTAGTAATCTATCAGACGACTGGAGAATAGAAGACCCGAGAATAGAGATTGATCCCTTACCATGAGTATCTCGAAGAATTAAGTTCAAGTTTTGACAAGATTTCATTTATATACAAGCCGAGAGTTAAAAATCAATTTGCAGATGCACTAGCAACACTTGCTTCCATGATTAGTATTTCAGAAGACCTAGTAATTGACCCTATTGAGATCGGGATTCAAGATGAGCCAGCCTATTGTCTACCGGTCGAAGTAGAAGAATCTAAAGAAAAGCCATGGTATTTGGACATCAAAGCATACCTGGAAGATCGAACCCTCCCATCAGATGCAACACCCAATGATCGCAGGACCATTCAGAAATTGGCAGGTCAATTCTTCCTAAGCAACATAATTCTGTATAAGAAATCACATCATGAAGTCCTGCTCTGATGCGTAGTAGAAATAGAAGCAAAACGATTGATCGAGACTGTGCATGACGGAGTCTGTGGACCCCATATGAATGGTCACATTCTAGTCAAGAAGATCATGAGGATGGGATATTATTGGACAACAATGGAGAATGACTGTTATCAGCATGTTCAAAAATGCCATCTATGCCAGATTTATGCCAACAAAATCAATGCTCTGCCGTTAGAATTACATAACATGACCACTGCTTGGCCCTTCTCGCTCTGGGGCATAAATGTCATCCGACAGATCTCCCCAAAAGTTGCAGATGGACACCGTTTCATCTTAGTCGCTATCGATTACTTCACTAAGTGGGTAGAAGCGGCATCTTATGTTAAAGTCATGAAAAGCAACGTCATGAAATTTGTCAAAACAACATCATCTGCCGGTATGGACTTCCCAGCAGATTAGTAATTGATTATGCCAAAAACTTCAAGAACAAGGATATGATTAAGATGTACGAAGATTTCAAGATTACTCATCACAACTCTATACCATACAGGCCCAAGATGAAAGGAGCCATTGAGACAGCCAACAAGAACATTAAGATAATTAATGAGAAGATGGTTGTTACATACAAGGATTGGCACGACGTGTTAAATCTGAAGATGGTTGTTGCATTTCACGCTATCAAACCTTGTTCAGGACTTTGACTGGGGCAACTCCGTACTTACTAGTATACAAAATGAAAGCAGTCTTGCAGTCTTGCCCGTAGAAGTCGAGATCCCCTCCCTCCAAATCTTGAAAGAAGTAGAGTTGGATGAAACTGAATAGATTCAAGCTCGGTTCGACCAGTTAAATCTGATTGAAGAAAAACGTCTTGCAGCTATTTGCCACAGATAGATCTACCAGTGACAAATAACATGTGCTTACAACAAAATAGTCAAACTTAGATATTTCTCGCTAGGAGACCTTATTTTGAAAAAGATCCTGACAATCTAAGAAGATAGTAGAGGAAAGTTTCGACCAAATTACGAGGGACCATTTATCATGCAGAAGGTAATGACAGGAAAAGCTCTGATTCTTATAGAAAGGGATGGACAAGTCTTCCTTCAACCAATCAATGCTGACACTATTAAGAAATACTACGCCTAAAATCTGACCCTGAGATTATGAAAGGCCATCTTTGGTATCCTAAACTAACTTTAACCCTAGTCAACCCTTTTGAGCCGTCACGTTCATTTCTTTACCTATGATTAGGGCAAGTCAATGATACAAAAAAATCAAAAAATTCATATACTTGATTTTGAGCTCAACCCAAATCTCCAGCCTAAACGAGTTTGAGAGACATTGGGAGGAGACATAGGTCACCCTTTTGAAACAAAAATAGACTAACCTATAGAAAGGGATGGACAAGTCTTCCCTCAACCGATCAATGCTGACACTATTAAGAAATACTACGCCTAAAATCTGACCCTGAGATTATGAAAGGCCATCTTTGGAATCCTAAACTAACTTTAACCCTAGTCAACCCTTTTGAGCCGTCACGTTCATTTCTTTACCTATGATTAGGGCAAGTCAATGATACAAAACGAAACGAAAAATAAGAAAAAAGAAACAAAAAAAAAATCAGAAAATCAAAAAATTAAAAAGAAAGCATCAAACTACTCCTGGCCTGCATGAGGATAAACTACGAACGACTAAAAATACAAAAAAATCAAAAAATTCATATACTTGATTTTGAGCTCAACCCAAATCTCCAGCCTAAACGAGTTTGAGAGACATTGGGAGGAGACATAGGTCACCCTTTTGAAACAAAAATAGACGAACCTATGTCTAATCCACTCTAGACAAACCAAAACCTCAACCTTTTTTGTATCCTTCTACTACCATTAGCCTAAGCCAACGTTTCGTCCCACTAAAAATCATTTCGGATCAGAAAATGTTTTAGTCAACATAATGACGATGACAACACCAATGATTTTGTAACTTGATCCGGACCTCAAGTCTTATTAATTGTTGGAAGAATCGAGAGGGGAATCCAGGTCGAATATTTAAAAAAAAAGAGCGTCTTGAAGCATAGAGTATCTGATCTCGCTGTTCAACTTGAGTTATTGAGCCACAATAAGTCGTCGAAAAACTGGAGATGAGAATCTAGATCGATTACTCAATAAAGAGCGCTACTACAAGAATAGAGTTGCTAATCTCATAGTTCAACTTGAGTTTCTAAGCCACAAAGACATAGAGACTCCGAGTAAGAACTGTAATGTAAAAATCTAAAAAAAATACAAGCATAATCTAAAAGGGCATAATAAAAACTCGAAAGGGCACCATGAGTAAAAGAATCAGACTATAGCAAGATTAAAGTCACCGGTATGATGAAAACTCCAAAAAAGGGTGTCGATGCGTAAAAATATGAAAATCGAGTCTGAGGAAAATCGTAACTGGCACTAGGGGCAATAAGGACAAACAGGAAAAAAAAAATGACTCCTGACCCGCAAGAGTATAAACTGTGAACGGTGAAATCTTTCCAAAAATCCTGTGGCTCAAACAGATATTAGTTTTCTATTATTAGGGTACTGGGGATGACTCTAAAGGAATCAAAAGAGCAATTGATGTTTGCATCCTCTGTGGTTGGTAAAAAAACACCAAGACCATCACAACTAAAGATTTTTCAAACTCTGAATTAATCGTACTTATTAGATAAGATGTTTCACAAAATTTCAAAAAAAAAAACTACTATTTTAATGACGACAAATCAATGATTTATTCAAGAAAACTTTGTGTTTTCAAGAACAATAGATATACTTGAGGCCAAGTAGATACAAAACCTATTTTCCTTGCATTAAATATTTCAATGTTTTGCATACATTCCGATAATGACAAAAAAATACAAAAAGGTAGGAATACAACACATAGTCCATCAAATGTCATGGTAAGAAATGAAAAAGGAGTCAAGACGTTCTTCCAAAACATGAATCCTGGCAGGTTGACTAGTCATTACTTTTTTAGCATTCGAAGCATCACGATTCACCAAATATGCTACAAAATCATTAAAATGAGGATATTGGGCAAGTCTGTTCCTCAACTCAGCAACTTCAGCTCAAAGTCTAGCCTCTTCACCACTATCACTAGATCCTGACTGTGCAAGTTCGGGTGTCAGTTGAGCAATCTCTTTCTACATCTTCTTATCGGATTTGAGCTAAATAGCCTGAATACGACGATGATCAGTTTGGGACTCATTCACTCGATCTCGATAATTAAATAAAGATGAAACACCAGGATGTGCTCGAGGCACTATCAACACCGACTGCCTCCCAGAGATGAGTTCCCAAATCCAATGCAAGTATGACGGGAATAGGTGTGCTGCAAAGATGGGTCGACTCAAAACCTCAACTTGACTGCATTCTTTCACAAGTCGACTTAGAAATGCGATTAATAAATGACCAACCAACTCGCTAAAGTCTTTAGGGATGAGCACACCCTGATTATAGTCAAACTGTTGAAGAACTCGAAGGGGTACATAGTGGGTTGTTTTATGAAGACCAATCAAGACATGGAAACAGGCCCCATTAAATGCAATCACGGGAGACCCCCGAGGTTAGAACGCACCGACCCATCTCACCTCCTCAATGTTAAGGTAGTAAATGAAGGCATACCACTTGAGACGAATAGCTTAACTCGCCTTGACATCATGAGCATAAGATCAGCATTAATGCAGAACGGACGGTTAACGGCTTCAGTCGAAGCCAAGTGATCCATAAACCAAAACTACAAAAATATGAGCATTCTAAACTTTTGAAAACTAAAAAGTTTAAATTGTACATTTATGGTAAGTTTGGAACTTACCTGCAGTAGTGGATCACATCCTTGAAAAATTTGATCATGACCGGACAAACTAATTGTGAGAGATTGGAACATCTCATTTAAAAACATGGGGGCTAACCGATGTCCCTCTCGGATTTGTTGAATCACGTGAATAAGGGAAATGTCCATAATGTCCCCACCACCTGGAAACAAGAGTTGACTCACCACTATCAAAGTGAGGGCATTAAAATGAACCAACGGTCTCGAGGGATCCGTAAGACTCTCGACCAAGAAAGATCTCGACATCATCTTCAAAATCGGTCTACCATCCGGAATCTTAAAAAGTCGGAAGCTTCGCCTCGATAACCATCTCTCAAAGACGAAACAACAACCATACCCGACATCTCGAGACTCAACAATACTTTAAGCTCCTCAATGGTCGGGGTATCACATGTTTCCCAAATTAGAAAAAGGTTGAGTTAGGGAACCCAACACCCTAACATTGCCTCAATCAAGCTCTATTGCAATGGAATCTTTGGCAAGGAGAAGGTGAACCCCAATTTATTCAAAACCCATTGAACCCTTTCATCACTATCCATACCCTCTATCCAACTATTCAAGAGATGATCGACAATGCCATACATTTTCAAGTTAGGAAGAGTGTGAGGCACCTACATGAAGCTTGGGGGAGAAGTCTTGACGGAGAATGAAAGAAAAAATATGCACAAAGGGAAGTAAAAAATCAAGAAGTTCGAATGTTAGGGCACAACAATGGTGGAACAGGCTTTGAAGAGAAAGGAAATCGTGTTGGTCCGTGGTTCAAGCACGTATAAAGAAAAAATGGGTTTATCCGTACTTAAAGTACGGGTGAAATCAAAATTGGCTTATCCGTACTTCAAGTATGGATGAAATCAAAGTTAACTTATCCGTGCTCGAGGAACGGATGAAACCCTAGATGACTTGTCCGTTTTGGGAGCACAGATATAAGCATAACAAGATTAATCCGTGTTGGAAGCACATACCATAACATTTTAAAACATAGGGATCCTTGACTTACCTTATTTTTGAGAACTAGGAGAGGCTCAAGGCATTGTAACAATCATCTCAGGTCCTGAAAACTCAAAATCACATGAAAAATAATCGAGTATCTCTCGCACCTGACAAATGCAAACAAGACATTTAAGAGTCCTCAAATGTGAAAAATATACTGGGTATGTGATAAATGCATCTTTTGAAACCTATGTTGACCACGTTACTTAATTAAAAACTTTTTCAAAACTTGGGCACTCACATCACATTGCGCAGAGCTCTTGAGGGCCATGGTTGACTACCTATTTGTGTCACTTACCACTGGGGCCTCGGGCCCACCAATGACTCACAGCACTCCTTGGGACCTTGATCGCATCCTTTACCCACTCATAGGCTCACAAACACTAGACGGGCCTATGAAGACGCTGATAATTGATATCACTCCCTAGAGGACTATTGAGGCTTGAATCATTCTCATACATGATTGTAATATGACAAAAAATGTGAAGGAATAACAAACATGCATATATATATATACAAAATGTCGAAATGTCTACAAAATGTAACTGATATAAGATATCTACATGTTTATAAAAGGTACATCAAAAATCATATCAAAGGGGGGGGGGGCATCATCCCTGGCACTTTGAGTCTCCGGGGTCGCTCCGAAGAAAGATCTAGCTACTCCACAAGAACCTGACACCCCAGAAGAAGGAAGATCGTGTAGCCGTAGTCATCCCTTAGAATTTGTGAAGAAAAGCTCCGTGTCCAGGGCAGCATCCTGCTCTGTAGTCCCAATGAGATCAACACCCGAGAAAGAGGGTCCGATGGAGGGGAAAGCCTGACAAAAAACAACAAAGCAAGTGAAGGGACAGACAGATATATACATCATACGGAAATAAACAATTGAACATTAAATGTTTACCCTAAGAGGTGTCAGAGGACGGGCAGAGGTGCTTGCTCAGTCTCGATGTCGATGATAGTCCTGAAAAGATCATGAGAAAACCAATTAAAACAGGATACAAATGAACTACGATCTACAAACAGAAAGGAAACAGAAGCAACGTACTATCTCAGCCTGAAGACGAGACTCCTGTAGGGCTATCTCCAATTCCAACTCCTGGATACGGGCAACCTATGCCTCCAAGCGAGCATCCTTCTCCTCAAGACGAGCTGCCTGCTCTTCCACCTGAACTCTAGAGGCTTTTCACCTATTTTCTATATCAACGACCCTCGTCGCCCATGCCTCAATAGCGTCATAGCCCTCTCGGAGGCGATGGAGATCATCTTCCTGAAACTACAAGAATAAACCCAATGAGAATGATAAAGACAGGAAATCTTAAGGAAGAGAGAGATGGACAAATACGTACTGTGATGGCATATTCTTGGATCAGGACCCCTTCGATCTCGGTGATCCCGGTCTGGGCAGTGACTGTAGGCATAATGCATACGATAGAAGCCTATCTGAACCAGGCTTGGTAGTCACCACCCCTCACCAATCCAACATCATCTACACCCTTGACTGAGCAAGATACTCATCTATCATCATAACCCCCGAGATAGGCTCAGGTGGAGCGACATGAATGCGGAGACTCCCGTCGTGCTGGAAAAACAGACGCTCCCCCCAAAGAGAATGTGTATCTCTGCTCTTCGATAAAGTAGGGGTAGCGTTATTGCCGGGTGTTATGCCTATAGGAGTTCCGCACCTCGTACCTCCCACTGACAGTGCGGGAAAGGTCTTGAAGAGTAATGGAGAAGATATGCAAAAAAGACAATCAGATAACAAACACAGATAACTCCAAGTTTAAAAGAACATAGATAAAGGGATTATAATACTCACGTATCGAAAACGACATCTGTTAATATGGGCCCGGGCACTCTGTGGGCTGCTCCTGATAGCCCTGACATCTCTGGTGGCCCAAAAAATGCCTAACGGATACTCATTAGGGTGGCGTCGAGTGGGCACATTAAAAGGAAAATTTACATAGACAAAAGTATAGGAAAAGAAATAAGCTGTCAGACAAGTGAATAGGAAATTGAGAGAAAAGAAGACAAAGAAACGAAACTGAGATCTATTTATCTCAATAAATTGCCAGAAGAAGCGTGTGGAGATCCTAGCTCTACGAGGTGCAGTGATCCACTTAACCACACGATCAAGCCCGACAAGAATAGTGCCATAAATCAAGCTCTCCCAATCAAAGTCTCCGATATGGTCAATATCACGCATCACAGAGAGGAAGGTGGTAGAGATTGAAGAGTCATCCTCCAAGAAGAAATAGCTACCGATGAGCAGAAGGAAGCATATGCGGAAAATGGTATCAAAATCTCTGTCTCCAAAACGGGTTGCTTTCTCTCTATAAGTGTGTGGGGCCCCGTCCTCTCCCTCAATCAGTGATAGACCTATCAAGACCTCCGTGCTAATACGCCCCATCTTCCCTACCATGGAGGCAGCGACTCTAGCGATACCCAATAACTCGCATACCTCCTATACTGTTAGCATAGTCAAGGGCAGGGGCTCTCCGTCCATCGCAATACCGGTAATCTTAACAAAATCAGAAGGTCAGATGCCTATCTCTACCTCAGGCATGTGGAGGGAGTGAGTCGTTGGAAACCATCTCTCTACTATGGTAAAAAATAAGGGTTGATCAGCTCTAAGAACCGGTATCTACTGAAAAGTGTCGAAGCCCACTGTAGAGAACTGGGTCCGGATATCATTCGAAAAAATGGCAGTCATGGAAAGAAACGCTCTTCATCTCCCTCTGAAGCTGGCTGAAGGATAGGGGTAGGAATGTTCAAGCGTACCAACATTAACACATGTCGTCCCAACCCACAAAGAAGAGAGGTATCGGGGACCCTCTCACTCTCCTCCAAAGAGATCTTGACTTTAGGAGCCTCCCGACCCACTCTGTCAGCTCCAACGACTCTATTTGCCTGACCTTTACCACCTTTACTGCCTCGCCTACCTCGGCTACCACCACTGCCGACTGGATCCTCAACTGGACCACTCTGAGAAGTACTCGCCTCATCTGCCCTGCTCCTAGAAGAAGAACCAACTATTGAGGATGAATCACGCCTCCACAAAGGCCGACCAGGCCTACTCGACTCGGTCGCTACACTAGATCCCAAAGTAAAATGGGTCCGAGTTCGAGGTTTCGCTTCCTCCTCCTCCTCGTTCGAAGAAGGTCGCACCACTCTGGTCCTCCTCTTTCTATCCATCTGTGGACCACCTGTTCGTTGAGTTAATAGTGAAAAGCCTCCTGAGTGCCTATCTCAATGTAATCTAGCAAAAATCCAGCCAACTTGATCCACCTAAACCTACCCATCTCGAACTACGCCTAAGCAAACCCAGCGAACCCATATGCCAAACCTAAGGAAACCAAGTCGCTCCAAGCCTAGCCATAAACCTACCTGCCACACTCACTGATTCCACCTAGTCAAAAGTTAAACCAACGCTGACCCATCTACCTAACCTTACAAGTCCCCAATCCCAACTCCATGTCTCGCCTATCCAAGACCGTTCTACCAAACTCAGTCTAAAGGATTACATTAACACTCAGCAGTCTCCGTCTACACCTATCAAATCCAAACCAGGACCTAATTAAACCTACCACAAAGACCGTTTTGTCCCCGCATCCCTTTACTAACCTACAATGATCCACCTACCTGAACTCGAGTTTACCCCGCATAAGCCAAATCCAAAACCCAAAGATTTTGTCAAACCCAAGGAAGGGCCACAGTGCAAATATGGAAATAAGTGACACAAAAGCAAAAGCATGAGAAGGTTTCAAGCAAACGGAGCATAATCTAAGATGTTGCAAAGTTAAAAGCATGTTCTAAAGCAAGGAAAAATCAAACAGTCCTTTAACAGTCTAACTTCGCACCCAAAATCCGATCCCTAAAAAGCCCCATTTCTTGCCTAATCATCCCTAGACCACCCTATCTTATCACCCATCAAACCCCTAGACCAATCCCAAAACAGTTCCTAACTACCCTTATTTTCTCACCCAAGACAATCCCCAAACTACTCACAACAGTCACAACCATCCTGACACCAACATTGGACTCAACCTCTACACCATTCAAGTATGGCAGCCTCGAACCTTGCTATCTAACTCTCCAAAACCTCATCACTACCATAACCCATGGTCTTAAGACCCCAACGACTCTCCAACAATCCAAAACAACCTCAACTCACTCTAAAAAAGTCACCCTCGTTCCCACAATCATCATCCAACAATCCCTCTAAAACCATGCGTAGGCCTTTTACCACACTACCAAATTCCCAAACATCCGGGGAAATTCTCATCCAGAATAACCCCCATCCCCACCGTTCTACAAATTTCATAAACCAAATCCACATCACAATCACAACACCGATATTCAACCAAGTAACAAAGCAAAAACAACAAAAATAACAACAAAATAAATAAACAAAGGTGTTTTCGATCGAGATAATACCCCAAAACAAAAAAGCAAAGAAAAAATCAAATAATAATAACATGTGCATGTTTAGGGCAATTTACAAGGATGATTCTCATATTATGACAGGGAAAAAGAAATAAAAAGGCAAACAAGTCCATTACAGACTTACTTCGATAGGAAACTGTGTAGTCCAAACAAAACTTCAAGGCTTTAGGCGTCCACGCTCCAAATCGTCCCAAACAACAACGCCAACCCCCCAAACTGATGAAAAATAAGGAAAATGGAAGAAAAAGGGGGAGAGAAATCGCAAGAACGGAAGACGAATCAAAGAAGAGGAGGAGAAATGAATGAAAAGGCGCAAGTGAACCACCACGCGAGTTTTAACATTTGAAAACGTACTAGTCTGTGTTACTAGTAAGGATGGGGCAAAGTTCATTACATCCATGTTCTATGCACGGATGAACCAAATGTAGTGCCATTCGTTCTTCAAGAACGGATAAATTTGACCCAAATACCATCCATGCTTCAAACACGAATTAGTCAAAAATAATTCAAAGAAAAAAAAAAGCAAATACAAAATTAAAAAAAATCAAAAAATCAAAAATCAAAAGAATTTCGAAATTCCTTTCGAGTTGCACTCAACTCCGATTTGTTGAAACACGATAAAAAATATTCAAATTTCAAAAAAATACTCAGACCCTGTGCTTGAGTAGTTATCTTCTAAAAAAAGTCATCAGTTCAATCGATAATTCGAAGTCGGACTTCGATTCGGTTGAAAGTATAAGGGTTGTAACCACCTTAAAAAACAAAATCGATTTAAACCTTCAAATTGTTTTGAGGCACTCGGCATTCGGGTTCTTCTCGGCTCATGAGAATGGACCCGTAACCAAAGCCAACACTTTTCAAAAATGTGATATTTCAAGGCTAAACTTATACATGGGTCATCTCCTTCAATGAGATATCCCCTATAGTTTAAGCTGATATTAAATCCGTACTTAAGGTACAAGTCACCAACACGTGACACTTTTATTTTATTTTACATGTCCAATCAAAATGACTGAGTTGAGTTAAGGTTACCACCCATTGGTAGGGAGAAAAGTGTGCCTAACACCTTCCCTTTTCTCTAATCGAGCCGCTTACCTCGATCTCAAGGTTGATTGGTACCTTATCCATCGAGAGTCACTAAATGTCAAAAAATGACTATTTTTCTAAAATGCACATTTCGGGTGACCATTTACACTCTCTTACAATATGAATGGTGGCGATTCCAAACCTTAGTAGAAGAGGTATTCTTAATCGAAAATCACGCATCTACAGAGATCAAATTGGAATCGAACCGACATAGGTCGGTTCCACTAAATAAGAACTAGAACCGAACCAAATTCTATTGGAACCAAACCAAATTAAACTCAATTTGGTTTGGTTCGATTATACGGATTGCCAATATTCTATAAATTATAAGTAATATTTTTTAATGAAAAAAAAAAACATAAAATTTCATACAATATATCAAAAATCTTTCCATAAAAAGTTAGTAGTTTATTCATAAAAATCAGTAATCTATGTCTTAACTCCTAAAATAATTCATAATTATTATCATATACATATATACTTATTTATTTCATAGGGGTTCAGTTTTATACAAGCTTGATCTGAGAACCGAATCAAATTGATCGGCTCTCCATTTACATAACATGGAACCGAACCGCAACTTGTTCCAAATCAAACCAAACCACCCCAAAGCTATCGGTTTGGCTCGGTTCTCGGTTTGAACTGGACCAAGTTGAACCCCTAGGTTTTATAACGTTTAGGTTGACAATTTTTATTTTAAGTTCAATATTTTTATTGTCAAGTTAGACATTTTAAAAAAAAAATTTGAACTCAACAACAATATTGTCAAGCTTGACAATAAATAGTGATGAGTTCAACAATAAATAAAACTGTTAGGGCTTAAAATGGGTCGAGAGTTTAATATGGAATTTGAGTGATCTGAATCCGAATTTAGATGGTTTGGTTCTTTCAAGTATATCCAAATTAAAAAATGGGTCGGATATGGGTTAATGTCTCTCAACCCGAGTTGGATACAGATCTATCACTATATCTACCTAGATCTAAATGATATATTACTTTGTAAGTTGTATTATATATTTTTTGGAGAAAATTACTTAAAGGACCCTCGTGGAAGGGTTTCTTTCTAAATAGTCCATAAGTTTTGCATATTAGCTTGACAGGACATTGTAGACACCCCATTTTTGCATCCGCCTGATTAATCAACTCGTCAACCCGATCGCAAGGATTCCCAATGATGGATGTGTATTCCATTGCTTTATTTTGTTACCAGATGTGTTTCAGAAATCCGGATGAGGTATCTCGAACTGACAAAACCTTAGAAATCACGCTACGCTAGGAAAACACAACCCCAGAAACATCGAAATCATCATCTTGCAGACCAAAAAGAAGCTTCACGATAAAAATCACTAAAAATTGATCAAATTACCAAAATACCCCTAACCTCAAAATAACCTAGAGCCTACGTTACGCTTAGGAAAACTCTCTCGAACACATAAAATGACAAATCGGAATCAAATAAATCATTTCACCAATTTTAACAGAATTTGACAAAATTACGAAAATGCCCCTCACAAAGTTCACGACCATTTCACACAAAAAATTTTCATAAATAACACAAACCAACATTTCCATTGAATTCCTTACGAAAAACCGATTCTAAAACATCCTAGAACATTAAAAACCGACTTGAAACGTGAAAAGTCCTCTTCGGGGGCAAAACGGTAATTTCACAATTTTCATAATTAAAAAAATTCGAAATTAATAAATAAAACATTAAATAATTAAATTTAAACATTAATGAAATTAATTTAAAAATTTGAACCTAAAAAATCGATCAATCGGACTCTCAGGCAAAATTGTTGAGGGTTCGTGGGATATTTCTTTAATCAACCCCTAAAAACATCTATAAATAGAGGTGCTCACACCCTATTTTCGTATCAAATCAAAAACCCTAAGAGAAGTAGGTCTAGAAGCTCCCCTAGCCCCCCATAAACCCTAGTTTTGGAGCCCCAACTCCTTAGCTAACATCCCTCCTTCAATTTTAGTCTAGAAAACACCAAAAAGCCTTCTAAAAACATCCCCAAATCCGCAACGAACTTGAATAGTTCAGATTCAAAAATAAGGAGATACCTTGCCTCGGAGATCCGAAGTCAAATCCGGAAGCAGAACGTAGCAAGGGAACACGGTACAAGGAGTTCTTTTTGTCAGATCTGAGGGAACCAAGTCCTTGCCATCGGAAAGGTAAACCTTTTATTTTTATTTATTTTCTTATCTAGGTTTTAGCAATGTAATTTACTTGGGAATTTAGTAGAGACCGGCTTCGGGCTGGCGGGGTTGGTGCCTAACACCTTCCAACCCTGTAACTTGATCCCCGAATTCAGTTTTTGTTGTTGTTTTAGATTAGTTTTTATCCGTTTAGAGTCATTGATCGGTTCCTAGACCGTAATAACTAGGTGGCGACTCCCAAACCTCAAGGGTCAAAAGCGAATCCGCGCACCCCGCGGATCGAGGGCGCTTTCAGTGGCGACTCCACTGGGGACATTGAGGATCAAACTTGAAAAACCCCAAGTATGGGGACATTGCCAATGACCTAGTTTTATTTGTTTTGCTTATTTTATTTAATTTTTAGTTAGTTTCATGTTATTGTTTCTTTATTATTTTTATTTTTGTTGGTACGTCATTGATTGTTTGATTCTACTTGGAGCACTTTGATTTAACATATCATCTCTATGGTTTAATCAAGGGCCATTCGGAATGATCCGAAATAATACGAGATTTCGAAGGAATACTTTTATTGAGGATGAGATTTTTGGACCATGATTTTTTTTAGTTATTTGTTTTTTCGCTTATTAGGTAGGTATTCGTTTTTATTTTAGTTTATTAGGCAAGACATGCTGTCCATTGACAGCATATAGAGTTTCAAAAAAAAATAAAAAAAAAGCAACAAAAAGTTTCTACCAACAGCAGCCTCATTGGTGTGCCCCAAGTATAAAGCAATGTGAGCTTTTAAATCTAACGAATTTCATTTGGGTGCCATAAGCAAAAACCCATTATTTTCATTATTCAGCGTTTTAATCAAAAGCAACCTTCTTCCCCATTCGTTTCTATCAGTCCCAACAGAGACTCGAGATCAACTCCTCAAGGGTTCAAACCTATATTTTCGGTTTTGCGAAGCTCAAACGACCCAAAGCTTGGACGTTCGAGTTTGCTTTCAACCTCACGACACTCGCTTAAGATGTTTTCAATCGTGTTCTTCGCGTTCTCAACAGAAACCGCTCGGTCTGACTGAACTGTCCACTCTAATCGGTTTTAAGCCTTTAATGTTTGAAGAAGATTCCTGATCTCATCTGATTTAGAGACGTGAGGTTTAGAATCGTCAAACCTACCAATCTCGAAGGTTTCCTCGTGAAATCGTTGCCTCTTGTGGCTGTTATAGAAATGGCAGAGTTTTAATGGTTCAGATAGATTAAAATCATTGGCAGGAGGTTCATAGAGATTTTATTCGTCTTAGCAAACTGAAATGGTGAACAATTCGTCAAAAAATCCCATGTTACAGGTTGATCTCGACGCTGTTATAGGTTGATCTCAACGCTGGTCTGCTGTTATGAGTTGATCTAGACGTTAAGCTTCTGCTGATCTCGACGGTAATCTACTGTTAAGGGTTGATCTCGACGTTAAGCGTTGATCTCGACGTTAAGCTGCCGTTGAGCTTGACGCTGGTCTGCTGTCGATCTCGACGCTGGCCTGCTGTTATAGGATGATCTCGACGATTTAACCTGCTGTTATAGGTTGACTAGGCTGCTGTTATAGGTTGATCTCGACGTTGAGCTCGACGTTATCCTGCTGTTTTAAAACAAAATCAATTTTTTTTTTAAAAAAAAGAGGAAATTAATTTGTTTCTAAAAAAGAGAAAATCAAAAGAAAAAAAAAAGATTGGAGATTTTCTTTTCATAAAAAAAGGAGTTCAAAAAACAACAAAGTCATTTTCTAAATGTTACCAATAGCAACATATATGCAAGTTTTCTTTGTTTTGTTTTTTGAATTTCCTTGTTTGGGCTCAATTTATTTTAGAAAAAAATTAAAAAAAAAATGAATAAAACCATCCTCTTATTTCATTGATCATTATCATACCCTTAATCCGAAATTCTTAGAAATTTTGAATTATCTTTTGGTCACCCCAAAATGCCCTTGATTGGACTATAAAATTTGCGATGATCGGGTCTAATTGATTGTCACATACCGTATGTGCATGTTTAAATCGTGAACCGGACCATATTATTGATTCATGATGATTGCCTATTTAATGTGCTATAATGTCATTGGGAATACATGTTTGATGTTGGTCACAATGTTGATCATGATTAAATGTTTATGTGATTGGAATGGTGCTTAGATCCATATAATTCATGTTATAATGATTGGTTTGATTAGGCCATGGGCCCATTTGTTTGAAAAGGCCCCGGGCACACCCCACCCTACTTTGCACACACCACATGCACGTTTACCGCTTTACCCACTTACACGTCCCATTTAGCCAACGTGGTACTAGTGCGTGGCCCGGTCTCTTCGGAGATGCGTCGTCATTCATAAAACCCACAATTCCAGTCACGTACCTTAGGGTATATCGAACTGGGGCATCAATACCGTCTGATCAGGTGATTCTGAGAGACATATTGATGCACCCAGGCTGGGGTGACCTGAGCCTTTGTCCTATTGTAAGCCACACAGTCACATGTCCCGATTGCCAACGTAGTACTAGTACGTGGTCGGTCCCCTCGTGGGATGCCAAATCATTTATGAAAGCTACAACTCTTGACTCGTACCCGTAGGTATAAAAGATAATCTAAGTATATCAATTGCACTTCTTGGTCAAAATCGGTGCCTAAGCAAGATCTTGCCCCGCTGTACCCTACTGTACGAGGGGGATAGACTACGTCTATTCTAGACGAGAGGTATTTAAGTGGGCCCTTACTCAGCATTGTGCGCCACCTCTCAACTGGAGATCAAACTGGCTGTTTTTGACTTCAGAGAAGTGAATTGAGGTTTTAGATTATCACCTATACGGTATATCAAACCAAGTCACCACGTATCGAAAGGTATATAGGTGTGCTTGGGCAAGGGTGGCCAGATAAAAATGCATTGCACGTAGTAAGCTTAGAGTCTAGAAACCTTCCCAGTAGGTCACGACTCGAACTTATCGTGGGTGTTCCCGGGTTGTTTATTGAATGGAACATTTTGATTGATGAATGTAGGTGAATGATGAGATCAGAATGCATGTGAGTGATGTGAATGATGAAATCAAAGTGAATGATTGTCCTCAAGGATCAAAGAAATTTTATTTTTGAAAACTAAAATGGGTGCACCGACCCAATAAAAAATCCATCTCTTGCAAATGACCCAGCCCAACTCGATCCAACAATCCTAATGGATCGGGCCATTTAAATCGAAATAAAAATCAAATTTTCAAAGAAGAAAAATAGTTTACAAAGGGAAAGTATTTTCCAGAAAAAAATATTTTCCAAAAGAAGTGTTTTTCAAAAAAGTGTTATTCTCTAAAAAAATGTTTTATAAGAAAAAACGTTTTCCAAAAAAATATTTCCATAAAAATAAGATTTTCCAAGAGGAAATGCTTTCCAAATAAAAACTATTTTTCAGAGAAAAAATATTTTTCAGAAGAAAATATTTTCCAAAAGAAAAGAAAAAGAAGGAAAAATAATTTGCAAAAGATCTATTTTTGCATGAAAAGTTTTTATGGACCTTGGAAAACTACCAAAAAAATGTTGCAAAAAATAATCAGATTTGTGAAAATTTTTATATAATAAAAACATTATTGTCCAATAATTTTCAAGAGTACAACATAATTATTTTTCTTCTGAATAATCATTGAATTGATGAATTATTTAATGGATTGGTGCACAGAATTCGATAAAATCTCAGGGTTCATTTAAAATGTTATCAAGGGGGTGACACTAAATTGGTTAAATTTACCTTCAAAGAGGTTTTAAGGGTTATCATTGTATGTAAGCTCAATCGTCCATCGTCTAGCTAGGTTTGTAAATCCGGTCAGTTAGAATAAACGTCAATATCAAATCAACAGTCATAAATGACCTCAAAATTTCTCAACATCATCCAGTTGTTCTTTGAAGATCATAGTGCTTCAATCCTATCGGTTATAAGCAATATCTCAGTCCTCAGTCCTAATCAAACTTGTGTGGGTACTTGTCTTGAATTTTCATGAGTCATTTGGGTTAGCTCGAATCCTTTTTTCCAGCAAGGTCATGTCTTCTTTATATTGAGTCTACTCTTTCCTATTGAGTCAAGTTAGTTCATCGAGTCTATAGAGGTGTCTGTTGTCCCATCTGAAATTGATCGGATAAAGGAAATTTTTGAATACCTCGAGCGCATTAACGAATTAACTACTAATCTACCTTCAAGGACAGATTTTTCTCCTGAGCAAGAAGATAAGAGTCGGGCTCAAGAAAGCAAAGGTCATTGACCTCGGAACAGAAATAAATTCCTAAAGAGATTCAAATAGAAACCATCTTATCTCTAGAGGAACACAAGGGGATAATGAATTTTCTCAGAAATTTCAAAAGACTTGTTCGTGTGATCATATGAGGGTATGTTAGGTACAAGCTTGAGTGTTGTTCAACATGGACTAGATACTCGTCTATATCAATGGAATTAAAGAAGATATTATAAAATGTATCAGTGCTATCCTCACTACATCTTAAGTTGCAAATCATATATTATCAGTCGATATGGGGATACCTTTTGAATTGATATCTGATAATGGGTCGTACTTCAAAACATAAATCACTACTCTGTGTTTAAAGTTAAAGATCCGGAATCACAAATCATCCTCCTACCGTCCTCAAATCAATGGAACGGTTGAAGCAGTTAGTAAGAGTCTCAAGACTATCATCAGGAAAATGAGTCAATCACATCGATATTGGTCAGAAAAACTGCCATTTGCATTATGGACATATCGAACCTCAATTCGATCCTCCACTGGAGCTACTCCCTACTCCTTAGTGTATGGCATGGAAGCAGTCTTGCCAGTTGAAATGGAGATTCCATCTCTCAGGGTTCTGTTAGAAAGTCAGTTGTCAGAAGCAGACTGGGTTCGACAACGGTATGAAGAATTAAGTTTGATCGAAGAAAAATGACTGAGAGCGTTGTATCACGTGCAAGCTTATCAAAGAAGAGTCGCTCGTGCGTTTGACAAGAAAATCAAGGCCCGTCACTTACAAATCGGGGATTTAGTACTCACAGAGAACAGGGCACCTATTTTTGATCCCAGGGGAAAGTTGAAACCAAATTGGGGAGGTCCATTCATCATCAAAGAAATATTACCAGGAAAAGCTGTCAGACTTCAAGATCATGATGGAACCGAGTTACCAGAACCAACCAACCTTGACCAAATCAAACGGTACTACATTTAAGGAGGCCATCTTTGGCCGAATCAATTTCCTTGCTACCCAGTTCATTATCTCCTTTCTCAGCCCTTTGCAGCCCTTTCAAAAAAAAAATTGTGCCTTTTATTTCTTAGCCTGATCACCTAACCTAGGGGAGGGAAAATTTGAACTACGTTTTGGTCTGATCCCAAAATTCTGGGGTACGTAGGCAACCTGAGAAGTAACTTCAGGCCCGACCACATCAATAAAAAAAGTCTATTTCCCCACACAAAAAAATCAAAAAAATCAAAAAAATCAAAAAAAAAGAAAATTCAAAAGAAAAAGAAATTCAAAATGGGGAAGAAAATTTAAAGAAAAAGGAATAATTTAAAAGGAAATGCCACACAAGGGGCATTTGGGTTTTTGAGCCTCAAAATTCCTTTCTTTTTATACCCAGTCCTAAGCTTACCTATAAAAGTCCTCCTAAGTACCGTGCGAGAAGTCAAGGAAGATATCAAAGCATGATCAGACAGTAACTTCAGAAGTGTAGAGGAGAAAAAGAAGATAAAAAAATGATGAAGCCTACTAAGTTGAAAACCCGAAAAGGGCGACTTAGGCAAAAATTAAGGCAAGCTCGCAAGGTTGAAAATCTGAAAGGACAACTTTGGCAACAATTAGAGCCAAGAAAAAAAAAAGAAGCTCGCTAGATCGAAAACCTGAAAAGGCGATGTAGGCAAAAGTTAGAGCAAGCTCGCTAGATTGAAAACCTGAAAAGGCGATCTAGGCAAAAGTTAGAAAAAAAAAAGAAGAAAATCCCAAGCTGAGAGCGGTTCGAGCTGAAACATCAGAAGTCCGAATAATCGAGTTCAATACTTAGCTTAAATCAGGCATAGACTCAGAAGCCACAAGTATCTTGTCTACGATCGATCTGAAAATGTTTACTTCCCCAAGTGAACCAAGGGGGATAAGGGTGAATTCTATGATGAAACTCGAAAGGAAATAATTTTGTACTCTTGAGCCTGACTCAAAACCTTCAATAAAATTAATCAAAATTAAAAGTTGAGTCTTTATTGCGCTTGTGGTAATCAATTATTTCAAACCTTCATACAAGGGGCATTTTCTTTCTTTTTTAATGTAACTTTTCTCCCCTTATTCTAGGGGCATTTTTTTGCACGATGTGTTCAATTATTTTCAAGGCCATGTTCATTGTCAAACTAGAGGCGTTTTGCTTTTGAGCAATGTTAATCCTAAAAAATAATAGGAACCCCAAAGTAAGGTTACCCTCTTGATAACAGTTCTTTCGAAAAACTTTTGAGGTTCAAAAGAAATAAAAACTCAGGTTTTAAATTCATAAAACTTTTTGATAAATCCTTGAGGTTCAAACAAAAGCATATTGGATCTCACATAGGAGATATAACATTCTTTCGTTCTCCAGATTCTTTTCCAGATTCAATCATTCTTGGAATCAATCATTTCTCTTCCAGATTCATTATCTTCTAGATTTATTCATTCTCTGGTTCGTTCTAATCAGATTTCTCCAAAATTCATTCATTCCTCTGCCAGTTTTGTTCAGTTTCCGCCAAGGGTTATCTTGGATTTTGCTTAGTTGCCGCCAAGGGTTATCTTGGATTTTGCTCAGTTTCTGCCAAGGGTTATCTTGGATTTTGCTCAGTTGCCGCCAAGGGTTATCTTGGATTTTGCTCAGTTTCCGCCAAAGGATATCTTGGATTTTGCTCAGATGCCGCCAAGGGTTATCTTGGATTTTGCTCATTTTCCACCAGGGATATCTTGGATTTTGCTCAGATGCCGCCAAGGGTTATCTTGGATTTTGCTCAGTTGCCACCAAGGGTTATCTTGGATTTTGCTCAGTTTCCGCCAAGGGTTATCTTGGATTTTGCTCAGTCTCCGCCAAGGGCTATCTTGGATTTTGCTCAGTTGCCGCCAAGGGTTATCTTGGATTTTGCTCAGTCTCCGCCAAGGGTTATCTTGGATTTTGCTCAGTTGCCGCCAAGGGTTATCTTGGATTTTGCTCAGTCTCCGCCAAGGGTTATCTTGGATTTTGCTCAGTTGCCGCCAAGGGTTATCTTGGATTTTGCTCAGTTGCCGCCAAGGGTTATCTTGGATTTTGCTCAGTTTCCGCCAAGGGTTATCTTGGATTTTGCTCAGTCTCCGCCAAGGGTTATCTTGGATTTTGCTCAGTTGCCGCCAAGGGTTATCTTGGATTTTGCTCAGTCTCCGCCAAGGGTTATCTTGGATTTTGCTCAGTTGCCGCCAAGGGTTATCTTGGATTTTGCTCAGTCTCCGCCAAGGGTTATCTTGGATTTTGCTCAGTCTCTGCCAAGGGTTATCTTGGATTTTGCTCAGTTGCCGCCAAGGGTTATCTTGGATTTTGCTCAGTCTCCGCCAAGAGTTATCTTGGATTTTGCTCAGTCTCCGCCAAGGGTTATCTTGGATTTTGCTCAGATGCCGCCAAGGGTTATCTTGGATTTTGCTCAGTTATCGTCGAGGGTTTTCTCAAAATTTTACTCAAATTATGCCCAGTTTATGCTCAGTCTATGCTCAATTTATGCTCAGGTTTTGCTCAATTTTCACAATGCACACACTTGCACATTTGCACTTTTTAGTCAGGGAGAATTCTCTAAAATTCAAGGATCTGACACTGTCAGTGAGAGTTTGCGCTCAAGGACCTGACAACCTTTTAATTCGGGGAGAGCTTTACCCTCAAGGATCCGAACACCCTGACGAATTGCTAAATCAGGCTGCAAAATGAACTGTCACTAGCTTTGGCATTCGGATATCGCACTATCTACCAAAATAGATTTGCTATCTAGTTTGCTTCAATCCTCTGCCAAAGAGGGGCATCTGTAGACACCCCATTTTTGCATCCGCCTGATTAATCAACTCGTCAACCCGATCGCAAGGATTCCCAATGATGGATGTGTATTCCATTGCTTTATTTTGTTACCAGATGTGTTTCAGAAATCCGGATGAGGTATCTTGAACTGACAAAACCTTAGAAACCACGCTACGCTAGGAAAACACAACCCCAGAAACATAGAAATCATCATCTTGCAGACCAAAAAGAAGCTTCACGATAAAAATCACTAAAAATTGATCAAATTACCAAAATACCCCTAACCTCAAAATAACCCTAGAGCCTACGTTACGCTTAGCAAAACTCTCTCGAACACATAAAATGACAAATCGGAACAAAATAAATCATTTCACCAATTTTAATAGAATTTGACAAAATTACGAAAATGCCCCTCACAAAGTTCACGACCATTTCACACAAAAAAATTTCATAAATAACACAAACCAACATTTCCATTGAATTCCTTACGAAAAACCGATTCTAAAACATCCTAGAACATTAAAAACCGACTTGAAACGTGAAAAGTCCTCTTCGGGGGCAAAACGGTAATTTCACAATTTTCATAATTAAAAATTCGAAATTAATAAATAAAACATTAAATAATTAAATTTAAACATTAATGAAATTAATTTAAAAATTTGAACCTAAAAAATCGATCAATCGGACTCTCAGGCAAAATTGTTGAGGGTTCGTGGGATATTTCTTTAAGGACCCCTCCATTTGGGGGTCCAAAGAATTAAAGAAATAATGGAAGAGGGTTCTCCAAAAATCAAAGTAAATCAAGCAAGACTAAGGTCAAGGTATTAAAGTCAATCAAGTGAAACTGAAGTCAAAATTAAAGTCAATTAAGCAAGACTGAAGTCAAGATATTAAAAGTCAATCAATTAAGACTAAAGTCAAAACATTAAAAGTCAATCAAATAAGACCAAAAGTCATAATGGAATTCTAATTAAATAATAACTCTATCTAATAGAGTTCTAACTTAAAAACAATTCTACCTAAAACAATTTGAATTAAAATACAATTCTACCTAAAACAATTTGAATTAAAACACAATTCTACCTAAAACAATTTTAACTAAAACACAACTCTAATTAAAAGATCTCTAATTAAACACTAACTCTACCCAAATCAACCCCTAAAAAATCTATAAATAGAGGTGCTCACACCCTATTTTCGTATCAAATAAAAAACCCTAAGAGAAGTAGGTCTAGAAGCTCCCCTAACCCCCCATAAACCCTAGTTTTGGAGCCCCAACTCCTTAGCTAACATCCCTCCTTCAATTTTAGTCTAGAAAACACCCAAAAGCCTTCTAAAAACATCCCCAAATCCGCAACGAACTTGAAGAGTTCAGATTCAAAAACAAGGAGATACCTTGCCTCGGAGATCCGAAGTCAAATCCGGAAGCAGAACGTAGCAAGGGAACACGGTACAAGGAGTTCTTTTTGTCAGATCTGAGGGAACCAAGTCCTTGCCATCGGAAAGGTAAACCTTTTATTTTTATTTATTTTCTTATCTAGGTTTTAGCAATGTAATTTACTTGGGAATTTAGTAGAGACCGGCTTCGGCCGGGCGGGGTTGGTGCCTAACACCTTCCAACCCCGTAACTTGATCATCGAATTCAGTTTTTTTTGGTTTTAGATTAGTTTTTATCCGTTTAGAGTCATTGATCGGTTCCTAGACCGTAATAACTAGGTGGCGACTCCCAAACCTCAAGGGTCAAAAGCGGATCCGCGCACCCCGCGGATCGAGGGCGCTTTCAGACATTTAGTAAACTTTTTCTTTCTTAATAGTCCCTCGTACTGTCAAGTTCATATTTTTTTATTGTCGAACACGACGCTTTGTTATTTAGTGTCGAGTTCACATTTTTTACTGTCAAACTCACCACTATTTACTGTCAAGTTCACAATTTTTTTAAATAAAAAGTGGTGAACTTGACATTGGTAAAACCTACCCATTTTCAATTTTTGAATTTTTTCGACTAGAATACATGGAAAGATTGACTAAAAACTTGAGATAATGACCTATTTAAATGATTTCAACCCAAAAGAACCATTAATTGATCAATTTTCATTCAAAAATTAAGAAAAAAAAAATGAAAAAATCCTAATTTTTTTAAACATATATCTTCAAAATATTTGAAAAATCCTTGAAAATGACGTCTTCTTATTTCTTAAATTCTTTTTATTGGAATGGAGTCTTCAAAACTCGATTGAGATGTCAAAAATCTAATTTTTGGATGAAAATGATAAGTTCGAACGGTTAAGGCATTCAATCTTGAGAAATGTGGGAGATGAGGTCCAAGGACCATTTAGAAAGAAAAAGCTTACTAAATGTCTTGCGAAGCAACTGCTGAAAACTTAGGAACTAGTTTGAAAGAAGTCCCACTGCGACGGGCCTTTAAGTAATTTTTCTTATTTTTAGGATATTTTTTCACAATAAACAAGTGTTGGACATAATGGCTTAGGCCTCCATCCATAAAGGAAGAGGTTTTTAGCTAGTACTAATGAGTCTAATAATAAAAATATTGAATTCAAAAATAAAAATTGTTGACATCGCCGTTGTAAAACTCACTTGTTTTGATTTTTTTCAAGTTTTCTAACTAAAATACATGGAAAGATCGACTTCAAACTTGACATACGACTTGTGTAGATGATTTCAAACCAAAAGAACCATCCTTGATCGATTTTCATCCAAAATCAAAGTAAAAGAATTGAAAAAATCCTAATTTTTTATATACATCTTCAAAATGCTTGAAAAAACCCTTGAAAATGATTGCTTCTTCCTTCTCAAATCATTTTCATCGGAATAGAGTCTCCAAAACTTGACCAAGATATCGAAAAACCTATTTTTTAGGATGAATATGGTGAGTTTGAATGATTAGGGCAATATCAACATTTCAAACATAAGATATGTCTATAGTAGGTTTATGGATTGATTAGAAGAAAAGGATTTTTCTAAATGGATTATTTATTTAACCCTTAAAAGTCAAGGACTAGTTAGAAAGAAAACCTTCCGCCATGCCCATGGACCATTAAGTAATTTTCCCAACTTTTATGGGTTGTCTATTAATTTCTTACATGACTATAATAGAGAAAGAATAAGAAATTATTTTTGGTGTTTGTAGTTGCTCATTGATGGTTCCAATTTTCCAGACCAAAAGCCTCGATTTCTATGAACCACATTTGAAAATAAAAAGTCCTGATTGTAGTGCCATATTTGAAGATACCATCCATACTCAAATATAAAAGGGTCACTACTTAGGGCGAAATTGAAAGTAACCCTATATGACCACAGAAAAAAGATGGCCTTATCAATAAATAGAAAACATCAGCAATGTTTGTAACATGCCATCTTTATTTAAGTATGATTATTAACTAATTCAACTAAGTTAACTAGAGCGATCCAATCGGTTTGGCGACAGTCAACCATCGTTCTTGAGTGCAAATATAAGGAATTTTCGTTTACATTATAATGGAAAATTTATGACTTCAAAAGAGTTTATTATAATTTTATTTCTTGGATTACAAAACTATTGGCACCCCAACTAAATTTTAAAATTAATAGGGTGAGAATATCATTTTCTCACTTTAGAAAGAACATTTAGGTTTGGATATTTTCTTCTCTTTGATGCAGAGATACCAAAGAGTAAAGACTATAAAAATCAACATCAAAATGTCAAAGTAGACATCGTTGTTGTTATCAAGTTGTTATTTTCACTGGGTTATCACTGTTGGTAGCAATTCGTGGATTTAAATTTTTTTTTATTATAATGGTTACATTGATGGTAAATAGATGGAGAAGGGTCTAATTGAACTTGTTAAGAAACTAGAGTTTGCCCTTGCTTATGGCTTGGGCGTCCCCTTTGGGGGTGAAAGAGGAAAAATAATAAAGTTAGGGGGATATTATTAAAACCAATTTGGTCTTGTAGAAGTAAAAGTGAAAAATTAATAAAGTTGGAAATGTATTATTAAGAAACAAAGAGAAGAGGAAAGACAATAGAATTGAAGAGGTAATATTGGAAAAGGAGATAAGGAAGAAAGTCAATCAAGTTAGGAGTATTCTTTGAAAGAGGAATGAGAGAAGAGAAAAAAGATAAAATTAGGATTGACAATGGATCAATTCGATACTGGATCAATACTAATCCGAAACCTCTGTCTTTTGATCCAAATTTGATATGTTCTGATCATATTAATGGATTTTTGAACTAAATTAGATCTGATTGAGATTTTACTCACCCAAATAAGATCTAACACCTAATTTTTATATTTATTTTTTATTAAGGAAATTGGATTTTGGGAAGAAAGACATGGGTTCGAAGGAGTGTGTCTGGAGAACTTTGAGAAGAAATCAGAGATGGGTCGAACTATGGCGCTCCGCCAAACACTAACACAAAGCCCCATGTTAGATCTCAAGGCATAAGGTGGCGCCTCGAAATTTCGGCATGGTCTCGTTCAACCTGCACCTAATAGACGACATACATAATCCTATATATATATAAATACAAAATATGATATTAGTCGAAGCCTATATACATCTATTAAATAATGATAGATCAAATTGTGGAAGGATAAACAAAATATAGGATTATACAAACATTCCTCACTCTAATAAAAGTTCAAACGCTCAGTACAAAATCTCTAATACTCCGGGACAAATGGACACCATTAGGGAGTATAGCCCCAATATTCACCAGGTGACGAACTTTGGTTGTCTATCTGACCCACCACATGATCCTCACTCGTGTTTTATACCTACCTCGCCAAGCTATGAGTCTGAAACTAAAAAATGGAGAATGAAAGGGTAAGTAACAATGATTACCTAATAGGGAAGAAAACAATTTCTACCAATAACCTCTCCAAACATGAACAAATAAACATACTGAATCATTTTAAAATATGCAAAGTTTTACAGAAGCAACTAACATCAATCAACAGTACTCACTATAACATTTTCTTTTTACACAAATCTAATTGACCAAATGAAAACATTAAATATGCATTTCATTTTATATATCAAAATAAGGTAACAAATAGATAATACACAATGGTGCAGTAGTGAAATTAGAAAGCTGGGATTCACGACTGGATTACTCCTAGTCGGGACATGATGCTTCATAATAAAATATTAGTTCCTAATTTTGTGGATTGTCATTGATTACCACACTTGCGGGACTATTTATCAGGCTCAGACTGGCCGTTTGACGTGACTGTAAGCAATGAGTCTCTTTTCTATGTGTCAGAACGTTCGACTACTATAAATTGTTAGTGATGACTAACTAATCATCTTCGTCTATACCTATCAGGCGTGCATGTGATTCTCAAATATGCAAACCATTCGTATACAAGCACATTTACATTACAAGTTCACTGATAAGGATAGAGTGGAATAAATCTGGATTCTAGTTGTAACTCCACTCTCATATGCGTCCCATACTAAGTATGAGCTTGGTGGTTCCTACTGTACATCCCAGGATAGTACACAAATCCGGATGATATGATGCACTATCCTTTCAAGTATTCACAGACTCTTTAACAGCTCAAAAAATAGCTATATATATTATTTTCATTTGAAAACAAAAGAGAAATTAACAATACAAGGTTGATAATAGATATTCAGTTTCCTACTATGCAACTGTAGCCACCTGGCCTAAAATAAATAAAGGAACAAAAAAGTAAACAGCGTATCGTGTTAACAGAAAGTAAATAAAATGCAACCAGTAACATTATCCCTGGATATCCGTTCACCAACCTACACACAACACAACAATGTAAAATGTAGACATTTTACTGTTTCATACCATTTTTCCCTTTTGTCGATTTTCATAGTTTTCAATTTCTCAAATAAAATATCCACTTCTTGATATTCATCAACTCAATATGAGTTCATTGCATATTGAATCATTTTTTAAACTATGAAATTCATTTTTATCAATAACATTGAAAAAATACAAATTTAGATCAAAACGAGGTCTGAACGGTGCACAGGACCCAACTAATGGAAATAACCCAATGAAATATCCTGCCAACATATAATTTGTTATAAAATACAATTAAATATATCAAATATGCAAGTTTTGGCGTGAATTTGAAATAACCAATTAAATTCTAAATTTGTGGAAACATATCACAAATTTTTGATAGAATCATAAATGCAATTTTTACAATCTACGATTACTAATAGAAATTGAAAGTTCCTTATAGTCTTTGCGAAAGAATTGAAACGCGTGTGCGGAAATCAAGACGGTCGGCATGGAAAGCGAGGTGGATTGGACTTCGAGATGGTTGATTTTTGAATTTGACCTAATAGTTTTGAAGATCTCGACACAGTCGTCCTTTCTTCATTCTACGATGGAAGACGATTTGACCTCGAAATAAGCAAAATTCGAGTTAAAAGTTATGAAACTCTTGTATATATAAACGGCTAATTTTTTATGATACAAGGTGAAAGAGAAGATGAAACAAAAAGAAGTTGGGTGGGTTTTGTAGATGTCGAGGTTGCGGACTTTTTTTCCTTTTGCGATGGATCTGAGTTTGAATATTTGAAAAAAAATAATTTAAATCCATTGACTGGTTTTGGATTGTTTAAAGCCAAGATGAATAGTAAAAAATATAAAAAATTTATTTATATAAAATTTTGGGACAATTTCGATATTTTACCAATTATTTCATTCGACAATAACTTGACCGTTCGGACTACAAAAGTAACGAGTGAATATTTTATTTTGTTTAATTTTTCATTCCGGATCTAATGGTGTATTCAAATTATACAAATTCTATCTCTAACAAAAATTTACATTTTTGGCCCGTTGGGACTCTAAAATTGATGTCATTTTCATTTTTGATGATAATTCAACTTTTTGGACTCCGAAAATGATAAGTAAATAGTCAATTTTCTATAATTTTTCATTAAGAACCCAATGGTCTGATCGAATCTTAATAATTCTTCTTATAGTAAAAATTCATTATTTTAGCCTATTCCGACTCGGTAATTGAGAATTTTGTAATTTTTCTGTTCGGACTGACATTTGAACGTGCTTACAGGTTAAAGTATGTTTTTTGATCATTTTAAATCTAATGGTGAGGTCAGATTCCATTAAAAATAATCAGAAACATCTTAAAATTTTACCCCTAAGTCCCACTTTCAGGATTTTCTCAAAATTTCACTATTTATTTTTTCCTCGAGATATGAATAAAAAATTTGGGATTTTACATTCCCCCCTTAATAAAAATTTTGTCCTCAAAATTAAAATCATAACTTATCAAGCTTTGTCGCCATTCCACTAACACGACATGTATAATTATCTTCTATTCTTGGTTATAAACCAATATCATTTTCAATTTATAAATCTTATGTCACCTATTTTTCATCAACCCAATACATCCATCAATTAATCAGTCTAAATCACTCTCATAGTCCAACTAATCATTTATTTGTATAACCCTAAGACAACAATCAATTCACATTGTCCCACTTTCCCACTAGTATCCATCAACAACAATCATTTCCCATCTTCTCTATTTTTTACCTTTACTTCTCTCACCAATTACATTGTCTATTATGTTTTACTCATAGTTGCCGTGAATATTATTCTTCAATGCATAGACTTACCGCAAATACACTACTACTATTTGCACACCAGTTAATACTTCTTAATAAAATAATACACAACATCCACACTTAATATACCTCTACTATAATACAAATGTCTACTAACACTAAATTTGCAAACTGCATTAAAATCTCCATTCCCAATACACCACTATCTTTATATTCAATACAATATTCCATTTTCTACTCTATCTTACCATACTTATTTCATTAACACTCTTTGCCCCATATTACCTCAATAACTTTTTATCAATCATAATCTCCATGTGGTGTAGATAATTTCATTACTCAACTCATGTTAGTAGTTTCTAGATCTAGTAAGTGTATAAAAGTTCAATAGAAGTATATGATCTAGAGGAACCAGTATTGAATGGAACTCCACGTTTTAATATTATAATTTGAAACTGTACCTTCCAAAATTTCGTCGGAGACATGTACTTTCTATTAGGTCACAACCCTTGCTCGTGACTGTAATAGATGGTACTCTCTCCTTACATGTCCCACCTGAATACACATGTAACATGTCAACGATCTTGTTTTCGTAGGTTTCTGTGGAGTAAGCAATTGGTAAACTGGAGCCTTCATGCTCTGAACTTGCCTTGTTGGTTCCTTTGACCATGTTGACATTATTGGAGCTCCAACTGCTCTATAACTCAGTGATAGGAAACTCTATAACTCAGTAGTAGAGGAATTCTATATTGTGGATACATTGATCTGGGGGAGTTTGGCCTCGAATACATCAGATCTTGTCCGGATCTGATCTGGGAAGAAAAGATATCTAAGGTCGACTAATTTGTCCCCTAAAGGTCTGTAACTTCATTTCTCCTCGTTCTATCTTCTAAGCTCGATTCATCGTATCTCTATAATTGGTAGTCTCAATCATTGACCTCTTGGCCCTTAGGTAGGGTCATAGTCCTCTGAAAAAACTGCGGGCTTTCTGTAAATCAGTCAGAATGAGTTCGGGTGTATATCGTGATAATCTGGTGAATCTCAGCTCGTAATTTGTAACGGATAGATTGCCTTGCATCAACCCTGAAAATTCTTGATGTTTGATCTCTTGAGCTGTCTCGGATATGAATTTGTCTAAGAACATCCTCTCAAAAATCAGTCCCCACTCGAAAGGTCTATCGCCTAAAACATTCATCTTGGACCGCCACCAATGGCTAGCATCCTCATCGAACTGAAATGTAGTCACCATTAGCCATTGGTTTCTCGGGCACTGCATGACACTCAAAATCTCTCGGATTTTCAAAACTCACTTATTGACCTCAATCGGATCGAAAAAGTTCCCAAATCTCGATGGACGTAATTGTTGGAAATTCTACAACCACTTATTTAGATTTACCTGTCCTTTGGACTGGGGAATTCTCTCATTCTTCAAAGGCACGACCTGTGGTAGTGGTCCCTGAGGTGGAATAGTATTTACCTCGTGTGAAGAAGTCCAGCACTTCCTCATTTATTTGATTTAATGGTGCACCTTGCAACTGTGGTAACTCTTGTACCATTTCTTGCTTTCGATCACTAGTCTTGTCTGTTCGGGGTGGAACGAGTACGTTATCAACTTTAGTAAAATTTGGTGACCTTATTGTTCCCTGAATTGGATTTTTTAGCATTTTTCTGAGCCACACATCCTTAATCAATTGACATCGACTAGAACATTACTTTCCTTTATGTCCCGATTTGTCACATTCATAACATACCACAACTCTTTCTTTCGATTGATTTAGTAGTATATGTTGTTATTTGTTATAAAATTTTTCCATTCATTGAGTTAGTATGTCTATCATATCACTCCTCACGTATGGTTATTTTTCTTATGAATTTGCTAGTTTCGTAATTGTTTGTCTCTTATTAAATACTAATTGTCTTCCTTCCATTTGGCTTTGAGGTGGTGGTGGTTGTATTATTCATATTTCCTCTTTGAACTTGACATGAGACTCATCCATTTGTCCCATGAATGACATTAGTTATGCTATCAGGTCAGTAGTTTGATCCAAAATATGTCTCGTCCTTGTTACATTTCGACCTTTGCCTCGTCCACTCCTCTCACTTGTGTTTATCCGTAACATGACACTTGTTAGAATAAGCCAAAATCGTTCTTACGTAGCTATGAATTGCTATAATAGCTTAGAACTTAGTAATGGACTCTATTTCCATTACTATTAGAACAAACCTAGAATCTTATCCAATGCTTATTAGGCTTTATAGACTTCTAGACACGGAAGAACTCCTAATTCTAATACGGAATTACTAATGAACTCGGATACCAAATTCCTAGTGATACTCTATAATTATCATTTTAATATTTGTGATATCAGCCAACTCTTCAAAACATTGCAGATCAGTATCCCATAGGCATCCTATACTTCTCAAGTCATTTCACAAAGTTGGACTAGAGTCAAGCTCAACAGGGTCTTCTTTCCCCGCTGATTCTGCCAAGCCCGTTCCCTTGGCTGTGATTTCACTGGATAGTAGACAGGGACAGTGGGAATCTCGTTAATCCATTCATGTGCGTCACTAATTAGATGACGAGGCATTTTGCTAACTTAAGAGAGTCATAGTTACTCTCACCGTTTACCCGCGCTAAGTTGAATTTCTTCACTTTGACATTCAGAGCACTGGCAAACGCTAATACAAAGTCCTATGTCAGATCTCGAGGCACATGGTGGCGCCTCGAAATTTCGGTATGGTCTCCTCTGTTTATGTTAGCATTTCCAAGGCGTTCAACCTGCACTTAATAGACGACATACATAATCCTACATTTATACATACAAAATATGATACTAGCGGAAGCTTACATAAGCCTATATCTATTAACGAACGATAAATCAGAGTGTGGAAGGATAAACAAAATATATGATTATAAAAACATTCCTCACTCTAACAAAAGTCCTAACACTCAGTACAAAATCTATAATACTCCGGGACAAATCGACAACACTAGGGGGTATAACCCCAATACTCACTAGGTGACAAACTCTGGTTGTCTATCTGATCCACCAGATGATCATCACTGGTGCTCTATACTTGCCTCGCCAAGCTCTGAATCTGAAACTAAAAAATGAAGAAGGAAAGGGTGAGTAACAATGATTACCCAATAGGGAAGCAAACAATTTCTGCCAATAATCTCTCCTAATATGAACGAATAAACATATTGAATCATTTTAAAATATGCAAAGTTTTACAGAAGAAACTACGATTAACTGGTACATATAGCCAATGATGAGCAACTAAACATTTTAAAACTCACATTACATCAATCAACAGTACTCACTATAACATTTTCTTTTTACATAAATCTAATTGACCAAATTGAAACATTAAAAATGTATTTCATTTTATTTATCAAAATAAGGCAACAGATACATAATACATAAGATGCAGTAGTGGAATTAGAAAGTTGGGATTCATGATTGAATTACTCCCAGTCGGGACATGATGTTTCATAATAAAGTATTAGTTCTTGATTTTGTGGCTGCTCGCTGTTTACCACACTTGCGAAACCATTTATCCGGCTCAGACTGATTGTTTGACGTGCCCGTAAGTAATGGGTCTTTTTTCAATGTGTCAGAAAGTTCAACTACTATAGATTGTTAGTGATCACTGACTAATCATCTTCGTCTATGCCTATCAGGCGTGCATGTGATTCCCAAATATGCAAACCATTCGTATACAATCACCTCTGCATTACAAGTTCACTGATAAAGATAGAGAGGAATAAACTCGGATTCTAGTTGTGACTCCACTCTCATATGCGTACCATACCACGTATGAGCTTGGTGATCCTTACCGTACATCCCAAGATAGTATACCAATCCGAATGATATGACGTAGTATCCCTTCAAACATTCACTGACTCTTTAACAGCTCACAAAATAACTACATATATATATATATATATTATTTTCATTTGAAAAAAAAAATTTAACAATACAAGGTTGAGAATAGATATCCAATTTCCCACCATGCAATTGTGGCCACTCGGCTTAAAATAAATAACGGAACGGAAAAGTAAACAGTGCCTCGCGCTAATAGAAAGTAAATAAACATGCAATCAGTCACATTATCCTTGGATATCCGTTCATCAACCTACACAAAACACAATAATGTAAATTGCAGACATCACCCATCGGGTGTGATTATGACATTTTACCGTTTCATACAATTTTTTTTTCGATTTTCACAGTTTTCAATCTCTGAAACAAAATATCAACTTTTTGATATTTATCAACTTAATATGAGATCATTGAATATTAAATCATTTTTTCAACTATGAAATTTATTTTTGTTAATAATATTAAAAAAATACAAAACTTAGATCAAAACGGTGTCCGAGCGGTGCACAGGATCCAACTGACGGAAATAACCCGGTAAAATAACCTACCCACGTATAATTTGTTATAAAATACAATTAAACATATCAAATATGCAAGTTCTGGCGTGAATTTGAAATAATCAATTGAATTCAAAATTTGTGGAAACATATCATAAATTTTTGATAAAATCATAAATACAATTTTCACAACCTACGATTACTAATAGAAATTAAGAGTTCATTATAGTCTCTGTACGAAAGAATTGAAAGGCATGCACGAAAATTGAGGTGATCAGCATGAAAAGCGAGGTGGATCAGACTTTGAGATGGCTGATTTTTGAATTTGACCCGATAGTTTTGAAGATCTCGACGCCGTCGTCCTTTTTTCCTTCTACGACGGAAGACGATTTGACCCCGAAACAAGCGAAATTCGAGTTAGAAGTTACAAAACTCCCGTATATATAAACGATTGATTTTTGATGATACGAGGTGAAAGATAAGATGAAACAAAAAGAAGTTGGATGGGTTTTGTAGATGTCGAGGCTGCGGACCTTTTTTCTTTTTGCGGAGGATATCAACTACGGCTCGTTCGCGTCGAATTTGAGTTTAAAATTTTGAAATTTTTTTTAAAATCGTTGGTTGGTTTTATGCTGTTTAAAACGAAGATGAATAGTAAAAAAAATTAAAAAATTTATTTACATAAAATTTTGGGATAATTTCGATATTTTGGCTATTGTTTCATTCGACAATAACTTGACCGTCCGGGCTCCAAAAGTAACGAGTGAATACTCCATTTTGTATAATTTTTTGTTCCGGATCTAATGGTATGGTCAAATTGTACAAATTCTGTCTCTAAAAAAAATTTACATTTTTGACCCGATGGGACCCTAAAATTGACATCATTTTCATTTTTGAAGATAATTCGACTTTTTGGACTTCGAAAATGACAAGTAAATAGTCTATTTTCTTTAATTTTTCATTACGAACCCAATGGTATAATCGAATCTTAACAATTCTTTCTCTAGTAAAATTTTAGCCTATTTTAACTCTGGAATCGAAGATTTTGTAATTTTTCTATTTGGACTCGTATTTGAGCGTGTTTACATGCTAAAGTATGTTTTTCGATTATTTTGAACCTAATGGTGAGGTCATATTCCATTAAAACTCATCAGAAACATCCTAATATTTTACCCCCTAAGTCCCACTTTTAGGATTTTATCAAAATTTTACTATTTATTTTTTTCTCGATATACGAATAAAAAATTTGGGGTTTTACACGAACCCAATATAGAGAACATCTATGATCAAAGAAAATAAAAAAAAATAATAAGGGGAATGAGATTAAAGAAAGAATACAAGTCCATAAAGGGAAAAATCGCAAATTTGATCTGATTTTTCATCCACCATGTCCATAAAAATGATGTTAGGACAAAACAAGTTGAATTTTTAGGTCATTACGTTCTCCCCCTCTCCTCCCCTTGCAAAAAATTTATCATCGTAATTTAAAATCATATCTTAATCCAGAAATAACTTTAGAAATCAAGCCTGTATGTTTGATTCCTTTTCCCAAGTCACTTATTCCATTTTGTGATGTCTCCATAACACTTTGACCATGGGGATTATGCGAGATCTCAATTTCTTATCTTTTCTATCCAGAATTTGAGCTAATCCTTCCTCATACAAAATATCTTTATCGACTTCTAATGACAGTAACTCAACCACGTGTGAAGGATTTGAATCATACGTACTTAACATAGACACATGAAAAACATTATGGATCTGCTCCAATTGAGGGGGTAGTATCAATCTGTATGCTACTAGGCCTATTATCTTAGAAATCTCGAATGGTCCCATATATCGTGACGTTAGTTTTCCTTTCATGCCAAATTTGGAGATCCCCTTCCTAGGTTATATATTCAAGAACACCATATCTCCTACCTCAACTTCCATTGATCTCCGCTTATGTTAGCATAACTCTTTTATCTGCTTTGAGCCATTTTAGTCTCTTCCTAATTTTTTTGACTTTCTTTGTTATTTCTTCAATTAATTCTAGACCCATCAAAATCGTATCCTTGACTTCTTTTCAACATATCGGTGACCTACATGGTCTGCCATACAATGCCTCAAAAGAAGCCATGCCTATACTAGCTTAATAACTATTGTTGTATGAAAATTCAATCAAGGGTAAGTGTGTCTTCCAACTATGTCCGAGATCTAATACATATGCACGAAGCATATTGTAGACACCCCATTTTTGCATTCAACTGATTAATCAATTCATCAATCCGATTGCGACGGTTCCCAATGATGGATGATTATTCCAATGCTTTATTTGTTACTAGATATGTTTCAGAAATTCGAATGAGGTATTTCAAACTAACAAAATTGTAGAAACCATGCTACGCTAGGAAAATATGACCCTAAAAATATAGAAATCATCATTTTTCAAACAAGAAGAAACTTTACGATAAAAATCACTGAAAAATGACTAAATTACCAAAATACCCCTAACCTCAAAACAACCCTAGAGCCCACATTACACTTAGGAAAATCTTTTCAAACACATAACATAACATATTGAAATCAAAGAAACCATTTCGTCAATTTTCACAAAATTTGATAAAATCACGAAAATGCCCCTCATAAAGTTCACAACCATTTCGCATAAAAAATTTCATAAATGACACAAACCAATATTCCTATTGAATTCCTTATGGAAAATCGATTTCAAAACATCCTAGAACATTGAAAAACAACTTAAAACGTAAAAAATCCTCTCCAGGGGTAAAACTGTAATTTTATAATTTTAATAATTAAGTTTTTTAAAATTAATAATTAAAATATTAATTAATGTAAAGTGAAATCCTAATTAAAATTAAAGTCAATCAAGTAAGACTTAAGTCAAAATCTTAAAATCAAGTCAATCAAGTAAGACTTAAATCAAAATCTTAAAATCAAGTCAATCAAGTAAGACTTAAATTAAAACCCTAAATTCTAGTCAATCAAGTAAGACTTAAGTTAGAACCCTAAATTCTAGTCAATCAAGTGAGACTTAAGTCAAAATCCTAATCAACCTAATATAATTCTAACCAAACCTTAACCCTAATAGAATTCTAATTAAACTCTAAAACTACTTAATAGAATGCTAATTAAATTCTAAAACTATCTAATATTGTAGACACATCATTTTGCACTCGCCTGATTAATTAACTTATCAACCCGATTGTGACGGTTCTCAATGATGGATGGTTATTCTAATGCTCTGTTTGTTACTAGATATGTTTCAAAAATTCGGATGAGGTATTTCAAACTAACAAAATTATAGAAACCACGCTACGCTAGGAAAATATAACCCCAAAAACATAGAAATCATGATTTTTAGAGAAAAAAAATTTTACAATAAAAATCACTAAAAAATGACCAAATTGTCAAAATACCCCTAATTTCAAAACATCCCTAAAGCCTACATTACGCTTAGAAAAATCCTTTCAAATACATAAAACAACAAATCGAAACTAAATAAATCATTTTGTCAATTTTCACAAAATTTGACAAAATTATGAAAATACCCCTCATAAAGTTTATGACCATTTTGCATAAAAAATTTCATAAATGACAAAAATCAATATTCACATTGAATTTCTTATGAAAAATTAATTCCAAAACATCTTGGAACATTAAAAAATGACTTAAAATGCAAAAAATCTTTTTTGAGGGTAAAATGATAATTTTATAATTTTAATAATTAAAAATTTTGAAATTATTAATTAAAAAATTAATTAATGTAAAGTGAAATCCTAATTAAAATTCAAGTCAATCAACTAAGATTTAAGTCAAAATCCTAAAGTCAAATCAATCAAGTAAAACTTACGTCAAAACCCTAAATTCAAGTCAATCAAGTAAGACTTAAGTCAAAACCCTAAAGTCAAGTCAATCAAGTGAGACTTAAGTCAAAACCTTAATCAATCTAATAAGACCAAAGTCAAAAATATAATAGAATTCTAATTAAATTTTAAAACTATCTAAAAGAAATCTAATTAAACTCTAAAACTATCTAATAGAATTCTAATTAAACTATAAAATTGTCTAATGTAATTTTAATTAAACATTAATTATATTTAAAATAATTCTAAATAAACAATAACTATATCTAAAATAATTCTAATTAAACACTAATTCTATCTAAAAAGTACCTAAAAAATCTATAAATAGGGGTTTCTACAACTTATTTTCGTATTAAAAAATAAACCCTAAGAGAAATATGTCAAAAAGCTTCCCTAGCGTCCCAAAAACCCTAATTTTGAAGCCCTAACTCCTTACCTAACACCCATACCTCAACTTTAGCTCAAGAAATACCTAGAAGCCATTCAAAAACACGTAGAAATTCATAAAAAAAAATTAGAAAAATTCATATCTAAAAAGGAGGTACCTTACCTTGGAAATCTGAAGCGAATCTAGTGACAGAACGAAGCGAGGGATACCGTATAAGGAGCTATTTTATCAGATTTGAAAGAACAAAATCGTTGCATTCGAAACAGGTGACTATTTTTATTTTTATTTTTTATTATTTAGGTTTTGTTAGCAATGTAGTTTTAGTTGGGAATTAGTAGAGACCGACGTTTGCCGGGCGGGGTGTCTAACACCTTGCAACCCCGTAACGTAATCCCCGGACCCGTATTTTCTTTCGTAGATTAGTATTATTTGCCTTTTAGAGTCAGTGTTCGGTTCCTAAACCGTAATAACTAGGTGGCGACTCCCAAATCTCAAAGTCAAAAGCGGATCTGCACAACCCACGGATCGAGGGCACTTTCAAATAGAATTCTAATTAAACTCTAAAACTATCTAAAAGAAACATAATCTAACTCTAACTTTATCTAAAAAGTTCTTTAAAAAATCTATAAATAAGGGTCTTAACAACCTATTTTCGTATCAAAAAGAAAATCCTAGAAAAAGTAGGTCAAAAAGGCTCCCTAACCTTTCCAAAACCCTAATTTTGAAGTCGTAACTCCTTGCCTAACATCCATACCTCAACTTTTGTTAAAAAAAATACCTAGAATCCTTTCAAAAATACTCAAAAATCTATAAACAAATCAGAAAAATTCAGATCTAAGAAGGAGGTATTTCGTCTTAGAGATCTGAAGCAAATCCGATAACAGAACGAAGTAAAAAATGTTGGTGCCTAAAGTAGAGACCAGCATTTGTCGGGCAGGGTTGGTGCCTAACACCTTCCAACCCTGTAATGTGATCCCCGGACCCGTATTTTCTTTCGTAGATTAGTGTTATTAACCTTTAAAAGTCGATTTTCAGTTCCTAGACTGTAATAACTAGGTGGCAACTCCCAAACCTCAAAAATCAAAAACGAATCCGTATACCTCGCGGATTTAGGGCGATTTCAATGAAGACTCTACTGGGGATATTTGAGGATCAAACTTGAAAAGCCCCAAGTATGTGAGCATTGCCAAAGCGACCTGGTTTTTATATTATTTTATTTTGGTTTATTTGTTTATTTATCTTGACTTGATTGTGGATCATTTGTTTGATTTTTGAGTATTTTATTATTTTTCTTATTCTATGATCCGATTGAGGGTCACTTGTGATGATCCTAAATAATTCAAGATTTCAAATATTAATAAGAAAATGATGGAATGATGGTGGTTGGGATGAGAAGAATGTTTTTCTTTTAAAAATAAAAAAATAAATTTTTAATCGGTGTTGCTTTGATAATAATTTTTTCCTTATCATCTAAATCTGTGCAAGATAAATAATATAAAAAAATAATTTTTTTTAAAGTGTTGCTGTTGTGCGTGATGAAGGGATTTCAAATAAAAAAAAATAACACTTACGCGTCGTGTACTGATAGTGAAAACATTTTTTTTTCTTTCTATCTCCTTCTCCATGTGTGTGTTGAAAGGGGCAACAAAGAGAGTGACACTTCTCTCTCTCTCTCTCTCTTTTTATTGACTCTCATTAATGGAAATTTCGAGAATTCTGATTTGGATTTTAATAATCTCAACAATGGTGTCGAAGCATCTCATAAGATTTACCTAGAATACCAATCTGTAAATTTGGAATTGTTGTTGAATGAAGGTTGGGACAACAATGTTAAAATGTTTTTACAAAACATTCTAGTCAGAATTAGGTCTAGGCACCTTTAATAAAACGTAGATCTCATCGAGTAGATTAATTTAGAACCTAAATTCACTCGATTTCGTTATCGAGAGCCTTATATATCATCAATGCAAGTTCGGATTGTATTTTCCTAATTCATAGAAAATCCGAATTTATCTAGTGTTAGCACAGTTAATGTTCCTGATTTATTTTGTGACAGCGAGCTCATTTGACATTAGGATCTTTCTCTTTCATTTTCTTCTGGCATGTGTTTCTAGTTTTTTTTTATAATTAAAAAAAAAGGTTCATCACTCTTTATCCCTACAACCATCGTTCTATCATCAATTCAATATTTGTTAGAATCTTGATTTATGTTGGATCACCTAAAGTGATCATTGATGAACCATAGATAAAAACTAAAAAAAATATAAAATTTTATGCCTGTTTCAATATTGGATCTGATTGATTATTCCTTGTGCTATACTGATTGATTGCTTATCTGACATGCCATGATCTTGATTGATATATATTTTTTATGTGCATGCCTTGGTCTTAATTTTTGATGCTGTGGATTTTATATTTTCTGATCAATATTTATGAGATATCCATATTTTGTGACTTGATATGGCCCACGGACCCATTTATTTGAAAAAATACCTCGGGCACACTCGATCCTATTTTGCATACACCACTAACACGTTTATTTTATTGTATTGCAAGTTGCATGTCCCTTATAGCCAACGTGGCACTAGTGCGGGACTCGGTCTCTTCGGAGATCCGACGTTATTTATGAAAATCATAACTCCAGTCATGTACTTTAAGGTATATAAAACTGGGGCATCAGTGTCGTTTGATCAGGTGACTCTGAAAGGTATATCGATACACATAGGCTGGACCGACCTGAGCTTTTGACCTATTGTAAGTCACATAGTCACACGTCCCGATTGCCAATGTAGTACTAGTACATGGTCGATCCCCTCGTGGGATGCTAAACCATTTATGAAAGTTACAACCCTAGACTCGTACATATACGGTATATCAAGATAATCTAAGTTCACCAATTGCATTTCTTGGTCAAAATCAGTGCCTAAACGAGATCCTGCCCCGTTATACCCTACTGTACGAGGGGGATAGACTACGTTTATTCTAGACGAGAGGTATTTAAGAGGGCCCTTGCTCAACAACGTGTGCCACCTCTCAACTGGGGATTAAACTGGCTATTTTTTATTTTAGAGATGTGGATTGAAGTATTAGATTATCACCTATACGGTATATCAAACCAAGTCACCACGTACCGTCTGATTGAGTACGCTTGAGAGGTATATAGATGCATTTGACCAAGGGTGACCAGATAAATTGCATTGCACGTAGTAAACCTAGAGTCTAAAAGCCTTCCTATAGGTCACGATCTGAACTAACTATGGGTGTTTTCGGGTTGCTCTATTTAATCCAACCAACAGGTAAGTGGGTGGACTGATCCAAATTGTTCAAACTAAATCCATTATATCGGTCCGACCTAATCGGTGAAATGTACCGATCAATTTGAACCAATTAAACCAGTTGGCCCAATTGACAAATGGATCAAACTGATCAATACCAAATCAGTTGGACTAATTGGTTTCATTTTTAAAGATTTAGATTATTTTATACTAAAAAGATTCGATCTTAGGATCAAATTAATTTGTTTGATCAAAGGTTCAATCCCAATCAAGGGTAGACCCGTGTCTAACATTTCTTACTTTCTTGGTCACTATAAACTTATAGTACATTTGGATTTGATATTTTCCACCTAACTTGGGATAATCTATATCGAAACTTTAATCATGTGGTTAAGAGTTAAACCTTTAGAGTCAATGGTTAACCTTGGTTGACTTCCAATCAGGTAATAATTGCTCCTAAACGTTCTAAACCACCATCTGTACCACTTTGGGTCTGTGAAAAAAGTCATCTTTCCAGAGTATCATTGTCAAGTCCAAGTAGTCAGTCCTTGCCACAAAAGGAAACAAGTACAATGGATGAAGTAAAAATTATCACTTCTGTCCAGACACAAATTGAAGTCCTAAAGACCAAAAAAGAAAAAGATAAAGCTATAGAACCTTAGAATGTGTTTGACATTGTCGAAAACCAAGAAGATGATCAATTACACGTCGACCCTATTTTGACTCATCAAATAATTCAGGTTGAAACTGCTTTGAAGAACATCAAAGACTCCAATGATCTTACTTTTGGATTAGGGAAATAACGTTATTTCCTATGGTCCGTCTGCCAGAGAAGTTCACGATGCTAGACATGGAGAAGTTTGATGGGATTGGATGCCCTAGGATTCACTTAAAAGTATATGTCGGCATCATGCAATCTGAAGAACAGATGACATAACTTTTTCAAAGAACCCTTACAGGTCCTGCCCTACGTTGGCTAATATCATTGGATTCATCTCGAGTAAGAACATGGCATGAATTGATGAAGGAGTTTATTGGTCGGTATTCATTCAACTCGGATATTGAACTTACAAGAAGAGACCTAGAAACTACTAAACAGAAATCCGGGAAAACTTTCACTGAGTTCATTGCTCGATGGAGAGTTAAAGCCACTCAATTGTGGGACCGACCTCAAGAGAAGGAACAAGTCAAGATCATCCTCAAGAATCTCACTCCAAATTATGCCAAGTACTTGATACCTCAGTACCTTCCTACTTTTCAATCCCTTATTGAGGCTGAAAATCAAGTTGATGATGCCTACTATTCATGACTTTTTAGTAACTCGTCTGAGTCAAAACTCAAACATTTCAAACCTAATATCAATTCCTTACAAGTAGTCTACACCTCTTTCACACTATCTCCTCAATCTACTTAGCCCTCACAAGCCAAGTCTAGGAGATAATTTGCCAATCTTGGAATGTCCCTTAGTGTTGTTTATCAAAAATTGATAAAAAGGGGATTGCTGACACCTTTACAACCTAAGCCTTTGCCTAATCCTCTTCCTCCAAACATGGATAATGGGCAATTCTATGAATTCCATCAGATGCCTAGTCATGTTCTTGACATGTGTATTACTCTCTGTCATGCTATTAAAGACTTGATTGAACAAGGAAAGGTCTCCATACCCGTTCCTACCGCACCCAATGTTAAAACTAATCATTTACCTATCTTTCAAAATCAACATCCCCCTACTTTGAACCTGATATCCCTATTTAAATCCGAGTCGATTGACCCAATTTCTTTCATTTGTTCAGTCGATCCTAATAGTGTACCCCCACCATGCCAAGACAGTACCAGAACTAAAGAACAGAGAGATTATTGAAGCAACGAGTTGTCCAGCATATGATAGGCTTGAATTGGAATATGAAAAGATAGTAAAAGCAAACAAGTTCAAGTCATCCATTGAAGATAACCAAAGTGGCATAGACCCTAGAATTGTATCCCTCCATTCAGAATGATGTCGTTTTCTTATGTCTTCTTAGTTTTTTTTAGCTTCAGTTACGTTAGTCTTTGAGTTCAGTTAGTCATCTTTAATTTTGGGCTTTAGTCAGGTTTGTCAGTCTATGTTTTTTTTTATTCTAATAAATAAAGAAGCTTTTGATTACTATATGTGCAATAATGATGTGAACATAAAATCTAACATGAGAAATGACTTAAAGCTCACTAATCAAATTTGATAAATATTGGAATTAAAGAATACACTCAAAAAGTGCAAATGGGTAGGAGAACATGAGAGAATAATAAACTTACTTGAGAAATTTAACAACGTTCTTACATGATCTCATAAGGATAGATTGTGCAAAAATAGATCAAGGCATAAAGTCGAGGGTGAACTTCAAAATCAAAGATTATCGATCAAGAATGATGCAGTTGAAACCATCATAAATGTGTCAAGACCCACAGGAAGGGATCCATCATGTTTTTCACTCAGAGAAAAGAGTTATCATTCGCAAAGAATATGAGATTTTCTTCGAAATTTAGAAATGGTTGAATGAGTCAATGTTAAATACAAAGAACTCATCATACTGAATTTCGCAAAAAAAAAATTGAAGATTATTCCTTCTCAGAAGAAGATTGAAGATTACTTTTTCTCAAAAGAAGACCTTACTCAACAGAGCAATCGAGACATTGAGTTTCTAGAACCTTGATCAAATCAAGTAGTATTTCACCAAAGGAGACCATTTTTGGTCGAACTATTTTCTTGTCTTACCAAGAAAAAGATAACATTCTTTAGCCCCTCGCAGCATTTAAAAAAAATCAATAGCCTCTTTTTTTTAAACCACACCAACCAACCTCGGGAGGTAAATCATCGTATGAACTACGTTTTGACTTGATCCCAAAAGAGAAAATAAATATTTGGGGTACGTAGGCAACTTGAGAAGTTACTTCAGGTCCGGTCATGCAAAAAAATGTATTCTCTTAAGAAAAGTATCATCCAAAAGGAAAATCCCCTATTGAAAAGTTCAAAAGAAGAAAATGCCAAACTAGGGGCATTAGAAAAAAAAAAGAGTCAAAATAATTTACAGAAAATAATGACAAAAAAAGGGAATATTAGACTAGAGAAATTTTGGGAAGTCGAGCTTTTTACCCTTTCTTTCTAAACTATGTCATAAGCCCACCTATTAAGTCCTTCAAAATGCTAATTGACTAAGTTAAGGTGTAGGGAACCAAGAAGCTGTCGAGTTGAATATACAAGATCATTGAGAAAAAAGAGAAGCCAACTAAGTCGAAAACCCGAAAATGCGACTTAGGCAAAAATTATGGCATAACCATAAAAGAGAAAACCTGCTAGGTTGAAAACCTAAAAAGGCGATCTAGGTAAAAATCAATGCATCTTTAGAAAAAGAAAAACCCGCTAGGTTGAAAACCTGGAAAGGTAACCTAAGCAAAAATTAGGGCATCATCAAATGGGAAAAAATGTCCCATCAAGAAGAAAAATTCAGATGGAAGCTTATGTGGAAACTAGGAAATATAGAACTATTCAAGTCACAACATTTATTTTTCATCCAAGAGCTCACATCCGACGAAGACAATGTCGAAGTCAAAAAATCAGAAGTCATCTTGAACATTGTAAGATGTTCAAGAGTATGTTTACTTGTTCAAGTGTTCGCTAATGAAAAATGTAGAAACATCACCCACTTTGAAGAGAAAGATCTTCTATTCTAATATTTATCAAGATTTTTGAAGTCCAGCTCAAGTATTTTTCAAAAGAAATTTGAAAGAAAATGATCAATTTCACATATGATAATCTCAAGAGTCTTAAATTTAAGGGAATGTCAGTTCTTCTATCTGTCATACATCAGAGTTCATATTTTTCAAGCGTAATCCATTCCATCAGTCTCGTAGTCAAGCTCCAGTTAAAGTCAACCTTGAAACTAGAGACATTTTTGAAAGTCATTTAATTCCAAAGTTTTGTTCTTAATCACATGATAAAAAAAATCTTACTTAAAAGTCCGATGAAGTCCAATGATAATTATGAATCCAGATGCATAATAAGCCAATAAAGGTTCGATTTTTCAAACTTTAAGCTCGATTTTGAATCATAGGATTATTTAAGTTCCTATAAATCTAAGCCCGAGAAACGTGACTTAGTAAGTTCGAGTCCGAGAAACTAGACTCTAACTTTTTTTGAATTATAGAATAAATTAATAAGATTGTTTATGTTCCTATAAATCTAAGCCCGAGAAACGTGACATAATGAGTTCGAGTCCGAGAAACGAGACTCCAACTTTTTTTGAATCATAGAATGAATTAATAGGATTGTTTAAATTCTTATAAATCTAAGCCCGAGAAACATGGCTTAGTAAGTTCAAGTCCGAGAAATGAGACTCCAACTTTTTTTTGAATCATAGAATGAATTAATAGGATTGTTTAAGTTCCTATAAATCTAAGCCCGAGAAACGTGACTTAGTAAGTTCAAGTCCGAGAAATGAGACTTCAACTTTTTTTTATTAATATAATGAATTAACAGGATTGTTTAAGTTCCTGTAAACCTTAGCCCGAAAAACGTGGCTCTAATAAGTTCGAGTCCGAGAAACGAAACTGCAATTTTTTTGAATCATAGAATGAATTAACAGGATTGTTTAAGTTCCTTAGCCCGAGAAACGTGACTATAATAGGATCGAGTCCGATAAACGAGACTCAAACTTTTTCGAACTCTAAAAAAGAATTTCAAATAGGATTTAACGAAGTTCCTACAATGTTATGACTCTAATTACCTCATTGTTCAACCTTGCTATGACTGCTTTCGTTGCATAAGCACATTTCAATTTTGAATCATTATTGTCAGTGAGAGAAGATCTCCAAGACCTGACACATTTTTACTCAGTAAACATCACACCATTGCACACACGTGCACTTTTGCATTAGTTAGGGAGAATTTTCTAAAATTCAAGGATTTGACACCATCTGTGAGAGTTCGCACTCAAGGACGTGACAACCTTTTAGTTCGAGGAGAGTTTTACCCTCAAGAATCCGAATACCCCGAGGAATTACTAAATCAGGCTACAAAATGAACTATCACTAGCTTTGACATTCAGATATCGCACTATCTACCAAATATATATGCTATCTAGTTTGCTTCAACCCTCTGCCCAAAAGGGGCAGCTGTAGACACCCCATTTTTGCATTCGCCTGATTAATCAACTCGTCAACTCTATTACGACAGTTCCTAATGATGGATGATTATTCCAATGCTTTATTTGTTACTAGATATATTTTAGAAATTTGGATGAGATATTTCAAACTAACAAAATTGTAGAAACCACTAGGAAAATATGACTCCAAAAACATAGAAATCATTATTTTTTAAATAAAAAGAAACTTTACGATAAAAATCATTGAAAAATGATCAAATTACCAAAATACCTCTAATTTCAAAACAACCCTAGAGCCCACATTACGCTTATAAAAAACCCTTTCGAACACATAAAATAACATATTAAAACAAAATAAACCATTTTGCTAATTTTCACAAAATTCGATAAAATTACGAAAATGCCCTTCATAAAGTTCACGATCATTTCGCATAAAAAATTTCATAAATGATAAAACCCAATATTCCCATTGAATTCCTTATGAAAAATAGATTTTAAAACATCCTAGAACATTGAAAAACGACTTAAAACTTAAAAAATCATCTCCAAGGGTAAAACGATAATTTTATAATTTTAATAATTAAAAATTTCAAAATTAATAATTAAAATATTAATTAATGTAAAGTGAAATCCTAATTAAAATTAAAGTCAATCAAGTAAGACTTAAGTCAAAGTCTTAAAATTAAGTCAATCAAGTAAGACTTAAGTTAAACCTTAAATCCTAGTCAATCAAGTAAGACTTATGTTAAAATCCTAATCAATCTAATAGAATTCTAATCAAACCCCAACCCTAATAGAATTCTAATTAAATTCTAAAACTACCTAATAGAATTCTAATTAAATTCTAAAACTATCTAAAAGAAACATAATCTAACTCTAACTTTATCTAAAAAGTTCTTAAAAAAATCTATAAATAAGGGTTTTTACAACCTATTTTCGTATCAAAAGAAAATACTAGAAGAAGTAGGTCAAAAAGACTCCTTAGCCTTCTCAAAATCCTAATTTTGAAGTCCTAACTCCTTACCTAACATCCATACCCCAACTTTAGCTCAAAAAAATACCTAAAATCCATTCAAAAACACCTAGAAATCCATAAACAAATAAGAAAAATTCAGATCAAAGAAAGAGGTACTTCGTCTTGGAGATCTAAAGCGAATCCAGTAACAGAACGAAGCGAGGAGTGCTGTACGAGGAGCTGTTCTATCAGATCTGAGGGAAAAAAACCGTTGCATTCGTAAAGGTAAATATTTTTATTTTTTATTATTTAGGTATTTTTAGTAATGTAATTTTATTTGAAAAAAGTAGAGACCGGCATTTGTCGGGCGGGGTTGGTGTCTAACACTTTCTAAACCCTGTAACGAGATCCCCGAACTCGTATTTTCTTTCGTAGATTAATTTTATTTTCCTTTTAAAGTCGATATTCGGTTCCTAGACCGTAATAACTAGGTGGCGACTCCCAAACCTCAAAAATCAAAAGCGGATCCGCACACCCCATGGATCGATGGCACTTTCACAGATCTTCTAGTATTTATATTATCCTTTTGATTAACCATCTGACCAGGGATGAAATTCTGTATTGAAATTTGGTTGAGTACTTAGAGTGGTGTGAAGACTTTTCTAGAAGTACGAAGTAAATTTGGGGACCCTATCAAGTACTATGGATACTAGTACCCCAAGTAGTTTGACTATAGATCTTATTCAGTCCATCAAGTGCGCATGTGACCTCTATTGATATAAAATGAGCTGACTTCATCAATCTGTCCACAACTACCCAGATTGCATCAAGACCATCACTAGTCCTTGATAACCCAACAACAAAGTCTGGTTAGGTGCTCTCATTTCCAATCCTCTATCGACAATGGTTGGAGGAGACTTATTGGTTGTTGATGTTCAACTTTGACTTGCAGACAAGTCAAATATATACTCACATATTTTGCAATGTCTTTCTTCATCCCAGGCCACCATAAATATCTCTACAAATCTTTATATATTTTCATACCACTTGAGTGGATCGAATATCTCGATCGTTGTGCCTCACTCAGTATGTCTGCTCTTAACTGTTCCTTTAAAGGTACCCACAATCTATCCCAAAATCTAAGGTTTCCATTAGTGTCTACTTTCTAGTCTTGGTTTTTTGTATCATTTGCTTTCAACTGAAATTTTACTGAATCTGCATCTATTTTATGAAATTCGAAGATACTTGCGACTAATGAGTTCTGAATCTTCATCACTTTCAAATAACTGTGTTGGACCTCAACATCATTTGGGGTGTCAAACGCAAACTCTATTACCATCTCTAACATCTTCCATTCCTTAACCCTCATATGTGCTAGTACATTCTTATCTTTTTGTCTGGATGATATTCTAGAGTGAAGTCATAGTCTTTCAAATACTCCATCCAACGCCTCTGTCTTATATCCACCTCTTTCTGTGAAAATATGTACTTAAGACTCTTATGATCCAAGAATATCTCAAATACTTTCCCATAAAGGTAATGTCTCAAAATCTTTAGGGCAAAGACAATAGAAGCCAAATTCTAAGTCGTGAACTAGATAATTCTTCTCATGGATCTTTAGCTTTCTCAATGCCTAGGCTACAAACATCCCATTTTTCATCCGAACACATCCCAAATCTATCCTAGGTGCATTTGTATAAATAGTCATCTTCTCCCCATAAATTGATGCTATCAAAATCGGTTCGGTTGTGTAGACACCCCATTTTTGCATCTGCCTAGTTCGACAATTCGTCACCCTGATTACCGTAAATTTCTAATGAAGATCACAAAGAACTCGAAGGCTTGTGAGTACTATCGTTGATTCCCTCCATTTTAATCATTTCATCTCCCCTACTCGTTACGACTCGACATAGAAACTTATGCACGCCTAGGATCGTTACACGTTGCACTCGATTTAGCAAGCACGTACGCTTTAGGTTCGATAACTTAGAGACCCTGCTACGCTAGGAAAATATGACTTTAAAACTTAGAAATAATCACATCGAAACTGAAAGAAACCTCACGTTAAAATTCATAAAAATCTGTAAAAATCGATAAAATGACAAAAATACCCTTCATGAATTTCAGACCTCCGAAAGACCTCGAAAGTACCTCCATTGCATTCAGAACATGATTTCAAGTCTAACGGGACCCAAATTGACAAAAACAGAGAAATTTAAAAAAATTCATAAAAATGACCGAAATGCCCTTCAACCTCCAAATTCAACATAAAGATCTCGATCGTTAAGAAAATGTAATAAAAATCAAAATCCAATCCAATCTATTAAAAAATAAAACTCAAATTAAAAAATTAAACAATTAAAATTAAAATCAAATGGGAATCAAACTGAAAATTTAATAAAAAGCAAATCCAAGATTAAAAAATTAAACTCAAGTTAAAAATCAAAATTCGATGGAAATTAAAAATTAAAAATGACTCAACCGATTAAAATTTCATCGAAATTAAATTAAAAATCAAAGTCAAAATTAACTTATCAAAATCAAAGTAAAAATTGAAAACCAACCAACTAATAAATCGAAACCCAACTAAATTAACAAATTCTAAATCCAACTCAATCGAGCGACGAAACGAAATAAAAAATCAAATTGCCAATTAACAATTAAAACTCAAATTAAAAATTAAAATCAAATTAAATTTTTAGCCAAACTCAAAATAAAAACTAACCAATTAATAAAACTTAAAATTAAAAAATTAATCAACAAACAAAAAATCAAAACAAAAATTAACTAAATCGATGAAATAAAAATTAAACAGACCAACTGTAACTCGACAAATTGAGACTATAGTGCTACGAGTAGCGGGGGATCGCCCCTCCATTATTCTCCCAAAGGACATGTAAAAATAAAAAAAAGAAAGAGAAATAAAAGAATTAGAAAGAACAAAAAAAAAAAAAATGGAAATTTTGTTCTATAAAAGAGAGATGTCTCTCTCTTAAGGTCTTTTTCTCCAAGGTCAAAAGCTGGGGGGACTTCTTCTTCTCTTTGTTTTGGCTAGCTCTCTAACGTCCTTGAGGTTGAGGCTGGGCTCTCCTTCGATTCTCTCTCTCTCGGCTCTCTCTCTCTTTGGTCATCTTCTTCTCCAGTAGATTGAAGGACACCTGGTTCTACCTGTAACACAATTCTCTCCACACTTCCCTCTCTGTTCTGGACAACAAGCATAGATTGGAGACACCTTTTTCTCTTCTTTTTCTCCAAGGTGGTTGCTCAAGGGGCTGAACTCGATTGGACATCCTGCTCATCTTCTCTCCACGTTTCTTCTCAAACAGCAGCAAGCTCTTAACGTCTTCATCTTCTCTTCTTCTTTCAGCTCTCTCCTTTTCTTCAACGTCTTCTTCTCTTAGGTTTTATTGCCCAGCCAACATCTTCACCTCTCTCACGTTTTCTACCCACTACTGAATGCCTCAGCCCCTGCTTGCACTAACTTCCCCTTTCACTCTCAGCCCTCATTTCTCTCTCACGTTATATCATACAACCCTCTTTCCCTGAACCTATCCTGCAACCCTCTCTCTCTGCACTAATAGCCTCTCTCTGCTGCACCCCATCACTCCACGTCCATACGACATAGTCTCTCCTTGTTGCACTCACGTCACAAATCAACGACCCTCCCAACAGTCATCTCTTTCGGCCATCGTCCCCTTCGCAACACACGGATACTCACAAGCTTTGGAGATCGTACCTGAAGGAATCCAATCCATTCATCTCTCCATAGGTAAGTGTATTTATTTATTTTTTCCTATTTGTACTTTTATTTTTCATATCAATAGGATTAATAGAATTTTTTTTTATGCATATTCTTTATTTTTATTTTTTTTTATCCTTTTATTTTTTTTCTCATTGATAGGATTAGGAGATGCTTTTAGTTCATGTAGTTTTTCTATGCTTTTTTTTAAACCGATAGGTCGAGGAGGATGTTTGTGTTACGTAGGTTTTATTTTTCTATTTTTATTTTTTTTGCATATTAATAAGGTTGGTAGGATTTTTTTTTATGCCTTTGCTTTATATGTTTTTTTTTTGTTTTACATGTTTGTTTTAAGTGGGTGTCATTTTCTATTTTTTCTTTTTTTTACTCATTGATAGGATTAGGGGATGTTTTTAGCTCATGTAGTTTTTTCTACGTTTTTTAGATCGATAGGTCGAGGAGAATATTTGTTTGCGTAGGTTTTATTTTTCTATTTTGTTCTTTTTGCATGTTGGTAAGTTAGGAAAATATTTTTATTTGTCCATCTTGTTTACTTTTTTTTGTTATTGTATTTTACTATTTTGCATGTTAGAAGGATTAAAGGATTTTTTTTATGATGATCATTACGTTCAATTTGGATTTACATGATTTACGATGATGTTTGAGCTCCCCCAATTATTTTAGGACTTTTCCATGTGATCAGTATACCCTTTGACTTGACAGATATGCATGTTATTAAATGGTAATAATTTTGACAAAATCAAAAATCATGTGTGCATGCTCGTTTGGTTATTTTAAGGATTCGATAAATATGAAATTTTTCTTGAGGATTTTTCTTTCTAATTTGAAAATTTCATACAATGATATTTGTCAATATCTAATTTGGTAAGTACGATATCATGGATTTTTTGTTGTTTGGTCAATTTCTAATTTGGTGATTTTGACAAATTCATAATCTTCTAATTTGGGACTTCATTGTTTACATAATTTTTCTCTTTTGGAGATTATTTGTGGATCATTAGAATATTCATATTTAAAAACTTTCTAATACGGGATTGCATAGTTTCCTATTTTGGGAGAATGTATTCATAGGTTTCTAATTCAGAAATTTCATATTTTAAAAATTTTCCAATTTAGGAGATTCTGCATTTTTATATTTGAGAGATTCATGTTCATGAAAATTTGAGAGTTTCAAATTTAGAAATTTATATTTTTGAAATGTTCTATTTTAGAAAACGTATCTTTTTAAATTTTTAATTTGGGAATTCAACATATATCTCTTGAATTCTAATTTAGAAAATTTCACGTTCCTAATTTGGAAATATTATTAGTCCCAATTCGACAGGTTTCTATTTGTAATCTTCCTATTTAGAATATTCTCGTGAGTTTCTATTTTGGACAGTTTGGGGAATACTTGCAGGTGGAATTTCTTAATTGATTTTAGGTCATGGAGCTAATTAGGGCTTTCTCAAACCCTTCCATATTTTGTGGAATTCAAAAAATGATCATGTAACAGTTGGGACAATTTAACCATAGGATTTGTTTGGAAAATCCCACATAAATTGATGATGTTGATTGGACTTTGACCTTGACTGTAGTCTTTTTATATTGGCCATTGGATGATTTGGAATCATAGTAGAGACCGATTATGTTGATCGGGCGGGTTCGGTGCCTAACACCTTCTGAAACCCCTAATCTGACCCCTTACCCGTCTCTTTGATCCGTGGATCGATCCATATCCATTTGGAGTTAATTTTGGTTCCTGGACCTAAACTAGGTGGTGACTCCCATTTCTCAAAAGTCCCCCATTTAATAAATCGGACCCCTTCGAACTATTTAGTAAAAACGGGTCGAGGCGATTTCAGGTTGTCAACCTTTTCTCAATTTTCAAAACATTGATTCACACTTGTCGTGCCATTCAAACTTAACGTTAATCTTAGTCAACTGTGTCAAAGGTGCTGCAAGGGTAGAGAAGCCCTCAATGAATCTTCTATAATACCCGGCCATCCTAAGGAAACTTCTTTTCTCTATCACTGTTTGGGGTTGCTTCTTTTCTACTTTTGAAGGGTCCACAGAAATACCTTAATTTGATACTACATGACCCAAAAATTTCACATCGGTTAGCCAAAATTCACACTTACTAAATTTGACATACAAGTTATGCTCCTTCAAACTCTAAAGCATAATCCTCATGTGTTTTTCATGATCTTCTCTCGACTTGGAGTAAATTAGAATGTCATTTATGAACACGAGCATGAACTTCTCGAGATGTTTCAAAATACTTTATCCATCAAGCATACAAAAATAACGAATGCATTATTCAAAGGAAAATGCATCACTAGATAGTCAAAATGCCATACCCTTATATGAAATACAGGCTTTGGAATATCTTCCTCCTTTATTCTCAACTAATGGTACCCAAATATGATATCGATCTTAAAAAAATATAAGGCACCTTGCAGTTGGTCGAACAGGTCCTCAAGTTGGAGAAAATGATATTCGTTCTTAATAGTTACCTGGTTCAACCTTCTATAGTCAATACATAATCACAAAGAACCATCTTTATTCTTCACGAATATGACCAGAGCTCCTTAGGGTGAAAAACTCAATCTAATAAAACCCAAGTTTGTAAGTTCATCGATTTGTGTTTTCAACTCTCGAGTTTCATACGATGCTCCCCAATAAAAAATTATATCCCTCGACTCGGTGGCAATGCTGGTAATTCCTTTGGGAATACATCTAAGAAATCTCTAACCACTACTATTCCGTCATAGAAGAAGCGGTCTCCTATGAAGCTTTCAAACTATTCAACTTACTTTTTTGAAAGCTTTCAAATTTTATCTTCAGATGTCTTGGTTTTCTGAATGTCACTATCCTCACAAAATATCCTAGATGGGAATAATTTTGAACTAATCAATCCATCCCTAGAATTGAGTCGTCAATTCGAACGTGCTTGATATATTCAATTGTTGCCTTATAATGCAATTGCATTCTCTGTTCCGATTGCTATTTGACTACGACTTTTCATGACATGTTTCATGAGCAGATTGAAGATTATATTGACGACATAGGTGTAAATCAAAGACTAGAAAAGACCACATTGAGGTTCAGAGGATGATGTTGACGCGATGTCGGGAATATTATTTTAGGAATTAGATTAAAGTGTGGAACGACTAGGTAGAACCGTTTCATCTCCTTGGCTTGTTGATGGCTTTCTTCCTTCCGCTTTAGAGAAGGTGGAGTTGAAGACAGAGAGTCAATCGAAGGGTATTGAAGAGGAAGAAAGGACTTCAATAGACGTCTTTTGAGGTGGACTCGAAAGAACGAATTCTTGAAATTCTAATAGTGTAAAGTCGACAGTCATCTCTTGATTAGCTACTCTAATGATGCAATCTTTTCAAACTGGTTTGGAGATATGTTGATCTCCTAAGGGGGGAGATAGAAATAGAGTGCGTTTTGTGTTGGTGATTTCTAACCCTAGCATGTGTACAAGTTTAAAAGAAATATAGGAACTAAATGAATCTGTGTCTATTAGTACACAAGTTCGCACATTAGAAACAAGAATACCTTCAACTTGTACTCTCCCTTGAGGACTAGTAAGGCTTGAACTACTGTTCTGTGGTTGTGGATATAGGTAATTTCTCTTAACATGACCAACTAACCCACACCTTAACATGTAATCTGTCTAGGTGTTTGTCTCTAGGGTGTAGGTGGTCGGGAACTCTTAGTCTATGGCCTAATGAAAGCGCCCTCGATCCGCGGGGTGCGCGGATCCGCTTTTGACCCTTGAGGTTTGGGAGTCGCCACCTAGTTATTGTGGTCTAGGAACCAAACTGACTCTAAAATGGATAAAAAGGAACTAATCTACTATAGAAATCTGAATCCGGAGATCATGTTACGGGGTTGGAAGGTGTTAGGCACCAACCCCGCCCGGCCAATGCCGGTCTCTACTTATTCCAAATATAACTACATCGCTAATGATAAAACCTAGATTAAAAAATAATAAAAAAAAACCTTACCTTCGATATGCAAAAGTACTATTCCCTCAGATCTGAAAAACAGTTCCTTGTACCGTACTCCTTGCTTCGTTTTGTCTCCGGATCTGATTTCTGATATCCGAGGTAAGGTGTCTCCTTCTTGAATCTGGATGCTTTGAATTTGTGGTGGATTTTTGGGGTATTTTGAAAGGTTTCTAGGTATTTTTTAGGCTAAAATCGGAGTAGGGGTGTTAGGGAAGGAGTTGGGGCTCCAAAATTAGGGTTTTGGGGAGGTTGTGGAGGCTTCTTCACCTACTTTTTCTAGGGTTTCTTCTTTGATACGAAAATAGGGTGTGGAGGCTCCTATTTATAAAGTTTTTAGAAGCATTAGGGTTTGATTAGGGTTTCAATTAGGGTTTTGACTTAGTCTTTAGGGTTTTAGGGTTTTGACTTTAGTCTTATGTGATTGACTTGATTAGTTTTAGATTAGGGTTTGGATTTAGGGTTTTGACCTTAGTCTTATGAGATTGACTTGATTAGTTTAGATTAGGGTTTTAATTTAGGGTTTTGACTTTAGTCTTATGAGATTGACTTTGATTTTGACTTCAGTCTTGCTTGATTGACTTTAATTTTGACTTCAGTCTCACTTGATTGACCTTGACTTCAGTCTTGCTTGATTTACTTTTATTTTGACTTTGGTCTTATTTGATTGACTTTAATATCTTGACTTTAGTCTTGCTTGATTGATTTTAAATTTTTGGAGAACCCCTTTCTATTATATCTTTAATTCTTTGGACCCCCAAATGGAGGGGTCCTTAAAGAAATATCCCACGAACCCTCAACAATTTTGCCTGAGAGTCCAATTAATCGATTTTTTAGGTTCAACTTTTTAAATTAATTTCATTGATGTTTCACTTTAATTATTTAATGTTTTATTTATTAATTTCGAATTTTTTTAATTATGAAAATTGTGAAATTACCGTTTTGCCCTCGAAGAGGATTTTTTACGTTTTAAGTCGTTTTTCAATGTTTCAGGATGTTTTGGAATCAGTTTTTCGTAAGGAATTCAATGGGAATGTTGGTTTTTGTCATTTATGAAGTTTTTTGTATGAAATGATCGTGAACTTTATGAGGGGTATTTTCGTAATTTTGTCAAATTTTGTGAAAATTGGCGAAGTGGTTTACTTGGTTTCGATTTGTTGTTTTATGTGTTTGAACGGATTTTCCTAAGCGTAATGTAGGCTCTAAGGTTGTTTTGAGGTTAGGGGTATTTTGGTAATTTAATCATTTTTAGTGATTTTTATCGTGAAGCTTCTTTTTGGTTTGCAAGATGATGATTTCTATGTTTCTGGGGTCGTATTTTCCTAGCGTAGCGTGGTTTCTAAGTTTTGTCAGTTTGAGATACCTCATCCGGATTTCTGAAACATATCTGGTAACAAAATAAAACATTGGAATAGACATCCATCATTGGGAACCTTTGCGATCGGGTTGACAACTTGATTAATCAGGCGGATGCAAAAATGAGGTGTCTACACCTAACCATTTGGGGGTGATGGACCTATTGGTATCGGTGGCCTCATCATTGGCCTATGACTAATCTATCCAGACTAAGTCCCTACTGGTCGCCATGCCTGAGGAGTTGTGGGTCGATATGGTACATATGTCTGCCCTGAACTTGTAGGCCTAAAAAAATGGGTCTCTTGGCCAGATTTGATTGACTCGAGAACAGTCCTGTAGAGCGACCGATCTATCCTCTGTGCTCTGTTCACTGATAAGTACCAGGAAATGGCTAATCAAATATCAATTTATAGGGAACTTATTAGGATTTTCAACCTAAAGTATTATTTTTAATTAATAAATTCTATAGAGTACATTTTTAATTTGCTTTAATATTTTTTAAAATAATTAGGTCATTTTGCATATTTTAATTCAATTTTTAAAGATTTAATTTCATGTAATTTTTGTATTTCAGGTATTTGAGGAAACCAAGTCAATCAAGGGGACTTAAAAAGCAGATAGAGTTAAGAGTTGAAGTCAACCATAAAAATCCAAAGTCAACTATGGCGCAGGACTGTTCAACAAGGCTTAGTGAAGAAAACACGAAAACTAATGAAATTTCATGTATGTCTATGATCAAGCAGAATCACGATAGAACAAGGTCCTAATGAGATCCATCTTGTAAAGTAGAATCTGAGCCTATAAATACAGATCAATATCCATTCTAGACATCTACATTATTTCTTCTTCTACTATCTCTCGTCTCTCTAATCTCCTTATTCTCTTTTTCAATTTTTAGGATTTTAGATTTATTTTCTACAGATTGAAAATACATTATTCAAGAATTCAATAAGAGCTAAGTATGATTATATTTACTATTTCATTGTTTTTTAAAATGAATCTTGACTAATCCCCCAATTTAGAGAGATTGATGAAACTAAGGTAAGTATTTAATTTAAGTTACTTTTATGTTCTTAATATTTCAACCGTTTAAATAGATTTCTCTTCAAAATATTGTTACTTTACTATTCTTAATTTATTTTTCCTTGTCTTTCATCTCAGCATGATTCATTATTATTGGGGATAACCTAGGTTGACCAAGGCGTCGCGGTAAAATTCTGACAAAAGTCACTAAAATTTTAGGATTTTGTTCGTACTTGATTCAAGAATCCAATGAAATTTTTTTTGAATTTTTTTTGAAAAATAAAACTTTGATTCACAGAAATCTGAATTAGAATTTTGTTGAAAGTTATTGGATCAAATCGTTGTCCCCGACAGCGGCGCCAATTTGTTAAGTGTAGATTATCAATGAAATTAAAGAACAAAATTTGCCTTGGCAAGCAATGATCTATCTATGGAGACAACGTTGATCCGATAATTCTTTTACTTCAAGTCTGTTTCAGATTTATGTAATCAAATTAAAAATAATTGCCAAAATAAAACTATCTAAAATAATAAAATAAAATATTTAAATTGCTATGGAGGAGTTTAGATCGATCTGATTCACTCTTGCAAATTCTCCTAATATCTTAATCATTCTCTATCTACCTCGATGCACTAAATTAAATTAATGTTTATGGATCAAAAAATTAATCAATTATATTAAAAGGGGATTTCAATTTATGTGATCAACTTATTAAGTCAAAATTAGAAGAAAAATATTAAATGTTATTTGTGAAGTATGGTTTATCTTTAACTGATCAAAGTATAAACCATCAAAACTGTAGAACAATCAATATTATTTCTGATAATTTTTTATTTAAGAGTTTTCATAATAGAACAATAAAACATTATTACAGAAATAACAAAGATAGATTAAAAGAAACTTGCTCAGGTTTCCTCAACAAATCTAACGGAGAATTTAGTCAATAGTCATTATAAGAATATTAAAATAAAGATAAAAGAAAAAGAACATTGAGCTGAGATAACAGAAAGAGTCTTCTTTATTGATCTTGCTTCTAAAATCGATAGAGTTCTCTTTGATTACAAAATTTCTACTTTAAACAAGAATCAAAAGAAAAACAAGAGAAGGAAAATTTCTAAATTTCTAGATATCCTTAAACTATGATCTGGTCTTCTATTTATAAAGACCAAATTAAGGTTTTTAGTTTTAGGAATCCTTCTGTAAACACAACAACTTCCAAACCCTAATTCAATATGAATTATATTCAACTGTCAAACTTCCGCACAAATCTCAAGGTACTCTTGATCGATATCACCATGCCATCCTATCCAACCTGGGTACCGCGGTCCATGTGGGCCCAATTGGTTTGGGTCTTGGTTAGTTGACTTTGCTCGGATCTTAGATTGCAGTGAATTCTTCGAATTTTTTAATTTATTTTCAAAAATTTACGATTTTTCCTCTTATACGAAAATAACAATAATTAGTTCTCAAAATATATCATTTTATTGAAATCAACAATTATTATGGATTAATAATGAATTATATCTAATCAAGGGAGTTAGTGTATAGTTTACCCTTAAAATTTATGTAATTAGGACTCTAGAAACCACTTTCTAGACCCTGATCACGAAACTAATATTGAGTTCTGATACCACTCTCTAAAGCCCCCAAATCCTAACATGAATCCTCATGATTTTGTGTTAGAATCCCAAGGCACTAGATAAATATTCCCACAGATGATGATAATATAAATAGACAAATAAGGTTAAATGTTGATGAATAGTAGTGGAAAATAACATAAACTAAAAATAATGTGGGTTCACAGTCTCACATAACCACCAAAGTAACAAAGTGTATTCCATGGTGAAGACCAAATAGTAGTAACAGAAAGTAAATGGCATAAACATTGCCAATATACGAAAGACTTCTTACTTATGAAAAAAAATCATACTCTCACACTCAAAAGAAGAATAACAAAGATCTTAAAATCCTAAAATACAATTGAGCTAATATAAATAGTTCCAGCACATGTTGCATTCATGCATAATAATCTTAATGTATGTTGAATGGGTACTGTAGTATGTAGAAGAAATTCACAAAGTTATATTATTTCAAAGAATTCATACACTACATATGGATCGTATCAACACATTGATCCATAAATGCCTCTTTTTATCATATACTATGTATTTGATTGGAGAAGGCATTTTGGCATGAACGATGCAAATATAGTTGATTCCCTTAGTTTTTTTTCACATTTGATCATGGTGATGTTGATTACAAAAATCAATAACTAATTATTGTTGAGTTGTTTCGTGCATACACGTGTGGAAAACTCAATGTGAAAAAATACTTTTACATTGGGCTTTATTATCGCCAATCTTAAGATTATACCTTTTTTTTTTTCCCTTAGTAAGGGCTTTGATATCCCCAACACATGTCCCATGTGCAATGGAATGAAAGATACGATCATTCACATCCTCATCCCTTATTCCCCTTTCGAATTTTTTTTTTTTGGAGTTCTTCCAATTAATTTTGTTTGGTGGATGATACCCATAATCATTTTCTAACTTGTGTGTAGAGGTGACCAACTAATATTTTTAACTCAAAAAGGTATTGTGCTATGGAGTTCATTTAATTGTCGATTTTAGACGATTATAATGATCTTGGTTTTGACTACAAGGAATACCCTATGGATAAGGTAGTATTGAAAGTTAAGGACCTTTTTTTAAAAGCAGTCTTCCATTCTTTTGTGATTCTGAGTGACTAATATGTTTTAAAAGTAATTCATTACAAATACCATGTTGTTTGTGTAATGTTCACATCCAACAAATTTGGTTGATACAACACATACAAGCAAATCCTATCATAAGTAGTATCCACTATGGTTTAAAATCTCGTTTCATTTTGAAATGTTTTAGCCCTTATTCCTGTCTTATAAGCATTGATGTGCCTTTGAGTTCAGTCTTCTCTTTAAGAAGAATCAATAAAAAGGGTAATTTTAGAGCAATCCCCCCAAATTTTGTTAAACATTTAAAATATTTAAGACATCCTTGTATTTTCTAAAGGATGACATGTCTCTTGACCTTGGTTTCCTCTAAAAGATTACTTGTAAAGGCTAGAACCAATGTTTCAAAATGTTTCGGTATCGTTTTATTTTTGAGAAAATCAAAACATTAAAACCTTATTTCCTTTAGCAACCCAACATGTGGTCATCCTTAAAAAATATCGCAATATCTTAATGATATTTCTTCGTAGAGGATTTTGCCTCCCTAGTCTACCAACCAAAGACTTCATCATATTTTGCCTTAATGATCCCTTTCCTCGACATTTCCTAGAAATGCATAGTTCATACATCGAAGTCCCCTGCCACTTAATTCCCTTTCTACTTTGCAGAACACACAAGCTTCCACTTTACAAAAAAATGATACTTCCAGTTTCCTTCCCTATCCTTCAAAGAAAATCTCTAATTCTTTTTTTGAGCTTTACTTTTATTTTTTTGCTTCCATGCCCTAGGTCCCAATTTTTTTTTATAAAAGTGGTGTTTCGTTTTTTTCATTTGGACCATATGGTTTTGGATGGACTCGTACCTTGTTGTGTTTTCCTAGCTCTATTTTTCTTCTGTTTTAAAGTTGGCGGATTAAGGTCTTAGCAGATAGAGAGAGGATCCTTTGGATCTTACTCTTTTTTGTTTGTTTGTTGGAGTCTATGGAAGTAGACGAACAAGTGTTTGACATGTGGTGCAAAGAAATCAACAGTAGAGAGTGTTTTTCTTTTACCCACTCCCACATATTTATTTTTTTAGTTTTCAAATCTTAGAAAGGGTATTTAGGCTCACAATAATTATCATATTGACAATCCAACAATACAGTCTTTTAAATTTCCTAAAAATATTCACATTCAAATATATATATATATATAGGGTCGGGTTATTACGACCCCCATTACAACCCCCTTTGCGACACACCATTTTGTCTTATATGGGCAAAAATGTTTAGAATGGGCTGATTTTTTGTGAGGATGATCTCTATGGTGAGGAGATCATCCTTGCCAAAAATCAGCTCATTATGAAACTTCTAGCCCCATGTTTACAAGTTAAAAAAATTTAGACCGTCCAATTTTTGTAAATCAATGTTGATTGGGTTAGAAGTTTTGGAATGGGATAATTTTTTGTCAGGATGATCCCCTCATCACAGAGATCATCCTCACAAAAAATCAGCCCATTCCAAACATTTTTGCCTATATAAGACAAAATGGTGTGTCACAAAGGGGGTCGTAATAACGCCATCCATATATATTATTTTTTGAACTTGATGCAAGGTGTTGAAAATGGACAACCACCAAATACCCAAATTTAAAAATAAAATTCAACGGTGAAAAATAACTATTTTTTCTAAGTTCATATAAATTTGTCCTCTACAACTCCATTGCATCGGATCATGTTTTTGAATGTCACAAGGTGATCAAATCAGAAGGATTGCTTTTTTCACTATGGGCAGGTGAAAGAAAGGGGCATCGGGGGAATTGCCCAAAAACAATGTGCATTTAGCATCACTCTTTTAGTAATCTATTTTTTAGTGTTAGTTTTTTTATTATTATAGAATTTTGATAATATGACTCGATTTTTGGCTAATGCCTTGACGCCATTTTGTCTCGCCTACCCATAGTGACAAAAGAAAACTTTCTGATTTGATCACCTTGTGACATTCAAAAACATGATGCAATGCAATGAAGTTGTAGAGGACAAAATTATATGAATTTAAAAAAAAAAGTTATTTTTCACTGTTGAATTTTATTTTTAAATTTGGGTGCCTTCTGACCGTCCATTTTCAACACCTTGGATAAAACTTGAAAAATAATATTTTTTTTATATATAATTTTATGAATATTTTCATAAAATCCAAAAGGCTGTGTTGTTGGATTATAAATGTGATAATCAATGTGGGCTTAACAACTCTTCTTAAAATTTGAAATCTAAAAAAATAAACATGTGGGCAATGGGCAAGAGAGAGAATCCCTTTATTGCTGATGTCATTCGTGCCACATGTCAAACGTTTGTTGAGCTGTGAGCAAACTCATCGAGGGTGTCACCAAAACCACGTCATATTATCAACACTCATTTTTATAGGGTTTAAAGTAGTGTTTTTTGAGGATTTCCTATGTTTATGGTACTCAGTTGTAAGGTGAGTAGTTGATATGTTTCATTTGTTTGGAGTAGCTAGCGTGATTTTAGATTTTCTTGACCTCCTCGTAATCATTAACGCAAAATTTTAAAAATCTCAATCTATTCATATTTATTCAACTATAAGCATAAAACATCCATATTCATATTTGTCTTCCCTCTATCGAGCCATTACAGCAGGGATAATACCTTACGTTGTTCAAGGAAACATTTGTACTCATTCAGTACACCTTTTCTCACTTAACAAAGCTATCATTCGATGGTTTAGGCTAAAAGGTGGCTCAGTGTATTGTGAAAGTTAATGGTGTCAAATCATTAACTACATTAAGGCAGAGATTACGTGGTATTGTAAAATTTTGTGAACTATTCTAAGTAGTTTTCAGTGATTTAGAGTATGAGCTTATGGTTTGGTGGTGTGCAACCTTAGGACGTGGTGGCTAACTTTTTGATTTTTTGGATAGGTTTTAGTGTAAAGGCGAGGCTTTGATTCTTGGTCTGTGATATTACTACGCACACCTCAAAACCAAACTTGAAGGGTGGAAGACATTTGGATTTTTGCAGGACTGTGATTCAGGTTGAATTCTGGCCTGATTAAACCATTACTCATTCAGTAAAAGATGGGTGTAAATCCGGAAGCTTGATGAAGCATTGGGTTTCTTTGATTGTTTGATTAAAATGCAACCGATTCACTCCATTTTATCTTTTAATCAACTTTTGGGAGCCATTGCCACGGTGAAACACTACTCTACTATAGTTCTATCATTGACAGACTTTACAAGGACAGATGGGTAAGTAAACGAGGGGGCCGTGAACCTCTTTTGAGAAATGATCAGTAAAAGCATTGCACCGAACAAGTCACTTACACAACTCTTTAATTCAAAGTCTTTGCAATTTAGGCCATGTCAAAGTTTTTAATCCAATATGAGTTGGGGCCATGATCCTAATGTTCATATCTATAAAATCTTGATCAATAACTATTGCAAAGTTAGGAGATTGGATGAGGCCATGGAGCTCTTTAGAGTTATGTGTCACAAAGTATAACTCCATTATCACATACAAGAACTCTTATTGATGGGTTATGCAAGGTTGGGAGGCTTGTGGCTGCATAAAATCTTTTCCAGTCCACATACCATTACTCATAGTATATTGTTGGATGGGCTATATTAACTTTTAATATGTTACATGTGTTTGTTTCATGCATCAGTGGCCACGTGATCTTACTCTATTGATTCACATCATCAAACATAATTACACACTCACATTTTATAATTTTTTTATAAAAATTATCTATCTAGTGGGAGACGAGATGAATCTATCTAGGGGCAAGATTAGAAGATTTACCAAGTTTTAAAACCAAAGACTTTTAAAAACAGGGTTTCTAATTTAGTCCTAGATTGAGATGACTCACCCCAGTCTTCTCATATCGTTCACCAACGAGACAGATTTACAAGGTATCTCACATTTCACCCATCTCACGAGATAAAGGAGATGACTTGAATGATATTTTTAAAATCTCAGCCAAGTCAATAAAACTTAGCCAAATCTATAGGGATTTTTTAAATAACAAATTTAATTAAAATAATTTTTTTCTTTTTTAGAATTTAAACATTTATTCTCTAAATAAAACATAATTCTATGGCTAAATATCTTCTAATATACCTTATTTTATAGAAACAAATTCATAATTATTTTCATAGAAATATATACGTAGAAATAATTGTAAATCAAGTTAAATGACTTATCTCGTCCAAGACAACTCAATCTCGTCTATGCACAAGATGAGACATCAAACCGAGATTCAAAATCGTATTTAAAAATCATGATTTCGTCCTGATTTTATCGATTTATAATTGGACTTGATTGGTTCTATCTACTCTAAAGAGAGTAGAAGCAAAGAACGACCAAGATTCTACAGTAAAAGAGTAATAAGATGATGAGATGGAGAAGGGAGAGAGCTAGACTTTTCTAAAAATGTGGGAAAATGAAATAACGAAAAGATCTTAGAAAAACCACTTTTTAACAGTTACATTGACGATAAATAGATGAAAAGGGTTTAATTAAGGTTATTAAAAAAATTATAGGGGAAGCAAATGAAATTGTCAAAATATTAGAGTGCTAATAAAGAGTTATGCTATATTATGTCAAAGTGGAATTCATTATTTATATTAGATAATTTTTTTTTTTTTGATAGACCGAGGAGTATCCCCTCCTTTGTTAAGATTAATCTACCCGGGTTGCACGCACCATCCATCACCTTGCCTAAAATAATTTTTAAAAATTTTATTTTTAATTTTTAGAGGTGTACTAAAAGTATGAGGGCCTTAGAATTTCTTGGCGTTGTAAATAAAAGGAAAAATTATTTAAAAAAATAAAAATTAATTCGTAAAAAAAAATTAGATTTAAAAAAAATTACAAACACGAATCTTTTTTTGCCCTTTTAGATTAGAAAATGTATAAGAGGAGAGAGAAATTTTAGACCCTTAAAAGGGCATTTATTTTCTCTCTCCTCGTTCATTTTCTCTCTCCTACGTTCTCCTCTTTTCTCTCTCTCAATTTCATTATTCTCTCTCTTTATTCGTTTTCTCTCTTCTACTTTCACTTATTTTCTCTCATATATTGAGATCTTGATCTTGATCTTAATCAACATGATCATGATCATGATCATAATCATGATGAAGATCGTAATTCGCATCCTAAGATAATCATGATCACTTTATTTAAGATCATAATCGTGATCGTGATCTATATTATAGGACAATCATGATCACGTTGATTAAGATCAATATCTCATGATCATGATCAAGATCTTACGATATAAGATAAAAGAGGTGAAAGTAAGAGAAAGAAAATAAAGAAAGAGAAGAATGAAAGTGAGGGAGAGAAAATAGGTGAAAGTAGGATAGAGAAAATAGGAGAGAGAAGGGGCGAAAATGATTTGTGTTTATAATTTTTTAAAAATTTAATTTTTTTACAAATTATTATTATTATTATTATTTGTTTAATAATTTTCCCTAAATAAAATTTGCCTTATATTATTTTGTTATAAAAAGTTGATATTTTGCTAGGAAAGAGTAAACTTTTAAATCCGTTTTGAAAGGTGTTCACTCCACTGTCCACAGCTCCAGAACCCTAAAAATTCTTCCTGATTCGTGAACGATGTTAAGAAAAACTGCTGTTTCTGGTCGTCAAATTCAGAAAGGTGTGATTATACGCTTTCCCATCTCTTCCCTTTCAATCTCTTTTCGCCATAACTCTACAAAACAAAGACAAGACCCAATTAATCCCTCTGAGTCTCGACCTGATATAATGATGAAAAGCAGTCCTACTCATTTGGAGAAATTCGTAAGAGATCGGTGTAAATCTGGAACTCTTAGGCTTGATGAAGCATTGGGTTTCTTTGATTGTTTAGTTCAAATGCAGCCCATTCCCTCCATTTTCCCTTTTAATCAACTTTTGGGAGCCTTAACCAGTATGAAACACTACTCTACAGTTTTTTCTCTGTTTAATAAAATGATTATGTTGGGTAACACAGGAATCCGACCTAATATCGTTACTCTTAACATCTTGATCAACTGTTTCTGCCGACTGGGTCGTGTGGATTTCGGTTTTTCTATCTTAGGAAACATTCTAAAGTTTGGGTTTGAACCAAATAAGATAACTTTGAACACTCTTCTAAAGGGGCTCTGTATGGAGAATAAACTAGAAAAGATGATGGAATTGTTTAACAAATCAGTGGAGAATGGGTACCCAATTGATGTAATCACCTACAACACTTTAATTCATGGCTTATGTAATTCAGGTCAATGTGAACGAGCCATTCAGTTATTCGATCGAATGACTGGTTGTGGATTCTCACCAAATGTAATAACCTTTAACATTCTAGTGGATGCTCTATGCAAAGCAGGGAGGACTAAAGAGGCGTGTATTCTATTTGAAGTAACGTCTGAAAGAGGTGTAAAACCTAATGTAATAATTTACACCTCTTTGATTAATGGCTTATGTAATTCAGGTCAATGTGAACAAGCCATTGGGTTGTTGGATCAAATGATTAATCGCGGATTCCCACCAGACATAATAACCTTCAACATTCTAGTGGATTTTCTTTGCAAACAAGGGAGGACTAAAGAGGCGTGTATGCTGTTAGAAGTAATGTCTCAAAGAGGTGTAAAGTCTAATGTAATCACTTACAACTCTTTAATTCATGGCTTATGTCATTCAGATCAGTGTGAACAAGCCATTGGGTTGTTCGACCAAATGATAGATCGTGGATTCTCACCGGATGTCATAACCTTCAGTATCCTAGTGGATTCTCTTTGCAAAGAAGGGAGGACTAAAGAGGCGTGTATTCTATTTGAAGTAATGTCTGAAAGAGGTGTAAAGCCTAATGTAATAATTTACAACTCTTTGATTCATGGCTTATGTAATTCAGGTCAATGTGAACAAGCCATTAGGTTGTTGGATCAAATGATTGATCGCGGATTCCCACCAGACGTGATAACCTTCAACATTCTAGTGGATTTTCTTTGCAAACAAGGGAGGACTAAAGAGGCGTGTATGCTATCGGATGTAATGTCTGAAAGAGGTGTAAAGCCTGATGTAATCACTTACAATTCTTTGATTCATGGCTTATGTAATTCAGGTCAATGTGAACAAGCCATTGGGTTGTTGGATCAAATGATTGATCGCGGATTCCCACCAGACGTAATAACCTTCAACATTCTAGTGGATTTTCTTTGCAAACAAGGGAGGACTAAAGAGGCGTGTATGCTGTTAGAAGTAATGTCTCAAAGGGGTGTAAAGTCCAATGTAATCACTTACAACTCTTTAATTCATGGCTTATGTCATTCAGGTCAATGTGAACTAGCCATGAGGTTGTTCAATGAAATGATAGGTTGTGGAATCTCACCAAATTTAGTAACATATGTAATATTAATGGATTTTCTTTGTCTACAAGGCAAGCTGGGCGAGGCAGTAAAAGTTTTTAATTCTATGGTGAGTAGTGGTCATGAGCCTAATATACAAATCTATAACATAATTATCCATGGCTATTGCAATGCTAGGAAATTGGATAAGGCCATGAAACTCTTTAGTGATATGTGTGACAAAGGATTAACTCCTAATACCATTACATACAACACCATTATTGGTGGGTTATGCAAGATTGGGAAGGTTGTGGCAGCACAAGATCTTTTTGTGGAGATGCAAGCTAAGGGCCAAAGTCCAGATATCTTTACTTTTAGTACATTGTTGGATGGGCTACTCATGAACCGTTGTTTTACTGAGGTAATCAAACTGTTTCATGTGATGCAAAGCAATGCAGTGAAAGCCAATATTGTGATTTACAACATTGTCATTGATTGCATGTGCAAAAATAAGAATATAAAGGAAGCAATGGAGTTGTTTTGCAATCTTTCTACCAAAGATTTGCAGCCCGACACTAGAATGTATAATACAATGATTCAAGGCTTTCTTAGAGAAGGTATGTTAAAAGAAGCCGAGGATTTGTTCATACAGATGGAAGAGAAGGGTTCAACTCCAAATGATCTCACATTCAATTTCATGGTTCAAGGATTCTTTCGAAAGAATGATATGTGCAAGGCAATGCAACTTCTCAATGAAATGGTTGAGAGAGGTTTTTCACCAAATGTAGATACCACATCCATGGTAGTGGATTTGCTTGCTGCAGACGGACCAGATCGTGAATGTCTAAAGATGTTCCGCACGTTCTTTCCATAGAACTGAGTCAAAGGTAACATGATCAATGTTGTGTTACCAGTTAGCATGTTGTCATGGAGTGTTGTATCTTGTTGCATGCTTTAAAGATCATTTTAGTATTTCTAGAATTTTCTTTCATCAAGCATTATTTCAAAGGATCTTTATTCCATGACGATGAACTAGGCAAGTTGGTTATCTTTTTAATGATCCATTAGTTCATGGGCTAATATATTTTCTTTTACCTCCTTATTGGGTTGCCATCTTAATGTAGCACTTGAAGCAATAGATTAGCTACCATGCTGTATTGTCATTGTATAATGCATTGTTTTTGTAAATCAAGCTATTTTTTTTTTACATTATGCATTTACTCTTTATTCCTATTTGTTTTATGATATGAAGTAGAAAATGGTTTTTATTTTATTCCTTTGAACTTACAAATATTCAATGAAGCGTCGTTTCTCTTGTACTACTTGAACAAATGATTATGGAATTTTCCCCTTTTCAATTTTGGTTAACCTTACCTTACTAACATTAAGAAACTTATTAATGATGTTTCATCAATTGCTTAACTCAGTCTGGTAGGAAACCTAACGGTAGGTAGTTTATCGAGCTAAATGATATCATCAATTATGCAAGTTGTTCAAAAATGAGCGATGATATAATTCCAATTTGCAAGGTGTGAAAATGATATCAAGTCCAATTAATGGTAGTGGATCCCTTGTTGATTTTTTTTGTTTTAGAGCTTATGCAGTCTCTTACTAGTATGCCTTATACGTCCTACGGTTCTTTAAGGTGTAGTGAAGGGACACTCGGGGGAGAGGCCTGAACGTAACAGCATTATTAGTGTGGTTCTTTGTGTTAGCCTTCCCCCTCTGGGGCATTGTAATCTTAATGCATATTGAATGGGTACTATAGTATGTAGAAGAAATTCTCAAAGTTATATCATTTCAAAGAATTTATACTCTACATATAGATTGTCACACATTTATTAATAAATGCCTCTTTTTATCATATACTATGTATTTGATTGAAGAAGGCATTTTAGCACGAACCATGTAAATATAGTTGATTCCCTTAGTTTTTTTTTCACATTTGACCGTGGTGATTGTGATTACATAAATTGAATGATGTTTCATGTTGAATCAATAACTAGTTATTGTCGAGTTGTTTGTGCATACACATGTGGATGGGCTGCATCTATATGTAATTTCGTAATTTTGTCTTGGACGTAAAATTTTCAGATTTCTTCTTTATGTTGTCGATCATTGTTTTAAAACAGAACACGTGATCTGGAAAAACCTTATTACTTCGTTTGCTTTTAAGTGTCCTCATTTTTTTTTTCACATTTGACCGTTGTGATTTTGATTACATAAATTGAATGATGTTTCATGTTGTATCAATAACTAGCTAGTGTCGAGTTGTTTTGTGCATACACATGTGGATGGGCTGCATTTATATGTAATTTCGTAAATTTGTCTCGTACGTAAAATTTTCAGATTTCTTCTTTATGTTGTCGATCAGTATTTTAAAACAGAGCACATGATCTGGAAAAACCTTATTACTTTGTTTGCTTTTAAGTGGCCTCATTTTATGGTTATCAATAAATATCGCATCATTTTTACCATTTTTTTTCAAATCTATGAATGGGCTTATGAATAGCAGAATTGTAGTATTAACCATGTTGGCAACCTTTTAGCATATAACCATGATGTTAGAGCATTTGTTTTTGACACGTATAATGTTAACCATCTTTTTTTCCTACAATTTCCCATGTAAGAGCCATTTAGTTATAATAGGGCTTTAGAATCCTCAACGAGAGTCCCTTGGCAATGGAATGAAATATATGATCGTTCACATCTTCATCCCTTATTCCTTCTTCAATTTGTTTAGGAGTTCCTCTAGTAAATTTTGTTTGGTGGATAATGCCCATAACCATTCTAGCAAGTGGAGAAGTGACCAACCAATATTTTTAACTCAAACGGTATTGTGCTATGGAGTTCATTTAGTTTGAAGTATTTATGTGGATTTTAGACGATTAGAACAATCTCGTTTTTGACAACAAGGAATACCCTATGGATAAAGTATCATTGAAAGTTAAGGCAGGATTTACAAGTAGTTTTCCATTCTTTGTGATTCGAGTAACCAATATGTTTTAAAATATGTTCATTACATATGCCATGTTGTTCTTCTAATATTCACATCCAACAAATTTGGTCGATACAATACATGCAAGCAAATCCTATCACAAGTAGTATCCACTAGCATGAACTAAAAATTCTCCATCCCGGTCTTCTCAATATGGGTATAGTCACAATTTCTTTGATTAATAAATAGCAATTTTTAAGAGAAATGACTTCGATGATAATGATGGTAACCATTTTACTGATAAAGCATTAGATAATGATCATGCAAATGAGGATGTAATTGATTTTGGTTGCATGTACTAAACAATATGAACTTGAATATTGTCACTTGTTGTGGATGCATGGTTGGTATCAATATGGGGTCTGGTAACTATGGTTACTTGTTGTGCAAGTATGGATGGTATGAATATGGCGTTTAAGTATTTGTTATTGTAGTTTAACATGAAATTTAATGATATATTATAAGAACCTCACCTAGTAGGAACAATTACACGGCCCTAGCCCTATCTTATTTTTCTCCGTTCTATTGAATTTTCTGAATTTTTTCCTCCTTGACTTATTCTTCAACCTTGACTTGGTGACTATGTACTTGGGTGAATTTGGATGCTGGTAAGATACAACTAGTCATATACAAAGATCTTATCAATGTATTGAACTACTTATACAATGAGTAGGAATTGCTGCCACCACTGTTATTATTCTTCGATCTAGAGTCTAAGTCTTCCAACTCTCATGTTGTAGTACCCATCTCGATATAGTCTTCTCACTTTGTTTCTGAAAGAAACTTTTCCTTCTCACAATTGCAACTATTTGAGAACCACTCTTTCAATGAAAGATTCCACACAAGACCCTTTTAGGCAATTAGTTGATGGGATTCATATTCACTGGTCTCTGATGAAGAACGACCTCCACAACCACGGTTTTGAGATTGCTTTGACGCCAAAGATCAAGATCCTTTGTTAGGCATTCTTGAAGGGCTAAATTAAATCATTTATTCCTCAATTTGACACTCGAAGACGAGAAAAATTATGATATATATGACAAAGTGTGTTTCTCGTTGTAATCACAGAAGGCACACTAGAAAAAACTGATTCGTGTACTATTTGAAGTCGTTCGACGAAGAACTCTACTCTTTTGTGCTTTTTGACTCAAAATATTGATATATTTTTTTGTAAGTATAGAAATGTTTTATTGAAGAAAGAGGAGATTGGGAAGATCTGAATAATTATAAAAGAGTGTTGAATCTAACCTGGAATCAAAAACATAAAATCCCATTTAAACACTTAGTATTTTTGTTTTTTTTACTCAATCAAATGACTTTCACGAAGAGAAAGCCACCTTTATATATTGATCATTTGCTGAAGTGATTGTTCATTCCTTTTAAAGGTTCTCCTATCCCTTTCCTTCTAGATCCAAACAACAGATTGTAATTTCTTTACATGAAATCGCATCGATATACTAGCTCTGGAATAATAACATGACAGACTAAAGAAAAATCCAAGTCGTATGAAATAGTGAATCCCTTGCTAAATAAGTGATTCGAAGTCCTATCTCATCTAAAGTGGCTAGCTAAATGAAAAGATATATTCTAAAAGGAACTTTGTGGCCCCAAATGGAGGTAGATAGAAAACCCACATAAGAGGTGGGTACTGAGGATGAGTATAATATTTAATCAAGAGTCCACAATAGGAATAGTGAATAGTTTGTTGACAAGGTTGGATATATATCTTGATCCTCCCAATCATTCAAACCTCTCCTAAAACCAAAATCCTATGACAACTCACTCTCGTTCAAATAATGAAACATTCTATTGGTAAATTCCTTTAAAAATAGGGATGAGAACTACAAAGATAGGGGTGAATCACTACACCACCAATCCTTCCAAACTTAACCTTTATTTCCTTTACCAACCCTAAATACACCACCAATCCTTCCAAACTTAACCTTTATTTCCTTCAAAAATCTAGAAATATCTTAATGATGGCTTTCCACTTGCTACCACCATAGAGGATTTTACCTCCCTAGTCTCCCAGCCAAAGACTTCATCATATTTTGCCTTAATGATCCTCTTCCCCAACATTTCCTAGTTGAATGTTTATTGATCGTTTTTGGGACCTTGATTTTTTTCCTAGAAATCCATGCACTTGATTCTTCTTCTTCTTCCATAGTCTCATTAGATTTTATTTCAATTTTTTTTATTTATTTCTAAATCAAGATCCTTGATTTATCCCTGAAAGTTTTTTGAATTTATCCGAATTAAATGAACTATCATCAAATAATTGTCTAATTTGAACTTGTTACTATGCTCACAACTTTACCATAGCGTTTGAGTCCTATGAAGGTTGGCATTATTAATTCTATATCAAATTATCTTTTTGATGAACTTGTTTCTTAAAAAATGATCAAAACTTCAAACAAAAGAAATGTATTTTTTTTTTTTTTTCCATTGGCTTTTTTGTTTAGAGTTTTAAATTGTAAAATGGTGAAATAGAAAGGAATGATCATGAAATTGATCGTTGACGTTCAATATATATATTTTATTATTTAATTATGTTGCACTTAATTTACAAATTCTTATTTATTGATTTCATAGGGATCAACACCCAGATATGGAGCCAGTACTTTTGGGCGGGAGAGTGAGGAGGTGAGATCGTCCTTGGGTGTAGTGTGTGGAAGGGTATTCGCAAAGTGACTCCGGATATTTGTAAATGCATTGTATTCAAGGTAGGGAGAGGGAATTGAGTGCTCTTCTAGGAGGATCCTTGGTGTTGTGACATTCCCATACAAGAGAAGTTTTTGGGCATGTTCTCGATGTCTTTGAAGAAACGGATGCCATATATTCGGTTGAAGCGTGGGCTTGTACTTGAGATAGTAAGTTTCTCGTTAATTCTTTTTTTTTTTAGTCCCAATCTTGATTTATTTATTCATTTATTTTTTTTGCTTCCATGGCCTTGATTTATTTGAGTAGTGTTTTTTTTTTTTTTTCCATTTGGACCATAAGGCTTTGGATGGACTCATACCTTGTTGTATTTTCCTAGCTCTATTCTTCTTCTGTTTTAAAGTTGGCAAATTAAGGCCTTTGAAAATAGAGAGAGGTCCTTTGGATCAATCTTCTTTTTTCGTTTGTTGGAGCCTTTGGAAAGAGAGGAACAAAAAGAATTTTGAAGGGAAGTAGCTTATACCCTTTAGGAGGTATCATTTTGGATTTCTGTGTTTTAAAGTGGCGTTCTTTGAGGATTTCTTGTGTAGATGGTACTCAATTGTAAGGTGAGTAGTTGGTGTGCTTCATTTGTTTGGAGGCTTTCTTGACCTCCTTTTAAGTAAATCTCTTTTTATATTTAGAAAATTTGAAGTTCTAAAATTCCCCATTCTGTGAACATCATCGAAGTTTTAAATGTTTATTGGAAGTTATTTTGTCTCTAACCATGATTTCATTAATGTGAAATTTTAAATCTCAATTTATTTTTTAATTCAAATATTTGACTTTTTGTTCAACTATAAGCATAAAACATCCATATTCATATTTGTCTTCCCTTTATCCACCCGTTATAGTAGGGAAAATACCTTAAGCTTGTTCGAGGAAACATTTGTGCTCATTCAGTATGGAACCTCTATATATGTTCTTATATTGGACCTGATACTTGTGCTTGTTTGTTTTATAGCTTTTAATTTTTCACACCATAATTGCTTTTGTATAGCTCATTTCCCATCATTCTTGTGTATGCCTTCTCTCTGCTAATAAATCTATCATTTGATTGTTCAGGATCAAAGGCGGCTCATTGTGTTGTGAAAGTTAATGGCACCAAATCATAAACTAGTTTTGAGGCATCGACATATATATATTGGTTATCTTGGGTATCCCCACCCTTCAGGTGAGACTAATCCCACGGTAGAAGTGGGGAGCTGTCAAACAACATGAATCCTATTTCTCCAATATAACTGATCTTTGTGTATGTCACTGATCTGTCTTGGTTAGTTCTATAGACCATGGCATCTACTGAATTTCATTTAGTTTTGACTAGAAGCTTATATGCATTTCATTTTAAGTTTCTTATAAATTTTAACTCGGACCTTGGATCAAAACCCCATCTTCACATTCTTACCTTAAAAAAAAATAAATACATGCTTCAAATGATGTTTTTGGCTGAGATGGGAAGATATTCCTAGGGATACCCATGAAAACAAATTAGGAAATCTGAATTAATCATTAGGAAAGAAAATTATATCTTGATTTTATTTATCCAAATTGTTTTGGCAAAATAGAGAGCAAATTAAAATATGTAGGTATGTATTGGCCCGTACTGTTTTGGCAAAAATAAAGAGTTGGATTTTAAATTTCTTTATTGTGATTCAGATAATCTTTAAATTTCTCTTCAATATATTGATCATATGATTAGATGTTTACACTCGTATCTCGAGGAAAAGCATCTGTGGTTCCCATACACTTTCACGTCAGGGATGCAATGTGGGTGTTTAATCTTGACTGCTGAGGTCACCTCAGCATTATTTTTAAATAAATCTTATTTCTCTCATTTTTTTATTTTTTTATTTTTTTATTTCAGAGACACATCTTATTTGGAAGATTATTGTTTAATTCCAAAAAATTCAAAGGATGGAAAAAAGAAAATGTTTTCAGCAATCCTACCAAAAGACATCATTTCAACACCTCAAAGCACCAAATTTCTTCCAACACTACATTTACAAAGAGATAGAGGGGAAGGGGGGTAATGAAGATGCATGCATATCTAATTCCCCAAGACTTGTAAGGCTCATCTTTTCAGACAAACCACAAGAAACACTCTTTTGCTGGAAAAGAAAGGAAATATGTTTAGCCATGGAAAACTGTTGCTTTGGATACGTAACAAAATCAAGGTGGACCCGTCACACCAGGGAAGACTTCCGATAAGTACGTACAATTTATTAAATATGTCAAAAAAAGATAAATTAAAAAATGTTTTATTTCATAACAAGTATATAATATTGAAAGAGAATTAGATTCTCACCTCCTTGTCATTTTGGTACTTTGCAAGACTCATAGGGTTCTCTGAACACTGCATTAGGCAATAAAATAATGTTGGTTCAAACATAAAATATAATAGTAACGTACATAAGCTACGATCTAATTATAAAAGAGAAGTATAAATACAATGATGCAATCCATTTAAGTTCTTTTTTCTGGTCTCCATGGTGAAGAGATCATCCTAACAAAATATAAAATATGATTCATCTCCACTTGAGTCCAATGACATATATACAATGTAATCACAATGATCGTGATTTATCCTTGAGATAAGTATTCCCAAGATGTGTATTATAGGGATATGTATAATTCCTGACTGTTAGATATGTGGAAAGATCAACTTCAAACTTGACATACGACTTGTGTAGATGATTTTAAACCAAAAGAACCATCTTTGATCGATTTTTTATCTAAAATCAAAGTAAAAAGAATTGAAAAAATCCTAATTTTTTACATACATTTTCAAAATGTTTGAAAAAAAAACCCTTGAAAATGACTGCTTCTTCCTTCTCAAATTCTTTTCATTGGAATAGAATCTCCAAAACTAGACCAAGATGTCGAAAATCCTATTTCTTAGGACGAAAATGGTGATTTTGAATGATTAGGTCAATTTCAACATTTCAAACATAAGAAATGTCTATAGTGGGATTCATAGAATGATTAGAAGAGAAGGATTTTTCTAAATGGATTATTTATTTAACCCCTAAAAGTCAAGGACTAGTTAGAAAGAAAACCTTCCGCCACGCCCATGGACCAGTAAGTAATTTTCCCAACTTTTATGGGTTGTCTATTAATTTCTTACATGACTATAATAGAGAAAGAATAAGAAATTATTCTTGGTGTTTGTGTTCCAATTTTCCAAACCAAGAGCCTCGATTTCTAAGAACCACATTTGAAATTAAAAAGTCCTTATTGCAGTGTCATATTTGAAGATACCATCCATACTGAAATATAAGAGGGTGACAACTTAAGGTGAAATTGAAAGTAACCCAATATGACCATAGAAAAAAGATGCCTTATCAATAAATAGAAAACATCAGTAATGTTTGTAACAAACCATCTTTATTTAAGTATGATTATTAACTAATTCAATTGAGTTAGCTAGAGCGATTCAATCAGTTGGGTTACAGTCAACCATCCTTCTTGAGTGCAAATATAAATAATTTTTAGTTTGTGTTATAATGGAAAATTTATGATTTCAAATGAGGTTATTATAATTTTATTTCTTGGATTACAGAACTATTAGCACCCCCAACTAAATTTTAAAATTTTAGAATTAATCGGGTGAGAATGTCATTCTCTCACTTTAGAAAGAACGTTTAGGTTTGGATATTTTCTTTTCTTTGATGCAGAGATACCAAAGAGTAAAGACTATAAAAATCAACATCAAAAGGTCAAAGTAGACATCGTTGTTGTCATTAAGTTGTTATTTTTTATGGGTTATCACTCATGGTAGTAATTTGTAGTTTTTTATTTTTTTATTTTTTATAATGGTTACATTGATGGTAAATAGATGGAAAGGGTCTAATTGAAATTGTTAAGAAACTAGAATTTATCCTTGCTTATGGCTTGGACGTCCCCTTTGGGGGGTGAAAGAGGAAAAATAATAAAGTTGGAGGGATATTATTAAAAAATCTTTGGACTTGTAGGAGTAAAAGTGGAAAAATAATAAAGTTGGAAATGTATTATTAAGAAATGAGGATAAGAGGAAAAACAATAAAATTGAAGAAATATTGGAAAAGGAGAGAAGGAAGAAAGGCAATAAAGTCAAGGGTATTCTTTGAAAGAGGAATGAGAGAAGAGATAAAAGATAAAATTAGGGTTAACAATGAATCAATTTAGTACCAGATCAATACTTATCTGAAATCTCTGTATTTTGATCCAAATTCAATTTGTTCCGATCATATTAATGGATCTTCGAACTAAATTAGATCCGATTGAGATTTTACTCAACCCAAATAAGATCTAACACCTAATTTTATTTTTATTTTTTGTTAAGAAAATTGGATTTTGGGAAGAAATAAGTGGGTTCGAAGGAGTGTGTGTATGTGTGTGTGTGTGTGTGTGTGTCTGGAGAACTTTGAGAAGAAATCAGAGATGGATCAAACCCAAAACAGAGAACATCTATGATCAAAGAAAAAAAACAAATAATAAAGGGAATGAGATTAAAGAAAGAAAACATGTCCACAAAGGGTAAAATTGCAAATTTGGTCTGATTTGATTGTTCATCCACCATGTCCATAAAGATAATGTAAGGACAGAACAAGTTGAATTTTCAGGTCATTACATTCTCCCCCCATCCCCCCCTTTGGAAAAAAAATTCATCCTCGTAATTTAAAATCATATCTTAGTCCAAAAATAACTTTGAAAATCGAACCTGCATGTCTGATTCCTTTTCCCAAGTAGCTTATTCCATTTTGTGATATCTCCATAACACTTTGACCAAGGGGATTGTGCAAGATCTCAGTTTCTTATCTTTTTTATCCAGAATTTGAGTGGATCATTCCTCATACGAAATATCTTTATCATATGTACTTAACATAGAAAGACATTATGGATTTGCTCCAATTGAGGGGGTAGTATCAATCTGTATGCTACTAGGCCCATTATCTTAGAAATCTCAAATGGTCCCATGTATCGTGACGCTAGTTTCCCCTTTATGCCAAATTTGGAGATCCCCTTCCCAGGTGATACATTCAAGAACACCATATCTCTTGCCTCAACTTCCAACGGTCTTCGTGTTGTGTTAGCATAGTTCTTCTGTATGTTTTGAGCCGTTTTTAGTCTCTCCCTAATTATTTTGACTTTCTTTGTTATTTCTTCAATCAATCTTGGACTCATCAAAATCGTATCCCTGACTTCTGTCCAACATATCTTTCACGTCCCGAAATCCTAACACCAATCCATATGATTCACCAGTCAAAATCTCGAGGTGTGAGGTGAACAAACATACAACCTGATAGAACAATCTTAGATAATAGCACTATGAAGAGAAACATATACGCAGTGGAATCTATACTAGACAATCAAAAAATTAGAGCAACGGATACTAAACAATTACAGATCAAGTACATCAACCCTAAAATCCATAAACCATGACCCGATAGCAATCTCCCCAAAATGTAAATTCTTAAAAATACACAAGTCCCACCAAATGAATCACACTACAATCGCTGAACTACTAGACTAATCCTCAAGCTGACAAAGGTTACAGATCCACGACAATACCCTCTATAGGAATCTCCTCGTATGACTCCCCATAAATAGGCTCTCCAAGAGCTATAGCATCTGAAAGGGGAAGGATAGGGTAAGTAATAGGAGAATGTTACTCAGTAGGATGAATGTCGTTCTAATAACGAGTTATACGTGCACGAGTAAACATCTAAACAGTTAAATAATGCAAGTTTTCATAATGCAACATACGATAAATGTCTACGCATACTCAATAAACAATTGTAATTAACTTCAATCTATCATTTAAAGTAGCATACACTTCTTTCAAATAGAAAACATATATCAGCATTATAAAATAGAGAAAAATACATAATAAGAACACGGCGGTGTAGTCGATAAGAGAGTAGAGGAATGTACCGATACAACAGTCTCGGCATGGCAATTCGATATTCCAAATTTCAAATCCGATGTGGAATCCCATCGTTAGAATCTAATTTTTTGACCAGTCGGCATACCACACTTTTAGGACCGTTTATCCGGCTCAGACTGGTCGTTGTCCAAGAACCCAATACTGAGTTCACCTTGTGGTGAGGCCTACCATTTGACGACTGTAGACTAACATTGATCACTAACTAACTTAGGAGACCCCTCGTGTCGAAGCCTATCGAGAGGCAATACATGTGAATCCCGCATACTTTTACACTATATAGAGACAATCTTTACACAAAACGTTCCCCAAGAAAAAAATAAGAGAAATTATCGGATCTCATAAGTTGTAATATGCTCTAATGTATCTCATACTACCAAAGAGCATATGACATCTAGTGTTAATCCTAGATTGACCCACCACTTTCAGATATACAGCAACGAATCACTCTTTATAGGTTTTTCACGACTCTTTTCTGGTAAACAAATTATTTTGTTTTATATGTAGTATATCGTTTATTTTTATCGAAAATACGAACAAGATTTAGTAGTGTCCTCTAATGACATCCATCTGTCATTTCCATCCCTCAATCATTCCGTCAATTTTTATGTGGCATGTCCATCATGTAGAATTGGAGGCACTGTCCTAACAATCAGTCGAGAACATACGTTTTCTCTATCCATCCATCAATCAATCAAAAAATCCATCGGCCAACTTCTTACATATCTATCAAAATAATTTTGTATTTAAATATCATATTAGTATTTCTAACCCCATCAAAAACAGTTTACAAAAAATGGACGGTCCACGATTTTTCAATTTGTAAACATGGGTTAAAAGTTTTGGAATGGGCTGATTTTTGGTGAGGATGATCTCCTCACAAAAAATCAGCCCATTCCAAAACTTCTAACTCATGTTTTGAAAAAAAATTTGCCAAAAATTTAGCCATTGAATGCTACCCGTATAAATATAGGGTCGGGTTCCTGCGACACACATTGCGACAACGTGTTTGTCTTATATGGGAAAAAATGTTTGGAATGGGCTGATTTTTTGTGAGGATGATCTCTGTGATGAGGGGATTATCCTGGCAAAAAATCATCCCATTCCAAAACTTGTAACCCCATCAAAATTGATTTACAAAAATTGGACGGTCTATAATTTTTCAACAAAAATTGGACGGTCTAGAAGTTTCATAATGAGATGATTTTTGGCAAGGATGATCTCCTCACCACAGAGATCATCCTCACAAAAAATCAGCTCATTCCAAACATTTTTTCCCATATAAGACAAAACACGTTGTCTATATGTGTGTTGAAATGGTTGTCGTTTGAACCTGACCCATATATATATATATATATATATGATTCATCTCCACTTGAGTCCAATGACATATATACCATGTAATCACAATGATCGAGATTTATCCTCGAGACAAGTATCTCCAAGATGTGTATTATAGGGATATGTATAATTCTTAACTATTAGATACGTGGAAAGATCAACTTCAAACTTGACATACGACTTGTGTAGATGATTTCAAACCAAAAGAACCATCCTTGATCGATTTTTATTCAAAATCAAAATAAAATAATTGAAAAAAATCCTAATTTTTTACATATATTTTTAAAATGCTTGAAAAAACTCTTGAAAATGATTGCCTCTTCCTTTTCAAATCCTTTTCATTAGAATAGAGTCTCTAAAACTCGACTAAGATGTCGGAAATCATATTTTTTAGGATGAAAATGGTTAGTTTGAATGATTAGGGCAATTTTGTCATTTCAAACATAAGATATGTCCAGAGTGGGGTTCATGGGCTGATTAGAAGAGAGGGATTTTTCTAAATGAATTATTTAGTTAATCCCTAAAAGTTAAGGCCTAGTTAGAAAGAAAACCTTCTACCACACGCATGGACCATTAAGTAATTTACCCAACTTTTATGGGGTTGTCTATTAATTTCTTACATGACTATGATAGAGAAAGAATAAGAAATTATTCTTGGTGTTTGTATTTGCTCATTGATGGTTCCAATTTTCCATACCAAGAGCCTCGATTTCTTAGAACCACATTAGAAATTAAAAAGTCCTGATTGCAATGTCATATTTGAAGATAACATCCATACTCAAATATAAGAGGGTGACTACTTAAGGTGAAATTGAAAGTAACCCTAAATGACAATAGAAAAAAGATGCCTTTGCAAAAAATAGAAAACATCAGTGATGTTTGTAACATGCCATCATGCCATCTTTATTTAAGTATAATTATTAACTAATTCAACTGAGTTAACTAGAGTGATTCAATCGGTTGGGGTGACAGTCAACCATCCTTCTCAAATACAAATATCAGGAATTTTTTTATATGTTATAATGAAAAATTTATGATTTCAAATGAATTTATTGTAATTTTATTCCTTGGATTACAGAACTATTGGAACCCAACTAAATTTAAAATTTTAAAATTTTAAAAATTAATAGGGTGAGAATGTCATTCTCTCGCTTTAGAAAGAACATTTAGGGTTGGATATTTTCTTCTCTTTGATGAAGAGATACCAACAACAAGCAAAGACTATAAAAATGAACATCAAAAGGTCAAAGTAGACATCGTTGTTGTTATTTTCGATGGACTATCGCTGATGGTAGATAGATGGAAAATGGTCTAATTGAACTTGTTAAGAAACTAGAGTTTGCCCTTGCTTATGGCTTGGGTATCCCCTTTGGGGGGTGAAAGAGGAAAAATAATAAAGTTGGAGGGATATTATTAAAAAATCTTTGGACTTGTAGAAGTAAAAGTGGAAAAATAATAAAATTGAAAATGTATTATTAAGAAATGAAGAGAAGATGAGACAATAAAATTGAAGAAATATTGGAAAAGAAGATAAGGAAGAAAGGCAATAAAGTCAGGGGTATTCTTTGAAAGAGGAATGAGAGAAGAGATAAAAGATAAAATTAGGGTTGACAATGGATCAATTCGGTACCGGATCAATACCAATCCGAAATCTCTATCTTTTGATCCAAATTCGATCTGTTCCGATCATATTAATGTTTCTTCGAACTAAATTAGATCCGATTGAGATTTTACTCAACCCAAATAGATCTAACACCTAAGGAGAGTGTGTGGAGAACTTGGAAAAGAAATTAGAGATGGATTGAACCCAAAACAGAGAACATTTATGATCAAAGAAAAGAAACAAATAATAAGGGGAATGAGATTAAAGAAATAATGCATGTCCACAAAGGGAAAAATCGCAAATTTGGTCTGATTGTTCATCCACCATGTCCATAAAAATGATATTAGGACATAACAAGTTGAATTTTCAGATCATTACATTTTCCCTCTCGTCCCCTTTTGAAAAAAATTCATCTTCGTAATTTAAAATCATATCTTAGTCTAGAAATAACTTTGGAAATCGAGCCCGCATGTTTGATTCCTTTTCCCAAGTCACTTATTCCATTTTGTAATGTCTCCATAACACTTTGACCAAAGGGATTGTGTGAGATCTCAGTTTCTTATCTTTTTTTTTCCAGAATTTGAACGGATCCTTCTTCATATGAAATGTCTTTATCCACTTCCAATGACAATAGCTCAACCACGTGTAAAGGATCTGATTCATACATATTAACATAGATACATGAAAGACATTATGGATCTATTCCAATTGAGGGGGCAGTATCAATCTGTATGCTATTAGGCCCATTCTTTTAGAAATCTCAAATGATCCCACGCATCGTGACGTTAGTTTTCCCTTTATGCCAAATTTGGAGATCCCCTTCCCAAGTGATATATTCAAGAGCACCATATCTCTTGCCTTAACTTCCAATGGTCTCCGTCTTATGTTAGCATAACTCTTCTGTATGTTTTGAGCCATTTTTAGTCTCTCCCTAATTATTCTGACTTTCTTTATTATTTCTTAAATCAATTCTAGACCCATCAAAATCGTATCCCTAACTTCTATCCAACATATATGTGACCTACATGGTTTGGCATACAATGTCTCAAAAGAAGCCATGCTTATGCTAGCTTAATAACTATTGTTGTATGAAATTTCAATTAAGAGTAAGTGTGTTTTTCAACTACGTCTGAAATCTAATACACATTCTCGAAGCATATCTTCTAGTATTTGGATTATCCTTTTTGACTGACCATCTGACTAGGGATGAAATGTTGTATTGAAATTTGGTTGAGTACCTAGAGCGATGTGAAGACTTTTCTAGAAGTACGATGTAAATCTGGGGTCCCTATCAGATACTATGGATAGTAGTACCCCAAGTAGTTCTACGATAGATCTTACTCAGTCCATCAACTGTGTATGAGACCTTAATTGATATAAAATGAGCTGATTTTGTCAATCTATCCACAACTACTCATATTGCGTCAAGACCATCACTAGTCCTTGATAACCCAACAATAAAGTCAGGTTAGGTGCTCTCATTTCCATTCCTCTATCGACAATGGTTGGAGGAGACTTAATGGTTGTTAATGTTTGACTTTGACATGCTAGCAAGTCAAACATATACTCACATATTTTGCAATGTCTTTCTTCATCCCAGGCCACCAGAAATGTCTCTACAAATCTTTATATATCTTTGTACCACCTAGATGGATCGAAAATCTCAATCACTGTGCCTCACTCAGTATGCTTGCTCTTAACTGTTCCTTTGAAGGTACCCACAATCTATCCTAAAATCTAAGGCTTTCATTAGTGTTTACTTTCTAGTCTTGGTTTTTTGTATCATTTGCTTTCAATTGAAATTCTGTTGAATCTACATCTATTTTATGAAATTCCAAGATCGTTTTGACCAACAAGTTCTGAATCTTCATCACTTTCAGATTACTGTGTTGGTCCTCTACATCATTTGGGGTGTCAAATGCAAACTCTATTACCGTCTCTAACATCTTCCATTCCTTAACCATCATATGTGCTAGTACATTCTTATCTTTTCATCTGGATGATATTCTAGAGTGAAGTTATAATCTTTCAAATACTCCATCCAACACCTCTGTCTCATATCTACCTTTTTTTATGAAAATATGTACTTGAGACTCTTATGATCCAAGAATATCTCAAATGTTTTCCCATAAAAGGTAATGTCTCCAAATCATTAAGGCTAAGACAATAGAAGCCAAATTCTAAGTCGTGAACTTGATAATTCTTCTTATGGATCTTTAACTTTCTCGATGCATAGGCTACGAACATCCCATTTTGCATTTGAATACATCCCAAGCCTATCCTTGGTGCATCTGTATAAATAGTCAACTTTTCCCTTGTAATCGATGCTATCAAAATTGATTCGATTGTCAACTTCTTTTTCAATTTTTGAAACATTGATTCACACTTGTCATCCCATTCAAACTTTACATTTTTCTGAGTCAACTGTATCAAAGGTGTGGCAAGGGTAGAGAAGTCCTCAACGAATCTTCATTAATACCCGGCTATCCCAAGGAAATTTTTTTCTCTATCACCGTCTAGAGTTGCTTCCAATTTAATATCTCTTCTACTTTTGAAGGGTTCACAAAAATAACTTCATTCGATACAACATAACCCAAAAAATTCACCTCGGTTAGCCAAAATTCACACTTATTGAATTTGGCATACAACTGATGCTCCTTCAAAGTTTAAAGCATAATCCTCATGTATTCTTCGTGATCTTCTCTCGACTTAGAGTAAAATTGGAATGTCATTTATGAACATGAGCATGAATTTGTCAAGAAGTTTTCAAAATACTCTATCTATCAAGTATACAAAAATAACTAGTGCATTCGTTAAACCAAAATGCATCACTAGATACTCAAAATGTCATACCCTTATCCGAAATAAAATCTTTGGAATATATTCCTCCTTATTCTCAACTGATGGTACCCAGATCTGATATCGAACTTAAAAAAATATAGGGCACCTTGCAGTTGGTTGACCAATTACTTTAGTTGGAGAAAATGGTATTTGTTATTAATAGTTGCTTGGTTCAATCTTCTATAGTCAATACATAATCACAAAGTACAATCTTTATTCTTCACGAATTAGACCAAAGCTCCCTAACGTGAAAAATTCAATCAAATAAAACCCAAGTTTGTAAGTTCATCGATTGTGCTTTCAACTCTCGAGTTTCATCCAATGCTCCCCAATACAGAATTATATCCCCCGACTTAGTGGTAATGTTGGTAATTCCTTTGGAAATACATCTAAGAAATCTCTAACCACTACTATTTCGTTATAGAAGGAACGGTCTCCTCTGAAGCTTTCAAACTATTCAACTTACTTTTTTGAAAATTTTCCACTCAGTGCTTGAACCATATGAACTATATCTTCAGATGTCTTGGTCTTCTGAATGACACTATCCTCACAAAATATCCTAGATGGGCATAATTTTGAACTATTCAATCTATCCCTAGCATTGAGTTGTCAATTCGAACTTGTTCGATCTGTTCAATTGCAGCTTTATAATGCAATCACATTCTTTGTTCCAATTGCTATTTGACAATGATTTTTCACGACATGTTTCATGAGCAAATTGAGGATTATGTTGACAAAATACTCTTAAATAAAAGACTAAAGAAGACCACATTGAGGTTCAGAGGACGATGTTGACGTGATGTCGGAAATATTATTTTAGGAGTTAGATTAAAGTGCGGAACGACTAGGTGGAACCATTTCATCTCCTTGGCTCATTGATGGCTTTCTTCCTTCCGCTTTTAGAGAAGGTGGAGTTGAAAATAGAGTATCAGTTGATGGGTATTGGAAAGGATGAAGGGACTTCAATATAAGTCCTTCAAGGTGGACTTGAAAGAACGAATTCTTGAAATTCTAATAGTGTAAGGTCGACGGTCATCTTTTGATCAGCTATTCTAATGATGCAATCTTTTCAAATTGATTTGGAGATATGCCAATCTCCTAAGGGGGCAGATAGAAATAGAGTGCGTTTTGTGTTGGTGATTTCTAACTCTAGCATGTGTGCAAATTTGAAAGAAATATAGGAACTAAATGAGCTTGTGTCTATTAGTATACAAGTTTGCACATTAGAAACAATAATATTACCTTCAACTTGTAGACTCTCCCTAAGGTCTAATAATGCTTGAACTACCGTCCCGTGGCTGTGGATATAGGTAATCTCTCTTAACATGACCAACTAGCACACACCTTAACATTTAATCCGTCTAGGAGCTTGTCTCTTGGGTGTAGGTGGTCAGGAACTTTGAGTTTATGGCCTAACCATTTGGGGTGATGTACCTATTGGTATCAGTAGCCTGATCATTGGCCTATGACTAATCTATCCAAACTAAGTTCCTATTGGTCACCATGCCTAAGGAATCATGGGTCGATATGGTAGATATGAATGCCTTGAACTTGTAGGCCTAAAAAAATGGGCCTCTTGCCCAGATTTGATCAACTCGAGAACGGTCCTGTAGAGGGACCGATATATCCCTTAGTAGCATGCATCTTGTCCTTTTCTCTCTCAATCCTCTATGCTCTGTTCACTGATAAGTACCAAAAAATGTCTAATCAAATATCAATTTATACGGAACTTATTAGGATTTTCAACCTAAAGTATTATTTTTAATTAATAAATTCTATAGAGTAGATTTTTAATTTGCTTTAATGATTTTTAGAAGAATTAAGTCATTTTACATATTTTAATTCAATTTTTGAAGATTTAATTTCATGTAATTTTTGTGTTTCAGGTATTCGAAAAGACCAAGTCAATCAAGGGGACTTAAAAAGCAGATAGAGTTAAGAGTTGAAGTCAACCACAAAAATCCAAAGTCAATCGCGGCGTGGGGTTACTCAACAAGGCCCTATGAAGACAACACGAAAACTAATGAAATTTTGTGTATACCTATGATCAAACAGAATCGTGCTAGAACAAGGTCCTAATGAGATCCATCTTATAAAGTAGAATCTGAGGCTATAAATAGAGATCAATCTCTATTCTAGAGACATCTACATTATTTATTCTTTTACTATCTCTCATCTCTCTAATCTCCTTATTCTCTTTTTCAATTTGTAGGATTTTAGATTTATTTTCTACAGATTAAAAACACATTATTCAAGAATTCAATAAGAATTAAGTATGATTATATTTGTTATTTCATTGTCTTTTAGAATGAATCTTGACTAATCTCCCAATCTAGAGAGATTGATGAAACTAAGGTAAGTATTTAATTTAAGTTACTTTTATGTTCTTAATATTACAACCGTTTAAATAGATTTCTCTTCAAAACATTGTTACTTAAGTATTCTTAATTTATTTCTCCTTATCCTTCATCTCAGCATGATCTGTTGTTATTTGGGAGAACCCAGGTTAACCAAGGCGTCGTGGTAAAATTTTGACAAAAGTAACTAAAATTTTAGGATTTTGTTCGTACTTGATTCAGGAATCCAATGAAATTTTTTTCAAATTTTTCTAAAAAATAAAACTTTGATTCATAGAAATCTGAATTGGAATTTTACTAAAAGTTATTGATCAAATCGTTGTCCCCGGCAGTGACGCTAATTTGTTTGGTGTAGATTATCAATCAAAATAAAGAACAAAGTTTACCTTGTCAAGTTAGGATCAATTCACAAAGACAACGTTGATCCAATAATTCTTTTACTTCAGGCTCGTTTTAGATTTACGTAACTAAATTAAAAATAGTTTAAAAAATAAAACTATCAAAAACAATAAAATAAAATATTTAAATCACTATGGAGGAGTTTAGATCGATTTGATTCACTCTTGTAAATTCTCCTAATATCTTAATTGTCCTCTATCTACGTTGATCCACTAAATAAAATTACTGTTTGTGGATCAGTTATATTAAAAGGGTATTTCAATTTATATGATCAATTTATTAAGTGGAAAGTATAAGATAAATGTTAAATGTTCTTTGTGAAGTACGATTTATCTCGAACTGATCAAAGTACAAACCATCAAAACTGTAGAACAATTAATATTATTTCTGATAATTTTTTATTTGAGAGTTTTCACAATAGAACAATAAAATATTATTATAGAAATAATAAAAATAGATTAAAAGAAACTTTCTTTGGTTTCCTTGACTGATCTAATAAATGAGATAACAGAAAAACTCTTCTTTATTGATCTTGCTTCTAAAATCGACAGAGTTCTCTTTGATTACAAAGCTCCTACTTCAAATAAAATTAAAAGAAAAAAACAAGAGAAGGAAAATTCTTAAATTTCTAGATATCCTTAAACTCTAGTCTAGTCTCCTATTTATAGAGACTAGATTAGGGTTTCTAGGGTTCAGAATCTTTTTGTAAACACAACAACTTCCAAACCTTAATTCAATATGAATTATATTTAGTCGACAAACTTCTGCACAAATCTCAAGGTAATCTTCACCAACATCACTGCGTCGCCTTACCCAACCTGGGCGCCGCGGTCCATGTGGGCCCAATTGATTTGGGTCTTGGTTAATTAACTTTACTTGGATCTTGGTTTGTAGTAAATTCTTTGAATTTTCTTATTTATTTTTGAAAATTTGTGATTTTTTCCTCTTACAGAAAAATAATAATAAATAATTCTCAAAATATATTATTTTATTGAAATCAACAATTATTATGGATTAACAATGAATTATATCTAATAATGGGAGTTAGTGTATAGTTTATCCGTAAAGTTTATGTAATTAGGTCTTTAGAAATCACTTTCTAAACCCTGATTACGAAACTAATACTGACTTCTGATACCACTTTCTAGAGCCCCCAAATCCTAACATGAATCCCCATGATTTTGTATTAGAATCCCAAGGCACTAGATAACTATTCCCATAGATGATGATAATATAAATAGACAAAGAAGGTTAAATGGTGATAAATAGTAGTGAAAAATAAGATAAACTAAAAACAACGTGTGTCCACAATCTCACGTAACCACCAAAGTAACAAAGTGTACTCCATGATGAAGAATAAAATAGTAGTAACATAAAGGAAATGGCATAAACATTGCCAATATATGAAAGTTTTCTTACCTATGACAAAAATCATACTCTCACACTCAAAAGAATAACATAGACCCTAAAATCCTAATATACAATTGAGCTAATGGGAAGTTCCAGTGCATGTTGCGTCCATGCATAATAATTTTAATGCATGTTGAATGGGTACTGTAGTATGTAGAAGAAATTCACAAAGTAATATTATTTCAAAGAATTCATACACTACTTATGGATCGTATCAACACATTGATCCATAAATGCCTCTTTTTATAATATATTATGTATTTGATTGAAGAATGCATTTTGGCATAAACGATGCAAATGTAGTTGATTCCCTTAGTTTTTTTTTTCACATTTGATCATGATGATGTTGATTACAAAAATCAATAACTAATTATTGTTAAGTTGTTTTGTGCACACACGTAGTGGAAAGCCCAATGTGAAAAAACACTTTTACATTGGGCTTTGATATTGCCAATCTTAAGACTATACCTTTTTTTCCCTTAATAAGGGCTTTTATATCTCCAACACATGTCCCATGTGATGGAATGAAAGATATGATCATTCACATCCTCATCCCTTATTCTCTTTTCGAATTTTTTTTAAAGGATTTTTCTAGTTAATTTTGTTTGGTGGATGATTCCCATAACCATTTTCTAACTTGTGTGTAGAGGTGACCAACTAATATTTTAAACTCAAAATGGTATTGTGCTATGGAGTTCATTTAGTTGTCGATTTTAGACGATTATAATGATCTTGGTTTTGACAACAAGGAATACCCTATGGATAAAGTAGTATTGAAAGTTAAGGCCCTTTTTTTAAAAGCGGTCTTCCATTCTTTGTGATTATGAGTAACCAATATGTTCTAAGAATTGTTCATTACAAATGCCATGTTGTTCATCTAATGTTCACATCCAACAAATTGGCTAATACAACACATACAAACAAATCCTATCGTAAGTAGTTTCCACCATAGTTTAAAATCTCATTTCATTTTGAAATGTTTCAACCCTTATTTCTATTTTAAAAGCATTGCTATACCCTTGACTTTGGTCTTATCTCTAAGAAGAATCAATAAAAGACGTGATTTTAGAGCGGCCACTTTGTATTTTGTTAAACCTTTAAGACATCCTTGTATTTTCTAAAGGATGACATGTCCCTTGACTTTTGTCTCCTCTAAAGAATATTTTTAAAGGCTAGAACCAATGTTTCAGTACCGTTTTGTTTTTTGAGAAAATCGAAACATCGAAATGAAACGAGATTTGAAACCATGGCTCCATCTTGGCCTGCTCTATATGGGTATACTCACCAATTTCTGTGATTCATTGAAAAGTTGTGATTAAATTGTGGCATTTTCTTTCTGCTATTTAATCACAAATTTTAAATAGGTCGCAATTTTGAAGAGAAGATGACCTTGATGATAATGATGGCAACCATTTTACTAATTAAGCATTAGATATGTTTTATTGAAGGTAGAGGAGATTGGGAAGACTTGGCTAATTATAAACGAAAGTCGATTTTAACCTAGAATCAAAAGCATAAAATCCCATTTAAGTGATATTTTTTTTTTGTTTTGTTTTGTTGAATCAATCAAATAACTTACACTAAGAGAAAAATCACCTTTCTATGTTAATGATCATTTGCCGAAGTGATTGTTCATTCCTTTTAAAAGGTTCCACCCATCTCTTTCCTTCTAGGTCCAAACAACAAATTGCAATTTCTTTACATGAAATCACATTGATATGCCGAATTTTGAATAATAACACGACAAACTAAAAAAAAAACCTATTCGTATGAAATAAGAATTGGAAGTGGTATTAAATCGATTTCTTTACAAAATATCAACAAAATTCATCGTTCACCTTACAAAGAGTACAATTGTTTAAGTATAGTGAGTCAGTTGCTAAATAAGTGATTAGAAGTCATATTTCATCCAAAGTGACTAACCAAGTGAAAAGATAAATTTCGAAAAAAAAATTTGTGGCCCCAAATGGAGGTAGAGAGTAAACCCACATAAGAGGTGGGTATTGAGGATGAGTAGAATATTTAATCAAGAGTGCATAATAGGAATAGCGAATAGTTAGTTGACAAGGTTGGATATATCTTGAACCTCTCAATAATTCGAACTTCTCCTAAAACCAAAATCCCATGGCAACTCTCTCTTGTTTCGAATAATAAAATGTTCTATTGGTAAATTCCTTTTAGAGGAAATAAAAAAAATGGTTGAGAATGAACTACAAAGATAGGGGTGAATCACTACATCACCAATCCTTTCAAACTTAAACCTAAACCGCAACCCTAAATATAGTTCTCCTTAAAAAATCTGGCAATATCTTAATGATATTTCTTCATAGAGGATTTTGCATCCCTAGTCATCATATCTTGCCTTAATGATCCCCTTCCCCAACATTTCCTTGAAATGCATAGTTCATACATTGAAGTCCCCTGCCACTTAATTCCCTTTCTACTTTGCAGAACACACAAGCTTCCACTTCACAAAAATATGATTCTTCCGGTTTCCTTCCCTATCATCCAAAGAAAACCTCTAATTTACTTTTTGAGCTTTATTTTTATTTTTTGCTTCCATGCCCTCGGTCCCAAAATTCTTTAAAAGTAGTTTTTTTTTTCTTTTCATTTGGACCATACATGGCTTTGGATGGACTCATACCTTGTTGTGTTTTTCTAGCTCTGTTCTTCTTTTGTTTTAAAGTTGGTGGATTAAGATCTTCTCAGATAGAGAGAGGATCCTTTGGATCTTACTCTTTTTGTGTGTGTGTGTGTGTGTGTGGGAGCCTTTGGAACTAGAGGAACAAGAGGATTTTAAAGGGAAACAGCTTATACCCTTTAGAAGGTTATCATTTTTGTTAGAGAAATGCTACATAGACGTAGTTTTTGGCGCACCCTTGACTCCCTATGACGTGTTGGCTCACAACCCAATAAGCTTTTGACATGTGGCACAATGATATCGGCAATTGAGAGAGTTTCTCTCTCTTGCCTACTGCTCACATATTTATATTTTTAGATTTCAAATCTTAAAAAGGGTCATTAGGCCACATTGACAATCCAAGAACAGAATCTTTTAAATTTCATGAAAATATTCATATTCAAAAAGAAAGAAATTAAAAACATATTATTTTTCAAACTTGATCCAAGGTATTGAAATGGACAGCCACCAAACACCCAAATTTAAAAATAAAATTCAACGGTGAAAATAACTAATTTTTTTTTCAAAGTTCATATAACTTTGTCTTCTACAACTTTATTAGATCATATTTTTGAATGTCACAAGGTGATCAAATCAAAAGGAATTTTTTTTTTCACTATGGGTAGGAGAGAGAAAGGGGCATGAAGGGCGTAGCCCAAAAACAATGTGCATTTAACATCACTCTTTTGGTTATATGTTTTTAAGTGTTAGTTTTTATTTATTTATAGAATTTTAATAATATGACTCGATTTTTGGCAAATGCCTTGAAGCCATTTTCTCTCTCCTACCCATAGTGAAAAAAGAAAACTTTCTGATCTGATCACCTACTGACATTCAAAAACATAATCCGATGCAATGGAGTTGTAGAGGACAAAATTCTATGAAATTTAAAAAAAAAATAGTTATTTTTCTCTGTTGAATTTTATTTTTAAATTTGGGTGCTCTCTGACCGTTCATCAAATTATATGAAATTTAAAAAAAAATAGTTATTTTTCATTGTTGAATTTTATTTTTAAATTTGGGTGCTCTCTAACCGTTCATCTTCAACACGTTGGATCAAGCTCGAAAAATAATATTTTTCTTTTGAATATGAATATTATCATGAAATCTAAAAGGCCGTGTTGTTGGATTATAAATGTGATAATCAATGTGGGCTCAACAACTCTTTTGAATATTTGAAATCTAAAAAAATAAATATGTGGGCAGAAGGCAAGAAAGAGAATACCTCTATTGCTGATGTCATTCATGCCACATGTCAAACGTTTGTTGAACTGTGAGCAAACGTGTCAAGGGCATCATCAAAACCACGTCATATTATCAATACTCTTTTTTATAGCGTTTAAAGTAGTGTTTTTTGAGGATTTCCTATGTATATGGTACTTAATTGTAAGGTGAGTAGTTAATATGCTTCATTTGTTTGGAGTAGGTAGTGTGCTTCATTTGATTTTAGATTTTCTTGACCTCCTCGTAATCATTAATGCAAAATTTAAAATATCTCAATCTATTTTTTTTTAATTAAAATATTTGACTTTTATTTCAACTATAAGCACAAAACATCCATATTCATATTTGTCTTCTCTCTATCGAGCCATTATAGTAGGGAAAATACCGTACCTTGTTCTAGGAAACAGTTGTACTCATTCAGTATGGAACCTCTGTGTTCTTATATTGGACCTTATTCTTGTGCTTGTTTGTTTTATAGCTTTTAATACTTCACATCATAATTGCTTTTGTACAGCTCATTTCATCATCATTCTTGTATAGGCCTTTTCTCACTTAACAAATCTAATCATTTGAAGGTTCAGATTCAAAGGTGGCTCAATCAGTGTATTGTGAAAGTTAATGGCGTCAAATCATTAACTACATTGAGGCAGAGATTACGTGGTATTGTAAAATTGTGTGCACTATTCTAAGTAGTTTTCAGTGGTTTAGAGTATGAGCTTATGGTTTGGTGGTGTGCAACCTTAGGGACGTGGTGGCTAACTTTTTTTTTTTTTGGATAGGTTTTAGGGTAAAGGCGAGGTTTTAGTATAAAAAGCTGAACACATTTGGAGAAATTTGTAAAAGATGGGTGTAAATCCGGAATTCTTAAGCTTAATGAAGCATTGGGTTTCTTTGATTGTTTGGTTAAAATGCAACTGATTCACTCCATTTTATCTTTTAAAATGCCATCTCCAAGGTGAAACACTACTCTATGAGGGGGCCGTGAACCTCTTCCGAGAAATGTTCAGTAAAAGCATTGCACCAAACAAGTCACTTACACAACTCTTTAATTCAGGGTCTTTGCAATTTAGGCCATTTAATCCATTGTGAGTTGGGGCCATGATCCTAATGTTTCATATCTTTAACATCTTGATCAATAACTATTGCAAAGTTAGGAGATTGGATGAGGCCATGGAGCTCTTTAGAGTCATGTGTCACAAAGGATTAATTCCTTGACATTATCACATACAACACTCTTGTTGATGGGTTATGGAAGGTTGGGAGGCTTGTGACTGCATAAAATCTTTTCCCATTCACATACCATTACTCTGTATATTGTTGGATGGGCTGTATTAACTTCTAATATGTTACATGTGTTTGTCTCATGTGGTAGTGGTCACGTGGTCTTTTACTCTATTGATTCACATCATCAAACATAATTACACACTCACATTTTATATGTTTTTTTATTTATAAAAATTATCTATCTAGTGGGAGACGAGATGGATGGAATGAGTTACCTAAGCATAGGTAGGGGCGAGATTAAAAGATATACCAAGTTTTAAAACCATAAACTTTTAAAAACATGGTTTCTAACCTAGTCCTAGATTGAGATGATTCGCCCTAATCTTCTCGTATTGTTCACCAACAAGACAGATTTATAAGGCATCTCACGTTTCACCCATCTCACGAGATAAAGGAGATGACTTGAATGATATTTTTAAAATCTCAGTCGAGTCAATAAAACTTAGTCAAATCAATAAGGATTTTTTTTAAAAATAAATTTAATTAAAATAAAATTTATTTATTTATTTAATTTTTTTTTTTAATTCTTAAAATAAAACATGATTCTATGGCTAAATATCTTCTAATCTACCTTATTTTATAAAAACAAATTCATTATTATTTTTATAGAAATATATATATATATATATATATACAAAGAAATAATTGTAAACCAAGTTAAATGACTTATCTTGTCCAATACAACTCCGTCTAGTTTATGAACAAGATGAGACATCAAACTGAGATTTGAAACTGTATTTAAAAATCATGCTCTCGTCCTGATTTTATCGATTTATGATTGGATTTGATTGGCTTTGTCTAACTCTAAAGAAAGTAGAATTAAAGAACGATCGAGATTCTAAAACAAAAGAGTAATGAGATGGAGAAAGGAGCGAGCTAGATTTTTCTAAAAACATGGGAAAATGAAATAACGTAAAGATCTTAGAGCAAAAATGCCCATCCTTCCCTTTTTGTATAATAAGGTTATAGAAAAACCACTTTTTAACAGTTACATTGACAATAAATAGACTAAAAGGGTCTAATTAAGCTTGTTAAAAAAATTATAAGGGAAGTAAATGAAATTATCAATATTAAGGGGCCAATAAAGAGTTATGCTATATTATGTCAAAGTGCAATTCACTATTTATATTAGAGATTTTTTTTTTTTTTTTGGGTAGACTAGGGAGTATCCCCAACTTTGGTGAGATTAATTTACTTGTGCCGTACGTACCTGTTGAATATTTTCAAAATAAAATAAGTTTTGTGATTTATTTGTTTGTTTTTCTTTAAGTTAGATTTTGAGATTTTTGTGTATATAAGATTTAATCCCACATTACTCACAAGTAAGAAAGTGGTGTACCTTATAAATAATAGTCAACATAGTTAGTTGTATTTGTGTCACACCTTTAAGGCTTTGATCTAGTGTTTCGAGGTGGTGCCAAGCACCATCAGCACACGAGCACGTACGACACGATCAAAACCACTAGATCATACAGATTCAACTAAAAGGTGTCAGTTAAAAGGCATGAGACACATACCTTCGATAAGATGCAATCTGGATCGTTAGATCTCAGATCAGACACAATCCAACGGCTATTAAATCAAGAGACATTTAATCATGACTCTTGGTTAACAGACAAAAAAATGGCTATAAAAAATCGACCAGAATTTAGTTTTCTTCACTGAAAATTTGTATGTTCTCCTATCTCTAAGCTTCAGCTCTAGGCATCATCAGTTTTTTATTTTTTTCGAGTGTTCTAGACTAAATCGATCTGTACATAAACCGATTTAGTAGAGTGTAGACTTCTTTGTATCTTGAAGGCATTTGTTTTTTAATCTTTGTGTACTGTGATTAAACCAGTAAGGGAGACTATTTGTCTAAAAGAGATTGAATTAGATTCGAGCCTAGAAGTTATTTTCTTCCTTCATCGAATTACTCCCATTTTAAAAATCAAGATTTCCAACTGCACCATCTAACACCTTGTCATATGTTATAGCATTTAAAGTAGTCACATTTCTGTGGACTGGTGTGTAGAGATTCGAAGATATAACATGATGAGCAAAGTCTAGCTAATGACCTCCATTAATAGAGTGCCCAAAGCAATTTAAAAAAAATTTATTTTTAATATAATGTATAAAAAGATTTAATTTTTTGGATGTACTAAAAATATGAGGGCCTTAAAATTTCTTGGTGTTGGTTTGTCAGTAAAATTTGCCTTGATATTATATTGTTATAAAAAAAAATTGATATTTTACTACGAAAGAGTAAACTTTTAAATCGGTTTAAAATTTGTTCACTCCACAGTCCACAGCTCCAGCACCCTAAAATTTCTTCCTGATTCGTGAACAATGATGTTAAGAAAAACTGCTGTTTCTGGTCGTCAAATTCAGAAGAGCATGATTATTCGCTTACCCATGTCTTCCCTTTCAATCTTTTTACGCTATAACTCTACAAAACAAAGACAAGACCCAATTAATCCCTCTGAGTCTCAGCCTGATATAATGATAAAAAGCAGCCCTACCCATTTGGAGAAAATCGTAAAAGATCGGTGTAAATCTGGAAATTTTAGGCTTGATGAAGCATTGGGTTTCTTTGATTGTTTAGTTCAAATGCAACCCATTCCCTCCATTTTCTCTTTTAATCAACTTTTGGGAGCCATAACCAGTATGAAACACTACTCTACAGTTTTTTCTCTGTTTAATAAAATGATGATGTTGGCTAACACAGGAATCCGACCTAATATCGTTACTCTTAACATCTTGATCAACTGTTTCTGCCGATTGGGTCGTGTGGATTTCGGTTTTTCTATCTTGGGAAACATTCTAAAGTTTGGGTTTGAAGCAGATAAGGTAACTTTGAACACTCTTCTAAAGGGGCTCTGTATGGAGAATAAACTAGAAAAGATGATGGAATTGTTTAACAAATCAGTGGAGAATGGGTACCCAATTGATGTAATCACCTACACCACTTTAATTCATGGCTTATGTAATTCAGGTCAATGTGAACGAGCCATTCAGTTATTCGATCGAATGACTGGTTGTGGATTCTCACCAAATGTAATAACCTTTAACATTCTAGTGGATGCTCTATGCAAAGCAGGGAGGACTAAAGAGGCGTGTATTCTATTTGAAGTAATGTCTGAAAGAGGTGTGAAGCCTAATGTAATAATTTACAACTCTTTGATTCATGGCTTATGTAATTCAGGTCAATGTGAACAAGCCATTGGGTTGTTGGATCAAATGATTGATCGTGGATTCCCACCAGACGTAATAACCTTCAACATTCTAGTAGATTTTCTTTGCAAACAAGGGAGGACTAAAGAGGCGTGTATGCTGTTAGAAGTAATGTCTCAAAGAGGTGTAAAGTCAAATGTAATTACTTACAACTCTTTGATTCATGGCTTATGTAATTCAGGTCAGTGTGAACAAGCCATTGGGTTGTTCGACCAAATGATAGATTGTGGATTCTCACCGGATGTCATAACCTTCAGTATCCTAGTGGATTCTCTTTGCAAAAAAGGGAGGACTAAAGAGGCGTGTATTCTATTTGAAGTAATGTCTGAAAGAGGTGTAAAGCCTAATGTAATAATTTACAACTCTTTGATTCATGGCTTATGTAATTCAGGTCAATGTGAACAAGCCATTGGGTTGTTGGATCTAATGATTGATCGTGGATTCCCACCAGACGTAATAACCTTCAACATTCTAGTAGATTTTCTTTGCAAACAAGGGAGGACTAAAGAGGCGTGTATGCTATTAGAAGTAATGTCTCAAAGAGGTATAAAGTCTAATGTAATCACTTACAACTCTTTAATTCATGGCTTATGTCATTCAGGTAAATGTGAACAAGCAATTGGGTTGTTCGATCAAATGATAGATCGTGGATTCTCACCGGATGTCATAACCTTCAATATCCTAGTGGATTCCCTTTGCAAAGAAGGGAGGACTAAAGAGGCGTGTATTCTATTTGAAGTAATGTTTGAAAGAGGTGTAAAGCCTAATGTAATAATTTACAACTCTTTGATTCATGGCTTATGTAATTCAGGTCAATGTGAACAAGCCATTGGGTTGTTGGATCAAATGATTGATCGCGGATTCCCACCAGACGTAATAACCTTCAACATTCTAGTGGATTTTCTTTGCAAAAAAGGGAGGACTAAAGAGGCGTGTATGCTGTTAGAAGTAATGTCTCAAAGGGGTGTAAAGTCTAATGTAATCACTTACAACTCTTTAATTCATGGCTTATGTCATTCAGGTCAATGTGAACTAGCCATGAGGTTGTTCGATGAAATGCTAGGTTGTGGAATCTCACCAGATTTGGTAACATATGTAATATTAATGGATTTTCTTTGTCTACAAGGCAAGCTGGTCGAGGCAGTAAAAGTTTTTAATTCTGTGGTGAGTAGTGGTCATGAGCCTGATATTTGTATCTATAACATATTGATCCATGGCTATTGCAATGCTAGGAGATTGGATAAGGCCATGAAACTCTTTAGTGATATGTGTGACAAAGGATTAACTCCTAATACCATTACGTACAACACCATTATTGGTGGGTTATGCAAGATTGGGAAGGTTGTGGCTGCACAAGATCTTTTTGTGGAGATGCAAGCAAAGGGCCAAAGTCCAGATATCATTACTTTTAGTACATTGTTGGATGGGCTACTCACGAACCGTTGTTTTACTGAGGTAATCAAACTGTTTCATGTGATGCAAAGCAATGCAGTGAAAGCCAATATTGTGATTTACAACATCGTCATTGATTGCATGTGCAAAAATAAAAATATAAAGGAAGCAATGGAGTTGTTTTGCAATCTTTCTGCCAAAGATTTGCAGCCCGATACTAGAATGTATAATACAATGATTCATGGCTTTCTTAGAGAAGGAATGCTAAAAGAAGCCGAGGATTTGTTCATACAGATGGAAGAGAAGGGTCCAACTCCAAATGATCTCACATTCAATTTCATGGTTCAAGGATTCCTTCGAAAGAATGATATGCGCAAGGCAATGCAACTTCTAAATGAAATGGTTGAGAGAGGTTTTTCACCAAATGTAGAGACCACATCCATGGTAGTGGATTTGCTTGCTACAGACGGACCAGATCGTGAATGTCTGAAGATGTTCCGCATGTTCTTTCCATAGAACTGAGTCAAAGGTAACATGATCAATGTTGAGTTACCAGTTAGCTAGTTGTTTCATGGAGTGTTGTATCTTGTTGCATGCTTTAAAGATCATATTAGTATTATCTCAAAGGATCTTTATTCCATGACGATGAACCAGGCAAGTTGTTTATCTTTTTAATGATCCATTAGTTCGAGCGCTAATATATTTTCTTTTACCTCCTTATTGGGTTGCCATCTTAATGTAGACACTTGAAGCAATAGATTAGCTACCATGGTGTATTGTCATTGTATAATGCATTGTTTTTGTAAATCAAGCTATTTTTTGTTTACATTATGTATTTACTCTTTATTCCTATTTGTTTTATGATATGAAGTAGAAAATGGTTTTTATTTTATTCCTTTGAACTTACAAATATTCAATGAAGCATCGTTTCTCTTGTACTACTTGAACAAATGATTATGGAATTTTCCCTTTTTCAATTTTGGTTAACCTTACGTTATTAACATTAAGAAACTTATTAATGATGTTTCATCAATTGTTTAACTCAGTCTAGTAGGAAACCTAATGGTAGGTAGTTTATCGAGATAAATGATATCATCAATTATGCTAGTAACTCAAGAATGAGCAATGTTATAATTCCAATTGGCAAGTGTGAAAATGATATCAGGTCCAATTAATGGTAGTGAATCCCTTGTTGATTTTTTTTCTTTTAAAGCTTATGCAGTCTCTCACTAGTAAGCCTTATACGTCCTACGGTTCTTTAATGTGAGTGTAGTGAAGGGACACTCGGGGGAGAGGCCTGAGTGTAACAGCATTAGTGTGGTTCTTTGTGTTAGCCTTCCCCCTCCGGGGCATTGTAATCTTAATGCATATTGAATGGGTACTATAGTATGTAGAAGAAATTCTCGAAGTTATATCATTTCAAAGAATTTATACTCTACATATAGATCGTAACACATTGATCAATAAATGCCTCTTTTTATCATATACTATGTATTTGATTGAAGAAGGCATTTTGGCACAAAGCACGTAAATATAGTTGATTCCCTTAGTTTTTTTTTTTTTTCACATTTGACCGTGGTGATTGTGATTTCATAAATTGAATGATGTTTCATGTTGAATCAATAACTAATTATTGTCGAGTTGTTTTGTGCATACACATGTGGATGGGCTGCGTCTATATGTAATTTCGTAAATTTGTCTTGGACGTAAATTGTTCAGATTTCTTCTTTATGTTGTCAATCATTGTTTTAAAACAGAAGATGTGATCTGGAAAAGCCTTATTACTTCATTTGCTTTTAAGTGGCCTCATTTTATGGCTATCAATAAATATGGCATCATTTTTACCATTTTTTTCATATCTATAAATGGGCTTATGAATAGCAGAGTTGTAGTATTAACCATGTTGGCAGCCTTTTAGCATAACCATGATGTTAGAGCACTTGTTTTTGACACGTATAATGTTAACCATGTTTTTTTCCTACAGTTTCCCATGTAAGAGCCATTTAGTTATAGTAAAATTGTCACTCTTAAGAACATAATTTTCTTTCCTTCATAAGCGCTTTAGAATCCTCAACAAGAGTCCCTTGTGCAATGGAATGAAAGACACAATCGTTCACATCTTCATCCCTTATTCCTTCTTCGATTTTTTTAGGAGTTCCTTTAGTAAATTTTGTTTGGTGGATAATGCCCATAACCATTTTCTAGCACGTGGAGAAGTGACGAACCAATATTTTTAACTCAAACAGTATTGTGCAATGGAGTTCATTTAGTTTGAAGTATTTATGTGGATTTTAGACGATTAGAACGATCTCATTTTTGGCAACAAGGAATACCCTATGGATAAAGTATCATTGAAAGTTAAGGCCCTTATTTACAAGTAGTTTTCTATTCTTTGTGATTTGAGTAACCAATATGTTTTAAAATATGTTCATTACAAATGCCATGTTGTTCTTCTAATGTTCACATCCTACAAATTTGGTCGATACAACACATACAAGCAAATCCTATCACAAGTAGTATCCACTGGCATGAACTCAAAATGCTCTATCCCGGTCTTCTCTATATGGGTATAGTCACAATTTCTGTGATTAATAAGTAGCAATTTTTAAGAGAAGATGACTTTGATGATAATGATGGTAACCATATTACTGATGAAGCATTAGATAATGATCATGCAAATGAGTATGTAATTGATTTTGGTTGCATGTACCAAACAATATAAACTTGAATATTGTTACTTGTTGTGGATGCATGAATGGTATCAATATGGGGTTTGGTTACTATGGTTACTTGTTGTGCAAGTATGGATGGTATAAATATGGCGTTTAATTATTTGTTATTGTAGTTCAACATGAAATTTAATGATATACTATAAGAACCTCACCTAGTAGGAATAATTACACGGTCCTAGCCCTATCTTATTTTTCTCCGTTCTATTGAATTTTCTGAATTTTTTCCCACTTGACTTATTCTTCAACCTCGACTTGGTGACTATGTACATGGGTGAAGTTCTAAACAAAATGAAAACACCGTATTAGCTATGCGTAAAATGTGTGGAGTGGCTTGGGAATTATAGTCACTAAAGAATTTGGATGCTGGGTAAGATAGAACTAGTCATTTACAAAGATCTTATCAATGTATTGAACTTCTGATATAATGAGTGAGAATTGCTGCCACCACTGTTATTATTCTTCGATCTAGAGTCCAGGTCTTCCAACTCTCATGATGTAGTACCCATCTCGATATAGTCTTCTCACTTTGTTTCTGAAAGGAACTTTTCCTTCTCACAATTGCAACAATTTGGGAACCACTCTTTCAATTAAAGATTCCACACAAGACCCATTTTAGGGAATTAGTTGATGGGATTCATATTCACTGATCTCTGATCAAGAACGACCTCCACAACCATGGTTTTGAGATTGCTTTGACGCCAAAGATCAAGATCCTTTTTTAGGCATTCTCAAAGGGCTAAATTATATCATTTATTCCTCAATTTGACACTCAAAGACGAGAAAAATTATGATATATATGACAAAGTTTGTTTCCCGTTGTAATCACAGAAGGCACACTAGAAGGAACTGATTCATGTACTATTTGAAGACGTCAACGAAGAACTCTACTCTTTTGTGCATTGACTCAAAATATTGATATATTTTTTTGTAAGTATAGATATGTTTTATTGAAGAAAGAGAATCAATCAAATGACTTTCACGAAGAGAAAGCCACCTTTATCTGTTGATCATGTGCTGAAGTGATTGTTCATTTCCTTTAAAGGTTCTCCTATCCCTTTCCTTCTAGGTCCAAACAACAGATTGTAATTTCTTTACATGAAATCGCATCGATATACTAGCTCTGGAATAATAATAACATGACAGACTATAGAAAAACCCAATTCGTACGAAATAAGGATTGGAAGTGGGACCAAATCTCTTTAGTGAATGGCAACAAATGAAAAGATATATTCTAAAAGGAACTTTGTGGCCCCAAATGGAGGTAGAGAGAAACCCACATAAGAGGTGGGTATTGAGGATGAGTAGAATATTTAATCAAGAGTGCACAATAGGAATAGCAAATAGTTAGTTGACAAGGTTGGATATATATCTTGATCCTCCCAATCATTCAAACCTCTCCTAAAACCAAAATCCTATGATAACTCACTCTTTTTCAAATAATGAAATGTTCTATTGGTAAATTCCTTTAAAAATAGGGGTGAGAACTACAAAGATAGGGGTGAATCACTACACCACCAATCCTTCCAAACTTAACCTTTATTTCCTTTACCAACCCTAAATATGGCCCTCGTTAAAAAATCTGGAAATATCTTAATGATGCCTTTCCAATTGCTACCACCATAGAGGATTTTACCTCCCTAGTCTGCCAGCCAAAGACTTCATCATATTTTGCGCTAATGATCCTCTTCCCTAACATTTCCTAGTTGAATGTTTATTGATCGTTTTTGGGACCTTGATTTTTTTTCCTAGAAATCCATGCACTTGATTCTTCTTTTTCTTCCATAGTCTCATTAGCGTTTGAGTCCTATTAAGGTTGGCATTATTAATTCTATATCAAATCATCTTTTTGATGAACTTGTTTCTTAAAAAATGATCAAAAAAGAAATGTTTTTTTTTTTTCCATTGGCTTTTCTGTTTAGAGTTTTAAATTGTAAAATGGTGAAATAGAAAGGAATGATCATGAAGTTGATTGTTGACGTGTATATATATATATATATTATTTATTATTTAATTACGTTGCACTTAATTTACAAATTCTTAGTTATTTGATTTTATAGGGATCAACACCCAGATATGGAACCAGTACTTTTGGGTGGGAGAGTGAGGAAGTGAGATCGTCCTTGGGTGTAGTCTGTGGAAGGGTATTCGCAAAGTGACTCCGGATATTTGTAAATGCATTGTATTCCAGGTAGGGAGAGGGAATCGAGTGCTTTTCCGGGAGGATCCTTGGTGTAGTGACATTCCCATACAAGAGAAGTTTTTGGGCATGTTCTCGATGTCTTTGAAGAAACGGATGCCGTATATTTGGTTGAGGCGTGGGCTTGTACCTGAGATGGTAAGTTTCTCGTTAATTCTTTTTTTTTTTTTTTGGTTTTTGATTCTAGTCCCAATCTTGATGTATTTATTCATTTGTTTTTTTTTGCTTCCATGGCCTAGGTCCCAAAATTCTTTAAAAAAGTAGTGTTTGTTTGCTTTTTTTTTTTTTCCATTTGGACCATAAGGCTTTGGATGGACTCATACCTTGTGTTTTCCTAGCTCTATTCTTCTTCTGTTTTAAAGTTGGCAAATTAAGGCCTTTGTAGATGAGAGGGTTCTTTGGATCTTACTTCTTCTTTCGTTTGTTGGAGCCTTTGGAAAAAGAGGAACAAGAAGAATTTTGAAGGGAAGTAGCCTATACCCTTTAGGAGGTTTCATTTTGGATTCCTGTGTTTTAGTGTTAGTTGTTTATCGGGTTTAAAGTGGCATTTTTTGAGGATTTCCCGTGTAGATGGTACTCAATTGTAAGGTGAGTAGGTAGTGTGCTTCATTTGTTTGGACACTTTCTTGACCAACTTTAAAGTAAATCTCTTTTTCTATTAAGAAAATTTGAAGTTCCAAAATTCCCCATTCTGTGTACATCATCAAAGTTTTAAATGTTTATTGGAAGTTATTTTGTCTCTAACCATGATTTCATTAATGTGAAATTTTAAATCTCAATTTATTTTTTAATTCAAATATTTGACTTTTTGTTCAACTATAAGCATAAAACATCCATATTCATATTTGTCTTCCCTCTATCCACCCGTTATAGTAGGGAAAATACCTTAACCTTGTTCTCGGAAACATTTTTGCTCATTCAGTATGGAACCTCTATATATGTTCTTATATTGGACCTGATACTTGTGCTTGTTTGTTTTATAGAGCTTTTGTATAGCTCATTTCTCATCATTCTAGTGTATGCCTTCTCTCAGCTAATAAATCTATCATTTGATGGTTCAGGCTCAAAGGCCGCTCATTGTGCTGTGAAAGTTAATAACACCAAATCACTAGTTTTGCAGCATCAACATATATATATATTTGGTTATCGTGGGGATCCCCACCCTCCAGGTGAGACTAATCGCACGGCCACATGTGCCGCCCCCTCGGAAAGTCCTACATGGCCCCATGTAATTCATTTCTTCGTGAGGTTTTGAACACTTGACCTGCCCTTCCTTAGGAGCTTAACAAGGCTGGGCTTGCCACTAGGTCAACCCCTTGGGGTTGACATATATGGATGCAACATATGCCAGAGGTTACATGTTATATTATAAAATTTTGTGAACCGTTCTAAGTAGTTTTCGGTGGTTTAGAGTATAAGCTTATGGTTTGGAGGTGTGCTACCTTAAATTTGCCAATTGCATCACCAACTGGTCAAGATCTCTGCCAGAAGCGAGAATTTCAACCGAAAATGGCATATCAAGCTCAATCAGCCTCAGCACTGCTCAATCACCATCGCCAGCCTCAGTTGACGTATCTCCGCTTGAGTCTCGTGCAGAGATGGCTTATCCGGTGAGGCCGATGCCATCTTGGAGAGGCGTAATACCTCGTCCATAGATACCAGCAAGGTCTCGTCGACCTGCTTTTCTTCCTTTGACTCTTTTCTTCCACGTCGATGGTGTCGACGTCTTCGACTTCCTCGAGAGGATCCGGATAAACCCGAGAGTCGATGGGAAGAGTCTTTGTATCCGGACGTCATTACGGCGATAGGCCTAGCGATAGGCTTCTCACTGGAGACCTCCACTGGTCTCATTTTGGGATTCACAGAATTCCAACCGTAGTTACACAATGGTTCTGTGACGATGAGGTGGTGACTAACTTCTTTTTTTCTTTTTTTGGTTTTAGTGTAAAGACAAGCTTTTGATTCTAGGTCTGTGATGTTACTACGCACAGATTTACATCCATCCCTTGATAAATTCTAATAATGGTTTTGTGGAATCTTTAATATCAGAGGCAGTGTGGTGATGGCTTGTTTGGAAATGAAAGAGTGAAAGATAGGAGTTCAAGGACTTCAAAGGGAATAAAGATCTTCTTATCTGATCTAGGGTAAGGTTTTCAAGGAGTTTAAAGGGATTTTCTTTGTGTATGTCATTGATCTATCTTGGTTGGTTCGATAGACCATGGCATCTGCTGAATTTCATTTAGTTTTGACTAGAAGCTTATATGCATTTCATTTTAAATTTCATATAAATTTTAACTCAGACATGGGATCCAAACCACCTCTTCACATTCTTACCTTCAAAAAAAACAAAAACAAAAAAAAAAATGCTTCAAATGATGTTTTTGGCTGAAATGGGAAGATATTCCTAGGGATACACGTAAAAACAAATTAGGAAATCTTAACTAATCACAAGGAAAAAAAATTATATCTTGATTTTATCCAAATTGTTTTGGCAAAATAGAGGGCAAATTAAAATATGTAGGTTTGCCGTGGCCCAGACTATTTTGGCAAAATAAATTTCTTTATTGTGATTCACAGAATCTTTAAATTTCTCTTCAATATATTGATTATATGATTAGAGCTTGTAGTGACATACCAATGGACTCAAACACCTCTCCTTATCAACACTCATTTTGTCTTAATAATTCGCTTAACTCATGCTTCGTGTAAGACCAGATTCCATTTTCAAAAAAATTTACGCAAAATATTTAATTTGTTTCATAGAAGCCCCCTCTCAAATCTCTCTGATGTGCAAGGAAGATTTTTTAAATGGCTTGAGTGCCATCAGTTCTTGGTTGTGAATTCAAGTAGTTGTTCTCCCATAACAAATCAAGATCCAAGTCCCATCCCTAAGATTTGGAATTGATTAACCTCAAGATTGGACCTCATATTACACATCTTGACGTGAAAGTGGATAGGAGCCATAGATGTTTACACTCGTATCTCGAGGAAAGCATCTGTGGTTCTCATACATTTTTCACATCAGGGTGTGCAATGTGAAGTTCAATCTCGAGGTCACGGCAGCATTATTCTTAAATAAATCCTATTTCTCTGTTCTTTTTTTAATTTCAGAGCCACATCTTATTTTGAAGTTTATTGTTTAATTCCAAAAAATTCAAAGGATGGAAAAAGAGAATGTTTGCAGCAATCCTACCAAAAGACATCATTTCAACACCTCAAGCACCAAATTTCTTCCAACACTACATTTACAAAGAGATAGAGGGGAAGGGGGGTAATGAAGATGCATGCATATCTAATTCCCCAAGACTTGTAAGGCTCATCTTTTCAGACAAACCACAAGAACACTATTTTGCTGGAAAAGAAAGGAAATTTGTTTAGCCATGGAAAACTGTTGCTTTGGATACAAAACGAAATCAAGGTGGACCCGTCACCCCAGGGAAGAGTTCCGATATTTTGTTGAAAACATCCATAACCTGAGATGGAGAGAATAAAATAAGTTAATAACAATATTACCGAAAAAAGGGAAGTACAAAACTCAACAAAGACAATGAGCCCCCAAAAATCCAATATGCCAATAAGTACGTACAATTTATTCAATATGTCAAAAAAGATAAATTTAAAAATGTTTTATTTCATAACAAGTATATAATATTGAAAGAGATTTAGATTCTCACCTCCTTGTCATTTTGGTACTTTGCAATACTCATAGGGTTCTGTGAACACTGCATTAGGCAATAAAATGTTGGTTCAAACATAAAAAATTACTTCAGAGTTCAAATACGATCAAGATACAATGAAGTAGAGTGGCATACATCCATTATGGCAGCTTGTACTCTTGGATTCTGAAACGCCATAGCGACCTCAGGATTGGCCATAATCTTTGAAATAACTTCTTCTGGTGTAAGCCCGATTTGGTCTAAAACATAAAGATACAACAAAACAAACAGAAAAATTAGAAACATCTCGACTTATATATATTAGAAAAAAGAAGTAACAGTCCATTCTACAAATAGAAAAAAGGGAGAAGGTTGATTGGCTTATGGGTTCATGTTTCTAGGAGAGATGGTCCAACTATCATTCCTTATGTTATGAATACAACTTTTATAAGTTAATATGAATGTAAAATATAATAGTAACATACATAAGTTATGATCTAATTATAAAATAGAAATATAAATACAATGATGCGATCCATTAGGTTCTTTTTTGTGAGGATAATCTCCAGAGTGGAGATCATCCTAACAAAAAAAATATGATTCATCTCCACTTGAGTCCAATGACATATATACAATGTAATCACAATGATCGGGATTTATCCTCGAGATAAGTATCCCCAAGATGTGTATTATTGGGATATGTATAATTCCTGACTGTTAGATTTCAGATTTAAACGGTCAGAACCATGCCTTTCTCATGAGTCATTCTACAAGAGTCACCGGAAACCAACCCCATATATATTGCATGTATAATTTTTTTTTTTTTGTATCTCTAAATACACATACATACAGAATGTTTAAATATCAATCTATTTTTATGTTTCACCTTGGTTGGCATCATCACATAAGATTGCTGACATCAACACCTAGAGGGTTTTATCGGTCAATGAAAGTATTTTCAATACAGGTAGTTTTTTCTTCACCTTTTTTTTCTCTTTTTTCAGATTGTTCTGGCTTGGTTTGAGACATTTTCATGGAAAATGAAGTTTCTTGGAAAAAAGACTAACATTTTTCCAGATCTCCTACAACAAGTGGCTTCATACCTCAAGAAATCTGTAGTGGATACATTGTTTTAGATGAGAATCTGACAGTTTTGTTTGATTCGGTTGTGTGGAGGGTTTAAGAGCAAAATCAACCAATTTTCAGTGATCATGCGACCCTGTACACACGTGTGATATGTCATTTTGGCTGTTGTTATTGACATGTGTAATGCTTTATGCTGATTTTGGTAGTTATTGAGGGATTTGGTATAATTATGAACCCTTGGTATGTGAATAGAAAGCTTGGAATGCTTGATAGTGGTTGTATCAAATTGTCTTAGTGACTCATTACTGGTTTTGTATGTTCTTTTCTACAGTTTATTATCCAAGTGATTTCATATTGACAAAAGGACTTTTGTGAAGTTCTTGGGATAGCCTTTGTAAAAGTGGGAGTTAAATCAAAAGGGACTCAGGTGAGAATTTTCGTCCATGCAGATGGTAAAAATCTTCAATCATGAAGTTCAGTGGAACCAATTATTTTGAGTGGTCTAGGTCCAAAACCGTCCAGGAAAGTAAAAAAGAGATAAAATTAGGCATTTCAGAAGAAGTCATGAATCAGGTAGCATAAATAGACATTCACAGAAAGGCAGCAAGTGATTGATCAATTTCAAACTCACCAAACTGTTGCTTGACCTCCGGACTGCTAAGATCAAAATTTTTCAAGGAATCCATCATTCGGTTGTCCCATTCATTGCTTCCCCCCATATTATTTCTGAAAGATGCAAAAAAAGAAGGAAACAAATAGTTATTTCAATCAGTGATCATTCATTTATTATGCTTACAATACCACCACAACTGCAGCCCACATGAACAAAGAAAAATGGAATTAAATCAAACATAACAGACTATCAAAAATGACAGCATTAGGATCTGAGTTCATGGATAGGGTTCTCATCCGCTTTGTAAAATATATTTGATTTCAACACATTATAAACAAACAGCAGGAAAACCAAAAAGAACATGCTGGAAAGACATTCAATCTAACTTGAAGCTGAGTTTTTCTTTAATCAAGAAGGAATTATGAAGACCAAAACAATAGGTATTTGAAATCCTGTATCTGTAGATGAAAGTTCAATAGTAATGAACAGATACAGGAAAATAGGCATGCCTTCTCAAATCTCGTCGGGCCTAGATTTCATTAACTTCTAAGAAGCGCTTCTTCTGACTTAGAGATTGGATTAAGAAGCCGTAAGATGCATTCAAAGCTCACTCAAAGATCTACAACAACTATTCCATGACATTTGGGGTGGGGGGCAGGAAAATATTTATGTTACTTTAGGATGAATTAGTTCTTTTTGCGTTTCATCAAACGAGAGTTGCGTTATGCTCCATATGTTCTCTTACTATTCCCAAACGGAAAAAATGAGCACTCGAGAAATTTTAAACGAACAAAGATTTGTTGTTTGGAAAGTTAGGTGCTAAGTTGATGAACCAATGCCATAGCACCACCGGTTTTTAAAAACAGTAAAATGAAGCAACTTAAACTTCTCTAAAATTCTCCCAAAATTTTCTCTCCACTAAGCTTTTTCCAATACACGTGGCATCATGCATTGATTCATCAGCTTAGCACATAAAATTCCTAACAACAAGTCTTTGCTTGACTACTACATGAACAACATTTAAACGGGAGCGGATCCTCTGTAGTGATTTATTCATGCGGTTCCTTGTATAGTACTCTTTTAATAGTGGAGATGCCATGCTACAAAATAAAATCTTAACACATCAGCTATGTATTGATTATGATTTGGATCAGATTTGAAGAAAAAAATTATTTTAAGCATGATCAAGAAGATTGAAAATGAACAGTCACTGAACTCTTTAACATTTCTATGTTAGAGATTTTGATTTTTACCAAGTGGCACTCTTTCAACCGTCTAATTGAATTGTAAGGAACCGCAGGAGAAAAACACTATAGAGGATCTGCTCCCCATTTAAAAAGACTTATACATGGATTTTCTTGTACGTAGTGAAGCATAAGAAACAGAGCACTCCAAGGAAAAGGCCACGGATTCAGATTTACTGTTACAATTTCTCTTCAATATTCTTCTTTCATGACTCCACATTTGGTTCTTGCTCATTTTTGTTGACCAATTTAGAAAAGTAGGTGGCAATTGCTTCACCTCTTTAGTGGAGGCATTTCTTCGTTCTATATAGAGCCAACGTAGATGCAATAAGCATTATATCCATCTCCAATAGAGCAATTTTTTTAAAGGAGATTGGAGCAGTGTGTTCCTCCTTTTCGGGTCATTTTGCTACAATTTCTTTATGATTCTATTTTTCTCCTTTTGGCTCCTCTTAAATTTGTTCCTCCTCCTTTTTGAGCACTTGTGTTACGATTTCTAAACGATTATGTCATTTTATTCTTCTTTGGTTGGTTTGTTTCTCCTTTCCGATATCTAAGTTATTCTTCCCTTACATTTCTTTTGTTTCATAACCCCCAAAATCGACGGTTGGACATTTATCTTAAAATGGAGACCAACTTAGAGAGATAAAAGAAGGATTTGAATGAACCGTGAGTTGTTAAAACTCAAATATTTTGATTAAATTTAGATAGTGGGTGACGAGATATGACAGACAAACAGGGGCGGAGCTAGTAAGGAGCTGGTGGGGGCAATTGCTCCCAAAGAACTATGAGACACTCCTATATTTTCAACTAATTACATGCCCCATTTGTCCCCACTACCTTATCTCTCTCCCCATTTGCCCCCACCCCCTCATCTCCCTCCAATTTGTTCCCCCACCCCCTCACCTCCCTCCAATCGTATTTTCCAGCATAAATAATTTTCCCACCATTCAAGTTCTTCAACTATACAACTAACCATAGTTTGCCCCCACTACAAGAAAATCTTGGCTCCGCCCCTGCAGACAAACCTTCTTAATAAGTGGAAAAACTTTGAAATGAGCAAGCCGCTTCAAATTTTGAAGCAATTTCTCCATTGGATTACACATGGCGTTTCCAAGGAGGTATTCCAAATTTTGGCAGAAATGTAGGGGAGTGAAATAAAATAAAAAATCCACGTGTTTTTGACATAGTGGAAGCGTGTGAATGAATAGATTCGAAAGGAATTAAGATATTGTGTTCAATGGAACACACATAACCAATTAAGCTTGGAAAAAAAAAAAAGGAAAACCAGAACATTAGATTGAAATAAAGGAAATAACTAAATTTGAAATTTATTGAATGAACATTATCTCAAAATTCGTATGTGAAACTCCTTATATAGATAACTTTATCATAACAACTTAGAATCCTTCTAAAATAATAAAAATTAACATTCCTATCATAATAGCTACTTTCTAATCCTATTATAACTCCATTTGGATACTTTTAAGCACTTCTAATTATAGTTTAACTAATAAAAACGAATTTTAAAAACAAATTAGAGACTAACAAGGAATTGTACTACTAACATAACTATGAAATAGAAATCCTACTATAACTAGAAATAGAAATCCTACTAAAACCAGAAAATTTAAATCTTACTAGAATTAAGAAACTACTAAGACTCTAACTAGGCTTGTAGATGTCCTACACCAATCTTGTGACGAGGAGGGTTCCTTCAAAATTTTGTAGCGGTATGCCCACTTTAAAGTTGGACTCTACTTGACCGTTTCCTTTTATTTCTCACTCACCAAAATCAATAAAACTCTCTACGAAAAAACCCATTGCCTCTTCAAACAACAAATCTCTTTGCCCCATTTCCAAAAGAACAAACTGTTCAAACGGATCAGTTTCCCCATTTTAAGAACAAATTCTTGTTCAAGAATCCCTATGAACAACAATGCCACCACTATTTCAATGGGATCGAAGAATGTCATGGCTCCTGCAATCTTAGCGGCTTCTAAGATACCCCATTTACCAAGAAACAAAGTATTGGGAGAGTGAAACAAGGCTGTTAGAACTTTTGTTTTGATTAATTAGGAAAAATCCCCTTTGATTCTATGAATCAAAAAGAATTTGTAGAATAACATATTGGGTTGAAATTGAAAGTGGGTTTCGATTCTCGGCTACTCTATCAAACACACAACTGCATCATGAATCCACTTTTTAATTCTTCAAAAGTGGACGAGGTCAAATCACCAAACGAGGGTCTTGATTCTCGGGTCATGGATTCAAAGATCAATCCTTCTTCATCGTCTTCTGTTCTAGATACTCTCAATGTTGATCCCTCATCTTTTCTTTATGATCACAAAACTAATTACCTTTCTTGATGCAAGATGGTAAGGGAAGAAGAGGAAAAAATGGCTAGTTAGGGGATCTGATTTAGGATTTGGGAAACAATAGAAAAAGGATTTCCAAAGTCAATTGGCTATTGAGATGTAAAATGCACAGTTTTGTAAATTACAATATTTTGGTTGGGGTTTGATAAAGACGGAAAGAGGAAATAATTAAGGATAGAGATTTGTAGATTTCAAGAATCAAGAATTCAAAAACGTCGAGAGAAAATAATGAAATGAAAAATAAAGATTAGAAGAAAAGAGAAGAGATAGAAAGATAAAACTTTGGAATCAGACCAAGACTGATGGAGAACTCACTTCACTCTATGAAAGAAACTCATTCTTTCTTCATCAAATTTTTTTGTTTAGAAAAAAATCCTAATACAATCTGTATATAAGAAAGATAAATCTAAAAATCCTAATAAACTAAAATCCTAAATAAATAACCTAATTTTTCACAATCTTCTCTCTCATGATTTTTCAACCCTAATAAACTTAAATAAAAAACAAATCAAAGTTACTAAATTACCCCTAAATATTACACTAAGACCATGGGCTAATAAAGTATCAAAATAAGCCCCCAAAACATAAAATTAAAGTCCTAAAATAGAAAACTAAATAGAAATTAAAATCTACTCTTCAGGCTTTGATGTCCCCACCAATTATCCTCGGCAAGGAAGCTTTTGGCACTAGTGAAATAAAATTGTAGTAATTCCCCACCATGTGAAGTCTTTATAATTCACATGTAATCTGATCCTAACTTGCTTCTCAACCAATACATCTCAAGCTGGTGTCTTCTACTTTAATTAATCCCCAAGTTGAGTCGTCAATTAATCTCTTCGCAACTGTTGAAGTCATTGAACCAAATTTGGACTCTCATTTTTTTACAGGAACTAAAGTTGTCATAACTCACTAATTTATCCAAAACATTATCTACACTTTCTTTTTCATGGGACAAAATCGGTGTTAAAAGAAAATGATGTAATAGCTCCACAATTTCCTGTGTCAGTTGTTTAGATTCTCCAGGCTTAGATTTTTCTTCAAGACTTAATAATGATGCCTCATACTCATTAATCGCACTCTCGCTTAAATTAGGCTCATAGATTTCTTCCTTGAGTTTAGACGCATGGACTTTGACCCTATATGCTTCATTATCCCAATTCGAGCCCTCCAATTTATAATTTCCATGACAATTGCACTTGCTGCATAAGTTCTGTTGTCTGAGCTCTTCATACCATTAATCACTTAATTGCCCAATTGCCTTTGCTCTTTGCTTTCATTTATATATGGTCACGAACAAGGCAAAAATATGCCCAAGAATGGCGTGTTTGACTTAAGTTTAACAACACAGTTGTTAGTTCATCTAAGAGCATGCATATTGGGACCATTTTCCCTCAACGCGATCTGCTAATTTTTTTTTCGTTACCTAAACCTAGGCTCTAATACCAAATTTGATGCACAACAGTGGAAGAAGAGAAAAAAATGATTGGCTAGGGGATCTGATTTGGGATTTGGAATTGGATTAAGGATTTGGGCAACAATAGAAAAAAGGGTTCCAAAATCAATTGGCTATTGAGATGTAAAATGCTAAGTTTTGTTAATTAGGATATTTTTGTTGGGGTTGGATAAGGTCTAAAAAAAAAAAGAGAAAAGGATTAAGGATCAAGATTTGTAGATTTCAAGAATCAAGAATCAATAATTCAAAAAAGTTCAGAGAAAATAATAAAAATAAATATTAGAAGAAAAAAAATATAAGGGATCATAGAATTACACCAAGAATGGTGGAGAACTCATTTCACTCCATGAAAGAAACTCATTCTTTATTCATAAATTTTTTTTGTTTTTACAATCATATATATAAAGAAGATAAATATAAGAATCCTAATAAACTAAAATATCAAATAAATAACCTAATTTTCATAATTTTCTCTTTCTGATTTTTCAACCCTAATAAACTTAAATAAAGACAAATCAAAGTTACTAAACTTCCCCTAAATATTATACCAAGACCAAATAAGCTCCCAAAACATAAAATGAAAGTCCTCAAATAGAAAACTAAATAAAAACTAAAATCTACTCTTCAAGCTTTGATGTCCCCATCATTTATCCAATCATCGAAGAAGATAATGTAACCAAATCAGATTACATCCACACAAAAAATGTCTTCCAAGTAAAAAACATCTCTAATTCGTTTGTGAGATGGGAATCCCTTACTCTTCTTTTGATTCTCGTAGTCGTTGCTTGTTTGTCCTTTTCGGTTATCGATTGTCCTGTTATTGCTCCTTCAGTGCCTAAAGTTCAGACCTTTTCTAAATTTGATTTCCCATGTAAAATAGCTCAACTTGCAAAAGTTAATCTTCATGAGCTAGCCTATGATTTCAAGAGAGGTCATTCAAATCTTTCCTTATCTCTCTAAGTTAGTTTTCATTCTAAGATAAATATGTCCAATCATCGATTTTGGGGCATATGAAACAGAAGAAATACAAAGGAAGAATAGCTTAGAGACCGGAAAGGATAAACAAACAAACCAAAAAAGAATCAAAAGAAGAATAAGAATAGAATCGTTTAGAAATCATAACACAAGTACCCGTAAAGGAGTAACAAATTGAAGAGGAATTAAAAGGAGAAAAACATAATCATAAAGAAATTGAAGCAGGACTTGAAAAGGAGGAACAAACTGCTCAGATCTCCTTAAAAAGAAAAAAACTACTCTATTGGGAATTGCTATAATGCTATAACATCTACATTACTATATATAAAACGAAGAAACGCCTTCACTAAAGGTGAAGCAATTGCCACCAACTTCTCGAAATTGGTCAATGGAAATGAGCAGTAACAAAGGTGGAGTCATGAAAAAAGAATACTGAAGAAAAATCGTAATAGAAAATCTGAATCTGTGGCCTCTTCATTGGAATACTCGCCTTTTTATGAAAGTTTTACTATGTACGAGAAAATCCATGTAAAATAGGTATGTTTATTTAAGTGGGAAGCGGATCATCTGTAGTGTTTTTTTTTTTTTTCTTGCGGTTCTCTACAGTTCAGTTAGACGGTAGAAAGAGTGTCACGTAGTAAAAATCAAAATCTCTAACGTTGAAATGTTAGAGTTCAGTGATAGTTCATTTTCAAACTTCTTGATCATGTTTGAAACAAGTTTTTTATTTTATTTTATTTTTCAAATCCGATCCAAATCATGATCAATACATAACTGATGTGTTAGATTCTATTTTGTTGCATGGCCTCTTCACTATTAAAGGAGTATTACAAAGAAGAGCCACAAGAATAAATCATTATAGAAGATCTGCTCCAATTTAAATATTGTTAGTGTAGTAGTCGAACAAAGATTTGTTGTTAAGAATTTTATGTGTTAAGTTGATGAATCAATGTTATGATGAAAGAATAGTGGATGATCCACTCGGGCCACTCATTCAATCCACCAACTAGGCAAATTCAATGTTCTTGAGTTACTGTTGAGGGATACATGATATTAGAGCCCACAGATTCATGATCAAATTCGTAAGGTGGTGTTTGATACCGCTTTTAAACGCAGATTTTACTGCATTTGAGTTGAAAAGCAGAGTTTTCCGCCATAATTACCGTTTGATTGGAAAAAGTGCATTAGAAAACTACATTTCTAAACGCAAATTTACGAAGCTCTCCAAAGTCGCCTTTTTTTTTTTTTGCATTTGCAAGAGACGCAATCACCGAATAACGGTTCGAAAGAAAAGATGCATATGCCCTCATTTTCTTCTTCTCTTCTCCTTTTTCGATAGAACACACAGCTCTCTCTCTCTCTCTCTCATAGTCACACAAAGCATCCATCCTTCAAATCAAAGAAAGTGAATGCAAGAATAAAAAACACTTGCTTAGATTTATTAGATAGCAAGAGAAAGAGAGTGTGTGTGAGAGGTTGAGATCTCGCATCAAACCCTAGAAATGAAGCAGAAGCTAATACAGAGATTGGAATCTACGGTGGCTCATTTAGAATAGCTTTCATCTGGATTCCGCCAAATTCCTGGAAGCGATGGCGATGCATCTGTAGATCCAGTAATCGTCGCTTATGAAGATCTGATGGCGCAATTCTTTGGTAGGGTATCAGATGCAGTGGAGAAGATCGGTGGAAAAGTCTTGGAAATAACGAAGATTATCGAAGAAGCATTTTCTGTTCAAAAGGAGCTACTCATCAAAGTCAAGTAAAGTCAGGTTGGATTCTTTTCTCTATGATCGAAATTCGTGGATTTGGATTTGAATCAGGTTTTTATAGTGTTAATTTGTAGAATTTGTAGTTCTTCATTAGGATCTGAGCTTGTTTTTACTTGAAAGAAGTGAAATTTTTGTTGGTATTGTTTACTTTTGATGTTATTTGGATGAATGTTCTTACATTTGATTAAGATGTTTGGACTTTGGATCTAAGAAATTAAGAGTTGTTTCTTTTTTTATACAATTGAAATTCATGGATTTGGATTCAAATTAAGTGTATTGTTGTGTTAATTTGTTGAATTTATACGTCTTCGTTAGGATCTGAGTTTGTTTTTTTTACTTGAAAGAAGCAAATTTTTGTTTATTTTGTTTACTTTTGATGTTATTTGGATGAATGTCCTTGCCGTTGATTAAGATGACTCGGATCTAAGAAATGGAGAGTTACCTATTATTTTAAAATTTTAGTTGGTGATTTGATGGGGTATATGTTGCCTTACAATTCTGGACTCCATCAAAATTAAGTGAATGAAACTAGTTGATTCTGAATCAGAAGCATATCAATCAATTGTGAATTCTTGATCTCACAAATAATAACAAATCCTACAATTATGGATTAGATCTGACCTTTTGAGCTTAACCAAAGGAGTCTCTCATTGGTGAAATAGTCATTTTAGAAAGATACAATGAAATTTGAAGAATAGATGCAATGAAAAGCATAATAAAACTTGGTGACAATATACTTTTAAAGAGAATACCCGATTCCCTCACAAACAGAAGGAAGGCGAACAAATTTCTTTAACCACTTGAAAACTGTTGCTCTTACTCAGGCAAAGATTGTGGTGAGAGAACTTTTCTTCTCATGTTTTTATGTTGAAATCCTAGAGTTTAAGTTCACATCATTTTCTTTATTTTCTTTTCAAGGTATGAGCCTTCCTATTGGTCATGTGGAAGAATGTTGGCAAATGGCTGAATTCGATAGCAACAAGGTATTACAGCTATTCAATAAGGATTTTGTACTATTAAATAACATGAACACGTAGCTGTTTATAACAAAGCTAAGAAACTAAAAATAGGATGCTTCTATACAAGCAAAATTAGAATATTTAGAACTCAAACTATCTATTCTGACATGCTCTGTAACTGAAGTATGATCTCCTCTGTACATTGAGGAAATAAATCCAATAAATCATACTTGGTACATGTCACTGTCTTGGCTTCCTATGTTATCGCACATAATCACCCACTTTGTATATGGATAGTCATGGTTGCTAAACATATGGTTTTCACCTTTTAAGTCAAATCCATAGTATTGAATTTTGACATATTTCCACGAAATATGTCCATTCCCACAAGGCCCAACACAAAATTTAACTGACAATTTCTTTATGTACATATTTCGATTGTCATTTTTTATGCATTCTGGGTGCATTATCAACATTACATATTATGCAGGTATTTTGTTTATCATATGTTCATTTTTAAGTGGAGATGCTGCCGAAATTTCTATAGAATTATAAATTTTTTATAATTTTTTATAGAATTATAAACTTCTTAAAATTAAAATAATTATTTTTATAAATTTTTAATATAAATTTATTATATTTATATATATTTAATGTAATTATATATTTATAAGGGTATTAAGATAATTTTTGATGCATTATGGGTGCATTATCAACCTTAAGGGTATTCTGGTTATTTTTCCCTAATACGGTAAAATCCAGAAGTTGTATCAAACAATAATTACCAGATTCTGGTAAACAGCACAACACTTTTACAAAACTCTATCAAACAAACTTTTCAGTGTTTCAGCTTCTGACAGCAAATTTTGACAGCAAAAGCTGACAGCAGATTCAAGCAGCTGGATCAAACGGGGCCTAAGTGTTGAATCGAGTCACCAATGGGTGCGTAGTAGGGTGATGGCAGTTTGTCTTTGAAACCACAACTACGAAATGCCTTACCACCCTCCAGGAGGTATTCCCGAGATTTCCCTCTAAGAAATCTTGGATTTGCGAAGATTATAGTTTTATTTCTTACTTTAAAATCCTTATCATTCTTCTGGTTGCATGCGTCATAGCGTGTGGAAAGGTATTAAGAAAAGTTTGAATGATTTGAGAAGGGGGATTGACTTCAAGGCAAGCGAGAGTGATAGGATTTGATTCTAGGAACATAGTTCCTATGGCAATTTCCACTCATGGTCCAATTTCCAGATCTTTACTCTACGTTAAATAGAAGACATTTCTCAATTCAACGTTTTCTAATTGTGGACAATGTAAAATGATCACAAGATTGTTTATTTTAGAAGAAACTTTTGTTATCAGATATAGTTCTTTTTTATTTATGTGTATGTCATGTCCTTTTTTGTCTTTTCCTATTTATCATGTAATTTATATAACTACGAATGAAGAAATAATAAACATAACCTTTCTCTAGAAGTTCTTCTTCTCTTCTTTCTCTATTTATCTTCCCTAAACCCTAGATCAGTTTCTACACGGTATCAGAGCTTTGATGATGACTGAGAATATCAAAGAGAGTTCCGAAACAAGTGGAGAAGTTCTGCAATCACTCAAGGAGGAAGGCTACTAGGGTTCGATTTCCACCTTCCTAGGGCTATTGCAATATGAAGAGTGCAAAGTCGATTAGCACGCCACTTGCAGGTAACTTTAAGTTGAGTATGGAGCAGAGTCCTTCAAATGAGAAGGAAAAGAAAGACATGAAAGACGTTCCCTATGCCTCAACAGTAGGGAGTTTGATGTATGTCGTGGTGTGTACGAGCCAACCACCAACTAGGGGCTGTTTCCATCAGCAGCACCCATCTAGGGGCTGCCACACATCAAAAACAGCCATCTAGGGCTGCCGCACATCAGCAGCAACAATCTAGGGGCTGCCGCAAATCAGCAGTCACCCTCTAGGGGATGTCACGCCACTTCAGCCACTTCCTAGGGCTGCCACCATTCACCTAGGGTTGTCGCCACCTCCCATAGACCATCATAGGTCCATCGCTCCCCTTCAAAACCTCTTCTGGATTCTTCATCCAACCTACTAGGGTTTTATGGATCTCTATCGGGTCATTCTTCGGACTTGATTGGCTATTACAACCTATCACGGTTGTAATAGCTTTCAAGGTGAATCAGATTGTTTCTTTTCATTAGGAATGCGGAGATAGATTCTAATGTTATGTTGTGAGTGACTCATTAGTGTTAACGAGTAATCTCTCATGTGATTTGGATTTTTTGTGAGTAGTTTATTTCTCTGAAGTCATGTCGAAAGTAACTTCAGGACTGTCTACCAATGATGTGTTTGGATCCTCGCAAGTCAGAGATGAAAATTCAAACCTCCAGATCACCACAGTCAAACTCGATGGCACAAACTACTTGGAATGGGCTCAATCTGCAAAACTAGCTATCCAAGGGTGACGGAAAGCGGGCTATTTGGATAGGAAAGAGAAATAACCTAATATCTCATATCCTAAGTATGAACAATAGGATGTTGAGAACACCTTTGTTATGTCTTGGTTGTTACATTAAATGCAACCTCATATTAGTAGAGGATATCTTTTCTTGAAGACAATACAACAAATTTGGGAATCAGCGAACTCAAACTTATTCGCGAGCTCAGAACAGTGCTAGAATCTATTAGTTGGAATAGAATATATCGCATCTCAAATAGGGGGGAGAAGACATTGTTAAACTACTTTTCTGAATTGCACAGCATGTTGGAAGAGCTCCTTCAATTGGGAAAGCTCTAAAGACTGTGCACAGTTCAACAAATATGTTGAGACACGTCATACATTCCAGTTTCTCGTCGGTCTGAATCCCGAGTTTGAATGGTTCGAATTCAGATTCTGAACATAGATCATCTACCTCCTTTGAACACTATGTACTCTTATGCTCAAAGTGAGGAGAGTCGACACTTGGCTATGGGAGAACTAGATATTCATGTGAGTGATAGATATGCCATAACAGCTAATAGACAAGGAGAAGGACAAGCTTTAAAAGTGAAGAAGTTTGGTAAATCCACTTGGGTACCCAATGCCAGAGAGACTGAAGTGTGACCATAGCGGCAAATTTGGGCATATTCGAGCAAAGTGTTGGGACTTGATTGATCATCCTGATTCATCCTCCCCTAAGGGCCGATCTTCCTCGGTTCATCATGCTTCCAATGCTAACATACTAGATGATTCCCCAAGTTCTGAGATACCAACTCTAGTGGTACATGCACCATTCTCCCAGGAGGATATTATTCATTTGAGGGCTCCACTAGATAGTTTGACTACGACCTCTTCCTTCGCACCACAGGTACCCCTACCACTGCTTATCATGTTTCCTCATTTCAATTCGATTCCTGGATTTTTTATTCAAGAATTTCAGATAACATGATAGGTATGTCTTCTTTCTTTCAGTCACATAGCCCTTGTTTAGGCAAGGACAAATGCCATCTAGCAAATAGTTCCTTATCATCCATAGTGGGTAAAGGAACCATCGGTTCATCATTTTTCCTTTGTCTGATGTTTTACATGTTCCTAATCCCACTACTAATCTTGTGTCTCTTAGTAGTATTAAAAAAATCTAAATTGTAGTGTTACCTTTTTCAACTCTCATTGTCTTTCAGGATTTGACAACATAAAGGGTAATTAGCAGTGGTCATGAAGCAGATGGCTTGTACCTTCTCGATATCCCAACATCTCAACACATTTCACATGCTCATGCTTCTTAGAGTAATAGTAGGTTAGTCAATAAATCCTCAATAATGTGGTGACATATTCGGTTGGGTCAAGTTTCTTTTTAGTATTTACAGCATCTGTGCCTTTTTTTGTTTCAATCTATGTCATTGTCAGAGTTACTGAAATTTGTCAATTGTCAAAGCACTTTCTTATCCAACAAGTTTAAATAAAAGTTCATCTTTATTTTCCCTTATGCATTCTAGTGTTTAGGGTCCATCCCTTGTTACTTCTTTGTTAGACTTTCACTATTTTGTTACTTTTGTGGATGACTATAGCAGATGCATGTGGGTGTACTTAGGTGTCTATTCCATATTATGAGATTTTCATGCGATGGTTCTAACTCAATTTAAAGTAAAGATCAAAATCCTTCACTCAAATAAGGGAAGAGAGTACTCCTATGAGGGCTTGAAAGAGTTTTGTGCTACTCAAGGGATATAACAACAAACTTCATGTATCTACACCCCCAACAAAATGGTACTACCGAAAGAAAAAATCATCTATTGGAATTAAGAAGAGCTTCGTTGATTGGGATGAACGTTCTTACGCATTTCTGATCTAAAGCAATTCTTACTGCATGTTACATTATCAATCGTATTCCCTCTAGTGTCTTGAACTTCCAACCTCCTTCATTGTTCCTTTCTCCTGATTTCTTTTATTTCCGGTGGTCCTACGAGTCTTTGGGTATCTGTTTTGCTCATATCTTCAGCCCTACTCGCAATAAACTTGACTCAAAGGCATTGAAGTGCATGTTTCTTAGTTATTCTAATTCTCATTAAGGTTATAAATATTATCATCCATCTAACCGTCGTCTATTTGTCACAATGGACATTACATTATTTGAGGATCAGTGTTACTTTCCTAGTCCTGATCAATAATCTCTTCAAGGGGAGTGGTTACTTCCATCCACCAATCATGAGTATCTTCCGGAGTCATCTTACCCAATTTCACTAACTTTGCCAATTATTCCGTAATCCACTGCAGAAGTTATGCAACAAACCAAGTCAGTGCCTAATCTTTTTGGACGCACTTACACTAGAAAGAGAAAATAAGTCATTATTGATCCACCATGCTACACCACTGAGGAGCCAAATCATGTTCCCGAGACTTCTTCACATCCAGTTTCTTCAGATTTCAATATTCCTATAACTCATCGGAAAGGTAAACATACTTGTACCTCGCATCTTATTTTTTAATTTGTTTCCTACCATGATGTGTCTCCATCCTATCGCTCCTTTGTAGATACTATGTCTTATGTTTTCATCTCATCCAGTGTGAAAGAAACTCTCTCCAATCCCAAGTGAAAATAGACTATGGATGAGGAACTAAGAGCTTTAGCAAAGAATGATACCTAGGAATTAGTGTCATTACCATAGGGGAAAAATATGTTGGCTATAAGTGGGTGTTCATGGTAAAGTACAAGTCAGATGGATCGATTGACATATACAAGGCTAAGTTGATTTCAAGGGCTATGCCTAGACTTACAGCATAAACTATCAAGAAACATTTTCCGAAATAGCTAAAATGAATTATATTCGTGTCATTTTCTCTTTGGCGGCAAACTTCTATTGGGAGCTTCCCCAACTAGATGCCAAGAATGCCTTCTTACATGGTGATTTGCAGGAAAAAGTATACATGGATATTCCTCCAGGAATTCATTTTTCCAATGCTAATAGGAAAGTGTGTCATCTAAAGAAATCCTTATATGGTCTCCAACAGTCCCCGTAAGCGTAGTTTGAGAGGTTCCTCTCAATTATGCAAAATGTGGGTTACAAACAATGTCAGGCTAATCACACACTATTTGTCACATATAGTGGACCTCAAACTATAATTCTTATTGTGTATGTTGACGCTATTGTCATTACAAGAAATTTTCCTTTTGAGATCCATACTTTGAAGCATCTTCTTAGAAATCGCTTTCAAGTAAAAGACCTTAGACTTCTAGAAAAAAAAAAATTGGGTATTAAGGTAGCTCAATCCAAGACGGGCATTTTTATCTCATAGTGCAAGTACTGTTAGACCTGCTCCAGGAGGTTGGCAAACTTGGAGCTAAACCAATTGACACTACAATTAAGCCAAATTACCGATTGGGTGAAAGTGATAGTGAAGCTCTCGAAGATATAAGTTGTTATCAATGTTTGGTTAGTAAACTCATCTACCTATCTCTCATGTGACCAGACATTGCCTATGCGGTAAGTGTTGTTAGCCAATTCATGCATGTTGCCCTACGCATCCTTCGATATCTGAAAGGATTTCTGGGAAAAGGTTTATTCTTCAGTTCACATTATTACATACGTGTGGAAGCATGGACAGATGTTGATTGGGCAGGTTCTTTCACTGATCATCATTTGACTTATGAGTATTGCACTATGGTGGTAGTAATTTCGTAACTTGGCACAGTAAGAAACAATATGTGGTTGCTCGCTCAAGTGTCAAAACTGAGTTCAAAGCCATGGTTCTTGGCATATGTGAGTTATTTTTGTTACGATTATTACTTCGTGAGCTAAGTCGTTCACCTCCTCAACCTTTTCAATTGTACTGTAATAACAAGGCTTCCATTATTAGCATAGCTTATCATCCAGTTCAACATGATCGCATCAAGTACATTGAGGTAAACCGACATTTCATAATGGAAAATTACTTCCATTGACTTCTGCACCATCTTTGTTCCTACATCACAACAGTTAGCTGATGTCCTCACTAAAGCCTTGGGTCATGTATGATATTTTGCACCAGCTTGAGGGGGAGTGTTATCGTATATAGTTCTTTTTTATTTATGTTTATGTCATGTCCTTTTGCGTCTTTCCCTTTCTACAACTTCAACCAAAGCGCGGTAAATTCCTTAGCCTAATCCAAGACACATATATTTTACTCCCCATTGGTGAGGATCAATGAAAGTGAAAAAAATGTCATAATAGTGTTTTTTTTTTGCTGAGATAGTACTAATTTGTGCTTGATAATCCTCGAAATTCTAGATGCTCGCTTTATTTCATTTGGGAATCTAAAATTCTTTCCAAGGTAGCCTTCGTAATCTAGATGGCTATCCTAGACAAGATCTTGACTTTAACCATCTCATGTCCAATGAAACTGTCATTGTAGCTTCTTTTTTTTCCCCTTGGAAAAGGGGGAAAATGGGAATCATTTCTTCAATGTAAGATGGCCTTCATTGTTTAGACCCATTTTTTCACTCTTGTAGCTATTAACTAGATCCTTGCTCAACCTTTCTTGTCTTCCAAAGTAGCTATTTGCAGGACTTTAGATATACAAGATGGAAATTATGGCATTTGATACCACTTGTGGTACCTTGAAGCTATAGAAAGAAAAAAAGAAGGATATTCCGAAATTTTTCAAACAGAAATCCTCTTCAATGCCTTTCTTTTTTTAAATTACTATACATACATGTTACATTACCACATCATTGTTAGACTTCTGTGCTAGTACCATAAACTGGTTTATATCAATAGCAAAAGTATAGCAACCTGAAGCAAGCAAAGAAGTACTGTAGCAATAGTGTAGAAAATACAATGCAAAAGCCAAATATGAATTGTCTACATGCTCAAGCATAACACCCAGTAAAAATAAACACACCCATGGGCATAATCAGCGCACGGACATGAACCAACTGGTGTTAAAAAAAGTGCAGTAAGGCACTTACAACATATCTTCCAACTGTTGACGATATTGAGGATTTTGAAGCATCCCTGCAAAATAATTTGCACAAATAGTCAGTGTTCTTTGGATTTGATATCTTGAGAATTCATAAAAGAAAGATTTTACATTTCCTTTCCATTCAACTCTTTTGCAACTGGATTAAGACAAACTAACAGAAAAATACTAATTTCGAAATAGCCAATGAACCCTAAACTCTGTCTGGACAGCAGAAGGACAAAGATACAAAGAAATGTCATTTATCATGGCAACTTGCAGCTTTGCATGCCACCCTTTGGATGGATAGCAAAGCAGCCTTTGGCCCTTCGCTTATTACGCCCCTCTTCGAGCTTCTACTGAATTCCACTCGCCCCGGTCTATAGTAGCATTGACAAAAGAAACCTTTAGATTATGTTGAGACGCTTAGGTGAGGCCCGGTTGACATTGTCAATGACACAAGCAAGGCGTTAACAAAGGAGAACAGCCTCCCTATCGTTCACAGAAGAGCTTACCATTTATAGTCGTGATTGTTGTTATGGAAAAAGGTTTTGTTTCTGTCAAAGAAGCATGCTTAACACAGACAGTTATTCAAGCTGCATCTAGGCTAAATTAAGGGTAAGGGAAATCATGTATTCGTTTGATGTCATTCTATCATTTACACGTATTATGTCTGACATTTTAATGTTCATACTCATGCCTGGAGAGAGAATGGGCATGACTACCCCTTGCTCCACTCTATTGTCCAAAAGGGGCCAATTGTTCTAAGTTCCAGGGTTGGGTTGGAGAGGACCAGATCCAATCAGTTGGATCTGTGGAATAGGATCGTAGCTTCGGTTCAGGTATTGTACCATGGCCAGACCAGAAAGGAGGGGGCAATGAACCTCCTGCCAAGAGGCCAAGGTAGCTTGCTAACTCTCAGCCACTTGTTAGAAGGAAGTGCAGCTTGATTGGCGGGGGGAATCAACGGGAAGGAAATAAGGTATATTATTCGATGCTATTTCCTCCATTGTAAGGATTCGTCAGTGATGTGATTGGAATTCATCTTTTCTTTGTTTGTATCATCAAGATACCCGAAGAGCCAACCGTATGTACCTCAGGAGACCCAGCCCATTCAAATCAAAATAGTACGAGCACCTACGACTAAGGGGAATGGAATGTCGACCACAGGGTGAGATGATCTTAGAATACGAGGGCGAGTGACTGGTCAAGTCATGAAACTTAGTCATTTTTATCAACATGGCTGCAAGTGGACTGGGTTTATGTGCTTGAACTGACTACGACCAAAGTCATGGCTACTTCAACAAAGGGCGACCCCCTGAAAGAAGTACCTCACCTCACTTATGAAGAAGTAGCTGGAGTTGGGAACACTTGCAGTTTTAGCGTCTCATCTTCTCTAGAGAAGCGAAAATCAAATGGATAGATCAGATAGTCCAACTATAGAACTTATCCTTTTTCATTACTTCCATGGTCGTGTCTCATGGCACAGCAACATCCATAGTATTGAAATGGGTCATTGGTGTGTATGTATGAATATGATTTGTACTAGGGGTCTTAACAATCCTGACTTCTCACCAAGAAAGGAAAACAAGGAAAGAGGTACAAGAAAGCTTACATTTGAAAGTAGTGGGGTTCCTCATCTCCTCAGGTAAATAGCTGCAAATATATAAAAGAATTGGTAAATTTTTCTTGATAGTGAAAAAACAACAAAACAACAAACATATTCTATAAATACATATTAAAAGCAGTGTTAGATGACAAGCACATTCGTATAAAAGAGAAATATGGAAGCTAAATGCATAATTAATTAATATATGGTAAAATAAAAAAGAAACTAATACCATAAAAGTGATCCTAAAGAAAAGGGGCACTTATTCAAAACAACCAAAGTTTGACTAGGGCCACCATTAGTCACCAACGAATATATTGGTTCTTGATTTGCAAAATGGCCATTTAAAAAGCTGATGATCATGTTAACAGGAGTTGTTGGAGCATTTACTCGGAAGAATGAGTTTTGGTCTGAAGTGGTGATAATGGATTTGCACAGACGTGTCTCTCATGCCCCCTTGTTGATGTAATCATTTAAATTCTTGTACAAACATCCTATTACATGTTCATAATCCACAAGCAATAGGCTCCTTAAAACATAATTCATCCAAGTAAAGATCATAAAGCTTATGGACTTAGCGTAGATAATTTTTAAAGTGGACAATGCATTTGAATGAAGCGAGATTCAAATGCAAAGGCTCCTAAAAGGCCAGACTAGAAATAACACGAACAGGTTGGATAAGTCACCTTTCAACCCCACCTCCCGCAAATGTCTCTTTGTAACTTCTCCCTCCTCTCTTTTTATTTCTCTCAACAATTTCATTGCCCTCTCTCCACTCTCTGCAACGCCACTCTTCTGTCTTATCTCTCTCTGCATTCCCCTACTTTATATCTTTCCTTTCTTATTTTGCAACTCACACTCCTGTCCTATCTTATCAAGCTGGCCTCCTAAGAAAATCTTGGAGGTTTTGTCCGCCATGAACAAATCGATATAAGGGTTTCAATGTATCTTACTCTTTGTTTTCTTCTCAAATGGTTATTTAAAGTCTAAACAATATTGGCAGTCATTAGTTCAGTAACAAAAGGAATAAGAAGTGTTTCTGTCTTGGGATTTTTTTTCCCAGTTATCTGGAAAAGAATAGCGAAGAAAAGGGATCATTTTCTATTTCTCCACTAAAGGAACATTAGACCACCTACTCTGGTTTTATTGGTGCTCGAGTTTCCTTGGCCATGGGCAGTGATGCCTACAGTAACTGTTTCTTTTCTTTTCCTTTTCCTTATACATTTAGTTTTTTTGGTATTCAAACAAACTAAGCATCAGCAACATTTAGCTGTTGCAAATATTTGCACCTTCAAAAAAGGCAAATGAAAATATCTGCAAAATTGAATCATTTATGGAGTACCAAACAAAGGCTCAGCATCAAGCTTCTGAAACATAACAGAAAATCGAGCTCGTGTAAAAATATATCTCTACAGACAGCAAATTTTAGACGATAGACTTTTCATAAGTTACACACCATGGTAACATGAAGGTAAAAAGCATTAATGAATTGTGAAGACAACACCAAAAACTATATAAAACAATTTACGCTCACTTACGGATAAACCATATTCTGCACTGTTGGATCTTCCATCATTTTCTCCAAAGCTTCCACTGACATGACAGGACCGGGTTGTCCTGTTCCTGAATGCACAAATGTTTTCAGAACGCTCTTCAAACAACTCTTTGTTTGACGAAACAATTTTTCGTTTTCTTTTTTGATAACCTAGGGTATCCACAATTTAATAACTCCTGCTATTAATTACAACTATCTCAAAACTGCAGGTTTTCCAATGAGTGGAGTTCCTTGACAAATTTGACCCTACCACATCTGGAAAGGTATAAAATCCTCGCAAGTGGTTGAACTTGGACACTCCAAACTTGAAGGTTGCCACTCAAAAAAAAAACAGTCAAGAAAATCACAAGAGCCAAAGAAGATCAAATAGATAGGTGATCAATGAGTCAAAGACCAGGTATTATCAAGGTTCTCATCGCCAATCAAATGGTCATTGTCACATCATGTATTAATGAGGTTCACCGTGACTCTGTTGATCACACACCCTGTTTTAGGACAGTCCTTCATAAACATGGATCCTGGAGTAATGCCACATATTCGTTCATACATCATTTTCAAGTAAAGGCTCTAGATTGTGTTAACATTCCACCATAACACCATTCTTTTTATTAATAATTCGGTTGACAAGGAAATAGATAAACTAGGCGTACATTATAAGCATTCATGAAAATAAAAGCAATGCATAATGCTTATCTAATAAATAAAAGAAAAAGGAAAAAATGCAAAGCTAGTAACAAACGTGCAAAGTCTAACAGAATGTTCAAAATTGCTTGTCGTGCTATCCCTAGGAATTCTTTTTAAGTATTGATGTGATGACCATTTGATAATCTTAAACTTTATGTGTTCATATGCTTAAGAGGATAATCCTCGTTTGCACGTTTGCTACTTGATTCCAAGGTTGGACCCATTCACTTTCAGTTGAAAAGCCATGCAGCTCCTTTTCAAGATATTTCAAGGGAAGTCTCCACTTTGTACTCCAAGATACAAATACAAGTCAATAGTATATGCTTCATTCATCATGGGACATTGTAAATCCAAATTCTGCATCCTTTCATAGATTAATCTGACTTGTGGACTTGGATTTCCCCTTGAACATGGTGTATATTATGATAGTTATTACTACTCGTGTTGCATTTGATTTTATTTCTTATCTACTAAACAATATACTAGTTGTTAATTTCCAGATAACAAGCGAAAATCCAAAAAACTACCATAGATATGAGAATAATCTTACATTCTTACTTAAGTTGGAGAAGCTACTAATGAATCAACATTTATGAGAATGGGCTAAACCTTATCTGCATTGTTAGGATTAGTTCCTCTGTATACGAATATCAACTACGCAGGGTCCAAAGTTTCATTCCGTTTTGAACTGTTTTGCGGGAACATTCTGGTTTTAGTCGAAACGGGAATGACAAATTGACCCCAAAACATTGAATGTTTTGGGAATGTTCCAGTCGAGACTGTTTTGGTTTTGCTCCACAAACCAAAACTTGTATCAAAACAAAATTTTAGACCTTGACTACGTGTATCGTTTATTATCCAGTAATAGTTTTAGATGGCTTCGATTCACATATATATCCAAAGAGACCTCAAGCAGTTATAACTGGTCATTTACTTACGTGTAGACTGAGACCCCTCGGTATAAGCACCTTTATCCTGCTTGGCTGCGGCTCCATTTTGGGATACCTTCATAAAATGAACATAATTAAAACATACCCATGGCCTTAAAGAACTGAAGCCTCTCTATTGTTAACTCAATGCCAAGGACTCACTTCCTCTACAAACTGAGCATCCTTGGAGGGACTTGTCTCGAACGATTCAGTAGAATTTTCGAATGGATCTTTTTGTGACATTTCTTCCGGAGAAACATCAACAAATGCTGCATAAAAAAGATTGTTAAGAAATACTGACAGAAATTGTTTGAAAATCACATAAGGACTTCCTAGCAACATATCATGGAAGGCCTCAATATTAAAAATCAGGTTTTTTTATATTAGAAAAGGATAATTTTTTATCTAATATGAAAATAAACATAAACATACAAGTGAAAAGAACTTTACTCAGGAACAGATAAACATGATACAGCCACATCAGGCATGTCACTTTTAAGAAAAAATAATTCAAAGACATGCATCCATCACCAAAGAAAAAAGCAAGTGCTTCAACTGGGAAAAAAATTGTACCAGAAATCAGGAGAGAGGGAGGGGGGCTTTGTTTCTGATATTTGCAGAATCAAAGGGGTTAGAGAAAGCCAGAACTTCAAGTGTTAACGAACGCTTCTTCAACTTGATAATTTCTAACAAGTGGGGGGAGCTATGCACTGTTTTTTCAAGTTAAAAATTCATTTAAGGCAGTCTAGATGACCAACAAAGCATACAAGGGCAACCGCCCTCGATCTCACTAGGAAAAAGAGACACAACAGACTTTTTTTCTGGTGAGTATTAAATTTTATAAAAAAGAAGAGGAGGATGAGAAATCCTCCGGGACACAAAGAGCCAAAACAAAACAAAAGCAAAAGCAACACCACAACTAGAAACAATTACAAGGAACAAACCTCAGCCCCTCCAGAAATACAGCAGACTTTGCATCATAAAACCCGAATTCTCAAAATACTATTTGATGTCTTAATAAAATCCCTCAATTTTCTGACCATTTTTTTCCTTATAAAATAAAAAACCATAAATATCCCTCACAGAAATTGATAGAAAATTATCACTCCACAAACCTGAGCCTAGAAATGAAAATGGTAGTGAAAATGACAAAACCCAAGCCAATTCCTAAAGCCAACAAGTTTCATTTTCGTTTCATTTTTCTATTTTTAATTGTCTGCAAACCCCCCCCCCCCCCCCCGGCCCACCGGGCCTAAAAGGAACTCAACTTCATGTGAAATGTTTATTTAGCCAGTCAGATGGGATCGATGTGTTAATTTAGGATATGACTCTTTTTCCTTGTTACCAACTTACCATAGCTTTTTCTATGGTGGGGCTTAAGTCACATCCCTCTTCATTTTAGACCAAAAATTTCTTCCAACTCACATAAATAAGAGTATTTTTGTCCAAAACATCCCCTTAATCCACCTTCATAATAATGCAACCTCCAATTTCTTCCAAAATGAACCTTCTAGCTTACAAAGTTGAGAACCCTTGCATAAGTACCCATTGCTGACTAAGGATGACACTTTCCACAAGTCCCATTAAAAAAATGGGTTTGTAACATATTGCTTCTCAATGGTATCCCATCACCCAATACTTGTTTCTATGGTCTTCAATAAATAGGACCTCCGACCGAAGGGATCTGCTACATGGTTCTGTTGTCGAACCTTTTTTTTTTTTTTATGAATAAAAATAACGTAGGTAATTTTGGTAATTCATAAACCATAAGTCTTCATAGTTGGAGTGAAGTATGATTGTGCTTTAAATCATATAATACCTCAAAAATTTAAAGCTTGTACCGCAGCATAAATTTTGCTTCATATGTGGAGTAGTTTTGCCAATCCAGTTAACTTCTCAATAAAATAGGCAAAATTAAGAGCCTTCCACTTCAAGAACAACATGAATTTTTCTCTTTCCCAGCACAAGTTTCTTATAAACACCAGACCTTATACAATCTTTACATATTAGAAAAATAGTAACTCATGGTTCAATTCTTGAAAGGAACCAGTTTTCTAAGCTTGGAACAAGTATCATCTGTTTTCTAGATAGGTAAAGATAATTTCATTAATCAAAACGGAGGTAGAGGAGACCAACCGAAAGAAAAGTACTACAAACCTATCAAAATGGTGTGCACACCCCCTGAAAAAGCCATAAATAAAAAGAGATTAGCCCAAATCTAAATTACAAGCCCTTTCCTACCTTCACAAGTTAGTCTTCAAAGAAAATTCCCCTAGATTCTTTAAACCTTTTACACTAAAAAAATAATAAAGCTAAGACCTCCACCACCACATCTTGCGATTCCTTTCCTTTATCATCGAACACGCGTTGATTCCTCTCCCTCCAAATGATCCAACACACCGTGACAGGTAAAAACCCCCAAAGAGCACGTTTTGCCTTGATGAAATACCTCCCCCATTCCAGCTTACTTTCAAACAAAGCCTTTAACGAGTACGGTATACACCCCCACCAATCCAAACAAGTATCGCATCTTACCCACCTCAGAGCATACATCCTCCCATAATCTAATCCTATTTCCTTTATCCACTTTGAACCAGTGACAATTTCATTAAATCTTTTCCTGATTCCTTTTCGCGCTCCAATCTGTATGATAAATCCGTCTCTTATTCATGACCTTACTTCACAGATCCCCAACCCTCCAAACTCCTTGGGACAACAAAACGCAATTCCAATTTACAAGATGGAAACAATTTCACCGCTCTTTTTGATAGGTTTAGTGTGAAGTTGGGATCTTGATCCCAGGTCTTTGGTATCATTATCACTAAACACAATAAATGAAAATACGATTCGTCACCACCACCAGAATTTTAAATAATATGTAATGCATTAGTAGATAACTAATTTACTCCTGAGAGGTGCGACTTTATGTCCAAAAATAGCTAAAGTACAAAAGCAGACAACATACGTTTTTACATTGATGAATAGAACAATTTATGGATCATCAGAATTGTGAAACTATCCCAACCAAATGGGACCACGCAAAGTTTTTGCAACATATATTATCTCAACATAAAAAATATAACATGGGTGAAAGAATTGAGAGACAGTGACTACCTATTCCAGAAAAAAATCCAGCCAGAAGTAAAATGATAAGTTTTCTACTGCACCTCTTCGCATACACTCCCCATTAGATGAAAATGTTAAGTACATTAAATGTTTAGAACCCAGTTCAAAGAAAAAAAACATCAAATCATTTTAAAATATGCAGAAGCACCTAAATGATGGATGTGAGCTCAGATAGTATGCATGAACTTATTGTGTATGAACCAACTGCAGAAAAAAGTACAAAGAATACATACATAAAGAAAATGCATTCACATTTTATTAAGCAAATATTGCAGCTTGGAAGTATGAATCCACGCTCTAATTAACATTATATATTAGCATTGGAATTCTGCAAATCGTGTGTACCATATCTTTTAGGTTCATTCTTTGTTTCAGTATTGTCCTTAACTTCAGTGGTTGGTGCTGATTCTACTTTAGTTGCAGGGACATCTACTGTAACAACAGACTGTGAAGCAACGGAAGAAGCCGAGGCAGCTGGGGCTGGTGTTGTAGGTGCCTGAAATGGGAAAGGTGATCCAGGAGAGAAGGCAGCATTGTTGAATTGGCTATTTTCTGGGGACATCTGCCCCATCAAAGTTTTGAAAGCTTGCTGCATAGCATATTTCTGAAAGAAGATACCAACCACAGGTTTAAACAAAATATACAAACATATCATTTACGGGAAACTAAGATAGTAGACAGGTAAGTAGTGATGGCAAGGCTTATTGAAATAACTGCAAGTTTAGGAAGAGTTAAAATCATGAAAGTGAAATACCAATATCGAACTGTAATTGGGGGGGTTCTTAGGCTAATGGAAATCCTCCCTTATATCACTACAATCAACCACATGGAAATCCTCTTAGCCATCAAAGCTGGTTCCAAGTTCGCCTGATCTGAATTATATCAAAATATTCCTCACAATTCTCTTAGCCAATAAAACATCCCCCTCTGGAGCCATTAGCTTCTTTGTGAATACCATCATGCAGCAACAATCATGCAGCAGCTGGCCATCGAACCTACCGACAACTGCCCCATGTGAGGTCCCATCAAACCCCCCGGCCGAATAAAACTACAGATTTTGTGTTGCTCTAGCAGAACAAAAGCCTACTCACCAGGTGATCAATGCAATCCAAATAAGAGATCTACGGGATGTTACCCAAAAGATATATATATATATATATATATATATATATATATAGATATATATATATTTTGATCGATACCCAAAAGATATATATTAGGATTGCATTAATTAACAAAATAAATACAATGGACAGGAGGCTCATTGAGAGGTCAAGGAGACCTACCCAGGCCTCAGTTCAAGAGTTCGCAATCCAAACTGAGAATCAAATTTCATGGGACTTTGGCCTTCGAAAAAACTGCAAATGGGAGGAACCTCCACACAAAAAAAAATTCCTTTCGAAGAACAAGGAGTGATCCCAACTCTGGAATAGAGCCAACATTGAAGTGGTAGTCACCCAAGAAACCTCAAAAAGGGCAAAGAAGTGAGACCAAATGATGGGGACATCAGAGTTCATGGGCCTAACCTATTTGGGTCATGTTTTAGTTTTAGGATTTTTTTTATTTTTATTTTTTGATCAGTAAAATTTATTGAAAATAGGACAAGAAGTCCTCAAGGGAAATCCAAGAGAAGGGCGGAAAAAAAAATAAAGGGATCACTCCCTGATTACATTATCCCACCTAAACAGAAAATCTTCAAGAAAGAAACCCCAAAACTCCTTAAATTGCACATTTTATTTTAATTGTTGGCCTTTAGGTATGAGCCTATTATTTATTCTAGATATTTATTATTAGGTTAATTTAGGAATTTGATTTAAGTTTAGGTACTATTCACGTCACTTTTGTTTAGACCTTATTTTGAGAGATCAAAACTTATCGTATTAAGTTGATGTTGATGTCGTTTTAAAGGTTATTCAGTTACCTATCCAACAAACCCAAGATTTTGCGATTCCGATAAATTTTGATAAAGTTATGGTCAAAAAATTGATAGGGTATCAATTTTACACGGGATTTGCATCTCAAGGTCAAAAGTGTCAATTTTTATATAATTTTAGGACTAGGGTTTTAAGTCTATATATATGACTTGCAATTGATTTCATATGAAGAATGAATGAAATAAACAAAATTACAGTTATTGTTTGGATGTTGGTGCGTTCAACATGGTTGATGCCGTAAAAATCATTAGGGCGATTCCAAGGTAAATATATCGTTTTTTTTCCTTTAATTTTTTCCTTATCTTCTCTAATCTTCCCCTACCATCCTACATCACCAAAGAAACACAGAAAGCTCACAATGAAGTAAAATGTGGTCTACTAACTCTGCATTTGATTTGCATAGGAAATAACAATTTGGAGTCACAAAACCCGTAATGATAAGATGGTCAATAGTGGGAAGTTTGTAGACGGCAGCTAGTCAAATAAAGAAGTGCACTTTCGAAGAAGCCTTCGAACTCAAATGAATGTAGAAGGAAAACAAGCACTGAGATTAGGAAAGGCTGCCAAAACTAAAGCAAAAGAGCTAACAGAGATGATATTACCTTTAGTGCAAGTACACTCCCTCCCATCCTTTTTTGGAACATCCATGTAGGCTTGATTAAGCTGAATTGTTAAATTTACAAGCTCTTGAACCTCCCAATCATTGAAATTCCTCCTGAAACCCAAATCCCACCCAATACACTCCCCTTGATGCTCGACATAGTAGTACAAGACAAACCATTTTTATCGGAAAGATTATACAGTCTGGGGAATTGATCACAGAGAAAAGAGACACTACACCACCAATCCTCCCAGAGCCTGACCCTGTCCCCTTTCCTCACTCTAAACCTTACCCTCTTCCTAAACTCTACTTTCATAATTCATTTCCACATACAACACCCAAAAGAAATTTTGACCTCCTCGCTCTCCTACCCATTCCCTTTTTCCCTATACCTAGCCCTAATCACCATCCTCCACAAACTTGAGCTCTCAACTCCAAATCTTCACAACCATTTCCCTAACAATGTCGAGTTTGAAACTCTAAAACCTCTTATACCAAACCCATTATTTTTCTTGGTCGTCTGCCTTCCACTTAACTAAATGCAGTTTTTATCCTCGTTCTTATCATTCCGTATAACATTCCTAACCAATTTATTTAATCTCTCCTCAATACTCCTAGGAATTGAAAACAACGAAAGGTGGTAAACCAGGATACTAGCTAGCGTGTTCTTAGTCAAGGTAAGTTTCCCACCCTTTGATAAGTAAAGCTTTCCAATAACTCAACCACTTCTCCACACGCTCCAACACAAAATCTCGAATGGTTTTGCTCTTGTAATCTGCTCCTAACGGCAAGCCTAAGTATGTGGTCGATAAGAACTCCCTTTGATAACCAAACATCGTAGCCCACCTAATGGCCTCAACATCACCCCCAACATCAAACAACTTACTCTTCCTAAAATTTATCTTCATACATGAAACCGCCTCAAAGCAACACAACACGCCCCCTCAAATACCTCACTTGATCAATTGAGGCGTCCAAAAAGACTACAGTGTCATCTGTGAATTTCAAGTGTGACACACAAGTGCCATCCCTCCCTACCAAGAAACCAAAAATCTCCCCTAGAATAGAAGCCCTATTGAGGAAACACCCTAACAACTCCGCCACTAAAATGAACAACAAATGAGAGAGAGGGTCCCTTGTCTCAAACCCCGGGATTCTAAAGAAACCAATCGGACAATCATTCACCAAGGTCGAGAACAAAGCTAAAGTCACACATTTCATCACCCACTCAATCCAATTTTCCCCAAATCCCGTGCGAAGCATCAAATATCTCAACAAAAAAAAAAAACCCCAATTCACATAGTCATAAGCCTTATGCATGTCTAGTTTGCATACTAAACTCGACTTTCCTAACCTTTTCCTAGAATCAATACATTACTTTGCTATTCCGACTCCATCCAAAATTTACCTCCATTTCACAAAAACACCTTGCTTCGGCCCAATTAAGCCATCAATCAAGTCTTATGTGATGCTTAAGTTTGTTGTATCTTGGTCGTTCCTTTGGTTGTTATTGTTGTTCTTTTTTGTACATTGGTAGGCAATCACCTTGACTGCTTTCCTTTTTCATTTTCAATAAAATCTTTTGTCAATTAAAAAAAAGAAACTTATCAAGGGGGAACCATAAAGAGCTACAACAAAAAGCTAGAACCAATAAAAAATACACCAAATCAAGATATCAAATACTTATATCTAAAAGCAAAATCCTCAAAAAATACTCTCATCACAAAATTTATACCGAAGGAATAAACTTGCTAAAAGTCTAAAATTATGAGATGAACACTTTTTTCCCTCCCAACAAAAGCACCAAGGTTCCTTTTCTTTCCAAGTTCTCCAACAAATCACAGGAGACCAAACTCCATATGATTTTACCTCTAGAAGCATAAATAGATCAACTCTCAAAGAGCATCGAGACTAAGAATGTAAGAAATTCTTAAACTTGGAAAATATGAAAGAAATGGGATCAAACCCTTGTAGCAATCAGGCATTGGAGGATGACGTAACTCACACTTTCCCCATTACTTTTTTTGTTTTGATAAGATGAAAACTATATTAATAAGGGAGGTTGATATGACAAACCCAGAAGAAAATACAAAAGCTCAACCCAGCAACCAATAACCAACAATGATATTAGGTGGCCAGTGGTAAGGATTTTATCAAGAACAATCGTCCCAACAAAAATGCTATGTATGAAAAAAAATTAGAACCCCAAATGATAGATCCCAAAAATTGATAATCTGAAAAATAAAGCTAAAGACCCCCTAGTAACAATGAGATCCCGTCTAAAAATAATAGGCCCTCAAAACATAATCACTTAGGGGTCATTTGTTAAACTCAACAAATTAAGTGTTGCAAGATTATAATTGTTGAAACTGTATAAGCGCTAAATGTAAGTGTTGAGGTTGTTGTCTGTTTACTGGTCTGAATTGTGCTGAACTTATTCAAATTAAGCACTCTAATCGCATAATATTGTTTGTTACTTAATGTTGAAAGCTGGTAAATTGACTATATTACACTTTTCAAGCGTTGTAATCACATAATACTAGTCACAAAAATTATTGTACGAAGGAAAAACTTGTTTGCTGGTTTCACAAATCTAAACGAAGAGAGAGAGAGAGAGAGAGAGAGATACCTACTATTCTTCTCCTCTCAAAGTCACATGGTTTTTCTTCTCCACAGTCACAAAAATGGCTGCTCTTATTGTTTTGTTGAGATGGGTGGTTTAGGTTAAGGAGATGAAAAACGTGGACAATAGATGTAAATATTGAAAATGTAAAAGGGCCTACTTGTCCGCCCATAAAATTATCGGTGCTGAGTGCAAATAACTATCAGCGTTAAGTTACAAATTCTCGCTTAAAATTTCGACCCATTTTTCAGCAATTTTCGCTGAATTTGTCATAAACAAGCGCTAATTTCCTAACATTGCTGAAACTCAATGATTTTCAGCATTAAGTGCTAAAATAAGCGTCAAACAAACGGCCCCTTACATTCTCTGGAAAGGAAGACCAATTTAACATTAAAGCCTTGATATTGAAATGATAGTTTGAATGTCTTATTCGGTCTCTCTACCCATTCTTTTCTGATTAGTGAGAAGCAATCATATTACATATTAATAATCATGATGACACTTCCACAAAGAACTTGAGAACCTCAACAACAATTCAAAAGGACATATGCATACCTGGTACAAAGGGGTAAGGATTGAATGAACTCACCTTTAGGTTTGTCGCAACCTGGCACACATAATTCAAACTGTTAAAAATAAATCATACAAGGCAAAAGGCTTATGATATAGCACTTATTGTCACAAGTACAATAAGTTTAATCGCAAATGCATACAACCGATCCTAAAGCTTCTCACCCAAGAAAAAAGTGCTGAAAACCCAACTCCAACTCCAATCCAAAAAAGCGGGGAACCTCTGTAAAAATACTCAGAAGGTAAAGCAGTGTGAGGAAATCTATGATGGAATAGTGAAATTTACGGGAAAACAAAGAATTCCTACACAGCTATTCACATCCAAGTGAATCTTACTTCACTAACAGAAAGAATTTGATCATCAGAAAAAGAGCAAGAAATGTTTACATATGAGAGGATGGTGGTGGCACCGAGATCTGTGGATTGACACCAACTGAAGATGTTTCTTTGCCGCTTGAAGAAGAAATGCTTGCAAAAGCTTCCACACCTGATTTCTCGAGCATAGTAGCATTAAAGATGGTCAGGTGAATGCACAATCCCGAACAAACAAACACATACACTGGGGGAAGCATGTGAGTATGCATGCACATAAAGAACATAAATCATAGCAGAACTGGCTCCTCATGTATAAGTAGAAAATGGCCATATACCTAGCATTTACTTAGACAACCAAGAAGAATTGTATGCTAGTTGCTAGAGAACTCCTATACAAGACAACACTCCCGCTCTAGAGCTTTACCTCCACGGTTCTAATTGTGGATCATGTAGGACTCACTCATGGTTCCAAACTGGGTAGGGATTGCCCAACCGCTATAAGACATTATGCGTGAATTTCATACCTCATAAGAAGCATTTCCATTATATCATCGTCCCAATCTCTCCGAGAAAAATTGGTCACGACACGTTGCCACACAAATAAAGGGTGAGAGAGAGTGAGAGGAGATGTACAAATTCTTCTGCCCTTGACCATCACCTCCAAAACATGTAACACATGTCTCTTATCATTGTAGCCAAAACACCATACTCAAAGAGAGAGGGAGGGAAAAACAAAAACAAAGACAAAAAAAAAAAAAAAAAAGCAAAAGAAACAAACAAAAAGTAGAAAACAGAGGAACTTGACCAAGTACAAGATTGTTATTGTTTGAGACAAAAGGGAATAAAGACCAAAGATGGGAAAATCTTCGCTGACTGAAACGGAATTTTGTGTGGTGTAACATCCAGCAGTGAACCCTAGCTTGTTGAACACCGAACAAGTAAGAATTGACCGAGCTGCATAATGATGTGATTGTCATCATTGATTACGGGCCCATCATGATAAAACCACCAACAAAAATACAACTTTGATATGGTTACTTAATGGACCTATTGCATTTCCATATTCTATCGTTAAATCACAACTGATTTCTTAAGATATACACCGTTGTACTCATGTTGAGGTAGCCTATCCATCTCGAACATTTAAAAATTGAAAAAGAAAAAAACTAAAGAAGTGATCTTTGATCTGGTGTAGCTTCGCACAGATAGACAGCATTCATTTGTCTAGAAAGAGGGTCAAAAGACCACAGATCCACATGATCTTTGCATTGCAATGCTCATAATGAGGATTAGCATCATTCGATCTTATTATCATGACCATCCAATAGTTATCAAGACTTTCTTCTTATCTTGATCAAGTTTCATTCATTGATTGGGAGACACCCCTAATCGTTGACAAAGAAATGGTGACAATGTCATGGATTGAGATTTACCACCAGTCCATGATGAGGGATGATCAGGTAAGAAGATACCATGATCGACTTCGATAGTTACCTTGCATTTGACGATCAGGTCCGGGGTTGTGATGTATTGAATTTCATTCAGCCACAAAACCAAATAAATCATATGGTTTGACTTCTATGCCTTAAAGAGAATGAGTTTTCTTTGGGACTATGAGTATAGAAGGAGCTTCAATGATTAAGAGATTGACGCCATTGCTAGTCTTATTAGCCGAATAACTCTAATCAAGAGAAGAAAAAAAAAGTGATTTTGACCACTTTGTGATTTGTTTGGATACTTGGAAAGCGAGAAATAGCAATGTAGATGATGGGAATGAGTGCTCTATTCAGGAGGTCATCGTTAGCATTCTCGCTTTTTGTTCTTTTGGTGCAAAGTATTTAAGGATTTCAAAGGCTTTTTTCTTTCTTTTCTGAGAATTTTACGTTTAGGTGGGAGCTGGTCTGTAAGGATGGATCATTAGATGCTTGTATTTTAATTTATTTATTTTTGGGGGGTTAATTCTCCTTTCAACTATGTACTAGGTAGGTCTCCTTGACCTCCTATGTTCTTTTGTTCTTTCACTTAATAAAAGTTTATTCAAACTGAAATATGGCATCTTTAAATAAAAATCTTTTTTCACTTACATTGTTTCAAAAGCTTGTAATATTTAGTTCATAATTCAATTTTCTGTAAATTTAGACTTAGGCGGTGTTTGTTTGCTCTATTTTTCAGCACTTATTGCTGAAAAAAATTAAATTCAGCACTTTTGTCAAAATAGCGCGTTTGTTTACTCTATATTTTCAGCGCTTATTGTTGAAAATAAGTGTAAAAAATTCAGCACTATTTTGATGCTGAAAAAAAGTGTTGAAGTGGTAAGCACTTCGCTTTTTTCAACACGGACAAGTATGCCCTTTGTTGTTTTGAGCATGGACAAGTATGCCCTTATTCTTAAAAGGATATTACCTCTTATATCCCATAGATAAGTATATAAACACCCCACAAATTAATAAATCCACACCATAGCTAAATTATTTTGTCTTATATGAGTTAAAAGTTTTGGAATGAGTTGATTTTTGGTGAGGATGATCTCTACAATGAGGAGATCATCCTCACAAAAAATCAGCACATCTTGAAACTTCTAATCATATCAAAACAAGTTCAAGAACCGTAAATTGTCCCTTTTTTTAAAAAAAAAACTATTTTTAACGAGTTAGAAGTTTCAAAATAGACTGATTTTTTGTGAGGATGATCTCTAGACTATATAAACCATCCTCACTAAAAATTTGCTCATTCCAAAAACTTTAACCCATATAAAACAAAACAAAAAATGGCTATAGTGTGGGTTGCCCTTATTAATTCATAGGGTGCTTTTATAATTACACATCCTTCATTTCCATCGAAAATTATTCATCCAAAATTAAGTTATTTTAAAGTTGATTTCAAATTTTGGTGACTTGTATGACATTATTATTTTTAATTTGAAATTTGTGGGCTTTTATATATATAAATTATTATTTATAAATTGAAGATTTGAGTATTATTTATTATTTAAAAATAAATTGTATTTTAAATATATAAGAAATAATATATTTTATTGTGTTTGATAATAAATAAGCATTTGAAACATACAAACAATGTATAATATTATTGTAAGGGTAACAAAGACAATTTACCAGTTTCAGCAATGTGTAACAAACATGATTCAGCATCTAAACAAACAACTTTTTCAGCACTTAAATTCAGCGCTTATAAGTTTCAGCGCTTAATGCTATTCAACACTTATTTTTTTCAGTTTAACAAACAGCACCTTGCACAAAATCTCTCGACGAGAATTTTTTTCGAATGATATATCAATTCTTAACAACTTCCATCTAAATATAAAATTCACTGTCATTTTTAATTTGAAAATTCTCACAATGCTATTGATAACTTGATTTATTATATAAGTTTATGGCCAACAATGAGATACACAAAAATTAACATAATTCTTAATAAGTTCCTATTTATCATTTTTAATTCAACATCAAACTGTGAACAAATAATAAAAGAGATCAAGAAAATTTACCATTTATAGAAAGTCTTCGAGAAGGGTGAGCTTTATCGCTGGTTCCTTGAGAGAGAGATGAAACCAAATTTCTGGTTTTGGTGGGGTCATATCTTCTCTTTCTAGAAAGGTGAGGGAGGGCGGAGAATGAGCGTCTGATTGGAATCAGACCGCCAAGATTTGGAGAAGAACCCAATAGAAATTTTGGGGAAGAAATTAGGGAAAAGTTTTCCATTTGAGGTGAAAACTTGAAAAAAGCCCTGAAATGTTCGGGTTTCTGTCAATTGTATTTTGCTCTCTCACTCACTCTCTCTCTAACTTAAGGGTTTAAGAAAGGGATGAGTTAGAGAAGAAACATAGGAGAATAGGGAATCCCATGGATAATAAATGGAGGAAACATTTGGTGTTACTCAAGAATTCCTATCCCATGTGTTATTCCCTCCAAATAGTGCCATGTGGAATCATGCATGGAAACTTATTGGGTTGACAATTCTTAACATGAATTGAAAATGACACAAAGTTAAGCAGATTCGGATTGAGCTTACTCGTGTTTAACTTAGGAGTAATTGTGTTCGGTTTGTAATCGTGTCAATCTGTGTAACCTGATTATTGAATAGGTCGTGTCCGAGTCAAGGACATTACCTCGCTTTAAATCATGAAACATAGAAAGTATCTTAAATGTCAACAACTATTTAAGGGTGTCAACCTGGACACAACACAACCCAATCTATTTATTAAAATGGGTTACACGAGCTGTGTTGTAACATGTTTAATGAATGAGCAGGATTAGATATAATGTTTTAACACAATTTCTAAACAGGTCATGTTTAGGACTGTAACTTGGGCAAGCTAACCCGAACTCAACATGATTAATGGGTTAGCCTGGGCTGAGTTATGTAGAAAAAGAGTTGAGTCAGGGTTACAATATCTCAATTTGACTCAATCCGAACCCAATGCCTATATACTAATATATGAATAATTCTATAGTAATTGTATAGTTTTTTTGTTTAACTCTTTTTATTCCATCTCATAATTATGGCTTGTGGAAAATTGGATATCTTAGCTTTGATTTAGTATGATTCGTCTAAATATTCTCTCAATGATGGTTTGGAGGTTGCATGTGATTTTATTTTTTATGTTATATTTTTTTTAAGATATATAATTTATTTATTGATTAAAATGAAATTAGGGATATTTAACAAGCCAACCCGTACAAAATTACCTAATTCAGGCTAACCCGAGCTCAACCCGACTTTTAGAAGATCAAGCTTGAGTTGAGATCGGATTAGTGAGCTCGGACCCTATGCTCGGGTTGAGTTGAGCTCGATCGGCTTGAGGGTTCTACCACTTGGGTTGAGCCTAGGTTTACCCTCCAACCCGCCCAAGTTGCAACCTTGGTCACGCTTGTTGGGTAATTGTTCAAAATATCCTTATCTCAACACAACATGAATCTATCCATTGACACTCCTGCATGGGACTAATATTATTGATCAATGCCAACTATCATCCTAGTCCAACACCTAAACAAGCATAGTTACACTACCCTACCCCAACCCAACTCCATGCCCGATTGGGCCAAAGCCTGTTTCTTGACAACCTTAGTTGATAAAACAAAAACACTCGTAAATGGTTCCATAAACATAGTTAAGATCAAGTATGTATGAGGAGACTTTTTATTAGTGTAAGAGCAAAGGGAGATAATACAAATGAACTCCCAATTACAAGTATATTTTTTTTCTTTAGGATATAGACTAATCCCTACGGTTGTCGTCCCCTGACCCCAATAACAATTAGTTTATATTGAGTGACAACTTTGAGTCCATATTTATTCGCTATGGTTATAAATGAAGTAACTTCTCATTATTGTATGTGCATTACAAGTTTTAGATCTCAATTTGAAATACTAAAAGTCTCCCAAAGTGTTCACAAATAGGGCATAAAATGGGTCAAATCTTATCCGAAATCCAAGTGATATGAATTTAGTGCGTTTGATTCCTTCGAGTATATTCGAATAAAAAATGGGTCAGATTGATGTCCCTTGACCCAAGTCATATCCGAGTCAGATACAAACCCATCCTTAAATCTGCGCTAGATCCGAATGATATATTACTCTGAAAATTATATTTTATATTTTTCAAAATATTTCTCTTCAACCAATAAGTGTTGGGCGCAGTGGCTAAGGCCTCCCTTCAGAAAGGGAGAGGTCTTGAGTTCAACCCTCCTTTGGCCACCCTTATAGATTTTAAATATAGCAAAAATGTTGACCAGCTTGAAATTATCTGACCCAACCTACCCGAATCAATTAATTCAATATGGATATACTCATATCCGACCTAAACCCGACACATTTTAAGCCCTATTCACAAACTACAAAGATGTTTGGATCATGTGAGTTTCATTTCATTTCATTTGTCATGGATAATTTGGGTGATGGCTTGTCGATGGTTTGTATGTTATTATACATCGACGATATAATTTGATCAAGAAACCACATTGAAGTTTAGAGGATGGTGTTGGCGCATTGTCGGGAATATTATTTTCGGATAAATATGTTAAAATGTGTGTTTGGGGTCACTGCTTTGAATTCCTCAGATTTGTTGTGCATAAATATGGTATTTGATATTAACAAATCAAAAATCAAGGCTACTCTCGACATGCCAAGATTGACACAATCCATCAGTTGAAGAGGTCCTTAGTAAGGCTTTCCTACGTGCAGCGATTTATGTCAAATTTGTCATAAAAAATCAACCCATTGATGATGCTGTGAAAAAAAGAATGCAAAATTTACTTTTTAGATTTCGGCTTTAGGTGATAGGACAGGTGGCTTTGAACAAATTTTCATCCGAAGGGGCAGAGGACACACAACCCCTTGTGCTCCTTTCCTAAGTGTTTTCACTAAGCCTTACGATCCTGCCTTGCGCTTCTCTAAGCTTCGTGATAAGGTCCCAATTATTCGATTTTGGGACCGTAATTACACTAAGATTATCATCATATAATTGTTAGTTCCTATAAATAATTGCAAAATTAAATTATTTATCCAAATTAATAAAATTAATGAGATATTATTGTTAAATGCAGATAAATAAAGCGCACGTGAAAGTTGCCAAACGATTAACAAAGTCGGTTACAATATGCATGCAAAAAGGAGAAAAATGATAAAAAATGAGCTGAAAAGGGTGCCACGTCACTGCGCCGCGGTTGGGTTGGGTGCTCCGCGATGATCTCGAGGAATTTTTCCTCGAGATTTGCATGAGATGTTCAAGAAGCTTCGGTGGTTGTAACTGAATGGGTCTTTCGGATCAAATCATCCGCCAAATCAACCCGATTACCCGAATACGAATGTTATAAATTGAAGGGTTGATTTCAGAGAAGGGGTCCCCTCTTGGGTCCCTCTTGACCCTCTTCTTCTCCCTAATTTCTCTGTATTTTTCCGGGTTTTTCTTTTAGAGAGAGTTTGTGTAGTAGTGAGAGGATCAATTGTTTCTTTTATTTCTTATTGTAGTTCTTTTAGGAGTTGTTAAAGAATGATTAAAGTGCATCTTCTTTTTCACCCATTTTCTCCTTTCTTTTATTATTTTCTGCAATTATAATTCTTGCGATGATCGGCTAAACTCTCATTACAGAAGTCAAGAATGCCGGAGCAAGTTCACTCTATTAATGTTGTGTCAATTCGTTATTTATATTTTACATGTTAATTCTGTGAAACTCTTCATGATAAGATCATCTAAATTACACTTCTATTTCAACTTTGATGAGTGTTACTTAGATAAGCTCAAGAACACTCATGCTTTGTGACGAATGGAAGTATAAGTCGGATAATCTGGCCTAGATTAGAGATCTTCATGGACACTTTTGGGTTCCAATCAATGGTTTCATTGAATCATCTTCCGATCCACGAGCAATGACTTGCTATATGGATTGAGTCATATTTAAAATTAAATAACATTTTCGATGACTTGTAATGGTAGACTTGAATTCTTTAAGCTTCTTTCTTATATTTTCAATTTCTATTTTCTGTTTAGATTTCACTTTATAAGTTGATTTTCATCTTATTTGTGCAACAAATCTAGTTTGTTTTGTTTCAAAACTCTGTTATGGTTTTAATCCGAATGAATCTTTGAATCTTCATTGTCCCTGTGGAACGAATTCAACTTACCCAAAGTCTTATTTTAATTTCTATATCTCTGCATTTACACAGCAAGTTTTACAATCGATCACGTCGCTATGGCTAAAGAACATAAGGATCCTATGTCTAGTGTCTTAAAGCCACCATCATTATTTGAGTCAATAAAATCAAATTACAAACAATCTAGATCAAAATCCTTGATTTGGCCATCATGCATCAATCACCTCTAATCTATAACTTTGAAGATCATGATTACCATTAATTCTCCTCCCAATTAATCGACACCATCAAATATAGGGTTTGGGGAACTTGGGTCACTTGGTATGGTTACCATAATTCCCCATCAATAACCTTATTTTAAGGGTATAAACACCAATAATTTTTATCATTATTGACCAATTGCTAAATAACAACGTTATAATAAAAGTATATTCAACGTGAAATTTAAATATAATCCTCATCTCAAACCTAATTCATAGTCTTCTTGAGACCCAATTTGGCATATATTGCAGTATACCTTGTTACATTGCATTATACTTGATACTCTTAACATTCTTGAATGGTAATTTTGTAATTTTCTCTACCATTTTGATGAATCTCTCTAAATGTTTTCTTACACACCTTAAGTGATGAAAAGGAATCGAACCCATACACATCAATATTGAATCAAAGAAAAAAAAAATTAGAAAATGTTTCTTCCCCTTTTATTATTTATTATTTATTAGGCACCGTTTTGGTAATTAATTTCAAAAACTGTACTGTTTTGATAAATTATTCTATTTATTATATATTATAGTAATAAGACAACATGCATTTTATTCAACTACTCCCACATTTCTCCAACCTTTATGACGATTGAGTAAATGGGGAAAGAGAGTTCACAACTCACTCGTTACAATTGGGGAAGGGCACACTACATGAGCTTTCTACCTTCTTAGCATTTGGACTATTGACATAGTTTTTGAGGTTGGGGTCGTTCAGATACTTGCAAAGGCATGGTTTTTGTTCCATTAACTTATTGCAACAAGTGGAAGACAGTGGTTTCCTGGATGTGATCGTGTCATAGCAAGGGGCCAACTCCATGACATCACAAGTAACCACCATGGATACACAGACTTCGCTAAGAAGCAACAACATTATTATTACAGAGACCTTTTTCTTCATCTTCTTAACAATAGAGGAAAAAGGGGGAAATAGTGAGAGAAAGGAAGAACTAATAAGACTTAAGAGTAGAGATGAGATGTATTGCTTAGGGTGGTGTTCTTTGTCCAATTTATAGATATTGAAGGGTAAGACCAAGGGAAAAAACTTCACTTACTTTCTTGTAAGTTGCCCTCAATACCTTTTTGGGAAAATTACTTAAAAGATCCTGGCAGATGGATTTATTTCTAAATTAGTCCCTAAGTTTTGCACAATAGCTTAACATGACATTTCGTAAGTTTTTTATTTCTTAATGGTCCTTCGAACTCACTGCTTTTTTTTTTTATTTACTATCAAGTTCACCATTTTTTATTACTGTCGAACTCTACGCTTTTTTGTTTAATGCAAAATTCACAAATTTTTTGTCAACTCACCTTTATTTAATATCGAGTTCACCACTTTTAAAATAAAAAGTGATGAACTCGACACTGGTAAAACCCACCCATTTTCGATTTTCGAGTTTTTTTTTTTTTGATTAAAATATATGGAAAGATCTACTAAAAACTTGAGATAACAACTTGTTTAGATGATTTCAACCCAAAAGAATCATTCTTGATCGATTTTCATCCAAAAACTAAGGAAAAAAAGTGAAAAAATCCTAATTTTTTTAACAAACATCTTCAAAATATTAGGAAAAAAACCCTTGAAAATGGATTCTTCTTCCTTTTTAAATTCTTTTCAACGGAATGCAATCGTGAGAAATGTGGGAGATGAGGTCCAAGGGCTGTTAAGAAAAGAAAAGTTTATTGTAGACACCCCAATTTGAACGGACCCATGCTTGAAAAGGCCCAAAAATAATAATTTTCCAATAAATTTGGCCAACGAGCCTCGAAGGCCCGAATCATTGAAATGCAACATTTTTGTCAAAATTGAGGCCCCTATGACCCCTCGAGAGTCTAACGGGCCCACATGAAAAGATCCGACATGTTCCCATCTACCCCGCTCCATTCAAAATATCAATTTTTCAACAAAATTGGCCAACGGGCCTCTAAGGCCCAGAACGCTAAAAAGTGGCAATTTAATTGAACCGAGGCCCCTAAGACCTCCCAATGGTCTAGGGGACCTACAAAAAGGGTTGTGACTCATCCTACACGTATTCAACCTCACCGCGCCTCCTTTATATCCAAGAAAAATCGAATGATTGATAAAATTCTCTAACGAGCCCAAAAAGTCCAATTTGCCAACACGTAGCATTTTTGATCAAATCAATGATCACAAAAATCTCAAAAAAAAATAAAAAAATAAATAAAAATGTGAGACTTGGGACGCCTATCCTTCATCTACCTTCCACCGCTCCACCTCCGAATTCGCGAACACCTTAAAAATTCCAAAGCCCACAAACCCTCAACCCTTCTCTAAATTAATTCCTCACCTTATCCCTAACCTAAAAATCGATCCCACATCATTTAAAATCTAAAACCAACCTACCTTCTTAAAACCATTTCTAAAATAGCTCTAAACAATTCTTAAAACCCAAAACCACTTCCAAAACCCAAGTCCAACACCTCAAAGCCCATAAAATCCTACCCATATCCAATGCATTATCCAACCCATAACTTAACCCATTATCCATTATCCATATCAACCAATCACCTCCCCAAACATCAAAAGATGACACATGTCATCACCACACTTTCACCTCCCTCATCTAATCACCTACCCCCATCACCATTCTCTAAACAATCCATCTAACCCATATCACTTCCCTCCAAAATCACCTCAACCCATACCCTACCTTAACCTAACTTATCCCCATTCCCTAACATCATCAACCACCCACACCTCAACCCATACCCTAATCCATCACCATCCCTTAACATTATCAACCACCCACATCACCACCCATATCCTTTACATTTCAATCCATCATTCTCCCTTAAAACACTCCAACAAAATCACCTCAACCCATACTTCCCTCATCATCAAACAACTAACCCCTACCATTATCTCTAATCAAACAACCCCCATTAACCAATCAACCAATCTCATCATCTCCCCCTCTCATCATGATTGCCACATGGCATCATCCCCTTCCTCCTCCTAAAAATCAATCTACCCACCTCTTACACAATCCATTCTCCTAAATCTAAACACCTCACCTCTTCAACCAACCTAACACTCCTTCTCCAAACAACCCTCTTACACCCCCACTCCCCCTATCCACCATCACTCATCTCATCCTACCAAACACTCTACCCAAATGGATTTGGGTAGGATCCAACCCATTTGGATCTAAACCTCACCCATTTTCACTCATTACACAATTACCCTCACCTCCACTTTAAATTTCATACCTTTCCCTTCTAAAACAAATGTCATTATCCATCCTTTCAACCTTTCACCCTATTATACCCCTAAACCTCCTCCAAACATCTATAAATACCCCTCCCCTCCTTCCAAAAATGGTGACCAAGTTTCACCAAGTCTTACTAGAAAAAAAAAAGAAAAATAATCTTAACTCATCTCTCCTCTACTCTCCCATTCTCACTACAACCTTAAAAAAATATACACGCTCTTTCATAAGTCTACTAAGGACTCAAGAAGAAGAAGAAGAAAAGAAGATCGAAGATACAAGGTGGGTTCGAAGTACACCCCCTCTCTCTCTCTATATCCTCTCCTTCTCCCTCTTCTAACATCCATTTTTTCTCTTTTATTTTTATTTTTGAATAGTCCATAAGGCAAATGATTCATTAGGATCATCTCCTTCAATGAGATGATCCTATGATCGAGCCGAAAGCGAATCCTTATCTAGGGTACAAATATACCCACGTGACACTTTATTTTTCATTTTTTTAAAATCAAAATAATCGAGTAATTTGAGGTTACCGCCACTTGGCGGGGAGAAAAGGGTGCCTAACACCTTCCCTTTTCTCCAATCGAGCCGCTTACCCGAATCTCAAAGTTGATTACCCCTTATCCATCGTGAGTCATTGAAATACCAAATATGGCAATTTTCTGAAAATGTACATCGGATGACCATTCACACCCACTTACAATATGAATGGTGGCGACTCCAATCCATCGTAGATGTGACCGTCGTAATGACGAAAATCACGTATCTACATTTACTACATGGACTATTAAGAAACTACCCGAAATTTATGGACTATAAACAAAAAAAATCCCTCTGCGAGGATCCTTTAAGTAATTTTAATTTCCCTACCTTTTACTCGGTAAGATATTCTTGTTAACATGTTTCTTTTTTTTTAAAACTAATGTGGCCATCATGCCACGGTAGCCTCCCACTCATTTGTGACTATTTTTTTAGAGATGACATTGGCACCCCAACTTTTACTTATTGCACCTCAATTTTTTAAAATTATTTCTTACCCTAATTAAAGATTAAAGTACACCATTCTAACATTTCAAACGATTCAAGTTATTTCTTTAACATTATAAAGTATTATAACACATTCAAACAACTTCAACAATTGTTTACAATTAGGATCAGCCCCACGTAAAATCCTAAATCTAACAAATAATATTTTAAATTACAAAAATATGTATGTAAGATATTATATTATAAATTATGGTATAAAATTAGTTTATTTATTTACTCTAAAAAATTATTTAAATTAATTAGGAAAGTTTTAATCTTAAATGAATCCAAAATTTTGTATTATATGTCCATTTGCCAATGCCACCTACTTGTTGGTAAGAGAAATAGTTTTATTTCCCTTACAAGTTATATATGTGCCATCATATTCTTTGAATACGACAATATGGTTTTATTACCTTATTTGCTATGTGCCATAGTATTTTTTAAAAAAAGTGGGGCTTCTACACAAAACTAATAAGATGATTAAAATGCCTTTGTTTTCGCAGTCTCTTAACTTTCATTAACCTTATATTCAACAACACGATTCTATCTCCTTCAAATCTCAAGAACAAAATATAATTTTTGAGAGAAGTTGAAAATAATTAGTGTATAGGAAAAAATAAGAAAATGTGTGAAGTTTATTATCTTGATTTACACAAAAGACTAAATAATTCAAAATTTATGTTCACTACTTAGTCTAATAAATTTGATAGATTCTCACTAAGAAAAGTTCAAAGCCATAACTACTTCTTTTGATGCATTATCTTTTCTAGTGTATTATTTGTGTTTTTAGAATATTTTATCATATTCCTTCTCTAATTTTGACTTTCTCCATTTATGCGGGAATTGTTGGATAAATTTGGGATTTATCCTAGTATTTGAATAGAAGTAGAAGTGAAAGTAAAGGCAAAAGTAAAAGTAAAATTGAAATTGAAAGTAAAAATAAAAGTGGTATGCTTTCAAGTTGTAGTGTAAATTCTTTAGTCACACATCAGATAAAAATAACTAAAGAGTGTAACTCTTATATTGAAGCTCTCACATAATGTAATAAGTGTAAAAGAGATAGGGGTAAAACCCATGCACACGTGAGGGCCCATGGATTCTAAAAGAGATTTAGACTCATTGATCTGAAAAAACCTTAATGCGTGTGTGCGCATGCAATACACGCTCATGGGGTGCAAATCTCGACTTTAAACCTCACGTGGTGCGGGTGAAAGACCCACTTTTGCTAACAACTCATGACTATTCTAAAATATACAAGTCGTGTCACAACCCAAAAGATATTCTTTATAGACATGTGTGTCTGTTCGAACAATCACAACCCAAAAATAATTTTCACTAGTCTTGGTGACTATCCAGAGAGATACTTCTATTTCTATATATTCTCATTTGTTCTTGTTTTTTGCATTATTGAATTTTTAGATTTTATTTGCATTGTGCCTTCTATTTTCAGGATCTTATTTGTGTCATCGAAAGTACAAAACACAGTACAAGTTCAATAGTACGTGTTTACTAGGGATGTTGTCTTGTACACGTGTGAAGTGTTGTATCCTGGGAAATAGATGTTTAAAGACTATAAGCACATCGCAGGGGCAAAATCTATCTTAAGGTTATTGTACCTAATACAAGCCTCGCTCTATTGAAACTAGTGTTTAAGTAATTAGTAGTTCTAACATATTCAGTTCTTTGTTATTTTATTATTTCAATTTCTTTTTCTGTTTATCTTCTATAATCTAATTACACAAGAGTAATAATCCACGCCTTAGTTGATAGCCTTTTAGAGTGTGGTGTGTGCAATATGTGAACGCATGAATGGGCTTACAAAGAAAAGATTACCTCATTGAGGGTTTACTCTCTAACTCTTAAGCCATTAAAAATAGAAAAAAGAGACATTACAAATAGGAATGTAAAATTGCATATAAAAGGAAAATAAACTAAACTAACACTTATTAGAAACTAAAATTCTCTTGGAGAGATTACCTCACAAGGATGAATTACTCTCTACCTTTAAGTCTTAAGTTAAGAAAACTACAAGTCTACATTGCTTGAAAATAAAACGTACATGAAAGTAAAGGTACTTGAAAAGTAAAGAGAAGTGGGGGAGGGAGGGGGGGTCCCTACATTGGTCTCTACTTCTTCTTCTTTCTTTCTCTTCTTTTTAGTTTTAGCTTCTTGGGTGGTTTGAAGAGAGATTTGGGCAAAGTTTTGGGAGGCAAGAGAGCTTTGAGGAGAAAATTTGATAGAATTTTGAGATGGCTTGAACTCGTCTTCTATTTGCTTTGGATTTGGGTATTTATAGGCTTTTTGGAGACTTTTGGGGATAAATTTGTTTAAAACTTTTTAATTCTCAATATTCTCACTAAAATCATATATAAATATCTCAATTTCCCTTCATCAAATAGTTTTTGGTTGTTATTTACAATCCTATCATTTGATCATCATGATTGTCAAAACTCATAGGAATGTAAAAGACAACAAGTTTCTTAAGAATTCTTAAAAATAATGATTTTCTAACTAAAAAGTCTTCACTTGGTCAATACTCAATTGATGGGGCACGGATACGGAACCATAGTCATGTTTTCTCGGGATGCTCAACTGCACATCTTTTATGGTGTAGACACCCCAATTTGATCGAACAAGCTCGAGAGCTCATTCGAATCTAGTGTCAAGGATCAAATCGATAAAATTTCTATCAATTGAATAGGACCCAATCAAACCCATCAAATCTAATAAAAAAATTGGTTTTTGCCTGACTGTACTTGTTAAACGACCAATCATAGGCATTACCTGGCTGTTTGAAACATATAGCCAGGCCATATTTCGTTCCAACCTTTGCTTTGTGGAGTACAAGTGTAAATTTGAACTGACTTTTCCTCTAAGAAGGCTAAGCATAATTATTTTTGGTTGTCCCATGTGTGTACGAGATCATCTCCAACAAATGACTTTAGAAGCTCTTTAAACTTGGATTGTTTCTCTTCTAATCTTTTGTTAATTCTTTAAGTACTTATGCTTTAAATCTCCAAATTTTCATCACCTAAGGTCTTTTTGGTAATCTCCTTTGTCCCCTAATCTTGACCCAAAATCACCTTTGGTCCCCACTTAGGTAGAATTACTTCATATAACTTTAGTTTGTCGAGACACATTAGGGTTAAATCACCCTTTTACCCTTTCATTCTTCTCCAAAAATCAAAGAGATTCCATGGCATTCAAGGTAGAATGACCCAAGTCTAGAAGCTATTACAAGTTTACCTATCTAAGAGAATGCTCTAGAATTTATGTGCAAAAGACACCCTTAACCTTAGGTTATTAGAAGTTTAGCTAGGTGCAAAGTCCTAAATGTCCAAAATTTAAGCACCAATTTATATGCCATTTGACTTGATTCTCTTTCAACTGACCCAAAGCCTAGGGTTTATGACCACTTTACCCTCCTCAAAGAATTCTTTAGAATTATTGGCCTTTTACTAATCTATTCTTTGATCATCTTGATTGGTGAGACCCATGGGTAAGTGAAAAACCATCAAACCCAATTTGTTGAGGGGTAAAGAAAACTCATTCTAGATGATTTTTTTGTGAATTAAGGAAAGTCTAGGTTTTAGGACCAAACTATCCCCAAGGATCTCCCAAAATCCTATAAAAAAAGATCCATTCAAGGCAAATAAAAGGAAACTCATTTTGGTGATCAAAATTTATGCCCAAATCTTTCCTAAGCACTCTAGCCTTCTAATATTCAAAAACCTATATAGAAATTCATAGAAAGAAAACCCAAGAAGAATAAAAAAGAAGAAAACTAAGGTAAGATCAAGAAATCCCATCTAATCCCCTTGGGTGAGTGAAGAACCATTAAAGCCAATTTGTTGAGGGGTAAAAGAAACTCATTCTATATGATTTGTTTGTGAATTAAGGGAAGTCTAAGTTTTAGGACCAAACTATCCCCAAGAGTCTCCCAAAATCCTATAAAAAAAGACTCATTCAAGGCAAATAAAATGAAACTCATTTTGGTGATCAAAATTTCTGTCCAAATCTCTCCTAAGCTCTCTAGCCTTCTAACATTCAAAAACCTATATAGAAATCCATAGAAAGAAAACCCAAGAAAAAGAATAAAAAAGAAGAAGAAGACTAAGGTAAGATCAAAAAATCCCATCTAATCCCCTTACTCCCACTCACACACTCTCTCTCCCCCCCCCCCCTCTCTCTTACTCTATTTATTTTAAACAATCTTTTCTTTATTTACATGTTTTTTATTTTAATAATGTAGTTTTTAGATCTTAGCTAGAGGCTTGGGGGTAGAAAGTAATCATTCTTTGAGGTAATCTCCCCCAAATAAGTCCTCAATAAGATCTTTAAGAGCATTTAAATATGTTATTTTTTTCTCCATACAATTTAAATTCATAGAATAGATGTTTTCATTTCTTTATTTTTCTTCACTTTAAGTTTTTTAGAATAATAGTTCTTTTGTTTTACTTTCTTTTCTTGATGACAATAGAGCTAAAGAGTAAACCCTCATTAGAAGTAATCTTTTATTGATAAGTCCATCACATGTATACTCTTTACACACACTCACTTATAAAATAGCTACAAGTAAGAGTGTAGATCCCTATAGACATACCCAACCTTTAGAGCCAACAAAAATGATCCTCTAAGGATATAAAATTTCATGCATGTGTTCTTGGTTCCAATATGATGTTGTTCAAGTCATGAGCACCATGTGGACCAAACCAATAAATAAGAACTCCTAAAGGAGTATAAATATAGAAATTGAAGCTTTGTAATAAAAAATGATGAAATCCAAATGGATTTTTATCAACGTCCCAAGCTTACGAAAAAAATCCAACTAGCACCTACTTCTAGTAGGGGCTTGCTCATTATCTTAATTTATCCATTTTATAAAATTAAGCTATAGCCTATTTTTCCTAATTCTCTCTACAACTCTTTCTATTTTCAAAACTTTAAAAATAATTTTTAAAGTTTCATTTATGGTCATATTGGCAACCATTCTAAGATGGGAGGGACAAGGTGCCTAACACCTTTGTTGTCCTTTAACTGAACTCTCTTACTTATAATCTCCAAGTAAACCTTTACCTTATCATTGAAAGTGGGTCATTATAAGTCAAAAATGAATTTTAAAACATATTTTAGTGGTGTCCATTTACACCCAAACTCTTTCAATGGTGGTGACTCTAAAACCCAAGTAGATGAGCTCAAACTCTCAAAGGTTTCAAAGCCCACATATTTACAATGGGGATTTGCAGTTGAGTATAGGGCTGTCAACGGATGCTTATCGGTTTGAATACAATAATATCCAAATCCAAATCCGAAAATTTAAATTCGAATTCGAATTTATCCACATATTTATTTTTTGAATGGGGATCATTTTTGTTTGATATCTAAATTCAAATTCGAATTCGAATCCAACGGATGTTCTAAAACTCTATCCAAATTCGAATTTGATTATCTTATCGGATATTGGATAATATCCGATTAGACTTTGAAAATTTTGTATATTAAAAAAACATAGTTTTCCTTATCAAATTGATTTTTCATTATTAAAAAAAGCCTATTATATATATTATACTATGTATATAATAAATAAAATAAAATAAAATATATTATATTATTTATATAAAAAATAAATCAAATAAAATAATATATATTATTTCGAATCGAACATTATCGGATTCGAAATGTTAATATTCAAATCCGTATTTGATAAGGATTCGAATATATAAAACTATTTGAATTCGAATCCGATATCCTAAATTTTTGAATAATATCTAATTTTTCGAATTTGAATTCGAGTCCGTATCCGAAAATTTTGGATAATATTCGATTTTTCGAATTTGAATTTTTGACTATCCATTGACACCCCTGGTTGAGTATCTCGAGAAAATAGATCTATGGTTCCGTGTCTATCTCACGTCAACTGAGTATTGACCGAGTGGAAACTTTCAAGTTAGAATATAAGCACTTAATTTTTAAGGTAGGTTAAAAAAGTCCAAGGACCTTGGCTTTGAGTTAAACTAGAGAGAAATAGAATAAGTTGCATGCAAATTAATGATTGGTTTATGGATATTTTGGTCACTTAGCTTGGCTAGCTTTATAACAAACTAAGGGTCTTTGCCCCAAAATTCTAGAACTTTCTAATGGTTGGGCAAAATTTTCGAAGCTCTTGAAAAATGCTCAAATTACATTGACTCATTTTGAATTGAGGATAAGCTTGACGGGTACAAGAGTAAATCACCTTAATTTGGCTCTAACAAGATGAGGTTAATGAGGTAATTCAATTCAAGTGAAGACTAAAGGGGACTTAGAGTCAAATGTGAAGGATTGGTGAATTACTTAAAGACTAATGTGGGGAATTTATTAAATGGTTAAAGGGAGGATAAAAGAGTACAAAATGAGGGATTTTCTTGAGGAAAAAGGCATTTAGATCGGCTTTAGAGGATAATTTTCCTTAAGTAAATTTGAGCACACATGGACTAACTTCCATACTGTGCAAATATCATCCCCGGCCGTGGGTGACCCTCATACTAATCAAATTTCAACTCTAGCCATGGAAAGGCAAGACCAAGACTAGAAATGGTCTATCTTATGGTTATCCACAACTCGACCAGAATCCAACAATAAAAATGGCCCTTGGGCCTTATGGCTACTTAAGTAATGGGCTTTAAAGCCTTAGTGAAAAATACCTCGGGTCAAACCCATTTTCAAAAGGTCTTTCGAACTCTCGGCCCAAGCAAAATCGAGTGTCTACAATCAAAATATTGTACAAGATGGATAATGACTTTTACCAAATATAAAAAAGAAATTGTTAATTAAATTCATTTCAAGCTTTGTGAAGGGTTGATCCCATGACCCAGGTTCAAATCCTGTTGAATCCAATTTCATCTCTATTAACCCCTAACCCTTGCTTGCTTAAAATAAAATAAAATAAAAATGTTCGAAATTTAATATTATGCTTACCAACAACTTTGCGGTGCATCATGACTATAAAATTAGGGGGGTAGGTCCTTGATGCGAGCCCACACAAATAGGGGTAGGGCTCAAGCCATCAAATATGAACCAGCTAGGGGTTGGTCTTCAATTACATCCTTTTATTGCACTTTCTTGCCTATTGATAATTGTCCAAATAACCCTCTAAGACAAAAATATCTGCTATTATTTTGATAAAATAATGTGGATCATTAGTTATTTCTCTTCCTTTAGCAGAGGTGGTTTTGATCAATCAAAAATACATTATGACCCGAAACCTATAAATTAATCAAAATTAATTGACTAGAAATTTTCACATCTATACAAATATTGAGGAAGATCTAAAGCAAGATAATGATCAAATGTTTTAAGAAAATTGGAACCTAAGTAAATCGAAAAATTTCTCTTCCATTTTGGATATCTGGTAAATGTGTATTGACCCATATGAGATGTTATGTGATAGGTCTCCTTGAACAAACTTACTTTCTTATATAAATGGTTGCTGACATTTGATTTCTAACTAAAAATGGATTTTGACAAAAAACTGTTTAGAATTGATCAGGTTTAATGTAAGAAGGGAATATTACTTAAAGGACTCTCGCAGAAGGGTTTCTTTCTAAATAGTCCTTAGTTTTGCATGGTAGCTTGACAAGACATTTAGTAAAATTTTTTATTTCTTAATGGTCCCCCGTACTGTCGAGTTCACAATTTTTTACTGTTGAACTCGATGCTTTTTTATTTAGTGTCGAGTTTACAATCTTTTCTATCGAACTCACCACTATTTATTGTCGAGTTCACCACTTTTTTAAATAAAAAGTGGTGAACTCGATACTGGTAAAACCCCCCATTTTTAATTTTCGATTTTTTCTGACTAAATACAAGGAAAGATCGACTAAAAACTTGAGATAACGACTTGTTTAAATGTTTTCAACCCAAAAGAACCATTCTTGATCGATTTTCATCCAAAAACTAAGGAAAAACAAAGTGAAAAAACCCTAATTTTTTATATACATCTTCAAAATATTTTAAAAAACCCTTTGAAAATAGCTTCTTCTTCTTTCTTAAATCCTTTTTGATAGAATAGTCTTCGAAACTTGATTGAGATGTCAAAAATCTAACTTTTGAATGAAAACAATGAGTTCAGATGGTTAGGGCATTCAATCGTGAGAAGTGTGGGAGATGAGGTCTAGGGACCATTTAGAAATTGAGAAAAAGTTCACTAAATGTCTTGCTAAGTAACCGTTGAAAACTTAGGAACTATTTAGAAAGAAACTCTTCTGCGAGGGTCTTTTAAGTAATTTTTCCATGTAAGAAAGCCAATTCACAAATTTAGCAGGTAATTCTTTTTCCAAGGGGTTCCCATAAATCAATTCATACATAAAATATGGTAATGATAACTGTTGTAAAATTTGATATTTTTCTCCAGAAAATTTATTTTCCCACATAATTTTTCAGTGGGCCAACGGATTGCTGTTTTCCTGCCATCAGGAACTGATTGTGTCACTACTCAATAGGACCCTCTATGGTATGAAATGTGGTGCTTTTGTGGTCAGTAAGCTAATGCTTAGAAAAAGAAAAAGAAAAAGAAGATAACACTGTTTTCTTTTGGGCTTTTGCTCTCCGGAAGTTTTCATGATAATAACAATAATGTATTAATTTAGTTATATATTTCTTTAGTTATTAAATTAGTTATAATTTAGCTATAAATAGTTCTTAGAATCCTTTTTTTTCTTCCCTTTTTCTTTTGACTAATGATAAAATGACGCGCTCAAAAGATCTATGGTTCTGTGCCCTCGATTAATTCAGATAAGTTTCGTAAAATAATCGAATTTTTTTGGAAAGCATACAAATAATGTATTTAGGTTTCTTCCCAAAAACCCATCATCTTCACCCTCCTTAAATATATTTTTAGCTATTTATAATTTTGTTAAAAAATTACCATACTACAAATTTTAGTAAACTATAAATTAAAAAAAAAAAAAAAAAAATCAATGATCTTTTGGTAAATATTTTAAAAACATGGCTGGGTCAATAAATTTGGTCTCAATCCCTTTTGGTACTTTTTTTTTTTTTCTATTATATAGGAAGGATGCAAGTATTTTTAATAGTGATTTTCAACCATTATATGGAGCTGTAATTCACATTGCCAACCTTAATATTTGTGGTAAGATATACGGGATGATCGAAAAATAATTCTTTTACTTTGTTGGAAAATATCTTGTCGTTGTTTTTTCTTGATTGTCAAACCACGTTGCTTTCTTATTTATTTTATTATGATAATAATACTTAATATATAATGTTTCCTCTTCATATTACTCTGTTTTCAAATAATTTTCTTTCATTCTTTTTTATGAGGCTTGAGAGCACTTTATTTATTTATTTTTTCTTAGCAACAAATTCAAAATTTCTTGAGAATAACCATTTTTTCATTGAGGTATCTGGCCTATTAGAGCACCCCCGACTAATTGTCTGACGCGTACAAAGTCTCCTCCCCACACACTGGTAATTTCTAGGATAAATCCCTTAGGATAGGCCCTAAGGGACTATTCGAATTCAGACCCTGGTCTAGACAATCTGACCAACCCAATCGTTGAAGGCTTTGAGGATGAACTTGATGTATATATATATTCTATGTTTATGTATTTATGTATATTCTATCTTTATGATGAGGAGGTCATCCACACAAAAAATGAAACCATTCTGAAACGAGCTCAAGGCCTCTGCTACAAAAGGCGTGGTCTAGACAATCTCACCAATCCAATTGTTGAAGGCTTTAAGGATTAACTTGATGCATATGTATGTATTTATGTATATTCTGTCTCTATGGTGAGGAGATCATCCTGACAAAGATACTTTCACTCTAAAACTTCTAATCTCATTAAAAGTGGTTGACAATAGTGATCCACAATTCTTCAACCTTGTAGACTGACGTTAGAAGTTTCGGAATAGACTTTTTTTTTTTTTTTTGTGAGGATGATCTTCTTCACAAAAAAAAAAAAAAAAAAAGTCAATTCTGAAACTTGTAACCCATATGTGACAAAAACCATTGTCACATCCGATATTAGTTATCACAATGTTATCCCTTCAACCACCCCCATAATCTCTCATTTTGGTTCTTTACATAATAAAAATAAAAATAAAAATTAAAAAAAAAAAAAAAAGAAGAAGAAGAAGAAGAAGAAGAAGAATGAAAGCACAAAAATGTTAATATACCCATTTTGGATTTTTTATTTATTATCAGAATGGTCTCTTTATACTGTTATTTTATTAAAATTACTTTTCTACCCTTATTTTGAATGTTCTTTTCTTTGAGGTTCAGAAGAAGGGTATAACATAGTAATTTAAAAAAAAATAAAAATAAATATTGAAATGGATAGATGCCTTTTGATAAGTATTTAAAAAATATATGTAAGTCCATAATCTTGGCAAAATACTTGTCCATTTTGGTAAAATACCCAAAAACAAAAATCCCAAGATCACTTTTACCTGTAATATCAAGTGGGGTTGATTGAAATGATCCCTAGTCAGGTTTTCATTTCTTTCTCAGACACAGTTATAGTTTGGTTGAAAAAAAATCCTCAATCCATTGAGAGCAAAAAAAGTAACTTATTTCCTGTCTATTTTTTCTTTTTACCACCAAAGAATTCTGTCATTCATCTTTGCAATAATTGTTTCTATTGATCTTTATCATAATCTGATCCTTTGAAGCAAAGTGTGTCTACCTATTTATTTTGAATACGTGTGGGTAATTAAAACAAAATTATATCTAGTTCAGAGATAGCTTCTTCTCCATCAATTTATTTTATTTTATTTTATTTTATAGGGATAATTCGGTTACTAGCCATTTTACTAACAAAAGTTGTTTCTTCCTCTCACTAATGTATTTCAATCATCAAAACAAGAAGTTCGAAAAAAAAAAAAAAAAAAAATAGTCTAGATCTGAAGCATAGTTTAAAGTTACGCGCACCTTCTTGTCCAAAATCGAGACGTATCGCCCGAGTTAACTCGGTATCGTGGCTGGACGAGACAAACGTACAAACCCATTTGAGACAGTTGCGTATCACGAGATAAACGAGACGTCTTGGACGAGATTTTGCAAATTAAACAAGACAATAGGTTTTCAAGCTTGAAACCCTATGCTTTCACCCCAAATCGATATTTCTTCATCTTCTTTTTTTGGTTTCATTTTTTTAATAGGAATCATTTCTGAATTTTTTTAGATTTTTTAAATGGTTAAAAATCATTGTCTCTATAGTGAACGAGGCGAGACGTATTGTCCGAGTTAACTCGATATCTTGGTTGGACGAGACGAGACGTGAAACCGAGTTTTAAAACCATGGCTTGGAATAATTCGGCTGAGATGGTTTCAATTTTTTTACATGCCTTGTGCTGAGAATTTAAATTACACATTGCAAAAGTTTATATAGAGCTGAGAATTGGTGCCAGCAGAGCGAAAGAAATAAAATAAACACCTTAATTTCAAATGGGCATAATTTATAATTTCGCGACCAAGAATTAGAATGACTATTATTATACCAATTCGAAAATCTTATGATCAATGAAAATTAATTTTTATAGGCCATTGGGTACTTTACGATCACAAAACAAGATCATTTATGGTGTCAAAATATACTTTCGGGGTCTCACTTCCATTTTTTTCTATAGTAAAATTTCATTTTAGCATTTTTGGAGTGATTTTGGGACTTGGGTAAGAGTTTATTTCGAAGGATCGTCATTAAATTATTCAAATTATAATTTTTACTATTCTTTGACAGATTCATTATTTCGGATAAGTACGATGATTAGGATCAAATTAGAAGTTTGAAAGTCTATTTAAAATACTATTATAATTATTTTATCTTATTGTCTCCTATTAGTTTCAAGATTGACTTTTAGAATAGATGATGGTGATCTTTGTTTTTTTCTTCTTTTATCAAACATCAACTGTATCACTGACTCATTAAACACATTTCACAACCTCCAATTTCTGTTCTTTTCTTTTCTTATAACCTCATTTCTTTTTTTATCCCAAATCATGGTAAATCTAGCAATGCGTATCTCTAGGAAATTGCAAAACATTGATCCACTTTTTTAAAATTTCTTACCTGATATGAATGCCATTTAGAAATTTACCTTACACCATGCCCTTGTTGCAGCCTTTGATATTTAATTTAGCATTTTATAAGGCAGCTTTTTTATTTTTATTTTTTATATTTATATTTATTTTTTCTTTTTTATGTAGTGGGAAATTATGTAGGACCCCAATCCAGTCCCATTTCTATGATGGTATTATGGTCTTACAGCTATTGCTTTCATCAGCTTTTGTAATTACCAAAATGCCATTGTTCTTTTTGTTCCCCTGCAAGTATAATGTTATGGTCCCACTTAGTAGTTAATATTTAGATAGGATTTTTCAATAGATATCTAACAAAATTGTATTTTTATTTTGCTAGGATTCTATATACTTTTTAATTCATTAATGTGTTCAACTTCATAGATTTTTTTTTTTTTTTTTTATATTTTATTTTAGGAAAAATCAGTTTTTCAAGAAAATTGTCCCAATGCAATTATACAAACCCCAAGTTTTTGGTTTTCCTATCTTGTACTTAGTAAGAAAATTATGAAGAAGGGTATTTATGGTTTTGCCCTCTCAAACATAGCAATCAAGTTCGGATTCGACAATTATTCTCGAGGAATTAGTTTGGTTAATTTGTGAAAAAGATTCACAAGAACATTTGAGAATTATAAAAATGACATGTTTAGATGGAGAGAGGTGTAGGTTAGGGTTGATTTAGTCGAAAAAAAAAACATTTTTTATTCAAAGATTCACCACTTACACACGCAACTCGTTATTCATCATTTTTTTTCTTCTAATTTCTGAAAAAAATCAAATAATTTTGTAACAATGTATTCAAAGAGACAAAATGTAAGGAGCCCATAATTAAATAGTGTAAGGTTTTTATTTTTTTAAATATATATTTGAAGTTTATAACACATTAGCACTTTTTCTTTTTTCTATTGTGCAAAAATCTGATTCTTTGAGGTATATATGATAATGATCACAAGCAGGAAAACATAAGAAAAAGTGTCACTATTGAGATTCTCAAATATCTTTGTTTTAGAATTACATACAGATAGGAGTAAAGATAGCTGGTTAGTGTTTGTTCCTTTCTTGGTAGTTAAGCTATCAAAAGCAGGGACAAGAATAACCAGGTTATTCTATTTCTTGCTCCCATACACCATCTCTCTACTAACAAGTTCATCTCAATTGCCAGTGTTTGGCAACAAGCCTAACTCTGATCTAATTTTTTGCCACTTTTAATGTTAGCTGATGTAGAAGTCTCCCTCTATATATGTGTATACACATACATGTCAGATGCCATTGTTGCAGCAGAGAACATTGTTATATGCCATTTTGTGGAAGATTTGTTCAACCAGTGCAGCTTTATTTCAAAAAGCTTAATGTAATACTTCAGTGTTCTTAGACAATCCAAGGTACCCATCGATGTATTCTTGTCATAGATTTGAACTCCTAGTTTTTTTTGTTTTTTTTTTGTTTTCATCGCTATTGCGACCGTCTTTATTGAAATTAAATGTCTGGGTTGGGTGAGACTAGAACTAAACATTGATCCCAATTCCCGAAACACTGAATGTTTTAGGATTATTTCAAAATGTGTCAATCGAGATCGTCTTGAATTTTCTCTTGACAGAAACAATGCCTCAAGAAGAGATTTTAAATCTTTTGTGGAAGAATGAGTTTTCTTGTATCGCGTTCGGTGAATGTGTAACCTTAAGGGGTTCTACATGGAGAGTCATTCAATTGCAGTAGAAATGGGAGATATGGTCCCTTCAAGAGCTATCTTTTTCAGTGTTTGTTCTTCATTTATTTATTTGATATTTTAAGTACAATGTGGGTAATTAAATTTCATATTTCCAATGGAGTAAGTCCAGAGAAATTCATGATTAATTAATGAGAGTCTAAATTACCAATCCAGCTTCTTCTATTTTTTTTTATCACACAACAAATAATAAAATTAGAAATGATGAATGAGGTGTAGATAATCATTCTATTTTTTCAATGATGATCACAACTCCTCTCCATTCCTTCTTTAAAGAAGTACTTAAATTTAGGTTTCTACTTAAGTGAGAAAGAACTCCTCAAAAGAACTGAGTCTTCTTTATCTTTATCTGTTGTGTAATTTCATTAATTGGTGTGTTATAAAAAAAAACTTCTTGTGGCATTATGAGCCCTTCAATTAATTGAGGATAGGTCACATCTTCATTGTTTTCTTGATTTGATGATATTTTATGGTACACCATAATGTTGAAATTAGTTAGATTCTCAATTTTATCATAATAATTGGGGGTTTTTTTTTTCCTCTCACTCGTAGGTGGTGGTTGACCTATGGTGAGCTTATATGTAGATCACAATACACCTTATTACAATGCGTCATATTTAATACTCTGGTAGCAATAAACATTGTTTGCTTCCCAAGTACCTAGTTGGACATTTTGGAAGGAAGAATCATGAACGAATTCAGCTCCGAAGGACCCAAGCCATGGAACATGTATGCTAGCACGGATACAGATACAGATGCAAGCCCGCCTGAGACTCCACCGAAGAACTTTGGGACGACGACGTTGAATGCTATCTCATTTTGTCTTGTTGCCACTGCAATCTTAGTATCAATGTTCCTTATCATGGCTGTATTTGAACATTTGTTGAGGCCAAGACCTTCTTCCTCATCACCTCAAGATGAAGGTGAAGGGTCCTCGGAATCAGGTCGATCCCAAGATGGAAATCATGTACTCAACAAACTTGGAAATCCACAAAATGTAAGTTTCTCCCTTACCACCATCTCATATTATATAATAGTCTGTTAGGCCAAGCCTGGACCTAGTTGAATTCAAGTTTAGTTTCAACATTGAACTAGTTTTACGATTTTCTTTCCGAAAAGAAAAAAAAAACATTCCTTTTTCTTCCCTGATTCCTGTTTAAATTACTTTTATTTTAAGACATGTATCAAGGAATCAGTTTTAATTTTTGAAGACCAAACCGAAAGAGTGATCCGATCTGATTAGGTCTGAAATGGATTTTGTAATAAAATTGGTTCACTCAATGAACAGTCAGTTTTTATGAATATTATCTTTTTATCCATATGAATGAAGATAATTTAGAAAATAAAAATATCCTTCATTTGATGTAAAATGGCCTTTCAAACATACCCTTAATCTTTTATTTATTTTAAATTTGTGAACTGATCTCCATTATCTGGGCTCATGACAGGTGTCAACATCATATCCATCAGGTTTCTCTGTCTTGATGCCAGGGCAACATTGTCCCACCTTCATTGCCCAACCTGCTCCTCTCCCCTGTCCAAGAGAAGGGATGTATTGGCCTTCACATGATTATTTTGTTTCTCCTTAACTATACATATATATTTTGAGTAGTCAAGAGAATCTGATTTACCCTCGTGGCATACTCAATCGAGACTCCTGACGTGACATGTTTGGGAACCGTACATCTGTACTCCTTGGGATACACTTTTTTATGAGGAAGCGCAATTGTGTATCCCAAGGAGTACAGATCTACAGTTCCGAACATGTATTGTCAGGGGTGTTGATTGAGTATGCCACGTGGGTAAGCCAGATTATCATGATTCTTATATATATATATATTTTTTTTGAGTTGATGCTTTAGACCCATCCAAGATTTGTCTTCCTTGGATAAATATATTCTGAGAATAATTTATTTGTCCTTTTTTCTTGTGTGTGTGTGTTCGTGTGTGTGTGTACTGCATTTCTGATAAACAAAGATGATCCAAGGGCCCTTCTCAATAGCCTCAATCCACATTGTTAGCAAAACTTTTCAGTTGGCTTAGGTACGTATGGTTTTGGGGTGTAATTGAAGACTGAGGCATCAACAAATCCCAATGATTTCATTTCATTGTTCTGACATTCTTCCAAGAAAATTGAAATAAAAAGATAAGCAATGAGAAAAATATAATAGTAGCTCCAATTGACATTATATTAAGGGAAAGATGAATTGGTTTAGACATGTTCAACAAAGGCCGATTACAACCCCAAGTTGAAGGTCCTAAAAGAGCATTGGATGGGGATAGCTCAATAACAAAAGATTTGGCTTTGGACAGTGTGAAATGGAGGAACACAATTCGATTAATGGATCCTGAATCTTGAAGACAAGGCTTTCTGTTGCTGTTGTTGTTGTTGTCGTTGTTGTTGTTGAACTTGGACCCTATTAGGGTTCCCCACAACAACAGTTAATTGTGCCAGAACCACCATACTTGTGACAGGCATTCTTGCCATAAGAGATGTTTCTAATCCAATTTGAAGTTTCAAAATTTAACAGAAGCCAAGAGCCATACGCATGTATGAGAATCATCCATCTTGTAACAAGAAGGCTTGTGTTGGATGAGCTGAGTCCTTCTGGCTACCTCTGGCATATAGCGTGAGTCCACCATGTCAAACATTGTGATCCACCAATCTGTGGTTTACAATCAAAGAAATTGGATAATCTAAACCATCTGATCAGTTGATCATTTAGACATCCAAAACATATTGGAAGAATACAAGTCTGGTATTGGGGTGCCTGATCAATCAAGGTTTCAGGCAAAATATCTCTCATCCATGGGATTGGATTTCAGTTCTGTGCACTTCCTGACACAAGTATTCCAAGAAAACATCGGGGAATCAGAACCTGAACAATGCCTTTAGTAATCTGCATGAAAATACATATTATGAAAATAATCAGCTTATAATACAAACAGTCAACAAACCTCTAACACGCGTTTGGTCCATCCATCAATTGGGCTCTTTGTTTTTTACCTCTAATGTTTCCTTCGCCTATTGATGGTTCAACATGACAAAGCATTATCACGCCTCTTTCCTTTTTTCATTTACTTCCTCTTATTCCTCGTCCATTTCATTATTTTTCTTCGTTTTGTCTAAGGTTCGATATTGGATTAAGGTTTCTAATCTACTACTCTGAAACGCCATCATCATTACTTCAAGAGATCTTGCCCTCTCACAACAAGAAGTGTTACTCCATAGACAACCCAATACCCAGGTGTGTCCTGTGGTCCTCTTGTCATCTCCCACGTATTGACAAACTTCAGCAGCTTAGGTGCCTGGACAGGCACTGGTGGCCCCCTCGGTACACAACCGAACTGTCGTTAACATTGGATGGAAGTGGAAAATACTAGAGTCTGGACTGTAGTGAAGTTTGAGCTGATCATAGCAGAGCTGAATCCAGCCTTTTGTGCAACATCAGGGAACCATCCCAGTGGAATCCCATACTCCCAGTTGGGTTGCAAAACTAACTTGATACATTAGTGCCTCTTGTACTCATAAACAATCTTATCTATATTTGGTTAAGGTGATTGTTAGCGGGATCGTGGTTTCTACATGTGAAGTAGTTTTTCCAACCCAACTCCCCACTGGAATCATATGAGAATGCCCATCTTAAAGATTTGCATTCAAGTATTGGCCAATAATATCAAGTATGGTGCGGATGAAGAATGTTTCCCCAAAAAGGCTTCACTTTTCCTGCTCTACGTAGGCTTTTTCACAAAGGATGATTCCTCTCCTGAACTTTCTGTACAGCAGGAAAAACAAATGTGAATCCACTTCAAGATGCCAAGCCATTCTTCCCATGAGATACCACTTAAAATTTGCATGCATACATGCAGCGATGGTCGTACTATACAACCTGGATCCAAGCAATCAGATGCAGGAATAATAAAATCAATAAAAAGGTAAATGGCATTACAAAATGACATGCACGTACGTTTGTATTAACATACCACCAGGGATATAACACATTGGCATCATATATATAATATAAATGTGAATGTGTGTGCGCGCACCTGCACAAGCCAATGCACAAGCAATCTCTGGACCATAGTAACCAAGTTTGGATTTGGCAATAATTTGGCAGTGGATCAGTTTGGTTAGCAATTTTCAGAAAAAAGTTGGCAATCGTATAAATGATGTTTAAAACTCATCAACTTTGACCTCCTAAAAACCCAATCTTTTTCTTGAGATTCTTCTACTGCTGGACTCAATTTTTTACCCTTTTTCTATGGTTTCTAGGTTGACTGCTGAAACTACCTCAACTGATTTAACTCAATCTACTGATTCAAAGTAACCTTTTGAACGCTTGGCTAAAGAAAGAGCAGGATTGTCCAGCTATGGAGGAAGCTTCGCAGGGCTTAGAAGCTTTTTTACTTACTGGTGGTGTGAAATTCCTTAATCAGGGGGGCTAGAAAGATCAAGAAAGGGATGATTTCTAGTTCGTCTTCTTGATGAACGACTAAGAAATTTCCTTGGCCTTCATCCACATGCAACATCCGGAAATGCAAAATCCATATCTTTCTGAGTTCTTTTTTTTTGAGAAGGTGGGGACGTTGTGGATTTAATTGGTTGGTCCCTTATTCGGAAAATTTTGAGCCGACGCTCCGGAACAAGTAGAAAGATGGTGTCTTTGCATTGCTACAAAGTTTTTGTCCACATCTTCATCGCACCCAATTGCTCCGCCTGCTTGTAGGTCAAATTGTGGATTTAATTGGTGGGTCCCTTATGCAGAAAATTTTGTGTCGGTGCTCCGGAACAAGTAGAAAGATGGTGTCTTTGCATCGTTATAAAGTTTTTGTCCACCCTGCTGGTGAATCGGGGTCACAGGTGTGCAACCAGCTCGATACATAAGGAGGTGGAGCAATTGGGTGAGATGAATAGGTGGTCATCGGTTGAAACAGCTCACAACCAAAATATGTTAAACAATTCCCCATATTTACTTAATACATCCTTTGACAACATGAAACTTGAAAATATAATTTCAGTCTGACATGAAAGTCGAGGCATATGATGCAAGCCCATACAAGAAGGCAAATATATACCGTAAAAGGCACATAGTTCATAAGAAATATCACCCTTGTGTGAAACCTTTTTCTCTAGAGACAATAACAGAAATAACACAATTAATGCCAGAGAAATGAACTTTACTGGAAGAATGTTGACATAAAGCTTGGGACACATCAAACTGAACAGTAGAGATGCACTGCTTTGACGATTCTGCTCAGGGCCAAGGGGCAGCTCAGTAAACACTGGTGCCCATTGCCTTGGCAGTTGAAATTCCAAAAACTGATGGGAGTTCTTCACTTGGTGGCTTAACTGCAAGTAACAGCCAAAGGTGAGGACTCAAAGTACAAAGAGTGATGAACTGAATTTAATTTGTAATGAGGAAATTAAGGAACTGAAACAATTTAAAGCATATCAACAGTGGCTCAAGTTTTTATTTATTTATTTTTTGAATAGGTAAGAATTTATAAGCAAAGAAGAAAAAGCAGGAGGCCAAGGACGCCACCTAGAATACAAGCTAAAAGGCAAAAATAAACACAAAATAGAAAATAAAACTGCAAAAATAGTCTGCCACCTATACAACAAATCCTCAAAAAAGATCCCTCTTAAGAAAAATAACAATGAAATAAGAGAAATCAAAAGGCTGGCCAATGGTCCTTACTCCATCAAGGACACAAGTTAAAAAATGGAATTCAGTCACAAGAACATGTCCATGTGTTTGATAATGATTTAGCATCCTAGATGCTTACTCATACGGGTTTATATCGACTATGTTGATGCTATGATCTAAGACTTAAAAGTAGTGGCAGTGAGGTCTCAAAAATCTTTTTCCACCAGAAATGAAGGAAAGACAAGGTGTTCATTATTTTGACTATGTTGGTTGTCTTCATTATTTTTTATTTATTTATGATAACCAAATATTTTTTATATATTAAAAATAGGACAAGGAGTCCTCGAGGAAAGATACAAACACTATGGTTTCTTCAGAAATTGGTTCCAACATGCATTGAAGATTACAAACGACTAATCCATTTGTTAGTTCTCAATGGGCTGATTTTTTATTTATATACTTTCAAGGTATATATTGATGGAAGTTCTCAATTAGACCGAATTGCAGCTGTTTGAAACAAGTAGGACTTTGGAGGTGTAAATTAGCCTTGTCAACGGATAGTCGAAAATTCAAATCCGTATTTGAATTTTCGAATGTTATTTGAAAATTTAGGATTCAGATGTTTTTTTTTATATTTTTAAATTCGAAAGAATTTCAAATATGGCTATATCCTATTAGAAAATATTTAATAATTATTAAATATCTTAAAACATTTATAATTTTCACAAATAATTTTGAAGCTAGGGTTTTTCTCACCACATCTCTTCTCTCTACTTTCTGTCTCTCACAGACCAACATGCTTTTAGGGCTTTGAGTTTTGAGAGAAGTAAGGCGATGTGGTTCATCTTATTTGGTGACTTTTTGGTTGGGGGTGTCAATGGATATTCGAAAATTTTGGATTCAAATTTTTTATCTATTCGAATCCTTCTTGGATATAGATTAACATATCAAATTCGATAATATCCGATTCGAAATAATATATATATATATATATATATATATATATATATATATAAGGTGGTGTTCTGTAGACAACATTTTGGACAAAGCATTTTGTCTTATATGGACTAAAAATTTCACAATGGGCTGATTTTTTGTGAGGATGATCTCTATGGTGAAAAAATCATCCTCACTAAAAATCAGCCAATTCTGAAATTTCTAACCCTAGTTTATAAGATGAAGAATTGTGAATCGTCAATTTTTACCATTAGTTTGTAATCATTTTTCATGGGCTTAGAAGTTTCAAAATTGGCGGATTTTTTTGTGAGGATGATCTACTGACTATAGAGATCATTCTCACAAAAAATCAGTCAATTCCAAAACTTTTTAGTTATATAAGACAAAACTTTGTTTAGAATATTGTCTAGGATTTTGTCAAAAGAATGCTACCCATATATATATATAATATTGAATACAAGTTTTTTTTATTTTATTTTAATTTTGATACAAATGAAGATGAGGATTTTTTTATTTTGATTATGAAAAATCAGTTGGATTTGAGAAAAATCAAGATTTTTTATTTTTTTTTCTCTCCGTAGGTTATTCGAATTCAAATCAGATATTTTCGAATATCCAATAACAAAATCGGATTCGAATTCGAATTCGGATACAGCAGAATCCGAATTCATAAGTATATGTTGACAGCCCTACTTTTTGGACATTGTCCAGCAGTTCAGGTGAGTTTCCCACACCTCTATCCCTCTCTTTCTCGTTAAGTGATATCATGAGAAAGTGACGAAATTTCCAAAGCTGTGGTTAAATTCTGTATGGATTTAGTAAGAAAATTTACTTTAGCTACTAATTATACATCCTGATTTCGTATTTTAGCTCTATTTGTGTTGCTGAAATCTAAATCTCACAGACTGCACATGCCTCAATGATTAGTCAGGTTCTCTAAGAGGCAGATAACTTGGTTTAAAAACCGATAAAAAAATAACTAAATTAGATGGCTAAAACTGTGGATGGATGGACAAGAGTTCATGGACATTGGGTGTCTCGAAGGATCATGAGCACTTGGGTGTTGTTACCACTAAAAAGTTTTTTGAGACAATTTTGACGTCATCGGCCATTACTATCATTCGATCATCCATCACTGAAAATAGAGCTATTATTTCAACCCAAATATTAGTTTGTTGAACAATATTTCCATTTGTGAGTCCTATAAACACACACTCAAATGACTCCAAGGAAACCATAATAAACTTAGAACAATGCTTCAAGCCTGAAATAAAAGAGAAATTGAGACCTTGACCTTGACAAAGGATAAGAAGACATTCATACAAGTTCCTCCCTTTGATCCTTGTCAAGTTTCCATGAAACAAGGCTGTTGACATGAGGTAGATAGGATCCAATTGACGGGAAACAATCCTCCTCAATCTCAACTTTCTTCATTTGTTGGAGTTCAATCTCATAAGCATACAAGGAGGTATCTTCATCTCTCCTAAAAATTACTACTTCAGAGTTTCTACAACCAGCAAGAGGAACCAAATCCATTATATAACCCACAGTAATATTGTGCATCTTTACCCAATCTTCACTTAAATCCTTCAATATCCACATTTCAATTTGGTAACACTCCACATGATTAAAAAATGCCAGAAATCCCCCCATCGCAATCAGACCGTCATGACTTCGACTACTTCTTGGGAGCGGTGTTCTATGGAATCTTTCGTCATCGATACCCATTGACACAATGTACTCACTACTGTCAATGTGAGGCACCCAATGCAAAGCCCCAATTGCTGACACTGGATCGTAACCAAACCAACCGAAAAGTCCGTAAGAAGGTCCATCAACCACTCTCCATGACGTTGTCCCGAGGTTTAGTATCTCACACCCAACGTAACTCATCTCATCACGGAACAAATGTACCACTTTATACTTGCCGGTATACGAGCTGAATGCGAACCCATAAGACTCGTGTTGAGGAGGAAATGTGGTACCAAGAGGAAGTACAACCACTTTCCTAGTTATAGGATTAACAACAATTGAGCCTCCTCTCTTCGATTTGTTTTCGAGCAAAACTAAACCATTGCAAGTAGCCCTTATCTTGCCCAAGCAACAAGTGTTTAGTTCTCGAATTTGGCTCTTCCCATCTTTGATCTCCATGAAATACATATAAAACTTTTCTTCACGTTTTGAGTCCAATTGTTGAAAGATAGAGAATGGTTTGGGTTGAAGGTGAGTGTCGACACAAAAGGTGTTTGATCTTGCTTCTTGGAAATGCCTTAGAAAGATTAAGACTAATTCGGAAAGATGTAAATGTGTGTTAATGAATATGGAGCTGTTGATCATGTTATACCATGGCTTGCATACAAACCTTGATCCCTGAAGAGATTCAAGAGGAAGTCTAATGAGAATGTTGGAGATGCAATCTTTAGGAAGATCTGGCACACAATAAATCTCCTCCTGCTGCTTCTTCTCCTCTGCTTCCTTCTTAGAGTTTTCTCGCTCCCGTACTAATCTTAACAAGCTTGCTTGCTTGGTCATTGATTTAGCCATCTTGCTTCCTTGTTTAGAGGACTAATGCTGTAAAAAAATAAAAATTTTCAAAATTTTTCCTAGAATGAATCGTGGTTACTTACGTAGCATGGAATTTTTTTTTATGAGGCAAAGGAAATTAAATGCACTGTAAATATATTCGATGGATCTATTCAAATGTACTTTTGTAATTTAAAAAATTATTTAACGTGAATTTCAATAAATTAACAATAATTGCATTTCTCTTACAAAAATATTATAAATTATTATAGAGAGTATTTCGAATTCAATAATGGATTTATTGAAAGGTAATTTAATTTGTAATTTTAGAATTTATTTAATGTGGATTTATAAAAATAAGACTTATCATAATATTCCTTCATTATAATAGTATTGATGTAGGACTATTATGGGTGAGGCAGCAAAACAAGTAAACCATTTTCGAACTACCGCCTCAGCTATCAGATGGGGAACAAACCAGCAGTTGAGATTTGGTTTCTCTTGTGAAATAAATCAAACTAATCCTTTTGAGAGTTCTACTTCTCAATTTTTTTTTTCTCGTGCTCATAAAATTTAAACCTTGGCTTCACTTTGTTTATATAATTAGTAATATTAAAATAAACTAATTTTATTTACAAGCAAAATAAACAATAGAACATGATGGAACTCCACCTAAAAATCTTGGCTCCATCAAGAAATGATCCTCCTCTTATAACTATAACACAAAAACCTAATGTACTTCGACCCTCAATCGAGGTCCTATATATGCTTGTTGGCACCATCTTAGTGGGTTCAAAGCTTGCTACTTCCATAATTTTTTGAAGGGTTTTTGTTAATACGTGCCTTAAGGGCACACATTAAGATGCATTAAATATGAAAAATCCTATAGTGACATCGTTTTTTTTATTGCGATTCACACTTTATTGATGTGCCCGTGTACTCAAAAAGATCTATGGTTCAGAGCATACCACAATGTTAGCAAAGTGTGAATCGTAGTTAAAAAAAAAAAAAAAAAACGAAATCACTTTAGGTTGGCTCATCAAATATACCTCCAAACTTTATTTTCCACCAAAAATACCCTTAAAATTCTTATTTCCAAGATGAATTTAATTCATCTTAAGTGTGCCTTAATTTTCTGGTGAGCCTACACAAAAATGTATCTGAAATTGGTGAATTATAACCATTAATCCTCACTTGTGTACACAAAATGATCCATAGTTAAAAAATCATTCATGAAAATTCCCAAATCTAACATTAAAAGTTACTAATCACTGTGATCTTTTGTTTTTTTTTACTTCCATTAAGTGATCTGTAAAATATTTATGAATGAATGGGTCCAAAATTCATATATATGATCATACGGCATTGTGACATCAATTTTCTTTTTACCAAGAAAACATCCCATTTCAAAGTCTAGAGGTTGTACCATGGAAGTCTTTCTTAGCGTACGCCGTACGTAAGGACTGATTTTTTTTTTTTTTTCCAGTTTCACATATAATATTGCTGTCCATCCGTCACATCTAACTCTTACTCCATTTAATCTGCGTCAAACCGTTAACAGTGAAGACTGAAGACTGAAGACTTCTGTGTCAAGTCAAGATAACAGGCACTTTTCTAGTTTCAACGTACGTTTGAGGTTCACTATTAAACAGGCGTTTGAAATATAGAGATTTATTCCCACACCAATTTTTGCTAAGGCAACCCCAAGTGTGTGTGCTGATTCTTTGGTTATTTATGTATGAATTGGGATGACATTGGCAAAAGTTGGTGTGGCAATAGAATCTCTCTTATTTTCACAATGATGATATTGGCATGCCAACTTTTACTTACAACACACCAAACATTATGAAAGATGATTGCTCTTCATAAGCAAAAGGCATAAAAGCATCTCCAACCCACACAATAATTCTCCTCCAAAAAAAACATCTTCTCTGTATGTGAAGGGCTTTCTCTCCTTTAATCTTTTTTGAACTCCAACCCAACAAGGACGGGGCCAGGATTTTGCCCATGTGAGTGCAATCAAGAGTAGAAAAGCTTTTGTGGGGACAACTAAGAGTGGAAAAAAAAAAGTTGGAGGAGCAACTAAGAATCAGAAAAAAAAAAAAAGTTGGAGGAGCAATAGGAGCAGATTTTTTTATCTATCGCAATAGTTCACTAATTCATAGACTTTGAAAATTCTTGTGAGAGCAAGTGCCCCCATAAACCCCCAATGTAAATCCACCCTTGCAACCCACCCCTCCTCTAAAATACTATTCATTTTGCTTTACAAACGATTTATTGCCGTTAGATTTTTTTTTTTTTTTTTTGTAAAATGATTAAATCTAATAGATACACATCTCCGATCAAGCTCATTTTCAGTATGTAGGTTCAACAAGGGATGAATTACATATCCATACGATTAACATTTTGTTTGGAATATGTTTTTTGATATAAATACATACACATATTTCATATAAATACATAAACTTATTTAACATTTTGTTGATGGGTTGATTAATTAAAAAAATGTAACATTTATAAGAAAAAAAAAAAATAATAATAAATAAACATTCCATCAAATTAAACTTTTTGTGAAACCCACTTTATGACTTTTCCTCTTCACACCGCTAATTTTTATATGTTTTTTATTAAGCCCACTTTATTATTTTTCATCTTTTAAAGAGGGTACACATTAAATACACTTGAGAAATTGTAATTTAAGGGTATTTTGATAATAAAAAAAAAATTTAAGGGCATTTTCGATGCAAAATCCAATTTTTAAAGTGTATTTATTGCACTGAACGTGTGCCTCAGGTATACGTTAACAAGACCATTTAGTAATATCCTTAACAATTTTTTTTTTTTATTTTCAAATTTTACCCCTTTAATCGCAAAGAGGACGCCCTTGTCGTAGGTACAATAGTTGGTGTGTCAATAGAAGCTCTCTATTTTAACTAGAGATACATTTTTCTTCCGAGTACCTTTAAAAACTCACAACAGTCACACTGTTTGGTGTCAACCGGATATTAAGATAACGGTTCTATTGGATCGACCGGACATTAAGATAACGTTGTCCAAACCAATTTCTCGACCGTCGAACCAACCATGTAGAAACTAAACTAAAAAACCCAGACTAATTAACTAAAATATATAGAGAAACCCTAATTATACTGATCAGTTAGAGAATCAGAGAACGAACCTTGTGGTGGGTTTTCGGTTGGATCGACCGGTTCGACCAGAGGGTGGCGGTTCATAATTTAGAAACTCCGACCAGAAGGTTGACCCGGTGCCATATCGGGAGTGAAACAAGCGTTTTCATCCCGATTAGAAGCTGATGCCGTCGGATCATTCGAAGTTAATTGGGGTTTATGGGCCTTTAGATTCTTCTTCGATTTTCGAAGAGACAAGGATGGAGAGAGAGCGAGCGAGCAGAGGGGAAGAGACTTCTTTAGTCTTTGTTTTAGATCCACGGGGGGGGGGAGGGGGACAATAGTTTTTAAGAATGAGATATCCCCTCCAACTCAGACAAACCAATTTGGTCCAGCTGCATCTTCTCTCACTTGTGTGGGGCCCACTGGATAAGACTCATAATTCTTGCTCCATTGATATTAAGTTGCTTCGTGCTATGGAATCTCTCTTATTTGTGGATCACTTCGATGAGAATCGTGTTTGAGAAGCCCTTTACTTGGTGAAGAATAGTGCTAGAGTCACCTCAGCAAGGGACACCTTGAGATGTCTTTTACTTATTTCTTGAAGTAATGTACCATGGGCTTGCGTACCATATCAATTTATCCCTGTGTGTCCCCTGTGAGGTAACTCCAACATTAATATTTGGTGAAAATTTTGATAAAGAACAATTTTTATGAATTTTCTTTGGTGAAAATTTTGATAAAGAATAATTTTTATGATTTTTTTTAATCATTAATTTAGGATTGATACTCATTAAATACCTTAAAGTCTTGAAAACATCGAATGGATTCAATCATTCGTGACAAAGTGATAACAAGTTACCAATTTGTTATGAATGAGTTTAAAAGATAACATCGAATGGACCCATTTGGTATTTCCATATTTTCAAGTGAGGTGTGTTTTGTGAACAAGCAAGGAACAATGAGTGCCAGTTTAAAGTAAAGGTTAATAATTTTTTGACTCGATTAGTTTCACTCGACCTATACTCGATTGACGTGGCAAGGGCACAAAATCATAGATCTTTTTCCTTGTGTATCCCAAAGAAAATGATCTATGATTTTGAGTCTTTACCACGTCAACTGAATGAAAAAAATTTAGTCAAAAAATCATGACTTTAAATTAAAATCTTAAAAATATTTCACCTAAAATGGAATTACATCCACAGGCAAACTAGCAAGTAGAAATCTAATATCAAAAAATAAAAAATTACAAGAATTAAGATTTATAATTACCTTTCAACTCTCTAGTGAAATCCACTAAATATCTATACCAAATTATTGTCACAAGTCAGTGACTACAATGTAAAAATCACCTTAAAAAAATCTTGACTTCTAGGTTTTACAAGAAAAAAAGAATACCAATGTAGAAACTCAATCCTTTCTGGCACTCTCCACCAAAGAGAAACCCCCTTTTATAGATACTAACAACCAAGGGTAGAGCCAGGAAATTACTTATGTGGGGTCAACCTGTTGGAAATAATTGTGAATCTGATTTATTGAAATAATGAATAATAAGCAATATTATAATGTAAATAATTCGATGAAATTGGAAGAACTTATCGGTGACTGAGGCACGGAGAAGCCGCTGTCCTTAAAACCAATTTCGCCTCCTTAGGATTGAATCCTTAATGCAGTCGGTTCTAGCGTTTGGTTTCCAAGATTCAACAGTCACTGTCTGCTAACCGTGCACTCGGAAATAGCAGATCTATGGCGAACTCGATTAGATCGAACATTTCACAAGCAGCAAGATTTGTATTCCGAGAGAACATAAAATTTGAGAAATCAGAGAAGAAGAGAGATCAGAAAGTATTTCGTTTTCTATTTTTTAAATAAAAGGAAAAAAGTAATTTTATAAACAGCAAGCCATCGGTTCACAACAGACCCAACTGTTCACAATTGTAGTTCATAACGGTAAAAATAAATCAACAGTTGAGATAAAAACACAAACCAACGATTGAGATTAAATAAAAGTTTAGTAAAAACGGGCCTATCATGCGCACCCACGTGAGGCTTAAATTCCGAAATTTGCACCCCCCCCCCGCACACGCGCACTAAGGGTTTTCGACGGGTTGGCCCTAAACTCAATGGGCTGCAGTCCCACAGTGCCTTGGGCCCCCATGTGCGCGCGAGGCCCAATCTCTATCTCTCTCACACTCAAGCATTAAAGAGAGAGGGAACATAAATAAGTTGAGAACTTTCCTTGTATTTACCCGATGTGGGATTAAAGAAATAAGAGATGTTTTTACAACTTTAAAAACCAATAAAGTAAAGTAAAACAAAAAAGGAAAAAGAAAAGAGTTCTTTTATGTTTCACCAAAAAAGGAAAGTACTACTTTTTACAATAAAACACTCAAGAGGTCTTGAGTTCAAAACTTATTCTCAACAAAAAATGAATGAAATATTATATGAAAAATTAAACTATGAATTTTACAAAACAACCAAGAGTAAAAATATTTTTGTAGGTACAACTAAAAGTGAAAAATAAATAAATAAATAAATAAATTGTGGGGGAAACTAAGAGGGAATTTTTTTTTTTTTGTGTAGGGGCAATAGTGGTAGATTTTTTTGTCTGCTGCCAAAATCTGTCACAATAGCTCACTAATGACTGAAAAAATTCTTGTGGGAGCAACTGCTCCCACTATAAATCCACTCCTACTAACAACCATCTAGGCACCCTTTTATTTCCTAGAAACTAATAAAATGTCCATACCCAAAATAACCCAAATAAGTGAAAAAGCCCATCAACCTCGAGAAACAGAAGAATGTGACGATTTTATATCAGTAAATGGAGTAATGATTAATCCACCACCATACACTAATTATTAAATACAAAAGTTGAATACGAGCATTCCATTAGAATTCTAGAATCCAATTCTTGTCCATAATCCAATAATACAAGACAAAACACTTTTTTTTTTCCATTTTTTAAATTTTGTTTCTCACATTTTTGTTATATATTTTGGTATGCAATATTTTATGTCACAATTGTAAAAACGTTTTTAGCAAAACCAGATTCTAATTGTATTCTAAAATCAATTTCCAAAATCGAAATTATGAAATCTGGAAATGAGTTTTCATAATCTGATTATGAGAATCTAAAATAAGGGTATATAGTCTCTAAGTTCTGGGCGGTGTCTTAATAGTTCATTCAATATATTTATCTTTTCTTATTAGTCCATGAGCCTTATCTCACGTTATATTAATGTTTTTGACATACCCAAACTACCCATTTCTCATGTTCTTCACATACTTAAATTTTTCAATGGGGATTGAGATCATTTTTAATGATTTGTTTACTCGATGACAAATGGAGAATGAATACTCCTAGTTTTGAAATTTTAATATATTTTTTAATTTATTTCAACGATTTATAAAAAATAATTGAAGTACAAAGTTGAGATTTTAAATTTTTTTTGAAGATTTTATCGTAACTTTTGATCCAACTATCCATTTGACAATTATAATATATATTTTAGGTATTTTGAGAAGATCTATCCAATATCATACTCGAAAAAATGAAAAAAAAATGGATCACATTTATCGTGTCAAGTTCACCACTTTTATTGTTAAATTCAACATTTTTATTATCGAGCTCACAACTTAATATCAAGTTCACCACTTTTTATTATTGAGTTCAACATTTTAATTTATTGTCTAGTGTCAAATTCACCACTTTTTATTGTTGAGTTTAATATTTTAATTTATTGTTGAGTTACACATTTTAGTTTATAAAAAGTATTGAACTCAACACTAAGTGGATGTTTGTTTCCGCTTCAAAACGCAGCGTTTCATGCTTTTGCGTCAATAATCTGCGTTTTTTACCGTGATTATCGTTTGGTACAAGAAGTTGTAAAAAATTGCATCATGTTTTTGTATTTTTAAACGCAAATATTAAAAGCGGATATTAGCCGCTTTTCCAAACTGCGTTTGCGGGAGTAATTTTTACCGAAAAACGGCTCATGCGAATTTACTGAAATATCCTTCATACTTCAATCAATTTACAAATCATATCCTTTACATATTTTCGCCCATTTTCTTCTCGACAGAGCCTCACATACCCTAACCCTCAACCTCACAGCAGCCATTACCGTTCGTTGGTAGCTCCGATCGACGACAACCGTACGTTTGCGACTGTTCTACTTCCTTTCTTTTCCATTGTGGTTTTCTTTTTGAGAGAGAGAAATCTACAACTCTAATAGTGTCAACTGCACCCTCACAATCTTCATGCTTCTTCACTCATGGTTTCTCCACCCAATTTCACTACAATCCAACAACATCAATTAGGAGAAAATCCATCTCCATTAAACCCATCCAAAGCTCCAGAAGAACCCTATTCATAGATTGAAATCTCTCCAACTCTTCTTCTTCCACATTTGATGAGCTCGATACCTCCAACATGTTACTACGACAGAGAATCGTTTTTCTGGGTTCTCAGGTTCAAAAACCTTTTTCCCATCTCTGTCTTATCTTCTCTTTGATGGTTTAAAATTGAGTTTTTGAGATGGGTTTTGCTGATTATAGATTTTAATTATGTATTTATCTCTAACGATGTTGAAGGGTGGGTTTCGATTCCCTCGGTTTTATCCTAAATAAAGTTGTTTCTTTTTTTTTTTTAAATTGAAGATTTGAATACCTGAGGTGGGTTTTGCTGATTTCATATATTTTATTCTGCATGTATTTAGTTCTAATCATTAGAAGGGTTTGATTCAGTTTCCTTCTCTTTTATCCTCAAAAGTTTTTTTTTTTTTTTTTTTTTTTTTAAATTGAAAGATTGAATATTTGAAGTGGGTTTTGCTGATTAAAGCTTTTTAATTCTGTGCTTAGCTCTAAATATGTACAAGGGTCGGTTTAGTTTCCCTCTTTTTTATCTTACAAGAAAAAAAGTAGTATTTTGGTTGAAAGATTATATCTGAGGTGGGTTTTGCTGATTACCGCTTTTTTAGTTCTGTAGCTCTAAATATGTTCAAGGAGTTAACTAGTTTTCCTCTCTTTTATCCTCAAACAGTTTTTTTTTTAAAATTGAATGATGGATATCTGAGGTCGATTTAGTTGATTACAGTTTTTTAATTCTATATTTAACTTATAAAAAAAAAATGTATTTAACATTAAAGATGTTGGAGGTTGGTTTAGTTTCCATCTCTTTTATGCTCAATTAAAAAAATAAAAAATAAAATTAAAAGATGAAATATCTGGGGTGGATTTTTGCTAATTCTTTCTTATTTACATTTTTTTTAAATGTCGGAAGATTGGTTTTTTAATGAATCGATGATCACCTTTCTTTTTTTTGGTTATGGCTTTCATTAAATAGGAAAAACTAGTGAAATGTTTGGCAATTTTTTTTTGTTCTGTTAGCCCTGTCATTCCTTTATAATCAGTAGATCAAGTAGATCACAAGTAAGATTGATCTGGTATATACATATTCCAACTATGCATAGATTGACTCATTTGATCTAGGTCTTGTTTGTGGTATCACTAAGGAATGAACTTCATTCCTACTTATTTGTTTTAGGAAATTTGTCCACTTATATAGAAATTTTAGCCCATGAAATTTTGTGTGATATGCTTATTGATCATGATAAATTGAGATGTGAGCTAGGTCATTACTTTGATCAACTTACATTTTTGTGTTTTGGAGGTACAATGTCACACTCCAAAATTCTAACACAAATCCCCATGACTTTGTGTTAGTTTCATAATATTGCAATTACATAGCATAATTTGTGAAAAATGGATGTATATTTTTCATGTTTTTATTTATTTCAATTTTACTTATTATATTAATTATGATTATTATGTTTAAATGATGTCGGAATGTAAATTAAAAGTTATGTGGATGTGTTATATATATATATGATATGATGTGGATATGTTATGTATATATGATGTAATGTGAATGTTGAATTGCGTATTATGCAGGTATTTTGTTTATCAGGAAAATTTCATATGTCCATTTTAAAGAGGAGATGCTGTTAAAATTTCTGTAGAATTATAAATTTTTCTATAATTTTTTTTTGAATTATAAATATTTTAAAATTAATACAATTATTTTTAAATTTTTTTATATAATTTTATTATATTTATATATATTTAGTGTAATTATATATTTATAAGGGTATTCTAGTAATTTTTTATGCATTTTGAGTGTTCTATCAACCTTAAGGGTATTCTGGTCATTTTACCATAAACAGCAGATTCTAGAAGTTGTATCAAACAATAATTACCAGATTTTGGTCAACAGCACAGCACTTTTACAAAGCTCTATCAAACAAGCTTTTCAGTGTTTCAGCTTCTGACAGCAGATTCTGACAGCAGATTTTGACAGCAGAATCTGATAGCAGATTCAGGCAGCTGAATCAAACGGGGCCTAAGTGGTGAGCTCGACAAAAAATTAAAATCTTGAACTCAATAGTAAAAAGTGGTGAACTCGACACTACACAATAAACTCGATAATAAATTAAAATATTAAATTAAACAATAAAAAGTGGTGAACTTGATAATAAGTTAAGAGAGTTGTTATTGGCACCCCAACTTTTACTTATTATGCCCCAATTAGAAATAAAAATAAGTGAATGGTTAAGAATAAGTAATAGTTGGGGTGCCAATAGAAGTTCTTTGGTTCTTTTGGTTCGATCTTTTTATTTATATTTTAAGGATTTTATATATATGAGCCTAATCATAATTGTAAATGACTAATGAAATTGTTTCAACGAGTGTTATAATGTTGATATTATAATTTGATACAAACCTTTGTAATGTTTGAATAGTGTATTTTAATCTCTTTTTGGGGTGTGAAAAATAATTTAAGAAATTGGAGTGTAATAAGTAAAAGTCCCGGTGCTAATAACAGCTCTTTAAATTAAAATGTTTCATTCAACAATAAAAAGTGACAAACTCAACGCTATAAATGTAATCTAGTTTTTTTTTTCCCCAATTTTTAGACTATGTTATTGGATAGATCTTCTTGAAATACTAAAAATGCTTATATTATTGTTTTGAAATAGACATGCGGATAAAAAATTACGATAAAATCTCAAAAAGCTTTAGAATATCAACTTCGTTCTTTAATTTTTGTTATAAATTGAAAAAATACATTTAAATGTTCAAAATTAAAAGTATTCATTCTCCATTTGTCATTCGTGATAAAAAAAAATGTCAAAATTGATCTCCATCCCCATTGGAAACCCCATGTATATGAAAATGAGAAAAGGGTAGTTTGAGTATTTCGGAAACATTATAACATGAGAAAAGACTTATAAGTCTAAATTCTAGGAATTAGTTTTCATAAGCAATTTCGATGAAGACGTAATATAAAAATTCCAAAATCAAAATCTAATAATTCAAATAAAACATCTTTGATTTAACAATTGTTGATATTGACTTTAAACCATGTAGACCTTATACGGGTAAAGGACAAATCCATGCTAATCTTAAATACTTCGCCAATATTTCTTATAATATTCTCATATCAACAAGGAATTTGTAGCTTTGTACCACCATAGTTGTCTTAGGCCAAGGCTTTAGATTAGGACAGAAGAATATTCCAATTATAAAGATCCAATTCGAAATCTTATCGAATCAGATCTAGATCAACCATGTCCCGATTTGATAAGGATTGAACCCAATAAAATGTTAAAAAGTATAGGAACTATTTACATATTAAACCCATAGCTTGGTTGGTTTGGTACATTGCAAAACAATGTCGAGTCTTTGAGGTTGTTGGGTTCCTAAGCTCAGGTAACTAAGGGTGCATTTAGAAAGATATCCCTACCATAGGGTCTATTAAGTAATATATCTAAATAGTGGAAGGACGTGAGTTAAATATAATAGATTAGTTTAGTTAATCTAACTAAAATAAAATAGCTAAATCCACTGGTGCAGTTTTTCTCATTGACTAAAATTAGAAGGGCCAAGGCATATATGTGTCCATCCCCTGGGCACATGCAAGACCCGCACGTCACACATGCCAGGTAAGTGAGGGTGTGCCCTTGTTAGTAGTCGATCTCGAGGAAATACTACTCATACTGGGTATCGAACTCACAACCTATGGTCTCTCACAGCTTATTGGATTCGAAATTGCCACTGAGCTACCCCTTCCGAGTTGGTCGGGCCATGATTAGATCTTGATTCAATTTGGGTGGATCAATTTATATTTGTTATAAAACTGAAAATATGTATACAATTTTCCTAACTTAACTCCATTCATTTTCATATAAAAAGAGAACATCTTTGAAAACCAATCATTTGTGAAACCATCAATTTTGATACAAATCCGATCCCAAACCCTATGGAAGATAGAGGGTTGCTCCATATTGATGACCAATGCAAAAATCGACCAACTCTAACATAAATTCCAATCGAAGTTGTTTTTTTTTTTTTTTGATAGTTTAGTATCCCTAGATAGTGGATCACGCCCGTATTTGTGCTTTGCCCAATCCATAGACCATGGTCTTGTCCAAGGATTAGTCTTGGGGTACATGTAACGCCTGCACATCACCCACATCGGGTAAGTGAGGGTGCGCCCTTGCAAGTGGCCCATGAGGAATTAATGCTCATACTAGGTGTCGAACTCATGACCAACAGGCATCAACTGCTTATCGGTCCAAAATTGTCATTGTGGCAACCCCTCGGGATTGAATCCCAATTAAATGGGACCACATGGCAACTGATGCATGAGGAAAATGGGCTAGGCAGACAGGTATGGGTCACTAAGAGTTAGTAGAGCTCGTTTGGCAGATGAGAGATTCCAATCGAGCCCAAAGGAGATTAAAACTCTCCTCATCGATAAATATAGGAGAAATCACATTGATTTTTTCTTGAATTCACCCTTTGTTTGTTCTTGTAAATTGATTGTCGGAGAATCTTGATTGGGGAAAAACTCCTAGTTTTGAAACTTTTTGCAAGAGCCAAAGGGAAATCATCATCGAGATTTGAGTTTGGAGTGAGGTAATCTTTTTACCTACAATGATTTATTTGGAAAATCTCAAATCTTTGAAGATGATGATGAAGCCAAAGATAAGTAGATTATTAATAAAAGTATTAATTTGGTCAGGATCCCTTGACTCATGGAAAAAACTAATAATCCAAACCGTTTAAATACAAAATTCAATGGTTGAAATTTATCCTCGGGATAAGTAGCTCTGAAATATGTGTTATCAAAATACGTATAAATGATTAATCTCAACTGTTGGATTTTGTATCTAACAGTTGGGATCATGTGTTTTCTCATAAAACAAATTATCTTAATCAGAGTTTCACTTAGTTTATCATCTATATTTTAGGAAAATCTGAACCAACAACATTTTTTCAAAAGTTTACGAAAATGGTCATACATTGAATGTCACAATTATTTAGTTTTACTAAAACAATTGTATATTATAGTATCATATTTGCTATTTACTTATTTCCCTTTCCTTTGAACCAACAAGTAACTTAAGAGCATTGCCCTTCCTATGAATCAACATTGAAATCTAGGGCATAAAGGTAAATTCATCAAATTGTCCGTACAAAGATAAACAGTTTTCATGAAAAAGATTACCAAATCAGGTATATAGCCATTATTGTAATTATTACAAAAAAAAAAAAATTGACTGATTCAGTAATTCTGGCAAATACAAAGCTGTTTTAGTAATTTTCTCTTGATGCCATCTTATCCTTAACCACCCAAAAATTAATAGAAAAAAACTATAAAAAAAAAAAAAAACAAAACAAAAGGATGAAGGACAAGAAGATAGACTTTGTAATCCAATGCATGTGAAAAAGACAGCTATTCTAATTTCAAAAAATACATAAGAAAACTCTTTAAATCTCTCTATTTCTTCATTGAGAATTACACAAGATCATCCTTACATTTCATAACCTAAAAGCAGTTAAAGTGGAATCTATTGGTACCTCTTGCCCATAAGTTAAAACATCTTGACAAACAAATATATATATATATATCCTTCTAAAATTACAAAATTACAAGAATGCAAGGTGAAGGCATGCATTTCATGCAGGGGCGGTTTCGGTGCCCTCATATTCTCTTCTTATAATTTCAAGGACAAACTCATTCCATGTATCTACTGGGCCCGGCATGCACCAGTGCAAGCAATCCTGCGGTGGGGGTTCCCCATTTGGGCCACGTTTCGTCTTCTTGTTTGGGTCAGGACTGCGATATGGACCAGGGTGCCCATCGTGTCGGTATCCAAAAACTCCTGTGATGTCCATCAACCTCAATCTTGATTGGTTCGTCGCCTTATTGACAGCTCGGTTGAAACCCATTACTTGTTTTTCATGCATAATGTCAGTAAACCCATTTGCAACCAACTCTCCATCCAAGGCGGGCCTTGTCTTACCAGTGCATGACCCTCCTGTATTCCAAGCACCACCCTCATAATGATCTGGTGAGAAGGAACGCACTATGGTCAGACCTTTGTAAGTAGGGTGGGACGAGATTGTGGTGAGAATTGTCTCGACAGAGATTCCAAAAGCTTCAACGTTGTCGATTTTCTTTTGGCGGCTTTTATCAGGCCACCAGAGCTGTCCCCCGACAATCTCGTTATTGAGTATGTAGACGGATTGCTTGGCAAACCAATGACCAGAAGAGAGGACAACCACGTCGAAACTTGGGAGGAGGTCCATGAAGTCCTCATCGGGGGCGTCTAGGTGGAGCTTGACCACTCCTTCAGGAGCAAAATCGAAGGCCTCTGATGTCTTGTGGACGAGCCAAGATGACCATATACGAACAATAGTCACAGAGGTTGACTTGAAGTACCAACGCTGCATTCTTCGGTTGCCACGGTTTTTTGGAGCTTCTACCTGAATAGATACCAAGAAAAGAAACTAAACGATCACACCAAGGAAAAGAGTACTAGCAGGTAGCAACATTTATCTTGGTAAGTCCCCCTACTCAAGGGGATTATATTGCCCCCAATTGCTATGAAATAAAGGATGCTCATTGGACAATAAGAAATGATTCTCAACTTTTACAATACAGCTATTCCAGGAAAATTATTAAATTCTGTTTTTGGAATCTCATCCATATGATATCATGGGATAAAAAGGGGCTTCCATCTCAATTCCTAAATATGGAATGGCAGGAACGGGGTCAGCACAATATGTACCATTCCAATGCAAAAAATAGTACCTTATTAGCCATCAATGATCTCCTTATGGTTATGAAAAACTGGTAGTACAAGTAGCATTTATTTTTTTCTTCTTTTGGTTTAAATAAAAAAGCAAGTTCGATGCCGTTTTCTCTTCTACTGTTCTTTTTTCGGTCAATTGTTCTTTAATTTTTAAAAAATAGTATCACAATGCTATGTTGAAAACAAGATTCTTTAATTTTTAAAAAATAGTATCACAATGCTATGTTGAAAACAAGATTTTTGAATATCAAATATTTAATATTTTGGAGATGGCTAGAGATCGGTTTTAAACATTGTTAAAAGTCATTCATTCTAAGAATGATAACGATAAGCAGACTCAAAAAAAGATACTCAAATATACTCAACTGATGTGGAATGAGCACAGAACCATAGATTTCTACCTTGTGTATCTCGATGAAAAAAAATCTATGGTTCTATGCACATGCCACGTCAGTTGAGTAAGTTATTTTTGAGTCCGTTTATCACGATTCTTCTATGAAAGGAATTTGTTTGAGAGTTATTTAATTTAGTTTAGAATGGCAATACTAGAGACCATTTTTGGAAATCGGAAAGAAAACACAAGAAATCATTTCCTAAGCAATATCTTTTGTCATATGGGACTACTATGCCAATCGCCAGGCAGATGGAAAACACCCTCTAACAATAACAAAATAATTTATTTATTTTTGGATCATAACTAACTATTAGGAGTGTGTTTTTGTGATTGACATAACGTTTGATACTACTCGAAGTCCAATAAATTAATAAGAATCAATTATAATTACCTGCCAAAGAATGCATAGCATTGATTCCATCTGGTTCCGGGCAACTGAGTCGCCAATGAAAGCCAGTGTTTTCCCTCTCATCAACTCCAAGAATTTCTTAGCATCAAAACGTGGGAGGTCACAGTGAGTGGGTTTCCATCGCCAGTTCTCATAGTCCTTGTCAGGCCTACCATTACCTTGGCAATTCTGCATCTGTGTTAGGACAGGACATGTATTGTTTGTGTATAAGGGCCCAGATGAATCGTAGAACCATTTGCCGTGGTACAGATCGCAGCTACCTAATCAACATACCACATGAAGCAATTACATAAACTAAATAAAACAAAGGATGGAACAATTAGGCAGAGACTAAAATATGCTAAACAGAAAGGATAGAAAGAAAAAAAAATCACTTAACAGCATAGCATTTAACTACGTAATATTCCATCAAGAAATAGAAGTGTAATGCTATTGAACCAGCAACTTTACAGTTGTAACTTAATTGCATGGGAAATGTATTTTGATCTCTCACACTAGAATATGATAGCCCATATATTTACATAATTATACACATTAGGATATTCATTTATCATGCTACCATTATGTCTCTTTAACAGCATATATGTGTCGGTTGTTTGTACTCTCCCCATGAATAACTGTTAAATTATGGAAAAGTTTCAAGAGAAACGCCAACACTACCAATGCTACTAAATACAAGCCAATTTTCCGAGTTTTCATTATTCATTATTATTTTTTATAAGTAAGTGGTTTAGTGGTTAATAATTAGTTGGTGAATATGGGTCTTGAAACCAGGCCGTGGCAACAACATCACAGATTTTAATCAACTTATCTCGCTGGCACCTTCGGGTTTTCAGTATCATATGGGCCAGTTTAGTCCAATTTTTGAAGGGGTATGGTGCCCCGATTCTGGGAAAGGCCTATTGGGCTTTGTAGTCCCTACTGTGATCTTGAGACTAAAGTTAGATCTCCTCTCTCTAAAACTTTATAGAATAACAAAAAATACTTAACCCAAAGATTTGATGTCGACTAAAAAATCATGATTCTATTATTGAAAGTGATTTCACATCTGCCTTCACTATCTCCATCTCATTCTTTTAGGAGCTTCAATCTGAATATTTCTTCTAACTGGGGTTGTAATCGGCCTTTGTTGAACATGCCCAAACCAACTCAATCAACTTTCTCTTAATTCATCGCCCATTGGAGCTACTCCTACATTTTCCTTAATGTGTATGTTTCTATTTTATCGATATCAAAACTTGGCACGAATAAATACATGCCTTTATGGAGAGGTGCAATGAAAATATCAAGGGTTTTAAGAAGTAGAAGCCACAAACATATCCCCGCAAGATCTAGACATCTCCATCTAAGGTTGCCTTCAACCTGACATGACCTCAACCAGGTAGTGCCTTGGGTTCATCTATTAATTAAAGTTATTGAAGATGCTCTCTTCCAAACAAACATGACGTCTAACCTTTTTTAGCATCCATTTCACAACCCTCAGAATCCTTAAGAAGGATCCAATCTAAGAGAATTCGTCTACGCCACATGGAACAACACTCACCGTATTAAGTTCAGTACCTTTAAGCTTCACAAATCCAGGGGTTACATTTCTGATATCACAACTGCTCCACTTTCCAATTTTCTATCCATTTACACCTCACTATATTCTGATATGAAAAAACTCATATTGGATTCATCACAATTCTCTAGTTCTCTAAACAGCATTCAAGTTGGAAAATAACTAATACTACAAAGTGAGGTTGAGGCATGTCATGAGATTTTCTTTGACCCAGATTGGTCATTAGGCACAAAATACAGGACTAGTCCAGCAAGTGCACCCTAACGTAGCTCTTTGTCAGAGAAGAACGGCTAGTTGAGAACAAACTTTGGAGTGGATTATAAGACCTGTTATCTGTGACAAAAAAAGACTCTGAACATAGATAAAGCACATGCATTGCCAAAGTGAGTTAAAACCCTGAAGGGAACTTCTGACTTATTGTTTTCAACATCGGCATTGACGAATGTTGTCATATGATCTCCAGGAAGCATAATTGAGTTGATAACACCAGACAGCACCAGGGGTAGGGTTTGATGACTTTGTAGTTAATTGGGATCAGGTGTAACCTTCAATTACATTAGTCGCTTTGTATTCTGTCGTTGCTTGGTTGGTCACCTCGCCCGACCTTGCTTTTTCTTAATAAAATTTTGCTCATATATATATATATATATATATATATATATATATATATATATATATATAAATACTGATGGAAGCATAGTGTGGAAAGTCAATTACAAAATATAAGCTAAGATATCAAATAAACTCCGACAGACACAGTAAAGCAGAAGGGAATGGTGGTGCCAAATAAGCTAGAAAAATAAAAATTTAATATTCAGATAGAAATAGTTAATAATGGATATCATTGGAAAAACCTTGGGGTGAGTTTCCTAAATAATCCACTAAAAGTTATGAGCTTTCGAAAATCTCAGAGAAAAAAGTTACCTTTCTGAAAAATCTGCCAATAAAGGTTTACCAAGAAAAGAAATATAGGAAGCACCACATTTCTATTTCTTTGTACATTTTTTTCAGTAAAAATAAAATACTAAGTTACCTATTTTCCTTTAATAATAGATTAAAAAGATGAAATTTCCTCAGGTCATTTTGTGATCGACATGTACCAATCAAACTAAAGGGAAAAACAAAATCACAAGAAAAAAAAACCCCCCACAAAAACTAGACATGCTATAAGGATCTTTTGGGCAGTCATGAAATAACAAGTTCAAACAACGAGTATAACAGAGATGAGGATGTTGGAGTGGATGGGTGATAAGACTAGGAAATACAAAATCAGAAATGGATATATATTTAAAGAAATATAGATATAGACCCTACCATCATCATCACCAAAGCTTTATCCAAAGACTTGGGGTCGGCAGGTATAGACCCAGTAGTAGAAAATGAAGAACTACTTAATGAGATAGTTTGGGCATGCATGTGGGAAACCATAACAGTAGAATTGAGAATAGTGATTTGGTGCAGACTGAAGCTCTAAAAGGACAAGATGAAGGCTGACAACGACGTAGATGGAAGTATTTAGAAAGGATATGCATCCATGTACCTTGATTAAAGATATGACTCGACATAAAGTTGATTGGTCAAAGAGGACTCATGTCACTCATCGCAATATATGTAAGCTACAATGTCCAAAGATATATATGGGAAAGGGAGATAGTAATTTTTGTTTCCAAGATCCAAGATGTGGATATGGAATTTATAATGGTTCGTTGGGAAATTTTCTGGGGATCTAATGAATTTATTGCTTAACTTTCCAATCTATCATACACTTGAAACTCACCCCCAAATCCTAATTCATTATTTCCATTCAAGGCATATGTTCTAATCAAGTGTGGAGACCAGTTACATTCAAGGGTTAGCAAATAAGAGAGAGAAAATTAGCTAATCAACTTTAATCATAATGATAAAAGAAATCAATTACACAAACACAATTAATTGACATTCAATTACCATTAATAAATTCCCATATTTCTTAGCGAAGTAAAGACTAGAGACAAACCATTAAGCAGGATTGAAGATGTAAAAAAAGCCTAAAGGAATCAAACCCACCTGAATCAACCTTGCTAAAATTTTTGGGTGAAGGTAGCAAAGTCTCTAACGTGGAATTTGAAACAATTGTTGAATCATTGGAAGAAACAGAACCAGATGGGGGTTTTGCATCGATTCCATCTTGATGGGTTTCTTGCTGAAGCTCAATTACAGTTCCATTGTTGATTTTGGGGTTGCTGTTGTTCCCGGTAGGCATTATTGATTCCGGTTTTCTTCCACGATCGATGGTTACAAAATAACCTTGAACAGTGGAACCAATGGGATATGAAATCAGAAGCCCTGAAGCTAAAATCAAGAACAGAGCTAAACCTCCCACTGAAACTACAATGGACGAAAGTTTCCTCGGAAATGTCACCATTCCCGTAAATCCTCTAGGCGAAGCCAACGTCATGGCTTTGCAGATCCAACAATGATTCTTAGATGGATTTGCATTTGTCTTCCAATAACAATTTCATCCTCTCTCTCTCTCTCTGTGAATTTATTCCTGGAACTTCAAACCTCGGATCTTGAACAAGAATCTTCAAATTCCAAGAAACTTTGATTAAAATATCAAATTTTTATCACAAATCCATCAAAGTTACATCGAAATTCGAAACTAGTAGTCAAAAAATCACAAATTTACAATGCAGGTAAGATCTATCTTCAAGAACCCCGAATTTCAACCACAAGTCCATAAATTTTTTTATAGAAAAATCGCTTAATTTACCAAAGTGAACTCAGATCCAGTCGATCGACAACGACAACAATCCAAATAAATAAAAATTATAAAAAAAGGTTGGATTTTTCGATCGAAGAATAAACTCAGAAGAATAATTGTTGTTTTTCTGAGTCGAAGAGAGCGAGAATTGCTCCGAAAAGCATTAAAACCCTAAGATTTTGCACCAAATTCTAATCTGAAAAAGAGGACTTCGAGTTATTTATGTCCCCACCTGAACTAAAATGGAGGAAACTTTTTGTGAAATACCGATGCTATCCTCCATCTTTTAATGACTGTTAAAAGCGCACGTTAAGCTGTATTACACGCGGTTTGAAACTTTATTTATTTACTTATTTTGTCGATTAAGGAAGCGTTATGTGGACCCCCAACCACGATCAGGATTACAACCTATCATAGGCATGCCTAGAAGCATCTTTACATATAATGTCCACCAGCTGAGGGAGGTCCCTATGTTCAAAAATAACTTTGCCTAAAGAGGGGAGGAATGAAGCAAGGAAGTCAACAGCTTTGCTGCCTTCTCTATAGCAGAAAGGTGAATTCAATTCTTTAGAAGTAGTTTGTTTTCATATTAATGAGTTTAAACAACATTTTCTATCTTCAAGGGATTGCTCCCTCTCACTTAATGCATTTGATTGCCACTTTAGAGTCAGCTTTGACCTCTAGCACTTGGATGTTTCCCCCTTCTGCTATTATCATTCCCTTGAGCATTGCTTGCAACTCATGGTATACGATTGTCCCTCCTTAGTTTTGCTCTGCTAGAGCTTTCACCTATTACCTCTTAGAAACCCATCGGTATTAAACACAAAACAGTGCTACGAAATCTTGGTCCAGCTGCATTTCACTGGCACTCTAACCATGTACTTAGGGGCCAGATTCCACGAGTCCATAAAGTCTCTAGAAGATGAGTTGTCTTCCACAGTGGCTTCGACGCTTTGACGTCTCATTTGAATATCTCTGACTATCATAGTCTCTACAAACTCAAAAGGGTTGTAGCTGTTTTGGAATAGCTCCCTTTATCGCTCAGCCCACACATGGTGAATAAAGGCATTGAATGCTAATTTTTTAGTGACCGCCTTTAAAGATTTTACTTTGAAATTATTGCATGCCCACTCGACCTCTGCTTTCCAATTTTTGTTTGAATGGGATATGTTGGATCTTCTTAGAATTCTTTGCCACAAGTCGTGGGAGAAATTACATCCCAAAAATAAGTGATCTTCTGATTGAGGATAGTTCTCACAAAAACAACAACACGAGTTCTAAATGACCCTTCTAGCCTTGAGCATGTCTTGAGTTTTTAGTCCCTTGTTGAGGAAAAGCCATGCAGTGGCACTATGTCGTTTAATATTATTAGAAAACCATACCAAGTTATGCCATCTAACTTGAGGACTGGTCTTTTTAAGGGCTTTAAAAGCAGACTTCATGGAGTAAGTCCCTTTAGGATTAGTTGTCTAGATGACTCTGTTTGACTCTGAGCAGTTGAGTTCTATGACTTTGATCTAATCCAATTTCCTTTTTAACAAGGTAGCTAGGTGGGCATGAAGGTACCACTCGCCTCCCCTAACAAGATTGCTGACCTTAGCTTCATCGTGGAGTCTGGTGTCATAGGAGTTCCCTTGCTATAACATTTCCTCAACAGTCCATGGGTCATGCCATATATAAGTGTTGCTGCCATCCCCGATTTTATGAGTGAGCATGTCTTTGGTGGCCCCTCTCATCTGTAGAAGTTTTCTCTATATCCAAGACACATTACCGAGGATGCTCATAGTCTAGAAGTGGTTTCCTCTTATAAGATTCTTTTGGATCTATTCCACCCAAATGTTTTTCCTATTCAAGGCAATATCCCACACTTGTCTAGCAAGACCTCCATTGTTTTGAATACCGAGGCCATGAAATCCCAACCCACCTTCTTCCCTTCCCTTAGCCATTATCTTCAAATTCACACAATGCATCTTGTTCCCCATTTTCGACCCTACCCACAGGAAACTAGTACATATTCTTTCAATTTCTTTCAGCACCTTCTTGGGAAACATTAACACACTAGACCAATAGATTTGCATACTACATATCATTGATTTGATGAGTTCCATCCTTCCTACAAAAGAGAGAAAATGGGATTTCTAAGATTGATCCTACTAGTTATCTTGGTAACAATAGGCTCGCAATTAGTAGCCTTGAGTCTTGTTGAGATAAAGGGCAACCCAAGATACTTGACAAAAAGAGTAGCTTCAACAATTTTAAGGACTGTGGAAATTCTCTCTTCCACTTGGTTGCCAATCCCAACACAATAAAGCTTGTTTTTATCAAAGTTCATCTTCAACCCTGTGATGTTGTTGAACCATTCCATAGCTTTTTTAGTAGCCGTTACAAATCTGGTGTTCTCTTTGAAGAATAACATCAGGTCATTGGTGAAAATCAAGTGGCTAACTCTGGGGTCTCTGTAGTTGTCCATAAATTCCAACTTCCTTTTATTGGCCAGATCTTGGAGTTTAGCTGATAGCAGTTCCATCACGAGCACAAATAAATAGGGGGATAAAGGGTCCCCTTGTCGGATACCTCTCTTACTTGAGAAGTATCCTTTCAAGCTTCCATTGATGGCTATCGAGCACATAGGGGATGAGATGCACCACCATATCTAGGCTATAAAGTTCTCTAGAAATTTCACCAACTCCAAGCGATGGATAATTGCCTTCATATAATTGAATCGTAAACCTTCTTCAAATCAACTTTTGCAACACATCTGAGGGGCTTTTCGCTCTATGAAGGTTTCTAACAAGTTCATGGGACAACATTAGGTTGTCTTTGATGGACCCCCCTTAGATGAATGCTGATTGGTTAGGGCTCACTATCTCATTTAGGGTGCCTTTGAGTCTATTGGCTAGAATCTTAGAAATACACTTGTATGTGACATTGTAACATGCTATGGATTTGTATTCTTCTATGGATGTAGGCCTATCAATTTTAGGGACAAAAGTTCTTGATGTAGTATTAACTTCCTTGACCAACTCCCCCCTCTGAAAGTAATACTTGATAGTAGCCACCACATCTCTTTTGACTATGTCCCATGACTTCTAGAAGAAAGTAGTAGAGTATCCATTAGGGCCAGGGGCCATGTCTCCATCCATAAAGAACATAGCTATTCTAATTTCCTCTTCGTTCACAGGTTTGTTCAATTCATTTGCAAAGGCTTCATCGATTTACTTTAGCTGCAACTCATGGTTGTCTTGGAGTTATCAAATTTGATCCCAAACAGATTTTTATAGTACCCAATAATCTTTTGCACCAGGTATTCCTCTTCCTCCACTCAACCTCCATTCCTAGCTTGAATAGAGGATATTATGTTTCTTGCTCTTCTAGCTACCAAAGACTTGTGGAAGAAAGTTGTGTTAGAGTCCCCAAGTTTTAGCCAATTAACTCTAGATTGTTGTTTAGTTCCTGCTTTTTCTCTTCTAGCTATCTCATGGTATCTTTTGGCTATTCTTATCTCTTGTTCAGTAAGCTCCTGATTTAGAAGCTGCTCTTGAACCTTCTTCAGCTACTCAAGGCATTTGTAGAAGCTTTATTGTCTTCCCCAAAATAGTGAGAGCTCTACGACTTTAGAGTAGATTTCAGTCTTTTGATTTTGATGACAACTTTGAACATTGGGTTGCATCTCACTGATTCGTCCCAACTCTTGCCCACTATATCAAGGAAGCTTCTGTCATCAGCCCAGAAATTGAAAAATTGGAAGGATCTCATCCTCGACCTTTTCTCAACTCCGAGAGACATAGACATGGGACTATGGTCTGAAATCCCTAATGGGTGGAATTCAACTTCAAAGCTATCAAAAGATTCTAGCCAACTAATGTTGGTCATAACTTCATAAAATCCTGCTGTTGTCCTATTTATTGCACCATGTTAGATGGCCTCCATTAGCTTTAAGATCCATTAGGCATGTAGTTTGGAGACACTCCTTTAGGTCCTGCACATCAGAGCTCAACACTTTCCTCCCCTTATCTTCTCTCGAGTTGAGGTGATGGACTTGAAATCTCCCATAACCAACCAAGGGCTATTAGTATGGTCTACCATGCATTCCAGTTCTCTCCACACCCTTTTACTTTATTGCTTATCATTATGCCCGTATATCACTATTAGCAAGAACCGGTACCCTTCTTGGTGTTTCCCTTGTAAAGTGATCATTTGGTCGAATTTGAAAACAAGGTTCATATTCTACCCCACCCAAATTCTACCCTTCAAGGTAGTGTTGTTATTTTTTTCCATCTCCCAGTCTGGACACACTCTTTTCGAGAAAGAATCTCTATTGATCTCTCTTACTCTGCTATCCACAATCCCCATAACATCGATATGGTTCTTCTTAATGAAAATCCTCATCTCTTGCTATTTCAGAGGGTCATTGAGCCCTCAAATATTCCAAATGGTGCACTTTATTGGGTAACCTCTATGTGCTCTTCCTCTTCTACCCTTTCTTCCTCTTGCCCTCTACATTCTTGCCTCGTTTATTCATAACTTTTATTGCCTCCTTGATCTGCAATAAGGTTGGCAGTTTTTGAGTTTGCTTCATGGCTCCTTCATCCATTCAGAGTTTGTTAAAGTCCTTGTTACCCCATTTTTGAATCTCAATACTTGTGCCATCCTCTTCCTCCTAAAGCATTAGATATCTATTTGAAGGTAGAGTGTGTAAGGGAAAGTGGTTGTTGTGACTTATGGTGTTGTCCCCCTTTGATTCAGAATCAATTCTCTTTCTTTCTTTGTTTTTATTATTCCCCTCTATCTCATGTGTTTTCTTTCGACTGTTACTATCCTTTGTCTCAGTTTTTTTGATTGATTCCCCAATCACCTTTGCTCTAAACCTTGCTTGAGCTAGTTTCTCTCACTCCATGCTCTACCGGTTGGAGTTACTTCCTCTTCTTATCACACCTCCCTTCCCCCTTTGGTTGCCCTCTTGCCTTGGTCTTATACCTGAATGGTTAGATCTAGTGTTTCGATTGTGTTTTGTGGTGACTGTTGTCCATTCATTCTCTACTCTTAAATCTGATTTTGTCTTAACCAACTTCTCCTATTCAGAATTCAAATCTTGATTGTCTCTCCTAATAGCTGTAGTAGATAGGGTGCAATGTTTTTCTAGGTGCCCAAATGTGCAGCACATTTGACACCTAAGGGGCATACAATAATACTTCATGAAAACTTTAACATGTGCGTTATCCTCCACCTCCATATAAATCTTGTTTGGGATCTTCTTGTTAGCATAGATTTTCACACAGACACTAGCATAAGATAATCTCAGTTGTCCTTCTGTAGCACTATCCATAAATATAGGCTTCCCTATCGAGTTGGTTATGAATCCTACGTTATTAAGGTACCAAAATTGGTTTGGGAGATCATGGAGTTTGATCAGACAGGGATGGAAGCAGATTCCAACTTTTCCAACTCAATTGTGTTTTTCTAATCCTTCAATATCATCAGCCTTCCTGCCACAAACCAAGGACCTTAAAGTAGGGCTTTGGTTTTGTCCTCTTTATCTCCAAACTTAAAAAAATACATTTTGTTATTTCAACATTTCCTCTTGGTTTCCACAGTTTGTTGATAGCATTCTTGAATACAACATATGAGAACTTGTGCCTTAGGAAATGACCTACTGGACTCTCTTTCCATTCATCTTCTCCTTTACGTAGAATTTATTTTGGGCAAGAAATAATCGTCTGGTTGCTCTCAAGAACCTTAGGATGAAAGGTCAGCTTGCCTTGACCTCTAGCTGAAGCTTTTGCATTTGTCCCCTCCAATCTTGCCAAAGATAGGGGTTTTGTCCTGCCCTCATGTCTGGGAGCATTGCCCATAAGAGAGGGGCCTCTCTAATGGAATCAATCCAGGAGCAACCTGCATTCTTTGGGCTTATTCATCTTGTTTGGGCCCCACACTGACCAAATTTCATAATTTTGATCCATCACCTTGGTATGTTGTTAGTTGGGTTTCTGGCACCCCTTCAACAACATCTTGTGAGGTGGTTATTGGAGGCCTACTGGTTTCAATGCCCCTAAAGGGGTTCTCTGTGGATGCCAACCCCCTACTCTTCAATGCATTTCATCGAGTACTCGTTGGGGAAGTCTACCTACTGTTATAACTTCCTTACCCAAAGGCTTCAACAAATTCCTCCTCTCAAGGATTTCTATTGGACTACTTGGAGAATGGCCAAACCCCCCTTCATTTCCCTCCAACATAGCTCTTACTTCTACCAACCCCTCTATTGCTACCTCCTCATCTTGGTTTAAGGTTGACTCCTTCCAAGGTTGTCCAGTGTTGCCTGTCATACCCTAAGTCTTCATTGCCCTCAAACCTACTAATTTGATGTCATAATCTTCAATTGGATTCCTTGTGCTTAATTTTTCAGTTTTCATCTACTTAGTGCCCAATTACAGTTATCTTCTCAGTGTTCCATCCAAATCTACGGTTTGAAATAGGGGTGCAACTTAATTCGGTTCAAACCGAGACCCGAACCAATTCGTGACTTTTGGATTGGGTTGGTTTGGTTTTAACTGACTAACGGTTCGGTTTCGAGTTAAAAGAATTAAAAACCGATAGGTTCGGTTCGGTTTTCGATTCAGGATATGTAAATAACTGAACCAAAATTCTATAAATATTTAAACCCTAACCCTCTCTACTCTCTCTTTCTCTCGTCTCTGGTTCTCTCCGGCTGCAGTAGCGACTGCGACCTTCGACGGTCCGAGCTCCAAAAGGTGCGATCGATCGGTCTCTCCCTCTTTTTTTTTTCTCTCTCTCTCGTCTCGTCTCTGGTTATCTCCGGCTGCGGCTGCGACCCTTCGATGGTGCGATCGGTCGGTCCCTCCCCCCTCTCTCTCTCTCACACACACTCTCTCTGGTTATCTCCGGCTGTGACTGCGGCTGCAACCCTTCGACGGTGCGATCGATCGGTCCTTCCCCCCCTCTCTCACACTTTCTCTCTCTGGTTCTCTCCGGCTGTGGCTGTGACTGCAATCTTGACCTTCGACGGTGCGAGCTCCGATGGTGCAATCGGTCGGTCCCTCTCTCTCTCTCTCTGCGACATACGGCTGCGGACCATGCCTCTTCTCTCTCGTTCGTCTCTGCCACCTGCGGTTGCTGATCGGGGTGTGTGTGTGTGTGTGTGTGTGTGTCTCTCTCTCTCTCTCTCTCTCGTCTTTATCATCTCTGCGACCTATGACTGTCGTCGTGCCACTCTCTCTGTTAAGCTGCAAAACAAATTCAGAGTTCGATCGAAAAAATGAGTGAATCTCTCGACAATCCGTGGAACCGAACCGAACCAAACTGGGTTAAGATCGGTTTGGGATGGTTCGATTTTAGATTAATTCAGTTCGGTTCTGGTTTTCATATAATAGAACCGATGTTGGTCGGTTCGGTTATGATTTTACTCTAAACCGAACCAACCCGAACCAAGTTGCACCCCTAGTTTGAAACATGTATCTTCTCAGTATCTTGCACTTTGAAAATTGAATCTTATTCTCAAGGTATATTTATTGCAGTTTAATGGGCACATGTTAACAAAACGTAGAAAGTGCAGTCTAACTAATAGATTCAGATTTCATACTAACATTATTATTCCTTTGTACGAAACTAATAAGTGGTCCTCTACAGATTGGAACAATCTGTGGAACCGAACCGAACCAAACTGGGGTTAAGATCGGTTTGGGATGGTTCGATTTTAGATTAATTCAGTTCGGTTCTAGTTTTCATATAATAGAACCGATGTTGGTCGGTTCGGTTATGATTTTACTCTAAACCGAACCAACCCGAACCAAGTTGCACCCCTAGTTTGAAACATGTATCTTCTCAGTATCTTGCACTTTGAAAATTGAATCTTATTCTCAAGGTATATTTATTGCAGTTTAATATGTGCCCTTTGGGCACATGTTAACAAAACGTAGAAAGTGCAGTCTAACTAATAGATTCAGATTTCATACTAACATTATTATTCCTTTGTACGAAACTAATAAGTGGTCCTCTACAGATTGGATCTAATAAGATTTGGATCGGATTTGAATGCAATGGATTAGGTCCTTATCAAATATCAATATTTGGATTCAAATCAGATCAATAACAATTAGATCAGATAATGAACAATACATACAAGGGAAATGTTTAGCAACAAACATTTTGGCAAAACATTTTTCAAAAACATGGGTTAGAGGTTTTGGAATGGGCTGAATTTTGGTGAGGATGATCTCTATGGTGAGGAGATCATCATCACCAAAAATCAGCCCATTCCAAACTTCTAACCCCATCAAAAATGGTTTACAAAAATGGACGGTCCATGATTTTTCAACTTGTAAACTGGGGCTAGAAGTTTGGAATGGGCTGATTTTTGATGAGGATGATCTCCTCAACATAGAGATCATCTTAACCAAAAACCAGCCCATTCCAAAACCTCTAACCCATGTTTGAAAAATGTTGAACGGGACCCTACATACAAACATCATATATTTGAATATAAATAAAATTTATTTATATTTTGTAAATGAAAATTGTGAGAAATTGTTCGAATTTTATTATTTATTTTTTATATAAATAAATCTTATTTGCATTTTGTAAATGAAATAGGATTTGATTCGATTTATACCTAATCCAATTGTTATCAGATTTGGATCCTACTATTAAGATTTGATTTAAAAATCGAATCTTATCAAAGTTTGATTCAATTCTTATCAGATTGGTCCTAGGTCAACCCCAATCCAGACCCAATCCATTTGGACGAGTCAATTGTTAAGGTGTTCACACAAGAAAGAAGGCTCATGAGTTTCATGACTCGTGATCAATGAACCAAAGGGACACATGTCATGTTTGGACGGTAAGTTTAATGAGTCAAAGTATGGTCCGTCAATTATGGGTTTTCCACTTAAATGAAATTAGCGATGGAGCCCTAGGAGTCTCTTGTTGATTAAGGTGGCGAGGAAAGAAATAGTTAGAATCCTCGAAATGACAACTTTTATGAACATTTTTTTATGTATTCGTAAGTTCTTGATATTTATGTATGCTCCCTATGGCTCCTATAAAATAGTGTATATTAATATTACTCTTTTATAAAATTGTTTTTATGGAAGAACTCCTTAAGTGAGTTGCAAAGAATGCATGCGGTCTTGATGCGTTATTAGGTATGTGGTTGACATGGTAAGGGCACAGGACCATAAATTATTTTCATCGGGATACACAAGAAAAAGATTTGTGATTCTTTGCCCTTGTCACGTCATCCGCATACCCAACAACTTACCAAGTTGGGTCATTTACTTGGTTAAAAGGAACAAAGCAGGGTAATTATAAAAGCACCCAATTAATTAATAAGGGGATCTCAACCATAGTCGATCTATTTTGTCTTACATGGGTTAAAAGTTTTGGACAATTTACGATTCTTGAACTTGATTTGATGGGGTTAGAAGTTTCAAAATAGGCTGATTTTTGGTGAGGATGATCTCCTCGTCATAGAGCTCATCCTCATCAAAAATCAATTTGTTTTGAAACTTTTAACCCATATAAGACAAAACAATTTGGCTATGATTGAGTTGCCCTTATTAATTCGTGGGGTGCTTTTATAATTACCAACAAAGTATCCTTTTTTTCTCTCCATCTATTCTTCATCTTCATCTCTCCCCTCTTTCTTATTTCTCTTTGTTGTTCTCCCATCTTTTGTTGATGCTTGAACGCGACATTGCTGGATAGATCATCGGCACCTCTTTGTAAATTGGTCAAGAAGAAATGAACGTTGTTACATTGTGATGAACTTAATTCGTAACTTGGTGATCACACCCTCAAAATAAGAACCAAAAAATGAAAAATATAAAAGAATTATCCGATTTGAGGAAAATGGGATCTCCTAGACTAATTCGAGATGGTTAATCTTTTAAGTTAAAAATATTGTAGAACAATTCGATTTAGTACTAAAAATCCTACAAATAATGGTCGATCATAGTGTAAGTAATGGTGCAATTGATTGATTTTGTTTTGAAAGAAAAAAAGGCCCTTGAGGCATGTGCAAAACACATTAGGAAAGTTGGTAATTGTGAATTACATGAATTGTGGGTTAAAAAAATGTGATTAATTTACTTTTCATATAAATATTCAAAAATTGAACTTCCATGTGCATAAATTTTGATTTAGATAAATCAAACAACATTTGTAAAATAATTGAAACACACATCCATGTTGAATGTCTAGTTCTGTGTTTTGTTTTTGTGTCTTTGAAACAAAAAGATTCTAAACAATAGTATAATGATAAAGCATGAAAAAATTTGAAGATGTAATACCCCGAATTTTTAATTCATATCTCGAGAAAATTGAAATAGTCAAAAATTGAGAAAATTTTAAAAGTGGAACTTAGGGTAAAATTTTTGAATTTTTTTTATATTTACTTTTGATAAAATTTGACCTCAAATTCGAGTTGAAAGAAAAATTGCAAAATCCTCAATTTTTGGGTCGAACGAGGTTAAAAAAGTGAATTTTTGTTAGAGTGAGAATTGGTAGAATCTGATCACACCATTAGGTTTACAATGAAAAATTATAGAAAATAGAGTATTCACTTATCAATTTTAAAGTATGAAAAGTTGAATTATCGTAAAAAATGAAATAACTTCAAAAATATCGTATGTGTCCTGATATTTATCATCTAAAGAATTTTTTTAACTTTTTTTTAATTTCATCTTCCCCAACCCGTCAACCAACAACATCCATACATTTTTTTTAAATGTTGGGTTTCAACCAACTTTGAATTTGATTTCGTTGTGAACGGGACTCCGTCTACCGTTAACGAAGAAGAGAAAAGTGTTTGCGACGTCGAACTCTATAAACCCTGTCCATTTCTTTCTTTCTCTCTCTTCTCTTTCTCCATTTTTTTTATCAAGAATTAGTTATACCATACATGGAGGTTTCAACCTTTCAACCTATGATTTCATTCACTTAGAGGACAAATTATTCTCCGTCGTAGAAGAAAAAAAGGACGTCGTCGTCGAGATCTTCGAAAGCATCGGGTCTATTTCAAAAATCAACCATCTTCACGTCAGATTTCTCTCAATTTTCGTGCATGTTCTTCAATTATAATGCCCAAAGAGTGGTAGGGGGTTATGATTTTTACAAGTAATCGTAGATTGCGAAAATGCATTTAGGATTTTTATAAACCTTTCGATTTTATTTCAAAACGTAGAATTTTTATTTTTTATTTCAAATTCATGCGAAATATATGTGTTTGATGTGTTTAATTGTATTTCATAACAAATTATATGTGGATAATACATTTCCATTAGTTTGGTTTTATGTAACTGCTCGAAATTCGTTTTGATCTAATTTTTATAATTTTTTAATTTAAATGATAAAAATAAATTTCAAAGTTTGAAAAATAATTTAATATTCAATGAACTCATATTGAGTTAATGAATATCGAAAAAGGAATGTTATGTTCTAAAAATTGAAAAGTGAAAATATCAAAAAAGGGTAAAAGGGGATGAAATGGTAAAATACAAAAATCACACCCGATGGGTGTTGTTTACATTTACATTGTTGTGTTATGGTGAGCGAATATCCAGTGGTAATTTACTTTTTGTTGCATGTTTATTTAAGATTATGTTAGTGCAAGATGTTGGTTTAATTTCTTTACTATTATTTATTAAGCCTGTTGACCACAATTACATGGTAGGAAATTGAATGTCCATTTTCAATTCTGTAATATTAATTTCATATTTGTTTTCAAAGAAAAATGATATATATATATATATATATGTAACTATTTTGTGAACTGGTGAAGAGCTTGTGAATGCTTGAAGGGATAGTTTGTCATATCATCTAGAGTGATGTATTATCTTGGGCTGTATAGTAGAGACAACCAAACTCATGCATGGTATAAGATGTGTATGAGAGTGAAGTTAAAATTAGAATTCATGTTTATTCCTTTCTATCTTTATTAGTTTATGTGTAATGTAAAGGTGGTCGGTCGTATACGAATGAAGATGTATAATGGGAATCACATGTACGCCTAATAGGCTTAGATGAAGATGGTTAGTTAGTGATCACTAATAGTCTATAGTAGTCGAACGTCTTGACACGTCGAAAAGAAACTCATTGTTCATGGTCACATCAAACGGCCAGTCTGAGCTGAGTAAATGTTCAACTAACTGTGGTAATGCAGTGATTGGCCACAAAATCAGGAACTAAAAATCAGTAAAAGATTGGAATATCATGTCTTGACTGGGAGCAATCTAGTCATACAATCCCAACTCTTTAATTTCACTTCTCCACTATTGAGTATTATGTATATGTTACCAACTAGCGACGTCAGTTCATCTAGGTTGTATGACAGATTTAGGATTGAGTGTTAGGACTATGTTAGAGAGAGGGTATTTTGTAATTCTGTATATATTATTTATTTCTTCGGTACTCTAATCTACCTTACGTTGTTAGATGTATATAGACTTCCATTGTTATTCTATTTTTGTATTATATATAGGATATTATGTATATTATTTATCGGGTGAAACATGTTGAGTGCCTTGGAATGTTAACATAAACAGAGAAAATCATACCGAAATTTTAAGGTGCCACCTAGTGCTTCGAGATTTGACAAGGACTTTGTGTTAGTGTTTCGGGGGTACCACATAAGAATTTATTGGTGATCGAGGCACGGAGAAGTCATCGTTAGGAATGAATCCTCAGTTCTGTCGATCTCAAGGGTCTGGTTTATAATTTTCAACAATCACTGTCTCTACTAACCTTATACTCGAAAATAGCAGATCTACGTTAAACTTGATCAAATCAGACGTTGTACAAACAATAAGGTATTGTCTCAAAAAGAGAATAATAAAGTAGAAATAAAGAAAGAAAGAGATTAGAAAGGTTTTTGTGTGTTTCTTAAACACTAAGGCATGATCTATTTTATTGGCAGTAGGCCCAACGGTCTAAAACAGTCCAACGATCCACTATAATAATGGTAGATATTTTTGGGCCTTAATTGGCTCGTTTCTAAATGTTGGATGATCCAAACGGTTAACACATTAACTCTAATGGTAAAAAAGAACAATGGTTGAGATGAAAAGAAGCAATGGACCTATGGACCTAAGAGTAAAATGGACTGTACAAATTTTTGCAAAAGTGGGTCTTTTATGCGCACCCATGTGAGGCTTAAATCCGATATTTGCACCCCCTTAAACGTGCATCTCATATGCACACACACACTAAGATTTTTCAACGGGTTGGCCCCAAACACAATGATCTACAATCTTCTGGTGCCTTGAGCCCCATGTTCGCGCGAGGCTTACTCTCTTTCTCATTCACATTCAAGTAAGTAAGAGAGTGGAATCCTTTATTAGGTAAACAATACTCTTGTATTTTTTTGATGTAAGATTAAAATTTGGAAGAGTCGTCTCTGGAACTCTCATAATTAAGAAAACAAATGAATCTTTGACTTTCAACTTACATACAAAAGAAAAAATTCATTTAGCTTAGGTTTCACCAATTAAGAAAATATATACACTTTACAAGTAACACTTAAGAGATCTTGAGTTCAAAACTTGTCCCTAATAAATATATAAATAAAATTATGAATTTTACAATGATTCCCCACAGGTTCATATTTAGAAAGAAAAGGAAATGTTGCTAATGCTTGGTGAATATTAGATATCTAATACTGATATCTTTTGGACTTAATCGACACTTAGTATAGATAGAAGGAACTTATAGGGACTTGGTGTAACTAGATTACTTAGATTAAGTTAACTATTATATCATCATATATTTTTTTGAGAACTGATCGAGTTCTTATGATTTTATACTTTTCCACCATGTGTCGAATCTTGGTTCTTTCATGAATACTTTAGAATATTTCCCATAATACTCATAGGAAGCGGCCCTACTCCCTCATTCACGTAGGTAAGTCCACCAAGTGTGTTCTATGACTATTACACGTCAACCAAGAAGACTATGGACTTTATTAAGAACTTTTGTTCATTCTTAACCCGTTATAGTGTAGACACCCCATTTTTGCACTCGCTAGATTAATCAACTCGTCAACCCGATCGCAACAGTTTCCAATGATGGATGTTTATTCCAATGCTTTATTTTGTTACCAGATATGTTTCAGAAATCCGGATGAAGTATCTCGAACTAACAAAACTTTAGAAACCACGCTACGCTAGGAAAATACGATCCTAGAAACATAGAAATCATCATCTTGTAGACCAAAAAGAAGCTTCACGATAAAAATCACTAAAAATGACCAAATTATCAAAATACCCCTAACCTTAAAACATCCTTAGAGCCTACGTTACGCTTAGAAAAATTCATTTAAACACATAAAATAACAAATCGAAACTAAATAAATCATTTCGCCAATTTTCACAAAATTTGATAAAATTATGAAAATGCCCCTCATAAAGTTTACGACCATTTCATACAAAAAACTTCATAAATAACAAAAACCAACATTACCATTGAATTCCTTATGAAAAACTGATTCCAAAACATCTTGGAACATTGAAAAACGATTTAAAACGTAAAAAATCCTTTCCGAGGGCAAAACGATAATTTTACAATTTTAATAATTAAAAATTTTGAAATTAATAAATAAACCATTAAATTATGTAAAGTGAAATATTAATAAAATTAATTTAAAAATTTTAACCAAAAAAATTGATCAATCAGTCTTTCTGGCAAAATTGTTGATGGTTGGTAGGAAATTTATTTAAGGACCCCTCTATCTGGGGGCTCAAAGAATTAAATACATAATAAAAGGGGGTTCTCCAAAAATTAAAGTTAATCAAGTAAGACTAAAGTCAATCAAGTAAGACTAAAGTCAAGATATTAAAAGCCAACTAAGAAAGACTAAAGTCAAAGTATTAAAGTCAATCTCATAAGACTAAAGTCAAAATCCTAAATCAAAACACTAATCTAAACTAATTAAGTCAATTCCTAAGACTAAAGTCAAAACCCTAAATCAAAACCCTAATCTAAACTAATCAAGTCAATCTCATAAGACTAAAGTCAAAACCCTAAATTAAAACCCTAAAGACTAAGTCAATCTCATGAGACCAAAATCAAAACCCTAATTAAAACTCTAAAAGAAACCCTAATTAAACCCTAATGCTTCTAAAAAACTTTATAAATAGGAGCATTCCACACCCTATTTTCGTATCAAAGAAAAAACCCTAGTAAAAGTAGGTGAAGAAGCCTCCACAACCTCCCCAAAACCTTAATTTTGAAGTCCCAACTCCTTACCTAACACCCATGCTTTGATTTTAGCCTAAAAAACACCTAAAAGCCTTTCAAAAACACCCCAAAATCCATAACAAATTCGAAGAATCCAGATCCAAGAAGGAGATACTTGCCTCGGAGATCAGAAATCAGATCCGGAGACAGAACGAAGCAAGGAGTACGGTACAAGGAGCAATTTCACCAGATCTAAGGGAATAGAACCTTTGCGTATCGAAGGTAATATTTCTGTTATATTTTTATCTAGGTTTTGTATTAGCAATGTAGTCTTATTTGGGATAAGTAGAGACCAGCATTGGCCGGGCGGGGTTGGTGCCTAACACCTTCCAACCTCGTAATGTGATCCCCGGATTCAATTTTTCTATAGTAGATTAGTTTTTTATCCATTTTAGAGTCAGTTTGGTTCCTAAACCGTAATAACTAGGTGGCGACTCCCAAACCTCAAGGGTCAAAAGTGGATCCGCGCACCCCGCGGATCGAGGACACTTTCATATAGATAAGCACTATTTAACACCATATGAAAGAGACAAATGATTCATTAACTCTTTTCCTAGTGCTCCACTAATTAGTTTAGTGACTTGTTATTACCCATTGAATCTACTTCTTTGAATCTCTATTCATGTAGATTGGGTTTTCATCACAAACTAATTATTTACATAGGCTTTAATCTCATTCCTCTCGATGACTTACTTATTAACTATCTAGTTAGTGGTTTTGTTAACAAATCTACCAATTTGTTTTTTTACCTCACAAAATCAATAACAATCATTCCATTCATTAAAAATTGCCTGACCACATTATGTCTAAAACCAATGTGTCTACTTTTACCATTATTTATATATATGATTTTTAGCCTTGGCTATAACAACTTGACTATTACAGTGAATAAATATTGATGACATTGGTTTCTCCTATAAGGGAATACCTATCAATAGGTTTCTCAACCATTCAACCTCAGTTCCAACTAATTCTAATGCAATGCACTTTGATTTCATTGTAGATTTAGCCGTACATGTCTGTTTAGATGATTTTCAAGAGACAACTCCTTCACTTAGTATGAAAATATAACCACTAATGGATTTGGATTCATCAAAGTCTAAGATCATTGTATCCTTCTAACACATTTGGAATTCCATTAAAATGTAAGCCTATGTTTATGATTCCTTTAAAATATCTAGGAACTCCCACTAATGTTGTCCAATGATCTCTACTAGGATTAGTAATGAATCTACTTAACACCCCCACAACAGAAGTTATATCTGGATGAATACAGTTCATTAGATATATCAAACTACTTATGATCCTAGCATACTCCTTTTGTGACACACTATCACCTATATTCTTTTTTAACTTCATGTTCGGATCTAAAGTAGTCAAAACATGTACACTCTCAAAGTGCCCAAACTTCTTTAAAATTTTCTTTACATAGTGATTTTGTGATAATACAAATCCTTCTTCTTTTTTGGCTATTTTAATTCTTACCATGACATCAACTTCTCCTAAATCCTTCATCTCAAATTTGGATTTTAAAAAAGATTTAGTATCCTCAACAATTTTCAAATTCTTTCCCAAATTAACATATCATTTACGTACAAACAAAGTATTACACCAGTTTTGCCACTAAATTTTCTATACACACACCTATCACAATCATTAAAGATATATCCACTAGAATTTAGTACAAAATCAAACTTCTCATGACATTTTTTATGTATTTGTTTTAGCCTATATAAGGACTTTACTAATCTATACACTTTTTTCTATTGGCTAGGAATCAAACACCCTTTGAGTTGTTCCATGTAAATTTTTTTCTACTAAATCATTATTTAAGAATGTTGTTTTCACATCCATTTGGTGAATAACTAGTTTGTAAATCGAAACTAAGGTGATTAACACTCTAACATTAGTTATCCTAGTAACTGGAGAATATGTGTCAAAATACTTTATCCCTTCTTTCTATTTAAAGCCTTTGGATACCAACCTCACTTTAAACTTACTTATTGATCCATCTGATCTTAATTTCTTTTTAAATACCCATTTTCATCTAGTAGGTTTGGTGCCCTTAGTTAACTTTACTAATTCCGAAGTATGATTTAACATAATTGACTCTTATTCACTATTAACAGCCTATTTCCAAAAAATAACATCATGAGAGGTTACCCGCTTCTTGATAAGATAATGGATCATCATCCACTAAATAAGTGAAGAAATCATGTCTTAGATTGGTTTTTTTTCTAACTCTTTTACTCCTTCTAGGTTCTATTTCTTTTATAACCTCATGAAGAACTATCTCTTGAGGAAAAGATTCAAGAATTGATGTTTCACCTTCTTCCACTATTTTTCCTTTGTCATTAGAGCTTAAGGAAGTTTTGACTTTCATCTGGAAAATATCCTCAAAAAATTTAGCATCCCTAGCCTTAATAATAATATTGCTTTTTATTTCATTTTTACTAGACTGTAAGGTTAAGAATCTATAGGAAGTGTTATTTTCTGAATATCCTAAGAACACACAATCAATTATTGTACAACCTATTTTTCTCTTTTTGATTTCTGGGAGTCCTATTTTACAAAGACACCCCCATACTTTAAGATGATTCAAATTAGGTGCATAACCTTTCCATAACTCATATGGAGTTTTGCCTAATCTTCTATGAGGTATTCTATTAATTACAAGACAAGCTGTGAGAATTACTTCTCCCCACATGTTAATAGGCAAACCAAAACTTAAAAGAAAAGCATTCAACATCTCTTTTTTCTTTTTGCAATGCCATTTGACTCAGGTGAATATGGAGGAGTCACTTCATGAATAATCCCATTTCGTTCACAAAACTAACTAAGGAAATTTGAATATATTCCCCTATTTTATCGAATCTTAATTTTTTTAATTTTTCTATCTAATTGATTCTCTACTTCATTCTTATACTTAATGAACATAATTTCTATTTCATTCTTACTTCTAAGTAGATAGACTCTTGTGTACCTAGAGTAATCATCTACAAAAGTAATGTAATATTTTTACTTCCTTGTGATTCTAAACTCTTATAGTAACCAAGATCACTATGAATGAGACTAAGAAGTTCTAGATACACTATGGTGTGGTTTGTAAGTGAATTTCGATTGTACATAAATATCACATTTATCTAACTCCTTAGCTTTTAGATTGTGTAAGATAACTAAGTTTTTCAATTTCTTTAGTTTTCCTAAACTAGAGTGTCCTAGTCTAGCATGCCATAAAAAAATTGACTCAACAAGGTAATCAGAAGATGGTGCATTTTCATTCATAACATTGAGTACAAATAATCCACCATTACAATACCCTTTTCCTAGAAATAATCCATTCTTTGTCAGTATACTTTTGTTTGACTAAAAAATAAGTTTAATTCCAGTTTTGTTCAAAAGAGAACCAGACACTAGATTCCTTCTAATGGCGGGATCATGGAGGACATCAGTGAGTGCCAACATCTTCCCAAAAGTCAGCTTGATGGTCATTTTTTCCTTTTCCAGTAACTTGAGATGTCTTCGAGTCTCCTAAGTAAACCACTTCGTCTCCTACAGGATTGTAAGAGATAAACATCTCTATGTTTCTACACATGTGCCTCGTAGCACCAATGTCAACAACCCACTCCTTAGAGTTTTCCACAAGACTGGCCTTTGAGAGAACTACGACTATAATGTCATCCTCTATCTATGTCAGATTCACATGGTTGCCTTTTGATTTTTCCTTGATTTTCCTAAATCTACACTTAGTTGCATGGTGACCAGGTTTACCACATACAAAATAATTACATTTCGACTTTTTAAAGCCAATGGTGTTCTTTGATCTTGGTCCCTCTTTTTTGAGCGTCTTCTTAGACTTGAAACTAAGGGGTTGAGAATCTCCTTCAACGAGATTAACTTTGGTGACAAATTGTTTCTCTTTACCATTTTTTTTTCTCTTTGTCTACTTGTGTTTTCTATGTTGATGTGGACAATGAGGTCTTCAAGGGATTTATATTTCTTTTTCTGCCTCAAATCAATCTTGTTTTCATTCCAACTTTTGAGAAGTTTCTCAATTAAGGATGACACAACAAATTGTTCGGGCAATTTAATGCCTTCATAAGTTAATTCGTGAATGATATTATGAAATTCATTCACTTGGTCCATAATTGATTTTCCATCAATAATTAAAAACTCCAGAAATGTTTTGACTATATATTTTTTTGACACCCGCACTTTCTGTTGCATATTTCTTTTCTAATACTCCCCACAATTCTCTAGAAGTATCATACATACAGTAAATATCCTATAAAGAGTTTATAAGACAAGATAAAATATAATTCCTATAAATCCCATCTAATTTGACCTAGTTTTGCAGATTAGGGTCTATTTCTACAGATTTTTCTCCCTTGAGAACGAACAATACATTTAGGTCTTCAAGGAAGAAGAACATCTTTTGGCTCTATCTCCGATAAAACTTCCCATTAAAGAGTTCTACATTCAACAAATCATGTTTTACATGTTTAAGGTTTGAAATCCATGTTTCAGAGTGTAAAAAAAAGAAAAAAATATAGAAAATTGGTTTTAAGATTATTGAAAATCTGGTTTTGTGTCCTTGAAATAAAAAAGATTCTAGACAATAGTAGAATGAAAAAAACATGAAGAAATTGGAAGAACTTATCGGTAATTGAGGCACAAAGAAACTATTGTCCTTAAAATCAATTTTGCTCCCTTAGGAATGAATCCTCAATGCAGTTGATCTAAGGGGTTTGGTTTCCAAGATTCAACAATCATTGTCTTAGCTAATTGTGTACTCGGAAATAGTAGATTTACATCGAACCCGATTGAATCGAACATTGTATAAATAACAAGATATTGTCTTAGAGAGAGAACACTAGAGTAAAGAAGAAGAGTGAGAGATATTAGAAAGGTTTTTCTATGTTTCTCAAACACTAAGGCACGGTCTATTTTATAGATAGTAGGCCCAATATTCTAAAAGAGCCCAACGTGACATGTTCAAAAATCGTAGATCTGTATGCCTCAAGATACACAACTACACTCCCTCATAAAAAGTGTATCTCAAGGAGTATAAATCTACGGTTCCCGAACATGTCCTATCAGGGGTGTCAATCAAGTATGCCACATGGGTAAGTCAAATTATCATGTTTTTATAGGTAAACTGGACTTGAACTAGGGGTGGCAATGGGTCAGGTCGGGTCGTATTGAGGTAAGGGTATTATGAAAATTTATCATACCCAAACCTGACCCATTTAATAATTGGTTCAAAAACTTAAACCCAAACCCAACCCATTTATAAACAGGTATACCTGATCCAACCTATATATAACCTATTTAATAAAATTATAATCTTTATTGAAAAAAATAAGTTATATTTCCACCACCAAAAATAAAATATCATTACTAAAAATAAAGTCACAATGCACAACCTTAAACTAAGTTCAATGGTGAAAAATAATTTTCTTTTGAACTTCTTTTCAAAGGTAATAGAATTTTGTCCTTTACAACCATATGGCATCTCATCATGTTTTTAGATGCTATAAGGTGATGTGGTCAGAAAACTTTTCATTATTATTATTATTATTGGCTAAGCAAAGTGTATTTCATTATCACATGAGACATACTAGCCTTACTTAGTAAGATCATAAATCTTACTAAGAGTCATTTTGCTCACATGGATCACCATATTAGTAATCAAGCACTACATTCCTCTAGATTTCATTGAAAAAAATAGATTATAAAAATAAAAATAAAAATAAATAAATCACTTAATAAGGAAAGTAATTTTTATTTCCAAACTAAAAGCTTAACCATTAATTATTTGAAAAATATTTTAAAACACCCTCTACATTTTATAGAATTTTAAAAAATATTTTATGAAAAACTTTTAGGAAATTCTAGCAAAAGAATGGGCAATTTAAAAAATTCTAAAATAAGCGTTGATATATTTAAAATTATACTTTAATGATAAAATAACTAAACGTGTCAAAACGGGTTAAGTGGGTTGACGCCCATAACCTAGATCCAACATATTTAATAATAGTGTTAGACAGGTTGATATTATTATGACCCAAATCCAATAATTTTATGTCATTTTCGAGTAACTTGAACTGACAACTTCAGAGTAGTTTGGAATTGCTTTGCAATGTGTCCAACCAACTGAGCTAAGTGTCTAAGCCCAAAACATACATATTTTAACTTTGTAATTCATTTAGAGCCCGTTTGGATACACACAAAAACGTAACTTTTTAACTATTAAAAGTTAAAAAATCTTTTGGATTCATTTTAGAAAACTAATTTTGAAAAGTAAAAATCCTTATTTTTTAAAAAGAAAAAAGAAACTACTTTCTACTTTTTAAAAGTTACTTTCTTCCAAAGCTACGTTCATCCTAGTTACTTTCTACTTTTTATCAAAACAGACTCTTAATCAGATAATAAATGTATGAATAAATGCTTAATACATCTTAATATAGGGTTTTCTTTTTTGAATGCATCCTAATTTTGTAGTGGTAACTTAATATGCAATTATCTTTTCAACTAAATGCCCTTTGTATTAGGAAAATAATTGAAGTACCAAAAATACCCTTGTATATATATGAGATGGGGTTATATGGACTAAAGGACCATCCATCTCTATGGACCACATGTCAATGTGGCATCCAAACCATCGGGTGCCACACATATGTAGAGCATAACATTTTATGAACTCTAAGAAAATAGAATTGAAAAAAGAAATTTTTTCGTCGTTGATTTAAATTTTAAATCTAGGAGTTCAATGATTATCCATTTTTAAACTCTAGATCCAACGTCAAAAAATACTTTTTTAGGGAGGATTTTTTTTTCAAGCCTAATCTAGACGACAAACAAGAGGTTGAGTTGTCATTTGGACCAATGCGGTAGTCTAAGTGGTCCAAATGTGGACCTTGGTCCATGCTCTACAAGGTCCCTTGGTCCATATGTAACCTTTTTCATATATATATATATACACTAGAGTTCATCCGTGTCTACGGCACGAGCATCATTTCTCGTGTTAAGGAAGTAAAAAATGAAAAAAAAAAGTCTGAGTAAGTGGTGATAATTTTCACACGACTTAAAAACGACACGAAATTAGTGGGTTTGTGTCAAGATTAATTGGGTTTGGGTTATTATTGAATTTTTTTAAGGTTAAAGGGATAAAAGATAAAAAATAATAAAACGGGTTAAAAGGGTAATATATATAATAAAGTTATAGGGGTGAAGCGTAAAAGAAATAAAGTGGGTCCCACAAACTACAGCTTGATGGGAGGGTTAAGAGGATAAAAATGAAAAAATAATTGAAAGGGTATTATTAAAGAATTTTGAGGTAAAATGGGCAAAAGATGAAAAATAATCAAATAAGTTAAAAAAATAAAAAAAGAAATGTAAAAAAATTAGATGAGTGAAAATAAAGTTGAGTTGGTAAAGAGAAAAAATAATGAAGTGGTTAAAATGGGTCTATCACAAATGTTTGTGCCTCACAACTATACCAACTCAAGGTTAAAAATTTTAAAAATAAAGTTTGAAGGGCATTATTATAAAATTTGAGACTCTAGCTCAATAGAAGGAATATTATTTAAAAAGTTGAGATTAAAAGGATAAAAGATAAAAAAAATAATAAAATAGATTAAAGAGGTAAAAGAAAAAATATAGTGAAATTAAAGGATGGGCATCCTCTTTCGGGTTAAAGGGGTAAAAGCGAAAAAAAATAAAGTTAAAGATGTATTATTAAAAAAAATAAAGATTAAAAGGGTAAAAAAAGAAAATGTAGTAAAGCTATAGGAGGTGAAGAATAAATGAAATAAAGTAGGTTCTATTAAAAATAGCTTGATGAGAGGTTTAACCCACACAAAATGTAACTAATGAGGTTTGTTTTGGTTGGATTTGTCTTCCACAACAATGTAGTTGATTGGACATTTGTATTACACACAATTGGCCAACTCAACTGTGTTTTATTATTTATTAAAGTTTAACTGTGTCTTACGACACGAACATCCTCTCTTAAGTTAAGGGGGTAAAAGCAAAAAAAATCGAGTTGGAGGAGCATTATTAGAAAAAAAAATGAGATTAAACGGGTAAAAGAAGAAATATAGTAAAGTTAGGGAATGTGAAAAATAAATAAAATAAAGTGGATTCCAATAAACTATAACTTGATGGAAGGGATATTATTAAAAAAAATAAGATTAAAGGGGTAAGAGATGAAAAATAATAAAATAGATTAAATGAGTAAAAGAGAAAATTTCGTGAAGTTAGAGAAAATATAATAAAGTTAGAGGAGGGGGCATCCTCTTTTGGGTTAAGGGGGTAAAAGTGGAAAAAATAGAGTTGGAGGGGTATTATTAAAAAAATTGAGATTAAATAGGTAAATGATGAAAAATAATAAAATGAATTAAATGGAAAGAAGCAAAAATATAATAAAATTAAATGAGGTAAAAAAATAAATGATATAAAGTTGATTCAATGAAATTATAGCTTGATGGGAAGTTTATCCCACAAAACTATTATAAAAAATTTGAGATTAAATGAGTAAAATATGAAAAATAATAATGTGGATTAAAAGGGTAAAAGATGAAATATAGTAAAGTTATGGGAAGTGAAAAATAAATGAAATAAAGTAGGTCACAAAAAACTATAGCTTTATGGATGGGGTTAAAAAAATTGAGATAAAAAAGGTAAAAGATGAAAAATATTAAAGTGGATTAAAAGGGTAAAGGAGAAAATATAGTAAAATTGGAGAAAATGCATCTCCTCTTTGGAGTTAAGGGTTAAAAGTGAAAAATAATAGAGTTGGAGGGGTATTATTAAAAAATTGAGATTAAATGGGTAAAATATGAAAAATAATAAAGTGGATTAAAGGGATATTAGAGAAAATATAGTAAAATTATAGGAGGTAAAGAATAAAGTGGGTCCCATAAGACTATAGCTTGATGAGAGGTTTAACACAAAAACCTGTACATAATGGGAGGTGTGTCTTAGTTGGATTTGTCCTTTACAACATTGTAGATGATTGGACATTTGTGTCACACACAATTGTCTAACTTAATTGTACTTTTTATTATATATTAGAGTTCACTCGTACCAATGACACAATCATCCCCTCTCAGGTTAAGAGGGTAAAAATGAAAAAGTCAAGTTGGAAGGGACTTATTATAAAAAATTTGAGATTAAATGGGTAAAAATGAAAATAATAAAATGAATTAAAGAGGAAATACAATAACGTTAGGGGATGTTAAGAATAAATGAAAGAGTTGTGATTTTCTAACGCCTCCTCTGACATACACCCCATATGTTCCTTGACGTGGCATGGGCTAGAAACATAGATTCTTTCCTTGGGATACACAATTATACATCCCCATAAAATTATGCAATTGTGTTTCTTGAGGAAATACATCTATGGTTCTACCATGTGCCACGTCAGGGAGTGTATGTCTGAGGAGGCGTTAAAAAACCATTATTCTATATGAAATAAAGTTAGTCCAAAGAAACTATAATTTGATGGAAGAGTAGTATTAAAAAAATTATATTAAAAAGGTAAGAGATGGAAAACAATAAAGTGAATTATAGAGATAAAAGATAAAATATAGTAAAATTAGACGAGGGCGTATCCTCTTTTGGGTTAAGCGGGTAAAATAGAAGAAATAGAGTTGGTGGGGCATTATTAAAAACAATTGAGATTGAAGAGGTAAAATATGAAAAATAATAAAGTAAATTAAAGGAGTAGAAGAGAAAATATAGTAAAATTAGAGGATGTGAAGAATAAATAAAATGAAATGGGTCCCATAACACTATAGCTTGATGGGAGGTTTAACCTAAAGTATTATAGTTGATTGGACGTTTGTGTCATACACAACTGTTCCAACTCAATTGTGTTTTATTACATAAATATAACTTTTTATCTAATTGAAAATTATCTAAATGTTGTCGTCTACGTTTTGAAATACAAGAAGATGAGTTTGAATTTGTTTTGCTTCTTTGAGACCTAATTGCAGCACTTTTGAAAGACAAACCACCACCATGTATGGTTGGCTTGGATTTAGTCTTTCAGCTTTGTGGGTAGAAAACTAGCACGAGCATAGCTTAGTGGGCGTTAGTGGTTTGACTTAAATACAAGTATACAAGAAAAATTAGATTTTGAATATTAACCTGTATTGACTTTGGTGAGTCCGGTAAAATGGGGTTAAATCTGGTAGTTTGAATTTGTGGTTTCAGCCTAACTAATGTTAATTCTGGTGACTATGGTGGTGATGTTTAATCTTATATACATCTCTCTTGTGTATTTGATGTTGGATTAAAGCATGGTATCTTTTCAAAAAGAAAAAAAGTTATCTTTCATTTCTTCTTTTTTTATATATAAAATATCTTATTTTTCACAAAGTGATGTCTTTCTACATTGTGAATAAATTCAACTGTAATCCAATGGTTTTTTATTTTTATTTTATTTTATCAATAAGTCTGTTTGTAATGAGTTTAGTAATTTTGTGCTGGTAGGATCCAGTAATTTCCAGTTGCTTTCAGTGTATAGTGTTTTAATGCAAATAAGGGTGGCAATGGGTCGGATAATATCCGTTTACCTGACTCATCCTACCCGAGTTCTTTGGGTATGGGTACAATTTTTTTATCTGATTAAGAATTTGGGTAAATTTATTTGTAATTATTTTTATCCGAATATTTTTAGAATCAGATATGAATATGCGTCTTATCCAACTTGAATATCTGTTTATCCAAGTTTAATGCGATAAATTCACAATAAAATATATGTATGACCCAAAATTAAAATTTTCCACTAGCTTCACAATGATGTATATATCCACTTGGATATCCGCTTAAAATTTGGGTAGAAATCGGATATGGATATCCTATGAAAAAGTCAATAAATAGTTGGATATAGATATCCTTAGCATAAGTGGGTAAAAACTTGGATATGGATAAGTAGATAAAAAGTTGGATAGGGATATGGAAATAGATTCATCTGACCCACACCCGACCCATTTCCAACCCTAAATGCAAACCGATAGATGCTCTAAATACAAAATAGTAATGGTAAGAGGTTGAAGGTTGACTGGAGCGGTGGTCCTAATTCTCCTCCTTTCAAGCACACGCATGCCCATGTTTATAAATTGGTGACTTGTTCTCCGACCTCGGTCTTATATGATAAACTAATAAAAATACCTTAAACCCTGATTTTATCAATAAATTATATGATGACAAGGGCATTAAGATTACTTTTCATTAGTTTATTAGAGAAAACCTAGGTCAGGTAAAACCAAAGTCAAGTCATGAGTTAATAAATATAGAGAGATGTCTCAAATATTTATAAAAGAGTGACGATGAATGCACGCGGTCTTTGATACACGACTGATGTGGCAAAGGCTTAGAATCATAGATCGTTTTCATCAGATACACAAGAAAAGATGTGTGGTTCTATGCCTTTCCCATGTCAGCCGGGCACCTAACCACGCATCAAGACCGCCTGTATTCATGATTATTCTTTATAAAACATAAAAATAAAAAAATTGAGGGTATCTATCAGTTTCAAGAGGGGTGGGGCCATGCTCCTTAATTACTTGTATAGTGGGGCTAGCATTCCTCTAATATAAATCACCTCAACGAAACCACATTTCTAGCTGAGTCTAAGTCAAACTTTCTTATTTGGTACTCGATGGTACACTAATTGATGACAAATGTGACGAACGATACAATAGCTGTCACTGATCTAATTACGTGTCATTTTTTCATTGGTCATATTCATTAATATAGTACCAAAAAGCCAATGAACAGAGACACGTCTCCTTCTACCACATGCTGTTGTCTTCCATATTCCACACGTTAGTTCTGTTCCACACTACAATTCAACACCTCCGAATGAAAGGGGCGACTGAATTCAATTGACTCCGCAATCTCCTCTCAACTATTAATGAGGTAAAGTTTGAATATAAGTTTGGGTGAATTACACGCTTTGACTCCTATGATTTGGCATAATTTCATAATGATCACCTAACATTTTGACAATTGCACTAACCTCTCTTTTCAGTTTGGTGTTAAAATTCAAATGTTATTTTACTATTTTTACCCTCTTATTTTAATTTTTTAATTTTATTTTTTTATATAAAAGAATAAATTTTAACACTATAAAAATGTTTTCTGTGAGCGTTAACACTCTCATGCACGAGGGATATTTTTTTGTTTTAATAAAAATATGGACATTTTACCAAATAATTTCATAGGTTTAGGTTTATTGTAAAATCAGGTCAAATTATTTTTTTTTTCTAAATATGCGAAAAGGTAGAAATGCTACAGTAACACATGAATTGACTAAAATGCCTTTTTATTAATTTTTCAATATTTCAAATTCCTTCCTTGTCTTCAACAGCCTAGATCGAACCAAAGAGGGTGAAGAATCCTATCTTTCTTCATTTCTCTTCACTACATTTGATACCTTAGATTGTTTGGAATTTCCTCAAGAAACGAAGAAGAAGATGGTGTAATCAAATTTTTATCACGTTCTATCAAACCCTAATCTTGTATTTTCCCTTAATCATAAGTTCCAATATTTTCCATGCAAGAGTTCTTTCTCTTTTCTAATTTTTCAAACAAAATACCAAGATCAATTGTGTTCTGAACCAAACGAAATTCGTTGCTCCATTTTTCTAGCTTCTTTCGTATTTTGATTGAAGATGCGTTGCAGACGAAATCGAGGTTCAATAATTTATAACTATACGTTGAGATTTTATGTACCCAACATATAAAATTGTCGAACTTTGATATACCAATATTAATCTGAAATTTGTAGAAATTCTTTTTAAAAATCTGTTGAATACATTTCTATCACTATGGTTTAGACTCCACAAATATAATTATTTTGCTAAACATCAATTTTGAATACCTATTTTTTTTATAATAAAAATTAGTTACCTATTCATCATTTCTTTGTAATTTTCTCTATGTAGCTTATAAAAAATATGTTGAATCCCTATTGTTTGGACCATTAGATCTAATTTTCTTTTGTTAAAGTGATTCAAATCCAAAGTTGATTTGTATTGATCAATTTTAGGGACTGGGTGAAATATGGATGAAAAGCGTATGTATGTGTTTTGGTCATGCAACGAACCAGTACATTTTGCACCAAATTGTTCAAAATAAAATTGATGTTCTTTATGCCATTTTGTCATTCGGGGAGACTTGTAATAAGGGTCGTCCATATAAAAAATGTCTGAATGATTATGGTTATTATATGTTCACCAACATATTAGAGAAGGTGAGTCATCAACAAATGACTGAGGTGAAGGGTAAAAAAACAGACCAGACATTACCGTCGACGAATTATACCTTTTCCAAGAAACAACACATGTGGCTTCATCTAAAAATGTGATGATCATGTTTTTTGCTACATTTACGGGGCATTGTGAATAACTTTTTATAATGTTGTATCCAAGAAGAACATATGTAATAACATATTAAGACGAAGAACTATGTTTCTTGTGTTTGTTAATCCGAGCACAAATGAATCTCATTGTAAATTTGGATAAATTTATTATTACATATGGGCTCCTTTCTACTGAATATGAAAAAATTTAGAGAGCTGCTATTTTCCACTTTTACTTATTACACCCCAATATCTTAAATTATTTATCACCCCAATTAAAAGATTAAAACACCACGATTCACATTAGTATCTAATTGAATTATAGTATTATTGTGTCTAATTAAATATTGGGATTATTGACAAGATTTCAAAATTCGTGATCACGTATAGAATTGTTTTTGTGACTGAATCCTAAAATTGAGTTGTTTTAAAAAAGCACATTGTTTTAAAAAAATTCACATTAATACAATCAGTCTAATGGGTCAAGTGTGAGAATTATTTTCATGTGGCCTATTGACCTACATATTTTTTTGGGTATTTGACTTGCACAAGAATTATATTAATTAAAGATGCGCCAATAACAATAGAAATATCCCAATAAGTGAAGAGGAATCGTACTAAAAGAGGAACTTTAAGCCCTCTATTCTCATCTATTTACGTGGACCAGTATCCTCATAATGGTTAATTGATTATAACGATTTGAAGAGCACAAGAGAGTTTTCAATTGAGGTGATTTCCGTCAACCACTAAGGCCCTTGGTTGAAACAATACATAGAGAGGGAATTGAAGGTAAGTTTGGAATTGAAGGATGTGGATCATTGGTTCACACTATTTGGGGATTGACATATGTACTAGGCCAAACACAGGGATAACGAAAGACACATCTCCAACAAATCAATTCATCAGTTTATTATGTCACAAAGTAAGTGCACCTAACTTCAATATCTAGAAGCATGTATAAGATTCTTGAGATATGTGTGATTCTTGATCTTGAAAATATTATGAAATTAATGTTATGTGGAAAAGATTTAGAATAGGTTAAATCTCGCAGTGGCATCTGTGAATTTCTTAATCATTTTACACTTCGGTGTATATGGTGTCAAATGTCTGTGCGACTACATGTTTGAAAAACTTATTGAAGTTTTGTTTATATGTTGGTAAGGTGGGATTTTGAATTCCCAAGGAGTATGGGTTTTACTATGACTACATCCACTTTCAAGTTAGGTCAAGGTGTTATTGAAAAGAATAGATGAGCTTTGTTTATATCATTGTGAGGGCTTCAAAACGATATAGCCAAAGCTAGCATTTTAAAGATAAAACATTATGGAGTGTATATTTGAAATTTTTATAGCACTCTTATTAGTAAAATACTTAGAAAACCATACATTCTCATATATACATGATGCAAATAGTACAACATTAATTCAACAAGACGTTATTGATTTTGTTGTGCTACGTGCGGCAATTTTGATGAATAATACGAAAGAGAAAAACAAGAAAAAAATAAAAATAAACACATAAATTTAACGTGGTTTGGCGATGTGCATACATTCACAAAAACGAGAAACAAAATTTTCACTATATGTCAAATTAGGGTTACATCATAAGAATTTATAATAAACCCTAGTCGTACAATAGGTATTAGAAAATTTCAATAATACCCCTGTACTATACTGCGGCGTCGTTGCTTCATGCCGGCATCTGCCTATATTCATTATAAACGTGTTCCATTCAATATGAGCCACATACATCAATAGATTTTCCAGTTGAAAAAATTAGGAAATTCAGATAGTGATAAAAAAAGAACTACTATTGACACCTAAAAACGCCCTCAGGGCAAATCCACAAGTAAACACGGATCCTGATATTTTTGAGTCATCACCTATTTTAGGTCTAGGAATCATAAAATAACTCTGAATGGAAGCCGGCTCGGTCTACTATAAAACAATGGGTAAGGGGTTAGATTACGGGTTTCAGAAAATTTCAGGCATCGAACCCGTCTATTCGAGATGATTGATCTTTACTGCGATCCAAGACTATTCTATTGTCAATGAGAGAAAATTAAAGTCAAATTATGATAAAAAGTCAAACCTAGAATCAAGTAGGAAACTACAATTAAAGTCAAAATCAAGGGTCAAATTGAAATGCTAAGTCAAAGTCAAAACTAAATGTCAAATAATAAAAAAATAAAAAATACCTAAATAAATTATTATTCAAAATTAAGCCAAGTCAACTAGAAAATAATTAACGGATAAAATAAAGAATAAAAGAAAAAAAAAATTGGTCTTTGTTTGTTGTGGTCAAGCTTGTTATCAGGTTGCCTATGTACCCCATAAACTTTGGGATCAGACCAAATATAGTTCAAAAATTTGGTGAGTTGACTCATTGAATTAGAAACCCTTTTATTATTATTATTTTTTTAAATCTTTTCTTTTCATTTTGTTTTCTTTTTATTTTTGAAATATTTTGAATTGAGTTAATTTGATTAAAATTAAAAAACATACCATGAAAATCGATTGTCGGGGCTCCTTCGAAACCTCCCAAATGAGTTAAGTGAACTCAAACACGAAAACCGAGGTTGATGGGGTTTGTTTAGATGGGCTTAAACTGAAGTGAAGAGGTGCTATGAGGGGTGTTATGGGGCTACTATGGGCACGAAGAGAGGGTTCTTGCTATGGGCGCAAAGAGAGATCTATGATAGGATTACTATAGGCGTGAAAAGAGTGGACGGGGCTGTTGTTTCTGATGTTAAAAACGAGTGGGGGTAGGGACTTTGGGGACGCAAAACGTAATGAGGCTATGGTGAAGGTATTTGGGAGGAAAAAAATGAAGGTGATGATGGGTAGGTTCAGTGAAGAAGATGGAATGGGAGGGCTGCTGTGCGTGGAGAAGAAGGAGCTGCACAGAGGTCGATCGGGTTTAAAGAAGAGGATAAAGGAAGAGAAAAAAAAAATTGATGAAGATGGTAAGGGTTTGAATGGCAGCAAAACGAAGGTGGTAAGGATGTTTTAGAGGATGAAAACGAAGGTGATGAAGGGTAGGTTTGGGAGTGATGAGAGCATTGATCTGAGATGGAAAACGTGGCATGGTGGTGTTGGTTGAAGAAGGCGAATGGAGGGGTGGTGATGGCATGAAGAGGATGAAGAAGGAATGTCCTCCTTTCTTTCTTCTCTTCCCCCTTTTTTTTGTTTTCCTTTTCTTTAAAATTTCCTTCCTATATTTTTTTTCTTCTTCCTCTGAAGGGGTGAATGGCTCAGTTTTATAGAGGGGAGGTAGAGTCGCATTGGGACTCCCTTTCTTGGCTCAACCTCACAGAGGTTTGAGTCTCTCTCTCTCTCACGATTTGGTTCTCGGCGGAACATGCATGGGGCTCCTTGCATGTTTCTATTATGTGGGTGATGATCCTACGGATCTCACTCATTTTGCATCACTTCCTTCCCCTACTTTATTGGTCCGATGGATGGTTGATTGGTTTGCGATTAGGGTGATTGAATGATTTGAAGCTTTGATTGATTCAAATTTTACCAGAGATGAATTTTTTAGTTAGATTGGATGATTTCAAATTCGTCGAATTTCAATTTTAATTCGTTGCTTAGTTTCGAATCCCAATCGAAATTGATGATTGGTTTGATCATTTTCTATTTTTATTGATCAGATTAATTCGACAATGGACTTTGACTAATTTGATTGGTCGATTCTTTTACTTGGATTAATTGATTAGTGTAAAATTTTCGAAATTTCAAATTGATTATGTGAATGGTTAAATTTTTTAAATCGATTGGTTGATTAGATTTTCACGTTAATTGATTAAATTTTATCATTTTCATATGATCAAGGATTGATGTTCCACATGTGAGAAATTTGTCATTTTATGTGAGAGATTGTTATTTCATATGAGAAAATTTGATCTTCCTAAACACGGGATCTCTAAATTTTCTCGATGTATGTAAATATTGTCAAAAGTTTATTTTCAGTCATGTTTTCCTTGAAATCGAGGTTTCTAAGTAGAGGTCATCGTCAATGGGTATTTTGATCATTTTTACAATTCTTCGTAGACTTCTCTATTTTTATCGATTTTAGTTTCGTTAGACTAAAATCACATTCCGAGAATAATAAAGTACTTTTCAAGACATTCCGGAAATGTGGGATTTGCGAGAGGTATTTTCATCATTTTGTCAGTTTTTATGAATTTTGATGAACGGTTTCGTTTAGTCATAATGTGATTATTTTTAAGTTTAAATATTGCATTTTCTTAGCATTGTGAGGTTTCTATGTCATCGAAACATGTAACGATCCTAAGCGTATGTACTTTTTATGCCGAGTATAAATGATGCAATCCTAAACATGTGTAATTTGTAAGTTGTGCGTTCTGAGGAGAGAGAAAATAGGGTAGGTCAAGGACTTCTCACAAGATTTTGACTCTTCGCACATATTATGCATTCATTATTAGGGATCCACAATAATTAGATGACAATTGTCGAATCAGATAATCACAAAAATGGGTTATCTATAGATATCCCTCTTTGTTCGAGAGTGTAAGTAAACTAGATAACAAATCTATTTAGTAGATATTGTAAAATTTGAATGCTAAAGTCAATGACATTCCATTTTGTGGTCTGATTTAACAATTTTTCAGGGTATCTAGATATTTGAAGATAAGGCTCTCTCCGAACTAAAAATGTTAGATCTTGGAGCGTGAGTTCTTGTTGACGGGAAATGATAAAAACATATTAAACCTTAATAAGATTAAAGCAAAGTGCAGTGTTTGTTTGTGTAGTGCTTTGAGCATTGATCGAATCTTCGAGTGTAAACTCTTCTCGATTAAAAGTGTAAGATCCTGGAGCGTTAAAACTCTCGTTGACAAAATGAGATAAAACATCAATAAAACTCGAGAAATTTTTTGTAAAGAGTACGTGTATGTAGTGAATGCATGTAATGATAAAAGGATATGAACAGAGTCTCAGTTTCTTCGAACTCTGGATGATGAAACCTCAGTATCTTCATGCTGCAGCTCAATAAAGTCTTGAAATGATTGTACGTTGATTAATTGGAGCCACGGTATTGTTGAGCTCAAAAAAATTGAAAGAGTTGTGATATTTTGAACTCAGAATGATTGGATGAAGTCATAGTAACTTTGGACTTGAAAAATGGTTAGATGAAACCGCGAATCTTTGGACTCAAGATCGAAACCATGATATTTTCAAGCTTGAATTTATAAGAACTTCATTAAATCCTATTTGAGCACACATTCTAAGGCTCGAAAAGTTAGAGTTTCTTTTCTCGATTTAGAAATCATGAGGGCCATGTTTCTCAGGTTGGGGTTTGTAGGAGCTTCATTAAAACCTACTTAAACTCACAGTCTAGGGTTCGAAAAGTTGGAGTTTCTTTTCTCGAACTCATGAGGGCCACATTTCTTGGGCTAGGGTTTGTAGGAACTTAATTAAAAATTTACTTGAAATTATATTTGAGGGTTTGAAAAGTTGGATGCCTTAGAGATCTCATACTAATGAGCTTGATTTTGAAAATATATGAAAACCCTGGAGGATTCATATCAAAATTTTCAAAAAATTGGTTATCTTAGAGGTCTTACACCAATGAGTTTGATTTTTGAAAATAAATAGAAACCTTAGAGAATTCATACCAGAATTTTCGAAAAGTCGGATGCCTTAGAGGTCTTACATCAATGAGTTTGTTTTTTGAAAATAAATGAAAACATTAAAAGATTCATACCAAAATTTTCGAAGAGTTTGATTTTGAAAATAAATGGAAATCCTAGAGGATTCACATCAAAATTTTCAAAAAGTTTGATTTTGAAAATAAATGGAAACCTTAGAGGATTCATACCAAAATTTTCAAAATGTTAGATGCCTTAAAAATCTCACACCAACTAATTTTCTTTTTTAGAGTTACGATGTTATCGAACTCAGATCAGTTGGGCATTGATATTGACTTATCATGCATCTGGATTCATAACTAGCCTTGGCTTACCAAACTTTTAGATTTTTTAGTAAACTTATTTTTGATCATGTGATTAGGAGTGGAATTTCTGAATCATGGTGATTGTTCGAAAAATACTTAATTTAAGGTTGACTTCTAAACGGAGCTTTACTACAAAGTTGATGAACTGAATTACTTGGAAAGTATGGATGATTGGCTCCAACCCTGGCTCATCCGGTCCCCTAGACGGACATAAGTCCAAAAACCCCCATTATCAAAAAACAAAAAACAAAAACAAAAAATAAAATTTTGTTACAAAAATACGAACTATTAATATTGAAGACTGAAAATTCATAATCGGTCCAGTCCCATTAAGTTGGAGTGAGTTAAACTTCATAAGGTAGCAAATATTTCTGTATATTAAAATATTATGTGATGATGATAAGGTTGTAGTGGACCCGGTTATGATAATATTGGAATGGGCATTATCTCTTATCAATATGCACCATTGTCGGGGCTGGGGTTGGTGTTGGCAAAAGAACAACGGTGGAGGTTCCACACCAACAAAAAGACAAATATATTAAAGAAATAAAAAAACAAAAATTAGTTTGAAACTTATTCCTTTATTCTCATTTTAAGATGTCGACTGAGATGACTTGGTACCTGGTATTTGAGGCAATTTTAATGGTCCACCACATTCATTCCTCTGATATTTTGAATATATATATTAGTAGATTAATAATTCGCGGAATCAACTGTGTTTTTCATTACAAATCTACCTTATATTAAGAAAAATTATAATTATACTAATTATTTAAATGAACTTAAATCAGTTTTTTTATTATTTATTATTATTGGAGAAAAGATGAAATTTACAAAAGGTAGACCAAAGAATAGTAAGTACTTAGGATCAGCCAAAGTGCCAAACAGTATGAATCTTGCAACCCATCATTTAAATGGCTCCACCTTAATTACAGTTTTAATTGGGTATCTCCTTGGATTAATGAATTTAGGTGTGGGACCAATCAAAACAGATGATCACAGAAAGTGTAATTTGGTCATATCGTTGAATTCGATTGTAATATAATTGAACTCGACTGTAATTTATTTCGAATTCAACCGAATTTATTTAACTAAATAAATTTTTTATATTAAAAGTCCTTGATATAAATGGTGTAGTTATCTCGTGTTATTGACGTCAAAGATTTTTTGAACTCAAAATATGGTATGTATGGTATATTTTTTTGTTTTTTTTATCAATTGAAATTTTAGATTTTATTTTGTTGTTGCTTATTTATTTTTTAGGTAAAATGACTTAAAGGATTCTCACATAAGGGTTTCTTTCTAAATAGTCCTTAAGTTTTACGCGTTAGCTTGACAAGAAATTTAGTAAACTTTTTCCTTCTTAATGGTCCCTTGTAATATTGAGTTCACAATTTTTACTATCGAACTCGACGCTTTTTTATTAAGCATAGATTTCTCATTTTTTTTACTGTTGAACTTACCGCTATTTACTATCGAGCTCACCATTTTTATTTATTGTCAAACTCGACACTTTTTTAATTACTGTCAAGCTCACCATTTGTTTAAATAAAAAGTGGTGAACTCGATACTGGTAAAACCCACCCATTTTTAATATACGTAAAATTCAACTAAAAACTTGAGATAACTACTTGTTTAAATGATTTTAACCCAAAAGAACCATTATTGATCGATTTTCAATCAAAAACTAAGAAAAAGAGTGAAAAATATCCTAGTTTTTTTTTTCATACATCTTCAAAATGTTTGAAAAAAACCCCTTGAAAATGGCTTCTTCTTATTTCTTTAATCCTTTTTGACAGAATGAAATCTCTGAAACTTGATTGAGATGTCAAAAATCTAATTTTTGGATGAAAATGATGAGTTCAAATGATTAGGACATTAAATCTTGAGAAATGTGGGAGATGAGGTCCAATGATCATTTAGAAAGAAAAACTTTTACTGAATGTCTTGCTAAGCAACCATTGAAAACTTTGGGACTATTGACAAAGAATCCCTCTATGAGGATCATTTAAGTAATTTTTCCTATTTTTTATCAATACTGTAAGGGAAAGGAAAACTCCGCTCGAGTATTGGTAATCTTATAAAAAAATTAGGGTTTAATTGAAGAACAAATCGAGGCATTTAAAGGTACATGCTTTGGTAAATTATACGATTTGAAGATAATGAAGATAATACAACTACAGATGCTTATTACTATCTTAATGGAAAAACATCAACCAATTTTGACATTTTCTTTTGGCGACGAAGATTTAAAGATTTCCCTGGTAGATGTTACTATTATATTAGGATTGAGATGTGTGATAGATAAGGAGGTTGTAGTCTGATCACTTGAAAATAATAAGAAGATCATTAAGCAAACATATTTCCTCATTTCTAAGAAGATTCTTACCAAGAATGTTTCCGTTTCATTGGAGACTCCAGGGATTTCCAGTGGTGATTTTTTGAAGTTGAGTCTTCTCTATGTTATCGGTATTTTTTTACTACCAACTAGCAATGATGCAATCTTGCTAATATACATTGAGCTTGTCAAAGATTTGGACGCTTTCAATGAATATCCTTGGGGAATGGCGGTGTACAAAGAGTTGGCACAAGCCATGATAAAACTTGGAGAAGTGGTTGATAGGACTACGTATAATATATACAGATGCACATATGTCCAACAAGTAAAAATTGTTAACCATTGTATTTAAATATTTGATTTCGTTAATTAATTCAAACTATTAAATATATTTTGTAAAGTGATAGACATGGACATTTTGAGCATATTTTAACCCCGAAGATAGAAAATATAGTTAATAAGGATTTGTGGTCTAGATATTTAAAATGGGAATCCGTAACATATTTGTGGAATAAGACTGTTGACGGTAATTTGAAAGAATGCAAGGTAAAAATATATATTTATTTATAATAAAATTATTTTATTGTACAAATTTTTAATGGAATTTAAAATATTGGACACATGTTGTGAGAAATTTGAAGTTGACAAAAAGTGAGAAGAAAAAAAAAATTGTTAAGGATGTTTTGAATTTAGGTACAATTCAAATTGATGAGGAATTAATTAAGACATACGATCCTCCAAAACATGTCAAGACATATCAGCTAAGTAGGAGTGCAACTTATTTACATTAATGTGTTAGTTCAACTTATTTAAATTAATTTGTTCATCATTTTTTATAAATTCTTATAATTTGTATTTGTAGAAGGCACAAGGGAAAGAAGATGAACCAAGACAGGTGAAAAAATTAAAATCTTCTACAGATGGAATAAAAATACATATATGAGACAAAGAAGAAGAAAAGCAAAGGGAAAGTGAAGGAAGTTCAGGAGAAGAGTGGTAGTGGGAGTGGTAATGAGATAGTGAGGGGAAATGGTATAGGGAGGGAGAGGAGAAGGGGAAGTGGGAAGGATAATTTAGAAGGTTGTGGAGAAGAGTGTTGAAGAGGATATTTTGGAAATGATGGTTCAAGGGGGATGTTGTGGAAAAGAGGGTTCAAGAGGAGGTTGATGAGAGTAGGAAGGATAAAAAGATGAGAAAGAACAAAATTAACGATGGTGAGTAGGTGAAGAGACTCAAAACTTATTCAACGAGGGACCTCATAAAACTTATAGTAAGTCTTCAAAAAAAATGGAGTGCGTGATTCGATCTTTAAAGAACTTCTTAAGTGTTCATCAATTTTTGCTCTTTGGGGCGAAATTGGTTATGCCCTTAATTACGAGAGTAACATGCGAAACTTGAAAAAAAGGATTGAGGAACTCGCAAGGAAGAGGAATCACATAGAATGATTGATGGAAACAGCTTGGCGAAGAGGAAATTCGATCAAAGAGGTTGAAGCTTGGATTAACCAGGTGGACACCTTCAGTGATGGTGAATTTTTACGATTGAATGATGAAGCCGAATTGATCAATAGTTGGTCCAAAGGGTGGTGGCGTTGCACTCGTTATCAGCTTGACAAAGAAGCGACATCGTATACTAGATCCAGAGTAAAGGAGAAAGCTTTGGTAGCGCTGCTAATGTATCAGAACCGGTACCTCCTCAAAGTATAGAATCAATTCTCGTGAGAGATTTTCAGGATTTGGCATCCAGAAGATCTGTTATGAAGCAAATCATCGAGGCATTGAAGGATAAGAAAATCAAGGTAGTCGGGGTATATGGGATGTTAGGTGTAGGCAAGACTACTTTGATCAAAGAATTAAGGAAACAATTGAAAACATAATAGGTCTTTTACAAGGTTTTGTCTCAATTCTCAGACTTGCTTAAGATTCAAGATCAAATAGCAGAGGAATTTGTTAAGACTCTTTGATTGGAGATTAACCACCCAAAAACCAGAATTTTATTATTGAACTCCCTTCAAGGATTACAATAGAATCTTTATATATAAAACAATAAACAGAGTTCTACTTTGATTGAACTTCCTAAACAGACTTCTATTTTGATTGAACATCTTAAACAAACAATGAATAAAATTAGGACTTTCTAATAAGCAACTTCCTAAATTAGGACACTCTAGTAACAGTACATTCTAAATATATCGGTTTCCTAACATCTGACCCCCCATGAAACACAGTTTGTCCTCAAACCGAAAAATCTGGAAAGCGAGCACTGAAAACATGACAATCTTCTCAAGTAACCTCCTCCATGAGCTATCGAGTGACAACACGATTGTTCCGCTTGAATAAACCACAATCAAGAATTTTCTCAGGTACCCAATCAGAAACATCAATAAGAATTTGTAAGTTTGGATCGGAAGTAACGTTGGCACCTAACTTCAGCTTCAAAGCAGAGACATGAAAAACTGGGTGGATTCGACACCCCACAGGAAGTTCAACTTATAGGCAACAAGACCAATCTTAGTAGTAATTCGAAAAGGCTCATTAAAGCAAGGTGAGAATTTTGAAACGAAGCAGCTGTGGACTGGCGATATGTTGCAATTGTAAGTAGACCCAATCATTGATCTCAAAACTACGCTCAGTACCATCTGTATACAATTTCATATGAGCTTGAGCCTCTTGAAAATGATCCTTTAAAAGTTGGAGAGCACGATCACGATCCCATAAGGTAATATCAACCACATGAATGTTAATAGAATCAAGAAGGTAAGTTGAGATGGAGGGCGGCAGGTGACTATACACAGCCTGGAAAGGGGTCATCTTAATTGTAGAATGATAGTTGGTGTTGAACCACCATTCGGCCCAGGTAACCAACGTGTCCAAGCAAAAGGTTTTTGACCTGTGAAACAATGAAGGTAACAATCCAAGGTGCGATTGGTAATTTCGGTTTAACCGTATGTTTGGGGATGACAGGCTGAACTACGACACAATTGGATGTCTTGCAGTGCAAAAAATGCTTCCCAAAAGTTACTTTAAAAAATGGGGTTGCAATCACTGACAGTGGTATAAGGCATCCCATGCAAACGAACAATGTCCCGTACAAAAACATCAGCAACAGTAGTTGTAGTTTAAGGATGCGAGAGGGCAGCAAAATGGGCATATTTCGATGAACGATCGACAACCACCAAAATAGTAGTCTACCCATTGGAAAAGGACAACCCATCAATAAAATCTACCCAAACATCATCTGGGACTGGCAAGGGATTAATTAAGAAGACCAGGAGGTGAGATAGCTTCCGCCTTATTTTGCTGACAGATATTACATTGAGCTAGGCCTGTCAATGGATATGTATCTGATCGGATAGTACTATATCCGATTTCGAATCCGAAAAAAAAACAATACTATCCGAATTCGAATTCAAATCCGATCGGATATACCTAACAAACATTCGAATTCGAATCCGAAAAATATATCGGATATCTGATAATATCCGATCCGAAAAAAAATCCAGAAAAATACCTTCGTCCTCAATCTGTCGGAGTTCGCACAGTCGAAACCTTCCTCCGAAAAATCACTCCGACTGATTCGGATTGGGGGCCGGAGAAGATGTGTCGGAATTCGCACAGTCGAAACTCGAAACCCATAGATTTCCTCCTAAAAAATCACTTCGACTGGTTCGAATCAGATCGGAGAGAGAGAGAGAGTGTGTGTGTGTGTGTGTGTGTGTGTGAATATGTACCTGTATTCTCGTCGGCCGGAGAAGACGTGTCAGAGTTCGCACAGTCAAAACTCGAAACCCATAGATTTTCTTCTAAAACATACTTCGATTGGTTTGAATCAAATCAGAGAGAGAGAGGTACCTGATACTCACAGGCCGGAAAAGACGGTGTTACAAAGTTCTATCGTTCCGTCGACTAGTTCTTCTTGTTTTAGCCTTTAAGGTGGTTAGAGAAGATAAGTTTTAAAAGTAAAGTTTGGTTGTATAACACGAATACGCATCATCATATATATACATATGTAAACATTTTGTTGTAAAACATAAATACGTAATATATATTATATCAGACCGGATATTATCGAATCGGATATCGCAAAATCCGAATTTGTATCCGAAACGCATTCGAATTTTAAAATACATCCGAACCCGAATCCGAATCCAATATCCGAAAATTTCGGATAATATCCAATTTTTCGAATTCGAATTCGGATTTCAGCTATCCATTGACACCCCTACATTGAGCAACATACGATTTAATTGCTACCTTCACTAATGTTGCAGTCGTTTGTAACTATGCAAGAAACCAAAATGACTGCCGGTTGGAGTAGCATGAAATTCATGTAGCAGTTTCGAACACCAATCAGAAGAAGGAACAACCACAATACAACCTTTATAGCGTAGGATGCCATCAACATATGAATAGTACTTAAGAGAGGAGGAATTTTGAATGGCCGTAATGATAGTATTCATAGAAGCATCAGAATGACACTCCCGAACAATATCCTGAATGCCAAAAAAACAGGTCAAGAAAGAGCAAAGACGTGAGAAGATTTAGAAACTTGAGATAAACCATCTGCAAAATTTTGAATGGCCGTAATGATAGTCTCAATGGAAGAAAGACATTGCTCCAAAAAATACTTAAGACTCCGATGATCTATATAAATTTGAAAGTGGCGGGCCAATAAGTAATTGGTCAGGGCCTAGAAAGTTAATTCTACGGCCCTATTTATAGAAATTTTAAAATTAAAAAATGCATAAAATCCCCTAAATAGACATAATACGCTGATAGTCCATAATTATTATTGTTTTTTATTGAATTGTAAATTTTGGACTAATTATGATTATTTACGTGTAATAGGCTAAAATCGCAAAAGACAAAATGATCAACCAGGATGAATGAAGAGGTGTATTGTAATCCACGACCCAGGACAAATTTTTTGTAGACACCCCATTTTTGCACTCACCTAATTAATCAACTCGTCAACTCGAATGCAACGGTTCCCAATGATGGATGATTATTCCATTGCTATATTTTGTTACTAGAGATGTTTCAGAAATTCAGATGAGGTATCTCGAACTGATAAAACTATATAAACCACACTACGCTAGGCAAATATAACCCCAAAAACATAGAAATCATCATCTTGATGATAAAAAGAAGTTTTACGATAAAAATTACTAAAAAATGACCAAATTATCGAAATACCCCTAACCTCAAAATATCCCTAGAGCCTACATTACGCTTAAGAAAATCCTTTCACATAGATAAAATAATAAATCGAAATCAAATAAACCATTTCGCCAATTTTTACAAAATTCGACAAAATTACGAAAATGCCCCTCATAAAGTTCACAATCATTTTGCACAAAAAATTTCATAAATGACACAAACCAATATTCCCATTGAATTCCCTACGAAAAATCGATTCCAAAACATCCTGAAACATTGAAAAACGACTTAAAACGCAGAAAGTCTTCTTCAAGGGCAAAACGATAATTTTACAATTTTAATAATTAAAAATTCTAAAATTAATAATTAAAATATTAATTAATGTAAAGTGAAATCATAATTAAAATTAAAGTCAATCAAGTAAGACTAAAGTCAAAATCTTAAAGTCAATCAAGTAAGACTAGAAGTGAAAATCTTAAAGTCAATCAAGTGAGACTAAAAGTCAATACCCTAATAGAATTCTAATTAAACATTAATTCTATTTAAAGAAATTTTAATTAAACTATAACTTTACCTAAAATAATTCTAATTAAATTATAACTCTATTTAAAATAATTCTAATTAAACATTAACTCTATTTAAAATAATTTTAATTAAACACTAACTCTATCAAAACAAGCACTTAAAAAATCTATAATTAAGGGTCCCTATAACCTATTTTCGTATAAAAAAATAAATCCTAAAAAAAGTAGATCAAAAAGTTTCCCTACCATCCTATAAACCCTAATGTTGAAACTCCAACTCCTTACCTAACATCCATACCCCAACTAGAAACCCTTCAAAAATACCCAGAAATCTATAAAAAAATTAGAAATATTTAGATCTAAGAAGGAGGTACTTCGTTTTGGAAGTCTGAAGCAAATTCGGTGACAGAACGAAGCGAGGAGTATTATACGAGGAGCTGTTCTATCAGATCTGAGGGAATAAAACCGTAGCGTTGCAAAGGTAAATATTTTTATTATTTAGGTATTTTTCGCAATATAATCATTTTTGGGAATTAGTAGAGACCGGTGTTTGCCGGGCGGGGTTGGTGCCTAATACCTTCCAACCCCGTAATGTGATCCCCTGACTCAGTATTTTTTTTAGTAGATTGGTTTTTTTTTTATCCGTAATAATTAGATGGCGACTCCCAAACCTTAAAGTCAAAAGTAGATCCGCACACCCGCGGATCGAGGGCGCTTTCAGTTGTAGACCAAGATTCAGGTCAATTAAACCCACAAGCACCACAGTGCCACGATACCCTTGGGCGGTGCAGTGATGTTGGTGATTTTTTCCTCGAGATTCGTATATTAGTAAGCTGGTGTGATTCATATCGAAACGAATTAGGTTTGACTTTTTGTAAAATACGAAAGTAATCTGGATTCAAGATAAACCTTAATCTGACCTCTATAAATAAGAGGCCAGAATATATATCAAAAGGGAAAAAAAATAAAAATAAAGAGAAGAATAATCTTCCAACATTCTCTCTCTTTTATTAGTTTATAGTTTTTAAGTTAGTTTTTGGGAAAGTTCTGTAAACAGAAGGATTACTCTACCAGATTCAAGTCAAGATTAATAAAGATATTTTCTTTTTCTTCCCTAATCTCTTATTTTTTTTATTTCTATTTTGTTTTTACTGTTATTGATATGATTTGTGGCTAGATCTCCGTTAGAGAGGTCAATGAAACCCAAACAAGATCATCTTGGATAGTTATTTATTTTGATTGTGTGTGAATGTTTTAATATGCTTAATTAGATATTAAATATTTTATCTTTGATTTTGTTTTATTAAATATTATCATAGAATTTTGAGATTAATATTTAGATTAATAGATTTCATCTTCTGATTCAATAACAGTAGCTTTGTTAATTAGATTGAGATAATAAGAAATAAATAACTTGATGAGGTGAATTGTTTTAGTGAATTTGACTAATCTAGTTTTATATCGTGAATCACATTCCTATTTATTTTAGATTAGTTTTAATTTAAGTTTCTTAAATACTTTGGACCTGAGTAACTGTTTTAAGTCAAAAGAAATTTCTTGACCAACGTTGTCTCTGTAGATCGATCCTTAATTGCCAAGGTTTTATATATTTTTTTCTATTATTTTTATTGATAATCTACACAATAAACAAATTGGCGTTACTACTAGGGACAACAGTTTGATCTAATTTATTTTTTACAACTTTTCTTATTTTTTGCTGAATCCGAATTTTAATTTTTAAAATGTTTAAAAAAAATTTCATTCTAATTCTAAGTTTGTTAGAAGAACACAAAAAAAATTAATTGCAGAAATATCAAAGTTTGACCACGACACCTATAGCACCTTAGGCAACGTGGTGAATCCTCGAGATATGCACATATGATTTTTTGTAAAAATTTCTACACCAATTGAATTATTTAATTTGCAAAAATTTGTCTTCGGATTTGTCTGTTGTTTTCATGACGAGGAGTTAAAACGAAGTGTTCATTGAATTTTTTATCGGTCATCCAGATCAAATTCTTCATCAAGAAGCATCATCAATTTCTTTCTTTTATCTTCTTTTCAAGATTAAACTAGTAAGATTTTATTTTAGTTTTAAACAATTTTTAATTTTTCCAAGAAGGTTCGGAGTGTAATAATTTTAGGGAAGGACGACAGTAGGACGCAACTATCTCGGCTCCTTGGGAAATTAGTGTCAGTGGCCCGAGTCGATTCAACTAGTTTAATGGGAAGTAAGACTCGTTCTCCCCACGAAACTACTACCAATGGGTTTTTTTTATTGATTTTGGGTGAATAAATTGCATACTTTGGATTGAATTTAGTAAAAAGGGTACCTTTACAAGGATGGCACAATAAGATAAGATAAGAATTTCATTATCGATTTCTTGTTCTAATAGGAAATTAAATTTACAATCAGTTAAAAATTAATTAAAATCTAAATAGACTTGGCTTTAGGTCTCATCGAGCTCAATAAGCAAAACTAGTTTAAGTTGCACCAATTGCACTTCTTGATTAAGGTCAGTGCCTAAGCAAAATCCTACCCCACCGTACATTGTTATATGAGGGAGATAGACTACGTCAATTCTATATGAGAAGGTGATTTAAGAGCGCCCTTGCTCAGCATTGTGTGTCACCTCTCATCTAGGGATTGAACTAGTTAACTTTGATTTCAGATAACTGGGTTGGAAGCTTAGAGTATCCCTTTGAAATAATTAGTTAAGAGTTGTCTAAAGTTAGGTACCCTACCTAGGTCTAGTCTTTTCTTTGTCTGTGATTTTTGGATTACCTGTGTGTGCATCTTTGATAGGCAAAATTAGAGATATAAATTTCACTTTAGGGAGATCAAATAGAATTTATGTCATCATCGTGTTTAGGAGAGAATCATGAATCACGTACGTTTTGTGTGATAATTATGGTCATTCTCCAGAGTGTTTTCTGAGTCTGCCCATGCTTCGTGCTATGTAGACCAATATGCTTTATTATCAAAATTCTTATTGGATATTAACACGTAGTTCGTTCGATTAATCATACCACAAAGATAATTAGTTTCCCTCGGATACCATACCTAAACAGAATGAGTTTACTTAATATAGTCACTTTGATAACCATGAGAATTTATATATGCACGATACCTCGACGATGAATCAAATCATAATTCCCCAACAATTCTACGATTTTCAACAATTCTTCAAATATAGAGTTGCAGAGTCAAAGTTAGCATCCAATCACTCATATTTGTCATCTCCATCATCTTCATCATTAGAGTCCTTGATGACTAAGTTGTCAAATCAATAACAACTCCTCCAACAACAACAACAGAACATTGGTCAAGCCTTAGTCAAAATGAAAACTCAATTGAGTCATCTAACAATATCTTTAGACGAAGGAAAAGTTGATCAATTCAAAAATGAGGGTATCACAATTCTAGAAAATTCATTATTCTTTCAAAATACTCTTAACGACCAAACCACTTTTGTAAGGAATTCGATGATTGTCTATCAATGACTGATTACCCTTTATCAATTGAAGTTCAAATACAAATCAATGAGATTACAATTCTAACCATAGAGATAATGAAAGTCCAACTAGGTCAGCTAACTTTGCCCGTAGAAGAAAGAGAGAATGATCAATTTTTAAATGAGATAGCCTCTGAGAGTCAATGTATGTTTCAAATTCTCAATGAGCAAGATAATTGTGCATGTATGACTAAGAAAATTGTTCTACCATCAAACGAAAATATTGTCCAAAAGGAATCAGGAAAAAACTCTGAATTGTTAATCACAACAATTCCTAAAAATCTGACCACTACCAAGTGTGGAACCTCTTTGGAGGTTAGTAAGACAGATTAAACTTCGTATCCCATCCAACTAATAGTTTCACAAGATTAGAAAGACCTTGGTTGTCTTACAATTCTCATTTTCTTCAGGAACACGATGGTTAAAAATTGCCTAAAAAAGATGATGATTGAGAACATATGTAGGATGTTGATTATTTCACGAAATACTTTTCAAGTTATCCGAATGATACAAATCCGTCTAATTAACATCTGGGGTAGAAAATCAATCGATGTATCCATCAAATTAGATATTAGGAAAATCCCTAGGGATTAGACTTTTTGATAGGTCCAATTGAAGACGTTAAACTTAGTACTTTTTGGAGGCAACCTAGTCTTTTTATTTTTTTTAGGATGAGTAGTGTACTTAGGATTTTTTTGTTTTCTTATAATTATAGTCTTCCATGTAAGAACTTAGTTTCCCTTCTTTCTCTCAATTTGAACTTACCAAAAAGGGGTATAAGGGTTGAAAATTTCAATAATTTTTCTTAAAATAAATTCTTGGGATTTTGCAAAGGAGAAAATTTATTTTCCTGAAACAATGTTCACTTAAAAAACCTCCAAACCCTAATATCTTTCTCCCCAATTACCACATGGTTATAGATCCGTAGGGGTTGAGTTCAACAAATCAGTACTAAAGGATGAGCGTACATTAAGCACCGATTTTGAGGAATTTCTTGGCTCGAGTAGGTCCCTCAGTAAGGGAATTGACAGGCTTTTGGGAAATTGTTTAGGGGTCTCAAAAAGGTCAACCAACGATACAAAAATCTATAGATTGGTCAGCAATTGTTGCTTGAGCAATAGAGACAAATGTTGGCCTATATTGAGGAACAGAAGGCACGTGCGAGTGTCCGGGCCGCTAGAAGTTCAAATTCATATTAGAATGTTTTTAATTTCTTAGTTGAATTGTTTTTCAATTCTTAGGTAGGATTTCATTTATGCAAAACTATTTAAAAAATTATCCTTATTATAACTCTCAATCTTTTCAGTTCAATTGTAACAATATTTTACAATTTAATGTCAAATCCGTATCAGGTGTGATCTACCATTTATTTATATTTCCTTATTTCTTGTATATTGAGGTCTATATTTTATTTAGGTTTGAAGGTATTGGGTTAGCTTGCATTGCATATTTTTCTTCACAATTGCATTATTATTCCTTTTCATATTTTTTTAAAAAATTCAAAAAAATGTTTAACATTTTTAAAATAATTTCTTTAAAATCTGTGTATGTACTTTTTACATATGAATTTCAAATCTCAGTTTCATGTCATAAATTTTTTATCACTAGTCCTTTTTATTATTCCTTACTAGAAAAACATAAAAATATCACTTTGAAAAATTCATGTCACTTCTGATTTCAACTACTTGAAAAATTAGATTTAATGGAACAAGAGTTAACCCTCTTCTTTGTCTAGAGTATTAGGGAAAACCTAGTCTAGTGAATTATGACTTTCTTGTCCTTTAGTTGGCTGGTTAGAAGAAAAACAGAACTAGAGTTAGTATAACTTGAACAACAATCATAAGATTAGGCTGGGTGTAGACACCTCATTTTTGCACTCACCTGATTAATTAACTCGTCAACCCGATTGCGACAGTTTCCAATGATGGATGATTAACTCGTCAACTAGATATGTTTTAGAAATTCGGATGAGGTATCTCAAACTAACAAAAATTGTAGAAACCACGCTACGCTAGGAAAATATAACCCCAAAAACATATAAATCATCATTTTGTAGACAAAAAAAAGCTTTACGAAAAAATCACTAAAAAATAATCAAATTACCAAATATCCTAACATCAAAACATCCTTAGAGCCCCCCTTATGCTTAGAAAAATCCTTTCGAACCATAAAATAACAAAGTGAAACCAAATAAACCATTTCACCAATTTTCACCAAATTTGATAAAATTACGAAAATTCCCCTCATAGGGTTCACAATCATTTCATGTCAAAAAATCCATAAATAACACAAACCCATAATTCCATTGAATTCCTTACGAAAAATCGATTCTAAAACATCGAAAAACGACTTGAAACACAAAATCCTCTTCGAGGATAAAATAGTAATTTTTTCATTTTTACAATTTGAATTTCAAAATTAATAAATAAAATTTTAATTAAAGTAAAGTGAAACCTTAATAAAATTAATTTAAAAATCTGAACCAAGAAAATTTATTAATCAAGCTTTAAAGCAAAATTGTTGATGGTTGCCCACTTATTTAAGTAGAGCCCCTTGATATTTATTGAAAAATTCTTCTATCTAGGGTCCAAATAATTAAAGATATAATTAGGGGGTTTCCCACAAAAATTAAAAATATATTCTTTCATGGTACGCAAGAATTAAAAATCTAATTTAAAAATACCAAGTCAATCTCATAAGACTTAAGTCAAAACCCTAATTAAACAACCTTATCTTATCTAAAAGGAGACCTAGTCAAACCAAAATTCTTCCAAAAAACTCTATAAATATAGAGCCTTCACAACCTAATTTCGAAGGTCAAAATAAACCCTAGAAAAAGTAGGTTAAAAAGTCTCTCTAACCGACCCCAAACCTTGATTTTGAAGCCCTAACTCCCTATTTATCATCCAAACCCTAAGTTTTGTAGAAAAACTTTCAAAAAATCTTCAAACAATATCCAGAAATCCATCAAAAAATTTAGAAAATACTCAAATCTAAGAAGGAGGTACTTCATCTTGAAAATCTGAAGTAGATCGAGTGACAAAAATAAAGCGAGGTGTATTTTATGAGGAGCCATTCTACCAATTCTGAGGGAACAAATCATTGCGATCATCGTATAGGTATATTTTTATTCTATTTGTTTGATTATTTTTTTTAGGCCTTTTAGCAATATAATCCTTTTTTGGAAAATAGTAGAGACCGGCGTTTGCTGGGCGGGGTTGGTGCCTAACACCTTCCAACCCCGTAACGTGATCCTCGAACCATAGTTTCTTTTTATTCATAGATTAGTTGTTTTTATCTGTTAGAGTTAATGCTCAGTTCCTAGACTATAATAACTAGGTGGCGACTCCCAAATCTCAAAAATCAAAAGTGGATCCGTACACCCCACGGATCGAGGGCGCTTTCAGTGGCGACTCTAGTGGGCATTATTAAGGATCAGACTTGAAAAGCCCCAAGTATGGGAAGCATTGTCAGAACGACCTAGTTTTTTATTTTATTTTTAGTTGTTTGTCTATTTATTTATTTTTATTTTTTATCATTCTTTTTGGCTCGATTATTGATTACTTGTTTGAATGGTGAATATTTTTATTTTAGCACATTTTTTATAGTTCAATCTCGGGTAACTCGGAATGACCCTAAATAACGCATGATTTCAAGAGGGTAATGATATGAAATAATGATTGTTAACCCATTTTTTTATCTAGTTTATTTTATATTTTTTTGGTTGTATTATCTTTTCTTGGCATTATTTGGATTGATTTTAGGTATGTTATTTTAGAGTATCACTTTTTATGATTCAATCTAGGCTCATTTTGGGATGACTCTAAACAATGAAATATTCAAATTGCATATAAATTGAAGACGGAATTATGGTGGTTGGGATGAGGATCCATAGAGTTTTTTTAAAAAAATTTTTTTGATGAAAATCATTTTTTTTTAGCACGTCAATATATGGGTGATAGGTTGTGAAAATAAATTATTTGTGAGTGATGTACTAAGAAAATAAAAAAATTACTTTTTTTTAATGTTGTTTGTGATGAGGAGAGAATTCCAAGAAAAAAATCGCAAAAAAAAAAATAAATAAAAAGTATTTTTTTGTGTAGTGTGTCGTTAGTAGAAAATAATTTTTTTATTTTTCATCTTCTTCTCAAATAAACTATTTGTGAGTGATGCGCTAAGAAACAAAAAAAAAATATTTTTTAATGTTGTTCGTGATGAGTAGAAGATTCCAATAAAAAATCACAAAAAAATAAAAATAAATATTTGTATGAGTGGTGTGCCGTTAGTAAAAAATGATTTTTTATTTTTCATCTTCTTCTCAAATAAATTATTTGTGAGTGATGTGCTAAGAAATAAAAAATTACTTTTTTTTAATGCTGTTTGTGATGCGGAGAGGATTCCAATAAAAAAAATAAAAAAAAAAAAAAAAAAACAATTTGCTTCTAAAAAAAAAAAAAAAGGCATCATGCCTTATCTCAACGATTATCATCTTATCCTCGATTCAATATTCAATAAAATCTCAATTTATTTTGGATCGTCCAAAGTAACTCTTGATTGGAGCATAGAGAAAGAGTCATTTTGTTTTTAGTTCATTTTGAAAAAAAAAATAATAAAAAAAAATTTTCTTGTGCCGATTTAATCGATTGGCCTATGATTGATTATTTTTGTGCCATAATTTTTGCCTATTTGACGTGCCATAATCTTAATTGAGATATGTGTTTGACGTGTTTATTTTGATCCTAATGTTGATGTGATGGGATCGGGTTGGTATTTGTCTTGATTAATATTCAAGTGATATCAATATCGTAATAGTATGATTAGGCCTATGGGCCCATTTGTTTGAAAATGCCATGGGCACACCCCACCCTATTTTGCACACACTACTAGCACGTTTATTTTATTGTATTGCATACTTGCATGTCTCTTATAACCAACGTGGCACTAGTGTGTGGCCCAACCTCCTCGGAGATGCGACGTCATTCATAAAAATCACAACTCCAGTCACATACCTTAGGGTATATAAAACTGGGGCATCAGTACCATTCGATTAGGTGACACTGAAAGGTATATTAATGCACCCAAGTTGGAGCAACCTAAGCCTTTGTCCTATTGTAAGCCATAAAGTCACATGTCTTGATCGCCAACCCTAGACTCGTACCTATACAGTACATCAAAGGTAATCTAAGTTCACCAATTGCACTTCTTGGTCAAAACCAGTACGTAAGCGAGATCATGCCCCGATGTACTACGATACTAGGGGGATAGACTACGTATATTCTAGAAGAGATGTGATTTAAGAATGCCCTTGCTCAGCATCGTGCACCACCTCTCAATTGGGGATTAAACTAATTAGTTTTGACTTCAGATATTTGAGTTGGAGTCTTAGACTATTACTTATATGGTATATCAACCCAAGTCACCACGTACCGTCTGATTAAGTACGCTCGAAAGGTATATAGGTGCACTTGGGCAAGGGTGGTCAAATAAATTGCATTGCACGTAGTGAACTTAGAGTCTAGAAACCTCCCTATAGGTCACGACTCCAGCTTATCATGGGTATTCCCAGGTTGCATTTTTGAAAATGGACTTTACAAATGTTGATATCAGGAAGTTACAGTTTTGTTCTTAAGATTATCAAACTTTTTGTTTAATCTGATTCAAAGCTATTATATCAATGGGTGCACCAACCCAATAAAGAATCCATTTTAAATGTGGTAATGATCCAGTCCATCTCGGTCCAACAATCATGATGGGTCGAACCATTCAAATCAAAATGGTATTCAAACATTTTTCTATTTCAGGTCCCGACCTACTTTAAAAGAATAAAAATATTTTCCAAAAGAAAATAAAATGAAGGAAAAATAATTTACAAAAGATCTATTTTTTGCATGGACCTTGAAAAAATTTTGAAATACGTTTTTCTAAAGATAAAAGATTTTTACAAAAAATCTATTTTTGCATGGACTTTGAAAAATTATTAAAATATATTTTTTTTAAAAAGAAATGAGTTGCGAAAAAAAAATCAGATTTGTGAAAGTTTTTAATTAATGAAAATATTATTTGTCAATAATTTTTAAAATTACAATAAAATTATTTTCCTTTTAAAATAATAATTGCATGAATGAATTGTTTAATGAATTAGTGTACATAATTCAATAAAATCTCAGGATTCATTAAAATGTTATCAAGGGGGTAACCCTAGAATTGATTAAATTCACCTTCAATGATGTTTAAGGGTTATCATTGTACCTAAGCTCAATCGTTCACCGTTTTACTAGGGTCAGTAGTCTGGTCAGTTAGAATGAATGTCAACACCAAGTGAATCGTCAGAAATGACTCAAAATCTTTCAAAATTACACAGTTGTTCCGTGAAAATCACAGTACTTCAATTCTGTCGATCGTAAGCAATGTCTCAGTCCTCAGTCTTAATCAAGCCCATTGTGGGTAGTTGTCTTGAGTTTTCATGAGTCATTTGGATTAGTTCGAGTTCTTTTTTTCGACAAGGTCATGTCTTCTTTAAATCGAGTCTACTCTTTTCCTGTTGAATCGAGTTAGTTTGTCGAGTTTATAGAGGTATTTGTCACCCCATCTGAATTTGATTGGATAAATGAAATTTTTGAATATCTCGAGTGCATTAACGGGTTAACTACTAATCTGGCTTCAATGATAGATTTCTCTCCTGAACAAGAAGATTAGAGTCGGGCTCATCCTTTAATCGAGAAAGCAAAGGTTATTGACCTCGGAATAGAAAATAATTCCTAGAGAAATTCAAATAGAAACTATCCTATCCCTAAAGGAATACGAAGGGATAATGAATTTACTTAGAAATTTCAAAAGACCTGTTCGCGTGATCCGATGAGGATATGTTAGGTGCAAGCTTGGATGTTATCTAATATGGAATAGATACTCACTCGATGGAATGGAAATACCAATGAGATCAAAGAAGATGTTACAAAACATGTCAATGTTGCCCTCACTGCATCTTAAGTTGTACAGTTTATCAAAGCAAATGCCATAAGTCGATATAGGGTACTTTTGGAATTAGTCTCTGATGATGGGTCACACTTCAAAGCCGAGATTATTACTCTATGTTCAAAGTTCAAGATTCGGCATCATCTCCCTACCATCATCAGATTAATGGAATGGTTGAAGTAGCTAATAAGAGTATCAAAATAGTTATCGTAAAAATATGTTAATCGCACTAATATTAATTAGAGAAGTTACCATTCACACTGGGGGCACATCGTATTTCAATACAGTTTTCCACTGAAATCACTCCCTATTCTTTAGTGTATGATATGGAAGCAGTTTTACCTGTTGAAATGAAAACTCCATCCCTCAGGGTTTTGTTGGAAAGTCAGTTATTAGAAGCGGATTGGACTCGTCAATGGTATGAGAAATTAAATTTGATCGAAGAAAAATGACTAAGAGCTTTGAACCACGTGCAGGCCTATTGAAGAAGAGTCGCCTATGTATTTGACAAGAAGATCAAGGCCCGACACTTGCAAGTCGGAGATTTAATACTTAAAAAAAATCAGACGCCTATCTTTGACCCCCAGAAGGAAGTTCAAACTTAATTGGGGAAGTCCGTTCATCATCAAAGAAATATTACCTGGAAAAACTATTAGATTTCAAGATTATGATGGAATTGAACTACCAGAATCAATAAACCTTGACCAGATCAAACGGTACTACATTTAAGGAAGCCATCTTCGACTGAATCAATATCCTGTTTCCAGTTCAATATTTCTTTTCTCAATCCCTTTGCAGTCTTTTTCAAAAGGAAAATACATTTTTCGTTCTCAACTTGATCACCCAACCTAGTAGAGGGAAAAATTCGAATCATGTTTCGGTCTGATCCCAAAATTCTAGGGTACGTTGGCAACCTGAGAAGTTACTTCATGTCCGACCACATCAAAATAAAAAATAGATTCTCCCACAAAGAAAAAAAATTCAAAAGAAAAAAAAATATCTTCAAAATGGGGAAGAAAATTCAAAGCAAATGAAAGCGCCCTCGATCCGTGGGGTGTGCAGATCCGCTTTTGACCCTTGAGGTTTTGGAGTCGCCACCTAGTTATTACGGTCTAGGAACCGATCAATGACTCTAAATAGATAAAGAATTAATCTAGAACAGAAAAAACTGAATTCGGGGATCATGTTACGGGGTTGAAAGGTGTTAGGCACCAACCCCGCCCGGCCGAAGTCGGTCTCCTAACTTCCCAAATAAATTACATTGTGAAAAAACCTAGATAATAATAATAAATAAATAAAATTAAGAGATTATACCTTTCCGATAGCAAATATTTTATTCCCTCAGATTTGACAAAAATTGCTCCTTGTACTGTACTCCTTGCTTCGTTCTGTCTCCTGATTTGATTCCTGATCTCCGAGGTAAGGTATCTCTACTTTCTTGGATCTGAATTCTTCAAGTTTTTTGTAGATTTTGGGATGTTTTGGAGGGCTTTTAGGTGTTCTTTAGGCTAAAATCAAAGGAGGGATGTTAGGTAAGGAGTTGGGACTCCAAAACTAGGATTTATGGGAGGCTAGGGGGCTTTTGGACCTACTTCTCTTAGGGTTTATGATTTGATACGAAAATAAGGTGTGAGCACATCTATTTATAGATTTTTTTAGGGGTTGATTTTGATAGTGTTAGTGTTTAATTAGAGTTCTTTTAATTAGAGTTGTGTTTTAGTTAAAATTGTTTTAGGTAGAGTTGTGTTTTAATTAGAATTGTTTTAGGTGGAGTCGTATTTTAATTAGAACTCTATTAGATAGAGTTATTATTTAATTAGAACTCTATTATGATTTTGACTTTTGGTTTTATTTGTTTGACTTTTAATATTTTGACTTTAATCTTAATTAATTGACTTTTAATATCTTTACTTCAGTCTTGCTTAATTGACTTTAATTTTGACTTCAGTCTTGCTTGATTGACTTTAATACCTTGACTTCAGTCTTGCTTGATTGGCTTTAAATTTTTGGAGAACCCCCCTCTATTATATCTTTAATTCTTTGGACCCCTAAATGGAGTGATCCTTAAAGAAATATCTCACGAACTCTCAACAATTTTACTTGAAAGTCCGATTGATCAATTTTTTTAATTCAAAATTTTAAATTAATTTCATCAATGTTTCACTTTAATTATTTAATGTTTTATTTATTAATTTCAAAAATTTTAATTATGAAAATTGTGAAATTATCGTTTTGCCCCCGGAGATGACTTTTCACATTTTAAGTCGATTTTTTATATTCTAAGATGTTTTAGAATCGATTTTTCGTAAGGAATTCAATGGAAATATTGGTTTGTGTCATTTATGAAAATTTTTGTGTGAAATGGTCATGAACTTTATGAGGGGTATTTTCATAATTTTGTTAAATTTTGTGAAAATTGGCGAAATGATTTATTTGATTTCGATTTATTATTTTATGTGTTTTAATGAGTTTTCCTAATCGTAACATACGCTCTAGGGTTGTTTTGATGGTAGGGGTATTTTGGTAATTTGGTAATTTTTAATGATTTTTATCGTGAAACTTCTTTTTGGTCTACAAGATGATGATTTCTATGTTTCTAGAGTCGTATGTTCCTAGCGTAGTGTGGTTTCTATAGTTTTGTTAGTTCGAGATACCTCATTCGGATTTCTGAAACACATCCATCATTGGGAATACACATCCGGTAACAAAATAAAGCAATGGAATACACATCCATCATTGGGAATCATTGCGATCGGGTTGACGAGTTGATTAATCAGGCGAGTGCAAAAATGGGGTGTCTACAGATGCCCCTCTTTGGCAGAGGGTTGAAGCAAACTAGATAGCAAATCTATTTTGGTAGATAGTGCGATATCTGAATGCCAAAGCTAGTGACAGTTCATTTTGCAGCATGATTTAGCAATTCGTCGGAGTGTTCGGATCCTTGAGGGTAAAGCTCTCCCCGAATTAAAAGATTGTCAGGTCATTGAACATGGGCTCTCACTGACAGTGCCAGATCCTTGAATTTTTGAGAATTCTCCCTGACTAAAAGAACAAATGTGCAAGTGTGTGCACTGTGTGAAATTGAGTAAAATCTGAGTAAAACAAAACTTGAGAAAATTTGAATGATATTTGAGACAAATCTGAGCAAAAGTTGGGAGAAAGTTAAATGTCCTACTCTACCTACTCTAGGTGAAAGAGTAATGAATTTATATTTTTTTGAGAGTCTTATTCTACCTACTCAGAATGAAAGAGTAATGCACTAAATTTTTTTTTTTAGGAAATTCTACTCTTACCCAGAGTGAAAGAGTAATGAACTATTTTTTTTTTTTGGAAGTTCTACTCTACCTACTAGGAGTGAAAGAGTAATGAACTAAGCTTTTTAGAAGTCCTACTCTACCTGCCTAGGGTGAAAGAGTAATGAACTAATTTTTTTTGGGAAGTTCTACTCTACTTACTCGAAGTGAAAGAGTAATGAACTAATTTTTTAGGAGTCCTACTCTACCTGTCCAGGGTGAAAGAATAATGAAATAATTTTTTTTTTAGAAAGTTCTACTCTACCTACTTGGAGTGAAAGAGTAATGAACTAAATTTTTTTTTGGGAAGTTTTACTCTACCTACCCGGAGTGAAAGAGTAATGAACTATTTTTTTTTTTTTGAAGTTCTACTCTACCTACTCGGAGTGAAAGAGTAATGAACTAAGCTTTTTAGAAGTCCTACTCTACCTGCCTAGGGTGAAAAGTAATGAACTAATTTTTTTGGGAAGTTCTACTCTACCTACTCGGAGTGAAAGAGTAATGAACTAATTTTTTAGGAGTCCTACTCTACCTGCCCAGGGTGAAAGAGTAATGAACTAATTTTTTTTTTTTTGGAAAGTTCTAGTCTACCTACTCGGAGTGAAAGAGTAATGAACTAAGCTTTTTGAGAGTCCTACTCTACCTGCCCAGCGTGGAAGAGTAATGAACTAATTATTTTGGGAAGTTCTACTCTACCTACTCAAAGTGAAAGAGTAATGAACCAATTGTTTTAGGAGTCCTACTCTACCTGCCTAGGGTGAAAAAATAATGAACTAAGCTTTTTGAGAGTCCTATTCTACCTGCCCAGGGTGAAAGAGTAATGAACTAATTTTTTTGGGAAGTTCTACTCTACCTACTCGGAGTGAAAGAGTAATGAACTAATTTTTTGGGAGTTCTACTCTACCTGCCCAGGGTGAAAGATTAATGAACTAATTTTTTTGGGAAGTTCTACTCTACCTACTCGAAGTGAAAGAGTAATGAACTAAGCTTTTTGAGAGTCCTACTCTACCTGCCCAGGGTGAAAGAGTAATGAACTAATGTTTTTGGGAAGTTCTACTCTACCTACTCGGAGTGAAAGAGTAATGAACTAATTTTTTTTTTGTTGGAGCAAACAGGGGATTAACCTCGCATTTGAATTTTTTTAAAGTAAAATGTTGGATTTTATGAAGGTCCGGTAAACATTTTTACTTTCTTTGAATCTGAGGAGTTTTCAAAATTGCTATCAAGAGGGTAACCTTTAATTCAAAGTTCACCTTATCCTTTGAGGTTAATTGACTAGGCTTCAGAACCAAAATGCCCCTAGTTTGACAGGGAATATTACACTGGGGATAATTGAACATAATTTGAAAACAAATGCCCCCAGTGTAAGGAGGGAAACTATACTCTCTAGAAAAAGGAAGTGCCCTTGTTATGAAAGTTTGAAATCCTTGATTACCGCAAGCGCAATAAAGGTTTAACTTTTAATTTTGACTTTTTATATTGAAGATTTTGAGTCAGGCTAAAAGAAATTGGAACAAAATATTTCTTTCTGAAATTTATCATAGAATTTGTTATTTCTCTCCTTCGGTTTACTTAGGGGCATGAAACTCTTCAGATCAATCATAGACAAGATACTTGTATTCCTGAGTCTATATTTGGTTCAAACTGGATATTGAAACTTGATCATTCGGACTTCTGATATTTCGGCACGGGCTACCTTTTCAGCTTCTCAACTCAACTGAGATTTTCTTTTATTTTTTGATAGCTCTAAGTTTTGCCTAGATTGCCTATTCAGGTTTTCAATCTAGCGAGCATGCTCTAGCTTTTGCCTAGATCGCCTTTTTAGGTTTTCGATTTAGCGAACTTACAATTTTTTCTTTTTTCCTTGCTTTGATTGTTGCCAAGGTCATCCTTTCAGATTTTTAACCTCGCGAGCTTACCTTAATTTTTACCTAAATTGCCCTTTTGGGTTTTCAATCTAGCAGATTTTTTTTCTTCTTCTTCCCTTCTGAACTTCTAGAGTTGTTGTCTGGTCATGCTTTGCTATCTTCCTTGACTTCTCGCACGGTACTTAGGAGGACTTTCATGGGTAAGCTTAGGACTGGGTATAAAAAGAAAGGGATTTTGAGGCTCAAAAATCCAAATGCCCCTTGTGTGACATTTCCTTTTAAATTATTTTCTTTTTCCTTGAATTTTCTTCCCCACTTTGACAATTTTTTCTTTTGAATTTTTTTCTTTTTAGATTTTTTCTTTGTCGGGGAATCTATATTTTTTTATTTTGATGCGGTCGAGCCTGAAGTAACTTCTCAGGTTGCCTACGTACCCCAGAATTTTGGGATCAGACCAAAACGTAGTTCGAATTTTCCCTCCCCTAGGTTAGGTGATCGGGTTGAGAAAGAAAAAGACATCATTTTTTTTTAAAAGACTGCAAAGGGCTGAGAAAGGAGATAATGAACTGGGTAGCAGGAAAATTGATTCAGCCAAAGATGGCCTCCTTAAATGTAGTACCGTTTGATCCGGTCAAGGTTGGTTGACTCTGGTAATTCGATTCCATCATGATCTTGAAGTCTAACAGTTTTTCCAGATAATATTTCTTTAATGATTGAATCTCTCCAATTGAGTTCAAACTTTCTATGATCGAGAAAGAGTACTCAAAATTTTTTGGGTAGTCTGATGCTTAGATCCTTGACTTATAAGTGATGAACTTTTGACTTTCTTGTCAAACATGCGAATAACTCCTTCCATTGACAGACCCAATCTGTTTATAACAATTAACTTCCATCAAGACCTTGAGATACAAGATTTTCCCTTTTAACCAGTAAGATTGCTTCCATATCATACTAGAGTGACTCTAGTAGAAGACTGTATTGAAGTGTAATATGTTCATAATGCGAATAGTAACTTCTCTGGCCAGTCTCGGTGTGATGTGTGATTAACACATTTTCACGATGATTGTCTTGAGATTTTTACTGGTTGCTTCAACTATTCCATCGATTTTAAAATTCCAGCACTGATACATTTTATAATCCCTCCTCTGGCTATGTCAGTCTATTCTGGTTGGTGTTCTCACAGGATGGGTATATATTTCACGTTGAACAACACTCCAAATTTAACCGACATATCCTCATAGGACCATGTAAGCAAGTCTTTTAAAATTTCTGAGAAAATTCATTATCCCCTTGTGTTCCTCTAGAGATAAAATGATTTCTATTTAAATCTCTTTAGGAATTTATTTCTGTTCCGAGGTCAATGACCTTTGCTTTCTTGAGCCCGACTCTTATCTTCTTGCTCAGGAGAAAAATCTATCCTTGAAGTCAGATTAGCAGTTAATTCGTTAATGCACTCGAGGTATTCAAAAATTTCCTTTATCCCATTAAATTCAGAAGGGGCGATAGACAACTCTATAGACTCGACGAACTAACTTGACTCAATAGGAAAGAGTAGACTCAATCTAAGGAAGACATGACCTTGTTGGAAAAAAAGACTCGAGCTAACCCAAATGACTCATGAAAACTCAAGACAAGTACCCACACGAGTTTGATTAGGACTGAGGACTGAGATATTACTTACAACCGGTAGGATTGAAGCACTATGATCTTCAAAGAACAACTGAATGATGTTGAGAAATTTTGAGGTCATTTCTGACTGTTGACTTGATATTGACGTTTACTCTAACTGACTGGATTTACTACCCTAGCTAGACGATGGACGATTGAGCTTAGATATAATGATAACCCTTAAATCTCTTTGAAGGTAAATTTAACCAATTTCAGTGTCACCCCCTTGATAACATTTTAAATGAACCTTGAGATTTTATTGAATTTTGTGCACCAATCCATTAAACAATTCATCCATTCAATGATTATTCAGAAGGAAAATAATTTTATTGCACTCTTGAAAATAATGGTTTTATTGAATAACAATTTTTACAATTCTGATTATTTTTTTACAATCATTTTCTTTTTAGAAAAACATATTTTGATAATTTTACAAGGTTCATGCAAAAAATAGATTTTTGGTAAAAAAACATATTTCAAAAATTTTCCATGCAAAAATATATCTTTTGTAAATCATTTTTCCTTCATTTTCTTTTCTTTTGGAAAACATTTTCTTCTAGAAAACATTTTTTTTCTGAAAAATAGTTTTTTATTTGGAAAGTATTTTCTCTTGGAAAATCTTGTTCTTATGGAAAACATTTTTTGGAAAACGTTTTTTCTTAGAAAATATTTTTTCTAGAGAATAACACTTTTTCTGGAAAACACTTCTTTTGAAAAATATTTTTTTCTAGAAAATACTTTGCCTTTGTAAACTATTTTTCTTCTTTGAAAATTTGATTTCTTTTTCGATTTAAATGGCCCGGTCCATCAAGATTGTTGGATCGAGTTGGGCTAGGTCATTTGCAAGAGATGGATTTTTTATTGGGTCGGGGCACCTATTTTAATTTTCAAAAACAACACTTCGCATCTCCGAAGAGACCGGGCCACACACTAGTGCCACGTTGGCTATATAGGATGTGTAAGTGTGCAAAACAGTAATCGTGCATGTGGTGTGTGCAAAACAGGGTGGGGTGTGCTCGGGGCTTTTACAAATAAGTGGACCCATAAGCCAGATCAAACCATTAAAATATGGATATTAGAAAATGTGATCATACAACATAAATATCCAAAGCATTAAAATCAAGATTAAAGTATGCAAATCAAAATATATATGAATCAAACTCATGGCAAATCAATTAATGATCATGGCATTTTTATAATTTTTAAGGTCCAATCAATGATCACTTTTGGGTGATCCAAAATAAATCGAGATTGCAATAGATGTTACATTGATGATAAAATGATAATTGTTGAGATGAGGAGCGATTGAGCCCTTTTTTTTTTAATTATAAAAGCAAACTAGAAACACAATCCAAATGAAAATCAAAGAGAAAGATCCTAGTGCCAAATGAGCTTGCTCTCAGGAACATTAACTGTGTTAACACTAGATAAATTTAGATTTTTTGTGAATTAGAAAAATACAATCTGAACTTGCATCGATGATATCTAAAACTCCCGATAACGAAATCGAGTGAATTCAGACTCTAAATTCATCTACTCGATGGGATCTACATTTTATTAATAGGTGCCCAGACATAATTCTGAATAGAATATTCTGTGAAAACGTTTTAACATTACTGTCCCAATCTACATTCAGCAGAAATTCCAGATTTACATATTAAACTTGCATCGATGATATCCAAGGCTCCTGATAATGAAATCAAGTGAATTCAGATTCTAAATTAATCTACTCGATGAGATCTACATTTTATTAAAGGTTCTCAAACTTAATTCTTACTAGAATATTCTGTAAAAACGTTTTAACATTACTGTCCCAATATTCATTCAGCAACAATTACAGATTTACAGATTGAACTTGCATCAATGATATCTAAGGCTCCCGATAACGAAATTGAGTGAATTCAGATTCTAAATTCATCTACTCGATATGATCTATGTTTTATTAATAGGTAACCAGACCTAGTTCTGACTAGAATATTCTGTAAAAACGTTTTAACATTGATGTCCCAACTTTCATTCAACAACAATTCCAGATTCACATATTGAACTTGCATCGATGATATCCAAGGCTCCCGATAACGAACTTGAGTGAATTCAGATTCTAAATTAATCTATTCGATGAGATCTATATTTTATTAAAGGTTTCCAGACTTAATTCTTATTAGAATATTCTGTAAAAATATTTTAACATTGCTATCCCAACCTTCATCATTCCATCCTTTTCATATGTCAATTAGAATCTCTCATTATTTAGGGGTCATCAAAAAGTGACCCTTAATTGGACAAAAATACAATACCCAAAATCATCCAAATCAAGTCACAAAAATAAATAAATAAATAAAATAAATCGAGCTAAATAAAAATATAAAATAAAAAACTAGGTCATCTTGGCAATGCTCCCATACTTGGGGTTTTTCAAGTCTGATCCTCAATGGTCCCCAGTGGAGTCACCACTGAAAGCGCCCTCGATCCGCGGAGTGCACGGATCAGCTTTTGACCCTTGAGGTTTTGGAGTCGCCACCTAGTTATTACGGTCTAAGAACCGATCAATGACTATAAATAGATAAAGAATTAATCTAGAACAGAAAAAATTGAATTCAGGGATCATGTTACGGGGTTGGAAGGTGTTAGGCACCAATCCCGCCCAGCCGAAACCGGTCTCTACTAACTTCTCAAATAAATTACATTGCTAAAAAATATAGATAATAATAAATAAATAAATAAAATTAAGAAATTATACCTTTCCGATAGCAAATACTTTGTTCCCTCAGATCCGACAAAAATTGGTCCTTGTACTATACTCCTTGCTTCGTTCTGTCTCCTGATTTGATTCCTGATCTCCGAGGTAAGGTATCTCTACTTTCTTGGATCTGAATTCTTCAAGTTTGTTGTAGATTTTGGGATGTTTTGGAGGGCTTTTAGGTGTTCTTTAGGCTAAAATCGAAGGAGGGATGTTAGGTAAGGAGTTGGGGCTCCAAAACTAGAATTTATGGGAGGCTAGGGGGCTTTTGGACCTACTTCTCTTAGGGTTTATGATTTGATAAGAAAATAGGGTGTGAGCACATCTATTTATAGATTTTTTTAGGGGTTGATTTTGATAGATTTAGTATTTAATTAGAGTTCTTTTAATTAGAGTTGTGTTTTAGTTAAAATTATTTTAAGTAGAGTTGTGTTTTAATTAAAATTGTTTTAGGTGGAATCGTGTTTTAATTATAACTCTATTAGATAGAGTTATTATTTAATTAGAACTCTATTATGATTTTGACTTTTGGTTTTATTTGTTTGACTTTTAATATTTTGACTCTAGTCATAATTAATTGACTTTTAATATCTTGACTTCAGTCTTGCTTAATTGACTTTAATTTTGACTTCAGTCTTTCTTGATTGGCTTTAAATTTTTAGAGAACCCCCCTCTATTATATCTTTAATTCTTTGGACCCCAAATGGAGGGGTCCTTAAAGAAATATCTCACGAACCCTCAACAATTTTACTTGAAACCCAATTGATCAATTTTTTTAATTCAAAATTTTAAATTAATTTCATCAATGTTTTACTTTAATTATTTAATGTTTTATTTATTAATTTCAAAATTTTTAATTATGAAAATTGTGAAATTACCGTTTTTCCCCCGGAGAGGACTTTTCACATTTTAAGTCGGTTTTTTATGTTCTAGGATGTTTTAGAATCGATTTTTCGTAAGGAATTCAATGGAAATATTGATTTGTGTCATTTATGAAATTTTTTGTGTGAAATGGTCATGAACTTTATGATGGGTATTTTCGTAATTTTGTTAAATTTTATGAAAATTGGCGAAATGATTTATTTGGTTTTGATTTATTATTTTATGTGTTTTAATGAGTTTTCCTAATCGTAACGTACGCTCTAGGGTTGTTTTGATGTTAGGGGTATTTTGATAATTTGGTAATTTTTAGTGATTTTTATCGTGAAACTTCTTTTTGGTCTACAAGATGATGATTTCTATGTTCCTGGAGTCATATTTTCCTAGCGTAGTGTGGTTTCTACAATTTTATTAGTTCGAGATACCTCATTCGGATTTCTGAAACACATCTGGTAACAAAATAAAGCAATGGAATACACATCCATCATTGGAAATCATTGCGATCGGGTTGACGAGTTGATTAATCAGGCGAGTGCAAAAATGGGGTGTCTACAACAAACTAAAAGAAATGCCACACAAGGTGCATTTAGGTTTTTGAACCTTAAAATTCCTTTTTTTTATCTCCAATCCTAAACTTACCTATGAAAGTCCTCCTAAGTACTGTGCGAAAAAGTCAAGGAATGTAGTAAAGCATGATCAGACAGTAATTCTAGAAGTTCAAAAGAAAAAAAAAAGCCTGCTAGGTTAAAAATCTGAAAAAGACGACTTAGGAAAAAATTAAGGCAAGCTTGCAAGGTTGAAAATCCAAAAGGACGACCTTGACAACAATCAAAGCAAAGAAAAAAGAAAAATTGTAAGTTCGTCAGATCGAAAATCTGAAAAGGCGATCTAGGCAAAAGATAGAACACGCTCGCTAGATTGAAAACCTGAAAGGGCAATCTAGGCAAAAGTTAGTGCAACAAAAAAAATCTCCATTGAGTTGAAAAGCTAAAAATAGTCCCAGCTGAAACATCAATAGTCCGAATGACCAAGTTTCAATACCCAGTTTACACCAGGCAAAAACTCAGAAGTCACGAGCATCGTCTACGATTGATCTAAACATTTTTTACTTCCTTAAGTGAACCAAGAGGAAAAATATTGGATTCTACAATGAATCTCAAAAGGAAATATTTTGGTCTATTGAGCCTACTAAACATCTTCAATATAAAAAGTTAAATCTTTATTGCGCTTGTAGTAATCAAATATTTCAAACCTTCATAACAAGGGGCACTTCTTTTAGCATATAGTTTTCCCCCTTATACTAGGGGCATTTAAAAAAAAACTGTGTTCAATTATCTCCAGTGCAATGTTTCCTGTCAAACTAGGGGCAGTTTTGTTCTCAAGCTTGATCAATGTTAATCCTAAAGGATAATGGGAACCCCGAATTTAAGGTTACCCTTTTGATAACAACTTTTTTTAAAACCCCTGAGGTTCAAAAGAAGCTAAAAAATTCATAAAATTTAAAAAAAAAAACATTGTGGTTTAAACAAAAACGTTTCTGATCTCATATTTGGTTTTGCCCAAAGAATAGCTTATTACTCTTTCACCCAGAATTGTAGATAGGGTATTCTTTATTTTCCAAATTCATTTTCATCATTTCTTTCCCAGATCCATTCATTCTTTCCCAAATTCATTCATTCTTTCTCAAATTTATCATTTATTTCCCAGATTCATTCATTTTTCCCCAGAATTATCCATTCTCAAGTTCACACCGTCGAGGGTTTTCTCATATTTTTCTCAGCGAGATATCACTGAGGGTTTTCTCGGATTATGCTCAGATACCATCGAGGATTTTCTCAGAATTATGCTCAGATACTGTCGAGGGTTTTCTTGAAATTATGCTCAGATACCGTAGAGGGTTTTCTCGAATTAGGCTCAGATACCACTAAGGGTTTTCTCAGAATTATGCTTAGATGTCGCCAAGGGTTTTCTCGGAATTATGCTCAGATACCACTAAGGGTTTTAGGGTTTTCTCAGAATTATGCTCAGATACTACCAATGGTTTTCTGGAAATTATGCTCAGATGTCGGCGAGGGTTTTCTCAGAATTACGATCAGCTTTACACTCAGATTATGCTCACTTTATGCTCAGTTTATGCTTAGATTTTACTCAAATCCTTTGAGATTTATCTCAGATTTCAAGTACATACACTTGCACATTTTTAGTCAGGGAGAATTTTCTAAAATTCAGGGATCTGACGCGGTCAGTGAGAGCTCACGCTTAAGGACCTGATAGCTTTTTAGTTCGAGGAGAGTTTTGCCCTCAAGGATCCGAACGCCTCGACGAATTGCTAAATCAGGCTGCAAAATGAATTGTCACTAGCTTTGGCATTCGGATATCGCATTATCTATCAAAATAGATTTGCTATCTAGTTTGTTTCAACCCTCTGCAAAAGAGGGGCATCTGTAGATATCCCATTTTTGTACTCACCTGATTAATCAACTCGTCAACCCGATTGCGACGGTTCCCAATGATGGATGATTATTCTAATGTTTTATTTGTTACTAGATATGTTTTAGAAATTCGGATGAGGTATCTCAAACTAACAAAACTGTAGAAATCACGCTACATTAGAAAAATATAACCCCAAAAACACAGAAATCATCATTTTGTAGACAAAAAGAAGTTTTACGATAAAAATCACTAAAAAATGATCAAATTACCAAATTACCCTTAACATCAAAACATCCTCAGAGCCGCCCTTATGCTTAGGAAAACCCTTTTGAACACATAAAATAACAAAGTGAAACCAAATAAATTATTTCGTCAATTTTCACCAAATTTGACAACATTACGAAAATACCCCTCATAGGGTTCACAATCATTTCATGCCAAAAAATCCATAAATAACACAAAACCATAATCCCATTGAATTCCTTACAAAAAATCGATTCCAAAACATCAAAATACGACTTCAAACGCAAGAATCCTCTTCGGGGGCAAAACAGTAACTTTCCAATTTTAATTATTTGAATTTTAAAATTAATAAATAAAACATTAATTGACGTAAAGTGAAATCTTAATAAAATTAATTTAAAAATCTGAACCAATAAAATTTATCAATCAAGCTTTTAGGCAAAATTATTGATGGTTGCTCACTTATTTAAGTGGAGCCCCTTGATATTTATTAAAAGACCCTTCCATATAGGGGTCCAAATAATTAAAGATATAATTAGGGGATTCCCCACAAAAATTAAAATATATTCTTTCATGGTACGCAAGATTTAAAACCTAATTTAAAAAGACCAAGTCAATCTCATTTGACTTAAGTCAAAATCCTAATTAAATAACCTTATCTTATCTAAAAGGAGACCTAGTCAAACCCTAATTCTTCCCAAAAAACTCTATAAATATAGAGCCTCCACAACCTAATTTCGGATGTCAAACTAAACCTTAGAAAAAGTAGGTCAAAAAGTCTCCCTAGCCGGCCCCAAACCTTGATTTTGAAGCCCTAACTCTCTACTTATCATCCAAACCCTAGGTTTTGTAAAAAAAATTCTAAAAAATCTCCAAAAAATATCCAGAAATTCATAAAAAAATTTAGGAAATACTCATATCTAAGAAGAAGGTACTTCATCTTGAAGATCTGAAGCAGATCAAGTGACAAAAACAAAGCGATGAGTATTTTACGATAAGGCATTCTACCAATTCTGAGGGAAAAAATCGTTGCGATCATCGTATAGATATATTTTTATTCTATTTTTTTTATTATTTTAATTTAGGTATTTTAGCAATGTAATCCTTTTTTGAGAAATAGTAGAAGTCGATGTTTGCCGGGCTGGATTGGTACTTAACACCTTCCAATTCCGTAACGTGATCCCCATACCATAGTTTCTTTTTATTCGTAGATTAGTTATTTTTATTTGTTAGAGTTAATGCTCGGTTCCTAAACCGTAATAACTAGGTGGCGACTTCCAAACCTCAAAAATCATAAGCGGATCCACACACCTCGCGGATCGAGGGCGTTTTCACTGGGTACCTTAAAAAAGGCTACCTGTTTTTTAAAAAAGAAGACTAGAAAAATGATGATGTGTGAAAAAGAGAAAAAAGAAAAAGTAATTTTTTTAAAAAAAGACTAAAGTAAAGCAAAAAATGCTAGAACTGATATATGCAAAAAGAAAATGGTCTAATGAGGTCAAATAAAGTATTTTCAGTAAGATAAAAGTCATCAATAGAAAAAATGTGAATAAGTTGGAATATCACAGATAAAACCTCTTAGAGGTATTAAAATGAGTATCCACACCTCTCACTATCCTAGATATGATGCTAAGTTTCGAGTTAGAACTTAAGTGGAACCGACCATTTTTAACAATTAAGAGATGAAATCTTATTCTGAAAAAGTTTTTGTTCTTAAAATCAGAAAATTTGCACAAGCACTCAAGTTATTTTTGAAATTTTCTAAAGTGAGGAATGAAAACTTAGAACTCTTTTCAAACGTAAAGGACTTTTAATTGATTTACAAAATGTCGTTATGTTGTCATTACATACGTTGATTTTGATTTTGATAAGTTTATAAAGTGTTTGAATTTTGTGGGTTTATTCACTGCAAACTATCATGAGTCAAACTCGTCCATTAGGGGTAATCTAGGATTTAAGGGCTTATTGCATTCGCTAAATGTACTCGCATAACCTGCGAAAGTGGAATTTTTTAAGTTTCTTTATTTTTTACACGAGACTAGCAAAATCTAGATTTGGGGGTTTGATTATGGCCTATAAAGATTATTCTAGGGCCCTATTTATAGAGATTTTAAAGTTAAAAAATTCATAAAATCCTTTAAATAGACATAATACATTGATAATTCATTATTATTATTTTTTTTAATAAATTATGAATTTTCGGACTAATTATGATTATTTAAGTGTAATAGGTCAAAATCACGAGAGTTAAAAAGATAAACTAGGACAAATGAAGATGTGCATTGTAATTCGGGACCCAAGACAAAGTTGCATACCAAGATTCAGGTCAATTGGGCCCACAAGCGCCGCAGATTCATGAACACCTTGGGTAGCATGGTGATGTCGATGAGTTTCCTCGAGATTCGTATATTTGTAATCCAGTGTGATTTATATCGAAACTGTTAGTTTGGTGGTTCACAAACTAACAGCTGCCACGTGTGACTAACGGTTAAGTTAGTTAGTTAGTTAGTTCATTTTCTTGTTCTTGATCACTTAAGGACATGTTGTTTTCTTTGTTGTATTCTCATTCCCTTGATCTATAAAAGGGTCTTATATGTATCATTATGAAAATCTAATTCATATGAGAGCTTTGGGTGTAAAAGGGTTTAGGGAAGTGAGGTTTTCTGAGTGTGTTTCAAGGTTCTTGCTCTAAGAGTCTTGTTTGGCCATTGAGAAAACCTGTAACAGAGAAGAGATAAGAGAATTGTACTGCTTGAGGGTGTATTACTTCGGTTCTTAATAGTGGATTGGTGGTGTTAAGCCTCCCAGGGACATAGGATTCCAGTTTTGGATCCAAACCTCGAAATTTTTTGTTGTGTTGCCAGTTCTTATTTTATTTACTTGTGTGGTTCTGTTTTGATTGAATTCTCACGTGTGGATTGGTTTTAATCCAACAAACTGGTATCAGAGCTTGGTAAAGGATCCGATCAAGAAAATGTCAACAACTAAGTTTGACATTGAAAAGTTCACATGGAAGAATGATTTCTCATTATGGAAAATGAAGATGAAGGCCATCTTAACTCAGCTGGGTGTGGAGAAAGCTTTATTGCCAGAGGAAAGTCTAAAGACATGCCATCTAAAGATAAGGTAGAGATGGCTAACAAGGCTTACAGTTCTATCATCCTGTGTTTGTCTGATTAGGTTCTTCGTCAAATTTCCAAAGAAAAGATAGTTGCTGCAGTTTGGAAGAAACTAGAAGAACTATACAAGACAAAGGTACTCCCAAATCGGATTTATCTGAAGGAAAGGTTCTTTGGGTATAAAATGGATGAAAACAAGTCAGTTGAAGATTCCTTGGATGAGTTTAATAAGCTAATACTGGATCTTGAAGATCTTGATATAAAAATCGATGAAAAAGATAAAGCAGTTATACTGCTGAATTATTTTCCTAAAACATTTAAGAATTTCAAAGAAACTCTTAAATATGGAAGAGAGACAATATCTATTGATGACATACTCAATGTTTTGAATTCAAAATTGCTTGATTTGAAAAGTAATGAAAAGCCCATAAACAATGTTGAAGGGCTTACTACAAAAGGAAGACCAGTTAAAAGGGATAATAACAATAGTTGACCAAGATCAAACACAAGGTCCAAGTCGATTGGCAAGAAGGACTACTCAAGGACAAAGTGTTATCACTATAATAAGATGGGCCACATAAGAAGACTATGTCCAGAAAGAAAAAGCTATGGCAATGGAACTGAGTAACCCCCTGCAGAAACATCAATTGTCAAGAAAGAATTTGACAGTGCTGAGGTATTGACTACTTCATCAAATTAGATTTCTCAAAAGTGAGTCTTGGATTCAAGGTGTAGCTACCACATCTCTCCAAGAAGAGAATGGTTTCAAAAGTATCAAGCTGTTGATGGAGGCAGAGTTCTTATGGTAAATAATATTGCTTACAATATGATTGGTATTGGGACTATTGCAATCAAAATGTTTGATGGGGTGACTAGGATCTTGAAATATGTGACATGTGCCTGATCTCAAGAGAAACCTACTGTCACTTGGGACTCTTGATGGAGATGGATACACATTCAAGGGAAGAGAAGGGAAGTTGTTTGTTTCAAAAGGTTCACTTATTGTCATGAAAGGCCATAGGAAAAATGACCTTTATATTCTTCATGGAGAAACTTGTATTGGAACTGCCTATGTTGTAACAAGGTCCAGTACAGATAAGACTCACCTTTGGCATAGAAAAATGGGCCATGTGAGTGATAAAGGGCTAATCGAGCTTAACAAGCAGGGACTATTATGTGGTGACCAAATAAGCAAGGTGGAGTTTTGTGAATACTGCATCTTGGGAAAGCAACATAGACTTGCCTTCAAAACAGTCATTCACAACACCAAAAGGATAATGGAGTATGTCAATTCAGATTTATGGGGACTTACCAAGATTCCCTCTCTTGGTGGCTTGAAGTACTTTCTTTGGTTGATGATTTTTCCAAAAAAGTATGGATATACTTGCTAAAATCTAAAGATGAAACATTTTATAAGTTTAAAATATGAAAAACTTTGTTTGAAAACCAAACTAAAAAGAAATTGAAAGTACTAAGGACAGATAATGGTCTTGAGTTTTGTAGTGATGAATTTAGTTCTTACTGTCATGAACATGGTATTTTGAGGCATAAGACTGTAAAAGGTACCCCTCAACAAAATGGCCTAGCTGAAAAAATGAATAGGACCATTTTAGATAGAGTGAGATGCATGTTATATAGCTTTGGTCTTTCAAAATTTTTCTAGGCTGAAGCTGCAAAAACTACTTGCTATTTGATCAATATAACACCATCTAGTGCCTTGAATTTTAAGACACCAGAAGAAATTTGGAATGGAAAACCAGCTGACTATAGCAATCTAAAGATTTTTTGTTGTCAAACCTTTGCACATCAAAATGAGGGAAAGTTGGAACCGATGTCAATAAAATGTATTTTTCTTGGCTACCTTGAAGGTGTGAAAGGTTATAGATTATTAGTCAAAGATTCACCTGGAACTAAAATCATTATCAGTAGAGATGTGGTTTATAATGAAGACATTATGCCTTGTATTAGAACTAACCTTGCAGGAACACAAGATGTACCAACTGGTTCCATGCAGAAGAAGTCTAATGATGATAAGAAGTATTTTGAATTTGAGGTGGAGCAACCTGGGTTGACTAGAACTGTAACTCAACCAGAAACTGAAATTGACCAACCAGATGTCGAAACTGAATAATCAAAAGATAGAAGTGCAGACCAGATCACTGAACAACAAGTTGTTGAGGGCAGCAGTAGGATGACACCATTACAGATTATAGTCTCACAAGAGACAGGCAGAGAAGAACCATTAAACCTCCTGTGAGGTTTGGCTATGCAGATCTCATTGATTATGCTTTAGAAACTATTAAGGAATATGAAAAACTTGAACCAAATTCATATATTGAAGCTGTAAACATCAATGACTCCAGTAATTGGCTCACTGTAATGAGTGAAGAGTTTGAATCATTGGAGAAAAATCATACCTGGACCTTGGTCAAGAAGCCACCTAATCAGAAGATTGTGGGATGCAAGTGGGTGTTCAAAAGGAAGGAGGGTTTGACACTAAAGGATCCCAAAAGATTTAAGGCTAGACTAGTAGCCAAAGGCTTTACACAAAGAGAGGGGATTGATTGCATTGAAATCTTCTCTCCAATTGTAAAGCACACTTCAATTAGGGTGTTAATGGCAATTGTAGCTCAGTTTGATTGGGAATTGGAGTAGTTAGATGTAAAGACTGCCTTCTTACATGGTAACTTGGATGAAAGAATTTACATGGCCCAACCTGAGGGGTTTGAAGAACCAGGAGGTAAAGAATTGGTTTGTCTGCTTAAAAGTCTTTATATGGTCTGTAACAATCACCTCGCATTGGTATAAGAAGTTTGACTTTTTTGTCATTAAGATTGGTTTCAAGAGGAGCAACTATGATGAGTGCTTTTACTATAAGACGCTGAAAATAGGAGATGTGATTTTCTTGCTCATTTATGTAGATGATATGCCGTTGGCCTGTAAAGATAAGCAAGAAGTTTCAAAATTGAAAACTTTACTACAGTCAGAGTTTGACATGAAAGATTTGGGGTATGCCAAGAAAATCCTTGGTATGGAGATTACCAGGAACAGAGAAAAGATAAGGTTATTCTTGTCACAAAAGAATTACCTTGAAAAGGTGCTAAAGAGATTCTCCATGCAGGATGCTAAACCAGTTAGTATCCCATTGGCTACATACTTCAAGTTTTCTTCTGTTCAATGTCCAAACACTAGTGAAGAGAAGAAGAATATGGAGAATGTCCCTTATGCCAATGCCATCGGATTTGTCATGTATGCCATAGTCTGTTCAAGACCTGATATTGTTCATGTTGCCAGCAATCTAAGCAAGGTATATGTCTAACCCAGGTAGACAACATTGGGAAGGAGTGAAATGGTTATTGAGGTATTTGAAGGGGTCCTCGAGTGTAGGATTGAGGTTTGGAGGAAATGAAAAAGAGTTTGGGGTAGTTGGTTTTGTTGATTATGATTTTGCTGGAGATGCAAATAGAAAAAGGTCTACAACAGGTTATGTTTTCACCTTAGGTGGAGGTCCAATGAGTTGGAAATCACAACTTCAGTCTATAGTGGCTCTATCAACCACTGAGGTTGAATACATTGCAGCAACAGAGGCTATAAAAGAAGGGTTGTGGCTACAAGGTTTGATCAAGGAATTGGAAGTCATAAAAGCAAAGACTGTTTTGTATTCAGACAGTCAAAGTGCCATTCAACTTTGCAAGACCCTAGTATTCCATGAAAGAACAAAGCATGTTGATGTAAGGTTCCATTTTAACAGAGATGTGGTGGGATCAGGACAAATTAGGTTGGGAAAGTTCTCAACTACCAACAACCCTGCAAAAATGGCAACTAAAATAGTTCCACTAAACAAGTTCAGTCATTGCTTGGATTTGATTCAGATGGAAGGAGGCGATTGATTAAAGCAACATTCTTAACACTGCCAATATCTGCTAGAATTTGAGAACCAAGGTGAAGAATTGTTAGTTTGGTGGTTCACAAACTAGCAGCTACCACATGTGACAAACGGTTAAGTTAGTTTTATGAGGTAGCTGAATTGATAGTTAGTTAGTTAGTTCATTTTCTTGTTCTTGATCAGTTAAGGACAGGTTGTTTTCTTTGTTGTATTCTCATTCTCTTGATCTATATAAGGGTCTTATATGTATCATTGTGAAAATCTAATTCATATGAGAACTTTGGGTGTAAAAAGGTTTAGGGAAGTGAGATTTTCTGAGTGTGTTTCAAAGTTCTTATTCTAAGAGTCTTGTTTGGCCATTGAGAAAGCTTGTAACAGAGAAGAGAAAAGAGAATTGTACTGCTTGAGGGTGTATTACTTTAGTTCTTGATAGTGGATTGGTGGTGTTAAGCCTCCCAAGGACGTAGGATTCCAGTTTTGGATTCAAACCTCGAAAAACCTTGTTGTGTTGTCTGTTTTTATTTTATTTACTTGTGTGATTCTGTTTTGATTGAATTCTCACGTGTGGATTGGTTTTAATCCAATATAAATGAATTAAATTTTTGAGTTTTTGTAAAATTGTAGACACCTCATTTTTGCACTCGCCTGATTGATCAACTCGTCAACCCGATCGCAATGATTTCCAATGATGGATGTTTATTCCAATGCTTTATTTTGTTACCGGATATGTTTCAGAAATCCAGATGAGGTATCTCGAACTGACAAAACTTAGAAACCACGCTACGCTAGGAAAATATGACCCCAAAAAACATAGAAATCATCATCTTGCAGACCCAAAAAGAAGTTTCACGATAAAAATCACTAAAAAATTATAAAATTACCAAAATACCCCTAACCTCAAAACAATCCTAGAGCCTACATTACGCTTAAGAAAACTTTCTCAAACACATAAAACAACAAATCGAAACCAAATAAATCATTTCACCAATTTTAACAGAATTCGATAAAATTACGAAAATGCCCCTCATAAAGTTCATGACCATTTCACACAAAAAAATTCATAAATAATACAAACTAATATTTTCATTGAATTCCTTACAAAAAATCGATTCTAAAACATCCTAGAACATTAAAAATCGACTTCAAATGTGAAAAGTCCTCTCCGGGGGCAAAATGGTAATTTCACAATTTTCATAATTAAAAATTTCGAAATTAATAAATAAAATATTAAATAATTAAAGTGAAACATTAATGAAATTAATTTAAAATTTTGAACTAAAAAAATTGATTAATCGGGCTCTCATAGAAAATTGTTGAGGGTTCGTGAGATATTTCTTTAAGGACCCCTCCATTTGGGGGTCCAAAGAATTAAAGATATAATAGAGGAGGGTTCTCCAAAAAATTAAAGTCAAAAAAGCAAGACTAAGGTCAAGGTATTAAAGTCAATCAAGTGAGACTAAAGTCAAAATTAAAGTCAATTAAGCAAGACTGAAGTCAAGATATTAAAAGTCAATCAATTAATACTAAAGTCAAAATATTAAAAGTCAATCAAATAAGACCAAAAGTCAAAATCATAATAGAGTTCTAATTAAATAATAACTCTATCTAATAGAGTTCTAACTAAAACACAACTCCACCTAAAACAATTCTAATTAAAACACAACTCTACCTAAAACAAGTCTAACTAAAACACAACTCTAACTAAAAGAATTACAATCAAACACTAATTCTATCTAAATCAATCCCTAAAAAAATCTATAAATAGAGGTCCTCACACCATATTTTCGTATAAAATCATAAATCCTAAGAGAAGTAGGTCTAAAAGCCCCCCTAGCCTCCCATAAACCCTAGTTTTGGAGCCCCAACTCCTTACCTAACATCCCTTCTTTGATTTTTGCCTAAAAAACACCTAAAAGCCCTCCAAAAACACCCAAAATCCATAACAAACTCGAAGAGTCCAGATAAAAAAAAAATGAGATACCTTGCCTCGAAAATCAGAAATCAAATCCGGAGACAGAACGAAGCAAGGAGTACGGTACAAGGAGCAATTTTTGTCGGATCTGAGGGAACAAGGTCTTTGCTATCGGAAAGGTATAATTTTTTACCTTTTTTTATTATCTAGGTTTTTTTTAGTAATGTAATTTATTTGGGAAGTTAGTAGAGACCGGCTTTAGCCGGGCGGGGTTGGTGCCTAACACCTTCCAACCCCGTAATGTGATCCCCTAATTCAATTTTTTTTTCTATTCTAGATTAGTTCTTTATCTGTTTAGAGTCATTGATCGGTTCCTAGACCGTAATAACTAGGTGGCGACTCCCAAACCTCAAGGGTCAAAAGCGGATCCGCGCACCCCGCGGATCGAGGGCGCTTTCAAAAATATAGAAGTAATCAGAATTCAAGATAACCCTTAATCTAGCCTCTATAAATAAGAGGTCGGATAAGATATCAAAAGGGCAGAAGAAAAAATAAGGAGAATAATAATCCTCCCACTCTCGTTCTTTTCTCAGTTTATATAGATTTTAGGTTAGTTTATGTGGAAACTTTGTAAACAGAAGGATTACTCTGCCAGATTCAAGTCAAGATTAATAAATATATTTTATTTCTCTTCCCTAATCTCCTATTCTTTTATTTCTACTTCGTTTTTATTGTTCTTGATATGATTTGAGGCTAGATAGATCTCCGTTAGAGAGGTCAATGAAATCCAAACAAAATCATCTTAGATAGTTATTTATTTCGATTGTACATGAATGTTTTATTATGATGCCAGTTTATTAAGTAGTAATTATTGAATAGAATAAGTAATCGTATGATTTTGATAGTTTAAACTCCGATAAGATCAAGTTAAACTATGCTTGATTAGAGATTAAATATTTTGTGTTTGATTTCGTTTTATTAAATATTATCATAGAATTTTGGGATTAACATATTTCATCTTTCGATCCAATAATAGTAGCTTTGTTAATTGGATTGAGATAATAAGAAATAAATAACTTGATAAGGTGAATTATTTTGATGGATTTAACTAATCTAATTTTTACATCCTAAATCACATTCCTATTTATTTTAGATTAGTTTTAATTTAATTTTCTTGAATACTTTGTACCTGATTAACTGCTTTAAGTCAAAAGAAATTGTTGAATCAACATTGTCTCTGTAGATCGATTCTTGCTTGCCAAGATTTTATATATTTTATTCTGCTACTTCTATTGATAATCTACACAACGAACATTAATGACACCAATTCTGCACTGCCGTGACAATATGAAGCATTTCTTTGCCATAAATTGAAAGATTCAAAGCTTAACCAGAAAGGGCCTTGCTGAAATACGTGATAAGGTGGCCTTGCATAAGAACCTCTCCGAGACCATTGCCAAAAGCATCACTTTCAATGGTAAAATCTTTAGAAAATTTCCGAAGAGCTAACACAGGTGTCGAAGTCAAAGCAGACTTCAACTTACAGAAAGCATCGGAAGCAACATCAGACCAAGCAAAAGTATCTTTCTTGAGTAATTGTGTTAAAAACGCGTTGAGTTTACCATAGTCCTTGACAAATGTATAGTAATACCCTGCTAAGCCTAGAAAGCCACGAAGATCCTTAAGGGAGGAAAGAATGGGCCAGTCCAAAACATTAGCGATTTTGTCACGACCAATCGACACGCCCATGGCAAAAATAATATGGCCAAGATAACCAACGGAGTGTTGCGGGAAAGCGCATTTTGAGGTCTTCACGAACAATTGATGAGCATGCAAAATATCATCAAAGAACACGAGGACAAACTTACGTAGGTGGTGATGAAAAATATCGTTCATCAAACTTTGGAAAGAGGCAGAGGCGTTGGAGAGACCGAAAGGCATAACCAAAAATTTATAACAACCATCATGTATGCGGAAAGCTGTCTTTGGAATGTCAGGATCATGAACCCAAATTTGATGACATCCCGAGAGAAGATCTAGAAAAAATAGTTGCACCGTGTAATTCATCAAGCAACTCATCGACGACTGGAATAGGAAAGCAATCCTTGACAATAATTTTGTTTAGAGTGCGATAATCAACACACATACGCCAAGAATTGTCTTTTTATGAACCAACAGAACCGGAGAGGAGTATGGACTGGAACTAAGGCGAATCAAGCCATCCTCGCGCAATTCCTGAACAACTTTTTCTATCTCAGCTTTTTGGAAATAAGGATATTGGTATGGCCACACGTTTACCGGAGAAGAACCCGGTACAAGAGGAATATGGTGATCATGAGAAAATGCTTGAAGAATATAGGAAGAAAATGAAGGTGGATCAATTCATGAAGAAGAGAAGATAAAAGACTAGAAGAGAAGATAAAAGAGTCTTGAGTTACAACACACCAATTCATGGCCGTACTTTAAGCCTGTTTCTTGTTCTTGTTCCTTTTTTTATGCTTTTATTAGCACATCAACTTTTTACTTACAACACACCAATCCTTTTGAAATTAGGTGGTTGTTTACCTATGGATTGGTGTGTCATAAGTAAAAGTTGGTGTTTGGAAGGTTAAATAAAGACAACTCTGGCTAACTTATTCTTATAATACACTAATTATATGGCCACAACTCTTGCTGTCCAAAATCAGGTTTCTCTATGGAGAACAGAATCATCCTTGGTCGAGTGGGAATTAATTCTTCAGATTATAATGGCCCTCGGGTGAAAGCGATAGCATGGGAGAAATCGAAAGAGGGTTGTGTCAAGTTAAACATTTTTCGGATCCTTCATGGACAATTTAGGATGGGCACGTGACGTGGTGGCTTTATTATAAGAGATGTGTGGGGGTTGACTAAAGTTATTTTGGTTATATTTCAAATAATGAAGCAGAGCTCATAGCGCTTGGGGAAGGGATTGATCATTTACAACATGATTGTAAGACTGATTCCTCTCTTGTAATGAGAGCTAAAAAAATGGTGATGTTCCATGGAAGCTGGAGAGTTTGTGTCTGAAAGCAATGGAGTCTCTTAAAAATATGACAGTCTTGTGATCATGCTTAACTATAGAGAGAAAAACATGGTAGCCGATAAGTTTGGGAAAAGGGCTTCTCTTAAATACATAAAAAATGTGTTTTGATTCAAATTCTGATATCTCTTTGGAAATGAGGAAAGGCTTATTGGGCTGATTGTATTGACCTAAAAGTCTTAGATTGTTCAAGTAGTGGTATGCCTTGATGTTTGTTGTAATCTACATTTCCTTTTTTAGATAATCTCTTTGCTTGATTAGTTTTAAAAAACCTATAAAAAAAAAAAAAAGGCCACAACCAATATTCATTAGCCTTTTACAAGTGCTACTTTACATATTCCCTCTAAAGTTGAAATAAATCTTTTCAAATCTTATTTTTTCAACTTAGAATGGACTTCATTTTTCGTCTTGTCTTGTTCAACAAATGATACCACCACCACGATGATTCGCTGAGACATCTTGGTTTTCTCTACAAAATGAGAACTTTTTTGAAAGACACAAAAGGAGAAGGAGAAAATTGGGGATCTCGGCCTTTTCATCTTATCAACAATACCAAGACGACACAAGCAATTATCTCAATCTTGAACAATTTTTAAAACCATAGTTAGAATTTCTCCCTCTGCAAAATTATTTATTTTATGGGAAAACTACTTGATCAACCTTGACGGAGGGATTTCTTTTCAAATACCCAACTTTTTCATGGTACCTAGATAAGCTAGTTTAACCTCTAATTATTATTATGAGTTAAATTGTTATAGTACAATATCACCTTGCTTCGAAACGTTTGGAGGCCCTAAAGAGAGCCAAACATTTTTCCAAAAAAGGGTCAGAAGTTTTGAAGTGGGCTGATTTTTTGTGAAGATGATCTCTATGGTAAGGAGATCAACATCACCAAAAATCAGATCATTCCGAAACTGCTAACCCTAATTTACAAGTTAAAGGATTGTGGACCGTCCAATTTTTGTAAACTACTTTTGATGGGGTTAGAAGTTTCGGAGTAGGCTAATTTTTGGTGAGGATGGTCTCCTCATCATAGAGATCATCCTCACAAAAAATCAGCCCATCCCGAAACCTCTAACCAATACATTGAAAAAATGTTTGGCACAATGTCAAGCTCTCTTTAGGGCCTCTGAACGCCACCCTATATATATATATATATAGTAACAGGCCAGGCCGAACACTATTAAGCCCTAACCCAATTCAGAATTGGCAGGTTGAGATTTTTTGAACCTGACCCTACCTTTGCAAGCTCAATATCAAATCCCTAACCCTTGTATTATCAGGCAGGCCAGTTATAAACTTATAATACCATGTCCCTTGCAAAAGCCAGCTGAAACCATTGATACTCAACCTGTTTACGATAGTGATATTCAACCTAAAAATACAGGAAATATTGCAACATTCACTGGAGAAAAACTCAAGTTCCACAAACATTAATGAACTCATATCTTGGGTTCTCAAAATGAGATATATAGGAATTCCGTTTGCAGCACAAACAAGCATATTTTCTCACTTTTGCTAAAAATAAAGATAAAGGTGATGAAATTAAACAAAAGAAAGATTGAAAATTTTACGCTGCTAACCATGTATCTCCATAGCCAGACCAAACTGGAGAGAAAAATGGCGTATGGATGGAAATGGTCAGGTAATCTCAAACACTGCTAACCGTGCAATGCCATGAACAAATTCTGCTTTCTAGCATGCTCAGGAATAAGCCGACTGAGAATATGGGGTGGAATTCCTGAGAGCTCTGTCCAAAACAAATCCAAGCAAAGATTAAGGAGTTTCAATTAGATAAAATCGGGCTATAAGAGATGGCCGAAAATATATAATTCAATTTGTGAAAATGAAGATAAAGTGCTATTTTGTTTGGGAAATGTTTTTTCCTCTTTTTTTTTTTCAAGATACATTTCGTCCTATCTTTAAAAAATCTCTTGAGAAAAATACTCCTGGCTTGGAAAGATACAAAGGATGGTCTGTCATTTCAAATAAAACTGAACCTTTCTCTGAGTATGAATTGTTTTTAAAATTTCTGAATTGTTATGTTTGAACATTAGTGGTAAGACTAGGGAAATACAAACTCATAAGGATTTTCTAATCTCAAACAGCATCAATTTCATTCAGAATTCCAAGGAAATACCCCCTCGCCTCGGCCATTTACTTGATGGAGAACCTCAAATTGAGACTGGTATTTTTGCAAATCATAAATGAGCGCATCAAGTAGAATTAATGAATAATCCCAAAAGGATATAAAATAAAGGAAAACCGATTGAGATGAGAGCATGTATAATGGAGACCAATAAATTAATCATATTAGGTTGGATTTTTAGCCTAGATGATCCCCAAAAGATTGTTGAACAATTTTTTATGACATCAGATAAAGAGAAAAACGAAGCAAAATTAACATACTTAACTGATATTGGGTGGCAGAAGTAAAACCATTATTTAAACCTATATGGCAGAAACGAGGATAATTGTTTTTCTCTGAATCAAACAAAAACAATATATAATGAAGACTTATCATTCCCATTTTATGAATTACTTCTGGTGGATCTAACATGGGGTAAATCCATTGTAACACAATTGAACCATTTCCATAATTTACCGATTATGAATCTCGGGGAAATGCGCTTTCAGTTAAAGTTTACCATAAAAGCAGAGTACATGTTATGATGACAGTAATAGATATTGGAGGGTTTCTTACCTTGGGGTTTGAAATTAAAGAGTGGAGGAAGAGGACGACCATTAGGAAGGCGAGTGTTTGGGTCTCTCAAATCATCAAAGAAAGGGTGAACGCAGGATTCTAACTGCAGTACCATCTCATCGAAAAATTATCAAAACTTTCACATTGAAGGATTCAGTTCCAAAAATGAAAACAAAAACAAAAACAATTTAGTGCAGCAAAGAAACTGAAAGTAGGCTTACAGCAGTGCAACGGAGATTAGGGGAGTACTGAAGGAATCTGGAGACCAGATCAACTGCTTCTGGAGGCAAACGTTTCTGGAAAACCTGATGAAACGAGTACCAAATCATAGTAAATCTCCACAATAAGCTTCAAGCATAATTTGTTAGTAGGCACCTCTCAATGTAGTCAAAAGAGAAAACCCATTTATGCCTAAATTATGTGGGTTCCATGCAGATGATCTTTGACAAAAATCTATTCCTCCCAACATTTCTAACATCATGAAAGTTAACTTAAAGTTGAAAAATCTAGACCATTCAATTAAACAAATACATAAGGTCATCATTTTATATGGTTAGTAATGTCAGAATGAAGTTGTTTTTGGTGACGATGTTCACCATAGCGCGGTAACTTACTATACAATTCAATTGACCAGCATGACAGTCATCACAAAAATGTCTTCATCTTGGCATTCCTAACCTAACAAAAGTAGAGAAGTTGAAAAATCTAGGTTTTCAACTTGAACCATTCCATCATGTCAACTTCTTATATGATTAGTAATGTCAGAATGAAGCGACTTTGGTGACTATACAGTCCAATTAACCAACATGATCTACATGTGGCCCCACCAACCAATGTAGGAGTATCCCTCCCTCCCTCCGAACCATGTGTGTGTATTGTATTAAATTTTCAATAAAGCTAACGAATAACTAAGTCAGTCTAAAACTGAGTTAATTTAGCTTAGGACTTCTCTGAGGGGAGCTTTAAGTGTAGGGTGTTCCATCCAGGCAAGGTGATGGCCTAGTTGATGTGACTACATTGGAATGTCTACCAAATAGATTGCAGATCAACACCTTATCTTTTCTCGTTTTCATGTGATTGTCGATTCCACCAGATTGAAGTTTGACACATTAGTTCACTACTGCAAATTCTCCCCATCGGCCAATTGTTTCAACTTAAAATATAAAAATATAAAAATTAAAGTCATATAAACAATCAAGAAACTTCTTTTAGTCATGTCAATCATTAATATCAAGTTTAAGGGCACACTTAGGTCTTCAAATTGTACTTGCACTTCTGGTTGATTTCAAATTTGGATGAAATCAAAAGAGTCTCATCTGTTGATTTTGGGCATGGGAGGCCCAACTCACTACAAGTTGTATCAGAAGATACATTTATTGCTCCATCAATTTTTGAGCTCCTAGGTTCAATAGATCAATACCAATGTTCCAAGATTGTTATGACAGGTAAGGCTAACTCAGTTTTTGGCTTCTCATGTATTTTAGGAACCTTGAGCTCGACAAGATGACCCTCCACTTTGATTCCCTTTAGATCTTGAGAGGATATCTTCTAGTTAACAGTCTAGGCTCTAGACAAGAGGATTTGGAAGTAGGACCATGCATGTTGCTTCAAGGTTTGATCCTTTTAAACTTCTGGCAGATGATCAATAGTTGTTTTCTTGTCAAGAAAACTTTGGAATATTGGAAGAAGAAAAAATTGAAGAAAATTTTGGAATGAATAAACTACTCAAAAGTAGTGGATTTTCATGGACAGTGAATCAAAAGAAGAAAATCCTTTATGATGACTACCCTTCCAATGGGACGATGCTTTTCTATTATGTACTTCATAAATAGTGAAGGTGGGGGAACCAAGAATCACCTTCTCATTCATTGCACATTTGCAAGGGATATTGGAAGCCAACTTAGACAGATTAGATTCTACAATGGAAGAACTGCTAACTAATGGTCTACTCAAGTTCACGGAGAGTGAGGGAGGACCACGAAATGAAGGAATTAATATCGCGCTCCTCATCACAGTCTGAATTTTGTGGAGCATTGATTGATGTCTAGCGTCAAATTGGTATCAAAGTAGGTCCCATGTTCAAGTCTCCTCCTCAGCGTGGGTGAATGACGAGGGAGCATCTCCATGTTGAGCACGGTGGCTCATGAGGTGTGGGACCTATTGGTGGGATGGCTCATGAGGTGGACACTGTGATGGGGTAGCCCACTAAGGGAAAGCTTTTGATCGAGTACTCTAAGTTATGAAATAAAGGAATTGATCTCATGCTCCTCATTAGTAAAGACTTTTGTGGAATATTGACTGATGTCGTATGTCAAATAATGATGCAGGAGCATCTCTACGTTGGGCAGGGTGACCCACGAGGTAGGGCTCTGTTATGGGGGGCCCACTGGGAACCATTAAGGGAGAGGACTTCATCGGGTACTCTAGACTATGAGATAAAGGAATTGATCTCACACTCCTCATCAGTAGCAGCTTTTATGGAGTATAAGTTGATGTCCTACGTCAAATTGGTATTAGAACAGGCTCCATGTTCGAGCCTAACCCTCAGCATGGATGAATGATGTGCGAGCCTCTCCACTTTGAGCAGAGTGGCCCACGATATGGGACCCTATGATGGGGGTGGCCCACAAAGTGGGGTCCTATAATGGTGGCCCATAAGGTGTGACCCTGTGATGGGGGTCACCCACAAGTTGGGGCCAACTAAGAGGGGGAGGGTTTGATCGGGTACTCTGGGCTATGAGATAATAGAATCAAGTTAAACATCAGTCGTGGCTCCTGTGGAATACTGGTTGATGTCCTGAGTCACTAAGCCAAAGGTGTTTTTCACATCTTGGTGACATACCTTAGACACTCCTTTCAAGGCCCTCTCAAGGCAGAAGTCAACTCACAAATCTTGGCAAGGGAATTGAGGACATTCAACTTAAGATGGTTATTTTAAACTTTTAAGTAAAAGACTGTAATAGGGAGAGATGCAGATCCAATGACAGACAGTGATGTGCATCCCTCTATGGGAGGTTTGGTGTTCAAGTCTCCACTACTGTGGCCGAGCCTTGCTAGAGTCCCACATATTGGGAGGCCCTAGCTCTTTTTTCTTTCAACAAATTATTTTGCAACTGATTAAAAAGAATACCTTGTGCCATGGATGAGCCTTTATCTGTGGGAACTTAAATTCGATATAATTTGGATTCATACACCTTATCTCCTCCCTGGTAGGCGTCCCCAAAACCTACATAGCAATGCGTGCAATCCATAAAATAAGGTTGAAACTCTTAACCTGAAAGACCTAATATCAGATGTGCAACTTGATAATTCTCACCTTGATGATCTCAACTAGTTGGTCCACCCCACTTTCTCCAGGAAACAAGGGCTGTGTGAACAACAGTACAGATGAAATGTTTATAAATCAAAATAATTGAAAGAAGTGAACAAGAAAGTTGGGAGAAAAACATGACAAAGTCGTTAGAGAGTTAAGATCACCTGCCCAAGGAGTAACTCGGCCATGACACAACCTGTAGACCACAAATCAATCGCTGTTGTGTATTCAGTTGCACCAAAGATGAGCTCAGGAGCACGATAATATCTTGAACAAATGTAAGAGATATTAGGTTCTCCTTTCACCTTGAATAAAATGAAAAAAGAATAACCTCAGCCAAACAAAAAAGTTCCATAATCAATAACAAGTAAATATTGTACATTAAAAGCTTACCAATACTTTTGCGCTTCCAAAATCACAAAGTTTCAGTTGATGTGTATGTGGATTCACCTGAAATTAGCAATTTAACATCTCAGTCTTACGACTTAAGATAGCAATTAGCAATATAAAGAGAGATACCAAAAGTTCTTTCCATGTTAGCAACCTTAAAATTATGAAACATGATCCTACATTTAAGATAAGGTGACCGTTTAAAAATGTTTATGAAGGTGCATAAGGTGATAGTAGAGAGTTAACTTTCACAACTAGAAATTTTCAAATTGGCATGCATTTCCATGCCATTGATGTGATGTGACTGCCACAAAGATTTGTGTCTTGTGAAGTTGGTTGCAAACAGAACCAAAGAAGGTTTGGAATCCAGTAATACGATGTTTTAGACTCAGTTGGCATAGAATGTGAGAAGAAACAAAATGCTAGGCAGATTGCATCTGTTATATTGAGTAAGTATCCAACACAAATTTTCCGGAAAAAAAAAATCAGAAAGCAATTTTGAAGAAAATGGTCTTCATACTGGTTCATAGAGTTGCACAATGCAGAAACACTGGACATCCATAATGTGCAAATGCAAACGAGCACAGCTCTACTTAAAAAAAAAAAATAAGATAAGTGTTAAGCTCATCTCAACTGTGAAGGGTAGAAATAATTTTCCATGTCCTAGGTTCAAACAAACCCCCTTGAACCTTACTTGCCATTTTCCAACCACTAACTCTCAACCCATAAAAACTAAAAAAAAATAAAGGCACAAAATAACCGGATACACCTCTCCATCCGAAGCCAGACAAGGTTTAAAGTCTCATATCGTTCAAGGCAGTAACAAGATTGGAGCCAGTCGAAAACTTACTTTTTAAGTGTATAAAATGAAAGTTGGAAATAAATAAAAATTATATTTTCACATCAATACACATTTAAAATGCTTTAAAACATTCCGAAACAAACATAGGAACATTGAAATATTGCATTTGATTGACATAACATTGTAATAGACTTCTTATTTCATTAATCAAATTTTAGAAGTCACAAAATTTGTTTAATGGTAAATTTATTACTGAAACACTGCATTTGACATGTTTTAGTCTATTAAAATTCCAAAACATCCTGAAACATTCGAATCATCAATCGGGAAATCCAGATTATGGTAGATAATCTTCTCTATTTGTATCCAATAGGGAGGGGAGATTGTTGAAAGAAGCATTTAGAGAAATTGGGAAGGAGATCTTTGACTCAGGATTCAGATCTGAGCAAGTTGTTGAGGATGGAACAACCGAATCGTCAATCAGTGCTAAATATCCGACGGAGTCTCAGGCTAAGCTTTGTAATCGAGAACCATATACATCAAGGACAGACTTGGAGAAATCAAATCCCAGCCACAGACTTAAAAGAGTTTCCTAGCGATTTTTTCCAACGGAGCAGTAAGGCAAACCATCTATATGGTTCAGAGGCAAGTGATGCATGAGTTTCATATGGAAGTCCACAAAAGCTCATCAGATCAAGTGAAACGTTTGTTGCTAATACGTATGAAGATAATGTAACTAATTGATCTTGAAGACTAACTATTTTCAAAAGAAAGAGATCACTGATGTGAGCCATATGGTGGGATATCGGACGAAGTTCCACGTGTCGCCCATCAACCATATACCCCCTAGAAAAGTAGGCTTAAAAGGCATATCGGCTATAAGAGACATGCAGGTTGAAAAGCTTGCGTGCAGGCCGTGCATCAGTCCATCTGTTCCATCCAATCGCATGAGTTGGGCACCCAGCGCTGGGGGGTGCTAGACCCACGAATCTAAAATTTTGATAAACAGGCCATGGTCAGATAAGTCATTTCAACACCTAACCAGGAAAGTCAGGGCACATTCACCGAAGATTAGGGGTAAGCACATCTCAAAGAAAGATAGGTGGAATTTGCGCAGGCCTTCTGATGTAGTTGCAATAGAATGCAACACAGTAGTGAATCCTCATATACGGGCTCTGGACCATGACAAATCTAAGAGTGACCAAAGCACTATCCCATAAAGAGAGAATTTTGTGGGTCTTAACTCCTTTTGCAATATGTTGGGGGAGAAGAATAGGAACAAAAGAAATGGAAGCAGGAAGCAGAAAGATTATGCTCCTGCTCTTGCAAGAACTGACTAACAGTAATGGAAGTATGAACTCTGCACAAAGTTTCCTCGAGTGATATGAGTTACCACCCCTTGATCATTTATACTACCCGAAACATCCAACTGCATTTTCCCTACTCCTTACTCAAGCTCCCAATAAGGACCAAACAACATTTCATTGATTCATTCTTCCCTTTACTTTCATTTAGTATTTAGATTTTCTGAATTCCTTATTTTATTTTATTATGACAGAAATTCAATGAAATGGGAAATTCTTGAGTAGTCTACTTCCCTTCGAATGAGGAATCCCCTTACCTTAAAGGAATACCTTGGGAGTTGGAATGATAGGAATAGAAGAACCTTCAAAAGGAAAGAGCAATCTCTTCAAGATACACTAATTAACATATTGGTGAAAAATGTATGATGAATTTAAAGGTGTATTCTTTGAGGATTTTTTTTTGTAAATGGGATGTTACATGTTTGAGCACAAGCAAGACATCAGCCCTTTTGTAATTAGGTAGGTATTTTTAACCTCCTTTTTGTAATAAATTTTTTTTTTTTTTTGAAAAGTCCTTTTTGTAATAAAATTGTATATATAAAATTTATAAAAAAAAAAAAAAAAAACGAATGTTCAACGAAGCTTTGAAACATGGCCAGTGGGGCTGTCCAGATCCAAGAAATCAAATACAAATATTCCTGGCTACATATTCATGCAAAGTAACAAAATGTCTCGGTGCTGAAGCTAAAAAAAAAATCTTACAAGTAAGTTTTGTGGCTTAATATCACGGTGACAAATACCAATGCAGTTATGTAAGTAAGCAAGTGATCTGCAGATCTGCACCAAAAATTTCAAAATGACAAACAATAAGTTCATTGATATAACTACAATCTGCAAGGTACTCGTCCTTAATTTATGTCTACAGTTTCCATGTAAGTGACAGATTGCATATAAACACATACAAAGGTAACAAAAGGTGCTGAAAGGATAGCTTCTATCAGAGCAAAGATAAAATAAGCATGATTGCAAGAAGTTAGAAGCATTGTTAGGAGCATGTTTGATGCAGCCTTAGCTGCTCCGAGCAAGTAAAACATATTATAGTTGCACAATTCCTACTAAAGATGCTAACCCCATTTTGAAACATTTACATCTTGGAATAAGGCAGCAATAGGGTCAATGGATCAAAGACAGGTGGCGAGGAATGTCATGAAAGACCAGAAGATTAATATATTTATCAATGAAGAATCAATGGTCAAACGTACCAACTTGGTGAGTTGGTAAAGTATGTGTGTGGCGTGGAGGGATAAAATCCTCTCCCATCTGGACCGCTCATGTCGCACCAATCAGCGCACATCTCGAGATGAACACATGGCATTGTTTGGATGGGATACTATCTAATTAGGAAAGAATCCCAAATTGGGAGGATTCTTCCCCTTTAGACAACTACTATATTTGGATAAGGATGGGTATGGAAATGGTAATCTAACTTAGATTAGATCATAGTCTGTTGATCGGATCCTTTGAATACTAGTGGTGTGATGAAGGGGTTGATGCTTTTAGGCCATTATGATCGAATCCAGAAAAGATGCATAGTACAGAGGTATCCAATAAAAATGGCTACGGTGCATAACTGTGTGAAGTGCCTGTTGCAATTTAACTGAGGTTGTTGTGAAGGATGTTGTGCAGTACCATGCATGTGAGGTTGCGCGTGTGCAAGTTACATGTGGAGGAAGGATTACCGTGTGGAGGAACTGAGGAAGGTTATTGTGACGGTACAACATGTGGATGAAGGGCACTGTGAAAAGGAAAGAAAGGAGTAGCAAGGAGGCTACTTTGAGGATAATGTGTTGATCAAGGAAACTAAAATCAAAAATTTCTTAAAAGGAAGGCGGCATTGATTCATGGGAAGGAAAAAAATTAAATAACTTGGGGGCTAAAATGAAAAATTCAACTTTTCTTATGCGGTAACAATAGAATCCTAAAGGGCTAAAAGCATTAATGGCGGCAGCAGCTTGAATGAATTTATATGTTAAACATTAGGTTGCAAAGGTATTGATAAAGCCAATCCTAGCATGATACCGCCAGGTTTATGTAAGTGATATGTTGTCACCAAAAAGTGCAATGCTCATGCACTCCCACCACAATGAAAGGTGTACACTTCCTTGGTGCACACACAGCCAAGGGTATTCCCCAGGAAGGGTACACCACACCAAGATTATACCGCTGGAAGGAGTACACACAATAAAGGTACACCACAGAGAGTTTACACCTTGCTCACACTAAGGTGTACACTATAGCAAGAAGTACACAACAAGAATGGTACACAAAGGTGTACAATATACCAAGGAGTATTCCATAGGAAGGGTACACCACAACAAGAGTATTCCACAGGAAGGATACACAAAGGGACGCACTGATATTATCAGGTATTCTTTACTTTAAAAGGTTTAATTTGGTTGTTTGACCCATACATCATTCTTGATGTATAGGAAACCTTACTCTTGTTTGAAAAGTAATGAAGGTACAACGAAGTTCGGATAAATCGCGTGCCTTGCACCAAATCAATTTTGATGTTTATGGAAATCGCACTATTGCTGCATTTGGTGATACCCATCATGAAATGGTTAAAGATGTATGTGTCCATGGACATCAAAGTTGAAGTCCATTGAAACTCACCTCCCTGTATAAGGAAACGGAAAAGTAAAAAAGGGTGACCTAGGGTGTGGGGCATGTACATCAATATTTGATGTAGGTTGGAACCCACATTGTTGTATAAGGAAACAAAAATAAGAAGGACGTGATTCAATTTATTGGGGATCCCCAATTCTCAATAAATTGTACCTAGCCAATCAATTGCTCATGGGCTTAATTCAAGTCCATAAAAAGGGTCCCATGTGATTAAATTTGTTTTGTTTAATTGGCCTAATAAAAGGAAAGCATGGGGGCTAATTCCATGCCCAACCCAACTGAGTCGATTAAATGGTATAAATGAGGGCTCAGCTTAAGCGCAATCCACCTTGAAAAATGGTTAATTACTACATGGGGGCTCGATCTGGGTATAATTAGGGACTTGAACTCGAGTGTTACATAAGAAAGTACTGTCAGCAGACTTTTAAGTTTCCAATAAGGTAGATGGAATCTATGTTATTTATTTAAGCCTTTAATAAGGTATATGGAATTTGTTGTGGTCAGTGTTATTAAACTCATGTTATTCAAATGATATATTAATAAAATATGGTTCTCTTTAATAGGGTAAATGGAATTTGTTGTGGTCAGTGTTTTACTGATTCTCAATCATTAACTTATTTTCTTCTTTTTTTTTTTTTTTTAAATTGAGGTGTGATAAGTAAAAGTTGGGGTGCCAATAGCTGCTCTCTGAAAAAAGGTAATAACAAGATAAAAAAGAGCTTGAATGCAGAGTGACCGTTCCAACAAAAACTTTCATTACTTTCCATCAATTCAACTATAAACAACAGTGAACACTATTAGCATCTACATCACAACATAAGAGTAAAGACCCATATGATAAGTTCACAGACTTGTATTGAATTTTCATATTATATAACCAAAAAAAAAAAGCATAACATAAATAGCACAAACCTGATAAATATAGAGCTTCACATAAATTAGGGGAATTTGCTGGTTGATCTTATTGTAGTGCCTTGCAATACGATTAACAGTCTCAGGGACAAACTCAAGTACAAGATTTAGGTAGAGCTCTTCCTTGTCGGTCATTGAAAAGAAGCGATGCTTAAGGGCGACAATGTTAGGATGATCCAGAATTTTCATCATTTGCAACTCCCGATTCTTGTATCGCCTATCTTGGAGGACCTTCTTGATAGCAACAATTTCTCCTGTTTCTCTACATTTGGCCTACATAAAGCAGTAAAGAATTACCTGAAGAATCTGAAGAAGAAAAAAAAGTAGAAATGCAAATCAATTTAAAGGATTAAATATTAAATTTCTGATTACCTGGAAAACAACACCAAAAGAACCAGTTCCAACAACATGTTCTGCTATGTAACTTATTCTCTGCCAATCCGATCAAAACATGTGTTGCAAACAAGTCAGAAATTCCCCAATTCCATCATATAGGTCAGACCATGCAGAAAAGATCTCCCAAAACTAATTTACTTCCTACCTGCTTTGGTTCGCCACTTCGACCACCAATAGTAGTTGCTATTACTTGGCCTGCCTCAGCACCCACGCCATCAATTATATCTGGTTCGCTATCCTGCAACACAAAAATCCCAAGAATTACAACGAATAACTTAAAAAGCTTTTGTTTTTCCAACCAAATTCAAAATCATCCTATATTTTTACTATTATACTGAGAGAAAGGCAGAGTAGAAGTGGTTCAACGCCAAAATTTGAGCAGCCATAAATGCCCCCAGTTTAATATTTAAATTTAATACAATCAGAGTCATTTTACTAAAAAGCCAAGAACATTGCAATCCCACGATCCAATCACATTGATTAATTTTCAAAATTACAAAATATGCATTTTACTATGTAATCTTCAAAACCCTTTAATTAAACTTTAAAATACAAATAAGCCCTTTTGATACGTGTGCGTTTGCATATCCCACCTTCTAGTATTTTTAAGAGGGAAAAATCCTCTTATAAATGACCAAATGAATCCACGCCATTTATTCAGACTATCACTTGTCTGTTGGAAGAAATTAAAAGCACAACAATCATTGTAAGGCAATTTCAGAATCGAAACATAAAGATTTCTCTAAATGCAGAAGCTTACTTTATCATCATCCAGCTCCAGCATATTGTCCCTTAAACTCATTTCGAGCATCTCTCTCCCAAGCCAATCAACTGAGCTAGAAGAACCCCTGAAGCCGTTAATTGACCTGGATCTGCCTCCATCGACATGTCCCAGACTAGTTGACGCCATAATTATGCTTAATTAGTCAGTATCTTCAATATTTGTTACCCTCTTTACGACTCCTCTATCCTCCATCTCATCCAGGCACCCATCCTCCTAATGGGACAACAGCTTCCTAAAGTTGAAACACATCAACATAACATAAAGAGGAAGAACATAGAAGATAAGAGAACCTCATTCCTATTTTTATTTTTTATTTTTTATTTTTTGTAACAAGTAAAAGAAATATATTAACATGATTTAGAGAAGAATATTCCCATGGTACAGTGTATGTTGATTTCATGGTATATAACAAAATCAAAGGTATAATTAAATTTTTAGATTGAGGATTATTACCACTTAAATTTCTTTCATAGAGAAATGCTAATACATTATTTAATATGAGATTAAAAATGAAGGAATTAAGAAATTCTGATGCCGATAAAGAAATTATTCAGAAAGAGAAAGCACAAACTGATATACTTGAGAAACCAAAGTAACTAAAGGTAAAACATCAATGAATAAAAAATAATAACTGGGATGAAGGGAGGATTTTTGTAACTGTCACAGTATTAAATTCATCAGGAATCATTTTTACAAGAACTTTAGGACCAAGGATTAAAGAATGTTTCGGTCAAGGAAAAACCCAATACTGTCTCGGACGATACAATTTGAAAGAATCAAAAGGGTGAATGCAAATAGAAAGAATCAAAAGGATGAATGCAAGAGAAGAATTTCATAAGGTATCAACGTTGGAGGAAACTAGTTAGAAACGAAAGTTACAGATTAAATGATTAAAGGAAGGGAACAAAAATAGTTTTCACAAAGTTGCCAATGCCAATAAGAAAACTAATTTGATTTCCAATTGAAAAATAATGGAATCTTTCTAGAAGGGGAGGATCTTGTTCGGGAAAGGATAGTGGATTCCTATGCCAATATGCGTTGTCAATTTGATGCCATTAGCTCTAATAGGCCAGTTAGTTGGAAAAATATTGCGAGGAGGAAGTTGTGGAAAGTAATAAGGGGTATGAAGGCCAGATGGCTTTTCTATGGAACTTTTTAAATGTTCTTGGAAAGTTATAAAAGGCGATTCCATGAGGAAGTTGTTTGAATTTCAGGAAGAAACCTTTTTAGATCATGTGTCTAATTGTACATTCTTGGTTTTTATTCCTAAAAATTAAAGACGTGAGCTTATTTCAGATTTTAGACCCCTAAGTTTGGTGGGAAACAGTTATAAGATCATCGCTAAATTTCCTTTGAAGATAGATTATAAGTTGAAATCAGATTATGATCCCATAGTGTAGGTGGATGAAAAAACGGAAACTTAGAAGACTAGATGCCTTTCAAAAGGTGGGAAGATGGCACTTATCAAAAGTGTTTTTATCTAGCATCCATGTATACCATATGTCTCTATTCTCAGTAACTGTGCTAAAGGTCATTGAAATGGAATTGAGGAATTTTTTATAGATGGGTAGGGTAAAACCTCCTAAACTCCACCTAGTTAGGTGGGAGAAGGTGTGCACTCCCAAGAAGTACGGTGGAGCTTGAGATGAGGTGATTGAAATTATGAAACAAGCATTATTGTGGAAATTATAATGGAAATTTAGGGTGGAGAAGGCCAGTGTTTGAAGCAAAATCATTGCCGAAGAGTTTGGATGTGATGTTATGGGTCAAGAAAGTGGTAGATCTAGAACCCCTATGTTTGTGGAGTTTGATGTGGCATTCTTAATGGGGAAGAGGATTTCAAGAAAGGAATAATAAGTTTCAAGGTCAGTAAAGGACGAAGAGTGAGGTTTTGGGAAAATTGGAGGAGCAGAAGAACATCAATAAGATCTGAATTCCCTTTTTCATTCTATCTGTCCAAAAGAAAAATCAATCCATCCAAAGCATCATTTGGAGAGCAGGAGCAGATCCATCATAGAAGCTTGTTGTCAGGAGGAATTTGAATGATTGGGACGTGGATTTGTTGTTAAATTGATGGATGAAATTTCAGTATATTAGATACCTTCTAACAAATAGAACAATCTGGTTAAAGAGTCGTGATATACTTTCTCAGTCAAGACTTTCTATTCTATGCTATATAAGTATTCTCACCATTCTGAATTGTCCTTCGCGGGTATCCCAACTTGGTGCTAAAGTTTCTTTGAAAGTGGCATTTGTTGTCTCATTAGCTGCTCCTCAAAAATCTTAACCTTTGACAATCTTATTGCACACAAAATGAACATTGTGGATTTTTGCACGTGTGCAAAATAAACAGCAAAAAATTTAATCATTTCCTTCTCCGTTGTGCTAGAGCTTCCGTCATATGATCTCATTTCTTTGCTCCCTTCCGTATGTATGGGACTCTAACCTCATCAATGCCAATTCTTTTCTTAGTTGGTCCACATATGTTTTTAATGCAAGAAGCAAAATCCTTTGGAGCTTCACAATTTGTTGGTGCATTTGAAAAGAAATGAATAACAAAATTTTGGTTGGGAAGGAAGGAGAAGTGAATGACAAAATTTCAAACCGACATATTCAATAACATAAAAGCAATTTTGTTCTTTTACTCTAAGACCCATGAAAAGTTTAAAGGGAGGTTTCATAAATTCTGTTATTAACTAGGAATCTTTCATTTCCTGAAGTGTGTTAACTGTGTTTATCAACCTAGTGTGGTTTTGTCTTGGTCTTTGGTAGGTCTCCAATCTCCTCGACCCCTGACTAAGTAAGGTTTTTGGCTCTTTTGCTTATTAATAAAATCTTATGCTTATGAAAGTTCAAAACTTCATGGTTTCATCAAATGAAGGAAATTCTACGGATTTTGACTTTAGACGAGCCAATGATAGGACGATCAATGTTATATGAGTATTTTCAGCCATTTATCTAATGCCCCAACTTGTCCACTAGAAGATGACGTCCGATTGTGGATGAAAAGCTAAGAAATCATAGTCTTTGTTAAATCTTTCTATCAGTCTTTAATTCCTTCAATCATATCTAGTTTCCCTATCCCATTATTGGGGGTTCTACCCTCGAAGGTGGACTTTTTTTATCTAATCGGCTGATTTGGACAAATTTCTTACCATGTATTATCCTATTTTTCATGGGATTATAAAAGTTGATTTCCATTCCCTTCGCATAACTAGTGGAAAATATGTTAATCATCTTCTTATTCATGCAAATTTACTTGTGTTATTTGGTCGCATTATATTCCGCTTATGGATGTGGTATGGGTATTTCCATCCTCAATGTTCTCGTTATTCTAAAGTTGGGGTACATTAACTTCCACTCTTGAAAAAGAAAATTTTGTGGACGCATTTTGTATTGAAAATTGAACAGAGATAAATGGTCATATTTTGAAGGTAATAAGAAGCATTCAATGCAAGAGGTCATCAATATTTTAGCTCTTATTTTCTTGGAGTCCTAGATCTTATACACTTAGCAAGAATCCCACATAAGGAGTGCCACTTAGCTAAGTGGTAAGACACGTGGAGAGTTGTTCCCACGTCCTAGGTTCAAACCCCCTTGAACCCATACTTCTTATGCTAACCACTAACCCATCTTCACCCATCCAAAAGAAAAAAGCCCCACTCCCACATCTCAAATCTTGCCACATAAGATCTTTTAATTAATGCAACTAAATTTGAAGATTTTTTCTTCTAAAACAAACATCAAAGTTGTTATTTAAAAACTCTACCCTTAACCTTTTTTCATTTATTCTAAGACAATACTACTCTTATAACTCAAACATATAAACCCCTTTATCTCACTTTTTCTCTCTCAAATCTTAATCCCGTTCTTTCTCAATCCTTGAACACCAAATCCACATATCTTTGCCCCTCCCTCTTTTTCTCCGTCAAAACAAAACCATTACAAATAATTTAATTTCCAATTGATCACTCTACTTCATTTTTCCTATTGCTCATAAAAACACTGGTCTTGAGCCCAATCAATCTATGAGAGTTCACATTAAGACTTAACTTTCTAATCTATGAGTTTAGGTGGGCTACTTGTTTGTATAAGCCTTTGTTTCACCATGATGTATCAAGATCGACACAGTGGGATTCAATTTAGGATTTGCACAAATTTCTACAAGTTTGCACGTGTATGACATGAACTCAATAATTCTAAATTTAAAATGTCGTTGAATACTTTAAACATCCAAAACCCAAAAAAAAAATTAATAATAATGACAAGTGAAAAGAAAATTATCAATTACCTAGAGGGTTGCTCAAGTTTCTAGGTTGTTTCAATATGCATGGCACAACCTTATTGGGGTTCGACTATTTAAGTATCCAACGCCATTATAGTGAGAGAGAGAGAGAGAGAGAGAGAGAGAGATACATGAGCTTATATGCTTGCATTATAAGTATTATCATTACGACAAATAAAAAGGTTAATAGTAGAATTTGTAAATAAAGACAACTTTGGTTTTAGTTTTAGAATAAAGAATCTCTTCTTTTAGTATATTAACAGAGAAACCTATGTCGCAAGATTTGAGATGTGGGAATGGGATTTCAACACTTCTCCTAAGCATATAGGGTTCAAAATTTTTCTTTGTTTAAGAACTTCAAAGAGTTTAAAGACTATCTTTTTAAGATTTCTTGTTTAAGTAGGAGCTTGTATGTTATAGACTCATAGTAGGGGCTTCTCTTTGCTTTCATTTCTTTTATTGTGTTTTCTTTATTCTTTTTTTATTTTTGGGGTTATAGTCTTCTCCATCAAGTAGGTCTCCTCAATATCCTTTTGTATATTCCTCTTCTTGCCCAATGAAAATTTTTATTCAGAAAAAAAATACACAAACATTTAATGGAGTCTAAAAATACACTTGGAGATAAAATCATAAAATAAAGCCAAGTTAAATGACAATCTAAGATGGTATCAATGGGTACAATTAAATTGAAAGAGTGAGAATGTATTATTCAATGGTGCAAGTTAAGAGTTCAAAAATGAAATAAAACACCATAACAAATATCTAAACAACCATCCCTTCACATTAGATGTATCTTCAGATATTGTTGAATGAATTGTAATATTTTTTGCCAAGATGATGATGGTGAAATTTTTTTTTTTTTAATTAGAAAAAATAATAAATAAATAAGGTACAAAAAACATTCTCCTTTCTCCATATGGAATGTGGTGGAGGGCAACCGAGCCAAAATTTTCCACATGGAGAGGAAATGAAGGTGGTCCAACAGACACCATTGGAAAGAACAATTGTCAATATTACATCTAACAAGGACAATTATGTCTTTTCACTACTCAAAAATATTGCCTAAGCTGACCAGAAGATTTTATAAATAAACTAAAATGCTTGCTAACACTTCCTGTGCTTCAATCGTTTGTCTCCGCAGCAATAGACTATATTTTTTTTCTATCAGAAACCAAAAACCCAGAATTTGAAATAAAATTCAAATAGATCTATCGAAAGAAAAGCTTTTCTTCTTTTGTTATTTTTTCTTTTTCTTTGGATTTCTCACTAACCTGAAGAGATTTCGAGCAGCATTCAAGCTTTCTCCGAGAAGAAAACGAAGAAAGAAAGATCAAAAGATGTGAGAAAGCATGAAAGGATGCTCTGATTGCTCTTTTTCACTTTCTCTGTGACACTGTTCTTTCATTCTTTCACATCCGCTTTGGGAAATTCGGTAAAAAGGTTTCTGCTTTGGCAGTCCAGATCTCTATTCTGTACTCCAATCTGTTTTGGGTCGCTCTAATGGCCAATTGCACCCACTTTACCTGCGATACCCACCTAATAATTGTACTTTATCTTAAATTACTAATTTCACCCACCTAACGATTTCGAATGATTACACCCCAACCCTAACTCACTAAAATTGTTTCGACTTCTCTCTTTTCCTTTACTAATAATCTCCTTGAATAATTCTTACCATCTCATCTATAACTCATCTCTAAGACTATAATGTAAGTGAATCTCTATCTTCATTCTATTTAATTATTATTCGATTTTTACATACCAAATATTATCTACGAGACTCGAGGTGTATATATTTGTGCGAGTCCCTATAGCAGTGAATACAATTATCCGCTGCAAATATATATAATAGCGTCGGATAAAATTTTTCACTGTTATAAACCGCCATTGTAAATGAAAAATGTTGTAGTGAGTGATTAATAACTAGCCTAGGAGTGAACTCCCCGTGTCTACATCTATCAAAAGTCAATACATGTGAATCTCGACTATCTCTATATTATACAAAGACCGCATTTACTCACACATATTCATAAAGAAAGAAGATAAGAAATTCCTAGATCTCACAAGTTGTATTACACTATAAGGTATCTTATACTAACAAAAAGTATAAAACATCAAGTGTTATCCTATATTAACCCCCGCTTCTTAATATATAACAACGCATCTTTTTTTCTAGGCTTTCTACAACTTTTTATTAGTAAATAAAATAGTTTTGTTTCATTATATATATACAATGTTATTTTTATAAAAAATACAAACAATAGTAATGCCATCTATTCATTTATGTTAATGCATCCATCTATCAATTAGATCTCCACGAGTAAAAATACCCTCGATCTACGAGTGCGGATTCGATTATTTTTTGGAGTCACCACCTAGTTTTATGGTCTAGAAACTAAAGATGAATCTAAACAGATAAGAAACACAAAACTACGAAAATGTTATGGGTAAGGGGATCAGGTTATTAAATTGGAAAATATTATGCATAAATTTCACTCGACGAAAGTCGATCTCTACTATTCTCAAATATTTACATTGCAAAAACGGCCTAAATCTATAATAAAGATAAGAAAAATTATCATTTTTTACCTGAGTAATTACAACGATCAGTTCCCTCAAAAATTGGTGACGAGTATTTTTCATGCAAATCTTCTCGATTTGTATTTGTTTCTAGATCTACTCCTAATCTTTGAGATGAGACTTTCTTCTTCTAGGTCTAACTATTTTGTAACTTTTTTTATATGTTTTTAAGTTGAAAATGTGGCGCCCCGCCAAACGCTAACACAAATCCCCATGTCAGATCTCGAGGTACTAGGTGGCACCTCGAAATTTCAGCATGGTCTCTCTGTTTATGTTAGCATTCCAAGGCGTTCAACCTACACCTGATAAACGACATACAATCCTGCATATAAACATATAAAATAGAATGCTAGCAGAAGTCTATATACATCTAATAACATACGATAGATGAGAGTGCGGAAGGATAACAAAATACAGAATTATACAACTATTTTCTCACTCTAACAAAAGTCCTAACGCTCTATAAAAAAACCCATAATACTCCTAGATGAATCTGACACCATTAGGGGTATAACCCCAATACTCACCAAGTGACGGACTTTGACTGTCTATCTGACCCACCAAATGATTCACACTCGTGCTCTATACCTGCCTCGCCAAACTCTGAATCTGAAACTAAAAAAATGGAGAAGGAAATGGTGAGTAACAATGATTACCCAGTAGGGAATCAAATAATTTCTACCAATAACCTCTCCTAACATGAACGAATAAACATACTGAATCATTTTAAAATATGCAAAATTTTACAGAAGAAACTACGATTAACTGGTACATATAGCCAAGGATGAGCAACTAAACATTTTAAAACTCACATTACATCGATCAGCAGTACTCACTATAACATTCTTTTTTTATACAAATCTAATTGATCAAATGGAAATATTAAACGTGCATTTCATTTTATATATCAAAATAAGACAACAGATACATAATATACAATGGTAGAGTAGTGAAATTAGAGAGTTGGGACTCACGCCTGAATCGCTCCCAGTTAGGACATAATGTTTCATAATAAAGTATTAGTTCCTGATTTTGTGGCTGGTCGTTGTTTACCACACTTGCGGGACCATTTATCCGACTCAGGCTGGTCGTTTGACGTGACCGTAAGCAATGGGTCTCTTTTCGATGTGTCAGAACGTTCGACTATTATAGTGATCACTGACTAATCATCTTCGTCTATACCTATCAGGCGTGCATGTGATTTCCAAATATACAAATCATTCGTATACGACCACTTTTACATTATAAGTTCACTGATAAAGATAGAGAGGAATAAATCTGGATTTTAATTGTGACTCCACTCTCATACGTGTCTCATACCACATATGAGCTTGGTGGTCCCTACAGTACATCCCAGGATAGTACACCATTCCGGATAATATGACGCACTATCCCTTTAGGCATTCACAAACTCTTTAATAGTTTACAAATATATATATTATTTTCATTTGAAAACAAAAGAGAAATCAACAATACAAGGTTGAGAATGGATATCCAGTTTCCTACCATGCAAGTGTGGCCATCCGGCCTAAACTAAATAATAGAGCGAAAAGGTAAATAACGCCTCGCGCTAACAGAAAGTAAATATACATGTAACTAGTATCATTATCCCTGGATATCCGTTCACCAACCTACACACAACTCAACAATGTAAAATGTAAATATCATCCTTCGGGTGTGATTCTGACATTTTACCTTTTCATACCCCTTTTCCCATTTTTTTTCGATTTTTACCGTTTTCAATCTTTCAAACAAAATATCTACTTTCTGATATTCATCAACTCAATTTGAATTAATTGAATATTAAATCATTTTTTCAACTATGAAATTCATTTTTATCAATAACATTGAAAAAGTACTAAAACTTATATCAAAACGGAGTCCGAGCGGTGCACAGGACCCAACTGATGAAAATAACTTGTTGAAATATCCTACCCACGTATAATTTGTTATAAAATACAATTAAACATATCAAATATACAAGTTCTGACGTGAATTTAAATTAACCAATTGGATTCTATATTTTTGAAAACTTACCACAAATTTTTAATAAAATCTTAAATGAAATTTTCACAATCTATGATTATTAATAGAAATTGAGAGTTCCTTACTCTCTCTAGGCGACGGAATTGAAGCACGTACGCGGAAATCAACATGTAAATCAAGATGGTTCAAACTTTGAGATGGTTGATTTTTGAGTTTGACCCGATGGTTTCGAAGATCTCGACGCCATCGTTTTTTCTCCCTTTTACAGCGGAAGACAGTTTGATCCCGAAACGGATGAAATCCGAGGTCAAAGTTTCAAAACTCCTACATATAAATACGACTGATTTTTGACGATACGGGGTGAAAAAGAAAGTGAAATGAAAAAAGGTTGGGTGGGTTTTTATAGAAAACGAGGCTGCGGACAGTTCTCCCTTCTGCGTCGGTCGTCGACGGCGAGCGGTTCGCGAAGAATCTGAGTTAGAACGTTGAGAAAAAAATGAATTTTTTTAAAAAAACCGTTGGCTGGTTTTTTTAGATGGGTTGGAGAAGCCGATGATAAAAAAAATTAAAAAAATTTATTTATATAACTTTGGGACGAAATCGATATTTTACTTATTGTTTTGATCGACGATAACTTGACCATCCGGACTCCAAAACTGATAAATGAATATTCTATTTTATCTAATTTTTTGTTTTGGATTTAATGGTCTAATCAATTTCTATAAATTTTTGCTCTAATAAAAATTTACATTTTTTGCCTGAGGTAATCCCTAAAATTGAAGTCATTTTCGTTTTTGAAGATAATTCGACTTTCTATGCTCCAAAAATGATAAAAAATAGTCCATATTCAATAATTTTTTGTTACGAACCCAATGGTATGATCAAATCTTAACAATTCTTGCTCTAGTAAAAAATCATTATTTTAGCCTGGTCCGACTTGGTAATCGAGGATTTTGAAACTTTTATGCTTGGACTCGTATTTGAGAGTGTTTACAGGCAAAAGTATGTTTTTCGATCATTTTGAATTCAATGATGAGGTCAAATTCAATTAAAATGATCAAAAAATCCTAAGATTTTATCCCTAAGTCCCACTTTCAATATTTTCTCAAAATTTCACTATTTATTTTTTCTCGAGATACGAATTAAAAACTTGGGATTTTACATTCTCCCCCCCCCCCCCCCCCTTAATAAAAATTTCATCCTCAAAATTAAAATCATACCTTATTGAGCTTTGTCGCGATTCCACTAACACGACATATATAATAAACAACACCTATTTTCGATTACCATTTATTCTTAGTCCCAAGCCAATCTCATTTATAACTCGTAGAAACCCAACACATTCATTAATTAATCACTCTAATTCAAACTCATATTCCAACTAATCCATTATTTGTATAACCCTAAGATAACAATCAATTCACCTTGTATCACTTTCCTACCAATGTCTATCAACAACAATCCTCTCACATCTTCTCTATTCTTTATATTTATTCCTCTCATCAATTGCACCGTCTATTATGTTTTACTCATACTTACTATGAATATTACTCCTCAATGCATAGTCTTACCACAAACACACCACTATCTTTATATTCAATTCAATATTACATTTTCTACTTATTGTGATATTTCCTCAAAACCTCTGTCATAATCTTTTATAATTTAAAATCTTACTTAAGGGGATAAATCCTACATCCCATCAACTCTAATTTGAGATATATATGTACTTCACATTCTACCTTACATCAACCAACCTACACTTCTCTTTTAAATACATCCAATAAATTGTCTTGCAAATTAACCACATGTGAAGGATCTGGCAAATACTTCTTCAGCATGGACACGTGGAACACATTGAAAGTTTGCTCAAGTTACGATGGTAGAATCATTCTTCAAGACACACATTTTCTTACTCTACCCCCAAAATTACAACTTCTACTAATTATTACTTAAATATTATTATAATATCGATTAAACCTTATTCATTTAACTTTATCTTGCCCACATCACACATATTTTCACTTGCTACATAGTCACACCACTAGCCTTACAAATCGAACTCGTTTTTTACACTTTACAACTATTCTAACACCTATGTTTTGCAAGTTCTTAAATGATCTTCCAAAAATCTCATTCTTTCTTCGCAAGGCCTCCCAATGGTATAGATAATTTCATTACTTGACCCGTGTCAGTTGTTTCTAGCTCTAGTAAGTGTGCAAAATCTCAATAAAATTATATGATCTAGAGGAACTAGTGTTGAATATAACTCCACTTTTTAATATTATAATTAAAAATTGTATTTTTCAAAACTTCATCGGAGACAGGTACTTTCTCTTGGGTCAGAACCCTCGTTCGCGACTGTGATAGAGGGCATTCTCTCCTGATATGTCCTACCTGATCACACGTGTAACATGTCAACGATCTTATTTTCGTAGGTTTTTGTGGAGTAGGCAGTTGGTAAATTGGAGCCTGAATGCTCTGAACTTGCCTTGTTGGTTCTTTTGGTCCTTTTGACATCATTGGAACTCCAGATGCTCTCACTGATAGGGGAATCCTATAACTCGGTAGTAGAGGAATTATTTATTGTGGATATACACTGATCCGGAAGAGATTGGCCTCGAATACATCGGTCTCTTAGTCGAAGCTGATCTGGGAGGAAAAAAAATCTAAGGTCGACTATTTGCCCTCTAGCGGTCTGTAATTCCATCTCCCATCGCTCTACCCTCTAAGCTCGACTCATCGTATCTTTATAATTGGTAGTTTCAATCATCAACCTCCTGGCCCTTAGATGGGGTTATTATTCTCTAAAGAATCTACAGGCCTTCTACAGATCTATCAAGATAAGCTCGGACGCATATCGTGACAACCTAGTAAATATCATACCATAGTCTATAATCGATAGATTTCCTTGCACTAACCTCAAAAACTCCTAGTACTTGATTTCTCCAGTAGTATCGGATATAAATCTATCAACAATCATCTTCTTGAAGTCTACCTACTCAAACGATCCATCTTCCAATACATTCCTCTTAAGACGTTACTAATGACTGGCATTCCCGTCTAACTAGAATGTAGTCACCATCACCCAATGATCTCTCGGGCACTACATAGCACTAAAAATCTCTCAGGTCTTCAAAATCCACTCATTGCTTTTAATCAGATCGGAAAAACCCCTAAATCGTAGTGGACGTAATCGTTGAAAATTTTATAACCATATCCCTAGATTTACCTGTCCTTTGGGCTGGAAAATTCTCTCATCCTTCAAAGGCACGACTTGTGGTAGTGGTCTCTGGGTGGAATAATATTTACCTCTTGCGAAGAAGTCTAACGCTCCTTCATTTCTTGAATTTAGTGGTGCACCTTGCAATTGTGGTAAGTTTTGTACCATTTCTCGTTTCCAATCGCTAATCTTGTCTGTTCGGGGTGGCACCAATACGTGATCAACTTTATTGAAATATGGTGGCCTTATTGTTCATTGAATTGGTTTGTCTAACATCTTTCTGAGCCACACATCCTTAATCGGTTGACGTCGACCTGAACATTATTCTCCTTTATGTCTCAATTTTCCACATTCGTAATATATCACAACTCTTTCTTTTGACTGATTTAGTAATATATGTTGTTGTTTCTTATAAAAGTCTTTCATCCATTGACTTGGTATGTTTATCATCTCACTCCTCACGTATGATTATTTTTTCTATAAATTTGCTAGTTTCGTAATTGTTTCTCTTATTATATATTAATTGTCTTTCTTTCATTTGGCTTCGAGGTAGTGGTGGTTGTATTTAGTGGTTTAGATAAAATTTCAAGTGATTTCATTTGGATTTTGATTTTTTGACTTACGTAGAATGAATATTTTAAATTTGGAAGAACCCCCCAATGGAGGGTTTTTTATTAAGTTATTTTGAATTCTTTTAGACCCTCGATAGAAGGTTTTTTGTTAAATATCAGGTGGACTCAACTTGAATAAATGAGTCGTCACTTGAAATTTGGCCCATGGGTTTAATTAATTAAATTTATTTATTTAAAATTTTTAATTTAATTTATTAAGATTTCACTTTATATTAATTAATATTTTAATTATTAGTTTCAGATTTTCAAATTTTATGATTGAAAAATTATCTTTTTACTCTCAAAGAGAACTTTTGCATTAGGATGTCATTTTTTTGACATTTTGGGAAGTTTAAAAATTAATTTTTCGTAAGAAATTCAATGAGAATATTGATTTGTGTCACTTATTATAGGTTTTTGACACGAAATGATCGTGGACCCAGTGAGAGGTATTTTTGTAATTTGGTCGAATTTTGTGAAAATTGGTGAAACAATTTATTTGGTTATCGTTTGTTATTTTATATGTTCAAAAGGGTTTTCCTAAGCGTAATGTACCCTCTAGGAATGTTTTGGTGTCAGGGGTATTTTGATAATTTGATTATTTTTTATGATTTATTTATAAAACTTATTTTAATCTCAAAATGATGATTTCTATGTTTTGATAGCGTAGTATGATTTCAAACGTTTGTTTGTATGAAATATCTCATCTGAGCTTTGGAAACAAATCTAGTAATAAATAAAAAACTTTAAATCGGGAATCGTCGCAATCGAGTTGATTAATCATGCGAGTGCAAAAATAGGATATCTACAACGTGGTTGTGAGAATGTGTGAGATATTCATCTATCCATTTATCAATCCATCCGTCCATCTATCATATTTCTAAAATCACTATCTCATTAAATTAGGGGAAAACATAAGTTCTCACTATACATCCATCCATCCATCGATTAATCATCAATTTTCTTAAGTATCTTTCGAAATATATATTTTCTAAAAATATTTAAGATTCAAAGGTATCAACCAATTTCATATAATGGTCTTACTTGAGTAGAAAAGACTTGGAAAACAAGATAAAACAATAAATAGATAAAATTATGGAAAACTATGAAAATTTGGCTAAATGTTGAAAAAACAAAATTTCAAAGTTCTTCAAACGTAAAATAGTTGTTTGGAAAGGAAAATATTTTTTACGAGATTCAACATCATATAATTTTTGAAACTTAATTTGAAAGGATATTAGAGAAAATAAGATTTAAAAATCTAACAAAAAATCAAAGTCCACGTTTTGTTTTTGAATCCGAAAATTATATTTTTATCATTTGAGATTTTGATTTTTAAATCATTTCCAATATTTCCAAATAAGGGGGGGGGGGGGGAATTATTCTCTTAGCTTCATTCAATAACTTAAAGTAAATGTTTGACATTTATTTAAATATTTTTAATAAAAATAAGTTGTTGAATGTGTTTGACTCAATGTTGAAAACGTGTCTGGCATAAAAAAAAATAACGGTTCTGAAATTGCTATATTATATATATAGTTTTCAGTAGATAGCGATTTAGACATAAAATAGATAGCGATTTTTGGCACAAACAGATAACAATTTGGAGAAAATAACAATTTTGACATAGCGATTTTGAAATCGCTATTATAATGACCAAACCATTATAGCGATTTTCAAATTACTATAATAGTGGTCTAATAGGTGAAACTTGCGTTCTTCATTATTTTCTCTCAACCTATTTTTAAAAAACTTTGTCAAAATTTATTTTATCATTTTTTTTTCGATAACTTGTATGAAAATATTTAACACAAATAGAAGTAAAACTATGCAATTAAATACCTAAACATGCATAATTTTAACTGACTCAACTCTAAATAAGAAATCCAATCAAAATACTTTTAATATATATATGTTTCTTAGAAATCAAGATCGACTCTCAACAATGTTCCTCGCTCGACACCCCCAAACTTAGATTTTATTCTCAATGAAATTTCTTGATTTAACTCGAAGATCTCGATGAGGTGAAACTTTTTCTCTTATTCACAGGTTCTCGGTTCTCGTTCTAAGGTGCTTAAATCGTTGCTTGAAGGTCTAGAATTTTGAATTTCAACGTTAGAGAAACAATAGAAAAATATGATTTTCTCTCTTAAGTTTTGTATTTATATGATACTAGGGATGTAATGGTAATTAATGTAATTATTTTCTTTAGTTAATAGCTTAACACTTAAGACTCCGATTTATGAAAATTTATAATTCATTTTGGATAATTTTTTGATACAAACTTAATGGTGTACTCAAATTTTTGTTGAAATGACTTAAATAAAAACGTTTATATTTTGATGGGTTATTACATGCTTAACAAGGCATATACTAATTTTTCATTTAAACCCTAGTTCTCATATATTTATAATCTGAACTAGATTCTCTAAATATTCTAAACTTATTCCTTTAAATCATTTTTCAAGATAAATTCAATATTAATTGAAATTATAAAAATTTATTTACCTCGTGTTGCGTAATAAATGCTCAAGATATTACATGGTACCCCTACACAGAACTTTGTATGGTACACTCGGTATATACCCACCGAGTTAGATAAAATAATTTTAGTATATACTTACTGCTTTAATATTTAATATTTTTGAGTTCTATCAATTTATTCGATATGTACATATTGAATCTATTTTTACAAGTTCGATCTGCACCTACTAAACGGTACTGAAAGAATTAAAAATATGGTTGTTTTCTTCTAACATTTGTTTTAAATGTTAATAATACTTAAAAATGAAACAACTTTCATGTCATTATGTGTTTGTTGGTTATTTCATATGAGATAAAACTATCAAAAAAATTCAACAAAGAAGATAAATCTTAAAAACCCTAAAAAAATACCTCCATTGATTTAAATCTATATAAATAAATAAATAAAACCTTGAAGAGGTGAGGATACTTGAGTGTTAATGGCCGTTATACCATTATTGACGGAAAATAAAATTGGATTTAAAAATTTTGGTAGAAATTTTTAAGTTTCAATTAATGGAGTGAATGTGATCTTCCAATCAATGGATTTTAAGTATACATCCTTTGGTAATTGAAGGTATGAACAAGAAGTAAAAAATGAAAGGGTAAAATAATAATTTATATTTTTCATATAAAAGTCACTTAAGTAGGGGCAATTAGCCATTTCAATGTGTGCAAATAGAGTGACCCATGTGTTATTTGTGTGCGTGGAGTAATGATGTGGCCAATCAAAATCGTTCATTTTAATATAATCTCATTTAGATCGAAAAAATAAGAGTATCTGTAGATCTTCCTATTTTCCTCTTTTTCCTATATTTGAGATAAATTGACAAAAACTCTCTTCCAATGGTCTCTTTATTTATTTTTCATTAAAATCTCCTCTATTGTCTATCCCAAATTTAGGGTAGCTTTTTTACAAACCTTCTAATGATGGGAAAGATGAGACACTACAACACCATATTTTTTTATCTCCCTATATGATTTTTTTTTTTCCTTAATTTGTGGGTTGGGAAAAGAAGATCATTGGAGATGCTCAAGAGAAATTTTTTGCTTATTAAAAAGTCAATTCAAGATTTCACAGAATCCCCATAAACCAGTCCCATGACATCTCAAGTGGGTTGTAAATTAGGGATGCCTTCAATACATGCAACTTTGTGTGATTGGCAATTCGAAATTCTGGATTGACTTTTCTATGAGCAAAGAAATTTTCAAGGAATAATATAACCATCTTAGACTCTTATCCATCTCATCGATACCCCCTACCACAATTTTTACTCTTCCTAAAATTTTTTCAATGTAGGTTTATCTTGTATATGAAGCCGTGGACATGACTTGATGATGATAGGTATTGTAGTTTTTTAGACCACTGATAATACAACGGTACAACCCACCCACACAGAGAAATAAAAGTAGGAAAATGTTGAAGTAACATTAAAATTGATATCGATTCTCACACTTTTGACGTGGATATTTGTACGAAACCATATATGTTTTTCATCGACATAAGAGTGAAAAACATCTATGGCAATTGAAATCGCCTCGACCCCGACAACCCGCTAAATAACGGATAGGGGTCCGAATGCGTATCTCAAGAATTTTTAAAGAATAGGGAGTCGCCACCTAGTTTAGGTCTAGGAACCATAGATAACTCCAAACTGGATCGGGTTGGTCCATGAGTAATGGGTAAGGGGTCGGATTACGGGTTTTGAAAGGTGTTAAACACTGAACCCGCTTGATCAAGATGATCAGTTTCTACTATAATCCAAAAATATCCTATGGTCAACATTCAAAGACTAAATGTCAAATTAGGGTCCAATCATCATCGAATTACATTAGATTTACTAAACGAATCTTATGGCAAACATAACTACATGGATTCTCGAATTTTGCATGATGGAACCCCATGATTTAGTAAGGTTTACGTGGCACCAAAAATTAATGGATTAATTCAATCACATTTTGAGGAGTATGAAATCAATTTTCAATGTCATGTACACAAAATTAGTGAATTGGCTCATTGTCAACATTTTAAAGAAATTCGATTTTGAATTGTTACGTATATTAAATTAGTGAGTTAACCCATACATTTCTAATCAAAGAAATTCTTTTTTTTTTTTTTTGGAATTGCCACTTGTATTACAATCAGTGAGTCGACTCGTTGATTTTTATTTAGAAAATCAATTTAAAATTTTTCGTGTACAAAAAATCAGTGAGTTGACTCACATGCCTATTTCATAGAAAACTTCGATTTTAAATTTCTAATGTACCCAAAATCAGTGAGTTGACTCACAATTTTGATCAAGAAAATTTTTATTTTTCAAAATCGTCACGTGTTCCAAAATCATTGATTTAACTCACATATATCCATTTTATAGAAAATAAATCGATTCAAATTTCTTATGTACCTAAAATCAGTGAGTAAACTCAATAATTTTGAATAAGAAAATTTTGACTTTCCAAAATCGTCACAAGCACCAAAATCATTGATTTAACTCACATATCCATTTTTTTTAAAATCGATTTAAATTTCTAATATACCCAAAATTAGTGAGTCGACTCACAATTTTGATTTTCTAAAATCGTCACGTGCGTCAAAATCATTGATTTAACTTACATATCCATTTTATAGAAAATAAAAATCGATTCAAATTTTTAATGTACCCAAAATCAATGAGTAGACTCAATAATTTTACTCAAGAAAATTTTGATTTTTCGAAATCGCCATGTGCGTCAAAATCATTGAATTAACTCACATATCCATTTTATAAAAAATAAATCAATTCAAATTTTTAATGTACCAAAAATCAATGAGTCGACTCAATAATTTTGATCAAGAAAATTTTGATTTTTCAAAATCGCCACGTGCGCCAAAATTATTGAATTAACTCACATATTCATTTTATAAAAAAAAATCAATTCAAATTTCTAATGTACCCAAAATTAGTGAGTCGACTCACAATTTTAATCAAGGAAATTTTGATTTTTCAAAATCGTCACGTGCGCCAAAATCATTGATTTAACTCACATATCCATTTTATAGAAAATAAAAATCGATTCAAATTTCTAATGTACCCAAAATCAGTGTGTAGACTCAATAATTTTGATCAAGAAAATTTTGATTTTTTAAAATCGTCACGTGCGCCAAAATCATTGAGTTAGCCCATACATTTCGCAAAATCAATGAATTGATCCATTAATATTATAAAATGAGGAAATTAATCTAATAATATTAATAATCAATTGGTTGATCCATCAATATTTCAGAAACTTTAAAAAATTGCCATTAGTGCCACGTACACTTCAAAAATCAACAAATCCATTCGGGTACATAAAAAATTATGAAATCAAGAATAAATAAATAAAATAAAATAAAAAGAAAAATTACCTTTGTCGAATGATTTTAGATGCTTAGATTCCTTCAATAAAAACTCGAAATAGCTTATGAGTTGTGCCGTGATCTTACGAGTTTGATGTGTGAATCTTTCTCTAAAATCGATTTTTTTTTTTTTATTGTTTGAATGGTTGAAAAAAAGGATGTAATGAAGAGGAAGAAAAATAGAGAGAGTGAAAGAAAGAAGATGATTGGGGGGGTATCTTCTATTCTTGATTTTTTTTTTATTTGAAGTAAGAAAAAATGTTAACAGAAGAAGATGATTGTTGCAGTTTTTTTTTTCTCTTTTAAAATGGGGAAGAAGAAGGAATGGGGTTGTCGTCCAACGTGGGAGAGAGGAGTTGAGGACGTTAATGGAGAAGAAGGTGTGATTTTTTTTAAGAAGGAAGAAGAAGGTTGTAAGTTTAATGGTGAAAAAAAATTACTGTCTTTTTTTAAATGTAGCCTCAAAAATATTTTTTCTCCTCTTTAATGATTTTTTTTATCCTCTTTTATAGTGATTCTACCATCAAACATGAGAGAGGGAGAGATAGTGACGGACATGGGTAGTTATGAGAAGTTGGAGAAAGGGAGATGGAGGACATGAGAAGAGAGAGTTGGAGAAGAAAATGTGTGTTCACGTTTTTTTCTTTCTCTCTTTTTTTATTTTTTATTTTTTTATTTTTAAAGAATGGGGGGTGGTGATCCCACGCTACTCGTCTAAATGATTTCTCATAGACCATTAAATTGATTGGTCGATCGGAACTCGATTTTAATTCAATCAGATTTTGATTTCAATTTGATCGAGTGAATTTTATTTTTTAGTTGATTGATTTAATTTTGAATTTGGTTAATCAATTTTAATTAGTCGATTGGATTTTAATTTCAATGTTAATCGATGGATTGGATTTTGATTTAAAAGTTTGATGGATTTTAATTTTCACTTTGCTTAATCGATTGGATTTTAATTTGACTTTTGTTTGATTATGATTTGATTTTGAATTTCAATTTGATTTGGTTGATTCAATTTTAATTTGATTTTAATTTTATTTTGATTGGTTGATCGATTTGATTGATTCTAATGATTTTCAACTTGATTTTCAATTTAATTTTGAATTGAATTTAGATTGATTTTTGTCGATATTTTAATTTGATATTTAAATTTGATGTTTAAATTTTGATTTTGATTTTGTATTTTAATTGATTTCTTGATTAAATTTTAGTTTAATTTTTATTTTGTATTTTAATTAAATTTTAATTTGATCTTGGTTAAATTTTAATTTAATTTTCAATTTGAATTTTATTTTGATTTTTAGTTAAAATTTGATTTGAATTTTAAATTGGTTCTTATGGTTTAATTTTAGATTAATTTTCGATTTGAATTTTATTTTCCTAGAAATTAAGGTCTCTATGTTACAGTTGGATATTGAGGGGCATTTTGATCATTTTTATGATTTTTTGATGATTTTTCTTGAATTTTTCTTTTTTCATTAATTTGGGTCCCGTTAGACCCGCAATCACATTCTGAGTACAATGGAGGTACTTTCGAGATTTTTCGGATGTCCAAAATTTATGAAGGGTATTTTTATCATTTTGGTAATTTTTTACAGATTTTCTTTGACTTTTTCTGTTTTTATCGATTTGGGTCCCATTAGACTCGAAATCAATGGAGGTATTTCCAAGATTTTTTGGGGGTCCGAAATTTATGAGGGGCATTTTCGTTATTTTGATGATTTTTTTACAGATTTTTACGAATTTATCTATTTTCATCAATTTGAGTCCCGTTAGACTCGAAATTACATTCTGAGTGCAATGGAGGTACTTCTGAGATTTTTCGAGGGTCCAAAATTTATGAGGGGTATTTTCATAATTTTGATGATTTTTTACAGAATTTTACGAATTTCAACGTGAGGTTTATTTCAGTCCCTGTGTGGTTATTTCTAAGTTTCAAAATTGTAGTTTCTTAGCGTAGCATGGTCTCTAAGTTATCGCTCTGTGTAGCGAACCTATGCGTACGTGCTTGCTAAGTCGGGCGTAAGATGTAGCGATCCTAAGCGTGCGTAACTTTATATATTGAATCATGACGAGTAGGGAGAATGAAAAGACTAGAAACAAAAGGAATAAAGTAGTACTCATGAGCCTTCGAGTTCTTTTATGCTCATCATTAGGAATCCACAACAACCAGGTGAAGAAGTGTCGAATTAGGCAGATGCAAAAATAGGGTGTCTATAGCAATGTGTGCACTTCCACATCAGCAATGTGAGAATTGATGTCAATTTCAATGTTACTCTAGGACGACTCATAAAAATATGAGAAGTTACTCATTTCTTTCACTTAGTTCCTTCAAGTACTTTTAGCTCTAGCACCAAGTTAGAAGTGTTTCGCAAGCTTTTGGATATGAATTGGAAGCTTGTTTGTACAAAGTAAAGTATCTTCTCCGACTTTAGCTTCATTGTGAAGCTAGTCTTGCTAAAGTAAAAGCTTGAAGTTATTCCAAATAGGCCCTATACTAGCAAAGTACATTTTCTCTCAATTAATGAAATTATGTCACACCAAATAAGAGTATTGACACACATTGAATACTAGTCCATTAAAATGCTAATTACAATGTCCAGCATTTGACGTTTCGTCTATGAATGAAACCAAGTTGTCTCGGATAAGTTTTTCGATACGTTCGAGTTATCTCATTCAACAATGAGACAAATGAACCATGATTTTAAATCTCATCTGATACGTTTGACTTGTATATGTCTCGTTGGTAAACGATACCAAGACATATTAGATGAATCGTCTCGGTCTTGGACGAGATTTAAAATCATGGTCTTCGCACCGATTCCCCCATCTTCATTTAAGCAATATTATTACCTTATTTAATATTAAGTAGAAGAGTAATTGAATGAGAAGTCAATACCCTAATTGGTCAGTCGCAATTGAATATTTATCCACTAAGGGATTATTCTATTGGTCCAACTAAGTTTTATTAAGAAAATAAACCAAATATAGAATTGAATGAGAAGGTAAGTCAAATCCCAATGAAATGTTAGGAAAAATTAATTAATAAATAAATAACTTATCAATTTGGAGAAATAGATTGAGATTAAGGTTTCATGTTGAACGTGGTGTCCTTAAGACAGATTTTGTCCATGTTCCGGTGTCAATAGTTCATAGATGTCTGTCTCTCAGGATACAATAATCTTTAACAGAGAGGGTAGCACTCCAATCTATGTTTATGGTGAACTCAAAATCTGTAAAGATGCAAATAGTGATTAAACAATAATCGATTGAATGAATTTTTAATTGAAAAATCTCACAATAATTTACTTGAGGAGGAATTAAAAAAGATTGATTAATTGTGAACCTTTTGGATCATCTCTAATTTATAAATAATGAAGGGTTTCTAAAAATTTCAAGAGTTGTGAAAAAATGTGGTGCCGAAAGCCTAAAAAGGTGTTTCAATGGAAACTAAACCAGTGCCTTTGGCGTTGGTTTGAAAAATGCAACTCTCATATTGAATAAACATATTGGTTAGAGTTTAAGATACTTAAAAGTTATAACTACTTAGGGTATTATCCCATGAGTGGTTAGTCACCTATTAAGTGTAGACACCCCATTATTGTATCTGCCTAATTCGACAATTTCTCACCCGATTTTGGTGGATTCCTAATGATGAATATAAAAGAACTCGAAGGCTTGTGAGTACTGCTTGATTCGTTCCGTTTCTAGTCTTTTCATTCCCCTACTCGTCACTACTCGACCTAGAAATTTACGCACGCTTAGGATCGCTACACCTTACACCTGACTTAGCAAGCACGTACGCATAGGTTCATTACACAATTCGATAAAGAAAAATTGTCAAAATGGGGAAGGAAAAGAAAACTATTTTAAAGGAATGCCACATAAGGGGCATTTGGGTTCTCGAACCTCAAATCTCCTTTCTTTCTTAGCCTATTCCTAAGCCCACCTATGGAAGTCCTCCTAAGTACCGCATGAAAAGGTCGAGGAAAATAGCAAGCGTGATCAGACAGTAACTCCAAAAAAAAAAAAAAAAAAAGATAGCCTACTAGGTTGAAAACCCGAAAGGGCGGTTTAGGCAAAATTTAAGGTAAGCTTGCAAGGTTGAAAATTTGAAAGGACGACCTTGGCAACAATCAGAGCAAAGGAAAAGAAAATTATAAGCTCGCTAGATCGAAAACCCGAAAAGGCGGTCTAGGCAAAAGTTAGAGCATGCTCGCTAGATTGAAAACCTGAACAGGCAATCTATGCAAAAGATAGAGCAATCAAAAGAAAATCTCTGTCGAATCGAAAATCTGAAAAGACGAGTCGAGTCAGAGCATCAGAAATCTGAAATGACTAAGCTTCAATACCCAGTTTAAGACAGGCAAAGACTTAGAAGACACATGTATCTCGTCTACCACTGATCTGGAAAAGTACTTTCCTAAGTGAACCAAAGGGGAAATAACGTGATCTCCAAGATGAATCTCAAAAGTGAATATTTGTTCCCAACAGATGAGCCTGACTCATGATCTTCAATAAAGTTCAAATTAAAAGTGAATCCTTAAAAGTTCATATTAAGGGGTACTTCTTCTTTTGTTCGGAAGCATATTTATTTTTTCTCCTACATTAGGGGCATGTCTCTTCAAAATATGTTCAATTATCCCTAGTGTAATGTCCTATCAAACTAGGGGCATTTTTGTTCTTAAGCCTGATCAATTTCAGCCCTAAAGGATAAGGAAAATCTGAAATTAAAGTTTACCCTTTTGATAGCATTTTTTGAAAACCCCTGAGTTTCAAATGTTGACTTGACCATCTAAAAGAAAAAAAAAATGATTCCTGTGGAGTGAGATTTTTACTCCAGTATTTTACTCAGACCTACTCAGATTTTGCTTAGACCTGCCGAGATTCTTTCTCGGATTTTGCTCAGACACCGCCGAGGGTTTTCTCGGATTTTACTCAAATTTTGCTCAGACCCGCCGAGATTCGTCTCGGATTTGCTCAGATACCGCCGAGGGTCATCTCGGAATTTACTTAGACTTACTCAGATTTTGCTCAGACCTGCCGAGATTCTTTCTCGGATTTGCTCAGATACCGCCGAGGGTCATCTCGGATTTTACTCAGATCTACTTAGATTTTACTCAGACCTGCTCAGTTTATTCTTAGATTTTACTCAGTTTTATCTGATTTTCTGCAAAGACATGTTGCACGGATTTTATGTTGACCTTACACAGTTTGCTATCCGCTCAGCATGAATGTGCAGAATGGAGATGCGCATTTTCAAAATCATCACTACACAATGGCACACACGTGCACCCACATTTCATTTACATTAGTCAAGGAGAACTTTTTTTCAAAATTCAAGGATCTGACATTTTTCCAAGGAGAGGTTATTCTCAAGGATCTGGACACTTTGTAATTGCCGAATTAGGCTGCAAAATGGACTGTCACTAGCTTTGGCATTCGGATGTCGCATTATCTACCACAATAGATTGGGCATCTAGTTTGCTTCCACCCTCTGCCAAAGAGGGGCATCTGTAGACACCCCATTATTGCATCTGTCTAACTCGACAATTTGTCACCCGATTTTAGTGGATTCTTAATAATGAATATAAAAGAACTTGAAGACTTGTGAGTACTGCTTGATTCGTTCCGTTTCTAGTCTTTTCATTCCCCTACTCGTCACTACTCGACCTAGAAATTTACGCATGCTTAGGATCGCTACACCTTACACCTGACTTAGCAAGCACGTACGCATAGGTTCATTACACAATTCGATAACTTAGAGACCTCGTTACGCTAGAAAAATATAACTTTAGAACTTAGAAATACACACACAGGGACTGAAAGAAATCTCACGCTGAAATTCCTAAAAATCTGTAAAAATCACAAAAATGATGAAAATACCCTTCATAAATTTTTGATGTCCGAAAAGTCTCAAAAGTACCCCCATTGCACTCAGAACGTGATTTCGAGTCTAACGGGACCCAAATCGATGAAAACAGAGAAATTTAAGAAAAATCATCAAAAATCGTAAAAATGACCAAAACGCCCCTTAACATCTAATTCTAACATAGAGACCTTGATCCCTAAGAAAATAAAACTCAAATAAAAAAATTAAACCAAAATAAAATTTAAATTGAAAATTAAACTAAAATCCAAAATTTAAAATTAATTTAAAATCGTAAAATCAAATTAAATTTCAATACAAAATAAAAATTACATTTTCAAGACACCGATTAAAATACAAAATCAAAATCAAAATCAAATTGAAAATCAAGTTAAAAATCACTCAACCAATTAAAATGCAAAATTGAATTAAAATTTTAAATCAATCAACCGAATCGACCAACCAAAAATGTAATTAACAAATTAAAATCCGTTCGATCACATTTAAATCGAAATCCAATCTACCGACCAATTAAAAATTGAAATCAATTTAAATTTCAAATTAAAATGCAAATTAATTAACCCATTCAAAATTTAAATTAAAAATTAAATTCAAATTAAACAATTAAAACTCAAATTAAAATCGAATCACCCAACCAATTAAAATGTAAAAATAAAATTGAACGATTAATCAATCAAAAATCGAAATCAAATCAACCAACAACCAAATTTAATATTAAAATTCAAATTAAATTCTAATCGAAATTCAAAATTTAAAATAAAATACAAATTCAAATGTAATTTAAAACATCAAATTAAATTTCAAATCAAAACATCGACTATGATAAAAAAAAAATTCGAAATCAACCAATCAGAAGGAAAATTAAATCGACCAATTACGATTCATAGGCGAAGAGTTACCATAGTACGAGTAGCGTAGGATCCCCCTCTTTCATTCTTTTAAAAAATAAAAGAAAAAAAATAAAAATTTCAAAAATAAAAAGAAAGAAGAAGAAACCACGTTTCTTCTTCTTCCCCACGTGCTCGCATGGTTTTCTTCTCCAACTCCTCCTTCTCTATTTTCTCCAACAACCCACGTTTTGGACCACCCACACAGCAGTCACGTTCTTCACCTCCTCTTCACTCTCTCCCTTGATCTCTCCCATCAACCCACGTCCTCCACCATTCTTCTTCTTCACAACAAAAACCAGCAACATTCTCTCACGTTTTTTGTTGTATAACCACCCATACAACTACCCACATCTCCACCCTCTCTCCCCTCTTTCTCTCACGTTTTATGGGAGAGAATGACTATAAAAAAACAGCAAGAGGAACCAAGAAGGGGGAGTTTTTGGCTGCCATTTTTCAAAAAAAGAAGAGAAAAAAAAAACGTTTTTCTTTTGGCTGCCATTAAAAACCAGCAACTTCAGCTCACTCATCTCTTTGATCTCTCCATCTTCTTCTCTCTCATGTTTTGAACAGCCCTTCTCCCCCACGTTGGAGCAAAACCAGTAGCTATTGCAACCCTCCATTCATATCTGAAATCGTCCAAAAACAGAGTCCAATCAATACCCTTTTCTCCCCCACGTTTTGGAGTAAAAACAACCGCCAATGCGGCCTCTCTCCGTCTCTATAAACTTCCAAAAACAGTAGCTATCAGGCCCTCCTTCCATCTTCACCTTGCTGCCCTCTTTTAGTTCTCCATTAAAAATCTGCAACTATCTCTTAGCCTGCAACCTTCTTCCCCAAAAAACCTGCAACATACCTTCACCTACTTCCTCATTTTTTATAGCAGCCATAAACCAGCCTGTAACACTCCTCATCCTCACAGTTTTACAACCTAACTCAGCCCTCACTTAATTTAATTTTTGCAACCAACTCAGCCCTCTATTCATCCTTATTATTAGCAACCCATGGAGCATCTCTATCCTCACAGTTAGTATCCCCAAAAGCCATTGGTTCAATCTTTTTTTTTTTTACCTTATAACTCTCTCAATTTCGGCCTTTAAGCAAGCTCATAGCCATTAAGCAAGCCTAGACCAACTCGATTTTGGGAACATGCTTCTTAAAAGCACGCAAGATCACAACAATTACTCACACACATTATTTTGAGTTCTTTTTTAAGGAATTTACACATCCAAAATTATTCGACAAAGGTAAATTTTTATTTTATTTTATTTTTATTTTTATTTTTCTTTGTTTTGTTTTTTTATTGTTTCTTGATTTCGTATGCATCTAAATTAATTCATGGATTTTTGGGGTATACGTGGCACTAATAACAATGTTCGAGTTTCTGAAATATTAGTGTATCAATTCATTCATACTTTTTTTGATTAATTGATCGATTGAATCAATTCACATATACCAAGTTGATGGTCCGGCTCATTGGATGTTAATATTTATCAGGTTGATACGTCACTTTTTGATGTTGTTGGGTCAACTCATTAATGTTGATTTTAATCGACTCGATAAAAATTAATGGTGTACACTAAACATAAAAAATCGATTTTCACAATAAAAATTTCGAGTCAACTCACTGATTTTAGGGATATTGGAAGTTTGAATTGATTTTTTTTAGCATGTGGGTTAACTTACCGATTTAATATATGTGGTACTTCAAAAATCGAGTTTCTTTGATAAAAAAATTGTGAGTCGACTTGTCGATTTTAATACACGTGACATTTCAAAATTCGAATTTTTAAAAATTAGGCACGTGGGTTAAATCACCGATTTAATACATGTGGCAATTCCAAAAAAATATTATGATTCTTATGATATAAAAATTACGAGTCGACTCGCTGATTTTGGGGTCATTGAGAATGCGAATCGAATTTTAAAAAAATTAGGCACGTGGGTTAAATCACCGATTTAATACACGTGGCGATTCCAAAAAATTAGGATTCTTTGTTTAACAAATTGCGAGTCGACTCGCTAATGTTTGGGACATTGAAAATTTGAATCGATTTTATTTTAAAATTAGGCACGTGGTTAACTCACCAATTTAATATATGTGGCAACTCAAAATTTGTGAAGTTAACCCACTGAATTTAATACACGTAATGGTTCAAAAATCGAATTTATTTGATAAATGTCGTCAATGAGCCAATTCATTAATTTCATGTACATGACATTGATAATCGATTTTCTATTATTCAAAGTATGATCGAATTGATCCATTAATTTTTGGTGCCATGTATGCCTCATTAAATCATGTAATTATTTTAACCGTAAGATTTATTTAGTAAATCTGATGCAATTTGATGATGATTGGACCTTAGTTTGACCTTTAGTCTTTGAATGTTGACCGTAGGATATTTTTGAATCGCAGTAGAGACTGATCATCTTGATCAGGCAGGTTCGGTGCCTAACACCTTCCGAAATTCGTAACCTGACCCTTTACCCATCTCTCTGATCCACGGACCGACCCATATCCATTTGGAGTTAATTTCGGTTTCTAGACCTAAACTAGGTGGCGACTCCCTATTCTTTTACGATCCCCGAGATATGTAGATCGGACCCCTAATCCGCTATTCAGCGGACGACCGCGGAGGTCGAGGTGATTTCATTAAGTTACTCCCAACCAATGAAAAAAATAAACAAAAGATTTTCAAATCCACCTTTATAAAATTCAACAATCTCCCACATGAATGTAGAAAACCAAACAAAGATCAATAAAATTAAATATATATTTATATTGAGAGTGCAAGATGAAAATTTTTCTTATTGGAATATGTGTCTTTTGGACTTGAATCTCCTTAGTGAAGACCAATCCAATTTACTTGACTATTCAGTGAACATGATATCTTTAACTAACTAACCGTTCTTGAAAATCAAGACAATAAGTTTCACACAAAGTCTTTTTATTACAATGGGTTCTTACGGTTGTGTTTATTACGATTCTAAATAACTCTTGGATTCATAAGTGCTTTAAAGAATTTAGCCTTTAAGATATAATTCTCATAGAAATGATCACACTTTTACACTTATATAGGTGACATCTATTAAAAATATCCTAAAATAACCAATATTAACCTTACATAATTGTAGATAATACTTTTACATCATAGAATTGGGGTATAAAGATTTTTCTTTATTTAATGTTCTTTTAGAATTACTCATAACTTACTTGTCATATTGAACCTAGATATTAGGATTTCTAGTCAACTAGATTAGGTTTTCATTAAGGTAATCTATTTAATATAGGCTTTAAACCAATTCTCCTCGATGTATTATAAACTTGCTCTCTAGATAATCCTTTAGTAAAAAGATATGCTAAGTTATCTTGAGGTCTTACAAAATCAATGGAAATGATTTTATTGGAGAGCATTTGTTTCATTGCATTATGTCTTCAGCGTATATGTTGAGACTTTCCATTGTATACATTATTCTGTGCTTTAATTATCGTTGCTTAGCAATCACAATGTACACATATTACATGCATTGCACTTGGTCAAAAATGGATATCCTCCAAACAATGCCTCAGTTATTTGGCTTATTTACTAGTCTTATCTAGTGCGATGAACTCTAATTTCATAGTAGATAAAGTAATACAAGTCTATTTGGAAGATTTTCAAGAGACGGCTGCACCCTCAAGAGTAAATACATACCTATTAGTGAATTTAGACACTTTTGAGTCTGATATCCAGTTAGCATCACTGTGACCTTCAATTATAGCGAGATACCTTGAATAATGCAAATTATAATGAAGAATATATTTTAAATATCTTAGTACTTTAACTAAAACTTTCCAATGATCATGTCCTAGGTTATTTGTGTATTTGCTTAATCTATTAACATAATAAACTATATCAGGGCGAGTATAATTCATAATATACATTAAATTATCAATCATATGAGAATATTCTAATTTAGATATACGATTACCAATATTGTTTTTAAAGATTACAATTGGCATTAAAAGGAGTTCTAACAGGTTCACAATCAAATTGATTAAACTTCTTTAAGTATTTTTTTCAATATAATGAGATTTTGATAAAATAAGACCATCAATAGTTCTTGATATTTTAATTCTTAAAATAAGATTTGCAAAGTCTAAATCTTTTATATCAAAATTCTCTAATAAAACTCTTTTAGTATATTTAATAATATTAAGATTAATACCCATAATTAACATGTCATCTACATATAAACAAACAATAACATATAAATTATTTATACTTTTCACATATATACATTTATCACACTCATTTATTTTAACCATTAGTCAACATTACATTGTCGAATTTTTCATGTCATTGTTTAGGAGTCCATTTTAAAAATACAAAAATTAACTAGCTTATGTTCTTGATCTTTATCCACAAATCCTTCAGGTTGACCCATATATATTTATCTATTTAAGAAAATAGTTTTAACATCTATTTGATGAATTTCTAATTTATATAAAGCCACTATTTCTATTAACATTCTAATTGATATTATTGTAATTACTGGTGAATAAGTGTGAAAGAAATCTAATTTTTCCTTTTGTCTAAATCTTTTAACTACTAGTCTAGTCTTATATTTATTAATAAACTCATCTAATTTTAATTTCTTTTTAAATATTTATTTACATCTTCTTGTTTTACTATAAAGAAGTAAATCCACTAATTCCAAGAATTATTTTACATTATAGATCCAATTTCACTATTAATGATTTATTTCCAATAAGAAATTTCTATATTAGACATAGCTTCTTTAAATGTTTAGAGTTGATTATCAGTTAAATAAGTTAAAAAATCTTGTCCAAATGAAGTTGTTATTTTAGCCCTTTTACTTCTTGTAGGTTCTAAGTCATTTTCTAAGTTATTTTGATTGTTACTTAAATCTATTTCTAATATTCTTTTAGGAGCATGACAAAAATTATTTTTTTTAAAGGAAAAACATCTTCAAAAAATTCAACATCTCTAGATTCAAGAATAGTATTTTCATCAACACTTAACACATTAGATTTGAAAATAAGAAACCTGTAACCACTACTAGTGTTAGCATAACCTATAAACACACAATCAATATTTTTAGGTCAAAGTTTAGTTCTTTTATATAATGGGACTAAGATTTTTACTAAGCACTCCCATACTTTCAAGTATTGAAAAAAATGGAATTTTACCTTTTTCAAAGTTTATAAGGTGTCTTATTAAATTTCTCACAAGGAATTTTATTTAAAAGATAATTTATTGACAAAACTGTTTCACCCTAAAAATTATGATGAAGACCTGAACTATTTAACATTACATTAATCATGTCTTCTAGAATTCTATTCTTTCTTGTTATTTTTTTTAGGGGGAGTAAAAGATGTAGATATTTGATGAATTATTCCATAATTTTCAAAAGATTCATTTACAGAATTAGAGTCATATTATCCACCCCTATCTGATCTAAGAATTTTAATTTTCCTAGAAAATTGATTTTCTACTTCATTTTTATAAATTCAAAATTAATGTAGTACTTCATCTTTATTACTTTGTGGCGCCCTACCAAACTCTAACACCAAGCCCCATGTCAGATCTCGACGCACAAGGTAGCACCTCAAAATTTTGGCATAGTCTCCTTTATTTATGTTAGCATTCCAAAGAATTCAACCTGCACCTAATAAACGACATACAATCCTACATATATATATATACAAAATATAATACTAGCGAAAACCTATACACATCTAATAACGTATGATAGATCAGAGTGTGGAAGAAGAAATTTACATACAGGCTTATACAGAAATTCCTCACTCTAACAAAATTCCTAACACTCAATACAGAATCAAAAATACCTCTAGACGAACTGACACCACTAGGGTATATAGCCTTAGTACTTACCAACTAACGGACTCTGGTCGTCTATCTGACCCACCAGATGGTCCCCACTCACTGGTTCTACGCCCGCCTCGCCAACTGCAAGCTCTGATGCTAAAAAAAATAGGAAGGAACAGGTGAGTAACAATGGTTACCCAGTAAGGAAACAAATAATTTCTGCTAATAACCCCTCCTGACATGAATGAATGAACATACAGAATCATTTTAAAATATACAAAATTTTACAGAAGAAACTACGATTAACTGATACATATAGCAAGGGATGATCAACTAAACATTTTAAAACTAACATTACATCAACCAACAGTACTCACTATAGTATTTTCTTTATATACAAATCTAATCAACCAAATACAAACATTAAACATGCATTTTATTTTATATATCAAAGTAAGACAACAGACACATAATACACTATGGTGAAATATTGGAATTAGAGAGTTGGGATTCACGACTGGATCACTCCCAATCGGGACATGATGTTACAATTCTTCTTTGGCTTTTAGTTCCTGATTTTGTGGTCGGTCACTGCACTTATCACGCTTGGTTAACCATTTATCCGGCTCAGGCTGGCCATTTGACCTGACCATAAGCAATGGGTCTCTTTTCGATGTGTCAGAACGTTCGAATACTATAGATTGTTAGTGATCACTGACTAATCATCTTCGTCTATGCCTATCAGGCGTGTATATGATTCCCAAATATACAAACCATTCGTATACGACCACCTTTAAATTACAAGTTCACTAGTAAAGATAAAGAGGAATAACCCAGATTTTAGTTGTGACTCCACTCTCATACGCATCTCATACCACGTATGAGCTTGGTGGTCCCTACCGTATATCCCAGGATAGTACACCATTCCAGATGATATGACGCACTATTCCTTTAAGCATTCATAGACTTTTTAACAACTTACAAAATAGCTACATATATATTATTTTCATTTGAAAACAAAAGAGAAATTAACAATACAAGGTTGAGAATAGATATCCAGTTTCCTATCATGCAATTTGACTACCCGGCCTAAAATAAATAACTGAACGGAAAAGTAAACAACGCCTCGCGCTAACATAAAGTAAATAAACATGCAACCAGTAACATTATCCCTGGATATCCGTTCACCAACCTACACACAACACAACAATGTAAAATGCAGACATCACCCCTCGGGTGTGACTATGATATTTTACCGTTTCATACCATTTTTTTCTTTTTTCGATTTTTACCTTTTTCAATCTTTCAAACAAAATATCAACTTTCTGATATTCATCAACTTAATTAGAGTTCATTGAATATTAAATCATTTTTTCTAATTATGAAATTTATTTTCATCAATAATATTAAAAAAGTACAATACTTAGATCAAAACGGGGTCCGAACAGTACATAAGACCCAACTGACAGAAATAGCTCGTTGAAATATCCTACCCATGAATAATTTGTTGAAAAATACAATTAATTAAACATATCAAATATGCAAGTTTTGACGAAAATTTGAAATAACCGATTGAATTCTATATTTTTGGAAATTCATAACAAATTTTTAATAAAAACCTAAATACAATTTTCACAATCTACGATTACTAATAGAAATTGAGAGTTCCTTACTATATCTGTGTGAAATAATCGAAGCGCGTGCGCAAAAATCGAGATGAACGGCACAAAAATCGAGACTGACTGAACTTCGAGGTAATTGATTTTTGAATCTAACCCGGTGATTTTGAAGATCTCAAGGCCGTCGTCCTTTCTCCCTTCTACGAGGGAAGACTGTTTGATCCCGAAACGGATGATATCTGAGGTCGAAGTTTCGAAACTCCCGTATATAAATACGATTGATTTTTGACGATACGAGATGAAAGAAGAGATGAAACGAAGAGATGAAACGAAGAGATCTTGGGTGGGTTTTGTAGGTGTCGAGGCTGCAGACCTTTCTCCCTTCTGTGTCGGAAGTCGACGGCGAGCGGTTTACAACGAATCCGAGGTTGAAAATCGATTTTTTTTTTTAAATGGGTTGGCTGATTTTTGGTCATTTAAAACGAAAGTGAATAGTGAAAAAAATTAAAAAATTTTATTTATATATATCTTGGGACGAAATCAGTATTTTACCTATTGTTTTGATCGACGATAACTTGACCGTCCGGACTCCAAAACTGACAAATGGATACTTCATTTTATCTAATTTTTCGTTCTAGATCTAATGATATGGTCAATTTCTATAAATTTTGTCTCTAACAAAAATTTACATTTTTACCATGAGGTGACCCCTAAAATTGACGTCATTTTCGTTTTTAACGATAATTCGACTTTCTGTGCTCTAAAAATGATAAATAAATAGTCCATATTCAATAATTTTCTATTACGAACCCAATAGTATAATCAAATCTTAATAATTCTTACTCTAGCAAAAAGTCATTATTTTAGTCTGGTCCGACTTGGTAATCGAGGATTTTGTAACTTTTATGTTCGGACTCGCATTTGAGTGTACTTACAGGCTAAAATATGCTTTTTGATCATTTTGAACTCAATGGTGAGGTCAGATTCCATTAAAAATGATCAGAAACATCCTAAAGTTTTACCCATAAGTCCTACTTTCAAGATTTTCTCAAAATTCTAATATTTATTTTTCTTCGAGATACAAATCGAGAACTCGGGGTTTTACATACTTAGTAAATAAATATAATAAAATGTAGTATTATCATCAATAAAATTAACAAAATCTAATGCTTTGCAAGTTTCACATTTATATTTTCTATCTATTTCAAACTTAAGTAAAGGTCCTAAATTAATCATTCTTTATAAGGATCCAAAATTTACATGTCCTAATTTAATATGTCAAAAATTAAATAATTCATATATATAAGTAAAAGAAATAATTTTATTATTCATTTCAATAGATACATTCCGTTTGAATAATTAATCACTCAAATATCTCTTTCTCACAAACATCCCATTCTTGATTAAAGATAAATTTGTCTAACTCAAACACTAACTTAAAATCCTTTTTACTTAGTAATAACCCAGATACTAGATTATTTCAAATATCTAGTATATGTAAGACATCATTCAAAGTAAGAATCTTTCCTGAAGTGAACTTTATTACAATATTTCCATGTCCCACAACTAAAGAAATAAAAGAGTTTCTCAAGTAGAATTGTTCTTCATTCTCTATCTTATGATATATAGAAAATACATTTATGTCAAAGTAGATGTGTCTAGTAGCCCTAGTGTTCACCCACCAATCTTTGTTGTCATTCATAAAGTTTATTTTTAAAAATAATTACAACAAAATTCTTTGTTTTGACCACATTTGCTTGACCAGGCTTGTTAGGTTTGAAAGAATCATGTCCCCTTACATTTTCAACAATCATTTGCTTGATATATGGGTTTCCCACACACAAAGCATTTGTATACCATTTTCTTGAAATTTTTGTTTTTGGGACCATTGTTCTTCCACTTTTGATTTATATGAGAGTTGGGTTTGGGTTTATATGTATTTTTTTTCACAACATTTGCTTTGGATTTTATGGATTAAATCATAACATTCTTCTCTTTATTTATGTTATCTTCTTCAATTCTTAACCTCATAATTAAATCCTTTATAGACATCTCCTTACGTTTATGCTTAAGATAATTTTTGAAATCTTTCCAAGTTGGTGGAAGTTTTTCAATTATAGATGCAACTTGAAAAGATTCATTGATTGACATACCTTCGACATGAATTAAAATTTGAAGATTTTGGATTTGATTTTTGAATAATTTGGAATTCATCATTTTAAAATGTAGGAATCTACCAAAAACAAATTTCTTTCTTCTGACATCTTCTGTTTTGTATTTTTTTGTCTAGGGATTTCCAAAGCAGTTTCGCATTTAGAATCTGTGAGTACACTTTGTACAACACATTATCTAGCCCATTCAGAATAGTTTCTACATAAGAAGACTGAATTTTTTTAGGCTTCTGATGCAATAACTGTAGTATCATCTCCCACATTCTCATTAAGAATAGGAGGGTCTTTTTTAAAAAGATGGGTTGAATTCAAGGTAGTAAGATAGAACAATATTTTCTGTTACCATCTTTTAAAGTCACTACTATCAAAATTTTCTAATTTCTCTTAATGATTCATTTTCCAATGAAACTGATTTACACTTAATAAAATTAAGTCTTAAGATTGTTGGGTGAATCAATTTTATTAAGAAAATAACCCAAATATAGAATTGAATGAGAATGTAAATCAAATCCAAATTAAATATTAGAAAAGAAGAATTAAGAAAAAAAGAAAGTTTACAGAACTTATCGATTCGGAGAAATAGATTGAGATCAAGGCTTCACGTTGAACGCAATGTCCTTAAGACAGATTTTGCCTCTACTCTGATGACAACAGTTCGTAGACGTCTGTCTCCCAAGATACAGTGATCTATAACAGAGAAGGTTGCACTCTAATTTCTGTTTATGGTGAAATTGAAAATATTTGGTACTCTTTTATATATATATATTGCGACACACGAAATCAGTCGTTCGATTCGCGCTAGATCTACGGTCCAGATTGGGTGTAGCAACCATTTGAATGTAAAATAACGAATTTTCGTTATTTGCAAACACCTCCCCGTAAACAAAAAGAAAAAAACAGATCTGATTTCTTCATTTCTTCTTCACTCTCATCTTCGTCTTCTTCCAAACTCTCTGCCCTGCGTTCGAAGACACAGATCTGAGATCTGAACCCAAATATCCGAGGTTGCACATGGATTAAAATCAAAATATCCAAGTATCCACGACATCGATATGACAGACATTTTGAAGGATTTGGGGGTGACTTAGGGCTTTCAACCTCTATTCTTTTATCCTCTATTCTTAGATTTTTCTACAATCGGATAACCGAGGTTGTAGAGATTTACCCAAATATCCGAGGTTGCACAGATTTCATATCACATAACTACTCCATCAAATCTAAATTCAATTAGAACTAAAACAACCAAGCACAAAAAAGTTAATAATTTATTTTTTCAATTCCCTCCACGCAGACTTGAATGTCATGGGTTTGACTTTCAAGTTACTATCTCAACATTATAACACTTTGTTCAAACAATTTCAATAGTTGTTTACAATTAGGATTATGCTCGTAAACAATCCAAAACCTAAAAATAAAAATCTAACAGATTTGAAAGTCATCGAAATAGAACTCTTTCTTTTTAATACTTAGTCTCCCCATGTCATTTTCATTTTGAAAATAATCCAACTACTTTCTTTAATTTTCTCATTCATTTGATATTTGTTTGGAGCATATCATCCACTGGGGTATGCAATTCATGGGCAAGTCATGTAATCTGTATTCTAGTACACAATTTATGCATAATCTGATAAGTAAAATCAAGGAAATCAGTTAATGTTAGAGACTGAATATTCACTCACTCTATTTTCTGTGTTCAGTTATGAGAAATGTTGCCTCCACGCTCCATAAATGGTACAAGCCAAAAGGCTTGCACCCAAGATAAGCTCTATTAACTAGACATTAAGTTCTTTCTCTTCAAACAACTTACCTTGATCGATGATTTAGGGTAATTTGAACATGGGATGAGATAATCCCTAATGCTCATCTGTATTAGCAGTTCTTTAAGAAAGCCATGTCAGCATCTTAGTACTCATAGCAACAGTTACCCGTATACCAGGTTCTAGTATTTGGTCAATTATAACATTCTGCAAATTTAGTAATCAAATCAATCAATAAACAACCAAAAAACACTAACCATACTTTCAGGAATTACCAAAAAGAGCAACTTAAGAAAATCAGTAAGTGAGAATATATTCAAACATAACATACCCTCATTCCAAAGAAAAGGCCTCGTGATCGCTCTCCATGTCTTTGCCCAACTCTTGTATATCATCAATTTCTGAGGAAAAATTCATAAATAAATAAATAAGATATTACTTAAAATTTATTCAATTAAATGCATTAAATTAAGTCATTAGTTTATAAAGATACTTATAATTACCTTGAGTACAATCTTTTTTCTTTCTATTTGGATTCACAAGACATATTCGTTTATCGTGTCCAAGTTTATGACAGAATGTATATTTTCTTTTCTTCTTTTGTTGGCTCAACTCAATACTGCTTTTCAACCTACCCGTAGTATCAACTTTTTCTTTTTCCTTGTCACCTTCTTTCTACCCTTTGTTTGTGCGATATTCGAGTCTAAAAGTAACTGAGATAGGTTACATTTTCCTTTTTCATGTGCCTCTTCATTCGGTTGAGCAACAATTTCTTCCATTTTAATTGCATAAATTTATTTCGACAAATCATTTACGACATTCGTGAAAAATGCGTATGCTTTCATTGAAGATGATGCATAACTGGCTAATGTAGTAGCCTGTTTACACATATTGCCATATCTCAATGCTTCGGAAGGTTCATTCCCATCGATTGTTACTTGTACATCCATCACCCTAAATTTATTGGCCCCTTGTCTCCATCTCTCAATAATAAAGTGTGATGGTATAACATGAATGTCAAGATGTGTGAACACCTTTAAAAAATACCGACAAACAATTCCAAGAAACTCAATTTTTTTACACCCGCATGTACCCTCGTAGGTATCCACATTTATTTTCAAAATAAAGTCATCAGGCTCGCAAAACTTTGTTTTCACAAAAAACGTCTGAATTCCTTCTTCCATCTCCCTTCTTTCAACTTTATATCGGAAAACTTGGACCCATTCTTCCTCTAATTTTTCAAATATACTTATCGCATAAACTGTTGATGCATGTTTCAAAAGCAAGTCGTTGTCATTGACACATCGAAACTTGTGCTCTGTCTCATAATCTTTATCACTCTCTTTTTTCAAAATATTCTTCAAAGCTTCTTCATACTTCACAACAAATTCTCTGAGATTTGTTGTCGAATTAACAAATCCATCAAAAAATGCATTGATGCTTTTGCTACGCCCAGTGGTATTCATACCAGCAAAAAAAGTTGTTCGATTATACGTAGGCACCCAAGATTCCTGTATTTCAAACAGGTGTTGCAACCATTCATTTTCTTCTAATCCATTTTCCTGAATCACGTTATGCCACTGTTTTTCGAACTCTTCCCCAGAATATGTCGACCAAATACATTTTTCTATCTTACTTCTGAAAGTAGAATTTTCAAAGTATTTATGAGACAATTTCTTCGCAAATTTCTTCCGAATGTGCCAAATACATAGACGATGACGACTGTTGGGAAAAACTTTGGCAATTGCATTCCTCATTGCCAAGTCCTAGTCTGTGATTATTGAAATTGGATGTTTTCCCCTCATACCTTTAAGCCACATCTCGAACAACCATACAAAAGTAGTCTCTGTCTCATCTCCTAGAAGAGCGCATCCAAATTGGATAGATTGAAAATGATGATTGACTCCAGTAAACGAGGCGAACGGCATCTTGTACTTATTTGTCCTATAAGTTGTGTCAAATGTAACCACATCACCAAAATATTCATATGACAATCTTGACCTCACATCCACCAAAAAAAAATTAATTGCTCTCCCATCTTCATCACATTGTATCCCATAGAAAAATTGTGGATTTTCATTTTATTTTTCAATAAAGTACTCAAGTACACATTGTGCATCGCCTCTTTCCAAATCCTGTCGCCTAACATTTCGAAGGTGATTGTAACAGTCTCTATCATCAAAACCGATCATATCTCCACGAAGAATTGATGGAACTTTATTAATTTGAATGTTTTGATTACGAAATGTTTTTGTTAGATCCTTAGCTACGCTCGGCATATTTCGATTCAATTTCATTTTCATTCTCCTCGATGGTGTGAGAACCTTGTGATTATGATCATCGTTGAAAACCGACACTCTCCATTTTACTGCACGTTGGTTGAATACAATGCGCATGTTTGCTTCACATCCATATTTAAAAGTAGAACAACTTCATACAATTCTCTTTTTCCCCTTTTCATTCTCATCTGTTATCGCATCTTCTTTTATCCTCGGTATATGTTTGCCTTCATGTATGCAAACATATCTTATCCCAGTCACCGCATTTGAACCTCTTATCGTCCTTGAACTACTTCGTACACGAATGCAAAACCCTTCCTGACGTCCGTATTCTTCATAGTATTTTTTTGCTTCCTCAGTTGAATCAAAAACCATCCCAACATATGGTGCATTTAACTTTCGAACATCTTTGTTAGGATTGAGGCAATCAACACGTTCCCCAATATCTACTTCCATAATCGAAAATGATCCCACATTTTCATTCACATGTACACTCCCACACTTGTCAACGTCAATCGTATCCATGAAGAATTATCTAAAACAAATTAACAAAGTCCCAGTTGAGGTTAACTAAAATATATTGAAATTTATATTTATTCAACATCTAAATAATAATACAAAAGGACTTGCCAACTCATATTTCTTACATTCAAATCAATGATACTCGAAGCTATCTAAAAGAATAAATGGAAAGCCATTTCTAAAATCCTCAAAAGGATTAGTGGCATGTGTGTCAAATAGCTAGTTAACTTACCCCGAAAAGCCTTAGAAAATATGACCAAATCTCTAAGGCCACTTGTAATGAATGAGTAAGTGATCTACATTTACTTATTACATCCCCAATTTCATAAATAATTTATCACACCCTAGTTAAATATTAAAACACACAATCCAAACATTACAAAAACTTGGTTCAACTAATTATTTCAACATTACAAAGCGTCATAACACATTGAAACAACTTTAGCAGTTGTTTACAATTAGGATTAGGCTTATATAAAATCTTAAATCTAATAAATAGAAATCTTTATAAATAAATAAAAAAGACAAAATAATGAGAGAGTGTGTTTCTATTGGCACCCCAACTTTTACCTATTCTCAACATTACAAAGTAGTATAACACATTGAAACAACTTCAACAGTTATTTACAATTAGGATTCGGCCCATATAAAATCTTAAATCTAACAAATAGAAATCTAAAACAAAACAAAAAATTTGAGAGTGTGTTTCTATTGGCACTTCAATTTTCACTTATTCTCAATGATGACTTATTTTTTTAAGGGGTGAATCTCCATTTCGTACCCTGAATATGACAAAATTTCCGATTCGGTACAGTGTTCATTTTAACTCTCAAAACATGTTTTTACAGTTAATTCGTCACTTTTATAATGTACGAATTCATGAATTCTGTCAGTTTTATAGTCTATGAATTCATTGATAAAATACCAGCAATTTTGCCTTACCAGCGATTTCACTGATAATTTTTTAATGAATTGGTTGATAATAAACATGATGAATTTATTGGAAAAACATGTTTTGGGATTTAAAATGAACAATGTACCAAAATCAAAACCCATTTGCAGGATCATACCATGTACAATGTAACAAAACCAAAACCAATTAGGCAGAAAACCCATATGTGTCGTAGGAACGCATATTTAAAATGAACAATGTACCAAAACCAAAACCCATTAGGTAGAAAACCCATGCTACCTAACAACACACTAAAAATCGAAGAGGAAGAAGACAAAGATGGAGATGAAGATCGATTGCAAGAAACTCAACAAAAAATTAAATAAAAAAAAAATTATTAAACAAATAAAAGTGCAAAAAAATTAAAAAACAAGAGTTTGTGATTTGTTACCTTAGGATTTCTGTCGAGCTCTTTGTTTCTGTGAGTCGTCGTCTGTGCAACAAGTTAGAGAGAGAGAGAGATGAGGAAGACGGTGATGAATGATTGTCGCAGATATGAGTTTGAAGAGGAAGAAGAAAACGAAGATGGAGAAGAGGAAGAAGAAGACGAAGATGGAGAACTCTCTGTCGAAGATCGATCTGACGAAGAGGAAGAGAGTGAAGAAGAAAACAAAGGTTCAGATCTTAGATCTGTGTCTTTGAACGCAGGGCAGAGAGTTTGGAAGAAGACAAAGATGAGAGTGAAGAAGAAATGAAGAAATCAGATCTGTTTTTTCTTTTTGTTTACGGGGAGGCATTTGCAAATAACGAAAATTCGTTATTTTACATTCGAATGGTTGCTACACCCGATCTGGACCGTAGATCTAGCGCGAATCGAACGGCTGATTTCGTGTGTCGCGATGGGGGTCGTAGTAACCCCTATATATATATATATATCGAAAATAAGTAAGGATGCAAATAGTGATTAAACTGTAATCGATTGAATGAGTTTCTACTTGAAAAATCTCACAATAATTTACTTAAGGAGGAATTGAAAAAGATTGATTAATTGTGACTCTTTTGGATCATCTCTAATTTATAAACAATAAAAGGTTTCCAAAAATTTCAAGAGTCATGAAAAAATGGGGTACCAAAAACTTAGAAATGTGTTTCAATGGAGACCGACTCAGTGCCTTTCGCATTGGTTTGAAAAATGCAACTCTCATGTTGAAGAAACACGTTGGCTATAGTGTGAAATACTTAAAAGTTATAACTACTTAGAATATTATCTCATGATTAGTTAGTCACCTATTAAGTTACTCTCAACTAATGGAAAAAAATAAACAAAAGGTTTTCAAATTCACCTTTATTAAATCCAACATATTCAACCCAATAGTAATGCATAATATTCTAAAAGATGGTTGACTGAATTATTGCAATTTTATTATTTCTTATCAACTAAATATGTTTTGAGTGAATTATTACAATTTTATGAATTTCTTTTCTCAATTACTAGAAATCCCATTCCCATTCCTACATGAGTGGAAAGTAGAATGAAAGAAGCCCATATCAACAAGATGTTCCATTCCTATTTCTATAAGAGAGGAAAGTCAATCCATCGATATGATCTACGCATATCGATTGTACATTCCATGAGATAATCAAAAAATTTAAATATTTTTTATTTTTTATTCATATGAACTTTTGATTGATGAGGAATGGATTTTATATATTATCAAAATGGTTAACTCATCATTAAAACCTTTATGCTCTGTCTTTCATGAGTTGCTAGCAATTTGTTGATAGCAAATATGCGTACTTTTGCTCGTAACAAGTCCCATCTTTCGACATAGATTGATAATGTAATCCCAATCAACCTAAACTTACAATCATTCGATTAAACACCATTCCAAATATGTGTTGGAGCCCTGGAAACATATCTGTTCACATTGTCCTCCAAGCTTTATTATCAACTTAACGTCAACTTATAGAAATTAGTCTCACTTAACCTTAATTACCATGTATTTCATACAAATTCATCGAAACACACCAACACTAAACAAGATGAAGTTGTGTTGAGAAGGAATTCACTCAAACCTGTGTTGCTGGTGGTGAGGGAGTGGAGTGAAGGTAAGCTGTGGTGGTGATGGTAGCCCGGTAAGAAGTTTTCTAGGCGAGGAGGCCTCGTGAAGTGGCCTTCCAGTCCCAACAAAGGAGTTCTTCCTTCCATCGTGTGTTGAAAAGAGCAAACGGAAGGTCCAACTTAAGACGTCGGGTGCAAAAACCCTATAAACCATAAATATATCATACCAATTGGGGAACTTCACATATGCATCACCCCTGCAAGCGCCCGATACAATCAATCTCGCATACTCCTCCACAGGCCCACTACTGAGTGAAAACTAAAAAAATATAAGCAACATATCATTAGAATAACTAAACACATTCATCAAATCATTAAGTAAGATATTATCCATTATTACATTAAAGACTTAAACCCTTTAACAAAATAATCAGTATTTTAGGTCTGCTTTCTTTTAGTGCAAACACTTTAAAGATCTTTAGAACATGTTTTTTGAAAGACTTTGGTATTAGGTGAGAGTTGGCTTCAGAACATTCAAGAAAACCTGGTCAAAGATTTTGAAAATGGATGGCCACGAAACTCCCAAAAAATTTTAAAATACAGTCTGACAATGAAAAAAATGTCTTCTTAATTATTTTTCTCCTTTTAGAGTCCTTAAAATTTGTGCTTTACATCCCCTTGGTACCTGATCATGTATTTTGGTGCCAGGTGGATGAGCAAGAAGGAAAAAGGGCTACATTGACCGAAGGACCATGAAGAACCTGGACCAAGTTCCTCATTTGGGCCCCATGGACTGCCATGTTGATCCAAATGGCATCTCAAGTTTAAAAAATCTTTTTTTTTTCATGATCAAAGATCGGCCACTGAACTCTCAAATTTAAAAATGTCTTGTATATAAGGGTAGGATCAAGAGAAAACTAAATGGCCAACATATTTTGTCCTATATTGATCAGAAGTTTCAGAATGGGCTGATTGTTTGTAAGAATGATCTCTATAGTGAGGAGATCATCCTCACAAAAAATCAGCCATTCCAAAACTTCTAACCCCATCAAAAGTTGTTTACAAAAAAATTGATGGTCCACGTTAGCCAAAACATGGCCATTTAGTTGTCTCTTGATTATGATCGTGATCCATATATATATGTGGAGAGAGAGAGAGAGAGAGAGAGAGAGAGAGATTATTTTATATTTTCTCTCTACATCCATGTGGCATCAATCATATTTTTTTTTTTTGTGGGGGGGGCTTGCCACATGGATGTGTCATCCAAGGTGATCCTTCAACCCATGAAATCGAGGCCTTGCATAATAATCTTTTCATTCGAGGGTAACCTGGAGTCAAACCCAGCCCTCAAAGTTGCACTGCAATATGTCAACCAACTGACCTATGGGTCTAAGCCCTCTCAATGCAACAAGCACTCATGAACTACCTCACATCTAATACTCGCTATGTTCACTCATAATCCTAGATGTCTAAACACAAAATCCAATGGTTGAGACAAGAGTTGTATCCCGAAAATACATCACATTTCTCTTAGATTGATCCTAACTGTTGGATTTCATGCTTATGAGTTCCCATTGCACGAGTCTACGGATCCCAACCCTATATATATTGTGCGCATGATAAATATAAGTAATGCAATTAGTATAAACCACCAAACTAGGACTTACATCTTTCTCTTCCCTCCATTGCATCTCTGCACCCTCATCTAGCTGGAGCTTGCCTCCTATAATCTGATCAGTCCCAATCCAACCATGTGTTGCAATAGTTATTCCAACTTCATCCCCAATTTCGAACCTCAACGTCTCGTAGAAGTTCATTACAGCCGCTTTTGCTGCCTAGAGACGCAAAATGAACACTAAATTAGTGCTTAATCATGCAAGATCAAGTACATTATTTTACACCAGATGAAATAAATTCCCATTTTATCCTCCTTTTTTTGTTTCCTTTTATAGGGTTTACATAAATTAATGTAGCTAAAAGAAAACTTGACATAGCAAATAAGTCCTAAAAAATTGAACATTCGCTAAGAGTGGAGTAGTCTCTGTGACAAAATTTGAAGAAAAGAAAATATCAAAAAGGGGGTTTAACTGAAAAAAATCGGCAATGAATACTTTCTCCACATAATCACTATTAAAAAAAACAAAAAACAGCATTTTTTTTCAACCTACCTCTCTGCCACAAGATTTCCCAAATTCTTTTAAAAAACTTTCACAGGTTAGCCAAACTAACCAAATTGACCCCATGAAATAATTGCCAAATCTTAACTTGGTTATTATTATTGCTACTCACAGCATATAGGCTCATTCTAGGCATCGGTAACCAACTCTCGACTGACGCATTGACAATGATCCGACCGTTGCTCTGTTTCAGGTAAGGAAGAGCAACATATGTTGGGTAAACATTTCCCCAAAAATTAATGTCCTGAAAAATGGAGACCAAATCAAAATTAGTAAATAGGAAATGAGGTTTAATGATTCTAGAATGTGATTAGAAAACCGTAATTGGGCATAAATAGAAAATAATGAAAACAAATTCTAACAAGAAGTAAACTCGTAACTTTAACTAGGCTTATATTATCTAGTCTTCTGATGAAGTAAACAAGTCTTAATGATGCATGGACAGTTATTTATCAAGCATATGTTTAAGTTCGGATTCAATTGAAAAATAAAATGGAGCACCTAACAACAAATCTTTACTGGTCAAGATCTACGACATCAACCAAAATGACGGAGGCATTGTGCCATTCAAACAACATTGAGATCAATGATGCCTTTAGAGGAGGAAATAAGGTCTAATGATTCTAGAAAGTGATTAACATATCCTAATTGGGTATAAATAGAAAATAATGATAAGAAATCCTAATCTAATAATAATGTTAATGAGAATATGATATGATGACTCGATAGTATACACCTTATTACAATGCATCCTATCTAATACTCTATGAATAAACATGATGTAATCGAGAACAAATAAAGATATGTATTAATAATCAGAAATGAAACTTTGGTAGCATCATATGAACCCTTACCATCATGAGGGGAAACACAGAGGTGTCAATGGCTTCCTCGAAATAGAAGGTGTGCCCCAAGCTGGCAGTGTTTACTAGATGATCCACTGAAATCGATATTGGAGAAAAAACAACATTATCAATACTGACTTTAATAGAGTATATTAAGATATATGTAACGTTAGTATTATCAATGTCCTTTTTTTGTCAAAATGAATGAAATTACGTACGATCCCATAATCCCTACAATCATTTCAATTAGTTTTCTAAGTTACAAAACTATCCTTTTTATTATGGTATCTTCAAGATCACCTTACATAATATTTTAAATTACCCTTACAATTTATTAAATATAAAATTAGATTACATATTGAATTTTTTTTAAGATTCTATATTTTAACCATGTGATGTATATACATTAAAAGAAAATTTATACGAAGATGGTGAGACTTACAACGACCATAGGCGTTTATGGTTTCATTGACGAATCTTCTACAATCATCTTCCTTGACAACATCTGCAGCAATGACCGTTACACATTTTGCACCCATTCGTACTGCATTTTCACTGATCCCACGTAGTCTATTTTCTCTCCTAGCCACTAATGCTAAATTTGCCCCCCTCCTTGCATATCCATAGGCTATTTGCTGTGCTTATAATCCACACATTAAGCATCAAATATTCATCACCACTGTACATACATACATATGTATGCACATTACGTGAAAAGGGGGGTAAATCCGATGCCAAGGTCAGTCCAATTTGGTCAAATTTGGTTAAATTAGACAAACCTTGGCGTCAAATTTACCCATTTTTCATGTAGTGGCATATGTGTACATGCAATTCTAGATACATGTACATGTAAGTATTTCTAAACATGAATGCAAATGTTTGCATGTCCATGCAAATGGAAAATCATAAAAGCATGCATGTGCATCACATGAGAAGAGGCTACTTATCCACCCCACACAATTCAGAAAAAGGGGTGGTGATTTAGATTTACCCCTTCACATTTTGGTAAATAGTTGGGATACCCCGTCTTTCCAAACTGATGACATGCCCCCTTGAACTTGGTCTTCTCTTTCAAACTAATGCAAAATAGCAAAAATACCCTCGTCTTTAACCTGTAACAAAAAATTGTTTTCTTCCCAAAACTAGTCATCTTCACGTGAAAATTTATACCCTGTTCTTCAACCTTAAGATTCTATATTTTTCAACCTTCAAATCTGATCAAGAACAAGATAGGATTTTTGAAGCATGATGATGGAATTTTGGATTGAAAAATCAAGAGTTATCCAAAACGTATTAAGGTGAGGATGAAAACTATGGATTGAAGTTGAGGTTCAATCGATAAAAAATAATATATCAAAGAGGTTGAAAATCTTGTAGATGACAAGTTTTATGAAGAGAATCTAGGGTTTTGGGTTGTAGGTTGAAGATGAGGGCATTTAGGTCACTCCTTCGTCAGTCTATAAGAGAAGACAAGGTCAAGAAGCATGTCATCGGTTGAAAATACAGGGCATCTCAAATATTCACCAAAACGTGGAGGGACATATCCAAATAATTAAAAAAAAATCATCTACCTTCTTTAAAAGAAAAATGGAGGATTATTTTTGGAAACCAACTAGTTGCACACCACCCGCAACCAATCGCACTCCATCTCTTAGAAATTTTCCTTTGCACTTCTTTGGCTTTTGTTTTTTGTTCTTCTTCTTCAACCGTGCTCATATAAATTATTGTAGGTTCAATAATTTTTGTAAAAATTACTTGATCGTATAACAAGCGTGATTACAATTTACACGAGTAGAAAAGAAGTCACGAGAAAGTAAATATACCTAAATCTTAATGTTACTGATAATGAAGTGCAATTAATAGGTTAAAATAGATGTTATAAAAAAAGGTTATCTTTTAGGGTTAGTGTGCACATCAAATAAAAAAATTAATTAATTTATATTATGTCAATGTCCCCTTTCACTTCTTTTTCCCATTTTATTGGGTGTTTTACATATACACATCCACGCTTTGGAGAATATGTTAGTTAACCTCCAATGTTTTCAAACTGATGGCATACCCCTTGAACTTAGCCTTCAGTCATAGACTAATGGAAAATGACTTTATGTACTATCTTCAACTTGTAGACAAGGCATTTTCATCCCTAGATTTTCATCATCAAAAATTGATCATCTTCAACCTTAAGATTCTATCTACTTCAGCCTTCAAGCCTCAAGGCAAACTATGAAATTTTGGATAGAAAATTCTAGTTTTTCGTTTTTTATTTGTTTTTATTTTTTTAACAAATGTTAAGGCGAGGTTGAAAACAATGGAATTTTGGATAAAAGAATTCAAGGCATTTTTACAAAGGCTTAAGGAGGGTTAATCTTGACTTCTATAAGAGTTATAGAGCTTGAAGATGACGGGTTTGAGAAACAAACAAAGAGTTGTTTGGCTAAAAATTCACTTATTGAAAGTTATCAAAAGAGATACCCATGTGCTTCGAAACTAGTGACGTGTCTCCATTGACCTTAATCTTCTAATCGACTAGTGGAAAAAGACCTCAATACCCTATTCCTTAACTTCTAACAAAAATCCTTGATTTTTCTTCCGCAGTCCAGTCATCTTCAAGCACTTCAATATTTAATATTTTAAATATATTTGATCTACTAAACCTAATTTTCAATTCATGGTTTTGTTCACACTAACCATTTATAGAATACCCTAGATTTTCTTTTACCCAAAACCGTAGATTATTCTACCCAAAATTCCATCCTTTACCTATTTTCCAAAAAGTATAAAATATTTTCTTCCCAAAACCAATCATCTTCAATCTATTCGACCTTGTTACATTACCTAATTAACCCATTGTATAAAACCCTTGATTTTTCTATCCAAATTTCCTCGTTTTATATTTTCATAAAAAGAGCTGTAGGTGACTGGTTTTGAAAGAAAAATCAAGGCTTTTGGGTAAGAGTTGAAGATGAAGGCATTTGGATCTTTTTTCCATTAATCCATTGAGAAGATTTGGGGGGAGGGGGAGGGAGGGGAAGCATGTTTAAGAGATCCAAATTTTAGTTGTAAAATTGATTTTCTTTCCAAAGTTTTAAGTTAGGTGTTTTTTAAGGGTTAGCCATATTATCCTATCTAATACCAATAATATCACAAAAAAGAAGACTATTGAAAATGATGTATTAGTAAAAATTCAATACAAAATCTTAACTATGACATTTACCTTTGGTGGGACCAAACTACAAAAATCAGAGTGATTGGTGATTTTTGGCTGTTTGATCTTGGTCTTTCCATCAAAAGTCTTGAAACCTTAAGATTATAAAGAACAGTTCTGGTTCACAATTAAAAAGTTGCAACCTAACAGTTAAGAATCACCAATCAGCCTCATTTTTTTCTTTTTTTTTCTGGGTATCGGAACTTTTGGATCCAGTGAAGGTATCCTTTAAAACAATTTATGATCTAGAGGAAAATCCATTGATAAGATGGACTGTGATTGAACATGAACTAATAAGAGATTTAGCTCTCAATTGTGGAAGTATCTCCAATTTGATCAGAACCCTGCATGGTTTCCACTTGTGTTCAGATAACTCACCTACCACCTTATTTATTTATTTATTTATTTTTAAATAAAAATAAGAAGAAAGAACATCTATTGCCCCAGCAACTTTTGCTAACGCCACCCCAATTCATAAGTAAATCATAATTAGCACACATCTTGGGGTGGCGTTAGAAAAAAAAAAAAAAAAAAAAACAAGTGAGTGTAGATTTGTAGAGTGAGTTAAATCTATTTGATTGAAAGAAGAATTTACCTCACCAATACCAGAAGAAGCTCCAGTGATTAAAACGACCTTATCTTCCATGTTTTGTGTGTAGAAAGAGTTGAAGATCCACTCACATGCATGTATAAATTTTAAGGTTGGCCATGCAAAGGCTATCATCACCAGACTTGCTGGTGGTACCACTATATTTAGTAGAGAATTTAATACATCCATAGCCACACTACAACTCTCTCTCTCTCTCTCTCTCTCTCTCTCTCTCTCTCTCTCTATGAGAGCTACTGATAGAGAGAAGAAGAAGAAGAAGAAGAAGAAGATCAAGTGGAGGGTTATTAGTTGGAAGAGATAAGAATTGATGAAGAGCCGACGAGGGAGTCTCTGTGTGTGTGCGTGTGACGTGTCGTTTAGTGCTCAACGTTTAACACCGAAGTAAATCATGCATTGGAGTTGTTGACAGGTGCCTAGAAGCTATTAATGTTAAAACACAAATGGAGAAATCTGTTTCTTTCTCACACAAAAAATAAAAAATTCTTGTCGTATTTGTAATTTTTCTCTTCATACAATCGTTTGGACCACAGCTGACCAAGACTTTCTGGCCCATCTTCTATAGATGTATATATCTAGTAGTGATGATCAGTTTGAATGGTGATTTCTAACCGTTAGATAGAGTACCTAAACTAATAGTTAATTAGAAATCGAAAAATTCTAGATGCCTCAAGCTTAAAACCTAACCCTTAAGCAAGCTATAGGCTGGATGTCCCATATGAATTGACAGATTCCTAAGAAAGGGTAGTAAATCCCTAAAGTGTTAGATTATCCTGACTAACTTGGTAAGATCTCAATTCTTACTGAGGGCCGCTGGGCCCACATAGATTTTCCACATTGGCAACTCACAGCACTCCAGATTTCACAAAAAAAAACTCAGATTCAAAAAATCAAAAATTTAAGCTAGACTCATGATGTTGACAATGAACGGCAATCAAACACCCAAATTTAAAATTAAAATTTAATGCACATACTAAGGCGTCAAGGAAGAGGAACTTAGGATGAGGGTGGTAAAATCCAAAGGAATTTGAATGCAAATCAATCCAACAAGCAGAGGCCTCGAGGAACGGAAGAATTAATTGGAGAACACATCAAGTTATTATGTTATTGGGGAGGGGACTCATAAGAGTTCAGAATGTTACAACCAAGACTCCTGATGGACCTGTAACCACAATTTTTTTTTTTATGTTTCCCTAGATCAAGTTGAGATTTTTTTTTTTTTTTTTTTTTTAAAAAATGCATCTTTTTTCACTATTGAAAAATACAAACAAAATTCCTGAATAAATAATCTTGAACAACTTCTTACTACATCTATCAGTATAAATTTGATTTTTCCAGCAGTAACATAAGTACCATTTATCACTGAAGCTTCCACTCTAACAAGAAAAAACTCCATAACTAATTTCATAAATTCACTTCACTAATTAAAATATGACATTACGTTCAACAAGCATAAACACAGAATTTTTTCAAGAAAAAAAAATAAAAGGATGATCTACCGAAACCTCGAGTCCCAACAAACTTAACTGTACATTTGGGTTTTACTTAAATACACTTTCATCAGCTATCTTGTTTGGGTTTCCTGCTAAGTTCTGAGTACTGACCACCCATTAGTTGCAAAATCTCCTCCCACAAACCTTCTGACGAAGAATCAGCCAAAGTCCCACTAATCAAATTTGCACTACAAGCCGCAACATACCAGTAATCTGACTCAATCTCCTCCCTCAACTGATCCAACTGCCACCCTGCATACCCAACAAAGAATCTAAAATCCTGCGGCCTAAGAACTCCTTTCTTTACTAACCCCGAAGCTTCTTCCAAACTGTTTCTAGCACCAAAACACAATCCGGGAATCACTTGTTCAAACCCGGGAAGTTGTAAATTACCTCCCATCTTTAACAAGAACATACTAGCTTCAAGAGGACCACCAAAATGAAGAGAACAGTCTGCAAAGGTGGTAGCTAGATCCATGTTTGTGGGCTTCATGTGTTTAATCTTTTTGTGAAGTGGGCGGTTGATGACAACTCCAAAAGGGCCCTCTCGTGGATCTTTACTTCCGGATCTAAGGAGAAGGACAACAGTCCTTTCAAAGGTTCGAACTCCATCAAGCTTCTCGGTGGCGACCAAGACACAGCCGGTCTCAGGTACAGATATAGGGTGTGCCCACTTCACACCAAGAGGTTTAGAGGACTCACGGATAGTCCCGTCCGGGACAGAAGCATCAGTGTCTACAAGTAGTACCTGGATAAGAACGTCAAGTGTTTATTTTCGTTAATTTTAGATGCAAGAATTCCTAGCAACATCATTACCATCAGGAAAGTTAGTGTCAGATTCCTTGTGCAACACATCCACGGTTGAGCCAGGATAACAGAGCAATACAATGTAGGTTACCTACACAATTTCAAAATGTAGGTCGCAAAGAACCACGGTACGAGACCCCACAAGAGCGTGTCATAAAGTGACTCCCAAGTTGTTGGATGTTTTTTTTTTTAAATGTCATAATGCACTGTTTCCAATTTTTCAAAAATAATCAGCATGACCATATTTTGTTCAGTGTCAACATGCAAGATGAATCACAAAATAGGGAAGGTCAAGAGTGAACCCAGATATAGGGGTATACAAAGATGAGGGTATTTGAAGGTTGAAGTGATGAGTAGGATAAAAAAGATGTTGAAGATGGTACATTTTGGGAAGAAAAGAAGTGGATTTTTTATTTACAGGTTGAAGATGAGAGTTTTTGGTCAATTTTCATCAGTCTATTAATAATATAGACTACAGTCGAAGGGGCATGCTATCAATTTGAAATTTAGGGGGATATCTCAAATATTACTAATATGTGGAGGGGGTGTAAAAAATTAGAGTAAAATTATGAAGTTCACTTGGTTCACGTTGTTTCACGAACCAAGAGCAAACTGTACCGCAAACTGGTTCCAATTCCTTACAAGCGAATTCAGTAACCCTGGAACAGACTTCTCAAATTATATGCACTTCACCCTTTCCAACAATTGAACAAAACCAATCAGCATTTCAAAAATGTTTGATTAACTAACAGAAAATCTGTGGAACTACAAGGAATGCTTTATCGCAAAACTATACATTTACTATTATAATGAGAGAAGGTGGTGTAGAAGTGGTTCAAGATCAAAATTTGGATTCCAAAAATGCCCCCCACCTTAACATTTTAACTTAATATAATAGGGGTCATTTTGGTCAAAAACCAATAAAATTGCAATCGCACGCCCTAAAATTGCGTGTAGTTTTCAAAATTACAAGACATCCTTTTATTTTCAAATTTACAAAAATATCCTCTTTTTTACTATGTAATCTTCAAAACCACCCTTTATTTAATATTTTAAATTACAAATAAGCCCTTTAGATACACGTGTGTTTGCACATGCCACCCTTCTAGTGAAATTGTAACATGTGAAAAGAGAGAAGGGTTGGGGGTGAATTTCCATATACCCCAGGTCAATAAGTGGAGTGAAGAAGTTTTCTTTCTTTTTTCCTATTTTCTTAACTACATGATGATACACTACTATTTTATGCTGGAGAAATAAGAAAAGCGGAATTTTATCTGAATAGGAAGAAACATCATGATCTACCTGCTCCCGAGCAACGAGATTTGCTCTGACAGTTCTCCAGTCTGAAACTATACCATGGAACTTATTAGTGGTAGAATCATCAGATTTGTTGCTTTCAGGAGTAGAATCGCTTCCTTTTGAACCATCACCTCCTTCAGGAATAGATTGATCACTATTTCCTGTAATAAAAGTAATGCTCATTATATGCAACTTAAATTAATATAAATGTGTTTCAGATACGGTAGTCTCTTGTAGAGCTCTCTCCACATTTGATACAAACGAGTGTTATAGGAGACATGGTCATCCTTGCTAAACCTGTTTACCAGTTGAGCTGGAATCCAATCAATCTTTTTTTTGGCTTAGACAAAGAGTTAGTATCAGCAGAGGTGAAGGTGGGTTCAATGGGATTTGAATCTAGGTCATGGGATCAACACTTCTCGAGCCTTTTTCAATCAATCTAGTTTAAGTATATACATGTTTCCTAATATCCAATAGAAAGCTTTGAATGGAGTATCGAGATTAACAGATATCACTATATTGAAGACATAGCTACCTAGCAACCCCACTCCCTCTTTGAAATGGATTCTACCAAACCCAAGATGAGTCTAGGGCTGACTTTTGTGAGGATGATATTTTCACAATGAGATCGTCTTCACAAAAAATTAAGCTCAATTGGAAACTTCTAACCCTATGAACTAGAAGTAAAATAAAAAGTGAAAGAATGCTTTAACTTTAACATAATTTTGATAGAGTTGGAAGTTTAGAATGGGTTGATTTTTCGGTACTATGTACTCATTATGGAGATCATACACAACAAAGTTTAGGCCTAGACAATCCATGTGAGCCTACTTGAAAATGAATTGAACACTAATCTCTGGTGAAGATCTCCTCAGCATGGAGATTATGCTATAAAAAATGACCATTCTGAAACTTGTGATCCAGCCAACTGTTAGCTAAAAAATTTGATCAAATTGAAGGTCCTTGCTGTTTCAATTTATAAAAGGTCAACCTATTAAGAAGGGGGCGCACAATGAATATAAAAGGGTCATTTACTAAACATGGGTATGATAATGTCACACCTGGAAGCAGGCGAATCCCACACTTAAAAAGTTCTATAATCAGCTGAAATTTTTGTTAGGATCAGCTCCATGATTAAAGGATGCTCACCAAAAATCAGCCCATGTGGGTCCCACTTGCCCATGTGGAAAACCACTAAGAATATTGGTAGGGATAGGTTAACATGTATTTTTGTGCTAGACTAAATGACACTGATCAAGGGGCCAACCAGGAAATGACTCCAGGCTTGTTATAAGAATCATTAGTTCTTAAATTTAACATAGAGATTTATGAAGGTGCCAACTACTTAAGTTGATAATGCCTAAGAAAGGTAATACCACAGAACTATGATTGAAAAAAAGACAGTATATTAGGGGGATTCTAGGAAGAACCCCAACACAAGATAAAATAAATCAACGTGATTTGGTTTGGGCGTGTTAGAATGAAGACCAATTGTAACACCATTAAGGAGTGCATTGGTGAAAGTAGAGGCTTCTAAAGGATTATGGGAAGGCCAAATATGAAATGGAGCAATAGCATAAGAAATGAAGATACATGCATTGACAAAACATAACTTACTGAATGTCAAAATCTATTCATGTTGCCAGCTCCAAATAATAAAGGTAAGGTATAGATGATGATGAAGACGACATGTACTTACCAACGTGAAATACTTGCCTAATAAGTTTCTTATTTTTCTTATTCATTTTGAGATATGTTTCTATCTTTTAGGTATTCTGATATTTTTTTGTTAAAAATGGTTGAAATTTCCATGCACATCTGTGATTTTTCTATACACGGGTGTAATTTTATAAAACGAAAAGGGCCTTCTTCTGTATTTTCCTATGACAAGTACCTGAAATTGATTTCGACTTAAGTATGTTGAAATATTGAAACCATGGTTTGGGGTGCCAGCTTGGTAAGTTGGTTAAAGTCTGCAAGTGTTGATACCATGACCTAGGTTCAAAACCCACATCCACCTAGCTTGTTTCGCTTGCCTAGCAAAAGAAAAATTGAACCATGGTTTGCCTGAGCATTGGCATCTAAATAATTTGGTTGTCATGATTTTGTAGAACTTGCCCCGTAACACATTTTCAAGTCTTGACTTTTCTTATGCCTCTTTAGTTTTACTAAACATCTGTGATGCACGCAATAAATTTACTCTTTCAGAAATGCTAAATGGTAACTTGAAAGAAATACATTAGTTTCATCTACCTCGTTGTTAATCAAAGTATACATATAAATTCTAAAATGCCCCAATTATACCCAATTTGAAGTCTACATATTACAAGGATGTTTTCAGAAAAATATGGATATCAACCCTTTAATTAAGGACATATATGAAGAAAATAGTAAAAAATGACAAGAGTTAAATATGTTTTTTGTAAAAATAACAGTTCTAGGCTCTAGTGGTGAGCCACATTCCATTAGTAGAGATATGAATAGCAAGACTAATTCTAATAAGAGCTAATTAAACTCCATAGAGAGCATGCTGTAGAGTGTATATTTTGCTCCACTCCTGGGCGTGCCATACCCTAGTTAAGCCTCATGATCCCCTTACATTCATAGTTCTCCCTTTCTCCAACAGATCGGTCTTTTGGAGTAGTTGGTTGGTTAACATATGCCCATAGAAGTGTTTTTGTGATACATTAATGAGTATGACAATTTACTTGTATATAGCACAAAGTTATTAGATTAAAATTGATGTATCCTAGATCCCAACCATATAACAGGCCAAATTTCATTACTACAACAAGGCCTAAAATGAGGCCTTACCAGGCCTTAAATGGACACAATACAGCAGGGCTGTTTTACTGTTAAACAGATCTTAAAATCAGGCCTTGCTGTATAGACCTCAATACAGCATGGGTTGAACTACTGTTCAACAGGGCATAAAATAGACAGTACTGGGCCTTAAATAGATCGGGTCCATTTAAAAAATAAGTCATTATGTTGCACGTGCTCATTAATGGCAGCTTTAGTGGTAAGGCTGTCAATGGATAGTCAAAAATTCGAATCTGAACTGAAAAATTGGATATTCTAAATAAATAAAAAATTGAATTCAAATAATTTTTAAGACTCGAAAAGTTTTGGGATATGGATTCAGATATTGACATATCCGATTCGATTTATATAGATATAATGATCATTATTATTATATATCAATTAAATATGATAAAAAATAGTTTTTTTTTTAAGAAATCTCTTGAATTCTCTCTCCAACTATTTGTTTCTCCTCTCTCCTTAGGGTTACAACAAACAAGCCAGGAGATCCAACGATCTTCTCTGGCGAATAGGTGACATCCAAGTAAGTAACCCTCTCTCTTCTTAGATAATTCTTTGTCGGAAGCAACCTCTTCCCATTCAACTACTAGCATGGCCACTAACCCCCAGAAGGTCTAACCGACCATTAGGGCTGAACTTGAAGCATGGGACACCTCTCCAAGTAACATCTCTCATCTTCAACCTCAAGCGAAAACAAACCCTATATTTTTCTCTCAAAATCCATCAATCTCAACCTTCCTTTAACCCTCTGAAAAAACCCCTTTTTCTACCCAAAAATTACATTAATTTCTATTTCCCAAAAATCCAATATTTCCTTCGACGTTTGTAAGTTGAAGAAAAGGATAGTTGGTTGATGTCATATGATGACTGGATTTGAAGATGAAAAATGGGAGGGTTGAAGATGACTGGTTTTGAGGGGAGAAGATCAAGGTCTTTGACTATAGGTTGAAGACGAGGGCATTCAATTCATTTTCAATTAGTTTATCATAGAATACTTAGTTCAAAGGAGGCATTGATCTGAATTTCAGATGTCATTTGAATCTGATATTCTTATTGGACGAATTGGATATTATCTGATAGGATAATTGGATTCCAATTCGAATATTGCTGTAGAATGTCCATGGGATTCGGATTCAAATATAATTGAAAAAAAAAAAAACACAGATTCGGATTTGAATATACATGTATTTGAACTGATTACTATCTGTTGACAGCCCTATTCAGTAGCCACTTTCTTTTCTTTTTTGACAAGTCCAGTGGCCACTTTTTCAGAGGCTACTTTTCAAGATTTTTACAGGCCACTTTCAAAGGCCTATTGTATAGGAGTTTCAAAACATTGTAATGAAGGAATCTTAGGGTTTTTTTTTTTTTTTTTTTTTTGCTTTCTACTTTGGTTAAAAGGAGACTTTTTTAGTGTTTTATTGCTGCTCTTATGCAACTTTGTATAAGAGCTGAAATAAGTCCAGAATTCTCTTCAACTGAAATTTATGGAAGAAACAGGTGAATTTTCTCCTATTTCTTCTGCTGCCTAGTTTTTCAAATTAATTTCCTGCAGTCTACATTATTGGAATTAGAACCAGGTTAAATACCTTGGATGGTATGCGACCAAGGAGGAATCCTACAACAAACCAACAGCTTGGTTAAGTGGAACACATGTTTGAGGATATTACCAGAAGACTAGATCTACTTATGTGTGAACATGTAGTATAACCAGGCTTTGAAGGTGATGAATATGAGGATGAGACAAATGACTGCAGACATATCATATTGCTGATGAAGAGCTCCAACTAAATTTGGGTTTAAAATTCATCAAATCAGCGGTCAACACCGCGAAAGAGATTATGGAATCAATGTGGAGATGCCAGAATTTCACAGTGGAATGAACCCAGAAGAATTTATTAAGTGGCTGGGAAAGGTAGAAAACATTTTTGACTTCAAAGAAATACCTAATCATCACAGGATGAGATTTGTAACTGCTAAGTTTTTCGGTTATGCATTACCATGGTGGGAAGATGGTCAATCAGATCATCTTCGACAAGAAAAAGAAAGGATCTCATCATAGTAGAAGATGAAATTTCATCTTCATCACAAGTTTTAAAAAAAAACTACTCCAAATATCTTCATCAACGAGGTCAGAATTTATGACAATGTAATAAGAGTATCATAGAATATACATAGGAGTTCTATCTCCTCACGACACAGACTAACATTAATGACAAATGGATCGGAAGAGAAATGGATCAACCATTACATCAATGATGTACATCAACAAATTCAAGATGAAATTGCTATGCATGATATTTTGAAGGTAGACTATGCCTATCTTTATGCCTTAAAGGTGGAGAAAATGTTAATAGAAATTCCAGCCCAAGGATGTTGAGGCAAAGAGATTCTTGTTCCTCCCCTAGAACTTCAGCCCCCATGGTGAAGTTAGTCAAAGACAAGATACCAATCAGCCAAAACAAGAACTGTTAATTACGGAGTTTCCTTGACATCAATTTCGTGACCAATGTGTTTGAAGGCCTCCTATCTATAATAATAAGAAAAAAAAAAAAATTTTAAAAGGCCTCCTTGTGCATCTACAACAACATCAGATTATTTCACAAACACCGCCTTCAACAAAGTATCCAACAGGTATATCTGAGGTTGTGCCTCCCTAAGAAACCCCAAGACCTTCTTGGACTCAATTTAGGTGACCTAGCAACCCACCTTCAGGATAGAAAAGCCCTAACGCTAGTGCTCTCAAGTTCATAATTTTTTTTCCCTTCAGTTACCTTCTCAGTTAGCTTCGGCTAGTTGAAGATCCTTCCTCGGCTAATCGAAGATCCCTCGGTTAGAATTCTAGAGCCACTGTAAACTGGTCTAAAATTCCTCGATTAGCTTTGACTAACCAAAGAGGATCCTCGATTAACCGAAGGATTTCCTCAGCTAACCAAAGAGCAATCGGTCAGATTTTCAGAGGCAGTATAAAATTGATCTTTGGAGCTTCGGTCAACTTCAGCTAACTGAAGCAAGTTTTTCAAAACTAGCTGTTAGACCCCTCAGTGACCGAGAAGGATCTTCGGCCAATTGAACGTAGCCATTATTTTCAAAATCTTTTAAATATAAGCCCAGCTCCTTGGGGTTTTTTGCTTGATCTATTGGAGAGATTTAGCCATTATTTTCACACGCACCCTTCACTCTTCTTCTACATCCTTGGGAGTCAAGTAACATTGTTTCTCTTGATGAAGAACCCAAATTCCTAACCTAGATCAAGAGCTTCAAACTTTTCCACCCACATCCTAGGCACAATCCCATCAACGTACACTTGGAACATCAATTGGAGAAAGCTAAAGATGATTGGAGCTGGAGCATTCTTGAAGCATTGAAGAGATTCAAGCCTTTCAAGCTATATTGGTACATCTACATCAAAATGCAAGAGTCATCGCCCCTTGGTCACTTATCTATCCCTTACTTTTCTTTGGTTTCTATTAGGAAAAACAAAGCTCTTGAGTGGTAGAGCACCAATCAAAGAGTAAGTAGTGGGTTTGTTGGGTTTTCCTTGGTAAAAACCTAGTAGTCTTGGGAATATCTCCCTTGTTCAGGTTCTAGTTTTACCTTGTCCAAAACCACAGTGAGAGCTCTTGTGATAGGTTTAGTGGTTTGTCCTTGAAAAATCAGCTGTAAAAGGTTTGGGATGAACCACAAACCTTTAGATAGTGAAAATCCAAGATCCTACGTGAGGGAACCTTGGGTGTGGGTGTAGGAATTTGGTCAAACTACTATAAATCTCGTGTGCTTTAAGTGTTTGATGCTATTTCTGACTGAAATTGCTTGCTTGATTTAAAATCCTAATATCAATCAAAAAAAAATAATAATAAAAAATAATCCTAGCACGTGCTAATGTTACCCTAAATGTGATTATATATATATATATATATATATATATATATTTCCCTTCTTTTAATTTTAATGTGACCCTATGTTGAAATTTGCTTAGGAAGCTAAATCTAGGAATTACTTACATAGCCATACCTAAGACTTAGAATTTATGCCTCTTGCAAAACGTTTTAAAAAGTCATATTCACCTCTACAACTAAATTAATATTTAAAGGTGTAATTTCAAGAAGCACAGACCCCCAATTCCCTCAACAATGGAAAGGAGGATGTCAAAAGGTGGTTGTCGCCCATATAGACCACTGCAAACAACATGAACTGAATTAGTTGTTTGAAGTGTCATCATTCAAACACCACCATTTTGAATGTCTTAAATGTCAAACCAAACTAAAGGTCAACTTGCTAAAGAATAGGAAATTTACGAAGAGGAAGGTATTGAAAATTGTAGAAGTGAATGACGATGTTGAAAGTTTGTGATTCAAAGAGCCATACTCACTTCACCAAAAGTTATTGATGATGATTGATGGCTTTGCTTCATTATATCCGGAAGACCTGAACTATGTTACCTAGTTCATTGGTTCGAATTCAAGTTTGTGGCTCGCCACTCTAGAACGAATCCGATTCGTGGGAGTAGAGAGAGAGAATTCGTTTCTTGGTTCGCTAGTTTGGTTCGCATGTGCATATATATAATTCAAGTATGCATGTTACAAGTACAACTATAATATTAAAGAACTCTAAGAGCTAAATAGAAATAAATACATATAATGATTCCAATTTTAACTAGGTATACATGAAGAAGTAGACATAATAGAAGATTAGCTTCTCTTTTATACACATACACAAAGAAGAAGGAAGATGAAAAGGCATACTCAAAATTTCTCAACAAAAAAAAAGGTTATATCTTCACTATTTGGATCACCAAACCCAATGAAAAAAGTGAATTGGAATGGTTGAATTCGCAAATTGGTTAGTACTTGGTTCGTTGTATTCCATGAACCCAGCACAAACCGTACACAAAATGATTGCAATTTGGTATGTTAAGAACGAATCTAGTAACATAGCCTTGAACTAAGTGAACATCTGGTGAACAATTATGCACCATTACCATCAATAATGGAAGAAGTGAGAATATAGTATCATGAGAGATGGAAGACAAGCTGAAGCATTAAAAATAGGTAAGAGTCGGAAAGGATGATCGAGGACGTGTCATAACCCAGATAGAGGCTTCTAACTTAGCTAACACCAACTCAAGCGGAAGCAGCTCTATATTTATTTTATTATGATAAAAAAAAAACTCCCTTAAAAAAGTTGTATAAAGGAAAGCAGCTTCCACTGAAGGTGAATCAACTTATTCGCCTCTTAGGTTACTAGCGCATTTCAAAAAGAAGACACAGGGAAGGAAGTCAACAAGGGAATCAAACCCAGGACTCGATTACTGACCCTGGTTTGATATCGCAGCACTTCCTCTCCCTATCGGCTTTAGTAGCAGCCCTTCGGACTAGCTAAGGTGCCAGTTAGTGCTTCGCTTTGAAATCGCCTTCCTTCTTCCTTAGTCTGATGCTAAGACTGCTATCCGAAACAATCTGTTCCAGGGCTCGTGTTATCATTCCGAGTTAAAGAAGCTAGCACCGAGGCGATAAGCATGCGGAGGTGTGCGCTAAAGAATGGACTTTAGTTGACTTAGTCTTTTTCAATATGGTTTGGAGGTGACTCACTTTAATGGTTGCAAGCAGCCTATTCAACCCGAGGACCGTGTCCATTGCTTGGTGTTCTTTCCACGTAAACTTCTACTTCTTGAACTGACCTTTCATGAGGGAACGATATTGATCCTCATTCATCTATATGTAGCTGCCTTTGAGGGGGTTTCTATAGCGGTCTGCTGCGATGGAGTCTTTTCATTTGGAGCGGACCTTTCCCTTCCAGGGAAGGCGTGAATCCTCGATCCTAGCTAGTTTGATCTCTCTTTTTAAGGTTTCCAATTGGATGGTTATAAGTCTACCATACAATATCAAACAGAATGCATGGTCATCCGAACATTGAGAAGCAAGGTTTAGTATCTTAATTCGGTGTCAATAGTTAATTGACCGAAGGACGTACCTAGGGTACGGTGCCCGAACACAATTTCTATCTTTCTACCAGGGCCCTCTCTTTTGGAATTTCATCCACAGAACCAAGAACTGATGGAATTGTTGATGCCACCGCCCAAGCACCAAATGGGGAAAGAAGAGTGGAATTAATGATTTGAAAAAGAGGGGTGGGTCTAGCCAAGGATTGAGTCCTTTTCTTTTGGATCTGCTACTCGACCCGTATTCTGTTACAGGTTCGCCTAGCGCTTCCATCGATAGCTTATACCTGCGGACTTTGAAGCCAATTGCCATCCTCCTTTTAAAGCATCCCGTTCTTCGATTTCTGATTCATATGCATCTCAAAGCCGACTAAACAAGGATTAACATTGTAATCGAAATAGAGTCATCTGTAACTTTAGGCTAATGAAATTGATACATGAATAAAGTGAGATCTTGGAACAAGGGCAGTGAGCACTAGGTTTGATCCTTCACACCAAAAGGACCTAGTCCATATAAAACTAAAAACAAATGCAGAGGCTTGGGCAAGCACTCGGGTCAGTGGATCAGTTTAAGAAAGCAAATCACTCATATTGGACTAGATACGACAGCATACCTATTGTAATGCGTTCCAACAGTTTATCCTATTTATGATTACGAAAAGGCTTTTGTTGCATACACTAGCTTTTTCAATCATGAAGGAGGTTTTGTCCTCTTTTTTTAACTACTCAAGTTATGAACTGGTTTAACTTGATTTGTTGGAACCACTTAGTTAGATCCATGTAATTATGAAGCTCGGACAGTGGGAAGGAATGAAAAACCTAACAAAAAGGTAATGGGAGTTCAACTCTCTTATGTAGGACAATCTAGAATTGTTCAATTCTAGGGTTGTTCGACTTTGGGAAGGGTGATAGAAAGGGTAATTAGGTGGTGAAATACTAAATTTTGCAATTAGGGTTTGGGGAAGGTTAGGGTATTTGGTTGGGGTTAGGTGTAGATTTGGGAAAGAAAATAATGGTATAGGTGTACATGGTTTAGGAAGGATTTGATGGGTTTCTTGAAGGATTCCAGAAAAAACATTTCTTGAAAATAAAAATAAAAACATGAAAAAACTAGGAAAGATGTAAAAATTTAAGGAAAAAAAAGATAAAAACAGAAGAAAATAGATAATACCTATGTCTCACACCACGATCCAAATCTAGACAAAACTCAATACGAGAGCTGTAAAATTTTCTTTATTCCATTCATTATTAAAAAATTAATTACAATAATCATATATATAGGCTAGACTCAAAATCCTAATCCGAAAATGAATCAAATCCTATCCTAATAATAACTCAAATCCTAATCGAATTAAAATAACATAAAAATTGATGGTTTTTAACCTCGAGAGTCAATCCCGTGTAGAACTAACATCTCATTGGTATTTTGGCCATAACTTTCTAAAAACTCACCGGAATTACAAAATCTTGGGCTCATTGGATATGTAACTGAATAGCATTTTAAATGGCACAAAAAATCCACTCAATACAACAAGTTTTAACCCTAAAAATAAGACCTAAATAAAAATGACATGTATAGTAAATAAACTCGAATTAAACTCCTAGAATAACCCAAAGACAACTCAAAACTAAAAAACAATCCCGAATAATAAAAAATTAAATCTAAACCCAAATAAGTAGAAACATAAATAATTACAATCTCGTTGGAACCCATGATTGTTGACTTGATTTGCATCTTGGCAAGATATGTGAAGTGTTGTTCCCACATCCTAAGTTCAAACCCCCTTGAACCCAACTTCTTGTGTGAACCACTAACCCTATACCTATAAAAAAAAAATATTAAACTTAGACGCGGCACACCCTTCCATCCAAGAACCCAGGTCAACATTCCTCTCTAGTGGAACAAACAACAATTCCAGTTCTGTTCAGTAAGGTCAAGTATACTAATCTTAATACCAACTCTTACAGCCAATAAGAAATTTATTTATTATTTTTGCCTGTTATTTTCCTCTTACGCAAGCAGGTAAAAATGGGTTTTGAACACTTGTCTGTTGTACTACCACCCACAAACTGTACCAACTTAGAAAGCTGTTGCCTTAGCATAGAGACATTACCATTGCTTCACAAAATCTTAAAGATTGTAGATGACAACAAATGCAGAAGATCATACGTTGGAAAATTTCCCTCTCAAAATCATTTTTTTTTTTTAGAATGATCAATCAAATATGTTCTTCCAATCAAATTTAAGAGTATCTATATGCATAAAAAGATAATAATCTAAAGTGGAATTCTCACCAGAAGAGGACGAATTGTCGTGATTCTTCTTCCCCATAGCTCGTACGACCAAAGATCGACATGGAGAAGAAGGCTTCAATTTCGAAACCCTAATATCGAAAAAGTTCCCCAAATCATCAACTCGGAAAGATCCCATCTTAACGATATTGCAAGAGAAAGGTCTGTCAGCGAATGAATTTCGCTGCAAAAAAGGGAAGATTAGAGGGCATCGATTACTGTAATTTACATGGAGAGACCAAAGATCCATACTCCCCTCGAAAAGGGTATCGAAGGGATTCTCGATTAAAGGTCGAAATTCTGAAAAGTTTACTCGATTTTGTTTGATTTTTTTATCCCAAAACGTTAGAAACAATGAGAGGAAGATAAGAAAAATGAGCAAAACTGATAATAAAATAAAATAAAATAAAAATGTGACGATAGAGAGAGAATATGCTCAGATTAACCGCATTATAGAAATAGAGTGTTAATACTCTGCATTGGCGGTCGGAACCACTCCACTGAGAGGGGCTGATGTGGACCCTAGATAGGGATTGATGTGGACCACTTCACCACTATTAACAACTTTTAACGAATATTTTTGTAAAATTCGCATTATTTTGACCAAATTCTACGTGAGGTACGGTGGCCCAAGTCACACCTCGATCACCTAACATTCATAGTTTAGAATTGGGAAATTACTTAAAAGGACTCTCATAGAGGGATTTTTTTTATAAATAGTCCCTAAATTTTTAAGGGTAGCTTGGCAAGATATTTAGTAAATTTTTCTTTTCTAAATGGTCCCTCATTATTAGCGAATTCACCGCTTTTTTATTTACAATCAAGTTCACCAATTTTATTTATTGTCAAACTTTATGCTTTTTATTGATTGTCGAGTTCACAATTTTCATCGTCAAACTCACAACTATTTACTATCGAGTTCACCACTTTTATTTATTGTCGAAATCGACACTTTTAATTTATTGTGGAAATCAATGCTTTTTATTTACTGTCGAGTTCACAATTTTTTCTATCGAACTCATTACGATTTTAATGTATAGTTCACCACTTTTTAAATAAAAAGTGGTAAACTCAACACTAGTAAAATCCACTCATTTCCAATTTTCGAGTTTTTTCGACTAAAATACACAGAATGATCGGCTAAAAACTTGAGATAACGACTTGGTTGGATGATTTCAACCCAAAAAAATCATTCTTGATCGATTTTCATCTAAAAACTAAGAGAAAGGGTGAAGACCCCCTAGTTTTTAACGTACATCTTCAAAATATTTGAAAAAACCCCTTGAAAATGAATTCTTCTTCCTTCTTAAATCCTTTATGATAGAATGGAGTCTCCCAAACTCAATTAACATGTTAAAAATCCATTTTTTTTAATTGAAATGATGAGTTCGAATGATTAGGACATTCAATTGTGAGAATGTGGGAGATGAGGTCCATGGACTACTAAGAAAATAAAAGTTTACTAAATGGACTATTAAGAGATTGTCCAAAACTTAAGAACTATTTAGAAAGAATCCCTGCGCATGGGTCCTTTAAGTAATTTTTCCTTTAAAATTTGAGTCGTGCGGATTGACATTAAAATTTATGTCGTTTCATACATTGTTGGCATGGGGTGCCCACAGAACCATGGATGTTTTTCACTCTTATCTTAATGAAAAGCTTCTATTGTTCCATACACACATCCACGTTAGCAATGCGTGAAATGATGTAAATTTCAATGTCACTTTAGTATTTTCCTTAGAATTCAGATTAGGTTTTAGAGAAAAAAAAAAATCAAAAATTATTTAAAGGACCTTGGCAGAGGGATTTCTTTATAAATAGTCCCTAAGTGTTGTTCAGTGGCTTGATAGTCCATTCAATAAAACTTGCTTTTCTTTATGATCCCTCATTATTAACGAGCTCACCACTTTTTATTTATTGTTGAGCTCACCACTTTTTATTTATTGTCGAGCTCGCCACTTTTTATTGTTGAGTTCAACATTTTTTATTGTTGAATTTGATAATTTTACAAACATGTTGAACTCAACGCTGGTAAAACCACTCATCTTTGTTTTTCAAGTTTTTTTAACTAAAATACATGGAAATCAACTAAAAACTTGAGATAACGACTTGTCTAGAAGATTTCAAATCAAAAGAACCATCTTTGATCGAATTTCATCCAAAAACAAGATGAAAAAAAAAAAGTTGAAAAAGATCTAATTTTTTTTACATACGTCTTCAAAAAGCTTGAAAAAAATACCATTGAAAATGGCTTATTCTTCTTTCTTAAATCATTTCTGGTATAATGGAGTCCCCAAAACTTAATAGGGGTGTCGAAGATCCTTTTAGACAAAAATGGTGAGATAAAACGATTAGGGTATTCAATAGTGAGAAATGTGATGAATGGGGTTCAGGGGCTAATTAGAAAATACAATTTTACTAAATGGACTATTAAAAGAAGCCCTAAAACTTGGGGACTAATTAGAAAGAAATCCCTTCGCCAAGGTCTTTTAAGTAATTTTCCCAAAAAAAATCATTTTCTTCTCGAGAAGGATTGAAGATGGATGACCACTAAACTCACAAAATTAAAATATTGATCAACTATGAAAAAACATCAAAGACATGATAGAGGATTATCAACACCAAGTTTTTGAACTTCAAAAGTGCATTTGTATTACATTTAAACTTACTAATTGTCAAGTTCACTTTCGTCAAAACATAAAATTACTAATCCATTGATCTTATATCTATGTTAGTTAATTTTAAAGATGTAATTTCTCGATCAAGTACATTATAAGAAATGAAGAGGGAACCAATTTGTGGAATGAGCCATGGCTCCCAACAAGATTCTTCACAGGTGTGCTCCATAAGAAGGCTAAGGTTAGTTCGATCATCGGGGATGGGAGTGGAATCTCCCTAGGATAGCTTTGAATGCATCAAAGAGCTTGGATTCCATTGACATCAACTTAAATGAGGAGGACAAGGTTGCTTAGATGCCCGACCCTATAGAAGTGTTCTTTACAAAATCAACAATTTAAAGCTTCAACATCCATCCAATTGAAAAGGATTGAACCAAGATTGTGTAGTGAATCACCACATTCTAGAGCATAGTTATACCATATGGTTGGCTTTGGATGGTGGGTTTGAAAACCCGAGATAGACTGCTCAGGAAGGGAGTTGTGAATAATTCTTCACATATATTATGCAAGAACAACACTGAGAACGAGGACCATGTTTTTATGGAGTGTGGTTTTGCGAGAGAAGTCTAGAAAGGAATTGTGTCTAAAGGTCGATCAAGACAAAATATTCAAAGTTGGCAAAAGGGAGTTGCATAGATTATGTAATACCTTGAAAATTGATCAAATGCATAAATATAATATTATATGTATGTTTGATTAAATATAATTGATAACTTTATTCTATCATTTTCTACACTTATATTTTTTTCTCTTTAGGATTAAAAGATAATTTCACCTAAAGATAGTTTAGTTACTTTGAAAATATCACTATCAAAAAAATATTTATCCTTTTACATGAGTTTGATAAATTATTTAAACCTTAGAAATCATAACTTAGTAAATAAATAAATAAAAATTATATTAGGGACGTAATCATCATTTTTATTGAGTAATTTATATTTTTTGCCCCTCAAATGTCAAAACTTCACTTCGGCCAAAACGTAAAAGACATTTAGAATATAATTTTACAAAATATATTATATTTCCTAAATTTTGGGAGACAGAAATTTTATGGGTTATTTTGCCCTTTCACATATTTTTTGTCTTCTTTGTCTTTTTATGATTTACTTTGTGAGAATCTTATATTTTATCATGATATATTATATAATAAAATTTTAAAAATAATGTGGTGATATTGATGATCTTATTGGTTAAAAGTTGAGAAATTTTTGAAAATGGGTATTTTGATCTTTTTATATGAAGTCCGACAATAAGGGATTTTCCTAAAAATTTTAAAATACAAAGGGTGCCTTAACATATTATTTTTTAATTTAAATTATTGTTGAACTGTGGGAGATAAAATGGGGTGGTTAATTAATGTTTATCCAATAAATTTGATAATTTTAAATTTGTAAAACTTTCTTATGTCACATGTCACTTCCCTACTGTAGAATCTTATTTCTTTTAATCCAAAATGTGACATGTGTTTTAATCTTATTGCTTGATTACATTAAACTAGAAGATGTTTCCATGTGTTTTAAAAAAAAATAATCAATGTTATAATGAGACATGAAGTATTTTAACTTAAATGGGTGCAAACTATAAGATCAAGGCTACACCAATTTGTTGGGAACCTAAACTACTATTAGGGGGATAAGAAAAATAAATTTTTGAAGTTTAAAAACTCTAAAAGTCTTTCCAAATTCGTGCTCACCTCGCTCCACTTTAGAATATTTAGAAAAATATTATTGTTTATTAGAAAAATACCATCGAAGAAGTTCCTGAAAAGTATATCTACTAAAGTTGTAAAATTCTGAGTTTTTGATTTGTATCTCGAGGAAAATAAATAATAGAATTTTGAGAAGATCCTGAAAGTGAGACTTAAGGTAAAATTATAGGATCATTTTATAATCATTTTTAATAAAATCTAACATTACCATTAGATTTAAAATGATCAAAAAATATACTTTAGCTTGTAAGCACGCTCAAATGCGAATCCGAATAGAAAAGTTACAAAATCCTCGATTATCGAGTCGAACTAGGCTAAAATAATTACTTTTTACTAGAGCAAGAATTTTTAATATTCAATTATACCATTGGATTCGTAATAAAAAATTATAGAAAAATTGACTATTTACTTATCATTTTTGAAGTTCAAATAGTCAAATTATCGTCAAAAATGAAAATAACGTCAATTTTAGGGTCCTATTGAGCCAAAAAAGTAAAATTTTTTAAGAGACATAATTTGTAGAATTTGACCACACCATTAGGTTTGGAACGAAAAATTAGATAAAATAGAGTATTCAATCGTCACTTTTAGAGTTCGAACGGTTAAGTTATCATTGAACGAAATAATAGGTAAAATATCGATTTCGTCTCGCATTTATATAAATAATTTTTTTAAATAAAAAAATATTCATCGTCATTCTAAACAGCCCAAAACCAGTTGGACTTTAAAAGAAATTGATTTTTTTTCAATTTTCAAACTCCGATTCGTCGCTAACGGTCCGTCTTCGACCTCTGACACAGAAGGGAAAAACGTCTGCAACATCATTCTCTATCAAAGCCACCTAATTTATTTTCAATTTTTTTCTCTTTTTCACCCCGTATCATCAAAAAACAACTGTATATAATATGAGAATTTTGAAACTTCGACCCTAAATTTTGTCTATTTTGAGGTCAAACCGTCATCCGTTGTAGAAGAAAGAAAGGACGACCGAGATCTTTAAAATTACCGGGTTAAATTTAAAAAGCAACTACCTCGAAGTTAGATCTATCTTGATTTCCATGTTGATCATCTCGATTTCAGCGCACGTGCTTCAATTATGTCGCCTAGAAATTGATAAGGACTTTCCATTTCTATTGGTAACCATAGATTGTGAAAATTGCATTTAGGATTTTAACGAAAATTTGTAATGTGTTTCCAAAAAAAATAATTATTTTTATTATTTTAAATTCATGCTAGAACTTCTATATTTGATATGTTTAATTATATTTTATAATAAATTACACATGAGTAGGATATTTCACCGGGTTATTTCCGCCAATTGGGATATGTGGATTGCTCGGACCTTATTTTAATATAAGTTTTGTAATTTTTCAATGTTATTGATAAAAAAAATGAATTTCATAATTAGAAAAAAAATGATTTAATATTCAATGAACTCATATTGAGTTGATGAATATCAGAAAGTGAATATCTTGTTCGACAGATTGAAAACTGCGAAAATTAAAAATAAAAATAAAAATAAGGGAAAAGGGGATGAAACAGTAAAATATAATAATCACATCAGAGAGGTGATGTTTGCATTTTACATTGTAATGTTGTATGTAGGTTGGTGAAGGGATATCCAAAGTTAATTATTAGTTGCACGTTTATTTTAATTCTGTTGGCGCAGAGGCTTCAAGTTCTATTATTTATTTTAGGCCAGGTGGTCACAGTTACAAGGTAGGAAATTGGATATCTATTCTTAACCTTATATTGTTAATTTCTCTTTTATTTTTAAATGAAAATAATATATATATATATATATATATATATATATATATATATATATATATATATATATATATATATATATATATATATATATATATATATATATATATATATATATATATATATAATTTTGTGAGCTATTAAAAAGTCTCTGAATGCCTGAAGGGATAGTGCATCATATCATCTGGAATGGTGTACTATCTTGAGATGTACAGTAGGGACCACCAAGCTCATATGTGGTATGAGACACGTATAAGAGTAGAGTCTGTAGACACCCCATTTTTGCACTCGCCTGATTAATCAACTCGTCAATCTGATTGCGATGATTCCCAATGATGGATAATATTCTAATATTTTTATTTTGTTACTAGATATGTTTCGAAAATTCGGATGAGGTATCTCAAACTAACAAAATTGTAGAAACCACGCTACACTAGGAAAAAATACCAAAAAAAAAACATAAAAATCATCATTTTTCATATAAAAATAAGTTTTACGATAAAATCACTAAAAAATAACTAAATTATCAAAATACCCCTAACATCAAAGCATCCTTAAATCCCACATCACGCTTAGGAAACTCATTCGAACACATAAAATAACAAAATCAAATCAAATAAACCATTTCGTCAATTTTTATCAAATTCGATAAAATTACGAAAATATCCCTCATAAGGGTTAATAATCATTTCACGCTAAAAATTCATAAATGACACAAATTGATATTCCCATTGAATTCTTTATGGAAAATCGATTCCAAAACATCCCAAAACGTTGAAAAACGACCTCGAAATGCAAAAGTCATCTTCAGGGGCAAAACGGTAATTTTTTAATTTTAACAATTTAAAATTTTAAAATTAATAATTAAAATATTAATTAATGTAAAGTGAAATCCTAATTAAAATTAAAAAATTTTAAACCAATCAATCAAGCTCTCAGGCAAAATTGTTGATGGTCGCCCACTTATTGAAGTAGAGTCCCCTGATATTTATTAAGAGATCCCTTCATCTAAGGGCTTAAAGAATTAAAATATAATTAAAGGGGATTCTCCAAAAATCAAAAATATAATCTTTCATTGTACGTAAGATTAAAAAACTTAATTTAAAAGATCAAGTCAATCTCATAAGACTTAAGTCAAACCCTAATTTAAGAATCCTAATCAAATCCTAATTAACCTTATCCTAAGAGACCTAGTCAAATCTTAATTCTTCAAAAAAAAATCTATAAATAAGAGCCTCCACAACCTAATTTCACAGGTCAAAATAAATCCTAAAAAAAATAGGTAAAAAAATCCTCTTAACCTTCCCAAAATCCTAATTTTGAAATCTTAACCCCCTACCTATCATCCAAACCTTAGTTTCTGTTCAAAAACTCCTAGAAATCCTCCAAAAAACACTTAGAAATCCTTTTAAAATGCTTATAAATCCATATAAAAAAAATTAAAAAACACTCAGATCTAAGAAAATGATACTTCATTCAAAACGGATCCATTGACGAAACAAAACAAGGAATCTTATACGAAGAGTCTTCCGTCAGCTCTGAGGGAACAAATCGTTGCGATCATTTAGGTATATCTTTTATTTTTTATTTTGTTTTATTTATTTATTTTAGGTCTTTTAGTAATGTAATTTTTTTTGGAAAATAGTAGAAATCAGCGTTTGTCGGGCGAGGTTGGTTTTTAACACATTCCAATCCCGTAACATGATCTCCAGACCCTTTCTTTTCGTAGATTAGTACCTTTTTTCAATTTAATTAATATTCGGTTCATAGACCATAACAACTAGGTGGTTACTCCCAAACCTTAAAAATCAAAAGAGGATCCGCACACCCCACGGATGGAGGGCGCTTTCAGAGTCTCAACTGAAATTCAGATTTATTATTTTCTATCTTTACGGGTGAACTTGTAATGTAAAGGTGGTCGTATATGAATGATTTGTATATTTGAGAATCACATGCACACCTAATAGGCATAGACGAAGATGATTAATCAGTAATCACTGATAATCTATAGTAGTCGAACGTTTTGACACATCGAAAAAAGATTTATTACTTAAAGTCATGTCAAACAGCTAGCCTAAGTTGGATAAATAGTTTTGCAAGTATGGTAAATAATGACCTGATACAAAATCAAGAACTAATACTTTATTATGAAACATCATGTCCCAACTAGGAGCGATCTAGTCGTAAATCCCAACTCTCTAATTTTACTACTCTACCATTGTGTATTATGTATATGTTGTCTTATTTTGTTATATAAAATGAAATGCATGTTTAATATTTCTATTTGGTTAATTAGATTTGTATAAAAATAAAATGTTATAGTGGATACTGTTGATTGATGTAATGTGAGTTTAAAAATATTTAGTTGCTCATCTCTGGCTATATATATATGTTAATCGTAGTTTTTGTAAAACTTTTCATATTTTAAAATGATTCAATATGTTTATTCATTTCATGGTAGGAGAGGTTATTGATTGAAATTATTTGCTTCCCTACTGGGTAACCATTGTTACTCACCATTTTTTTCTCCATTTTTTTAGTTTCAAATCCGGAGCTTGACAAGATAGGTGTAGAAAATGAGTGAGGACTATCTGGTAGGTCAGATAGACGACTCGAGTCTGTTATTTGATGAGTATTGGGGCTATACCCCCTAGTAGTGTTAGTTTATTCAGGTAGTATTATGGGTCTTATTTTGAGCGTTATAACTTTTGTTAGAGTGATGAATGTTTGTATAATTCTGTATTTTATTTATCATTCCGTATTCTGATCTATCGTATGTTATTAGATGTATATAGGCTTCCGCTATTATTATATTTGATATGTATACACAAGATTATTATGAATGTTATTTATCAGGTGAAATAAGTTGAACACCTTGGAATGCTAACATAAACAGAGGAGGCTATGCCAAAATTTCGAGGTGCCACTTAGTGCCTTAAGATCTGACATGGAATTTGTGTTAGCATTTGGTAGAACGTCACAAAAGTCATTTGCTCTCGGGCGAAATACGAAAATTATTCATCTAATCAAGGTGTAAAACATATTTTATTTTTAAGCCAAAATATAAGGTAGGTGCACACCTATACTTTTTTTTTCAATCATTTTATGCATTTTTTCTTGATGTAAGAATAATTATGACTTTCTTTTTATATATTATTTATGGGATAATAATTCATTAATGATGAATGGTCCATGGTAATGAGGTTTGAAAAATGATATTTTTGTATTGGTAAAAAACTTTGACTGGGCAAGAAAGAGCCAGAATGCCCTAAGGTAAAAGGACTCAAATTTTCCATGGAAGTCCTTGTGTTATGTGTGTATATGACTTAGTACATGTATGTCCTGCGTTATGTAGGTGAAATATTTTCATGAATTATCATTGCATGTCATATTTTATTTATTTATTTAAAATTTTATATCAATTACACAATAGAAGATTTACAGTATTCTTCATTTACTCGATATAATTATTATCTTGATTAAATCATGGGTGAGTATAATAATACCCATGAATATTTTTCTCACGTTGTTTATTCAAATTTTTTTCCATATGCTCATTCCGAAGAGGTGCCTCAGTCAGATTACATAAAAAATGCATTTTTATATTTCACTTATTTCAATCTTGATTTGTCTCGAAATAAATTATGCAAAACAATGAACCTTGTGGGGATTTATTTATTTGTATTTTATTTTATTTTTAAAATCTTATGTAATAGATTATCCCCAGATGAATGTTTGGGTTGTTTTATTAAATTCTTTGAATAATGAATTAAAGTGATGATTGATTGCCCTTTTATTCTGAATATTGATTAGATTAGATCTTATTTATATTTTATCAAAGAAATTATTATTTTAGAATATTTCACCATAGTAGATTTATATTTTTTAAAATAAACAATACAAATCTAGATTTATGCTATATTTGCAAATACGTTCTATGTCGGCTTATTTTTTCTCTAAGAAATATTATTTTTTTGAAAATAGTCAAAACACGAAACTTTTAATTTTATGTATTAGTTTTCCAATCCCACCGTTTTTTCATGAAATTATTGAGCATGTAATCCATATTGATCATTTATTTAAAATGTGTTTATTTTGTCCACAATGGTACAACACACATTTTCTAACTTTTTCTGAATTTTTCTCTCATATTTTCTTTTGTAATGTGTGACAATAAATTTTTTTATGAAAAATACATTTAGTTAAAAATCTAACAGTTTAGTAAATGCACCATTTAGAGGTGTCTCAGTAATTAAATAAAATCATACATTTTGGATTATCAATGTTTACTAGTAGAACAAACTATTTTAGAGTTTTTTTTTTTTTTGTTAACCACGAAATAATTTTACCAAAAAATGACACATATATTTTATATCATAAAAGATTAATAATTTTTTAACCTTCAATATTCGGATTAACATCCTGATTCACGGGTTATGGATCAAGTTGTGGACTTGAATTTTGGGGCGTCATAGATTAAATTAAAATTTAAAGGTAATTCTCCTACTAATGTTGTAATGCATATGGCCTTTTGTGCAATTGTATATTATTTGTGAAGGGAGGGGTTTGACTGGGTGTTCTAAAACAATTCCAATGTCACAATTTGGTGCTTGCGAAAATTGTGCAAGACGTTCGGCTTAGATTTACTTATGTTCATCTTACTATGGAGAATAACATGTCCAATAGGAAATTTTTGTAATCTTGGGCTATCGACACATCTTTATCTATCCAACCCCAAGTTTGGTGTAAGTGGAATGGTAGATAGTCCCACCAAGGAATGTTTGCAAATAAACACATAGGAGCCTACCTGTTATGCACAATGGAGATCCAACCTTGAATGAATTGCTGAAGATCCAAAAGTCCAAACATATGTTGCGTCAACACTACTAGATTAGTCACAATTTTTCACTCCTTACCCCCCTAGGGTCCTCAATAGAAATCCAAAGAATATTGTAGAATTTAGAAAAGAGATAAAAATCGAAGAGAGCTAAAGAGATTTTTTGATCTCTCATATTCGAGTCTCTAACCCTTTTATAAGAATAGGGGATTCTATTGTTGCAGTCTCTTAATCAAATATAGTCCCAAATCTAATTAGGACTTTAACTCTCAGAGGGGTCCTAATATATGTGGCTATGTGTGTTAAGGAGACGAGCCCAAAAGAAGACAACCCGAGGAAGGACAAGAAGACTTGAATGATTCATTCCTTTGAGGTCCAAAAGATTCATCAATATTGTAAAGTTTTAGGATTCACATGGGGTTCGTTATTTGGCATAACTATATAAGTATTTATATTTTGTATCATTTAAATTATTTTCATTATGTATATAATATCTAACTTAGAACATTTAATTTTTACAGGAACATTCAATTCTACAATGCTTTAATCATTCTATGAAACTTAATGAATGAAACTTAAGAATGAATATAGTGTGGTTATAAGGATGGCGTAGAATTTAGGAATACACAATTTGATCTTGTATGGGATATAGAGCCATTAATAGGACACTTATCTCCTTATCGTTGAAAGATGGCATGTAGAGACAAACACATTCCATGTCCCATTTGGTGAGAGAGTGATTACTCTGGATGATGTGGACCACATCATAGGACTCCTTATTGTGGGTAAGATAGTTACAGGGGCTAGTGTAGGTTCTGGGGAGGCTATATATTTTGTGGTAATTGTTGAGGGATAAATTCTCCAACCTATAAGTAATGGCATGTGTCATTTAGGAACAGTGAAATTCACTGATGCTTTTCTTAGAATTGTAGTTGAACAGTCGCTCAGTTATTCAGTTAGAATATATGGCTCGGGAGAATGGATTTCATGAATAAAAATGGATCTAATCCTAGGGATTTCAGGATTTGGGTGACAGAACTAAATGGGACTCTTGGAAAGAGGATCCTGCAAGATTTTAATCCCAAAAAAGAAGGAGATTAGATTGATAATATGTAAAATAAAAATCTTTATCCTATAAATAAGGATGGATCCCCACATCATTTTGGAAAAGAAACCAAGGCAAATCAATCATCCATGTATAAACTTAAGCTTTTTAATGTGCGGATCTTGAACATTCAATTGGACCCGGATGCAACTTTGATTGAATATGTTTGTGGTTTGTTCTTGCAATAGATGAGGTTCTTGTGGCTACTCATAATATCTTAGCATTTGTACATTTTGACTGATTAAGGTATACTTGGTTTTATCAGATCTAAGCACTTAACTATAACTTACATGGTAAGAAGGGCTCTGTCATGCAAACCTTACAGGCATGGCCCATCGACTATGGAACTAAAAGTGAAATATAGTCTTAAAATATAGGAAATATATGAAAGATTCACTAAAAATAAGGTGTAACCCAAAACCACGATCAAACAAAATCATTTGAAGCATAATCAAGAAAGTGGGTAAGTTAAATGCCACTTTCAAATTGATCACATGAAAAAGCATATAGAATTAACAAGCTATTATACCTTTGATGTTCCTTGGAAATCTCAATGAATTCGGATGCAATATCACAAAATTCATAGGATACCAGTACATGTCTTATATCAACTGGTCTATGACGAGGCAAATCTTAAGGTAAAGATGATATGTTATGAGAACTCAAGGGTTTCTTGACTATTAATTCAAAAAAGTTTTCTTGGCTTAAAAGATGATATATTTGGAGAAATCAAGAGTTTCTTGGCTATCCAACAAAAATTCTTCTTTTCTTTTCTTCCTTTGAAAGATCAAAATCAACCAAAACACAAGAACCCCTCCTCAAAATCAAAATTAATAAACAAGAAAAATCAAATGGTGTTGCTGAACGCAAAAATCAAACCTGAAAAGAAATGATGAATGTTGTGTTGATAAGTTATAGTTTACCCCATAATTTGGAGGGGGGGGGAGGGAGCAACCCTTTCAGTAAATCATATTCTTAATAAAATACCTCATAAGAAATTAGACTAAATTCCATATGAGTTATGGAAAGGTCGAAAACCATCTTATAAATATTTAAAATTGTGGGGGTGTTTAGCTTAACTAATGGTTCCTAACCCTAAAAAAGTTAAGATAGGACCAAAAATTTATTGGTTATGAACATAATAGTAGTGCATATCGATTCCTTGTGGACAAATATGAAATTTTTGATATTCATAAAAATACTATTATTGAATCAAGGAATGTTTCATTTTTTGAGAATATTTTTCCATGTAAAAATGTACAAGAAATAAGTTCTCGTAAAAAAACTTACGATACTATGATTACCAGTTCACAAGGTAATATATACCAAAAATCTATAGAAAATGAGGATGAACCTAGACGTAGTAAGAGAGCTAAAGTGACTAAGTCATTTGGTCTAGATTTTCTAATATTTTTGTTAGAAAATAAACCTCAAATTTTTAAGGAAGCCATGTCTATACCTGAAACACTTTATTGGACTGAGGCTATGAATAGCGAAATTGATTCAATTTTGCAAAATCACACTTGGGTATTGATGAATCTTCCACCAGGTAGCAAGCCTAAAGGTTGCGAATGAATTTTCAAAAAGAAGATGAAACCTGATGATTTCATAGACAAGTATAAGGCAATACTTGTTGTCAAAGGGTTCAAACAAAGAGAAGGTTTGGACTACTTTGACACATATTCACCAGTTATAAGAATAATTTTCATTCGAATGTTAATAGCTATTGCAGTGTTGCATAAGTTAGAAATACATCAAATGGATATTAAAATAACTTTTTTAAATGATGACTTAAACAAAGAAATTTATATAAAACAACCAGAAGGTTTTACTGTCAAAGGATAGGAAAGAAAAGTGTGCAGACTTCTTAAATCACTATATGGATTAAAACAAGCACATAAAGAATGGCATGAAAAATTTGACAGTGTAATATTGTCAAATGGTTTCAAAATAAATGAGTGTAACAAATGTGTATACGTTAAAAGTATTGAAAATGCTTATGTCATTATTTGCCTTTATGTTGATGATATGTTAATTTTAATAACTAACAAAAATATCATCAAATCAACAAAGAAAATGTTGACTAATAAATTTGAAATGAAAGACTTAGGTGTTGCAGATGTTAAACTAGGGATCAAAATTAGTAGAACGTTAGAAGGACTTGTCTTATCTCAATCACATTAAATTGAGAAAATGCTTAAGAAATTTAATCAATTTGATTATAGTCCTGTTAAAACACCAATAGAAGTTAATTTTCATTTTAAGAAAAATACTGGTGAGAGTATTTCTCAATTAGAGTATTCTCGTATAATTAGCAGTTTAATGTATCTCATGAACTGCATAAGGCCAAATATTGCATACTCAATTGGCAAAAGAAGTAGATGTACAAGTAATCCAAGATCAGATCAGTGGAAGGCATTAATTAGAGTTTTAAGATAGTTAAAATTTACTCTAAACTATGGGTTGCACTACACTAGGTATCCAGCGGTACTTGAAGGATATTGTGATACCAATTGGATATTAGATTCTAAAGAATGAAAATCCACAAGTGGATATATTTTCATACTTGAGGTGCAGCTGTTTTTTGAAAATATTCTAAGCAGATGTGTATAGCCCAATCCACTATGAAATCGAAATTTATAGCGTTAGATAAAGAAGGAGAAGAAGCTGAGTGACTTCGACATTTTTTAGAAGATATTCCATTATAGTTAAAACCCGTGCTCGCCATCTGTGTACATTGTGATAATCAAACATCGATAGTAAGGGCACAAAATAATATTTACAATGGTAAGTCTCGACATATTCATCGTAGACATAATACTGTTAAGCAGTTACTCTCAAATGAAATTATTTCCATTGATTATATAAAATCTAAAGAAAACCTCACGGATTCTCTTACCAAAGGTTTAACAAGAAAGCAAATATACTGCACATCGAGGGAAATGAGATTAAAGCCTACGCAAAAGGATTATAACAATGGTAACCCAACCTAGTTGACTATAAATCCCAAGATCTAGGTTTAATGGGCTAACTAGTTGTGTGTGACTTACCAGTAGCATTGAGAAGATAAACTCTCTTATCTACTCCTATGATGTAACGGTGCTACCTATAATGATTTTTTAGGATAAGTTTTTTTTTTTTAATAATGCCTATAACTTGATTCTCAAGTGGGGTACAGTAGGATACTCTTAATAGGAATCACCTATGTGAGTGTGAAGTTGGGTCGTTTCCATGAGAATTTATAAAGGCAAAAAATTCTCTATAACACTCATGAATTCAAGAATGTTCAGGCCCAAAATGAAAACAACCGTGAGAACCGACTATGTTAGGAAAGGAACTATGTGAATTCTATTGTCTTGATTTACACTTAAGGTTGAATAGTTCAAGACATCATGTTCACTATTTAGTTAGTAAATCTTATAGTTTTTACTAAGGAAGGTTCAAAGCCACATGCTACTTATCTCGATGCAATATCTTTCTTATTTGTACTTCTTTGTTTTGTTTTATCATCATTTTAGTCATCGTCATTTTCATTCATGTGGGAGATTGTTGGAAAAAATGTATAGTTTTTTTTAAATTTTTTATGATCGAGATGGTCTATTTGAGCTACAATTTAAGTGGATCCCACAATTTATTAGAGGCGAGACCACTTGGAAACTTATTCTTCTCCTTGAGGAGAATAATTTCATGTATTTAGTTGTCAAAAATCCATTTTGGGTGAATGACAAATCGACTTCTAACAACCCCTTAATTCCTATCAGAGAACCCCTCTTAATTTTGAAAGGGCACACCATTTAATTCATGAAGGACACACATTTTGATTTTGAAGGGGTATACCCCTTAATTCAGAGAGGAAACACCTTTTGATTTCCATGGGTGTTTGTTCGTTCTATAAGGTGAAAACGCATTCGATCCGCGGGGTGCGCGGATCCACTTTTGATTTTTGAGGTTTGGGAGTCGTCACCTAATTATTACGGTCTAGGAATTGAACATCAACTCTAAACATGTAAGGAAAACAACTAATCTACTAAAAAATATTGAGTCTGGGGATCATATTACGGGGTTGGAAGGTATTAGGCACCAATCCCGCCCGGCAAACGCCGATTTCTACTAAATCCCAAATAAAATTACATTTCTAGAAAGACCTAAATAATAATAAATAAAATAAAATATTTACTTTTACGAACGCAACGGTTTTGTTCCCTCAGATCTGATAGAACAGCTTCTTGTACAACATTCCTCGCTTCGTTCTGTCATCGGATTCGCTTCAGATCTCTAAGACAAGGTACCTCATTCTAAATTTTTTTAATTTTATTTATGAATTTTTGGGTGTTTTTGAAGGATTTCTAGGTATTTTTTGAGTTAAAATTGGGGTATGGATATTAGGTAAGGAGTTAGGACTTTAAAATTAAAGTTTATGAGAAGCTAGGAAAGTTTTTTGTCCTACTTTAAAACTTTCCTACTTTTCTTAGGATTTATTTTTTTATACGAAAATAGGTTGTAGAGACCCCTATTTATAATTTTTTAAGGTGCTTTTTAGATAAAGTTAGAGTTAGATTAGAATTATTATTTTAGATAGAGTTAGTATTTAATTATAACTACATTAGATAGTTTTAGAGTTTAATTATAATTACATTAGATAGTTTTAGAGTTTAATTACTATTAGATAGTTTTAGATTTTGACTAGAATTCTATTAGATAGTTTTAAAGTTTAATTAGTATTCTGTTCGATAGTTTTATAGTTTAATTAGAATTCTATTGGATAGTTTTATAGTTTGACTAGAATTATATTAGATACTTTTAGAGTTTGACTAGAATTCTATTAAGGTTAGGGTTTGACTTTGGTGTTATTAGATTGATTAGGGTTTTGATTTGAGTCTTACTTGATTGACTTTAATTGAAGACTTTGACTTAAGTCTTACTTGATTGACTTTAATTTTAGGATTTTGACTTAAGTCTCACTTGATTGACTTAATTTTAGGATTTTGATTTAAGTCTTACTTGATTGACTTGATTTTAGGATTTTGACTTAAGTCTTACTTGATTTTAGGATTTTGACTTAAGTCTTACTTGATTTTAATTAGGATCTCAATTTACATTAATTAATGTTTTAATTATTAATTTCAGAATTTTTAATTATTAAAATTATAAAATTACTGTTTTACCCTCGAAGATGACTTTTTGTATTTTAAGTCATTTTTCAATGTTCCAAGATGTTTTGAAATCGATTTTTCATAAGGAATTCGATGGGATTATTGGTTTGTGTCAATTTTTTGGTGTGAAATAGTTGTGAACTTTACGAGGGGTATTTTCGTAATTTTATCGAATTTTGTGAAAATTGGTGAAATGATTTATTTGATTTCGATTTATTATTTTATGTGTTTGAAAGGGTTTTCATAAGCGTAATGTAGGCTTTAGGGATGTTTTGAGGTTAGAGGTATTTTGGTAATTTGATCATTTTTTAGTGATTTTTATCGTAAAACTTCTTTTTATCTGAAAAATGATGATTTCTATGTTTTTGAAATTATATTTTCCTAGTGTAGTGCGATTTCTACTATTTTATTAGTTCGAGATACCTCATCCGAATTTTTGAAATACAATTGGTAACAAATAGAGCATTGAAATAATCATCTATCATTGGGAACCGTTGCGATCAGATTGACGAGTTGATTAATCTAGCCAATGCAAAAATGGGGTGTCTACACAAGGACATTTATTTTGATTTTGGGTTGTCTCTTAAGAGATACACCTTTTCTTTTCTAAGAGACATTATGTCTCTCTTAGAACCATCTTTTCCCAAGAGACACCTTGTCTCTTAAAATTCTATAAATAAGTCATTTCGACTTTAATTTTTCTAATTCAAAATTTTCTCTTCTTCTCTGCTGCTTTAACGTATTTGCATTCTAATTTCTTATCTGCATTCTTTGAGAGTACAAACTTAGCGTTTGATTTGCTAGACGTATAGATTGTAGTGCTGCATCTGCACGTGTGATCGTTGTATCCTGGGAAATAATTGTTTATTGATCCATGGGCACCAATTTGCTAGAACAAAATTGTCTTAAAGACATTGTGTTCAACTCAAGTCTTGGTCAATCTTTATTTTGTTCGATTATTGGGTATCTATCGAATAACAGAAACTAGAATCAACATGTAAGAAAAAAAAAAGTAAAGATGACCTACTTGAGAAATTATGGCTTTTACACTTAAAAATCCACTAATAACTCTACGATTAAAAATTTATTTTTGCGCAAACAAGCTCGATAAACTAGATTAAAGCATCTAAACCAGAATTTCAACAAAATTAAACTGAAATTACAGTGAAAATTAATAGATGTACCTCTTAAAAGGCTAAAACAAGGTAGGAAGAAGATTTGATTTGTATAAACACTAAAGATTTTTGGATTTGAAGCAAATGCAATGATGTTATTCGAAATTGAAGCAATCATAGAAACCCTAACCCTAGAAATTCATAATTCTGCGATTTGAAATAATTTCGTGGGTTTCAATTCGAAAACTTTAGAATTTGATGAATTTTGACCTCACCTCCTCAAACAATTAGCTGGTTTCATAGTGTTGAAAAAACTCTAAAACATGATTAGAGATTTCTATAGCTCCCCACCAAATTTTGATGCCAAAAAAGGGAATGAGAGAGCTATTGTTTGCGTTTCAACATAACCACCTCTATTTCAAACTCTTTCGGGGACTTTTCACAAATCTACCCCAATATGACTCCTTTTTTGTAAAGCATAATCAATCAATCTCTTTATTTTGTGAGGGAGAAATGCTAGAGAAGGTGAAAAACTGAAAATGAATGGAGCGAAGAAGAACAATAGCCTTGAATAGCCCGTCTGATTCACCAAACGACATCTTTATCAATTTTTTTAAAAAATTACTATATTACCCTCAATCGTTTTATTAAAAACGACAGCTTGCAACTGTCCAATAAAAATGACTGCTATATTCAGTCATTTTTAACGTCATATTGATGTCACAAATCTGTGTTTTTGACAAAACAATTGGCTATATCGGCATCACCATTGTTGTGGATAATGAGGGTGTCACACGATTGTTGAAATTGTTGCTGCTCTTGGTGCTCATATTGTTACCGAGTCTGTCGTAGCTGGAGAGGTCTCTCCCTCTCATGTGTGTGTGTGGATTGGGGTTGGTTGCCAACTGAACGACGTATGTGTGCAGCATGTACGAGTGGGGTATTGAGAAACATTTTCCTAACTAGCTTAGTAAAGATATGAGCAATCCAACTCCACAACCCTCTTGGTTTCTTCGAATAACTCAAATCCCAAAAAAATAAATCAAAAACCAATTATTTTCTGGCTTCCCAATTTTCACATAAATCTCAAACATAAAATTTAAATTCAACTGTGAAAAATAATTATTTTTTGAGATTTTTTTCCACATTCCATAGAATTTTATCATCTACAACACTCAAGTATTGGATCTTGTTTTTGGATGCCACAAGTTGAGCCCAAGGATCCTTAGTGAGGGTGAAATCCCTTCTAACGTAAAAAGGCTAGTTGGACTCTAGTGTATTTGCTTTGATATGGGAAAGCTTAGCCTGCGTTTGGATAGAGCTTCTTGACGACTTTTGCTCCTGCGGGGAGCTAGCAAACGTTTGGATAGATTTTTGCTTTTGCGCGGAGAGGTTTTTGCTCTTGCGGGGAGACGTTTTTTGCTCTTTGTTGAGAAGCTCCAAGGACCTGCTCTTCCGCGGAGAGGTTTTTTGCTCTTGCGGGGAGTGATTGAGCTTTTGCTCTTGCGCAGAGAAGTGTATCCACACAGGCCCTTAGCAATCAAATTATGCTTAATGATGATGTAACTCTCTTTGTACTATTCTTGATAGGTTCGATATAGTGATTGTACTGTAGTTGGCAATTTGGTATGGTGACATGAGGGCTACATGGTATTCTCTTCATCTATTAAAGAGAGAAAAATAATAGATCATAAATTAAAAATGTAGTCCATTTAAAAAAAAATTCTCAATATGGTAAAGGGAAACTTTTTCCTAACTAGCTTAGTAAGATTTTAAGCTTTACTAAGGTTCTTTTGCTCAAATGAATTACCACATCGGCAATCCAATACAACAACTCTCTAACTTTCTTCACAAAACTAAAATCCAAAAAACAGTTATTTTTTTCTTTATGGACGACTTTCGAACATCCACAAAACTCTTAGACTTAAAATTCAAATTCAATAATGGAAAAACATTTTTTTCGATTTTTTTAATTCAAAGTTCATAAAATTTTGTCCTCTACTACCCTAAAACATCGGATCATGTTTTTGGATTCCACAAGGTGAGCCCTTGGAGGCCACAAAGGTGAAATCCTTACTAACTTAGTAAGGCTAGCCACACTCTATGGTAAATTTACAAATTAAAGGAAATTTTTGTATTGTTATTGTAATTTTCCTTTTTTTTTTTTTCAATTTGTGGATGCATACTTAGAACCAATGTCTGTTTTCAAAATTTCTTTATTAGTCCCACATATTAAATATTAGGGCATGGTTTTCACAAATTTAGTTGGATTCGTACAATAATTTAGTGAATAATGGAAAATTAATCATCATGAACTACTACCCCTTTGCAATTTATATAAGTACAATGTCTAAGTTTAGATTAGGGGCAAAATTTTATTTATTTATTTCTATTTGATTCATTCTTGCATGCTTGATCCTCCTACTAGTAAGTTAACAAGAAGAAGTAGCTTAGTATTGGCAAACTTAAGAACGTTTTTTACATCATTCAAACTTTATTTTATTTTATTTTTATATTAGAAAAATGAATTCATTTGATGAAGATGAAGAAGCAACTGCCTTCGTGACAGTCAAAACAATAGTCTATATGATGATGGCAACAAGTGAAGCAACACAATTTGTAGATAGGGAATCTGCTAGGAATAAAGATGTTGAACGATCCCTAATATTAATGATAATGTACGAGGAATCTAATCAGAATTGTCATGAGATGTTACAAATGAATAGGGATATTTTCAATAAGCTATGTACACATTTACAGACCACAAGTATACATGATAGTCAGTTGGTAGGGGTGAAAGAACAATTAACAATTTATATGAATAGTTGGTCATGATGTAAGAAATCGTCATGTGAAATTTGACTTCATACAATCAAGAGAAACAGTTCATCGTCATTTTCACAACATGCTACAAGTTGTAACTAGATTGTCTAAATTTCTCTTAAAACTGGCGGATGCAAAATTTTCACCCCACGTGAGCAATAACACTAAATCAGGTATCATTAGTTTAAGGTAAAATAATTTTAAATGACAATTATTTATTATAAATTATTAATGATCGAACTCCAAATAGCCATATATGAAAAACTATGACTAATACAATATTTTTCCTCGTAGAATGGTGCTGGAGCAATTGGCGGTACCTTTATCCATGCTAAGGTCCTACTAGAAGATCAAAGAAAATATTACAACTGAAAGGGTAAGATTAGACAAGATGTCATTGTTTCGTGCTCATTTGACATGCATATAACATATGTGCTTGTTGATTGGGAGGGCTTTATGTATGAATGTAGACATACCATTTGGCAATCACCTGATCAAACAATTCATCATACTGATTATTGAGGATTCTTAATGATGAGCACAAAATATGAGAAGAAGTCAAAAGTTTGTGAGAGACTCTCTCCCGATTTTCTCCAACTCCTTCTGAATCCTCAAAGCTTCCAATATTTTCTATGATTCCTTTTTTCCCTTACGTTGGTATGATCAACATAGAAATTACGCAAACTTGAGACCACCACCATACTTCGACGACTTTAGAAAACACGTTAATAAATTCGACTCTGAGACATAGAAATAATCAAAACCCCGTCGAATGAAGTCTTTTGCAAAATTTTGATAAATTTCATAAAGGGACCAAAATAACCTTGACCCTCAATTCATACTTAAAAACTTCGCTTCGCTAGACAAACATGACTTCTGGACTTAAAATGATAATCTTAGGGCTGAGTGAAATCTTTCAACAATATTCAAACAAATCGATAAAATATGAGGACCCTGATGCCCAAGAAAACAAAATTTTCACATGAAATGAAGATATTCAAGTCACAATCGAAAAATCGAAACCCTAATTTGAAAACAAGAACTTAAAAAATCGAAATTAGATATTGAATCCTTATTGATCAAATTTCTAATTTTTCCTTATTGATCATCCAGAGTTGTGTACTATCCTGGGATGTACGGTAGGGACCACCAAACTCATACGTGGTATGGGACGCGTATGAGAGTGGAGTCACAACTGGAATTCGGGTTTATTCCTCTCTATCTTTACCAGTGAACTTGTAATGTAAAGGTGGTCGTATACGAATGGTTTGTATATTTGGGAATCACATGTACGCCTGATAGGCATAGACGAAGATGATTGGTCAGTGATCACTAACAATCTATAGTAGTCGAACGTTCTGCCACATCGAAAAGAGACCCATTGCTTACGGTCACGTCAAACGGCCAGCCTGAGCCGGATAAATGGTCAACCAAACGTGGTATGTGCAGCGACCGACCACAAAATCAGGAACTAAAAACCAGAGAAGAATTGTATCATGTCCCGACTGGGAGTGATCCAGTCGTGAATCCCAACTCTCTAATTCCAATACTCCACCATTGTGTATTATGTATCTATTGCTTATTTTGATATATAAAATGAAATGCACATTTAATGTTTCCATTTTATCAAATTAGATTTGTATAAAAAGAGAATGTTATAGTGAGTAATGCTGATTGATGTAATGTGAGTTTTAAAACGTTTAGTTGCTCATCCCTGGCTATATGTACCAGTTAATCGTAATTTCTTCTGTAAAACTTTGATTATTTTAAAATGATTCAGCATGCTTATTCATTCATGTTAGGAGGGGTTATTGGCAGAAATTGTTTGTTTCCCTACTGGGTAACCATTGTTACTCACCCTTTCCTTCTCCATTTTTTAGTTTCAGATCTGAAGCTTGGCAAAACAAGTGTAGAAAACGAACGAGGATCATCTGGTTGGTCAGATAGACAACCAGAGTCAGTCACCTGGTAAGTATTAGGGTTATACCCCCTAGTGGGTCGATTTGTCAAGGAATATAATAGATTTTGTTATGAGCGTCAGGACTTTTGTTAGAGTGAGAAATATTTGTAAAAATTCTGTATTCAGGTTATTCTTCCACACTCTGATCTTTCGTACGTTATTAGACGTATATAAGCTTCCGCTGTTATTATATTTTGTATATGTATGCAGGATTGTATGTCGTTTATCAGGTGCAGGTTGAACGCGTGCTAACATAAACAGAGGAGACCATGCCGAAATTTCGATGAACCACCTAGTACCTCGAGATCTGATATGGGAATTTGTGTTAGCGTTCGACGGGGCGCCATAAACATCTGAGCATAGTTCAGAGAAAACCCTCGGTGGTAACTGAGCATAATTCCGTGAAAACCCTCGGCGGTAACTGAGCATAATTCCGAGAAAACCCTCGGCGGCATCTGAGCATAATTCCGAAAAAACCCTCGGCGGTAACTGAGCATAGTTCCGAGAAAATCCTCGGCGGCATCTGAGCATAATTTCGAGAAAACCCTCGACAGCATCTGAGCATTGTTCCGAGAAAACCCTCGGTGGTAACTGAGCATAATTTCGAGAAAACCCTCGGCAGCAACTGAGCATAGTTCCGAGAAAACCCTCGGCGGTAACTGAGCATAATTCCTAAAAAACCCTCGGCGACTTTTGAACATAATTCCGAGAAAACCCTCGGCGGCATCTGAGCATAGTTCCGAGAAAACCCTCAGTGGTAACTAAGCATAGTTTCGAGAAAATCCTCGGCGGCATCTAAGCATAATTCTGAGAAAACCCTCGGCGGCATCTGAGCATAGTTCCGAGAAAACCCTCGGTGGTAACTGAGCATAATTCCATGAAAACCCTCGGCGGTAACTGAGCATAATTCCTAGAAAACCCTCGGCGACATCTAAGCATAATTCCGAGAAAACCCTCGGTGGCAACTGAGCATAGTTCCGAGAAAACCCTTGGCGGCATCTGAGCATAATTCCGAGAAAACCCTCAGTGGCATCTGGGCATAATTCCGAGAAAGCCCTCGGCGGCATCTGAGCATAGTTCTGAGAAAACCCTCGGCAGCATCTGAGCATAATTTTGAGAAAACCCTCGACGATATCTAGATGAGTAAAATAGAGACTAATGGAATAAATCTGGGAAAGAACAATTGAAAATGAATTTGGAAAAGAGTGGTTGGATCTGGAAATGAATAGATCTGAGACAGAATGAATGCCCTATCTCCTATGTGAGATTCAAAATGCTTTTGTTTGAACCTCGATATTTTATCCAAAAGTTTTATGAATTTAAAACCCGAGTTTTTATTTCTTTTGAACCTCAAAAGTTTTTTGAAAAACTGTTATCAAGAGGGTAACCGTAAGTTTGGGGTTTTCATTATCTTTTAGGATTAACATTGCTCAAAAACAAAATGCCCCTAGTTTGACAATGAACATGGCATTGAAGATAATTGAACACATCATGCAAAAATTAAAAAAATGCCCCTAGTATAAGAGGGAAAAGTTATATTAAAGAAGAAAGAAAATGCCCTTTGTATGAAGGTTTGAAATATTTGATTACCACAAGTGCAATAAAGACTCAACTTTTAATTTTGATTAATTTTATTAAGATTTTGAGTCAGGCTCAAGGGAACAAAATTATTTCCTTTCGAGACTTATCATAGAATTCACCCTTATCTCCCTTGGTTCACTCGGGAAAGTAAGAATTTTCAGATCGATCGTAGACAAGATACTTGTGGCTATGCCTGGTTTAAGCTAAGTATTGAACTTGATTATTCGGACTTCTGATGTTTCAGCTCGGACCGCTCTCATCTTGGGATCTTCTTCTATTTTTTTTTTGTTGCACTAACTTTTGCCTAGATCGCCTTTTCAGGTTTTCAATCTATCGAGCTTGCTCTAACTTTTGCTTAGATCACCTTTTCAGGTTTTCGATATAGTGAGCTTTTTTTTTTTGGCTCTGATTGTTGCCAAAGTTGTCCTTTCGGATTTTCAACCTTGCGAGCTTGCCTTAATTTTTGCCGAAGTCGCCTTTTTCAGGTTTTCAACTTAGCAGGCTTCATCATTTTTTTTTATCTTTTTTTCTTCTCCTCTGAATTTCTAGAGTTACTATCTGATCATGCTTTACTATCTTCCTTGACTTTTCGTACGGTACTCAAGAGGACTTTTATAGGTAAGCTTAGGACTGGATATAAAAAGAAAGGAATTTTGAGGCTCAAAAACCCAAATGTCCTTTGTGTGACATTTCCTTTTAAATTGTTTTCTTTTTCCTTAAATTTTCATCCCCATTTTGGATTTCTTTTTCTTTTGAACATTTTTTTATATTTATTGTCGGGGAATCTATTTTTTTATTTTGATGTGATCGGGCCTGAAGTAACTTCTCAGGTTGCCTACGTACTCCAGATTTTTGGGATCAGACCAAAACGTAGTTCAAATCCTCCCTCCCCTAGGTTAGGTGATCGGGCTTAGAAAGAAAAAAGCCTAATTTTTCTTTTTGAAAAAACTGCAAAGAGGTTGAGAACGGATATGTTGAACTAGGTAACTAGGTAATATAAGGATTGATTCGGCCAAAGATGGCCTCCTTAAATGTAGTACCATTTGATTTGGTCAAGGTTGGTTGGTTCTGGTAATTCGATTCCATTATGATCTTGAAGCCTGACAACTTTTCCTGGTAGTATTTCCTTGACGATGAACGGACCTCCCCAATTTGGTTTGAACTTCCCTCTAGGATCAAAGATAGGTGCCCGATTCCCTTTGAGTACTAAATCCCCAACTTGTAAGTGACTGGCCTTGATCTTTTTGTCAAACGCACGAGCGACTCTTCTTTGATAAGCTTGAACGTGATACAAAGCTCTTAGTCATTTTTCTTCAATCAAACTTAATTCTTCATACCGTTGGCGAACCCAATCTGCTTCTGACAACTGACTTTCTAATAAGGCCCTGAGAGACGGAATTTCCATTTCAACTGGCAAGACTGCTTCCAGGTAATATACTATAGAGTAGGGAATAGTTCCAGTGGAAGACTGTATTTGAAGTACGACACTCCCATAGTGTGAATGGTAGCTTTTCTGACTAATCTTGGTGTGATTGACACATTTTCACAATAATTATCTTGAGACTCTTACGAGCTGCTTTAACTGCTCCATTAGTCTGAAGGCGGTAAGGAGATGATTTGTGGTGTGAGATTTTGAACTTTGAACACAATTTGATAACCTCAGCTTTGAAGTGTGACCCGTTATCAGAGATCAACTCCGAAGGTACCCCGTATCGACTGATGATATTCGTTTGAATAAACTTTACAATTCGAGACGCAGTGAGGACAGCATAAGAGGCAGTTTTGACCCATTTGGTAAAATAATCGATGGCAACTAGAATGTATTCATGCCCGTTTGATGCCTTAGGCGATATTTTACCAATAATGTCAATTCTCCAGACTGAGAATGGCCATGGTGAAGTCAGACCCACTAATTGAGATGGTGACACATGTATAAGGGTCACATGTATTTGGCATTTATGACAGGTTTTGACCATGAGATGACAATCTGTTTCCATCGTGGGCCAGTAGTATCCTTGTCTTATAATTTTCTTAGCTAACATTTTCCTACTCATGTGAGGGCCACATTCTCCTGAATGTAGTTCAATAATTATTTGTTCAGCTTGATCTTCATCAACACACGACAAATGAATCCCATCATAAGACCTTTTGTATAAACTTCATACTCACAGGATGAATTGAGATGGTAATCTTAGTAGGGTTTGTCGTTCCTTCCTCGATGCTTCTTTAGAAAATTTTTATTTTTCCAATACTCTCTTTATTCTGTGTACCATGGCTTTCCATCGGGTAGTCGAGTAGTAATGTTGATCTGATGGTAATATGCGGGTTTGTCTTTGACTTCAACAGTGATCGGCCTCAATTCCATGCTAGGGGTAAATGGATCATTAAAGATAAAGTTGCTAAGGAGTTAGCAAATCTGTTATCCTCCCTTGACAAGTGTTGGAACAGGACAACTTTAAACTTACTGACTAAGTCTAACAAATACTCATAATAAGATTTCAACTTTTCATCCCTAGTTTTCCATTCTTCCAATGATTGATGTATGACTAAAGCTGAATCCCCAAAAACTTCAATTTCTGTAATGCCCAGGTTCAAAGCAGCTTCGAGCCCCATGATGCACGCCTCATATTCAACCGTGTTATTCATGTTCGAAAAGGCTAATTTAATAGCAATAGAAATGTGGCATCCTTCCGGAGAAAACATGACTGCCCCTATTTCATACCCATTTTGATTGGCGGCTCCATCAAAGTACAACTGTCATGTTTGGTTCTGCGGTTCTTCTTTAACGTGCAAGATGTTCTCATCTAGGAATTGATCGATAGGCCTTATTCCTTCTACTACAGGGTGATCTACCAAGTATTCTACTACAGCTCTCCCTTTGATAGATTTCTGTGTAACATGCGTGATGTCAAATTTTGATAGCAACAATAACCATCGTGCGGTTCTCCCTGTCAACGCTGACTTCTCGAAAAGATACTTGAGAAGATCCATCCGAGATAACAGGATAACTGAATGAGATAGCATATAGTGCCGAAGTCTCTGAGTAGCCCATACCAGTGCTAAGCAGGTTTTTTCCAAGGATGAATATTTTCGTTCATACTCTAACATCTTCTTGCTGATGTAGTAGATGGCCCTTTCTTTACGAATATCTTTGTCATACTGTGCAAGCATGCATCCCACAGCTTCTTCGGTAACTGACAGATAAAGAAGAAATGGTTCACCCGGTGTGGGTGGAACCAAAATAGGCGAGTTTAAGAGATACTCCTTGACTTGGTCGAAAGCCTTTTGACATTGCTCGTTCCAAACTGTTTTTTCATTCTTTTTGAGAAGCTTGATAATAGGTTCATAGACGTTGGTGAGTTGAGCGATGAATCTGCTAACATACTGGATTCTGCCCAGAAAATCTCGAATCTTCTTTGCAGTCTCAGGTGGCGGTATCTCTTGGATAGCTTTAATCTTCACAGGGTCTACTTCGATCCCTCTTTGACTGATCACAAATCCCAATAGTTTTCCAAAAGTTATTCCAAATACGCATTTCTGCAGGTTGAGGCGGAGTTGGTACTTTTGAATCCTTGTGAGAAACTTTTCTAACGCAATAACGTGCCCCAATCGTTCCTTAGATTTGACTATCATATCATCTACATAGACTTCGACTTCCTTGTGTATCATGTCATGTAGTAAAGTCGTGGCTGCTCTTTGATAGGTGGCTCTAGCGTTCTTCAAACCAAAAGGCATGACATTGTAGCAAAAGATTCCCCACTGTGTGATGAACGACATTTTTTGCATATCTCGAGGATCCAACTTTATCTAATTGTACCCTGAAAATCCATCCATGAAGGACAACAAAGCGTGCCCAACTGTACTATCTGCTAGGACATCTATATGTGGTAAAGGAAAACTATCTTTTGGGCTTGCTTTGTTTAGGTCACTAAAATCCACACACATCTTGACTTTTCCATCCTTTTTCGGCACTAGGACGACATTGGCAATCCACTTAGGGTATTCTACTACTTCTAAAAATCCAGCGTTAATTTGCTTTGTAACTTCTTCTTTAATTTTCAAAGTCCATTTCGGCTTTATACGTCGAAGTTTCTGTTTGATTGGTCGAGCATTAGGATATAACGGAATCCGATATTGAACAATATCTGTGCATACTCCCGGCATATCCTCGTAAGACCACGCGAACACGTTTTTAAACTTTATGAGCAAGTCTACTATCCCTTTGTGTTCATTGGGAGATAAAGTGACCCCAATCCGAATTTCTTGAGGAATTTCTTTTGTTCTGAGGTTGATAACCTCTACTTCCTCTATTAGAGGTTGAGCCCGACATTCATCTTCTTGTTCAGGTAATTTGATTATTTCAGGGGGAGGTTCTTCGTCAGAAGATTCTCCCTCCGAAGCCAGATTATTAGTCAAATTGTTATTGCGCTCGGGGTAATCAAAAATTTCTTTCATCTCATTAAAAAGAGATGGGGTAACAGGACTCATTGCAGACTTGACAGACTTACTTGACTCAGCAGGAAAAACAGACTTACTAGAAATAACAGACTCAATAGAAACAACTAACTTACTCGACTCAACAAAAATAAAGGACTCAACTGGCATGTAAGACTGAATAGGACTAATGGGACCGACAGACCCAGCCTTGACATGCAACACAAGACTAATTACATGATAATTTGAGAGACACCCAACAACGAGTTTGATTATAGACTGAGGATTCGGGATCCCCTTCTCAACTGACAATACTAGGACACTATGGTCTTCAATGAATAGCTGATCAATGTTGAGGGAGTCCAGATCGAGCTGGCAATCTTCAACTTTCTTCTCTTTAACTTCCATGCTTGCTTCCTTTTCAAGCCATTCCATGCCAAAGAAGATTTCAAACCCCGACAAACGAGTACCTATGATGTGATCAATGAACGGCTTTGGGAACCTACAGTAACAGAAGTCTTCTCATTCTTTCACAAAATAACCATTGAGGGTTTTTCGATAGGACTTCATTTTAATGAGATCCGTGGTGCGCCTTTGCTTTTTTGTAATGGCCTTGTCCCGTTTTGTCTTCCAGTATTGAGCCCAATCTTCCTTAGTAGGCTTATATCCTAGTCCGAATGTGCCGATGACCTCTTTAATCACTGGTGTCTCTTTAATACCTTGCTGCTTGCGACCTAAGCCCATACAAGGGAATAATCTCATTTTCTTGAATATATTGGCCATGTAGCAATTAGAGGTATTTTCCATTGGAAAATATTCTTTCATAGCTTGATCCCATTAGACTGAGCATATCTTTTCAAACTCGAACCCACTAAGCTCTACTTCCTGTTGTTCTGGTTGAATCTCAAGCAACGGCTCATCCATAGCTTTAGAACTGTTTATAATCCGTACAATTTCAGCATCTCCATAGAGAGTAATCACTAGTCCATCCTTAATAAACTTGACCTTTTGGTGCAGCGTGGAAGGGATAGCTTTGATCTGGTGTAACCATGGTCTCCCTAACAGTAAATTGAAAGAGGACTGGATATCAATGACCTGAAATTTCACAAGAAATTCAGCTATGCCTGTGGACAATTGAAGGTGCAAAATTCCCAGTACATCCCTCTTGGTGTTATCATAGGCCCTAACACCTTGATTAGTAGGCTTGAGATCTTCAGCCTTAAACCCGAGACAAATAGCCATTTTCAGTGGGCAAACGTTCAGTGCACTCCCGTTATCGATCAAAACCAGAGGTACCCTCATCCCGTTACAGTCAACTGTAATGTGCAACGGCTTAATGTGGCTTGCCCCTTCTTTTGGGAGATCTGAGTCTGAGAAGGATAGGATATTCTCTACGTAAGTTGTCCCTACTATACTGGCCAGCTGATCTGGAGAAGTATCAAGGGAGACTTGGGCTGTGTTTAGTGTTTTGAGAACAGCCTCCCTATGAGTAGTGGAAGCCTCACGAGTAAATCCCATATTGAGATATTGGCCCCTGATTTTTTCAACTGCTTGATCACGGAGTTATCTTCTTCGATGCTTTCCTTAGTGAGATCTTCTCTTTCTTTTCTTGCCAGGGTTACAAGATTATCAACACAGAGTTCTTGTGGCTTAAAAACTATTTTCTCTCGAGTCATATGTCTAACTTCATCACAGGAGAGAGGGAAGGGCTCATCTTCTTCAATCAACAAGTATGGATCTTCATAGGTCAAAAGTACAGGGCTTTTCAGGTTCATCTGCGCCAACAGGTAACTAGTGAATGCGGGAATATTGTAGCGAGGTGGGGATAAACAATACGTATCATCCGAGGTTAAATCAAATGGTTCATAGTTTGTGGTGAAAACCTCGTCAGTGAAGGCTATCCCGGCAAGGGGGTTACTAGGCGGTTTAACTTGGATTGGATGGATGAGAGAAACAGGGTCGAATAGTAATGGTATGTGAGAAACCATGTTTAGGGTTGATGGAGGTTGATAAGTAGGTAGTGGATTAGTGGTGACATTTGGTGGGCTAGGGATTGTGACCTTTTTGTTTTCAATAAGGTTTTGAATGGCATAGCGCAATGTGATACATCGACCCGTGTGATGGCTAGGGTTTTGATGGAACTCGCAGAACAAGTTAGCATTGTGTCCAGCTGGCAAGGGATTAGGTAAAGGTCGGGGTTGGATAGGGGTAAGAAGCCTTTTTTCATCAATTTGTGAAACGCTACAGTGAGACTCATCCCTAGATTGGTAAACTGACACAGAGTACGAGGTTGACTTGGGTGAACCTAGTTATTAGTCCGAGCTGGGGGTTGAGTTGGGGTAGCTGACGTATTGGCTATGTAGACGTGGTTGGTACTAGGTTTGGGAACATATGGTTTCTTAGATTTGTTATCTGAGGGGTTAGAAAGAACCCCAGAGGCAAATGCATCCTCGAGTTAACTTCCAGCTTGTAGTAGCGACTCAAAAGTAGGGAGATATTGGGCCACTAGGTGCTGAACATATCCTTGTGAAAGGTTCTTTACGATAATCACTACTTGTTCCTTCTCCGAAGGTCTATCCCACATTTGAGTAGCCTTGGCCTTTTAGTGACCAATGAAATCAGTGAATGTCTCCCCATTTTTCTGTTTATTTACTTTCAAATCCCTTCTTGAAGTCTCAATTTCGGTACTGTAGTTATACTGATGCCAAAAGGCCTTTGACATGTTCTCCAATGTACCCACAGTAACTGGATCTTGAGACATTAGCCAACGTAATGCTGATCCTGATAAAGTTCTTTGGAACAATAATGTCATCTGTTCGTCGCTGAGCCCCACAGTGTGCATGTTGGTAACATACACCGTAAGATGTGTTTTCGCACACCCTGTCCCACTGAACTTGTCCATTTCAGGCATCACAAACTTCTCTAGCAAATGGATTCTAGGGATGCGGTTCAGAGCTTCAATGCCTGCTGCAATTTCATCAATACCCTTTATACTTTTTATAGCTGACTCCAATTGAGACATTCTATTAGATAATGCTAGATTTTCATCAACATACTTTTCGTCTCCGTCGAGTTCGAAGACTTCACGTGGACGTTTCTTTTCAACCTTTTTTTCCTTTGGGTCATCTAGAGGATTTTCCGTCTATTCCGAGGTCTGTTCTAACACTTCCACTTTGCCTTTTATACTGTTGATATCATTGGCAAATGCTGCCAAGATCTTACGGATCTCTATGAGCTCAGATTCTGACGTCATTTCTACTTGTTGACTTGGTACTGTGGCTCATTATAACTGACTGGACTTACGACTCCAACTAGGAGGAGGACGCTTGAGTTTGGGCGCAATGATAATCCTATATGACCCCATCAAAGGTAGATTTAGTCAATTTCAGTATTACCCCCTTGATAATATTTTAAATAAACCCTGAGATTTTATTGAATTCTGTGCACCAATCCATAAATCAATTCATCCGTTCAATGGTTGTTCAGAAGGAAAATAATTTTATTGCACTCTTGAAAATTATTGAAAAATAATGTTTTTATTATATAAAATTTTTCACAAATCTTATTATTTTTTGCAACATATTTTGGTAATTTTTCAAGGCCCATGCAAAAATAGATTTTTTGTAAAAATCATATTTCAAAAAAATTTCATGCAAAAATAGATCTTTTGTAAATCATTTCCTTCATCTTCTTTTCGTTTTGGAAAATATTTTTTCTTTAGAAAATATTTTTCATTTGGAAAACACTTTTCTTTTGAAAAACATTTTTCTTTTATTAAAATGGATTAAAACCCGAATTAGAAAAGAGTTTGAATTCCATTTTGATTCAAATGGATCGGCCCATAATGATCGTTGGATCGAGATGGATTGGGTCATTATGAATCATTGCAAAAAATGGATTCTTTATTGGGTTGGTGCACCCATTTTGATTTTCAAAAACAACATTTTTGATCCTTAAGGACAATGATACACTCTGATCTCATCATTCACATCATTCACATACACTCATCAATCAAAAGGTTCTATTTAATAAACAACCCGGGAACACCCACGATAAGTTCGAGTCGTGACCTAAAGGGAAGGTTCCTAGACTCGGAGCTTACTACGTGCAATGCATTTTTATCTGGTCACCCTTGCCCAAGCACACATATATACCTCTCGATACGTGGTAACTTGGTTTGATATACCGTATATGTGATAATCTAAAATCTCAACTCACTTCTCTGAAGTCAAAAACAGCCAGTTTGATCTCCAGTTGAGAGGTGGCGCACAATGTTGAGTAAGGGCCCACTTAAATACCTCTCATCTAGAATAGATGTAGTTTATCCCCCTCGTACAGTAGGGTACAGTGGGGCAGGATCTCGCTTAGGCATCGGTTTTGACCAAGAAGTGCAATTGATATACTTAGATTATCTTTATATACCTATGGGTACGAGTCAAGAGTTGTACCTTTCATAAATGGTTTGGCATCCCACGAGGAGACCAATCACGTACTAGTACTACGTTGGCAATCGGAACATGTGACTGTATGGCTCACAATATGTCAAAGGCTCAGGTCGCTCCAACCTGGGTGCATCAATATACCTTTCAGGGTTACTTGATCAGACGGTACTGATGTCCCAGTTTGATATACCCTAAGGTACGTGACTCGAGTTGTGGTTTTCATAATGACGTCGCATCTCCGAAGAGACCGGGTCACACACTAGTACCACGTTGGCTATATGGGACGTGCAAACGTGCAAAACAGTAAACGTGCATGTGATGTGTGCAAAACAGGGTGGGGTGTGCCCGAGGCTTTTTTTCAGATAAATAGGCCCATGGGCCAAATCGCAATACCAAAATATGGATATTAGAAAAATATGATCATATATCACAAATATCCAAAAGCATCAGAATCAAGATCAAGGTATGCACATCAAATATATATATATATATATATATATATATATATCAATTAAGATCATGACATATCAGATGAACAATTAATCGGGATAACACAAGAATAATCAATCATTGCGGTAGGCACAGGAAAAATCTTTTTTTTTTTTTAATTTTTTTAGATACATACTTGGCAAACTTTTTTGTTGAATTTTTAATACAAAATTCCCTTACTTTATGAAGTTTGCTGCACAACAAATTTGTGAGTGAGAACACTAGCTACCTTAACTAACTAAGATAGATTTGAAACCTTACTAAGGGTTATTGAGTTCACGTGGACCATCACATCGACACATCCATATCACAACCTTCTACGTTTCCCGTAAAAAGTTTAGGATTGAAAAATTAAAATTCGACAATAAATTCCTCTTTTTAAAAGCTTAAACTTGAGATTTTGAAAGTGAACGGCTATCGCAATTCGAAGTTTAAAAAAATTTTGTATGTTTTTTTTGTTTTTGTTTTTGTTTTTTTTTTAATCTTTAAGAAAAACTCTTAAAATTTCTTCCTCCACAAACTCGTGATATCAAATCGAAAATTTTTCACTTTTTCGGGTGCCACTTGATTTCTCAATACCACTTAGTAAGAAAGAAATCTTACTAAACTTGTAAGGTTAGCCTTACTAACGATCTTGTTAATTAACTAATCAAGGAGTGGGACCCATATTTTTACAAATGATTTGGCCACCTAAAATACCCTAATTAAATAACAATCTTTTGCTTTTTACCAGATGTAGGCCCCACTAGTAACAAAAATAATGGAGTAAAGCTTTACTCCAAATAATCGGGTCCCACCCAAATTTTTTTTTTTTAAGTAACTTCATAAAGTATGGGAGCTTTTTAGTGTTAAAAAGAAAACATAAAACTTAGTTCTGCCAAGCTCCTTTTTTTTTTAATTTTTTAGATAACAAAAAAATTGCCAGTGGATCATGAAAATCCAAATGGCTCACCCAGGAGAAGGTCTTAACAGTTTGACGGTCATGATGAGAAAGAAAAATGACCGGATGAAAACCCCTGACCAATTCTTTTATGAGCATGATGAGATAAAAACATTAACCTTGACCGAGTAAGACTCAGTTTTGGCCCAGCTCAGAGCAATCATAACCAGTGGACTGATGTATCGTATAAAATCTAATCCCTAAATCCCCACACTTTGGATTTTTGAGGTTCAATTAGAAAGAAAAAATTAACTCAGGAGTTGAGCTTCTTACCAGGAAATCAAGGAAGTTGAACAAACGAGTTGACCCAGATTACACCTTCCAAACCTAACCGGTTCTGATCATCATCTGTTACTATCTTCACCCCACTTTCTTTATCTTCAACTTGCATTCTGTTTGGATCATCAATTTTCGAAGTTGGGTATTTGTAATTCCACTCATGACAGCGGATTCAACTGATGAACGGGTGGGAGTTGAGGCCTCAATCTTGACCACACATCTTCATTGCTTAATACGTCCCACACCCCATCTGATGCAAGCACAATGAATTGATCCCTCTCTGTGAGTACACTATGAGAAAACTCAGGCATAGATATCACTCCATAATCCCTCAAACAGAAATCTCCAAACACCCTAGCCATTGTTAACCCGGATGCATCATCAAACGGTAACCAAATCTTACACACTTTGGTTTCATCTTGGAGCGCAAAGACCATTCTTTTACAGCTTTTAATCCATTCAGATTCCCTCGGCAAGTCAGGTTTCAGATCAACTGTTAATTGTACTACAATCATGGGGTCACTGTCGTCTTTAAATCCCACCATCACTTGAGAATCTCCAATGTTTCCCATTCTTTTAGATCTTTAGGATCGATGTTTCGAGTAACCTCTGTAACTGCGTCAGAGCATGGTTGCATGAATTCACTAATGATAAGATGAAGCTGTTTATGCTTTATTATTTCTCGAATAGATTCCATATAGATCTCTCATCCGATATCTTGATCCAAGAACTCCCTGAATGTTCTTCTGTTAGCTGCCATGGTTCTTCACTAATATCCATTCTTCCTCCCTCTCTCTCTCTCTCTCATCAGAAATCAAAATTTTTTTCTTTTAAGTATTAGTGGCTCTATGGGAGAATGAAACCAATCAGCTTGATAGTTTCAATTGACCGGTCTCTTTTCGAAGACGATGAAGCTGGGTCTAAGCCGTTTGGGAAGATGGTGTGGCAATAAGAGATAAAACAGATTTTATCCATAATACACCACTCATACCCTCAACGTTGCTGTTTAAGATGGTGTGAAAATTGAAAACTGTGACATTACTCATGGCATACCAACCCAAACATCACATTGTTGCTGCCAACAGATGCCAAAAACTCCTTTTTATTTTTATTTTTTATATATCAATTTTTCTTGCTGTCAACGACAGCACAGTTCTCTTATCAAAACAAATTGATCATAAAAAATAAAAAATAAAATTGTTACACACCTACCAAAATAAATAAAAAGTTTAATTTTTTTTTATTTTTTCCTTAAAAAAGAAAAAAAAAACGTCTAAGGATAGATCATCACATGCCTAATAAAATAAAATAAAACGATAATCTCCCTATTTCAACGACTATTAATCCGTTCCTAATAACACCAACTTTTAAAATTTTGCATTATTTAGGGTTACCCTAAACGACCTTCAATTGAACCACAAAGATAATGCTTAATTGAACCACAAAAATAATATGCCAAAATATCAAACATTCGAAGTCCAAATGCATAGTCAATAATCGAACAAAAAATAATAACGAATAAATAAAATAAACAACTAAACAAACAAAACATTCTAGGTCGCTTTAGCAATGCTCCCATACTTGGGGTTTTTCAAGTTTGATCCTCAAAGTCCCCAGTGGAGTAGCCACTGAAAGCGCCCTCGATCCGCGGAGTGGGCAGATCCGCTTTTGATCCTTGAGATTTGGGAGTCGCCACCTAGTTATTACGGTCTAGGAACCAAACTGACTCTAAAAAAGGTAAACATTACTAATCTACGAAAGAAAAAAAAGGTCTGGGAATCACGTTACGAGGTTGGAAGGTGTTAGGCACCAACTTAGCCCGGTCAAAGTCGATCTCTACTAATTTTTTAAATAAATTACATTGCTAAAACCTAGATAATGAAAAAAAATTAAGAAATTATACCTTTCCGAAGACAACTTTATCGTTCCCTCAGATCTGATTGAGTAACTCCTTGTATAGTACTTCTCACTTCGTTCTGTCTCCTGATCTGATTTCTGATCTCCGAGGTAAGGTATCTCTTTCTTAGATCTGGGTTCTTTAAATTTTTTCTATGAATTTTGGGATATTTTTGAAGGGCTTCTAGGTGTTTTTCAAGTTAAAATCGAAGTATGGGTGTTAGGTAAGGAGTTGAGACTTCAAAACTAGGGTTTATAGGAGGCTAGGGAGACTTTTTGACCTACTTCTTTTAGGGTTATGATTTGATACGAAAATAGGGTGTGAGGACCCCTATTTATAGATTTTTTTAAGGGTTGATTTAGATAGAATTAGTGTTTAATTATAATTATTTTAGTTAGAGTTATATTTTAGTTAGAATTTTTTAGGTAGAGTTGTATTTTAATTAGAATTATTTTAGGTAGAGTAATATTTTAGTTAGAACTCTATTAAATAGAGTCATTATTTAATTGTAACTCTATTAGGATTTTGACTTTTGATCTTATTTGATTGACTTTAAGATTTTGACTTTAGTCTTAATTGATTGACTTTAAGATTTTGACTTTAGTCTTGCTTAATTGACTTTAATTTTGACTTTAGTCTTACTTGATTGACTTTAATACCTTGAATTTATTCTTGCTTGATTGAATTTAATTTTTTGGAGAACCCCCCTCTATTATATTTTTAATTCTTTAGACCCCCAAATGGAGGGGTCCTTAAAGAAATATCTTGCGAACCCTCAACAATTTTGCCTGAAAGCCTGATTGATCGATTTTTTTAGTTCAAAATTTTAAATTAATTTCATTAATGTCTCACTTTAATTATTTAATATTTTATTTATTAATTTTAAAAATTTTAATTATAAAAATTATAAAATTACCATTTTGCCCCCGGAGAAGACTTTTCGCGTTTTAAGTTGATTTTTAATGTTCTAAGATGTTTTAAATCGATTTTTCGTAAGAAATTCAATGGAAATATTGGTTTGTGTTATTTATAAAATTTTTATGTGAAATGGTCGTGAACTTTATAAGGGGCATTTTCGTAATTTTTTCAAATTCTGTTAAAATTGACGAAATGATTTATTTGATTTCGATTTGTTGTTTTATGTGTTTGAATGAGTTTTCTAAGCGTAACGTAGGCTCTAGGGATATTTTGATGTTAGGGGTATTTTGGTAATTTGATTAATTTTTAGTGATTTTTATCGTGAAACTTTTTTTTGTCTGCAAGATGATGATTTCTATGTTTCTGGGGTCATATTTTCCTAGCGTAGTGTGGTTTCTAAGGTTTTGTCAGTTCGATATATCTCATCTATATTTCTGAAACATATCTGGTAACAAAATAAAGCATTGGAATAAACATCCATCATTGGGAACCGTTGCTATCGGGTTGACGAGTTGATTAATCAGGCGAATGCAAAAATAGGGTGTCTACAGGTACCTCTCATCCTAGTTGAAATTTTCTCAGGTTTAGATGCCATAAAAAATGGTGAGCGGGAAAGCTTCAAAGGAAGCCCCTACTTACTCTATATGTGGCTTTGTGATCATCTCAAAATCGTAGATGTTCCCTCAAACCTCGAATATGGGCCAGAACACTTTTCCTAGAAAAATCTATTAGTGCGTCACAACTCAGTCAAAGCTTGGAGCAAATGGTTAGACTCCCGCCTTGCCTGTTATATCGGTTTTAGGTATCCTTGGTGGATGACTGATTCCCCTGTTCTAGGAACCAAAAGATCCTACTATGTCCGTCTGATCGGTTTAGAAGAAACATCTTTTTACCATCCTAATCTGATCCTAGAACAGTACGACGTACTTATAGAGTTATCTTTACCTCAGCACAAAGCTTTCTTTCCCTCCAAGCTTTTGACTGAAAAGTTAGTACACCTCGTTAAGAAAGCTTGGAACAAGCGCACTTTAGGGTATCCAGATGGACTAGCAGAATTCAAAAAGCCAGTTGTTTGAGCCAAGAGGGTCAAGCCTGACAGCAATCCGGATGACCATCAAGACAAAGCCAAGCGTCCATATAAAAATAGTTCAAGTCAAATTTGTTGAAAGATGTTTTAATAAGAACATATTTTTTGTCAATCATTTTCAATAAAACTATCTTCCTTTTTGAATAAATATTTATTTCCTTTTCGAATATTCATTGTGTGAATGGATTAATTAATGGATTGGTGCACAAACCTCAATAAAATGATTCCTTAAAATGTTATCAAGGGAGTAATACTGAAATTGACTAAATCTACCTTTGATGGGGTCATATAGGATTATCATTACGCCCAAACTCAAGCGTCCACCTCCTAGTTGGAGTCGTAAGTCCAGTCGGTTAGAACGAGCCACAATACCAAGTCAACAAGTAGAAATGGCGTCAAAATCTAAGCTCACTGAGATCCGTAAGATCTTGGCAGCCTTTGCCAATGATATCAACAGTATAAAAGGCAAAGTGGAAGTGTTAAAACAGACCTCGGAGTAGACGGATAATCCTTTAGATGACCCAAAGGAAAAAAAGGTAGAAGAGAAACGTCCACGTGAAGTCTTCGAACTCGATGGAGACGAAGAGTATGTTGATGAAAATCCAGCGTTATCTAACAGAATGTCTCAATTGGAGTCAGCTATGAAGAGTATAAAAGGTATTGATGAAATTGCAACATGCATTGAAGCTCTGAACCGCATCCTTAGAATCCATTTATCAGAGAGGTTTGTGATGCCTGAAATGGACAAGTTCAGTGGGACAGGGTGTGCGAAAACACATCTTAAGGTGTATGTTATCAACATGAGCACTATGGGGATCAGCGATGAACAGATGACGTTATTGTTCCAAAGAACTTTATCAAGATCAGCACTACGTTGGCTGATGTTTCAAGATCCAATTACTATGGGTACATGGGAGAACATGTCAAAGGTCTTCTAGCATCAGTATAAGTACAGTACCGAGATTGAGACTTTACGAAGGGATCTGGAAGCAACTAAACAGAAAAATAGGGAGATATTCACTGATTTCATTGGTCATTGGAAGGCCAAGGCTACTCAAATGTGGGATAGACCTTCGGAGAAGGAACAAGTAGCGATTATCTTAAAGAACCTCTCACAAGGATATGCTCAGCACCTAGTGGCCCAATATCTTCCTACCTTTGAGTCCTTATTACAAGTCGAAAGGCAACTTGAGGATGCATTTACCTCTGGGATTCTTTCTAACCCCTCAGATAACAAGCCTAAGAAACCATATATTCCCAAACTCAATATCAACCATACTTACATCGTCAATACCTCAGTTACCCCAGCTCAACCCCCGGCCCAGACTAATAACTAGGTTCACCCAAGTCAACCTCGAACTCCACATCAATTTACCAATTTAGGGATGGCCCTTACCGTAGCTTTGCAAAAATTATTGAAAAAGGGTTGTTTACCCCGATTCAACCTCGACCTTTACCAAATCCCTTTCCAGCCGGACACAACCCCAACTTATTTTGCGAGTTTCATCAAAATCCTGACCATCACACGGATCGATGTATCACCTTGCGCCATGCCATTCAAAACCTTATTGATAACAAAAAGATCACGATCCCTAGCCCACCAAATGTCACCACTAATCCACTACCTACCTATCAACATCCACCAACCCTAAACATGGTTTCTCACGCCTCATTGCCATTTGATCTCGTCTCTCTTATCCATCCAATCCAAGTCAAACCGCCTAGTTACCCCTTTGCCGGGATAATTTTCACTGATGAGGTTTTCACTACGAATTACGAACCATTTGATCTAACCTCTGATGATCCATATTGTTTATCCCCGCCTCGCTATAGTAGTCCCGCATTCACTAGTTACCTGTTGACCCAAATGAATCTGAAAAGCCCAGTACCTTTGATAGACGAAGATCCATACTTGTTGACTGAAGAAGATGAGCATTTCTCCCTTTTCTGTGATGAAGTTAGACATATGACTCGAGGGAAAAGATTTTTTAAGCCACAAGAACTCTGTGTTGATAATCCTGCAGTCTTGACAAGAAAAGAATGAGAAGATCCCACTAAGGAAAGCATCGAAAAAGATAACTCTGTGATCAAGCAGTTGAAAAAATCAGGGGCCAATATCTCAGTATGGGGTTTACTCATGGCTTCCATTGCTCATAGGGAGGCTGTTCTCAAAGTACTAAACACAGCCCAAGTCTCCCTTGATACTTCTCCAGATCAGCTGGTCAGTATAGTAGGGACAACTTACGTGGAGAATATCATATCCTACTCGGACTCAGATATCCCAAAAGAAGGGGCAAGCCACACTAAGCCGTTGCACATTACAGTTGACTGTAACGAGATGAGGGTACCTCTGATTTTGATCGATAACGGGAGTGCACTGAACGTTTGCCTGTTGAAAATGGCTACTTGTCTCGGGTTTAAGGCTGAAGATCTCAAGCCCACTAATCAAGGTATTAGGGCCTATGATAACACCAAGAAGGATGTACTGGGAATTTTGCACCTTCGATTGTCCACAGGCATAGCTGAATTTCCTGTGGAATTTCAGGTCATTGATATCCAGTCCTCTTTCAATTTATTATTAGGGAGGCCATGGTTACACCAGATCAAAGCTATCCCTTCCACGCTGCACCAGAAGGTCAAGTTTATCAAGGATGGGCTACTGATTACTTTCCATGGAGATCTGAAATTGTAGGAATTATAAATAGTACTGAAGCTAAGGATGGGCCGTTGCTTGAGATTCAACCAGAACAACAGGGAGTAGAGCTTAGTGGGTTCGAGTTTGAAAAGATATGCTCAGTCCAATGGGATCAAGCCATGAAAGAATATTTTCCAATAGAAAATACCTCTAATTGCTATGTGGCCAATATATTTAAGAAAATGAGATTCTTCCCTGGTTTGGGCTTAGGTCGCAAGTAGCAAGGTATTAAAGAGGCACCAGTGATTAAAGAGGTCATCGGCACATTCAGACTATGATATAAGCCTACTAAGGAAGATTGGGCCCAATACTGGAAGACAAAACGGGACAAGGCCATTGCAAAAAGGCAAATGCGCACCACGGATCTCATTAAAATGAAACCTTATCGAAAGACCCTCAATGGTTATTTTGTAAAAGAATGAGAAGACTTCCGTTATTATGGGTTCCCAGAGCTGTTCATTGATCACATCACAGGTACTCGTCTGTTGGGGTTTGAAATCTTCTTTGGCATGGAATGGCCTGAAAAGGAAGTAAGCACATAAATTAAAGAGAAGAAAGTTGAAGATTGGCAGCTCGATCTAGACTTCCTCAACATTGATCAGCTATTCATTGAAGATCACAGTGTCCTAGTGTTGTCAGTTGAAAAGGGGATCCCAAATCCTCAGTCTGTAATCAAATCCGCTGTTGGGTGTCTCTCTAACTATCATGTAATTAGTCATGTGTTGCACGTCAAGGCTGGGTTGTCAGTCCCGTTAGTCCTGTTCAGTCTGACATGCCATGAGTCTTTTATTTCTATTTAGTCGAATAAGTTATTTATTTCTGCTGAGTCTGTTATTTTAGTGAGTCTGTTTTTCATGCTAAGTCAAGTGAGTCTGTCAAGTCTGCAATGAGTCCTGTTACCCCATCTCTTTTCAATGAAATGAAAGAAATTTTTGATTACCCCGAGCGCAATAATAATTTAACTAATAATCTAGCTTCGGAGGGAGACTCTTCTGATGAAGAACCTCCTCCGAAAATAATCAAATTACTAGAACAAGAAAATAAACGTCGGGCTCAACCTCTAATGGAAGAAGTAGAGGTTATCAACCTCGGAACAAAAGAAAGTCCTCAAGAAATTCGGATTAGGGTCACTTTATCTCCTAATGAACGTAAAGAGATAGTAGACTTGCTCAGAAAATTTAAAGACGTGTTCGCATGGTCTTACGAGGATATGCCGGGAGTAAGCACAGATATTGTTCAACATCGGATTTTGTTATATCCTGATGCTCGACCAATCAAACAGAACCTTCGACGTATGAAGCCAGAATGGACTCTGAAAATTAAATAAGAAATTACGAAGCAGATTAACACTGGATTTTTGGAAGTAGTAGAATACCCTGAGTGGATTGCTAATGTCGTCCCAGTACCAAAAAAGGATGGAAAAGTTAGAATGTGTGTGAATTTCAGAGACTTAAACAAAGTAAACCCAAATGATAGTTTCCCTTTACCACACAGCTGTTCTAGTTGACAGTACAGCATGACACGCTTTGTTGTCCTTCATGGATGGATTTTCAGGGTACAATTAGATAAAGATGGATCCTCGAGATATGTAAAAAACGTCGTTCATCACATAGTGGGGGACCTTCTGCTACAAGGTCATGCCTTTTTGTTTGAAGAACGCTGGAGCCACCTATGAAAGAGCAGCCACGACATTACTACATGACATGATACACAAGGAAGTCAAAGTCTATGTAGATGATATGATAGTCAAATCTAATGAACGACTGGGGCATGTTACTGCGTTAGAAAAGTTTCTCACAAGGATTCAAAAGTACCAACTCCGCCTAAACCCGCATAAATGTGTATTTGGAGTAACTTCTAGAAAATTATTGGGATTTGTGGTCAGTCAAAGAGGGATCGAAGTAGACCCTGTAAAGATTAAAGTTATCCAAGAGATGCCGCCACCTGTAACTGAAAGGCAAATTCGAGGGTTTCTGGGTAGAATCCAGTATGTTAGCAGATTCATCACTCAACTCACCAACGTCTGCGAACCTATTTTCAAGCTTCTAAAAAATAATGAACCAACAGTTTGGAATGAGCAATGTCAAAAGGCTTTCGACCAAGTCAAGGAGTATCTCTTAAACCCGCCTATTCTGGTTCCACCCACACTAGGCAAGCCACTTCTTCTTTATCTGTCAGTCACAGAAGAAGCTATGGGATGCATGCTTGCATAGTATGACAAAGATACTCGCAAAGAAAGGGTCATCTACTACATCAGCAAGAAGATGTTAGAGTATGAATGAAAATATTCATCCTTGGAAAAAACCTGCTTAACACTGGTATGGGCTACTCAGAGACTCTGGCACTATATGTTATTTCATTCAATTATCCCGTTATCTCGGATGGATCCTCTCAAATATCTTTTCGAGAAGCCAACGTTGACAGGGAGAACCGCGCGATGCTTATTTTTACTATCAGAATTTGACATCACGCATGTTACACAGAAATCTATCAAGAGGAGAGTTGTAGCAGAATACTTGGCAGATCACCCTGTAGTAGAAGGAATAAGGCCTGTAGATCAAGTCCCAGATGAGAACATCTTGCATGTTAAAGAAGAACCGCAGAACCAAACATGGCAGTTGTACTTTGATGGAGCCGCCAATCAAAATGGGTATGGAATAGGGGCAGTCCTGTTTTCTCCGGAAGGATGCCACATTCCTATCGCTACTAAATTAGCCTTTTCGAACACCAATAACACAGTTAAATATGAGGCGTGCATCGCGGGACTCGAAGCTGCTTTGAACCTGGGCATTACAGAAATTGAAGTTTTTGGAGATTTAGCCTTGGTCATACATCAGTCATTGGAAGAATGGAAGACTAGGGATGAAAAATTGAAACCTTATCATGAGTATTTGTTAAACTTAGTCAATAAGTTTAAAGCTATCATGTTCCAACACTTGTCAAGGGAGGATAACAGATTTACTGACTCCTTAGCAACTTTATCTTCAATGATCCATTTGCCCCCTGGCATGGAATTGAAGTCGATCACTGTTGAAGTCAAAGACAAATCCGCATACTACCATCAGATCAACATTGCTACTCGACTACCCGATGGAAAGTCATGGTACACAGACATTAAAAAGGTGTTGAAAAAATAAGAATTCCCAGAAGAAGCATCGAGGAAGGAACGGCAAGCTCTACTAAGATTAGCATCTCAATTCATCATGTACGTATGAAGTATATACAAAAAGTCTTATGATGGGATTCATTTATCGTGTGTTGATGAAGATCAAACTGAACAGATAATGGTTGAACTACACTCAGGAAAATGTGGTCCTCACATGAGTGGGAAAATGTTAACTAAGAAAATTATGAGACAAAGATACTACTGGCCCACGATGGAAACAGATTGTCATCTCATGGTCAAAACCTGTCATAAATGCTAAATACATGCGAACCTTATACATGTGCCACCATCTCAATTAGTGGGTCTGACTTCACCATGGCCATTCTCAGTCTGGGGAATTGACATTATTGGTAAAATATCGCCTAAGGCATCAAACAGGCATGAATACATTCTAGTTGCCATCGATTATTTTACCAAATGGGTCGAAACTGCCTCTTATGTTTTCCTCACAGCGTCTCGAGTTGCAAAGTTTATTCAAACGAACATCATCAGTCTTTACGGGGTACCTTCGGAGTTGATATCTGATAACGCGTCACACTTTAAAGTTGAAGTTATCAAATTGAATTCAAAGTTTAAAATCTCACACCACAAATCATCTCCTTACCGCCCTCAGACTAATGAAGCAGTCGAAGCAGCTAATAAGAATCTCAAGACTATCATCAGGAAAATGTGTCAATCATATCAAGATTGGTCAGAAAAACTAGCATTTGCATTATGGGCATATCGAACTTCAATTCGATCCTCCACTGGAGTTACTCCATACTCCGTAATGTATGGCATGGAAGCAGTCTTGCCAGTTAAAATGGAAATTCCATCTCTTAGGGTCTTATTAGAAAGTCAGTTGTTAGAAGCGGATTGGGTTTGCCAACGGTATGAAGAATTGAATTTGATCGAAGAAAAATGACTAAGAACTTTGTATTACGTGCAAGCTTATCAAAGAAGAGTCGCCCGTGCGTTTAACAAAAAGATAAAGGCCCGTCACTTACAAGTCGAAGATTTAGTACTCAAAGAGAATCGGGCACCTATTTTTGACCCCAAAGGGAAGTTCAAACCAAATTGGGGAGGTCCGTTCATCGTCAAGGAAATACTACCAGGAAAAGCTGTCAGGCTTCAAGATCATGATGGAATCGAATTACCAGAACCAACCAACCTTGACCAAATCAAATGGTACTGCATTTAAGGACGCTATTTTTGGCCGAATCAATCCTCATATTACCCAGTTACCTAGTTCAATATATCCTTTCTCAACCTCTTTGCAGTCTTTTCAAAAAGGAAAATTATGCATTTTTCTTTCTCAGCCAGATCACCAAACCTAGGGAGGGAAGATTCGAACTACGTTTTGGTCTGATCCCAAGATTCTAGGGTAAGTAGGCAACTTGAGAAGTTACTTCAGGCCCGACCACATCAAAATAAAAATATAGATTCCCCGACAAAGAAAAAATCTAAAAAGAAAAAAACTCAAATGAAAAAATTTGTCAAAGTGGAGAAGAAAATTTAAGGAAAAAGAAAATTATTTAAAAGGAAATGTCACACAAGGGGCATTCGGATTTTTAAGCCTCAAAATCCCTTTCTCTTTATACCCAATCCTAAGCTTACCTATAAAAGTCCTCCTAAGTACCGTGTGAAAAGTCAAGGAAGATAGCAAAATATGATCAGACAGTAACTCTAGAAGTATAAAGGAGAAGAAAAAAATAAAAAAATGATGAAGCCTGCTAAGTTGAAAATCCGAAAAGGGTGACTTAGGCAAAAATTAATGCAAGCTTGCAATGTTGAAAATTCAAAAGGACAACTTTGGCAACAATCAGAGTCAAGAAAAAAAAAAAAAAAAAGCTCGCTAGATCGAAAACCTGAAAAGGCGATCTAAGCAAAAGTTATAGCAAGCTCGATAGATTGAAAACCTGAAAAGGCGATCTAAGCAAAAGTTAGAGCAATAAAGAAAAACAGAAGAAAATCCCAAGCTAAAAGCGGTCCGAGCCGAAACATCAGAAGTCCGAATAATCAAGTTCAATACTTAGCTTAAACCAGGCATAGACTCAGAAGCCACAAGTATCTTGTCTACGATCGATCTGAAAATTCTTACTTTCCCAAGTGAACCAATGGAGATAAGGGTGAATTCTATGATGAGTCTCGAAAGGAAATAATTTTGTTCTCTTGAGCCTAACTCAAAACCTTCAGTAAAATTAATCAAAATTAAAAGTTGAGTCTTTATTGCGTTTGTACTAATCAAATATTTCAAACCTTCATACAAGGGGCATTTTCTTTGCTCTAAATATGTAATTTCCCCCCTTGTACCAAGGGCATTTTTTAATTTTTGCATGATGTGTTCGATTATCTTCAATGCCATGTTTGTTGTCAAACTAGGGGCATTTTATTTTTGAGCAATGTTAATCCTAAAAGATAATGGGAACCACAAACTTAAGGTTACCCTCTTAATAATAGTTTTTCGAAAAATCCGTGAGGTTCAAAAGAAATAAAAACTCAGGTTTTAAATTCATAAAATTTTTTGGATAAAACTTTGAGGTTCAAACAAAAGCACTTCATATCTCACATTTGACTGACTAATAATTCATTTACCTAGAGTAGGAGATATGGCATTCTTTCGTTCTCAGATTCTTTTCCAGATCCAATCATTCTTGGAATCGATCATTTATCTTCCAGATTTATTCGTTCTTCGATTCATTCTAATTAGTCTTCTCCAAATTCATTCATTCTTTCCCAAATTCCTTCATTCATTTGCCAATTTTGCTCAGATACCGCCAAGGGTTATCTTGGATTTTACTCAGTTGCTGCCAAGGATTATCTTGGATTTGCTCAGATGTCACCAAGGGTTATCTTGGATTTTGCTCAGTTGCCGCCAAGGGTTATCTTGGATTTTGCTCAGTTGTCGCCAAGGGTTATCTTGGATTTTGCTCAGATGCTGCTAAGGATTATCTTGGATTTTGCTCAGTTGCCGCCAAGGGTTATCTTGGATTTTGCTCAGATGCCGTCAAGGGTTATATTGGATTTTGCTCAGTTGCTACCAAGGGTTATCTTGGATTTTGTTCAGTTGTCGCCAAGGGTCATCTTGGATTATGCTCAGTTATGCTTAGTTATGCTCAGTTTATGCTCAGTCTATGCTCAGTTTATGCTCAGATTATGCTCAAATTATGCTTAGATTTTACTCAGTTCCAACTTAAACTCTTTCAAATTTATCACAGATTTTAAATCACACACTTGCATAGTTATTACATCAGTAAAGGGTAATTTTCTAAAATTCAAGGATCTGACACTGTCAGTAAGAGCTCTCGCTCAAGGACCTGACAACTTTTTAGTTCGAGGAGAGTTTTATCCTCAAGTATCCGAACACCTCGACGAATTGCTAAATTAGGCTGCAAAATGAACTGTCACTAGTTTTGGCATTCGGATATCGCACCATCTACCAAAATAGATTTGTTATCTAGTTTGCTTCAACCCTCTGCCAAAGAGGGGCATCTGTAGACACCCCATTTTTGTATTCGCCTAATTAATCAACTCGTCAACCCGATCGCAACGGTTTCCAATGATGGATGTTTATTCCAATGCTTTATTTTGTTACCAGATATGTTTCAGAAATCCGGATGAGGTATCTCGAACTGACAAAACCTTAGAAACCACGCTACGCTAGGAAAATATGACCCTAGAAACATAGAAATCATCATCTTGCAGACAAAAAAAAGTTTCACGATAAAAATCACTAAAAAATGACAAAATTATCAAAATACCCCTAACATCAAAATATCCTTAGAGCCTACATTACACTTAAGAAAATCAATTCAAACACATAAAACAAAAAATCGAAACCAAATAAATCATTTTGCCAATTTTAACAGAATTTAACAAAATTACGAAAATGCCCCTCATAAAGTTCACGATCATTTCACACAAAAAACTTCATAAATGATACAAACCAATATTTCCATTGAATTCCTTATGAAAAATCGATTCTAAAACATTCGGGAACATAAAAAAACTGACTTAAAACGCGAAAAGTCCTCTCTGGGGGCAAAACGATAATTTCATAATTTTCATAATTAAAATTTTTGAAATTAATAAATAAAATATTAAATAATTAAAGTGAAACATTAATGAAATTAATTTAAAATTTTGAACTAAAAAAATTGATCAAACATGCTCTCAGGAAAAATTGTTGAGGGTTCTCAAGATATTTCTTCAAGGACCCCTCTATTTGGGGGTCCAAAGAATTAAAGATATAATAGAGGGGGGTTCTCCAAAAAAATTAAAGTCAATCAAGCAAGACTAAAGTCAAGGTATTAAAGTCAATCAAGTAAGACTAAAGTCAAAATTAAAGTCAATTAAGTAAGACTAAAGTCAAAATCTTAAAGTCAATCAAGTAAGACTAAGGTCAAGGTATTAAAGTCAATCAAATAAGACCAAAAGTCAAAATCCTAATAGAGTTCTAATTAAATAATAACTCTATTTAATAGAATTCTAACTAAAATATAACTCTACCTAAAATAATTCTAATTAAAATACAACTCTACCTAAAATAATTCTAACTAAAATACAACTCTAACTATAAGAATTATAATCAAACACTTATTCTATCTAAATTAACCTTTAAAAAATCTATAAATAGAGGTCCTCACACCTATTTTCGTATCAAATTATAAATTCTAAGAAAAGTAGGTCAAAAAGTCCCCCTAGCCACCCATAAACCTTAGTTTTGAAGCCCCAACTCCTTACCTAACACCCATACTTCAATTTTAGCTTGAAAAACACCTAGAAGCCCTTCAAAAACATCCTAAAATCCATAGAAAAAATTTGAAGAACCCAGATCTAAGAAAGAGATACCTTGCCTCGGAGATCAGAAATCAGATCCAGTGACAGAACGAAGCGACGAGTAGTATACAAGAAGTTACTCAATCAGATCTGAGGGAACGATAAAGTTGTCTTCGAAAAGGTATAATTTTTTAATTTTTTTTATTGTCTAGGTTTTGTTAGCAATGTAATTTATTTGGAAAATTAGTAGAAATCGACTTTGGTCGGGCGGGGTTGGTGCCTAACACCTTCCAACCCCGTAACGTGATCCTTGGACCCTTTTTTTTTCTTTCGTAGATTAGTCATGTTTGCCTTTTTTAGAGTTAGTTTGGTTCCTAGACCGTAATAACTAGGTGGCGACTCCCAAACCTCAAGGGTCAAAAGCGGATCCGCGTACCCTACGGATCGAGGGTTCTTTCAACTATTTTCACCGATGATAATGAATTCGAAACTCCCAAGAGCGTTCCATGCACCGAAATTTGAAATCTATGACAGAACAAGGGATCCTATGGACCACATCCTTCACTGTAGGAGCCAGATGGTGCTATACCAGAATGACAACTCCTTACTCTACAAACAATTTCCGTTAACTCTGAGGCACGGAGCCATGATGTGGTTTTAGGCATTGCCAGCTGAATCAATCATGAACTTTTTCGAGCTAGAGGAAACGTTCGTCAGTCAGTTCGTGCACCTGCGGAAGAAGAGGGTCAGCATTAAAACCCTGTTCAACCTATTATAGGAGGTCGGGGAAAGTATCTGATCCTTCGTTACTCGGTTTCGGACAAAGGTGTTAGATGTAGAAGGCATAAACGAGGTAACTGCTTGTGCTGCATATATCGCGGTAGTCATTCCGGGAACACGGCTGCATTAATCATTGATCAAGTCCGACCCAACCCATTTGGAGGACTTGTATTCGAAAGTGGAAAAGTACATCCTCGTGGAGGAATTTGTGAAGGGTAGAAGGTGGAGCGCTCAAATAGTGGCCAATAGCGAGGGAGGCCACGAGGCACCAAAAGCACCAGCTCAGCTTGGGAAGGAAGGAAGTAAGAAAAGGCGACGAGAATCGAAGGACCAGTCGAGATAGAAGAGGGGTTGGGTATATACACCACTTAACGAAAAGTTTTCAGTAATACTTAGGTATATAAAGAGCAACCCCGACTTCATTCAGCCACCTCGGGGTTATAGGGAGAAACCCAGAAAACTATACTGCTAATATCATGGAGCTGAGGATCACCCAATCAAGGACTGTTATAGATTACGCCATATCATCCAGGATATGGTCAAAGCGGGGAAGCTTAATAAGTATGTCTCATCCAAGAGAGAGAGAGAGAAGGGAGACCCCTGTGGAGGGTGGATGAAAGTCTCGATCTCTATGGTCAGAAGAAGGAGGACACCGCGAACCGGAGGAGCGCAGGATAGTGCATACCATCATAGGAGTGTTGGGGACTAGAAGGCCGTCTAAGCAGATAATTCGGGAGAGAGTAAAGAGAATTCGACATGAGGTTGGTGTCAATCAGGTAGCATCGGGAGTATGGGTAACCGGGACGTCAAGCAACAGAACAGATGCACGGGCAATAACTTTTACAGAGGATGACCTGAGGGGAACGAAGATGCCCCATCAGGACGTCCTCGTGATAGCACTCCCAGTTGGGAACGTCGAGCTTCGAAGAATACTGGTGAATTCTAGAAGCGCAGTTGATATTCTTTTCTTGAACACAGCCAGAGAGATGGGGATTTCGGACAGTTTGGAACCGACCCAGGCCCTAGTGTACGGGTTTAACGGAGCTCCTAGCAGTTCGGTGGGAGAAATAACCCTCCTGATCACAGCAGGATCGAAAGTGGTAATGACGAGGTTCATAGTGATTGAAGCGAACTCAACCTATAACGCAATCTTTGGGCGAAAATGGATACACGAAATGAAGGCAGTCCCTTCAACTTATCATCAGGTAATTCGATTTCCGAGTGAAAAAGGAGTGATGGAAATCAGAAGTGACCAAAAGATGGTGCAGCGGTGTTTTCACCTGACCTTGAAGTAAGGACGGGACGCTGGGCCACTCCTTAGAAGAAGATGAAGGAGTCGCCCGTTGAAAGAGAAACGTTGTAACAGTTACAAAAGGAGCCACAACAGGAACGGATGGCAACAGTAGAGGAAGTTGAGATGGTAGATCTCGACGATAGTGGAGACCAGCTGGTTAGTGTCGGCGCCACAATGTTGCAGGAGGAGAGAACGACATTGGTCCAGCTACTAAGGGTAAACAAAGACGTGTTCGCATGGTCTTTCGAAGATATGCCGGGAATAGACCCTTTGGTCGCATGCCACAGATTGAATATCGACGGAGCCTTCCGACCTATTCGACAGAAGTTGAGGAGACTATCACCCCGCCTAAGGCAGGGGGTAAATGAGGAAATCGAGAAGCTACTAAGGGTGGGGTTCATCAGAGAAGTAGACTACCCCGAATGGATAGCCAACATAGTTGCAGTACCAAAGAAGGACAGAAAGGTGAGGGTATGCATTGACTTCACAAACCTCAATAGAGCATGCCCGAAGGATAGCTTCTCGCTTCTGAGGATCGATAGACTAGTCGATGCTACGGTCAAGCATGATAGAATGTCGTTTATGGATGGATGCTTGGGTTATAATCAAATCCCTTTAGTAGCAGAGGACCAGGAGAAAATGTCGTTCATAACCGAGCAAGGGCTGTTCTGCTTTAAGGTCATGCCATTCGGCTTGAGAAACGCTAGAGGTACTTATCAGAGGCTTGTAACAAGAATGTTCGACGGGTTAATCGGGAAAACTGTGGAGGTATACATCGATGACTTGCTAGTAAAGAGCAGGAGAGCGGGAGAACATTTGGCAGATCTCAAGGAGGCGTTCGACCGTTTGAGGAGCTTTCAGATGAAGCTGAATCCGAAAAAGTGCATATTTGCAGTTTCTTCTGGGAAATTCCTCGGACACATCATCATTAGGAGGGGCATTGAAGCCAACCCAGATCAGATCCGAGCTTTGATGGAGATGTTGAGCCCAAATAATCAAAAATAGGTACAGAAACTTGTAGGAAGAATAGCAACACTAAATAGATTTATTTCTCGGGTGTCCGACAGATGCCGTCCACTATTCAAACTGCTGCAAAAAGGGAAAAGTTTGACCTGAAACGAAGAATGTGAAGTAGCATTTAACGACCTAAAGAAGTACCTAGGGCAATCACCTATCGTCAGCACTCTAGAGGAAGGAGAGGAGCTAGGAATTTATTTGGCAACTGGCTCATCATCGGTAAGCTCGGTTCTTTTCAAAATTGACTTGGGACGGGAGTACCCTATCTACTATGTCAGTAAAACACTGGGTCCATCAGAGATGAGGTACACGAAGATAGAAAGAGTGGGATTGTCACTTGTTTATTTGGTACACAAGCACAGGCCTTATTTTCTATCGTACCGTATCCGAGTTGTGACTGATGGCCCTTTGAAAGAAATGATGTATAGGTCAGAGAAATCCAGAAGAATGGCAAGGTGGGCGGTGATACGACTTACAGTTCGAGTCACGAATGGCTCTGAAAGGGCAAATGCTAGCTGACTTCCTCACGAATTTCCCGATCGAGGATCCATACTGGGAAGAGTTGGATGAAGAAGATGAGATGGTGGAAGAGACATAATTGTAGGACAAGCATGCAGGTTGGAGGATGCTTGTCGATAGCTCGTCAAATTATTCCTGTTCGGGCGTTGGCATAGTGCTAGTGACGCCGAGCAATGACAGACTAGAGAAGGTTATCAAGCTCGGATATGGGGCATCGAATAATGAGGCAGAATACGAGGTAGTTATCAATGGGCTGAAAATGACAAGTGAACTAAAAATCGACCGAATTACATTGTACACCGATTCATAACTTATAGCAAATTAGTGCAACAAAAAGTATGCAGCAAGGAACGAACGAATGGCAAAATACCTGTCCACGGTAAATCGGGAGATTGGGAGATTCAACCAAGTAAAGATTTGTCGGATCCCGAGGGACAAAAATAGGCATGCAGATTCGTTGGCATACATCGCTTCAATGCTAGGGGAGTCAGAAAGTCGAGTTTTACCGATAAAGTACCTGCCCAAAGTAAGCATTGATTACAATGGAGGAGAGTATGCACAGGTAGAGCGAGTTTTGGGTGGATGGAAGTATACGTGGAATACCTACAGGCTAAGGCGCTACCACGGGATAAGAAAGAGGCAAAGAAGATACTACGCCAAGTCGAGAAGTATACGATCGTTGGAGGAGACTTTATAGGATGTCATTTGGGGGTCAACTTTTAAAGTGCCTTAACGAAGCAGAATCCGAGCTCATAATGGCAGAAATCCACGAGGGGATCTGCGGCAACCACTCGGGGGGACGATCGCTCGCCAATAAGGTAATCAATCAAGGTAATTTTTTGCTAAGAATGCAGGAGGATTGCAAGAGGTACATCAGGACGTGTGATAAATGCCAACGCCCCCATGCACCTCCAACCGGCCAGTGAACTCCACCCCTTGCAATCACCCTGGCCATTATCTGTATGGGGAATGGATATTGTTGGACTGCTACCTCAAGGAAAATGGGGTAAGCTTTTCATCTTGGTGGCTACAGGTTACTTTACTAAGTGGGTCGAAACTATTCCACTTACTCGCATTAGGGAGGAAGAAGTCATCAAGTTCACTTGGAAGCACATCATAACACGTTTTGGAATCCCCTATGCATTGATCTCTGACAACGAGACACAATTCAAAGGTAACCACGTGCAGTCATACTTCAGGGAACATGGGATCCGATCGCTTCAGTCATCTTCGAGGTATCCACGAGATAATGGACAGGAAGAAGCATCCAACAAGACAATCCTCGGAAACTTGAAGAAGAAATTAGCTGAGCACAAAGGAAGATAGGTGGATGAGTTACACAACATTCTATGGGCATACCGGATCACGACCAAGAGAGCAATAGGGTTCACTCCATTCGCATTAGCTTATGGAACCGAGGTCGTCATCCCGACCGAGATTCAAGTCCCTACTACCAAAACACAAGTGGTCGAGACTAAACTAAATGACGAGATGATAGCTCGGAACTTGGATTGGTTGGACGAGACACGAGAGAGGGTCATAGAAAGATTGGCACGATACCAGCAGGTGCTAAAGAGGTCTCATGATCGGAAGGTATGTCGCAGGGAATTGAAAGTCGATGACTTGGTGCTACGTAAAGTGTTCCCCAACATGAAGGAAATTAACAGTGGGAAGCTCGGGGCAAATTGGGAAGGACCTACATTATAAGCAAAGTCGGAGAGGCTGGCACATATCACTTAGAAACACCAACGGGGGATGTAATTCCGTCACCATGGAATGTATTCAACCTTAAAAAATACTATCAATAAAGGAGAAGTTATCTGTTCATGCGCTTGATCGCTCTGAGTAGCCTCGGCACCTCAACAGGAGCCGAGCCCAACTGAGGAGTTGGTTCAAAGTTAAAGCCTTGGCCCTTCACAGGTGCCAAGCTCAACTGGGGAGTTGGCTTAAAGGAAAGCCTCGGCCCTTCACGAATGCTGAGCTTATTTAAAGAGTTGGTTCAAATAAAAGCAGGGTTAATTATTTTTTGGGATTGTTAATAGTAGACCTAAAACAACAAAGCAAAATAAGGTAAAGCGGGACACAAGCATTTTAAGAAGTACGAATCTTTCATTAATATGGAAAGTAAAATTACATTCAGAATATGTAAAATTACAAAAATTGTATTACAAGACAAACAAAGAAAAGAAGGATCACGCGTTTGCTCCAACTTCGGCCTCTGCATCATTGGGGGTTCGTTCCTCGACTGGTGCTGTAGGAACTTTAGGAGTAGCGTCAGGAGTGGCTTCTGGCTTCGTCGTCGTTGCCTCAGCCTTCCTCAGCTTCGCTTTGAGCTTGTTGTAAGCTTTCTCCCAAGCTTCCTCCGAAGAGTCTAGTTGGGCTTGAAGGGAGTTGAGCTGATCCTGAAGGGCTCTTTCTTGCTCCACTTATTTTGCCTTCACCAGCTCTTTCAAGGAAGAAATCTTCCCCTCCGCTAGAGCCAGTAGATCTTTATTTTGCTTCAGCTCAGATAGTGCGCTATCTAAGTTTGATCGAAGCTTCAAGGAATTGACCACAGCCACATCTCTCTCCTCCTGAAGGTTGAGAACTCGACCTTCCGCTACATGGAGGTTGTGTAAGGTAGAGTCTCCGGCCTGAACAAGCTTGGCCATGGAGTGCTGCGCCTGATAAGAAAAAACAAGGAAATAAGGGTTAAAATTTTGTAAGTATAGCAGTAACGGAGAATAAAGAGGAAGAGGAAAGGAAACTCACCGCGGCCAATACTCGAAAAGCGTCGTTGCAAAATTTTGTCAGATTATCGGTAAAACCACGACGGGTTTTGTCTACATCTCTCAGCAGTGCGGTCACCTCAAAGACGGCCCGCGCTACCGCAGGATTAGACAAGACCGAGTCTTGGTTTGTTACTGGCCTCCCCCCAACCATGGGTCTTACCATCCAGGGGGAAGGGATGGGCAGATTTTCCCTCAGCTCAGAACCAGCCGAGGAGGCCTGAGATGGCTTTGGTGGATGGATGGTCACCTCTGGAGCAGGAGGGGGAGGTAGTTGGACCACCGGTTCGGGGGAGCGGGGCCCCCTCCTCAACCTCTTGAGAAGAGGTTGGTGGTCTTCTTCTTCAACAGCCACATTTTCCACCCCGGGAATCCCTTCTAGAGCGCTTGTAAACAGGATGGGAGGGACCTCCACGATATCCTTCTCGAAATCTGATCCCAAAATCAGGGTCAAGCGCTTAGATTGAAATGTCATGCTTGGAGGTCGGATGGATGGAGGTAGAGGCTCGGTTACGTAGTTGAAGAACTCGGGGTTTGATAACAAATAGGTTATCACCACCGACTCTTCAGAGAACTTGTCTTTGCTCGGACCTACAAAATATTCAAACAATGAGTAACAAATTCTAGGAGACAAAGAAATGTAGATTTCAAAAAGTAGATGAGAAATACTAAGTGAAACTCACCGTAGGGTTGAAGGATTGGTACGTCAAGGGGGGAAGCTCGTCCCCGGGAACTTTTTCCCACTGACCAGACAACTGGATCGGAAATAGGAACCATTCCTTGTCCGAGTCAGGAAGCTCGATCAAGGACGGCTTCCCTCTCCTCTTCGATAGGTAGAAGAAGCTCGGCCTGTTGGGATACTTCTTGAGGGCAAATTGGGCCCTAATGTCCGGTAGGCCGAGTTGCAGACCTTCTTCCAGTCATTTATTCATTAGCTTGAAAGCTTGAATTAGACGGAAGAAGTTCCCGCTCATTTGGCCGGGAGCCCTCCTGTAGAAGTTCATGACCTCTCGAGTTAGCCTGCTAAGGGAAACTCGGAGGCCAACCTTCAGTTGACCTCAGTATACCACAGTGGTACCTGGGGATCATTCGCGCTGGGTGAGGGTTTCATCCACGAAGGACAAGCCCAAACTGTTGGGGATACCAAAAGGATCCCGAACAGAGCCCAACGGGGGAATAAGACTTCCCCCTGGCCATTGGAATGGAAGAAGAAGTAAGAGGAGAGGGGAAGGGCCTTGATTTCGTTACCTTTTCCTTGTCCTTTCTCTTCGAAAAACCAGGAACTTCAGGCCACTGGATAACTGGAAGCACAATGGCACAATGAGGGTACAGTGAGGGCACAGTGTAGACAAAGGAAGCAGAAAAACAGAGTGACAGCAAGGAAGATGAAGATAAAAATAAAACTGAGAAACGGGGAAGGTATATATAGACTCGAAAAGCCTCCAGATGTGTATTGAGAATCAACGGTTAAGATCTTATCAACAGATAATGATGAGGCATTAAATACCAAGAGATCCGATATGACCGTTCGACCATTTCACGCTAATCAAGTAATTCACAGAGCGCCACGTGTACACTGTACATAATTACACCGTAAAAACCAACAGGCAGGTCACGTCTTATGAAAACAACCCCACCGACCGCCGTCCACGAAAACGAATGAGCTAAGTAATGATTCGTCATAATAAAATCATTAACCCAAGCTAAATCCCGCTGAGAACTTGCCACGTGTCAACTTTTCACATTTTAAAAGTAATTTCTCGAGCACCCAAGCAACTTGCCCGAGCCCTCGAGAGGGGTATTGTGGGGGAAATTCTCGAATATGGACACGTGGCTCGAATTATTCTCGGAAGCATGGACTTGAAGCTCGGATGGATTGCTTGACGGGCACCATTTACAAAACTCTTCGGATACACGAATGCTCAGCTCGAACATGCACCACCAACCCATCAAGTAGCTCGGATGGAGTACTCCGTGGATATCAAATGTTAGTATAGATTGGCAAGATGGATCTGACAGATGAGCCATTGATTGACAGCTCTGACAACCCATACCATGTCAGATCAGTTCTGATTACTCCAGGATTGGCAGAGCAGTTGCAACTACCCCTGCACCTGACATGCCAGAGAGTAAGCAAACTGCCCTGAGTCACATCGAAGAATGGCACAGAAAATGATCATTATAGACGCCTATATAAGGGAGAAGACCATGGAAAAAGGGGAGGTTTTTCTTTTCTTCTTCTATCTGAAAATAGATTAAGATTTATTTGAATATCACAGTCTCTAACGTGATCGTCGGAGTGGGCTAATTCGCAGGTCCACCCGAGTAAAGAAAGGAAGGAAAAGTGTAGAGCGGAAAAAAGCATCTACAGAAACCAAGATACCTATAAGAATGGGGGGGTGGCTATCCACAAAGGGGGAGAACTCATTCGCCCGATCAAGCAATGACCTCGAAACTAGAAACTTTCAGCCACCTCCCTCCTTCACCTTCTTAAACTACTCAAATTTGAATTCCATCTTCATGTATCATCCTCACAGTGGTGACGAGACAATCAATTGTGAGTTTTGAAGGAAACATAGTAGTCATTACACACGATTTCTACTTCTTTTCGTGCACCTTGAGGGAGTCAATCTAACCATCGAGTCGAATATACTTCTTGGCCTGATTGAAAGATGAGTTTTCATTCATATTTCATCATTTTTTTATCATTACTAATTCATGGTGGTATTGCATGTATCAATCAAGCATAATTTCATTGGATTCTTGATTTTTGGTTACTAATCTTATTAATGCAGCCAAAGATTGATCATTCATTGAATCCATGTAGGTTTCGAGTATATTAAGTGCTTGCTTCTTTGATCTAACTTTTGGTATTGTGAAAAAATTGTATCCACGATAAACTTATGTTGATTTTCAAAAATCTCTATTTTAGAATTGCATTCAAATTCTTTTAACCAAAACATGATGATTAATAAAAATTCAGATTTTTTTTAAAGAGGGCTTCCGTTTTGATCATGGTTTAAGTAGGGAAAGTATTTCCATCTAGTTTTTCTCTTTGAATGATTTATGCATGAAATATAAGTAATCAAATTAATTCCTAATTTAAAATCATGTGGTGTGTTTGAAAACTAGAATCACTAAAGGCACCGAGTTGACTCACTGATTTTCATGCATGCGGCATTAAAAAGTAATTTTCCTTTTTTCAAAATAGAATATGTGAGCCAACTCACTGATTTTGCACATGGGAAGGGTAAAATTGGTTTTCTTTCTATAAAAAATGGCACGTTAGTCAAGTCATTGATTCTGTGTACATGAGGTAAGATTGATTTTATTTTCATAGGAAATTCCCATTGTGCCAACTCACTGATTTTTGTGCACGAAGCACTTAAAATTGATTTTCTTCTTTTCCAAAATGTGACCATTGAGTTGACTCACTGATTTCAATGGCTAATGAATTGGATCGATTTAACTTTGATTTCATAAGGTTGGATGAGTTGACTCACTAGTTTTGATGGTGTATGGTTTGAACAAGGCAATTTTCTTTTGTGAGATAATGAATCAGCTCACTAATTTTGATAGTATGTGACATGATTGGATTTGGAATTTTATTCCGTAAATCATATAGGTCAACCCACCAATCTACATAATTAATGGCATTGATTAAATCGATTTGATTCATTAACTTTGGGGTGTGGTAATCAAAATTAGACATGCGTTGAAATTTTGGCAAGGAGAGATTTACAATATTGGTCATCTTTCATTTCCTTTAATGTGAAAAATTTGGAGAATCTATGTGATAAATGTTTTTAAGAAATTATAAGTCATAGGTTTAATTGGCCAACTCGATATAAAATGACGATGATTTGATTGGCCAATTTGGCATAAGATGATGATGAGACCCGACCCATTTGACTTTAGATCTTAACCTTGATTTTAGTTTTTGTTTTAATTTGACCCTAGGACATTAGTTTTACACTTTTCTTCTTCTCTACCATAGGATAGTTTTTTTTATCATAATAGAGATCAATCATCTCGATCCGGCAGGTTCAGTGTCTAACACTTTTGAAACCCGTAACTTGACCCCTTACCCTTATCTCTTATTTGTAGACCAACCCAAATCTTATTTGAAGTCCATTGTTAGTTCCTAGACTATAACTAGGTGGTGGCTCCCTTTCCCCAAAATCCTGCAATGTTCGATTTTTATTTTAAGAAGTGTCGAAGCGCTTTCAATGATAGTAAGATTTTGAGGTATGCCCTAACAACAATATCAGACAAGTTCACAATGCCAATTGGTAACACTCATATACTTTATCTATTTCCAAAAAATTATTTTTATTTTTCTATGATATTCTCATGAGACAATTTCATATTTAGAAAAATACTATCTAAGCGATATAGGTTTTGCACGAGCTCTTGGATTTTTAGTTCCATTTCATGGAGTTCGATACCACTTAAATCAGCACAGGGGTTGTGCACCTTCAAATACACATAAAATTTTCAATTATCATCATTTTTCTCTACAAAACGTAATTGAACACATTCTTTGTCTATTGAAGAAAAGATTCGCCTATTTACGAACTTACCCGTTTGTCCCTGTAAATACTCAGATGAGATTGATAATTGTTTGTTGTGTAATTCACAACCATATTATGGAAGTGGATCCAAATGACTTGTGTGAAGAATGGGAAACTCTTGAGGAAGAGGAGCACGGTGATTTAACCCCAATAAAAGAGATATCAACACTTGAACCGACAACAACATGGGCAAAATTTGGGAATATCAATTGGCTGAACTAATGTGGAATGAAAAATTTGATAGTCTTTATATGTAGATAATTTATTTTCTTTTTTTATTTGTGTTATTAGTTTTATTTATAATAGATAATGCCTTTTTGATATTTAAACATGTGAAATAAAAGTATGTTTTTTTAATAGTTGTGAAACATAATGTTATTGAAAATAAATTTATTATAGTACTTATGATCTTGGATGATTACATGTTATTATTCTCACTATCCTTTTATTTTAAATTATAATTCATACGATACACATTTGAACATTGTATAAATATTTATATATTTATTGTATTTATTGTATAAATATTTATAGATCCTCCTTGAGAAATTGCAAACTGAATTGGTAAGTGGAAAATGTACGAAAAAGAAATAAATGATGCTACTTACACTAAAATTAAATAAGCCTTAAAAGAGAACACAGGTGAAGTGATTGATACTTATTGGTACACCTGATGCCAAATCACAAGTCGAAACTCAAATAACGGAAATGAGAAGTCACAAAGTTGTCATCAACCACCACAAATCAAGCACAAGATAATAGGATGCGTAAAATCTGGGATTCAATAATAGGATGCGTAAAATATGGGATTCAGTTTTTGTATTTCAAATTTGAATATATATACGTTATATCTTTAATTGATTCACCAATTGTATTATAAATAGCAACACTTGTACACATATCAGTTATCAATAAAAATAAAAAATAGAGAATATTCTCATATATCATTTTCTTCATTCCTTTATGGTATCAGAGCAATAAACCAACGTCATCTCTCTGTAATTTTTTTCCTTCTCTTCATCATGACTACTACTCAGCCTACTCAACTTCCCCTCTTCAATCCCACCTCCTTTCTCAATATTACTAAACTCAACCGTACCAACTACCCCACTTGGAAGGCCACCATGCTTCCATATTTGAAAGGCCAAAAGGTTTTTGGCTACCTCGATGGTTCTCTCCAGCCACCGTTTAAGGAAATTGTTGCCGACAATGGCACCATGACTCCAAATCCTCTTTTTGACATTTGAGAAACTCAAGACAATTTAATTCTTAGTTGTCTCAATGCTTCTCTCACTAATGAAGTTCTTGCATAGGTTGCTCACTGCACAACTTCTCGTGAAGTGTGGCTTACTCTCACATCTTCTTTTGTTTCTCAGTCCAGGGCTCAAATCATCCAAGTATGGACTCAACTCTCAACAGCTTGCAAAAACAATTAGACGGCAAGTGAATATTTCATGCATATTAAACGTCTTGCAGACAACCTTACAATTGCTGGGCAACCATTGAACACTAATGACATCATTACTTATCTGCTTGCTGGTTTGGGACCAGAATATGACTCCCTTGTCACTACCATCTCTGCTCGCGATGAGTCACTGACAATGTAGGAGGTCTACTCTATGCTTCTTACTTGTGAAGCCCGAATTACACACCATTCCCAGTCTACTCCAACAACGAACGTGTCAACCAATGTAGCTGCACGCCAGTAGAATTTTTCTGGCTATCGTGGTTGTAGCAACTCTAGTAGAAGGCGTGGTTTTGGAGGCTCAAATCATGGCACTGGTATAGGTAATTTCTCATCTCGTAATTCTGATTTGTGGTGCCAACTATGTGAAAAATCAGGCCATACTGCCTCTTGATGTTATAAGTGTTATGATCCTCACTTTCTACCCCCCCACCACGTCGAATTGGACAAGCCAACCTCTCCACCAACCAAACGCGGTAGCCATTTGACCAATAATGGCATGTTGACTCTAGAGCAACGCACCATCTAATCAACAATTTCAATAATCTCAATGTACGTGGAGAAGACTATATTGGCACAGATCAAATCCAAGCCGGTGATGGTACATGTTTGTCTATAACCCACACTGGCACCACGTGCTTATCCACACCTTCAAAATCTTTTGTTCTTGATAAAATTCTTGTTGTTCCCCAAATCACAAAAAATATACTATTCAAAAATTTACTCGAGATAATAATGTTTACTTTGAGTTTCACAATGATTTTTTTCTCATCAAGGACTACTCGGGGAACATCCTTCATCAAGGCCATAGCAAAGATGGGTTGTATTGCTTTTCTCCACCACTTCCACGCATTGCCTCTTCTGTCTTTGTCGTTGTTCATATTTCCATCTCTGATTGGCATCGTCGACTAGGACATGCTAATTTTTGAACCGTCAATCATGTGTTAAATTCCAATAAAATTTATGTTCAAGTTAATAAAAGGTAATCTGTTTGCCCTGATTGTGAGATGGTCAAGAGCCACAATTTTCCCTTTTCAAACTCTGTTAATCATGCAACTCGACCTTTAGAACTAAGTTATTCGGATGTATGGGAACCAAGTGTTGTTACCTCAAGCTATAACTCTCGTTATTATGTTTGTTTTTTAGATGATTGTACAAAATTTATTTGGCTTTTCCCCCTAAAAAATAAATCTGAAGTTGAAAATATTTTTTTCCAATTTCAAACATTTGTTGAACGACACTTTGATACAAAAATTAAATCTATTCAAAGCAATTGGTGCGGAGAATTTCGTCGACTCAATACTCATTTCAAAAATTGTGGCATTGAACATCGTATTGCATGTCCTTATACTCATGAACAAATGGGTTCGGTTGAAAGACGCCGTCGTCAAATTGTTTAAATGGGACTTGCTTTATTAGCTCATTCAAATCTTCCACACTCCTATTGGGAAGATGCTTTTCAAATGACAACCTATATTATTAATCGTTTGCCAACTAAAATCTTGAATAACCACTCTCCGTTTGAAAAATCATATCACAAAAAGCCAAACTACGACTTTATGCGTGTTTTTGGTTGTGTTTGTTGGCCCAACCTACGACCCTATAATCGTCACAAAATTGATTTTCGCTCCAAAACTTGCATTTTTGTAGGTTATAGTATCTCACATCAAGAGTACAAATGCCTAGACTTATCAATAGGAAAAATCTATGTCTCTCGGCACGTAGTCTTTGATGAATCTCTCTTTCCATATCAAAAATTAGATCTTCCTTCTCTCGGTCACTCTCAGTCTGACACGACATCCCTTCATTTTAATTTGCATTCCACATGTCCACACACACAAATTTTAAATGCAGGTGCTCAAATATCTCAACCTCATCCAGCGCCACTTGAATTTGATCTAATGCCACACTACTACAACGACATTGCACCATCCAGATGATGCCAACGCTCCAGACCCGCATGCTGCATCAAGTTCGATGCATGTTGAAATTCCACAACCCAATACCTTGCCGAGCCAATTGTCTACGTCTGCTACAACACAGCGCATGGTCACACGGTCACAAACAAATAACCTCAAGTCGAAACTGCCTTACGTTGGATACATGAAATATCCTCTTCCAAAAGCATTCTTGTTGAAGTAAATACTTCTTACATTGAGCCACGTTGTTTCACCAAAGCAAATAACCACTCACAATGGAGGAATGCAATACTTTCGGAATTCAATGCCTTAATTCAAATGGAACTTGGGATCTAGTTCCACCCCGACAAGAATACAATCTTGTTAGGAATAAATTTGTGTACTGTGTAAAAAAAAAGGCGAATGGTAGTATTGAACGATTCAAAGCCCGCCTTATTGCCAAAGGCTTGCACTAAGAAGAAGGTGTTGATTTTACTGAGACTTTTAGCTCGGTGGTTAAACCAACCACAATTCGACTCGTCATCTCTCTTGCAGTCTCTAATAATTGGCCACTACACCAATTGGATATTCAAAATGCATTTCTTCATGGATTTCTACAAGAGGATGTTTATAAGTAATAACCACAAGGATTTATTCATCCGGATTATCCTTATCATGTTTGCAAATTAAAAAAAAGTCTTTATGGCCTTCGGCAAGCACCAAGAGCATGGTTCTCTCGCCTCACGGATTAATTGCAAACAATCGACTTTAAAGGCTCCAAGGCTGACACCTCTCTCCACACTTTTCAGCAAGGAAAAATACAAATAATCATCCTCATCTATGTGGATGACATAATTGTTACAGGTTCAGATACTAAGGCTATTGATCAATTAATTGGCACTTTATCTTCAATTTTTCCAGTTAAATACCTTGGGCAATTATCTTTCTTCCTTGGTGTAGAAATTTTGCATATGGGTGATGATTTGTTCTTAACCCAGTGCAAATACATTGGTGATCTGTTACGAAAAGTAAACATGGACAACGTGAAACCATGTGCAACTCCCATGGCAACCACCTGTTATCTCTCTAAATTTGAAGGTGCCGAGTTCAGTGATCCTCAATTTTATCGGAGTACAGTTGGAGCTTTGCATTACCTTAGTTTTACACGTCCAGATATCGCTTATAGTGTTAATCGCGTAAGCAAGTTCATGCATCAACCAAAAGAACCCCATTGGCAGGTAGTGAAGTGAATCCTTCGATATCTTAAGCATACCATTCCATTCGGCCTTCACTTTACTAGACAAATTAATCAAGCTCTTCATAGCTTTAGTGATGCTGATTAGGCGGGGGATATCGACCATCGAAGAAGTGTGGGTGCTTACTGTATTTTCCATGGCAAGAACTTAATCTCATGGAGTTGTAAACAACAACAAACCGTGGCAAGAAGTAGCACTAAGTCCGAATAAATCTCTTTCCAACGCCGCTGCGGAACTTCAATGGATTCAATCGGTTCTACATGATTTACACATTTATCTTCCTCACTGCCCAACGTTATGGTGTGACAATATTGGGGCCACATATCTCTCATCCAATCCAATGTTTCATGCCCGAACCAAGCATATTGAAATTGATTTTCATTATGTGTGAGATCAAGTCCACAAAAAAAACTTCAAGTTTCGTTTGCCTCTTCAAAAAACCAGTTGGCTGACTTGCTCACCAAAGCGTTGAATACTCCTCGATTCACTTTGTTACGTGCCAATCTTCAATTGCAAGATCTACCATTTCGATTGCGAGGGGATATTGGTGCACCTGACGCCGAATCACAAGCCAAAACTCAAGTAATGGAAATGAGAAATCACAAAGTTGTCATCAGCCACCACAAATCAAGCACCAGATAATAGGATGCGTAAAATCTGGGATTCAATAATAGGATGCGTAAAATTTGGGATTCAATAATAGGACGCCTAAAATCTAGGATTCAGTTTTTGTATTTCAAATTTGAATATATACGTTATATCTTTAATTGATTCTCCAATTGTATTATAAATAGCAACACTTGTACATATATCAATTTTCAATATAAAAAAATAAAGAATATTCTCATCTATCATTCTCTTCATTCCTTTAATACTAAGAATGCTAGTAATAGGACTAGGAGTTTGGAAAAAACGTGTTAGTGACATGAAAGAATTGGAGAATCTGAACAGCTTTGGTTGGGATCCTATGAGGGAGATGATTACTTTTGATGAATCAATTTGGGAATATTTGATTAAGGTATAGTGCTTAAACATTTTTACTCTATAAGTTATAGTTTTTGGTAATTTCATTTGATATTATTATATTGTTATCATATAGAAAAGGACAAACCTCAAACATTACAAGGATGCACAAATACAAAGAATTGGCCATTGTGTTAGGTCGTGACATTACCACAATAACAAGTACTGGAACTGTTGAAATTTTAGAGGGTTGATTGAATTACAAAACCACCCTTTAATATTCATTGGGTATTGATCTTAAGGTAAAAATCCAATCCGACATTTTGCTTTTTGTGTTAGTTGAAGCATAGTTTTTTTTCCTTGCGTTATTTTAGTCTTATATCGACTTAGAGTAAAGTTGATTTGCAACTCTTATAAGATTGTATTTCTATTAGTTTTAAAGTTGATAAAAAGTAGTAGTCGGGCTCATGCACGTACACAAGGACCCAATAGGAAATCCAAGATTCCAATTAGGATTTGGATCTACTGATCCGAAAATCTTAATGCGTGTGTGCGCGTATAAGATGCACTCAAGAGGATTTAGACCTTACGTGGGTGTGTGCGAAAGCCTATTTTATTTAAATTTTCAATCGTGTTTTAAACGTTGGTGTTTTGATTATTCTGATTTCATTTCTATTTTAAACAGTACAGGATGAAGAGGTTTGTGACTATTCTGAACAGTCACTTTCTCTTTTATCTACACACTTCTATTAAGTCAATAACACACTTCTTTAATCCCTTTTACTCATTTTGTACTTACTGTTTAATCGGCATTGCTATATATCTACTGCATTTTGAGAGCACACAATATCGTCAAGTTTGAAGTTATGATCTAATTAGAGTACCATCTTGGAACGTGGGTTGTTGTATCCTGGAAAGCGAACGCCTATAGATTGTGGTACTATAGCAGAGGCAAAATTCGCTTTAGGACAATGCTTCGTGCATGCCTCAATCATTTCTTATGGGTAAAGTATTTTTTATTGCATTCAATTCCAAAATCAAGAACTTTCTCAAACTTTTTCTCTCTCTTTCCATAGGAAATCAATACCTTTTTTCAATAGGAACATGACCAATGTTAGATGAAAAAGTTTCTCCAATTGATCTTATTGAAGATGAAAACATAGAAACTCATAGTATAAGGAGTCAACCGTTTATTCTTGATGGAGGCCCTGGTTCACAGGTAAGAGCTCAGAAGAAGAGAAGTAGAAATGGAGAGACTAGTTTGCATGATGATTTCATTCGCATCAAGGAAATCATTGGTAATCTTGCAAATGTGTTTGAAGCACTAAATGAAGTACATAAACAAGAATCAAAGTCTTTATTGATAGATGTTATAACAAAAGAGATTGAATTGATGAATTTTTCCAATATTGAGGACAAGTATAAAGCATGGAGTTACTTTCAACATATGAAAGTTTTGCTCGTGTATTTACGTTAATGTCTGACATGAACTCAAAGCAGTATTGGCCAATGAGGTGCTTAAACTGATACTAATGAGGATTGTTGTTTGATTTACTAGGATAGGCATTTTTCTTATTCTATTGTCATAAATGGTGGATTATTTTTAACATTTTTTTTTTCAAGTGACATTTGGTATGGTGGATTATATATGTTTTTGGGACTTAATATGATATATTTCTTGATATTTAGTATGTGTTTTATCTGATTTATCTCTAATAAATTGAAACAATATAGTTACTGGTATGGTTAAATTTCATTAAAAAAATAAACATATATGATTTTTTATTACAATTTGTTGGTGAGAGAAATCACGATATTTAAAAAAAATATTTGAAAAAAGAAAGAAAAAGGTGGAATGTACAAATTTACATGTGTAAATTTACTAATTCCAACTCTAACTTGGCTTGCCAAATGTAGGAGTTGGAGTTCTATACAACTCCTAGACTGAATTCATTCAAGAGTCAAACATTGGAGTTCATTTTAGGAATTATAATCAACTCTTACAAATCCAACTAAGTAATTCGGTTTGTTAATCCAACTCTAATTCCAACTCCAATTCAAGAACCAAAAAATTAATTTTTTAATTGTTTGTGGACGCCCTTATCAGTTCGGTAGGCACCCTTAAAAGCATTCTTTTTTAGGGTAATTATAAAAGCACCCCATGAATTAATAAGGGTAACACACACCATAACCGAATTATTTTGTTTTATATAGGTTAAAAGTTTCAAAATGAGCTGATGTTTTGTAAGGATGACCTCTATGATAAGGAGATCATCCTCACATATCTCCTCACAAAAAATTAACTCATTCCGAAATTTCTAATCCTATCAAAATTATATTACAAAAAAATGGATTCGATTCTTAAACTTATTTTGATGGGGTAAGATGTTAGACGTTTCAGAATGGGCTGATTTTTGGCGAGGATGATCTTCTCATCATAGAGATCACCCTTACCAAAACTCATCTCATTCCGAAACTTTTAAGTCATATAAGACAAAATAATTCAGCTATAGTGTGGGTTGCGCTTATTAATTCGTGGAGTACTTTTATAATTACCCTTTTTTTTTTATAATACTTTGATTTGGGTGTGATAAATAGAAGTAGTGGCTCTATTTGAAGCGCTCGGCAATATAAGCTCCATCATTATGCAAGAAACTTGATTTGTAATTTATAAGGTTAAACATTTCCAACTTCTCACCACTCCTTCCCAACACCCAATCATGTTGTTATCTCTCACAATCTCTCAACCTCTTCACTTCTCAGACTCAGAACCACCACCTCATAATCTTTCCAAGAACACCATAAAATCTTCATTCCGAATCTCTCACATTTCTTCAAACACTAATAAGAGTAATTCCTCAGCTGGGTCTTCAAAAATCTTCAGAAATGTCAATTGGGTTTCCCTCAAAAGCACCAAATTTCATGTAAAATCTACAGAATCAGATACAGATACCGAACCAACAACTTCCCAAATATTTGAGGATAAAATTACAGGTTCTCAAAATGGTGGGCAATCGACCAATTTCTTGTCTCTTCTTTGCCCACTGCTCAAGCTCTTTGCTGTAAGTCTCTCTCTCTGTTATTTTAATAGTTGTTTTGCTTTCCTTGTTGGTAGATTTTAGATTAACGATCCATCCGTTTTATGGGATTGCTAGTGTTATTTGACAATTAAATGTTTAAAATTTAGTGGTTCACTCTGACTTGGCTGATTTTCTTGTCGAGGATCACCCTTTGATATGTTTAGGTCAATCATCGCTTGTATTCTTTGATAGGTCACACCTTAATTTCTGTTTTTACTCTTTTATTTAAGATTATTCTACATTTATTGTGGTTTTGTCATTTATGAAATTAGTAGCAAATCTATATTCTATATTAGATGATAACATAATCCTCCTTTATCCTGGCTTGAGATCCTGTTTAATGTAAGCGAAACACTAAGTAGTTTGGGCATGTTCAATAAACACAAATAATAATCCCAGTTAGAAGGAACCTGCAAGTTGAAGGTTGTTAAAAAGTGAGAGAAAGACCATAAAGGCTGTGGGTTCAGGTAATAAGATGAAATATGAAGACTCTTGAATAACTAGAAGAAGTGGATTTAGATAGAATTGAATGGAGGAACATGAACTCTTTGAGCCTTAACTCCCTTAGACATATGCTGGGCCATTTGGTGAGAAAGAAACCAAAGGGTTTTCCTAGGGGTGGAGATTAGCTTCAAAGGGTTTACTATGGAGGTTTTGGGGTGGTTGTTTTTTGGAGTAAACTATAACAGGACTTTAAAGGGGTGATTTTTTTGTTAGGAATTTGTCTTTGGATGGGAGTCTTTGTGTTCATAGTAGTGTTGTAAGCATTGTTTTTCTTTGTAATTGGGATGATTATCTGAGTTGCCTTTCTTCTAATTTTAATATAGCTCTTTTACCTATCAAAAAAAAAATTATATATATATATATATATATATATATATACTAGGGTTTGAGGCACGGGCATTGTAGATGCTCTTTTTCACACTACCTTGAGATCTCCCTTGAAGACTCTTAACTCGGTCGAGCTTGCAATAGGACCACTTCGACGATCAAGTTAGAATTAGTGCCGAGCTATTAAAGAGTTTTCTAAGAAGAATTTTTCTAACTTTTTAAATGGATTGTAACCTGGTATTTATAAGAGTCCTGATTGATAGATTTCCCAAGATATTCTCAATGATTCTACTCAGAGTAGATGACCTGCTCTCTGACCTGACAGCTGCAGGAGTTGCTGCAACCGTCCTGACAGGTCTACGGTGGTTACAACCGATCTGTCAGGCTGTGAGTTGTCACGTTTGTTCCATCAATGGTAATGCTATTAACGTGGTCACATAAACATTAAGTGGTCCAAGCTAGCTACATTCGTCCTATATGCCACGGTAATACTTCTAATACTTAGAGGATTGGTAACTATTCTAATAGTAGCCACGTGTCAGTAGTTCCGAGAATTGCTCTTCTCAATACCTCCTCTCGAGGTCTTGGACACTCGTTCGAGGCCCCGAGAAACACTATAACTGACACGTGGCAAGCCCGCATTGGGTGCTGACCTGTCTTGGTCCATTAAATGCATTGAATCATGGCGTCCGATCACACTTTTTGAGGATGGCAAATGACATGATTGCCCTCGTGAAGTGTGCTCCGGACCATTGATTTAAGCGGCGGATTTATGCGCTGTCTACACGTGGTGCTCTATGAATGGTTGATTGTGCACGCACGTTTGAACGGTCGTATCGGTTCTGACGGCATTAAATGCCTTGACGTCCTTATTATTACTTCGTTTTTTAGGGGATCTTGGCCGTTGATCGGAGTTTGTATGTCGAGGCTCCCCAAGTCTATATATACCCCAATTCCTTTCATTTTTCGTTTTTACCTTTTGGTTTCTCTGCTCTCGTTCTTTCCCTTTCTCTGTGCTTCCATGCGATCTTCTGAGCCCGGTTGCAGTGAAGGCAATGCGAATTCGTCCAAGTCCTTGCCAAGTTCTCCCAAGGTTTTCGACGACTCCCAAAAAGGTTAGAGGTCAAATGCCCTTTCCCCTATCCTTTTAAATCCTTTTCTCTCCCTCTCTACCCTTTGCCATGGCCAGCGGGAAGTCTTATTCCCCCGCTCGCCCTCCGTTGGACGCGGTCAAGGATACTTTTGGTATCCCTGACAGTGTGGGCATGTCCTACGTGGACGAGCCCACGATGTGCCAAGATTTTGCCCCTAATAACACCGTGGTATTCTAGGGGCAACTGAAGGCGGGCCTCCGAGTCCCTTTGGGCAGGCTGATTCAGGAGGTACTGAATTTTTATCGGAGGGCTCCCGGCCAAGTGAATGGGAACTTCTTCCATCTCATTCACGCTTGCGAGCAAATGAATGAGCAGTTAGATGAAGGCCTCTAGCTCGGGCTTCTCGATATCAGGGCACATCCCTGAAAAGGAGCCCAAATAAACAAAGTTTCTTCTATCTTACCAAGAGGAGAGGAAGATGTCCTTGATCGAGCTTCCTGACTTGGACAAGGAGTGGTTCCTGTTCCCGATCCAACTGACCGGTTGGTAGGAGAGCGCTCCTGGGGACGAGCTTCCCCCCTTGAACTTCTCTTCATTCAACCACCACGGTGAGTTCTACTACTCATGTTCTCCAACTTATGCAATTGGTGTATGCTTTTATTGTTATGTTGTTGTTTAACCTTTCTATTCTATACCTGCAAGTCCGAGCAAGGACACATTCCCAGGGGATTTGGTAATGATCACTCACCTTCCACCCAAGCGCTGACCCCCAACCCTCGATCCCAGAGGACATGTCGCTTCGTTCCAACCGCCCAACACCCACCTTAGACTCTGATTCTGAGGAAGATGTCATGGAGGTGCCACTGACCCTCCTTAGGGACGAAGAGGAAGAAGAAGAAGAAGATCATCGGTCTTTTCTCAAAAGGCTTCGAAGGGGGTTCGACCCCCAGCCTTTGAGGGTGGTCCTTGTTGCTGCTCACTCTTCACTTCCTCCCACTCCAGCAAGCTCCGGCCTGCTGCCTGTCGCGCCCTCTCAGACCTCCTCGGTTGGGTTAGTGCTGAGAGAGAACCTCCCTTTCCCTTCTCCATGGGTGGTGAGTCCCAAAGTGGGGGGCAAGTTGGTCACTGATTGTGACTCCGTGCTAGCCAACCCTGCGGTGGCATGCGCGATGTTTGAATCGTCAGTCCTTCCAAGGGACTTGGTGATTACAAACAAGGGCTTTGCTGAGGATTCGACAAAGTTCTACAATAAGGCATTCTGGGCTTTGACTGCTATAAGTTCTTTTTCTCCCCTCCTATCTTTTTAATCAACACACCCATTAGTTTCCAGGCTCTAACACTCATTCTTTTTTTTTTCTATAGGCGCAACATGCTATGACTAAGCTTGGTCAATCCTGGGATGCAACATTGACCAAGCTTAAATGTTGACAAAGCTTGGTCAATGTTGCGAAGAGCAATTCTCAGAGCTATTGACTCGTGGCTACTGTTAGAATAGTTATCAATCCTTCGAGTATTAGAAGTACTACCGTGGCATGTAGGACAGATGTAGTTAGCTCGGACCATTTAATGTTGATGTGACCACGTTGACAACATTACCATTGATGGGACAAGTGTGACAACTCACAGCCTAACAGATTGGTTGTAATCACTGCAAACTTGTCAGGGCGGTTATAGCAACTCCTGCAACTGTCAGGTCAGGGAGCTGGTCATCCACTCTGAGTAAAATCATTGAGAATATCTTGGGAAATCTATCAATCAAGACTTCTATAAATACCAGGTTACAATCCATTTAAAAGGTTACAAAAATTCTTCTTAGAGAACTCTTTAATAGCTCGGCACTAATTCTAACTTGGTCGTCGGAGTGATTCTATTGTAGGCCCGACCGAGCTAAGAGTCTTCTAGGGAGATCTTGAGGTAGTGCGAAAAAAAACATCTACAGGCATCCTCTTTTGGGTTAAGGGGTAAAAACTGAAAAATGTAAAATTCTTCAAAAGTGGGTGGTTGTGGGGCCCCATACCACCTTAATCATCCATTGGTCAACTTTTGGCATTTTCACACTTTTCAAAGAGAAATGATAGCCACACTTCTTGGTACCAGTTTGTAAAAGGGCCTCCAAATCAATTCCACCTTTTTTGGTATTTCTATATGTCCCACCCCTCTTACATCTAAAAAATAGTTTAGGTGTCTTTCCCATTTGAATAAAATTGGATTGAGAGACAACAACAGTACCAACTTATTGGCTTGTGTCTCGGACCCATTGGCTCAAGTCTTCATGAGTTTCGAATACCTACAAGATAATTACAACATGATAATTATTATTTCAAATTAACATAACAAATCATAATCAAATGATCGATTGATAAAAAAAAATTATATACCTCAATCAGTAATAAAAGAATGTGAGACATCCGCAGATAAGTTATCAATAAATGGAGGTCCCTACAAAAAAAAAAAAGAATGCAAATCATTAAACCATTAATAAAATTCGAAAAAAAAAATAATCCAGTACAATTCGTTATCTACCTACTAAACCATTCAATAACTTTCAATGGTTGCATATTGAACATTTTCAAAATGTTTGGTAGGTACATACCGAATGCATTTTCCCATGGGATCCCATGTACATAATTGTTCGGTATGAATCTATCGAACTAAGAAAATAAATTCAGTAGAAATGTACTGAAAATTTATGCTACCATACGGTAGTTACATACCGAACAGTTTTGTGCATCGGATCCCATTGGAAAATGCATTTGCTAAGTACCTACCAAAATAATTTTGAAAGTCACTCGTATGCAACGAAACTTTCACAGGAAGAAAAAAAGTATGTCTCGATCAGGTGTCAACCCAAAACAAGTTTTTAAAGCAATTTGGAGGCAAAATGAGAACAACACATCCACTATAAAGACAATTTATAATGCTAGGACCCATGTGAGAATAATTGAAAGAGCGGGATGATCACAAATGAAACAACTATTGAAGAATCTTTCTGAAAAGGAGTACATTGAGTGACATAAATTTGTAAAGGATACATATATCATAACCGATCTTTTTTGCTGTCATCCGGATTCGATAAAGTTTGCAAGGTTTCCAAACATATTTTTGATAGATTGCACCTACACAACTAATCGATACAAGATGTAGTTGTTGGAGATTGTGAGTATTACATCTACGTAGATGACATTATCGTTAGTATTTGTTTACATGGATGCTGAGAAGGAAGAGAATTACGTGTGGGCATTAGAGCGTATTAGGACAATCTTTAACCCAGAAAATCTCCCAAAAGTAATTGTGATAGATAGGGAGATTGCCCTCATGAATGCAGTCAAATGGGTATTTCCCTTAGCACAAAACTTTCTTTATCGTTTCTATATTTCTAGAAATGTTTTGGCTAAATGCTAGAAGTTTGAAGGAAAGGATGATTGGACTAATTTATAATATTGTGTAATGAATTAGTTGTGGAGGGATAAAATCATCTTTCATCCGGATCGTTTATCCGTACTATCAACACGCATCCCGAGACATGCACGTGGCATCATTTGAAAAGAATTCTATCTTATTAAGGAAGAATCCCATTTTAAAAGGGTTCTTACCCTTTTTTATGTAACTATTAATTTGGATAAGAGTAATATGGTCAATTGTAACCTAATTAGGGTTATGACTCTTCTTAGAGATTTTCTATTTAAAGGCCTGGAGGCCATTGTAAAAGGGGAGAAGGGAAATGAGGTAAAAAGTGGGAGGAAGGTACAAGAAGAGAGAGAGGAGGCTATGTAACCGTGAGATCTATAGTGAAACGGCTTCCTACGCCCGTAGATGTAGGCACGTTTGCCGAACTACGTAAAAAACTCTTGTCTTCTCTATTTTTTAATGTTCTTTTTATTGTTTTGTGGATTGAGTGATGGAATCGTGATTGAGGTCGATCTATCACAAAAACGACCACAATTGGCGTCGTCCGTGGGATTCTAAAATAAGGGACACGACGTACACATGGAAATCATGGGCGAGTGGGAGTTCGGTAACTCATGGATCGGAAGCAAGTTTGAAATTCAATGATTCGTAGATTGGGGGTAAGTTGAACAATTGAATGTGGAATGTGATCAAGGAAATTTTCCAATGATTCGCGGTCTCATCATCTTCGATCTTGCTAGACGGCTTTGAATCGGAATCTAAGTTGGATTTATAACATCAGATTGTATATCTTTAGTACAATCCTCAATTACACGGATCGGGATCTGATTCTGCGATTTGTCAATTTCTAATAGATGATTCACGATATCTGATCCGTCCTCATGATCAGGAACGTGTGTTAGATCGATGGACGTAGTGGCCGTGGTTTGACCGGAATCCAACAGTAGGTCGGCATAACAGACGAGGCAAGTGGTGTGAAAAGCGAGCCAAACGTCGATGCATTCAGGATAGAACACGTGACCACAATTTTCTTGGGCAGTAAGAAGGTACACATTCAAGTTGTGGATCTCTTCAAATCCATGGATTCAGTTGGGTGTCAAGACTCAAATCTTCGAGATGTCATCCAGATCATCAATTAAATGATAGGTTGGAGTGAAGCTCTTTCAAAAGAATAAGATGGAAAGATGAAGGAGAGGTTTAGCATCTCTAACGATTTTAGGAAGAGATACGTTTGGAGCTCCATCGACTCTGTTTTGTAACAGAATACAAATAGGGCGAATAAAGGTATGTGTTTAAAAAAATATATTTCTTTAATGTATAACTTACACATCAACTATTGGTGTGTAATGCAAGCTACTGTTTCCACATTGGTGAAAGGTACTTGAAAAGGAAATATTGTTGGGGTGTACCTATGGGACATCGAATTTGATGTACATTATAGTATGTCAGAACATAGAATGGTAGAAAAGTCTTAAGTTCAAGTCCAGCCCAATAACAAAATCCTAAAGCCCATGGGTCAACACATGAACATAGCTCAACAGAGGCTTTTGAGGGATGATTTAGCACATTATGAGCTATCAAAAGGGAAGTGGATTCCAACTACTAAGAAATCAGTAGTGCCTTATTCTCAATATGGTCTCGTGGACCCTGGTATATGATCACACCATCAGAGAGGGGGATGATGTCATCGAAGAGATCGAACGTCTCAGAAGTTGGCTGCAACAGGGACATCAAGATGGTGGCTTCGATGCTCGACAAAAGTTCTCTTAGACTCATCCCCACATCTAAAAATTGCAATATGGATACCTTCAGAACAACTTGGGTTTGATCAGATCGTGTCTCGTCACTAATAATTTGGGAAGGGACATCTTATGGCCAATGATAGAGTCAAGGTCGCTTTGATACAAATAAGACTTCAACCATAATACCCAGGATTGTTTGGTGGAAGGTGATCCACCGTATCTCAATTAAAGAGGTTCGTGTTGAGATAGGAACATTACGACCTAAATAAAGAGACGTATCGCAAATACGGTGATACAACCAGATATTTATGTTAAATTCGAAGTTATTGAATTTTATTAATTGTCGAACAAACAATAGTGTCGAACGATTATATGGTTTGGGGCCTCAGGTTATACACATAATTAAGGGTCTTATGTGACCCTATTTATTACACGAGTTAACTCATCATGAAAATAAGGTGGGGGCTAACGGTTGGGGGCTCCGTTCATGGCCGTAAGATGGATTACATATGATCCAATTTATTTTTTTTTGTTGTCCAGACAAATAGAAAATTTTGGGGGCTAATTTTATACCCAACTCGGTCGAGTCTACAGACTCCGTTGAGTTAAGTAGCTCAATTTATAATCCATTGTTATATGTTTGGGGGCTTAGTTTGTGCTCGTAAAAAGGGTCCCATGTGACCCAATTTGTTGCTTAGGAGGCTCGATTTAAAAGTAGTATGGGGACTAACCTCATACCAAACTTGATGGAGTTTAAGGACACTATTGAGGTGAAAGGTTCAGTTCATAATTCTAACCCATCGAGATAAAATAATTATATTTTATGAACTTTGTGATCTCCGTTTGTTCAAGTTTTTCAGGTCGATTCAGCAAATTTTTGTAAAGCGAGAAAGTCAGTTCCTGCTGGACACCCGAGTATTACTCTATGAGGTGAGTGATGCGAAAACCAAATAAGGCTGGTTCCTCCTAGACCCAAGAATCACTCTATGAGGTGAGTGATGCGAAAACCAAATAAGGTCAATTCCTCTTGGACCCGAGCATTACTCTATGAGATGAGTGATGCGAAAACCAAATAAGGCGAGAAGGTTGGTTCCTCCTGGACCCAAACATTACTCTATGAGATAAGTGATGCGAAAATCAAATAAAGCCGATTCCTCCTAGACCTGAGTATCACTCTATAAGGTGAGTGATGCGAAAATCAAATAAGGCGGGTTCCTCACAGACCCGAGCGTCACTCTATGAGGTGAGTGGCACGAAATCCAATATGACCGGTTTCTCACAGACGCTTGAGGACCCGAGTGTCACTCTATAAGGTGTGATGCGAAATCTAATATAGCCAGTTCCTCACGGACCCGAGCATCACTCTATGATGTGTGTGATGCTAAATCCAATATGATTGTTATTCTATTGTTTATCAAAGTCTTGGATCGTTTTGGGATCCAAGCCCGATCTGGGACTTTGGTTGGTTATTTTATTATTTAAGCCTTGGATCATTTTGGCATCCAAGCTTGAGTTGGGATTTCGGTCGGTTCTTCTATCATTTGCCAAAATTTTGACTCATTATGGAAATCAAGTCTAGCTTGCGGTCAATTCTATTGTTGAAATATTTACTTATTATGGGAGTTCAACCGAGTTGAATATCAAGTTTGCAAAAAATAAGCGCGGGGGATCAAGAATCATACTAGTTTGATGGTGTTCAATCAACTCAGAAGTATTTCTCAAAGGTGGATCTCGATACATCGATCTCCACCTTCGAGAGGGGGCTATATAGAGGGATAAAATCGTCTTTCATCTGAATCGTTCATCCGCACTATCAACACGCATCCTGAGACAGACACGTGGCATCATTTGAAGAGAATTCTATTTTATTAAGGAAGAATCCCAGGTTCTTCCTCTTTTTTATGTAATTATTAATTTGGATAAGGGTAATATGGTTAATTGTAACCTAATTAGAGTTAGGACTCTTATTAGGGATTTTCTATTTAAAGGCCTGGAGGCCATTGTAAAAAGGGAGAAGGGAAAGGACAAAAAAAGTGGGAGGAAGGTAGAAGAAGAGGGAGAGGAGGTTATGTAACCGTGTGATCTGTAGTGAAACGGCTTCCTGAGCCCATAGACGTAGGCACGTTTGCCGAATCACGTAAAAAACCATTGTCTTCTCTATTTTTTAATGTTCTTTTTATTGTTTTGTGGATGGAATGATGGAATCGTGATCGAGGTTGATCTATCACAAGAACGACTTCCACATTAGTCTTGTGTGTTACTTAAAAGGAATATCTAGAGTACTTACATGAGTTGGAGTCGCAATTTTCAAAGAAATTCCTAAGTGCTATCTTGGACATCAAGGATAATTAGTTAATTCCATACAAACATGCATTTTTTTTTTGCAGTATGGACTGATCAATATTTTCACTATGGCAATACTACAACAAACAGAGCTGAGAGTGCTCATTCCAAGCTAAATAGACACCTTGGTTAATCACAAGAGAATTTTGAGACTTTATGAGACAACAATTCTTTGTTGTTGTTACAATTGGTAGAGATCAAGGCATCTTCCAAGAAGAGCTTGCACATTGTCATGCATGGGTTCATGCATACATTGTTCAAGGAGTTGAGAAATTTCGTATCTAAATTATACTCGAGTGCATTATTTGTGGAGGTTGTTTTTGTGATAAATCGACCTCGATTAAGATTCTATCATTCAATCCACAAAACAATAAAAAGAACATTAAAAAATAGAGAAGACAAAGGTTTTTTACGTGGTTCGACAAACGTGCTTACGTCCACGGGCTCAGGAAGCCGTTTTACTATAGATCTTATGGTTACATAGCCTCCTCTCCCTCTTCTTCTACCTTCCTCCCACATTTTTCCTCCTATCCCTTCTTCCTTTTTACAATGGCCTCCAGGCTTTTAAATAGAAAAGTCCTAACCCTACTTAGGTTACAATTGACCATTTTACCCTTATCCAAATTAATAATCACATAAAAAAGGGGAAGAATCCTTTTAAATTGAGATTCTTTCTTAATAAGATAGAATTTTCTTCAAATGATGCCACGTGTCTGTCTCGAGATGCGTGTTAATAGTGCGGATGAACGATCCGGATGAAAGATAATTTTATCTCTTCACATAACTCCCTCTCGAAGGTGGAGATCAATGTATCGAGATCCACCTTCGAGAAATACTTTTGACTTGATTGAGCACCATCAAACTAGTATGATTCTTGATCTTCTGAGCTTATTTTTTGCAAATTTGATATTCAACTCGGTTGAGCTCCCATAATAAGTAAATATTTCAATAATAGAATTGACCGCTAGTTGGGCTTGATTTCTGTAATGAGTCAAAACTTTGACAAATGATAGAAGAATTGACTAAAATCCCAGATTGGGTTTGGATCCCAAAATGATCCAAAACCTTGATAAATAATAAAAGAATCGACCGAAATCTCAGATCGGGCTTGGATCCCAAAACGATCCAAGACTTTGATAAATAACAACAGAACCGACCGAAATCCTAAATTGGGCTTGGATCCCAAAATGATCCAAGACTTAGATAATAAAAGAACCGACCGAAGTCCTAAATCGGGTTTGGATCCCAAAACGATGCAAGACTTTGATAAATAATAGAATAATTGACTATATTGGATTTCGCATCACTCACCTCATAGAGTGACGCTCGAGTTCGTGAGGAATCGACCATATTAGATTTTGCATTACAAACCTCATAGAGTGATGTTCGGGTCCTCAAGTGTTCGTGAAAAACCGGTCATATTGGGTTTCGCGCCACTCACACTCATAAAGTGACACTCGGGTCCGTGAGGAATCGGCCTTATTTGGTTTTCGTATTACTCACCTTATAGAGTGATGCTCGGGTCTAGGAGGAAATGGTTTTATTTGGTTTTCGCATCACCTACCTCATAAAGTAATCCTTGGGTCCAGGAGGAACTGACCTTCTCGCTTTATTTGGTATTCGCATCACTCATGTTATAGAATAATACTCGGGTCCAAGAGGAACCGACTTTATTTGGTTTTCGCATCACTCACCTCATAGAGTGATGCTCGGGTCTAGGAGGAACCGGCCTTATTTGGTTTTCGCATCACTTACCTCATAAAGTAATGCTTGGGTGTCTAGTAGGAATTGAAAAACTTGATATCCCAAAGTTCATAGAATATAATCATTTTATCTCAATGGGTTAGAATAATGGGCTGAACCTTTCACCTCAACAAAGTCCTTAAACTCAATCAAGTTGGGTACGAGGTTAGCCCCCATACTACTTTTAAATCGAGCCTCCTCAAGTAACAAATTGGGTTACATGGGACCCTTATTACAAGCTCGAACTAATCCCCCAAACATACAACAATGGATTATGAATTGAGCTACTTAACTCAACGGATTTTGTAGACTCGACCGAGTTGGGTATAGAATTAGCCCCCAAAATTTTCTATTTGTCTAGACAACCAAATAAAATAAATTGGATCACATGTGATCCATCTTACTGGAACGAATAGAGCCCCCAACCATTAGCCCCTACCTTATTTTCATGATGAGTTAACTCGCGTAATAAATAGGGTCACATAGGACCCTTAATTATGTGTATAACCTGAGCCCCCAAACCATATAATTGTTCGACACTATTGCTTGTTCGACAATTAATAAAATTTAAGAACTTTGAATTTAACATAAATACCTGGTTGTATCACCGTATTTGTGATACGTCTCTTTGTTTGGAAGGTCGTAATGTTCCTATCTCGACACGAACCTCTTTAATTGAGATTCAGTGGATCACCTTCCTCTGAACGATCCTAGGTATTATGGTTGAAGTCCTGTTTGTAGCAAAGAGACCTTGACTCTATCCTTGGCTATAAGATGTCCCTTCCCAAATTAGTAGTGACGAGGCACGATCTGATCCGTCCCAAGTTGTTCTGGAGGTATCCATATTGCAATTTTTAGATGTGGGGACGAGTTTAAGAGACCTTTTGTCGAACATAGAGGCCACCATCTTGATGTCCCTGTTGCAGCCAACTTCTAAGACGTTCGATCTCTTCGATGACCTCATCTCCCTCTCTGATGGTTGGATCATATACCAGGGTCCACGAGACCATGTTGAGAATAAGGCACCACTGATTTCTTCCAAGTGGTTGGAATCCACTTCCCTTTTGGTAGCTCATAATGTGCTAAATCATCCCTTAAAAGCCTTTGTTGAGCGATGTTCATGTGTTGACCCATGGGCTTTAGGATTTTTTTATTAGGTTGGACTTGAACTTAAGACTTTTCTACCATTCTATGTTCTGACATACTATAGTGTAAATCAAATTCAATGTCCCATACGTACACCCCAATAATATTTCCTTTTCAAGTACCTTTCACCAATATGGAAATAGTAGCTTGCATTACACATCAATAGTTGATGTGTAAGTTATACATTAAAGAAATAATTTTTTTTTAAACAACATTTATTTGCCCTATATGTATTCTGTTATAGAACAGAGTCGATGGAGCTCCAAACGTATCCCTTCCTTGAATCGTTAAAGATGCTAAACCTCTCCTTCATCTTTCCATCTTATTCTTTTGAAAGAGTTTCACTCCAACCTATCATTTAATTGATGATCTGGATGACATCTCGAAGATTTGAGTCTTGACACTCAACTGAATCCATGGATTTGAAGAGATCCACACAACTTGAATGTGTACCTTCTTGCTGCCCAAGAAACTTGCGGTCACGTGTTCCATCCTGAATGTATCGACGCTTGGCTCGCTTTTCACACCACTTACCCGTCTGCCGTGTCGACCTATTGCTAGATTCTGGCCAAACCACCGCCACTACGTCCGTCAATCTGACACACATTCGTGATCACGAGGACGAATCAGATATCGAGAATCGTTTATTAGAAATCGTAGATCAGATTTTGATCCGTGTAATTGAGGATTGTAATAGAGATATACAGTCTTATGTTATAAATCCAACTCAAATTCCTATTCAGAGCCATCTAGCGAGATCGAAGATGATGAGACCGTGAATCATTGGAAAATTTCCTTGATCACACTCCACACTCAATTGTTCACAACTTTCCCCCAATCTATGAATCATTAAATTTTAAACTCGCCTCCGATCCATGAGTTATTGAATTCCCACTCGCCCTGATATCCATGTGTATGTCGTGTCCCTTGTTTCAGAATCCCACGGACAGCGCCAATTGTGGAGGTCATTTTTGTGATAGATCGACCTCGATTACGATTCCATCATTTAATCCACAAAACAATAAAAAAACATTAAAAAATAGAGAAGATAAGGGTTTTTTACGTGGTTCAGCAAACATGCCTACGTCCACAGGCTCAGGAAGTTGTTTCACTATAGATCTCACGGTTACATAGCTTCCTCTCCCTCTTCTTCTACCTTCCTCCCACTTTTTTCCTCCTCTAGACCTTTAAATAGAAAATCCCTAAGGAGAGTCCTAACCCTAATTAGGTTACAATTGACCATATTACCCTTATCCAAATTAATAATCACATAAAAAAGGGGAAGAACCCTTTTAAATTGGGATTCTTCCTTAATAAGATAGAATTCTCTTCAAATGATGCCACATGTCTATCTTGAGATGCATGTTGATAGTGCGGATGAACGATCTAGATGAAAGACGATTTTATCCCTCCACATTCTTCTCAAAGATAAGTGATCAAAGACAGTTGGATTAGATGTCGAAGCATGTGGGTGTGTGATTTGCCGTACACAATGTCTTTTGTGCACGCATGAGATCTCTTATTACAAGTTGGAAGAATGACTGATTCCTATTGATTATGTACACTCTCATTGGAAGAAGTTATTTGATATTTATATTGTCAAACTGGAAAGTGAAGTTGATTGTGTTATTGAAATGGTGTTGTTTATGAAGAAGTTTGAAAAATCACGTCACATTAAAAAAATCAGGCTTGTGAAAAAATTGGTCGAACCAAAGACAATGTCATTCGAGGAGCCATTGGTGAAGACTTCTGTTTGGGGTAGACCACAGGGGTCTGGGTCTAAGAAACATGCCAAAATCGATATGTCAACTAAATGGGGTCCTTTAAAGTTAGAATGTGCTATTTCAGTTGAAGACAAGTTATCCTAGAATCAGTCTTCAAAAACTTGTGAGATCATTAAGATGCATCCCAAACTAAAACAGAAGTTATCTTTTGGTTGCACTTATTCTTTAGACGGTGAGAAATATTTAGTATGCTTGCCTCATAGATTAACGACTTCCATTATGGATGTGAAAGACGTCATAGGGGATGGTCATTGTTGATTCAGATCTATTGCCAGTATTCTTGGGATGAAAGAAGACAAAAGTCGGTATCAAGTACTGAGAGATCTTATGGAAGAACTATCTTTTTTTTTAGCACAATACAAGAACTTATATGGTTATAGCAAGCAGTTTGAAGAGCTTCTATGTATCCTTAATTATTTTGAGGACAATGCCCCGATCGAGCATTGGATGACCATGATGACCATGCTGGTCATTGGACATATTATAGCTTGCAACTATAACATAATCTTGGTCCACTTATCTAGAGTACAGTGTCTCACATTCGTACCCCTTCGATCACCACCACCGATTGGTATGGAACCCAAGATCAATGCTATTCGACGGGCATTTTATCCAATTATACATGTCCGAAGGATTCCCAATCCCAACCATTACCATTATGTGGAGAAAGCATAGGAAATTAGAGATTCAGGTTGGGCGGGAATCTTCTTCGATCGGATTGTGTAAATAAAACCATTGAACACACCACACAAATATAAATTGTTTTTTTGGTACCCATGCCCCTAATCACATGTCCAAATTGTTTTCTAGTGACCCGTGTCCCCATTCCATTCACCACACAAACATAAATTGTTTTTAGGGTCCCATGCCCCCATTCACAACATAAACATATATAGTTCTTTTGGGACCATGACCATGAACTCAATCATTCCTCTATGACTTCTTTTATTTTCCCTTTAATTTATCTTTATAATGTTCGACATCTTCAACGCCAACTTGTGTTGTTGTTTGAGCTACTGGAGTACTTAGTAAAATATGATTGAACAGTAAAATGTTTACCACCTCTCGTTCTCTATCCAACGAAGCATTTGGGTCTTGATCAGCACTCAACTCTATAAAATATTCAAGTAGCTGAATTGTCGTTATGATGCATCTGTATCATAAAATCATGGTCAGTCAAGTGCACGCTATTGTTTCAATATTTCAAAATAAAAAAATTCAAAAAACAGTACCCATTCTTCATTCTCAACAGCAGTCTGTGCGAGAGGATCCTCTGTCCTGGACTGGGGATCTTCGTTGAGGGTTTTGAACCCATATGTGTGTGATATTATGGAACCATGATAGACATCCATTACCATTTTCCCATGGGCTGTTGATGGGTTTTCCACGTTTTCTGGGAGATAACACGTGATTATCTAGTTGTCCCAATATTCGTCCAGGACTGGATATAACACCTTATAGGCATTCGTTGTGGATCCTCTTCTAGCACAAACTGGTGCGAGTGGGGCTGTGCGGATTAGATTGAATGACACAGAATTGACTAAGAACACAGTTTGGGTGGTGTAGAAGAATCCGGAAATCTGATCTCATAGAATCAAGAAAATAGGATATTCTTCTTGATTATTCTTGATTACTCTTAACTTTCTAGAATATTCTTGTAATGTTCTACAATAGGATAGTTGGTTTATTATTCTAGAATATTCTTGAAGTTCTAGATTATTCTTGTAATAGGATAGTTGGTCTATAAATACTACTATTGGGGCATTTGTAATGATCATCCAAGAATTCTCAATAAATTCAATTTTTCTACATGGTATCAGAGCACTAGGTTCTGATCTAGGGATTACCTATGGCGGGTCAAAATCCGTGGAAGACGGCTTTAACCGGTGCGACTAGTAAGGACTCAGTGGTGTCAGGGGAAAGCACCACAAGTCCGAACCTGAACTCCTCCATCTCATTTAGTGGTTCAGAAGGGTCCACGAATTCGTTCCAATTAAATATCCACCGTCTAAATGGAAAAAACTACACGGAATGGTCGCAAATCGTTCGTTTGATTTTGGAAGGCAAGGGGAAGCTTGGATATCTGACAGGAGAAGTGACAAAACCTGCCGATGTAGATTCGACTCTCAAGACCTGGAAATCAGAAAATTCTTTGATTATTGCGTGGTTAGTGAACTCAATGGAACCCGCAATTGGCAAGCCCTTCATGTTCCTGCCGACGGCCAAAGATGTTTGGGAAGCAGTCAGGGATACGTATTCCGATCTAGAAAATTCTTCGCAGATTTTTGGTTTAAAATCCAAACTTTGGCACGCGAAACAGGGTGACCGAGATGTAACCTCCTACTACAACGAGTTGATGACATTGTGGCAGGAGTTAGACCTCTGTTATGATGATGTCTGGGAGTGTGCGAATGATAGTGTCCGGTTCATGAAACGACAGGAGAATGATCGTGTATTTATGTTCTTAGCAGGACTTAACAAAGAATTAGACGAGGTGCGGGGCCGAATTTTAGGGAAAACTCCTCTGCCAACAATTCGTGAGGCCTTCTCAGATGTTCGGAGAGAAGAAGCACGGCAGAGTGCGATGCTTAACAACAAATCGGTTCCTAGTACTACTAACTCGGAAGTAGAAAGTTCTGCCCTTGTAACTCGAGATTTTCAGGAGGAGGTGAAGAAGGATGGTAAGCGTTCTGAACGGCCGTGGTGCGATCACTGCAAACGTCCGTGGCACACACGGGGAACCTGTTGGAAAATTCATGGCAAGCCTCAAAACTGGAAGAAGAAGTCTGGTGGAGCGGGGCGTGCACTTCAGGCCAGTGTCTCGGATCAAGAGCAGCAGTCTTCTTCAAATTTGTTTCCTTTCACCAAGGAGTAGATAGACCAACTGTACAAGATTCTCGAGTCTCAGAAAAATCCTACTTGTTCTTTGGCTCAAAAAGGTAATTACCTGAAAACAGCTCTCATTGGTGTCAACCCTGATCGCACCTGGATCATCGATTCAGGTGCAACCGATCATATGACAGGGTTGTCAAATCTTTTTTCTTCGTATAATCCTTGTGCAGGTAATCAGAAAATTAAGATTGCAGATGGCTCTCTTTCAGCCATTGCAGGAAAATGTTCTATTATAGTATCTCCATCACTCACTCTTCACGATGTTCTTCACGTTCCCAAACTTTCCTGTAATCTTTTGTCTGTCAGCAAGCTAGCCCGTGATCAAAATTGTCAAACTAATTTTTTCCCAACTCGTTGTGTGTTCCAGGATTTGACCTCGGGGAGGATGATTGGCAGTGCTAAACAGAGTGGAGGACTCTACTTCCTTGATGATGGATCTGAATCGAGGCGACAATCTCAACAAATAAGTTCCTGCTTAGAATCTATTTCTGTTTCCAATAATAATATTATGTTATGGCATTTAAGATTAGGTCATCCAAGTTTCAAATATTTAAAACATTTATTTCCTAAGTTGTTTGGCAATAAAGATCCATCTATGTTTCATTGTGAAATATGTGAATTTGCAAAACACCACCGTACATCTTTTCCTTCACAACCATATAAACCATCAAAACCTTTCACTATTATTCACAGTGATGTTTGGGGTCCTAATAAGATAAGTATACCTTCTAGCAAGAGATGGTTCGTCACATTTACGGATGATCATACTCGACTCTGCTGGGTGTATTTATTAAAAGACAAATCAGAGGCCGAACGCGTTTTTAAAAATTTTTACAATATGGTGCAGACTCCATTTCAAACTAACATACAAGTTTTCAGGAGTGATAATGGGAAAGTATTTTAACACGACCTTGGGAAATTTTTTTTTCTTGAAAAAGGAATAATTCATCACAGTTCTTGCATCGATACACCCCAACAGAATGGTGTTGCAGAAAGAAAAAATAAACATCTGTTGGAGGTGGCTCGTGCATTACTTTTTATAACTAAAGTTCCCAAGTATCTATGGGGAGAGGCTGTTTTAACTGCTGCGTACTTAATAAACAGAATGCCCTCCAAAGTTTTACAATTTCGAACTCCTTTCCAAGTTTTCACAAATTGTTTTCCAACTACTAGACTTTCTGCTGATCTACCTCTAAAAATATTTGGTTGTACGGTTTTTGTTCATGAACATCGAAAAATTGGAAAACTTGAGCCCAGAGCTATAAAATGTGTCTTCATTGGTTACTCCCCAACTCAGAAAGGCTATAAATGTTTTGACCCGATATCGAAAAAATGTTTTGTCACAATGGATGTTACATTTTTTGAAAAACAACCATATTTTAAGGATATTCATCTTCAGGGGGAGATTTTTAAGGAAGATTCATTTAACTCGGGCAATGTTTTTCTCTCAGATGATGTGTTTCTCTTGCAAGAATCTGAGTCTAGTATCTCTGCACCTACAGTAAATGGCCAAGATTCATTCCTTGAAAATCCTCCTATTATGAGTGATGTTTCCCCTGAGTCTAGACCTACATTTGAAAAACAATTTAAAAATCAGAATTCTGAACAACAAATTTTGGAAACCGAAAATAAGGAACAACCTACTATAATGTCACAACATGATAATAGATTTAAGGATGGTGACCGAACTTGGAAAGGGATTGTTTACTTGAAGAAGAATCATAAGAAAAGGAAAGACGAATTGACTCTACAGCACAGCCATGATTCTGAACCAAGGACGAATCAACAATCTGAGTCTTACAGGTAATTCTCTTTCTCTTTCCAACAGTCAGTCTAAGCCTTCTGATTTAGACATTCCTATGGCTCTTCGTAAAGGGGTTAGATCTTATACTAGTCATCCACTGTCTAAATTTGTATCATACTCGAAATTGTCATCATCTCTTGCTGCTTTTACCTCTCAATTGTCCAGTGTAGAAATTCCTAATAGTGTACAGGAGGCTCTAAAGGTTCCAAAGTGGAAGGAAGCAGTACTTGAAGAGATGAAAGCTCTTGAGAAGAACAATACTTGGAGTGTTGAAGCATTGCCAGCTAGGAAAACCACTGTGGGTTGTAAATGGGTCTTCACTGTGAAGTACAACTCTGATGGTTCAGTGGAAAGATATAAGGCTAGGTTGGTGGCAAAGGGATTCACCCAGACATATGGCATTGATTATTCTGAGACTTTTGCTCCTGTTGCAAAATTAAACACGGTGAGAGTACTTTTATCTATTGCTGCTAATCTGGACTGGCCCTTGCAACAACTAGATGTGAAGAATGCCTTCCTCAATGGTGACTTGGAAGAAGAAGTGTACATGGATAGTCCACCGGGCTTTGAGGAGAAGTTTGGCTCAAAAATATGCAAACTAAAAAAGTCCCTGTATGGTCTCAAACAGTCTCCAAGGGCTTGGTTTGAGAAGTTCACACAGTCTGTCAAAAAACAAGGATATTCTCAAGGACAAGCTGATCATACCTTGTTTTTCAAGTTTTCTCATGAAGGAAAGGTTGTTGTGCTAATAGTTTATGTTGATGATATTATTCTCACAGGTGATGATGTGATCGAAATAGAGAGATTGAAGAAGAGCCTTGCTTTAGAATTCGAAATCAAGGATTTGGGAGCACTAAGATATTTCCTTGGCATGGAAGTTGCTCGTTCAAGGAAAGGAATCGTTGTCTCTCAACAAAAGTATATTCTTGATCTTTTGAAGGAAACCGGGTTAAGTGGTTGAGTTCGAAACAGAGAGAAAGATTAAGATTTTATTAATTAGCCCTAATTAGGCTACTTAAGTTACATAAGATAAACAGAAATAAAGAAGGGAAAAGACTAAAATACCCTAAGGACTTATTTAACACTCCCCCTCAAGTTGGTGCGTGGATATCAACAATGCCCAACTTGGATAAGACTTCTTCAAAGGAAGCTTTACTAACACCTTTAGTAAGAACATCAGCAAGTTGTTGAGAAGTAGGAACAAAGGGAGTACAAATCTGACCAGAAACTATTTTTTCTCTAATGAAATGACGATCAACTTCTATGTGCTTCGTTCTGTCATGCTGAACCGGATTTGCAGCTATGTTAATAGCTGATTTATTATCGCAATATAGTAAGAAAGGAACCGGCACAGGAAGACATAAATCAGCTAGTAAGATTTTGAGCCACAACAACTCGCATACTCCAAGTGCCATAGCTCTGTATTCTGACTCAGCACTCGACCGAGAAACCACATCCTGCTTCTTACTACGCCAAGTTACCAAGTTACCACCAACTTTAGTACAATACCCAGAAGTAGACCTTCTATCAGTCACTGAACCAGCATAATCTGCATCTGTCCATGCCTCAATGCGAAGATGACCATGATTGTTGAATAAAATACCTCGACCAGGACATCCCTTAAGGTATCTAAGAATACGATAAACAGCAGCAAGATGAGATGTTCGAGGCGAGTGCATAAACTGACTTACAACACTAACAGCATAGGCAATGTCAGGACGAGTCATGGACAAGTAGATCAACTTTCCCACAAGACGCTGATATTGGCCAATATCTGACACACACTCCCCCTCAGAATCAGCCAACCTGTGATTCTGCTCAATAGGAGTATCAGCTGGTCGAGATCCAAGCTGACCAGAGGCACTGAGTAAATCAAGAACATACTTACGCTGAGAAATAAATATACCAGACTTAGACCGGGCAACCTCAATGCCCAGAAAATAGCGTAGATGGCCAAGATCCTTAATCTCAAATTGACGGCCTAAGTAAGTTTTGACCTCGGTAAGGCCATCGGCATCATCTCCAGTAAGAACAATATCATCCACATACACAATAAGAGCAACAGTTTTGCCTTGGGAGTGACGCAAGAACAAGGTGTGATCAGCAGAACTCTGATGGAAACCAAACTGATGCATGGCCTTAGTGAAGCGCTCAGACCAAGCACGAGGAGACTGCTTCAGACCATAAAGGGACCGGCGAAGACGACAAACATGGGCAGGAGAAGCAGAAGGAAGAAACCCAGGAGGTTGGATCATATAGACTTCTTCTTGAAGATCACCATTGAGAAAAGCATTCTTGACATCTAACTGAAAGAGAGGCCATCCGCGGATAGCAGCAACAGAAAGGAGAACACGAATGGTGGACATCTTGGCGACCGGAGCAAAAGTTTCCTGATAATCAATCCCATAAGTCTGAGCATAACCTTTGGCCACCAGACGGGCCTTATAACGAGCAATGGAACCGTCCGGATTATGCTTAAGCGTGAAGACCCAACGACAACCCACAGCTTTCCGTCCAGGCGGAAGAGGAACAATGTCCCAAGTTTGAGTCTTGTCAAGAGCAGTCAACTCATCAATCATAGCTGCATGCCACTCAGGATGAGCAAGAGCATCTGCAACAGTAGTAGGAAGAGAAACAGAGGAAACAGAAGCAAGAAAACTCCGATAGGAGGGTGATAGTACAGAATCAGATAAATAATTGGAAATGGGATAAGTACAAGTGCGCTTACCCTTACGAGTGGCAATAGGACGATCATCATAGGAAACAGACGGAGGCGGAGCTGGAGGCGAGGAGGCGAGCTGGTCGGACATCGAAGTGATGGTAGTATCACGGGGACGGCGAGAGTAAACCTGCAATGGAGGAGAAGACGAACTGACGGGGAGTGGAGAAGGAGGAACAGGCATGGGAAGGGGAAATAAAGAAGGAAAAGAATCATCAGGTGAATCGAGAGGAAACCACTCAGATTGAATACCAACGGACCCACTATAGTAAGGAGTATGCTCAAAAAAAGAAACATCTCGAGAAATGAAACGCCGACGAGAAGGAGGATGGTAACAACGGTATCCTTTCTGGGTAGAGGAATAACCTAGAAAGATACATTTTACAGCCTTAGGGTCAAGTTTAGTACGAGTGTGGGCAAGAACTTGAACAAAGCAGACACACCCAAACACGCGCGGAGAAAGTGGAAACACAGAACGATCTGGAAAGAGCTTAGAGAGGGGTGTAGCAAACTGAAGAACACTAGAGGGGGTCCGATTAATAAGGTAAACAGCAGTAAGAACTGCATCGGCCCAATAGGATTGAGGCACATTCATGCCAATAGAAATGGCACGAGCTAACTCTAGAATATGACGATTTTTGCGTTCTGAACGACCATTCTGCTGAGGGGTCTGAACATTGGACATTTGATGCTCAATGCCAGACTCTAAACAAAGTTTCAAGACCTCACTATAGGTGTACTCAGTACCATGATCAGAACGGAAGGTTTTGATGGTACAACCAAATTGGGTATGAACCATAGCAAGAAATTGCTTGAAGATACCATAAACCTCACTCTTGTGTTTCATAAGATAAACCCAAGTGGTTCGACTGTAGTCATCGATGAACAAAACGAAGTAGCGAAAACCAAGAAGGGATGGGACAGGGGAAGGACCCCACACATCAGAATGAATTAAGTCAAACATAGCAGGAGTAGTAGTATGCATACTAATAGGATAAGAAGAACGCACATGTTTAGCTAATTGACAAGTTTCACAAGACAAATCAAACAAATTGTTATTATGAAATAAAGTAGGGAACATGTGTTTCAAATATCCAAAAGAAATATGGCCTAAACGTAAATGCCAACGCATTACAAGAGCCTTATTAGACTGACTACGACTACTACTAAGCTGAAAAGCAGAATAAGTGCTAGGAGAACCGGGAACGTCCAAGAGATACAATCCATTTACTTCATGTCCAGTGCCAATCGTCCTCTTCGACTCCAGATCCTGAAAGACACAATAAGAGGGATAAAAGGTTACACTGCAGTTCAAATTTTTTGTAAGACTACTAACAGATACAAGGTTAGTAGTAAGTTGAGGAACATGAAGTGTGTTAATTAAGGATAAAGAAGATGTAACAGGTAAATGACCTTGACCAGCTATGGAAGACAAAGAACCATCAGCTAGTCGGACCTTGCGATGACCAGAACAAATACTATAGGTTTTAAATAGGGAGGACGTACCGGTCATGTTATCTGAGGCACCAGAATCAATGATCCATGGTGAGGAAGTGGTAGAAACACTGTGTGCAGATGCTAAGGTACCTGAGTGAGCGAAGGTAGAAACTGGCTGTGATGAGGTCTCTATCTGATTGAAGAATTTTCTGAACTTGTCAAGCTCGGCTTGGGACAGAGATACCGAATCCGACGAGGAGGTAGTAGCTGAAGGAAGTGCTAAATCATTCGTCTGCTGAGAAACTATATGAGCTGAAGACCGTGGAGACTGTTGACGATGCTGATTAGGACGACCATGAAGTGCATAACAGCGAGCTTTCACATGACCCAACTTTCCACAATGATCACACTTATGTCGCTGACGAGTAGGCAGAGACCCACTGTGGGACTGTGAAGAAGGTAGACGAGCAAGCATAGCGGAGTGATCTCCCGTAGAAAGGGGTATGACAGCTGCGCGACGACTCTCATCAGCCAAGACATAGGAATACGCAGTCTGTAGGGAAGGAAAAGGATCCATTCCCAATAAATGAACTCTCGCATACTCAAACTCATCCCGGAGACCAGCCAAAAACTGAAAAACCCGATTCTTGTCCAGAATTGATGCATACAATGTCTCATCAAGAGGGTCCTTCCAAGAGTAATACGAAGAATAAAACGTCAACTCTTCCCATCGAGCACGTAGTTGTGATATATACGTAGTAACAGAAGAGTCACCTTGTGAGAGTCGAGAAATCTCACGCTCTAGGTTAAAAATTCGGACATTGTTTTGACGTTGCGAGTAAATACTCTTTGCGGAATCCCATATCTGTTTTGCTGTCGAGGAGAACATAAAACCGGCTGCAATGTGTGGTTGCATCGATGAAACTAGCCAAGAACGGACCATAGAATCGTTAGCAAACCACTGTGAGTAAGAATTGTCAGTTTGTGTAGGTTGTTTGTCCGCCCCTGTGAGATAACCGATCTTCCCTTTTCCACCAATGAACATTTCAACCGATCGTGCCCATAGAAGATAGTTAGGACCATCTAATTTCACGGTAGTGATTTGAATACCAGGAAAGTCGGTTGAATGAGACGGAAAACCACTCGACCCATTACTAGTACCAATGATCGAGGAAGAGGATGACTCAGAGGCCATTAAATAATCCGAGTACTTTGGTTTGAAGAAAGTTCAAAAAGATGAGAGCACAACTCCTTAGGATAAAGTGATCGCAGCACCCTAAAGGTGACAATGCACGATCAAAAGAACTATAAGGGCTGATTAAATACTGTTGTGAGTGATCCAATTAATCATTACCGCAAGTATAGGTAATCAATGAGCAATATAAGCGGGAGAACAGCCTCAAAGAGCACTCTAATGTGATCGAAAAACCTTCGTAGGTGTTCAAAAACACTGCCGGCCTCCTCTTATAACCACTACGTGAGTTAAATAATTAAAATACAGCCACCTGATGAGTCGTACAGGTCAAAACAGCAACTTGCTGTGCTGAAAAAACTTATATAAACCACTTTCTGTGATCGTAGATGTCCAAACTGCTCCGATAGGTGTCGCACGACCTCAATACAGCCACCAAAGGCATCGCACGACCTCAATAAATCCACCAGAGGTGTCGTACGACTCCACTACAACCACTAGAGGCACCGCACGACGTCACTACAGCCACCACGACTCCACTACAACCACTAGAGGCACCGCACGACGTCACTACAGCCACCAACGACGTCGTATGACTTCAGTACAGCTACTAGAGGTGTCGCACGACGTCAACAGCATCGTTGCTGTGAGTATAGCCTGATCGCAGGCTTTGAATCACGTTAACTCCCTATCGCATGGAGTTTTTAGCAACAAATAACCCCCGTAGGGGTGATATAGGTTGAAGACGAGTGATGTAGGGGCTTTGGTTTCAAAGAAGAGTGATTCGATTGAGTTTGTAGAGGAAGAAGAAAGAGTTCGAGTTCGAGTTTGAGTTCGAATCAGATCGCAGGCTCTGATACCAAGTTCGAAACAGAGAGAAAGATTAAGATTTTATTAATTAGCCCTAATTAGGCTACTTAAGTTACATAAGATAAACAGAAATAAAGAAGGGAAAAGACTAAAATACCCTAAGGACTTATTTAACAGGTTGCAGACCGGCTGAGACTCCCATGGATCCCAATGTAAAGCTTTGGGAAGAGGGAAGTGTTCCTGTTGATACTGGTAGATACCAGAGATTGGTTGGAAAACTAATCTATTTATCTCATATTCGACCGGATATTGCCTTCTCTGTCAGTGTTGTTAGTCAATTTATGCACGCACCTTATGAAGAACACCTCGAGGCGGTCTACCGAATTTTGAGATATTTAAAGTCTACTCCTGGAAAAGGTCTATTTTTCAAAAAGACAAATCAAAGGAGTGTTGAGGTATTTACTGATGCAGATTGGGCAGGTTCAGTGAATGACAGGAGATCTACTTCAGGGTATTGCACCTTTTTGTGGGGAAACTTGGTTACCTGGCGAAGCAAGAAGCAAAATGTTGTTGCCAGAAGTAGCGCAGAGGCTGAGTTTAGAGCAATGGCTCAAGGGATCTGTGAGGTATTGTGGATATACAGAATCCTCGAAGAACTCAAGATGACTGTGGAACTTCCTCTGAAGCTGTACTGCGACAATAAGGCTGCAATAAGTATTGCTCACAATCCTGTCCAGCATGATAGGACGAAGCACATTGAGATTAATCGACATTTCATTAAGGAAAAAATTGAAGCTGGAACTGTTTGCTTGCCGTTTGTGCCTTCTAGTCAGCAAACAGCCGACATCTTGACTAAGGGGCTTGCTAGACCTAACTTTGAACATCTGATAAGCAAGTTGGGCATGATTGACATCTATGCACCAACTTGAGGGGGAGTGTAGAAGAATCCGGAAATCTGATCTCATAGAATTAAGAAAATAGGATATTCTTCTTGATTATTCTTGATTACTCTTAACTTTCTAGAATATTCTTGTAATGTTCTACAATAGGATAGTTGGTTTATTATTCTAGAATATTCTTGAAGTTCTAGATTATTCTTGTAATAGGATAGTTGGTCTATAAATACCACTATTGGGGCATTTGTAATGATCATCCAAGAATTCTCAATAAATTCAATTTTTCTACAGGTGGTATAGCTCAATGACATCAAAAACCTTAAACAACCACAGTAAAATGATATTTCTAAGCAATGGATGTTGCACCCTACTTCCACTATATGGGTCCCAATGAACCTCTAATAAAAGTAAATAAACAAGTTATACTATTGATGTTAAAATATATACATATGCACATAAATGAACAATATTATAATCAAAACTTACATCTTGCATGTTTAATATGTCAAGCGTCTCATGAATCACATCCAAGATTTGTATGAATATCTCTTGTTTGTGGTCGTGGATTCCAACAGATGACCCAAGAGGATCCCTCATTGTATTCTAGGTGCGGAGGGGGTCTACCAATCATAAGATGCTTGTTTATCCAAGCCTGCTTATCTATAGTTAGAAATCGAATCAAATTATGAAGACAATTGTAACGTAGAATTTCAAATATATACCTCTAAGAGGTTTAGGTACCTTGCAATCTGTTTGACACCAGATCTTGAGGGATATCTCGGTTGATGGTAGAGAAATGTTAGAACCCAACTCCTTATGCATATATCCAACTCAATCAATAGTTGTAGGTACATGAGTGGTACCTTCTTACCAGTCTTGTCAACGAATAATGTGCAACCCAATACGTGTAGGAGATATCTCCTCATACAACAATCTTTCCTTTCATCTGAAGTGTCTTCGGGAACTATATTTAGTATTGATCGCAACCACTCCATTCCTATGGAAGTAATCAAACTCAACTCCTGAACAACCAAAGATCTTGTAACCCCCAACGAATTGATGATCAAATCAATGGCCCCATCTATAGAAAAGCATGGGTGTTGTCACTGCTGCACCCAGAATTGGTACTCCCAAAATTTGCTTGACATCATCAATTTTTATGGTTATTTCTCCAAATGGTAGGTGGAACGTATTTGTTTTTGGTTGCCACTTTCAACAAAAACTGAAATAAGAATTTTATTTGTGTATGTATAAGAATATTGAACCACATCCTTTAGACCCGATTTGTCAACTGTATTCCTAACCCATGCTGACTGATCTTTTAATTTCCAGTCAGCCGCCTTCATCATATGTTGTACGTATCTCAAAATTTCTTTACCTATATATTATACAAAAATTACAAAACATTCAACCATAACGAATTAGAAAAAATAATAAAAATTATAACATATATATATACCTCTCCAACCCAAATATGTGAAGCAATGTGGGTATTGAAGCTCTGAAGAATTGATGGATCAATGGGACCATCAGGGAATCCCTGCCTATTGACCGTCGTGTCTTCTGCACATTGTGAGGGTCCAACCTCTTCATTTTTCCCCTCCTCTAGAATTGTGAGTTGTGTGGTGGAAGTAACATGACGCCTTCTATATGATGTTGTCTGTCTTTGATGAGTATACATTGCTAAAAAGTGACGTAAAAGTGCATGAGAAAACTAGCAAGTATCATTACATGTATAAATTACTTGAATACCTCTCATAGGCATTTCATCAAACATGAGACATATTCTTCGAGTGTATAGCTATAAACTAACAGGAATCTAGGTTTTAACTTAATGATTAATAAAGAGAGATTTTATTGCCACACCAACATTTGCTAATGCCACACCAATTCATATGTAAATCACCAAAAAATTAGCACACGTTTGGGGTGGCGTTAGCAAAATTTGGTGTGGCAATAACAGCTCTCTTAGTAAACTATCTTAAAAATTGAATTATTAATCGAACTAAACTATCTTTTATAACTTACATGCTTGATTGATGAGTGCCTTGAAGCAATTTATGACATGTAGAGCCTCAAACTGAAAATGGAGATCTTGAGAAGGCCTTGAGCAGGTTGAATAGCTCTTCAAGAGGGCGTGAGGAAAACTTGATCAACTCAAGATAGCTTGATCAACTTAAGATAGCTTGAAAAACTAACAAAGACGATGAAGAAGTTATAGAGATTTTGGGTTCTGTTCGGTAGGTTACTATAAGTTTTAAAAGAATTCGGTGTGAGAAAAACATATATATACTTGCTGCATACGCCCACATGTTCGGTGTGTTATATGCATAAGTGGGTGTGGCGAGCAAAAATGTGGGTGTTAATAGCGCACCCCTTTTTGATAATGATGAAACTGTTGTTTTAGATGTAGCCCAAAATCAAATGGTTATGATAGTCTTTTATTTTTATCTGCTCTTTAGCTTCATTTTGATATGTGTATTTCTCGTCATGTCTGCAGGGAGGGGATCCTTCTCAAGAGCGGAACGACTTTATAGAGGTAGGTTCTACGCAAGCCTCATGTTTAGTTCCTTACTTTTGTAGGAGTTGGTTTTATGAAGTCTAACCGTGCATTGTTTCACCAACCATGCACTGATAGTTTAAGAATTTATCTGAATGTATTTTGAGAATCGTTTGCCTCAATTTTTTAAATATTGGAAATCTGTTATTATGCATTTTATTTATAGTTAGGAATAATTGAATTCTTATTCTTTTTGATACATTCCTGTTACTCAACTGTAGGTTGCAACATCATCATTGTCTACCCTTACAAGACTTCCATGGGGGTCGAGATCACTATCTGAGAATTTGCATGATCAAGAGATTTCTATAGAAGAACCTCAAATGCGTATGCAACTCTTTGAATTTGGTATGTTTTTGTGATACATCCCTGCGCACCTATTGACTAAGTGTAACTTACACTAATTGTAATTCGCAAGGACTAATGACATTATGCACTGCCATATATGATATTAGATGCGTCCACCTTTTTCAGATGAGAAATATAAATTACACATAGTGTCACGAATATGCTTAGGTCTATTGAACTGAAAAAAATATTGTATATGACGCTATATGCATTAGCTGACACAGTCAAAACCAATTTGCATAATTACACAACGAAACACCAACAATGTAGTTTTTATCACATACAGAAGTTTACATAGCTCCTGCTGTTTTAGTCTTGAAATTTCTCTTTTCTGCTTTTAGGGATTGCAATGATTCACAAGTGGGATGTACTAAATAGTATTTGTCAACAGAGGCATGCCCTTTCTGCCGGAGAGTTCGAGAAGCCATTACTGAATTGGATATTTCTGTAGAGGTGCGTGATGAATATATCCTAGATGATCCCGGCATTTTTACTATTTCAACACTATAGGTGGTTAAATGGTTTAGGCTTTTTATATTGTTAACTTATTTTGGCAAGGAAAGTGTGTTCTCCTTTTCTCCTTCTTGTGGACTATGGTACTTGGATACTCCAATACGCTTGGAAGTATTATGGGGGAGTTTGAAGTTCAGTTCACTTTCAGTCTTTTTTAGTTTGTGCGTGCGTGTGGTGTCATCAACCTCTGTTATAATATCCTATTTAACAATATAAAAAAAGCATCAACACAATTAGACACCGATGGGATATCAAATATTGATATAATCAAAATTCTATTTTTGTCATTCTGTTATTTTATTATCATATCTCATTACATATTCCATGTTTGTTTTCTCAATAATATAATCGATGATGGAGCCTAACTATTCCATAGCTAGTCTAAATCCTACTTCATTGAAGCACATGTCTACCCATGGGAGTGTATATTAAAATCTTATTGTAAAAAGGTTTTTTTGTTTTGTTTTGTTTGCAATATTAGAGGTATCATTCTTTGGCATGATGTAAATATATCAGCATCAATGCAGTTTATCCCAAAGGTTTGGGGTCAACTAAAGGAATTTTGTTCCTCCATTCAATTCTTTCCAAAGTCATGTCTTCTATTATTGAATAGGAAAAAAATAAAAAACAAAAACAGAAAAGAAACTAGCTTAGCAAAAAGCCTAAAACCTAAAATATCAACATATGGAATGAGAGATCTATCTTTGTAACGTGGGACATTTCCTATTTGCACAATCCTTAGATATTTGTCAAAGATTGATGTGATTGATCTTTCTCCGGCAAAGCTGGTGGATTTTGATTTTCTTCTTAGGTGAGATAAGTTGGTTCTAGTCCTCTTCTTGGTGAGAAACAGATTCATGTCTTCTTCTCCAGCAAGTTGGGACACTAGTGTGATGCTTGCCCAAGAGACTTGGACAGTCAATATGTAACAATCCAACAAACTAAGTTGCAGAGGTTTCTTCACCCTTATACAGACTTGGATGGACAATCATTAACATATCAAAATTGGTTACTTATTAATTTCATTAGTGGCCACTAACCTTAATTTATTGTCTTTTAATTTTGTGATTGCATGGAGCGGGCTTGATAATGTAATCATCATGCTCAACGATGACTCGATTTCTTGTTTAACTCAGTCAAGTTATGCACTCGCCAAGTGGTTGGATTGTGCTCAACCTGCTTATCATTATTTGGAGAGAAGGTATTAGAGATGGAGAGATTGAGTTGAGCATTCTGCTAGAAGACATATGGTTGAAGATTTGAGTGGCTTGGCCAAGCCCTACAATCATATGTAGGGTGATTGGTTTCTTTAGCTGTACAAGTGAGTGTAGGGTACTTGACTACGCCTTTAGACACATGGGTGTAAGGCGTTTGGCTTTCTTGGCTTAGCCTCCTACACTTCTGTGTCAGGTGTTTGGTCCTCATGGTTCCTTATTGTGTAAATATCTACAATTTGCATATCCCAAGGTAAAGATGCACAGATTCGAATGAATACTTGTAATGAATCTTGAGGATCTTATTGGAGAAAATTAGACTCCTACATGTACCATGTCCCATATCTTGGTAAATGAGGAATGTATTCCTTGTTTCCTGTAGTAGTTTCCATATTATTATTTGTATTTAGTATCATAGCTTGTGGATACCCAGTATTTTGAGCTCCATGAGCTCATCTATCTAGTATTTTCGTGAACATCATAAAAAACAGAAGCTTCCTTGGTTGGGGCATGGTTGACCTTTCAGTGGTTGAAGAAACTTTACATAATTACTCTACGACATGTTTTGGGATAATATACAGTTATATGGTACTAATTTCATCATTATTTGAGTATGTTTCATCTTTCATGCCCAAGAAGGGTTAAATTCCGTATATAGGTTCCTAGACCGTTGATGTTGTTATAAGTTTATTCTCGAAAATTAACTTGGTGAATAAAAAAGGTTCCAGCTCCCATCGTTGGCGCTAAACAAGATTCCAAGAGGTGAATTATAGGCATTAATGGAAGTTTATTCTAAAACATTAACTAGGTGAATCAAGAAGTTTTCACATGTCACTACTAGCACTAATCTAGATCCCAAGAGGGGAATTATAGACATTCCTTTTTTATCCCATCTTAGTTAGATTTAAGGCATTAAATATCAGTTTTGGTGGCTATTTTGGTAAGCCAAGAAATTAATCACTGTGGGAATTAATATAATTTTCACGGAAATGTTGCATAAATGATGAAAAGATTTAGGACATTTACATTGAAACTATTAAATTGGGGTGTGGAAATGAAGATTAGTAGTGTTCCACAATACGTTGTCATCCTAGATCCCAACAACAATAATAATAGTGTCACACTACCTACATACACCTTTATATGTAAAGCAAATATTGAAATGAACAAATTGTAAGTACTACTACATTCACACACTATTGTTAATTAATTAATTAGATATGTATGAATAGATTACTAGCATGTCCAACCAATAAGAGCATGGACCAATGTATTTGAGTGCTTATTTGAATGTGCTAATATGCGTAGATTAATTGATATAAGATGATACATAGATACCTAGCTAGTCATAGTCCATTTTTCTTATTTGTAATTTACAAGTAATTTACAAGTAATCTGGTTTATTGATAAATTTGTTATTTTCTTTTTGTAGTGTAATGTTTTTTTTTTCTTTCTTTTTCAGATGAAATTGAATGCATGATGGTTGTTAAGTTGTTGTATGATTTATATATTTATAAATTTCCTCTAACATCTGCATCAATTCTCTTAATTTTCTTATTCTTTTATTATTGTTAATTTTTATTATGTCCGGTGGGTTTGATCTTGTCGACATGATGGTCTAAGGTTTGGCTTGACAAACTGTTTGAGTTTTAAATCATTTGGTTGGCAAAGGGCAATCATTTGGAGAATATCTGTATCAAGTTTTCCTATGCTTCCTTATTACTAGTTGAAGTTATTGGCTTGGTGATAATGCAGGTCTATCCTTGTCCAAAAGGCTCTGTAAGACATAGGGAAATGGTTAGGAAAATCGGTGGCAAAGAGCAGTAAGTATTAGTTTTGAGAAAATTTTCTTGTAATGCCATTGCAGATTACGTATGAATAACTTGTAAGATGATGTATCATCTTACGAAGTGAGTTGACCTTGATATGCATGTCCGTGCTTGTAATCCATTTCAGTAATCATTGAGGTTCAAGGTCGAATTCATAACTCATCCAAGTCATGAAGAACCTCAATGATGGTCCATAATGGATGGCAGATAACCCACTTGTGTTGTGGTCCATCTTCCTTAAGCTAATGCTTTCATTTCTCTTAATTTATTTGGAATGGAAAACTTATTTAAATTATGCCTAAAGATCATTACATTTGGATATTGCTTACCCACCCTAACTTTGATCTTTTCATAAATACTTATAAACTTACAAAAACCTTTCATGCAGGTTTCCTTTCCTTGTTGACCCAAATACTGATAAATCAATGTATGAAAGCGGTAAGTAGTCAAGTTTCAATGTACATGGATTGGTATCCACTTGTGCTTTTTGACTATTCTCATGGTCCCATGTTTAAGTTGGGTAATTGCTTTACCAACTATATTGACGAAGCACACTGAGAATTTGTTTTGAGAATATCCAATGGATTTAAGTAAGCTGTCTTTTTTTTCCCCCATGTTTTAGTGGTGAGTGATCCCTCCCTAAATTCTGCTTATATGACATAAAATCTAAGGTACAAAGTGGCTAGTGTAGCTCGACAAGACTATAAACAAAATATAGTGGTAATCTTGTGTACCACTTAGGCTAGTTTAGTGTACATGCAATATGGTTGGACAGACTATTTTTTAGGTCCCAGTCACTTGGCATATTTTCTAAACAAAAAATTTGACCAGTTTGGTGATCCTAGTGTTAGAGTATGTAAGGGTAATTATGTCTTTTCCTATTTTCTGAGCATTCCTATAAACCCATTCTCTCCTTGTAATAGTTTAGGGTTTTCTAATGCATATGAATCTCTTTATTTTCTTTCTATTTGACTAACATGGTATCAAAGCGGGTATACCTCAGGGATGGGTTGTATTTGTATCTCCAGCCTTGCGTGGAGGGGGAGAGCCGAGTGTCTCCAGCCCTGGCGTTGAGGGGGAGTGTTAACATAGTCTCACATCGTTTAGGTACTCTTGGGATGTGCATATGATCCATAAAACTAATTTTATTGAGAATTCTTGGATGATGATTACATTTCCCATTGGATTTATATAGATTCAATAAATCCATGAATATGGAAAGATAATCAATCAATCCAATATAATCTAGGTAATTGATCCTAATTGAACCTAATTGGTGCAGATCTAAGATCTTCAAGATATGTGATGGGATACACCATAACATTGGTATAGTGTATCTCATGCACATTATTACATTGCATAAACCTTATCTCTATTAAAGGCAAACCACATTTTTTGAAGTATGAACTAGAAAAGTGTTGTGAAATTGCACATGTTACAGGCTTACAGCCACAAGGTAGCTTGCACCTTCTTAGAATGAAATTTTGAACAAACAAATATGAAGCTTTCTTACATTAGATATTATAACATATGAATAAAATACAGGGGAGAGATATTTATTGAATCTAAAACTTGGTTGGACAATCTTGACTCCTAGACCAAGTTTTATCAATAAAATTTCCATTTATCTGCGATCTAGGCATAGTTAACAATCGATTCAATAATTCTTCTCATTACCTCTTGTGGGAAAATAATCCCACAAACAAAGGAATTGTACAGTACGAAAGGGATTGGGCACACATACACATGGTTCAAGGTGACCATCGAATTGTACGAGAGCGACTGTTTTAGTTCCTTAATGTCTTAGTTCATGAGGCTCTCATTCTATGAAGATGATAACAAACGGTTGGTAGAGAATAAAGCAAAGTCTTGCTTAGACTCTCCGTCACCATAATTAATATCAAGGTGACAAATTTGGTTTTGGGATGAGTTTTCATACTCACGATTTGAGGAGAACAACTTTGGCAATCAGAAAGGTCAAGTCCAGGTTATTCTAATGCAGTAAAATTTGGACAAGGTGTTGAATGGTGAAATGGGGAAGCTGGTTCTCAAGGTCAAGTTATAGTTGTGATTGATCTTGATTAAAGTTTTACGTGGATGAATAGTCACCCATAGGGTTGGGACGACCTTATTTTCTTATGTTGAAAGCCTCTTTGACAACCATTATTTGTCCTATATGGGTTAGAAATTTCGGAATGGGATGATTTTTTTTGTGAGGGTGATCTCTATGGTGAGGAGGTCATTCTCACACAAGTTAGCCCATTTTGAAACTTCTAATCCCATAAAAAATGGTTTACAAGTTGAAGAATCATAGACCATCAATTTTTACTGTTAACTTCTAAACTAATTTTGATGGGATTAGAAGTTTCGAAATGGGCAGATTTTTTGTGAGGATGTTCATTGTCAAAATAAGGTTGTCTCCTGATCTCATAGAGATCATTCTCGCAAAAATTCAGCCCACTGTGAAATTTCTAACCCTGTCAATGTGGTTTACAAGTTAACAATAAACGTTAGCAGTTCATGGTTCTTTTCAAAATTTCATGATGGGCTGAAATTTTGTGAGGATGATCTCCTTACCATAGATATCAGCCTCACAAAAAATCATCCCATTTCGGAACTTCTAACCCATGTAAGACCTTTTGACAATTGATCCCTATATGTATATATATGGGGGACATTCAAGGGACATAAGTAAAAAACACATGTAAAAACAATCATTTTCAAAATATGGGTTACAAGTTTCAGATTGAGCTGATTTTTGGTGAGGATGATATCTATGATGAGAAGATCATCCTCACAAAAAATCAGCCCAATCTGAAACTTCTAAATCCATCAAAAGTCGTTTACAAATTATTGGTAAAAAATCAACAGTCCGCATTCTAAATCACTTTTGATTGGGTTAGAAGGTTCAGATTGGGCTGATTTTTTATGAGGATGATCTTCTCACATAGAGAACAGCCTCATAAAAACTCAGCTCAATCCGAAACTTCTCCATATTTTGAAAAATGATTCTTTTTACTTATGTCCCTTGAACGCTCCCCTATATTTATTTATTTTTTTAAACCAATACCTTTGATGAACTAATGTCAACTTAGAAGCTAAATAAAGTTGATTCATTTTGTCTTCTTCAACACATGCAGGTGAGATTGTGAAATATCTTTTCCAAACATATGGGCAAGGAAGGAGTCCATCTATTGGCCTCTTGGAAAGGTATGATAGCTGTGCGCATTTCATGCAAAATTATGTTTTATAGAAATATAATTGTTGGAAAATATTATCAATTAAATGATGTTTTACCCCCCCCCCCCCCCCCCCCCCAAAAAAAAAAAAAAAAAAAAAAAAAAAACTATTTAGATACCATGTCTTAAACATTTCCAGCCTTGGTTTTGTGTTCCCCTTAATCTATGTAATTGCCATCAATTATGATATTATTTTGTACTAGTGGGTGGCATGTGTGGTTGCAAATGTGCTAGAAAAATCAGTATCAAGGTTAGACTTGTATTTATAATTAATTTAAGAGCTTGGTTTAGAAATTTTGAATAGATAGTCTAGCTTTATATCATGTTGTGTTACATATTTAGTGCAAGGGAATTTGTGTAATTTTTAAAAAATAACTAGTGTGGATTCGCATCAAAAGTACTCACCTGCCTCTCATTAGAATAGTAATAATGTATTACAAGGGCATGTTTGTATTTTAATAAATTAATTAGTGTGGATTTACATCAACAACACTCACTCTTCTCTCATTAGAATAGTAAAACTGTATAAAGATACTGCAATTAATATAAATTCTCCAACATAGTTATTCAAAGTTTATTAAATAAAGAGAGTTTTAATGTATGCATTTATCATACATCATATAAGCGTGTCTTTGTGGGCCATACTTCTCCTCTCCTATTAACAAATCCATAGCTTGGTACACGTCTGCTTCAAGCTACTAAGCGTTTACACAAATATTGGTACGTGAATCTTATTTCCCATCAAGTGAAATTTATTGATGCTATTTTTATTATACTTAGTTGGTTTGGGCTTGTAGGCCAAATGGCCTTAGGCCTATGCCTTAGTGGTTTTGGACTCGAGCATAAGGATTAGACTTTTTTTATTTTTTTATTTTTATTGATATAGGGATCAGACTTGATGACATGTTTGGTGGAAATTGAGCTTGACAATGAATATTTGTTACATGGGATTTAATATAGGATGGGGTACGCAAATACAGAATTAAGCCTTGACCTGAAGCTGACATTATCATCATCATCATTAAAGTTTTATCCCAAAAATTTAAATCCACTAAAAGAATTTTGTTCCTCAATTCAATTTATCTTAATCCATGTCTTTCTCAATTCTATAGTCTTCATATTTGCTCACTACCTTAATCCAGTCCTTTTTTGTGTCTTAGAAGCATGAACCTGCACATTCTTTCTCACTAAGGTGAAGTTAAGCATAATTGAACCTCAAGAAGTAATACTTATTTTGCGCTCATCAATTTTTACTCACATCTCATCCCTGTTGGTGATTTTGGTAAAGCGGCATTCACGTTCTGTCCGAGCCTTTTACTCTCTTTCTCTCTTGTCAACCAACACTACATTAATCACATTCAAATTATATTATTACAAATCCTAATATGTGAATGTGTGCAATAGACCAATAGTTTGAACTTATTTCTTCTGGCATGATGTAATACTAAAATATTAACTATTGGTTTAAAAAACTAAGACATTCAAGCATGGTAACAACATATTGTATATATACCCATATTTATATTTTTGTCTTTGGAAATGAAAGTCATACACTGTTCTCGTACCAGTGTCAATATCTGGATTTGGGCATCTTAGAACATACATCTACAGAGAGAAAAAAAGAGTGTAATTTACCCTTAGTTGAAGGAAAGAAGTTTTCTGGTATAATATGTTATTTAACATGAACACAGGCTCATAATGGACATGGATACCAAGTTTCTGCAACTCATAAACCCAATATACTAGAATCTGTATAGTTCACTTAATATTCTATTTATTAATTAGTATATTTTAAAATAAAAGGTTACAATAAAAAAGAATGTGTGTTGATTATAGGATATACATGAAAATCTATACAGATTTTTTAGGAAAAAAAAAAAAATTCAAAATTGTTTTGAACAAGTCTTGGTATTGTTTTCTGAATTTCATAAGATGTAGTGAAATTTAACTTTGATGTGTTCATTCTGCTCAAATCAATGTGTACATTGTTCTGCCATCAAAGGAGAATAACCAAGAAATTAGTTCTATTTTAGGACTGAAGCGTAGTATATATCTGCTAAGAGTTGTACTCTGAATTTCATGATCTCTTAGACAAGAATAATAAGTCTTGTTGGCCTTACAACCTTTCTGTTTGTTGGGAGTTGAGGAATCTTCATCTAGCAGGATATAGTTGGATTTATCACTGATTTTAGAAACTCAATATTTATCTTGACTTTGGTCTGGTTAATATGAAAATCATCTAAATGTCATTTTGGATTATTTTTAGTTTGGATGTTCTTAGAACTAACAGTGATGTCTTTCCAATCGATACAGCACCTTGATCACAGGATGGATGCCAACTATTCTTCGTGCTGGCCGGGGAATGACATTATGGGAAAAAACAAAAGTAGACCCACCACCAAAGAAGTTGGAAGTTTTCTCATACGAAAACAATCCTGTAAGACTTTTTTTGTTTTGCATTGCCAACACACTCATATATCACTTTATATAAATCGAAGAGGAAAATAGGTAGCAAAAACTTGTTCCCTGTTTCCCATAATTTAAGGTCAGGTGGAATGCATAAAATTTGGTAGTCAGTGTATAGTGGTTTAGTCTATCTTTTCTTCCTATTTTACCCCCTTGTAGGGCATATATTACTTTCATGTTAGGCAATATTCAGTGGAGACCATCTTCACCAAATTTTAATCCATTATGACGTATTTAACCTCATTAGAGTTGATTTGGTTTGAAAATTCTGAAATGCTCTTTTAAACTGTTCTCAAGTGAGCTTCTCTTATGGTTAGTGATATCTTATATATATAATTTTTTTATTTTTTTGACAATGATTATCATATTAAGAATGACATATGTATGGTTGGATTGTCCAATGTTATCCGAATTTATTTTTCTTATCTTTCAGTTTGCACGGATTGTTCGTGAGGCGCTCTGTGAATTGGAACTTCCTTACATCCTCCATAATGTGGGAAAAGGGTCATCGAGATCGAAGTTACTTCTGCAGACATCTGGTTCCAATGAGGTAATCGCTTAACAACTTCTACTCAGAAATCTCCATCTACTTAATGGCCAAAACTAAGATAAATTTAATTAAAAGGACAAAAAAAATTATGTTGCATCTTACGTGTAAAAGTACTCAATATCATTATGAATTCTACATACTCAAGATTCATATGACTTATCGACAGTTATACATGCATGATACAAAGCTTGCGACTCAAATATGCATCTGAGACCTTACAAGAATACCCTCCAAGCCTAGTGATATATAGTTAAATCCAATGCTTTGATCTCCTAGGCTAAGACCATATCTGTTTTTGGAGTATTAAACCATGAACCATGGATGATGGAATATGTTCCTTCTTTTTTCAGGTTCCATATCTTATTGATCCTAACACAGGTAGTCAAATGGGTGATTACAAAAAGATCTTATCATATCTGTTCCAGACATATGCTGCCCTAGAATAATGGCATTTTTTGCTGATACGTCACGATACCATCCGTAGAAGTACTTTTTAATCGTCCAACAATGGGATTGTGGTTTTGAGTTGCCATATTCACATATACAATGTAATGGGATGTGACCTGAGATTGTTTACATCATTTTTAAACAGTTGCAATGATTGTTATTAAAATTAAGATCGTTCTTCTCGGATGTATTTTTTTTTTATTCTGCTCTCTTTGACGTTGTTTTCTCTCTTACACAGATATTGTGTGACCTCCATTGCAGTTAAAGAATTTTCGGTTGAGGACATGAGTGATATACCAAAGAGATTTCATAGGTAAAAATAATTAAAGAACGTGATGAACTCATCCAAGTAGGATGATCTAGGAACAGCCAGGCCAAACCAATGGTCCAACCTATTCTGAGCCGATTTCGTAATAAAGAAAGTACATTTGAGAACTTTTTGGTTCAGTTTTTAGGGTACTTGTTCGCAGATCCTCCTTGACTCGATGAGGAACTCAAAGTAAATTTAACATCGATTCATCCTGAAAGGATGGATTTAAATCATTGAGTTGAGTTCATCAAGTAAGTTGGTATATAGGGAGACTTCTGTGGGGTTTGGGGTGCAATTGTTCTCTTCCCTTGTTTTTATATCATAATTTACAATTTAATATATTGAAATAATATTTTTGAAATTTAAAATCCCCCTCTCCCCTCCCCTCCCCCTTTGACACGCCCTTATACATCTCTTGATGTGACGTGACATGTACGAGAATCATAAATTCTTTTTTTGGGACACACAACCCCATATATTTATGGGGATCTATAGTTGTGTCTTCCAAGCAAAAAAAATCTATGATTCTAACCCATGCCACATAAGAGGGCGTCAGAAAATCATGAATCAATTTGGGAAGTTTTAAATTTACATCAAATCCTTTTCATTATAATATTGAAAATTAAAAGGGTATTTTTATAATTTCTAGTTTCAATAAATTATTTTTATAATATTTTATGAATAATGATTTTCTAACTAGAAAGTCTTTACCCTGTTAGTAAGTGGCAGATGTGGCACAGACATGGAATCATAAATCTTTTTCCTTTGGGATACACAATTGCATATCTTTTATGAGAATATCTAGTTGTGTATCCCGAGAAAAAATCTATGATTCTGTGTCTCTGCCATGTCAGCAGCCGAGTGAAGAGTTTCTAATTAAAAAATCAGCACTATATTATATTCCTAGCAAAGACACTGTAAAAGTAAAACCATCCATTTTCATTACTAGAGCGTTTTATGTCCTCACCTTCACCACCATCCTTGGAATCAAGAATTAATATTCACACTTCAAAATCCTGGTAATCGAAGGTGGTGTTTAGAATCTTTGGACTTCGACTCTGCCAACCTTGAGTATGCATGTATTACAACAATGGCAAACACATTGAAACCACTTCCACCAATGATGAATAATGCATCATGTATGAATGGGTCCGACAAACAAATCAAATTATGATCAATGATGGAAAGAGCTCATGGTTAGCCTCGGCATTGAATGGAACCAATGTCCGATGTCCCGACAACCAAAGGAAACAATAACCCCATTGTGATTTTTGCAGCTGTGCATTGACAATAGATGTGTTATAGTCCGCAAATTTTACTTTATGAATGAGTTTAGGTGAAGTCTTTTTTTTTCCTTACTTTTTTAATTACTTAAGAAGTCTAGTATTCTAGTTTCGTAATCGATGAGGATCTAGAACGGTGGCTGCATGGAGTGTTTTGGCTCTAAATTAAAATACTTTGGACTTCTAAACAAGTCATTTTCTACATAGCATGCAGTCCAATGTGTTTAATCTCTTACAAAAAAGTGCCATGTAGACACCTTTTGTTGCTATAGGAGCGGAACATTGTTCTTGATCGTGTGACTCGGTAATTGAAAAAAAAAAATAAACGAGTTGCTATTGGCACCTAAAACTTTTACTTATTACACTTTAATTAAAAATAATAAAGAGTCATGATAATTTGACTCCCACTCTGACACACGCCCTCGTTACAAAATCGTAGATCATTTGCCTCGAGATACACAAGAAAAAATTTTATGATTTTTTTTATCTCGAGGTAAATGATCTACGGTTCTGTGATGAGGGCGAGTGTCAGACGAGGTGTCAGAAAATCATTATTGTAATGAAAATAGAGAAATTTGTGTAAATGTGCACAATTTATAACAAAATTTTAGTTCTGGTACAATATTCATTTTAATTCTCAAAACAAGTTTTCCAGTGAGATCGTAATTTTTATAATCATCGATCTTGATGATAAATTACTAGCGAGATAGCAAGTAATGTTAAAGTCAAATGCCTTTGATATTTTTAATGGCGAGATCGTTGGTAATTTATTAGCAAGATCGCTGATTATAAAAGTAATGAACTCGTTGGAAAACATGTTTTAAGAATTAAAATAAACAGTATACCAGAGCGAGCAGTGAATTTTAACATATTGAACGCACAAAATGCTAATTTATACGAAAATAAGTAAATGATTGAGAATAAGGAAAAATGAGGATGTCAAGAGAAACTCTCTCGGTGGTTTTTCTTTCTATTTTTTGGGTATTGGATATTATAAAATCCTATTGAAATTTTTTGAACGAGTTTTATGTCTTGCAATGTTGTTGAGATAATTTGAGCCAAACATTTGTAATGTTTGTAGCATGAGTTTAAATCTCGTCTGAGACTAAGAGGACTCATTCGATATATCTCGGTATCGTCCACAAACCAGACAGATGGACAAGTCAAACGTATCGGAAGAGATTTAAAACAAAGATACATTCTTTCTTATTGTTGAACGAGACGACTCAAATGTGTCAAAAAAACTCGTCCAAGACGACTCGGTCTCGTTTATGGACGAGACGAGAAGCCAAAACGAGTTTTAAAACCATGGTTTGTAGAGGGTGGGGTGTAATAAGTAAAAGTTAGGTTGTTAATAGCATCTCTCAAACCCTCTCTCTCTTGGTTTAACGGTCTGTTTGGATTGAAAGAAGAGAAAGGAAGGGAAGCAAATTTTTTCTTCCTTTCTCCTGTTTGGATTGTGAAGTGGGGAGAGAAGAGAAGAAAAATGGAGGGAAGAGAAGGGAAAAAAACATCAAATTTCAGAAACCCTAGAGTTGTTTACGAAGGAGACGAAGAAACCATAGAGAGAAGGAACGAAAGCGGCGACCTCGAGTAGGAGACGACTTCGACTAGGAGACAACCTCGACTAGGAGACGACCTGAGGTACTCTTTCTCTGTCTCTCTCTCTCGCTCTCTGTTATTCTTCTGATTTTTTCAAAAAACCAATAGTATTATTAGTAAATAGTATGATTTTTTTCTCTCTCCCCATTTTGATGGTCTGGGTTTACTGCATTTGCTCTTGAAAGTCTTGAAATTTAGTCATTTTATTTAGATTTGTGTGTTTCTGTACCAATTGAGGTGATCTAGGTGTTCCCCAAAATTGTGTTTGGTAATCTAGGTTGTGCTTAAAAACGTGTTTGTTGATTTGAGTTTGAATTTCTTTTCTGTAGATTTTAGAGGTTTATGAGTGTTTGGTGGTTGGGAATTTGTAGTTGAGAGTTTAGAGATTTGGGTTTTGCTTAATAAACTAGACAGTGAAGGCTCTCTACAACTGATGAGATCTAAATAAAAGATCACTAATTTGGGAGGAATTTTAGAGCTAATAAAATAGAAGTTTCTAATGCTGCAATGTCAGTTGCAGCAATTCATTTTTAAGATCTGTTGATCCTTGTTAGTTTTTTATCTTTCAAGACTTACTATAGATCTTAAGAAAAAATATTTTATAGAATCCTTAGAAGTGATCTTTCTATGAAAATTTAATTTGTATCATTTTGAATTAAATTGATTCTTGTGAAAAACCTCAATTTTCCTAGAGTCAAACTGGGTTGTTTATCAGTTTGTGTTAGTTCTTCTTTTACACAAATAAGGTGTCGAGTGTTGCATTATCATAATTGCGCCTTCCCCATCAGATTGGTCTTTTGGGGTAAATGATTGTAAACATAAGGTTGGATTGTTATCTTTTCAACTTTAAAATTTCATTTGATTGTTCCATTGTCATTGTTTTAATATGGGTCCATATATATAGTCTGTACCTTACACATGGTGTGCATTCCTATCCTTCAGGTCCATCCAAATGATAGGCTCTTAGTCACTGGTCCACCAATTTATGTCAAATGTTTTTATTTTCTGATTGGGGTTATTTGGCCTCAAGTAGTAAAATCTAGTAATTTGGATTTCTCATGCACCATGTATTAAATTATTTAAGACACTCTTCAAACATTAGCAAGGTTTGGCTCAAATTATAATCTCAACATTACAAAACAATATAACACTCGTTCAAATAATTTCAGTAGATGTTTGCATTTTTTATTAGTCTCATATAAAATCCTAAACCCAAAAGATAGAAATCTAGTATAAAAAAAAGAGAGACCTTTTATTGGCATCCCAACCTTCTCAACCATTCACTTATTTTCTTTGTTTTTAATTGGGGTGTAATAAGTAAAAGTTGGGGTGCCAATAGCAGCTCTCTTGTAATATTATGACATTGGGGTAGTCACCATCCTAGTTGTTGGTGTTTTGAAAGACTGGATATTGATTGTCCTTTCAATAGTTATATTTCTTGAATGAACAATTATTGGATTGAATATTATTGATTATGCAATCAGTACTTGTCTTTATGCTGAATTTCTTTGTAAAACCCCAACTTTGTACCATTCTTAATGGTTCACATGTACATTTAAACTTTTTTTTACAGTTCTTTGTGGTGTTGTCGTGTACAACTACTTGAAGTTCAAGGAATCCCCTACATCTCAACTTCCTATTGAAAGTATTCTCAAAGGAGCAGTAAAGGTCAATTTTCTTTTTTATTTATATATTTCATCGAGTGTGTATTAGAAAATTCATCAAATAAATTAGTTCTTATTTCCACTCCTATTCTTGCTAATCTCATACCCTCTATTAGTAAGAGGGCTTGTTACTTTTTTATTGCTAAATATGAAACCTTTTCTTCTTTAAATAATGGTTTTACCATAATCGATCAATAGTCTAATGCTTTGCATTTTTTGGCGACCTTTGGTGTAAGGGATCTCCTTTTTGAATTTGAGTAGTCAAAATATTTGCATAGCCTTTATTCATGATGGTGTTATCAAATTTTGATTTTTTTTTCTTTGGGTTCTCTTTGATTGTATACCATCTTTTAATTTTCATTAAAAGAGGGGCATTAACATATAGATTGTCTTCGTTTACCTCACCAATATGGATTAAAAGATTTCTCGTGTTATAATGTAGACATATATGTATACGGTTAATTACTATATAGTTGTTATAATTACTATTGTAATTGTTGTAATTTTTAGATGGATGGAGATGAAGAATTGGATAATTTGTTTGATGAAGATTTTTTTGATGGTTATCAAATTTGGAGTAATTTTGTTTTGGAATGGGATCGAAGGCGTCGTATGGCTACACACATGGTTTGTCTTGTGGCTGCCTATTTGGTTAAGCAGTCTGAGTATAGAAATTATGTGGATCACTCTATAATGCCGAACAATTTAGAAAGAGAATGTGTGAGTAGGTCTAAGAAAATAGATAAGGAACAAGCTTGGAAATGGAATGAGCAAATGGATGCAGTTCTCATTGAGGCATTTGTTCACCAGAACGACAATGGCAATAGAGTTAATGAGACTTTCACAACCACGGCATATGACAAAATTGTGCTTGAATTGAATGAACAATTCGGGTATGAATTTAATAAGCAACTCGTGAAGAATCGCATGAAAATAATTAAAAAGAACTTCAATGAGTGTTATGATATTTTCAAGAGTGGCCTGAGTGGTTTTGCATGGAATCAAGAGACAAAGATGATGGATGCTGAGCCTGAAGTTTGGAAGGCTTTGATTGAGGTTAAATTTTATTAGTAATTTAAATTATGTCACTTTAATTTGCTTATTAATATGTAATAATGTTTTAAAGTTTGTTTTTTTTCTTTATTGTTGTAGGTAAAACCTGAAGCAAAGAAGTGGATGAATACACCTTTACCTCACTATGAAAAACTAACAAAATTCTTTGAAAATGATAGAGCAACAAGACAAGGTGCTAAAACTGCATTCGAAAAAGTGAAGCAGTGGAATAATGAGATGCAGACAGGTGGGGAGATGGAAGCGGGTGAGCGTGGTAAAACATTTATTGATGATATTGATCATATGGTGATAAATGATGATATCTATTTGGAGGGCTTTGAAGGTTCATATAATATGCATGAAGAAAGTGAACCAACAACTCCTTATGAATCAGTTTCTAACAAGTCTGTAACTTCCTCACAATCCAAAAAGAGAAAGACATCGTCTTCAACAGATTATTCGAGAATTGTAGATTTAATGAAAGAGATTGCATTGGCAATCAAAGAAGGAAATGAAATTCTTAGAGAAAGAAATGCAATTCTTAGAGGTAGAATTCGTGAAGCAAATAAGATTCTTCAGAATACTCGAGTACGAGTTTACTCGGAACAAGATGTTTTTGATGAGTTGGTCAGGTTAGGAATTGATTCAGAATTACTTGATCGTGCATACTCTTTTCTCATCGAAAAACCAGGAAGAATGAGGGCATTTTTTGGTAATCCGGTTGAGAGGCGTGTGCGATACTTGATGACAATGTTGAATAGTGCTGGAGATTCTTGATTTAGTTTGTTAACACTTTTTGTAATATAACTTGATTAATACTTTGGAGATGCTTTTGTGATGTGACTTGATTAATATTTTGGTGATGTTTTTTGTGATATGACTTGATTAATACTTCGGGGATACTTTTGTGATATGACTTAATTAATGTTGATTTTATTCTAAATTTCTGGTATTCAGTTGAATTAAGATCTAATTCATTCATACCATGCCTCAGATACTAAAGGTTTATCCTTTGCATGTTAGCCAAGATATAATAGAAGGGCTTGAACGGGCAAGAGATAGCCTAAATGAAGCTGTAGCTTTAAGAGAGAGATTTGTGTTGGGCACAAGTGTTAGTAGAAGGGTTGTTGTTGCAGTTGCTTCTACTGTAATGTCCCTTTTGTTTTTGAAATTCCTTCCATTTTTTTAATCAAAGATTTTATTAATCTGTCAATATTATATCATGTTATGCTTTTGTTCTGATTTAGAAACTTATCTCCTATAATTTAGTCTTGCTGATGACATGTAGGCAGAAGCAGTTGCTGCTGCTTGTGAAAGTAGTTTTAGATCTTTCATGGTGGTTGTACAACACTGTGCAAGCAATGTGGCTATAGTCCAGCAAGTATGCTGTTTTTGGACACTTTAATTAGGCCTCTAAGACCATCACATTGATAATAAGACTCTCACTTAACTGCTCCCGGTAATGTATGCATGGGCATATATTTGTAAATTGGCATGTGCTAAGCATGTTCTTATTTTTTCACTGATAATGAGATTACCTCTCTTGTTCTATGGAAACCACTTGCATAAAGGGCTATTTAACCATTGGCAGAAGTATACCTAACCATCTGTTCACATGTTTCAGAGCTGCGTGGTTGGTCATGCTTTGAATTATTTATTCTCATGTCCTCTTGAGCTATTTTTTATTGTTCTTTTTTTCCCCTATAGCTGTACATTTTCCATGTTTGTTGATCTTGAAATTGAGTCTCTAATTCCAAAGTTTGACCTCCATCCATGATTTATCCTTAATTGATAGAAGCAGCAAGAGGCAATGATACATGCAAGCATGTATCAAAAACTCATCTTTGGAGAAAATTAATTGGTACAGTAGTAGTAATTTTAGGATCCATTGTGTCTACTAATAGAAAGATTCTCGTCAAAACAGGACCTATGCATCTCTATTGTTTGTGTTTTAATTTGAAGGAGATTTCGATGGGCACGAGACCAAATTGTGTAGCTTTTTTCTATTTTAAAGTGGACAGAAAACCATGTAGTGTTCTTTCTTCATTTAAATGTATATGTTTTGCAAGTACAAATCGATAACCCACAAATCTATACCTTTAATGCTTTGATTTATACTCTGAGATTGTTGTTGTTGCTTTGATTACAACCAAAAAATGATTTAGTCATTGTGTGTGTAGAGAGAAAGACAAGTCCCTTTTGAATTATCGACAACATCAATGGGGGTGTTTGATGAGGAGTTTCAAGTAGTGCAGCGAAGAACTAAAGGAGAACATGTATGAGATTTTTATTATAGATTTAAATAACAAAACAACTTTTTGGGTTTATTTATATTAATTGGTGTGGTACCAATTAAAAAAAAATCAGGTTGATGAACAGGGTATTTTTAATGATTTTGAATAAATCATTAGTCTCTAGTCAAACATAATCAGTTTGAAAACAATAAAGGGGTTCGCAAAATTAGCCATTGAAGCAAACAATGGAAAGATTAGACATGTGGTGTTCTAATATTGGAAGATTGAATTTCAATGACCTCATGAACAATAAGAGGGGTATCTTCATAATTGATACCATGGTTTAAATGTCAAGGGAGCACCAAAAGTAGGCAGCCACTTGGTTGATACAATTATGGTTTAAAATATCGGAATGTATCGGTTGATACGTATTGGTATCATCTCAAAGCGATACGAAACATTGACCTTGAAACATTGCATGTTTCGAGAATGTATTGGGTTTGTAGTAGAATGTATCAATTTGTACCCAATCCGTTGTTTCATTAACGGAAACATTCAATCGATACAATATTGTAACATTAATGATGAAGTGACACACATGGGGACATGGGTGACACAAATGTGCACTCCTATGTTCCCCTTTGTGTCACCCTAGTACGACTCATTTTAAACCATGGCATCTTATTTATTAAACAGCTTAACACCCTCGCATAAGATATTCTTTTATAAACTAATGGAAAATAATCACACTTAGAAATATTTTAATTAATAAAGAACATTGATGGTCACATTGGAAAAATAACACTACAACTCTCTAAAATTCATGTTTAACTTGAGTTAGACTATACTTAAATAAAAAATAAAAAATATTTTTATTTTGGGCTTGATCCATGCTTTGAAAATGGATGATCACTAAATTCTAAAATTCAAATCTAAATCCAACGATGAATTTTATTTTATTTTATTTTAAGTTTATTAAAATCTTATAGATGGCATTGGATCCTGTTTTTGAAGTTGAAGTTACATTATTTTGGAAAGAAATAAAAAAATATCTACTTAATATTACATTTTTGAATCCGAACAATTTAACCCGACCGATCCGATTTTTAAAACATTTCTTAGAACAAAGAAGGTCAAATGAGTTTAATTGTTTATATTTTGTATCATTGAACAAATAGGATTTTATTTTTTAGACTATGAAAGGTATAATAGTCATTTGACAAGAATAATTTCTCTTCTCTTCTCTTATGAATCCTAACCAAACAGAAGAAACTTGACTCTTTTCTCTTCTCTTCTCTTTCAATCCAAACAGGATGAAGAGAAACTAGTCTTCTCTTCTCTTCCTTTATCTTTTCTTAATGAGTTTTTCTTCCCTTCTCTTCTCTCAATCCAAACAGAGCGTTAGTCTTTCAAATATTTTGGTTGGTCTTAGGATGTACTATGGAAGTAGGTATTTCATTAGTAACATCTACGTATGGACGTTTCAAATATCTTATTATATTATTTGCTTATTGATGAAGGTGTTGCTGATCAGCGAACGAGATGAACACTGACAAGGTGGTCATTGTTTGTTTTTATGGTGGGAGGATTACTGAAGGTGTTGCTGCAGATTACATTGGAGGTATAAGTAGGCTTCTACAAGTAGATAGGACGATAACATTTTCAAAGCTTTGTAGTAGATTTAAGATTACATTCGGTATACAAGAAGATTTAGAGTTTAGAGTCATTTGTAAATACCTTATAACTGCAATGGCTAGTAGTTTTATTAAGGTGGACATAATAGACGATGATTCACTAGCAAATGTATTTATGATTGTACCACATCTATGCAATTCGTTGGTATTTTGCATCGACAAACATCTTGTACAACATTCAGGTAAGTATTCACATTTCCTTGATTTTATAACACATTTTATACAATGCCATTTATACTTATGGAGAGCTTAATTTATACAAGATCCTCCGTGGGAAGTAGGCAACAACATCGTGACTTCAATTCGAATGTTGGTAGAGATGACTTGCTTATGAATCATAGGTAAATGGTTTTAAAGAATATTCTTGTTACCTTAACAATGCATGATATTCTTTTATTACAATAATGATTATAAGTGATATTCTAGTGTACAAGAAATACAAAGCATTGTACAAGAAGAGTTCATTGGACCTCCAACTCTTGAATCTATACACTCCCAAGCAGGAAATAGGTAATGGAACATATTTCTAAAGCTAGGCTTATGTATAATATTATTTGAATTATGGATAATGTTCTCGGTTGCAATAATACTTGTAAGTGTTATTGTAGATCAAGAGGAATTCATGAGATAACACAAGAAGCTACAATTGGTCCTGTAACTATGGAATTCGAAGATCCCCTACCGGAGATTAGGTATGATTTATCAATAATTGGTCAAGTTAATACCTAATATATGTTTATAGATTGTCAACATAGATGTTTACTTATTCTTTTATATACCAGGTTAAATCTGTCTCATTCAACTGTTGAATCTGAACAAGAAACTGATTGTGCAATTGATTCTGAGAATGAAGAAATGGTTTATCAAATTCCAGTTCCTTCGTATGATGACAATAGGTATTGTACATCTAATATGCAATTTAACGCTACAATACATTTCTTATAGTGTTAATTTATGCATTTATATATCATTAGGTTACATAGGCTTGAAACAAATTTGAATGATGAAAGCTTTCTATTGCAAGTCGAAAATGCTAAGATACGTCGTATGGCCTCACCTTTTGGAGGAAATCGTAATACAGAAATGAAATTTGGAAAAATGGTTAGCAATAAATTCGATTTCACAGAGGGTCAGACATTTGCTGATTATAATGCTTTCAAACATGCAATAAGTGAATACGCCGTTCGAAAGAAAGTTGAGATAATAGATGTAAAAACCTGTCCAGCAAGGATAGTAGTAAAATGTAAAGCTGAAGGTTGTCAATGGCGTTTTCGTGGAACGAAACAAAGAGGGTTGTCAAAGTTCAAGGTGACCTTTTATAAAAAAAAACCGCACACATGTTCCATGCACCAAAGATTGAGAGGTAGTGACCATAGACAAGCTACTACAAAATGGGTTGCCAGTAAGATGGTCACCAAGCTACGTGAGCATCGAAATATAACTCCTTCTGAGATAATAACAGATATTAGCACGTTATATGGCATAACCATATCTTATTGTAAAGCCGATGAAGCAAAAATCAGGGCGATGTCTATGATATATGGTTCTTTCACCGAATCCTATAAGTTATTACTGTCACTGTCAGCAGAATTGAAAAGAGTTGATCCAGGATGCATGACCAAGCTAGTATTGACCAATAAAGGGTGGTTTGATAGATTTTTTTGGGCATTTGGACCTTCAATACGATCGTTTCATAATCATCTACAACCATTGCTCTCCATATACGGTACTCACTCAGGCTCGGAAGTACAGGGGTGTTTAATGGTTGCTTCAGCGGTTGATGGGCAGAATGATATTGTACCTCTAGCTTTTGCAATTGTCCAGACAGAGGACGTGGGTTGTTGGAAATGGTTCTTGAGCTGTCTGAGTTGGAAATGGTACGTGCGTCCCTTCGTTGCTCAAAGTGTAAGGAATTTGGGCACAATAGGCGTCGTTGCAAAAATCCACCCTGCATCAGTGGGCCTTCACCCAATTGTACTTAAGGTTGGCCATCATCAATTAAAATGCATTGATTTATGTTTTTTATGTTGAAGTTGTACTTGATGCATGAGTTCAGATTATTTTTTGTATTTTAAAATATTTTTTTAATGCCATTGCAGTGAACTTAATAAAAGGAAGGATTGAAGGATTTTGATGGCTTTAACTTAGAGAACAGTACAAGAAGTCAGGTGAGTCATGAGTAATTATAAACTATAGTTAAGTATCCAATTGATGTTTCTAGAAGCACATCTCCATTTTAACTTTACCATTTTGTGTTCAGGTACCTCTAAAGCTCTGTTGCATCGACAATTGATGGTTCTGGAAGCACTTCTCCAAACAGCATTGGAAACAAAGTATGTTAACATAATGGTTAGTGTGTAACACTGACAAATTATGATAGTTTCTATTGACATTTGATTAGGTGCATTGGAAGCAATTTTCAGTCTCAATAGTCTTGGACTTAAAATATGAGTTGATTTTATATTTTTCAATTTTTTGGGGATTTTCTCTTATATTTAGTCTCTGCCATGTGATTGGTTGCAACGTATCTCGGTTGCAGGTCAGGTAAAATAGCAGGTTTTGGATGCAAATGGAAAAAAACGAAACATGACATCTTTTGATGCTTTCATGAAAATGATGTTGTCCCAGAAAATTTCAGTTTCGGTTTGGAATTTTCATAACCCTTTATAGGGTGGAAAGGGTCCTGCATATATTTTATTGGTGGTGAAGAAGAAAATGAGTTTAGTGGTACTCCATTTTCGAGTGCATAGAAGCTGAATGTTTATCTGAAATTACTTCGCAAATTAGCTGAATGTTTGTCGTAATTGTCACATCTTCTGCCATTTACGCATCACTTTCGTGGCTTTCTGAACAGTACTTTTATTTCTGGATTGTTATCTGTTTGGCAAAGCCAACATTAAAATTCAACAATGAAGGCTACTTTGACATTATATTCAGGGTGAATCTCAAGGCTTTTTATTTCACTTGTTAATAAGGTTTCCTTGATACAAAGTAATCAACTTTGCTATTTGTTTTCTCCCTTCTGATTGGATAGGGTTTTTTTTTTTCAATAATCTCAGGAAATGCAAAATATGCAGAAGGCTTACAGACCAGACCTGTTTGCTGTCGAGGGGTCATTCAAATTTGAAGTCAAGAGATTCAGCTCGGAAATGGCAAGGTTTGTTTGGCCTCCTTGACAAAGTTTAAAAAAAAAAGAAGAATAAAAAGTAAAGAGATATATGAGGCTGTCAAAATTACAGTTATTTGAGCCATGTTTTTTTTTTTTCAAACTAACAGATTTGAACATTTATTCATTAAAAAAAAATTGAGCTTTGGAGAGTCTCTAATCCTGGCAGTGTTGCTTGTTGTTTTGCTCTAATAAGAAGAATGGGTGCGTTTGGGGTTGGTGAGAAGTTCTATAGATTGCAATGATGATGAGAAACTGTGCTACAATTGTGATTCATGCAAGGCCAGCATCCTACTCATCGTTCTTTCGATCATCCATGTTTTTGGTTGGACTGTTTTCAGAAACAATAGCAGGATTGGCAATGATGAGCCTTATGGGGGTGAACAGGATTCTATCCATTAGCAGACAATGGAAACACAAAGACTATTATTGGTTTGATTGTAAATTACATGTCTATGTGGAAGAACAAAATTTGTTAACTTAGAATAAATTGGTCTATATATATAAGGCATGCGGTGCAGGCCATTGAGCTAGAGAGCAATGAGAACAACCACTTGGATGACAACTCAGTTGACTCGTTTTACCACTCCGATACTTTGGATGTATTGAGATATTGGAACACTTGTAATCTATCGAATCAACTAAAGAATATGGAAGTGAAGGAAATATAAGTGGTGTTGGTTGGTTTACGAAGCAGGATGTCTAAGGATCATGGTTTTAAAACTTGGTTTTGTGTCTCGTCCAGGCCCAATACTGAGTCATCTCGGATGAGTTTTCCGATACGTTTGAGACATCTTGTTCAGCTCCGATATCGAGTTAACTTGGGCGATATGTCTCACTCTCGGGCGAGTTTTAAAACCATGTTAAGATCGAGATGTGTGGCATCGGGAAAATTTTCACAAAAAAGGGTAAGGTGGCTGTCAAAGAATACACTATTAGCATTTGATCAAGTCCTCTTGGTCGTTAAACGCAAGATGATTTGCATTGAACATCTCACTTGTTATTGAAGGATACCAAGATGACTAGGACGAGTCATCTCAGTGTTTTCGACGGGATTTGAAACCATGGAAAGGAGAAAAAATTGCAAATCATGAGAATCTGATGCCACTAGTCCAGGAAAGAATAAGGTAGATGTAGACAAGAGGCCCATGGTTTTGTAATAGAAGAGGTATTTTAAACTTCTGTCTGTATAGATGATGCTTAACATTACTCCCACCTAAATCCTAGAGCCTTAGATCGACACTACGGCCTTGGGCTTATGTTTTCATATCTCAGTTTGACATCTCAACTCGTTCATCGACGAGCCCGAGTTATCTCGGACGAATCATCTCGTCTCTGACAATATAAACCATTTAACTCAATTTGCAATTACTTATTAAAATATATTTACATATGTATAATTATATTTTTATATATAAATAAGGTAGGTAGTCTATAGGGATATCTGGTTTTCAGGAAAAAAATAAAATAACAAAAAAGGTAACAACATTATAAAATCATTAGTTACAAGATCAATTTTTATTTAAATCATATTTTAATAAAAATCTAAGTTGTCTTGGTCGAGTTTTACTGACTCGGCTAAGATTTTCAAGATATAGTCCAAGTCATCTCATTTGTCTTTTGAGATGGTGTGAAGTTGACTCAGGCGAGTAATGTTGGTCTTGGGTGAGATTTGAAAACATGTTTGGACTTAACTTGAATTGAAAATTTGATAAAAAGATATTATTCATAAAAACTGATGATTAGACCGAAAATTTGATAAATTGGTTAGACCACTGTAGGCATCAAAATTTAAACGGACCCCCATAACTTTCTAAATTAATAAAAAGTCCCCTAAATCAAAATTGGGCCGACAAATTTAAATTAAGAGTCCATTAATCGGGATGGGCCTCGCGTGATTTGGGTTTGGGTTTTCGCAGATAAAACTCATAATCCAACAAATTCAAGTTATCCACATATTAAATATTTGGCCTTACACCCAAATAAATGGGTTTAGCCCAGTAATAATCCACAGAATCCTTGAAAATTGGCTTTGAATGGGTTTAACTTTTAAACAAATCAATCAAACCTCTTTAAATTGGGGTGTAATTGAAAATCTAAATTATCTTTAAGTCTATAAATACAATAATCTCTCTCATTGAGAGGGGATCTGGATTATTTTCTCTTAGAAGACAGAAGCTTTCTCTCTAAAGAAGAAAAATCCCTCAAGCCCTCTTCTAAAGACAAATACAAAGTTCTTCAGAGATTCGAACTCCGATTAAAGAGAAGATCAAGCATTAAACCCTTCTTCGGAATCCGAGAAAACCTTCTCAATCGATAAAGCACGAAATCCGGAGAGAAGAAAATCTACAGAAACCCCTATAGAAGATCAAGTACAAACAAAACTACAATCAAAGCTACCGTCTTAACTAATAAAGCGTGAAGCCCGGAGAGAAGAAAAATTACATACGTCATCATCACTATTTTGTACTTGACTATTAATCAAAGGAAACATTGTGATCTATATTTCCTTTTCATTAAAAATCAATAAAATCATTTGCGATCATATTTCTCGAATTTCGAAATAGATTTATTGAAATTTATTGTCGACAATCACAATTGGACCCTGGTGTTATTTGGTTGAACGAACTTACATTTATTAAAAAAGGAAAAAAAATTATATATATAATTTTTTAAATTATCTTCATTTATTTGATAAAAAGATATTATTCACAAAAATTGGTGATTTATTGAGTGAACTGATTTTATTAAAAATTCCAGTTCAAAACACTATTTTCAAGACTTTACCAACTTGGCTTAGTTTAAACCTTCTATTTGATCATGGTAATTGTTTATCTAGGAATGTCGTGATAAAAAAATAAAAGCTACATAGAAAGTTTGAAAAGGTAAAATTGTATGTGGGTTAAGTAATTGAGATTTAAAATCACTACAAAGATTAAATTCAATGGACTTTGATATCAAATTTACCTCTTTTTGGATAGTGAATAAGATTATGAGACCATCCATTTTGGTTGTCTAGTTGGATTGATTGATTTAGATAGTCCTCAAGGTGCTATCCAAAGTGATTTCATAGAGTAGTCAGTCCGCCATTTAAGCCAAACTATCTGGTTGGTTTGTTTGAGTTTCCGAATTTACCCTCATTAAACAATGTCGTTTTATGGCCTTTGTTGAAGATTTTGAATTTACCCTTGCAAAACTAGGTTGTTTATCAAGATAGTCAAACGACCGAGTTTCATGTTTTTTTAAATAAAAAAGTATAAACACGTGACAAGACTTCTCTTATGAATCCAGCGAAACATGGAGTCATCTCCAACTCCAACCCATCAAAACATATCTCCAACTGTTCCAAAGGCCCAGTTGGTTAAGCAATTTTGTTGCGGATAAGTAATCTACTTGAGATTGCTTAGGAAATTTACTTTTTAAACCCCTATCTTAATTGATTATTCCTCAAGAAAATCCAATTAATGAAAATTTACTTTTTAAACCCCTGTCTTAATTGATTATTCCTCAAGAAAATCCAATTAATTTTCAATTTTTCCCGTGCATTAAGCTTTCCTTAAGGTATTTGATTATGTTAGGATTTTAGAAACATATATGTTAAATGCAACAAAGATCCAAACCTTGAGTCGTGTCATGTTTACCGATCTCCAAAGATAAGAAAATCCAAACACCCATCACGTCTAATAAAAAATAAATTATTTTTTAATAATTTTCTCTATAAAATAAGGTGGTTTAAAAGATCATTATCCACAAGGCCTTTTTTTTTTTTAATTGAAAAATACAAATACTCAATTGACTTGGGTGAGATCTACTAACTGAGCCGAGAGTTTCAAAATTTCTTCCAACTCATCTTGGTTGTCAAATGAGATGTGACCCAAGGTGATTTGTATTGACCATCTCACTTGTTCTTGAAAGATAACAAGATGATTCGGACTAGTCATCCCATTCTCTAATGAGATTTAAAACCATAGAAAGGAGAGAAAAATATAAATTTTAAAGAAGTCACTTACCACAAGAATCCAATGTCATGAATCCTAGAAAGAGTCAAGTAGACGTAGATCACATACCCATGGTTTTGTAATAGCAAAGGTATTTTTAACTTCTGTCGATATTTAGAATGCTCAACCTTAGATCAAATACTATTGACTTGGGCTCATGTTTTCAAATCTCGATTTGATGTCTCATGGACAAGATCGAGATATTTCAGACGAATCATCTTCTCTAAGATGATATAAACCATTTAATTCAATTTGCAATCATTTATTAAAATATTTTTACATATATCTATATAATAAAATCCAGCTGTGGGTTTCACTCAAGTATAACTTTTTTTAGGGGGGTGATAAATGTCTTCTCTAGCTACAATTTTGTGGATTCCATACTACTCAATTTATTACTTTCCTCTACATCCCCTCCGACTTTATTGTTTTTCTCTCCTACTCCACCCACTTTTTCAATAATATCCCTATTATTTTATTATATTTTCTCTTTTACCCTATATATTTTCAATAATACCCTTTTAACTTTTTTATCTTTCATCTTTTACCCTTCAACTCTAAAAAGGATTAACTCCAAAGATTTTTAATAATACTCTTCCATTTTTATTATTTTCCTCTTTTACCCTCGTAACCCCAAAGAGGGCAAAGATACAAACTCTAGTATAATTATAAATAAGGTAGCTAGATTATAAGATCATGAGTTACAAGATTATTTGAAATTTAAATCATAAAATATAATTAATTTAATAAAAGAATATGGAAGTATTATTTACTTTGGCTAAGATTATCAAAATATCGTCCGAATCATCTCATTTGTCTTGTGAGATGGTGTGAAGTTGACTTGGGTGAGTCATCGTGGTCTTGAATGAGATTGGGAGACCATGCTTGGACTGAAATTGAATTGAAAGAGAGGCTCCTTTCTTCCCTAAGTAAAAGTGGGATAAGCTTTTTTTATAAGCTTATACACACATGCCCATTCAATCAGAGTTTATGCTCGATGCTAAGTAGTGTCAATCATGTAATCCTAATTTGATTAACTCACCTCTCTTTGGAGATTATTACTTGTTAATTTTTGTTTTTTTTTGACATTTATTAAAAAAATTTAAAATTGTGTATTTAGTTTTCTAAATTATCTTCATTTATATTGATAAAAAATTAATATTCACAAAACTGGAGATTCATTGAGCGAACTGATTTTATTACAAAATCCAATTTGAACGTAATTGGATCACTAATTAGATTCTATTTTCAAAACGATATTTCCAAACCTTTACCAACTTAGCTAAGTTGAAAGTTGAAACCTTCCAGTTTGATCGATGTAATTGCTTATCTGGACAACGAAAAGTGTAGATCAATGTCCCGAAAAAAGAAATAAGAAGCTGCATAGGGAGTTTGAAAAGGTTAAATTGTACATGGCTTAAGTAATTGAGATCCAAAATAAAACCATCTATTTTGGTTGTCTAGTTAGATTTGTTGATCTAGATGGTCCTCGAGGTGCTAGCAAAAGTGATCTCATAGTTAGAAAAAAAAAATCAAAAAGGTATTTAGAAAATAATGGTATTTAAGCCGAACTGAGTTAGATTCAAGGTGGCTGATCCCAATACAAGTTCAAAATTTAACAATTAAAAAACAGTTAGAAAATAAAGGTATTTGGGTTTTTTCTAATTTATGACAGGGGTCTCCGAACTTACACTAGACTAGGGGGACCGGAAGAGTCAAAGGATATGGCTCACTCCCCAGGGCATGTGCAACACCCGCGCATCACATGCACTGAGTAAGTGAAGGTGTGCTGTCACGGGTGGTTTCGAGAAAATACTTCTCATACTGAGTATCGAACTCACAACCTATGGGCTCTTACTGCATTGGATCCAAAATTGCTATTGAGCCACCCCCTCGGGGTTGGAGTATTTAGGTTATTTGACCTAAAAGACATTCTTTTAATATTAAATTCTAGTAAGTGGCATGTGGAAACAAACATATTACAAGAATTAGAATTTATAAATGATTTAAATTTTTTATAATTATTTTTATCATTTAAAATATTATAAAAGAATTTTTTTTGTAATTTAAAATATCAATTATATATATAATTGATAATTAGTATTTTTTGGAGATAAAATACTAAACAAGATACTTTTGTAATTTTAGAAAGCTAAAAACCAAGTGGCTATAGGAGGCCATGGCATTTAAATTCTATTCTTTTTGACGAAAATGACTTTGTTAATTATGATATTAAATGTAAAAGTGGGGGTCTTTTGGTCTTTTAAATTTTAGTGTAAACAAGCACCCATTAGGCCTTATCTCATTCTAATAGTAAAGATTTTTTGACAGTTAGGGAGGAGTTTAGAATTTTTTTTTCAAAAATATCAGTGGTGTGGGTATTTTATTTTTGTTTTGAAATAGCATTAATTAGGGGCTGATTTGTTCTAATTGGATTTGGTTCATGTTTGCAAGGTGTAATGGTAGTTTACACACCGTTGATAATGTGAAATAGTTAAATATTAATGTATTCAAAATGAGAGAAAATGATTAATGAAACTACAAAGATGAGACCTCATCATAAATGGAAAAAAATATAACATCACTTTGATAATGATTGTGTGAATTATGTCTTCAGTTTGAATCAAAAGATCCCTTAAATATGATGTAAATGGATATTGTTACGTGTCGTTGATTAGAAATTTCTATATAACATAATAACGACAAGAAGGAAATTCAACATGAGAGAGAGAGAGGGGGTGGTGATGAATGGATGAGATAGATTTTAAGACATAGAATGGAGTAAGAGCAGGGGTGGAGTTAGTATGGAGACATTGAGGGTAATTGGTCCCATTCAACTTTTTTGAATATTTTAGATACCCTTGAATTTATGCTTAAGTTTGAGATAACCCTACATTTTGAACTATGGATATGCCCCGTTTAATCTTGTTGCCCCCACTCCCTCATCTCCCTCCAATTTTTGTCCCTTTCCCCCTCTAATGAACTATAAGTTTGCCCCCACTAAAAGAAATTATTGGTTCCACCCCTGAATAAAATGATCAAGACTAGGGGTATATATGGTTTGGATTGATTCGGATTTGTGACAAAATTGAAATCAAATTATTCTAATTACCCTATAGAATCGAACCAATCAATTCTCGATTCTCATATTTATTATTTTCAATAGTAAAATTAAAATAGTTAAAACTTAAAATTAAGTAAAATAAATATTAAACAAAGCATCAACATACTTATTATTTCAACAAAAACAAAACATCACGCATAACAGATTAGAAATGAAAATCATAAAAAAAAAAAAATTATAAAAAAATATTAGATCAAAGAAATTAAAAAATGGATTTGAGACTTTGAGTATTGTTTAAATATTTTTATCTTTTATCTTTTAAGATTATATTTTATTTTTAAATAAATAAATATAAAAATTTATTCAATTCTATTATACCCCTAATCCAAAATCAAATCAATTTAATCGATTTTTTTTTTTTACAATCTATACCCAAATCAAATTATGTTCAATACAAACTAATCTAATTCAAAAAAATTCAGATTAATTCGATTCTCAAATTTATCCAATCTAGTGTGCATTCTAATGAAGACCATATCTTAGGAAATGGAGATCTTGAGTTGGAATTCCCCTAATGGGACCATTCTGGTATTTTATCCGAAAAAATTACATGGTGTGGAAGAAAGATTGAAGCCTTTTTCTCTTTCATAAAAATGGGACTTAGCATTGGATTCTATATCTATGTTTGTCTTTTGTAGATTTTCTTCCAATTACCTTCCATGTGTTTTAAACCCAAGAAGCACGTATTCTTTGGTGCGGTCCCAAGTACTCAGGAGTAAAGGACAACTCTTGACATTAGCTAAAATACAAAACGTCACGTCACTAGCTTCGTTATTAAGTCCAGGCCTACCAACTCTATCATTACTAAAAATAAAAAAAAGTAAAGTTTTATTGTCGCACCATCTTTTTCTTATGATATTCAATAAAATAATAGAATTAAAATAGAGTTTTCTTGTAATATTCGGTGACTTTGTTCACCCGTTGAAGGGTGTAAAAGCGAAAAAATAAAAGTAACGTGAAAGGCAGGTGGCACCAATTTTAGCACGTCCCCCAAAGACACGCACGACATTAGTGGACTTACATCAAACCTAATCGGACTTTTAATGTTAAAAGGTAAAAAATAATAAATAATAAAATAAATTAAAAAAATTAAAAAAGTAAAAAAGATAAAATATAATAAAATTATAAGATAAAATATAGAAAAATAAAATATGTCCTACAAAATTATAATTTTATAGGAGGATTAAAAGCATAAAAATAAAAATAAAAAAATTAGAAAGATTTTATTAAAAAATTTGAGATTAAAAAGGTAAAAAATATAAAATAAATTAAAAAGAATAAAAGAGAAAATATAATAAAATTAGATAAGTAAAAATAAAGTTGATTGGGGTAAAGAGAAAAAATAATAAAGTGAATCTCACAGAGATTTGTGTCTCACAATTGTGTGTGTGGAGTAAACATTATTGAACTAGAGTTTGTCGATACCTGTGACACAAGCATTCTCTTTGGATTAGGAGATGGAAGGCAATAATGAGTATTATTGGAAAAAAGATTATTAAATGAAAGACCATCAATTTGAAAGGATCTTAACAAAAAAAGAAAATATAATAAAATTGAAAGGGTATCCTTAAAAAGAGGTAAAAGAGAAAATGCAATAAAGTTATAAATTATTCTTGAGATTTGTAGAGAGTTTTAATCTCAAATCCATTTTACATGGGGATAAAAGGGAATGGGGTTCAACATCGTGTTTTATTATATAAATAATAAATAATGTAAAAATTGTGGGATTAATATTTTTAATTTTCATTATGACAATCAATTCTTCACAATTAAAATCAAATTGAACTTTAAAAGAAGTGGAGAAAGAAAGAGGAAAAATTAGAGAAAGAAAAATCTATCAAAATCCTTAAAACCATGGTTGACAATTCCTCTTGTACTATTTCTCAATTTAGAGAAATAAAGCAAAAAGTAAAAGATTTTCTTGTTCATTTTCAAATCCAATCCAAATCCATCCATCTGAATCCAAAAAATGAAATTATATATAGAGTACACATTCTCTTCAACATCCTCTATTTTCTCAATCATCAATCCAGTATCAATGTTAATGAATCAAATGTTAATTAGAATTAATATTTAAGTTGTTGGGGAAGTGAGTCCATGTTTGGATTGACTTCTTCAAATACTTTTAGCTTCTACGGGGAATCATAAGCACTAACAGTATTGTTGGCATTCCAACATAAAAAATAAGCAAGTCTTGCGGGGAGCTATTTTTAGTACTTATTACTGGAACACAAATTAGGTATGAGGAATTGGGGAGGTTTGATGGATGTGAGAGAAAGTGAAAAGAAGTGATTATTAAGAATTTGACTTATATAACACACACACACACACATAATAAATTCTTAAGATTATATATATCATAAAAAGAGAAAATGAAGGGTAAAAGGAGAGTAGGTTTAGTCGATGGTACCCATTTAATTATTTTCATTTAAGTAATAGGCATTTGAATCAATTCGATTCCATTTGGCAAGTACTTGTGGTTACCAAAACTTGTTTTGTCGTTTCTCTTTATATTTGTAGATAGTCGAACACTTCCCTGGTTAATATATATTTCTTGAAGGTTCATTCGATTTCCATATAATCTATATATTGGAGCTTAGTTTACTATCTATTTTGGAAGTTTATTACTTGTAAAGAAAATAAATTTTAGTTTTTAAGAAAAATATTGACTCTTATTTTTATTAGAATAAATTATAATTATATTGATGCTTTTATAAATTAAGTATTGTGGTACTAAAAGAAATAAAGTTTTGTAATAATTCGTAAAAGCTATTTTTATCAAATTTCTCATATTTGCAATGGAAAAAATTGCGTATAAAGTGTATGTGAAATTAAAAGTTCTCATATTTCTCATTATTATCTTCTTCTTTTTTTCCTTATCAGAATATGAAGAACATGATAAAATATCTTGTAATGCTCCAGAATTTTTAATGTACATCTCAAGATAATTCATAGGTCAAATAAATAGAATTTGATCCTAACAAATCCGACTATACCCTTTGATCTATACCAAAAAATTAATCAAAATAGACTATAAAATCGCTAAAATCGAAGTTTGAGACATAGACTTATTAAACAAAAGGAAATAAATATGTTAATGACCTTTGCATCTTTGGGATTCTATAAATACTAAACTTAAGTAAATATGCAGAGTTTCAATTCTCTTACATTCTTTTCCTCTTTAAAAAGAAACTCTAGAGAAAACTTTACACTCTTTCACCTTCTATCTCGATTTCCACCCACCTAAAGGTCGCGTTAGGATTCGGCATAAAAGAGAGAAGTAATCGAATCGTCTTAGACTTCAAGGGGAATCAAAGAAGTAGTCTTCGAAAAAATTTTAGAGACAACCTTCGACCTAGTTTGATCCACAACGGATTTCGAGACTCCTAAAAAATAAATCTAAGGTAGGGAATTTCTGGAACTTATTAATAATTATAGTTTTTCGTGTATTGTAGTTTTCAATCTAAAAATATAATATAGTGTTAATATAGTGTTAAATATTTTTGCAAAAATCATTATCGATTATATTGTTTGAGGTTTTAAGGATAAATCAACGTCTTAAAAATTGTTTTTCTTATTGGTTAAAAGAAAATCGAAGCTTGGAATTTCGAAAAAATCACAACCACTAATAGCCACCGACTGATTTCTGGAAAAGGTTCTATCAGTGCCAACGACAAATCCATCGATGAAACTGACAACCACTAATAGCCACCGACTGATTTCATTGTTGCTATCGACATAAGTATTTTTCGATGATAAAATTATCTCTACTTTCAACTGTTTTTTATCATTTTCTTCAAATATAGTTTTAAAAGACGATTCTTGGCATTTAAACTTGTTTAAAACTTCAATTTTAACTCGTTCAAATCTTATAAAGGATTTTGATTGAAGTCTCGACATTTTGAAAACAAAGTGATTTGAATCATTAACGAGTATGAAGGATAACATTGTAAGTGTGAGGCCCTATTAAAGAAAGTGTGGACTCTCGTTGTATGTGTGTGTTGACGAGTGAATATCTAAGGTTAACTTTATTTTTGTTATCACAAGGCGATGTTGCATGTTTATTTAAATTATATTATTGTGAGTCGATGAGTACTGTTGTTTATTCTAGTGTTAATTTATATTTTGTTTTCAAAATGAAAAAGTATATATATAGCTATTTTGAGATTTTTTAAAGAGTGAATGCTTGAAGGGATAGTTTGTGATGTTATTTTTGGAGTAACATACTCTCCCATGATAAATAGTGGTAAACTCCTATGTAGTATGTGATACATAAGGGAGTAGCGTTACAATTGAGACCTAAGAGATTCCTCTCTATCTTTATCGGTGAACTATGTGATGTAACGATAGTTTGTAGAAGTGTATAGATGTTATTAGAGAATCATATGCTCACCTGATAAGCTTAGATGAAGATAGCTAGTTAATAATCATTAATAGTCTAGAGTAATCAAACATACTGAAACTTCATGAAAAGATTTGTATTTTATGGTCATAGTCAATGGCTAACTTGAATATGATAAATGGCCACCCAATTGTGGTAAGTACAACGGCCAGGCACAGAATCAAAAATTAATGATGAGGTTCCACGTCGGTGAAGTCTAGAATATATTCAAATCCTGACTAAGAGGTATCCAGTCATGATTCTCAACACTTTTAACGACACTACCACTGCTTCTACTTAATTTATTAAAAATATTTTATTTTATGTAAGTGGAAATTATCTTGTAAACTATTTAAATAATGTTATGTTTATGTTTCCAACATGATTATATCACTTTGATTTTATTTACATTGAAAATTACATGTATTTCAAATGTATTAAAATGATTTTCCCCCATGTTTAAGAGATTGTTAGTTTGAGATAGTGATTTACTTTCTAGGCAATTCCCCCATTACTTATTCTATCATTTCAAATATAAATCCTCCCCCCAATTGAGGAGTAGTTAAAGGAACCTCCAGTGGAGTACCAACTCGTAGGTCATATTGACAACTAGAGTCCACTTCCATTTGAGAATTGAAATTATTTTTATTAGTTTTATTTCAGTTCAGGTGTTAGGAATCTTCTGATTCATTTTTATTTGAGAATAGAGTTGATGTTTTTGTTAGTTTTAATAGTATTTTTTTTTTCATCTTCCTTGATGATTAAATGCAAAAAAGTTAAAAGAAATTCAAAAAAAAAAAAAAGGTAACTTGAGAAAAAATCCTAAAACATAATCTCCATTGATTCAACCTATCACAAAAATAAAAAAAGAGATGAATTTGAAGAAGAAGAAGAAGAAGAAGAAGATTGAGAGAGATAAAGAGGTAGATGGTGAAGAATAAGAGAATAGATAGAAAAGATGGGCGTTGAGAACGTATACGGTAGGCACGGTTATCATGACCCTTGTTTAAAGGGTAAATTATACTTTGGCCCTTTATAGTTTGACATAATTCCATTTGACCCCCTAACATTTTGATAATTGCACTTAACTCCCCTTTCACTGACGAGGTTAGAATTTAGATGTTATTTTACCCTATTTATTTTATGTTACTTTTTATTAGAAAAAACAAATTTTAAAACAATAATTAAAATGCCCTACCTAGGCATTCATTGAGCTCATTTTTTTTAGTCATATTTTTGTTATAAAAAAGAATAACATTTAAAAAAAGGTAAAATGATTTTTATAAAAGGAATTTAACCGTTAAGTTGATGACAATTTGATGGAAGGGGGTTAGTGAATCCCTTAGATAACAGTAAGGGAGGTAAGTGCTATAATCAAAACGTTAGGGTGTAAAAATGGAATTATGCCAAATTACAAAGGGTCAAAGTATAATTTACCTTTGTTTAAATGATAATTAGTAGCAAGGGTCGGGTTATTTGCACCATGTACTACTTGCACTCTAAATTTTAAAATACTCTTTGCATCCACATTTCTTTTCAATTATTCTTTGCACATACCAACCCAACAAACCTCATTCAATCCTCTTCTTCTTCTCTCTTTTTCTCTCTCACCCACACACTCATATTCTTCTTTTACAAAAATTTCAACAATCATTTTTTTTATAGAAGAAAAAATATATTAGAACTTATAAAGGCGGTTAAAAATGACAGTAGAAATTTCAAATCTTGATCTAGAGGATGTCAAAAAATCTTGATAATAAAAAATATAAAAAAAATCAAATGAAGTTTTATTCAATAATTAGTTATAAAAATATTTAACAATATCAAATCTATCTGAAAGAACTTGATACATTTCAATAGTACTTGGATAAATAAATTTCTATCGAAAAAAAAGAAGTTAAGGGCCCGTGTGGATACAGGAGCCAAAAGTACTTAGAACATAAGTACTTTTTTAAGTACTGTCTGGAGTAAGTGGATAACTGTTGTGTGTTAGGATGCAGGTTCTGAAAAGTACTGTTAGAAGTACTTTTGATAGAGTTTTGTGTTTGGAAACTATTTTGAATTCTGTTTAAATGATCAAAAAGCCCTTATAAGTATCAGTTACTATTATTAACATTATAACTCAACAAATTATTCTTCAAAAGAAATAAAAGTTATTGTTTTTATCCAGAAAAACTAATATAAACACCCAACAATTATAAATAAATAGAAAATATTGTGAGCAAATATATACAACCACTAAAAATATGAAGAAGCTTTCACCACATCAATGGATAGTAAATTTGTGTGTAATTGTTCACATCAATTTTCCAATAAGAAAATTTCAACCATAGTTGGAATGCTCATGGATAAATCATTGAGTAAGCAATTGGGGGAGTTAGAAATTCAAATTCAAATGCTATACTAAAAGACTACCACCACATCAATGGATAATAATAAAATATTATTTAATTGCATTTTTGAGGGTATGCTTGTAATTTTCAAAATTTATGATGGACATACTTGTCCCAAATGCTATACCAAAAAGCTATCACCACATCAATGGATAGTAATATAGTATTACTGTAATTGCATTTTTAAGGGTATGCTTGTAATTTTCAAAATTTATGAGGGGTATACTTGTCTCAAATGTTACACCAAAAGGCTACCACCATATCAATGGATAGTAATATAATATTATTTCAATTGCTTTTTTGAGGGTAGATTTGTAATTTTTGAAATTTATGAGGAGCATACTTGTCCTAATCTCGTCATTTTGATAATATTTTGTGGCTCCGCGCAAGAGTAGTTTAGAGAAGTAGCACCATCGGTACTCCGTGAAAAAGCACTAAAATGACTCCACAGTAAAGTAGTTCTTTCTAGGAGTAATTTATCCAAACACCTTTAAAGTGCTTCTAACTCCCCGCAAAAGTCAGAAGTACTTAGAAAAGTCAATCCACACAGGCCCTAACTTTTCAAGAGTGAATGTGAATTTTTTTTATTTATTAGGATCAATTTGATCATTTCACTTATTTTTTCGTAATTGTTTTCATGCAAGGAAAAACGTGGGTGCAAGTGCAACTAGTCGCTCGCTAGTTAACTTGTAAAGGTGGTGGGAAAGGGAGAGAGGCAGAGGGCTTTGGCGTTTTGACCGGTAAAAGAGACCTGCTTCTTTTCTTCCCTTCAAAGTTCAAACTCCCCTCTCCAAACCCTAAAAGAAGAGCAAAAGTGTCCTCAAAACTCATCAGCTTTCATCGAAATTTCCCAATATGAGCAACGAATAGTAAGATTCGATCTTTATATCTCAATCTCCCATTTTTACTGGTTTTTAAGCTATTTTGTGCAATTTAATCTACAGTTTTTTTATTTTTTTTATTTTTTAAATCAGCGATTATCTGTTCAAACTTCTGTTAATTGGAGACTCCTCTGTTGGTAAATCATGCCTTCTTCTCAGATTCGCTGTAAGTTATGGTCTGATTTTGTATTCGAAAAAAAGGGGAAAATAGTACTAATAGTTTCGGTTTCACATTTCGAGTTGAATTCTTAGGGTTAATCATTTTTATTCAAAATTTTTCAGGATGATTCTTATGTTGATAGCTACATTAGCACGATAGGAGTCGATTTCGTGAGTTTCTCTTTGTTCTTTCAATTTTATTTTAAATTTAGTATTATTAGTTCATGACATTTACATTTGTAACAAAAAATTGAATTTTTCCCCAGAAAATTAGGACTGTGGAGCTGGACGGCAAGACCATCAAGCTTCAGATTGTGAGTTGTAATTAACTAATGAAGCTTCTCTTATTAGATTAAATGAAAAGACCTAGTTGCCCTCCTCTTTAAAATGAGCATTGATCCTTATAGCATAGAACAGAACCACTGTTACCAAGTCGGCAAATTATACTGGTAATATTGTTACTAATTTGGAATTTATCTATTATACAGATTATTTTTTGTATTATTGAAAAAATATTTTTAACATAAAAAAATAAAGTTTCAATATTTTTTTCCCTCATTTGTGTCATTACTGAAATTATGATCAACAGAACCGGATTGTACTTGAATTTTCTCTGTTCCATGTTTTTACTCTATGCCGAAGTGCCAACTATGACCATAACAATGGTGAATGTTGCATTTGGTGGATTTGATGTTTCATTAGAAAGGGTGCCCCAATAATCTCTTGTGTGTTATTTTTCTAGTGGAAATTGGTTTTGAGGGAAGTTGTTAAGTGCAAAGATTTATTGTTTTAAATGCAGATAGAAACCAAAACAGACATAAAGTACTAATCCGAAAAATGAAATCAGTACTGGTGCAACCAATGAGATGATGTATTTTTTCTCGAAAGAGATTGGCTGGCTCTCCTTAGAATCCCTGAATGGTTTCGGTGTTCATGTTACATTTTAAATTTTTTGCACCTATATGATATCACGAAAGACACGTATGATCGAGTGTATGTTAGTAATGATCCAGGAAGAAAAAAGAAGAAGAAAACATGGCATTTGTAGCTACTTTATGCTTGGGTTGTCTTAGATTGTTTCCCTTCAGATATGATATTTGAAAGACTTGGGGAATCAATGTAACCCTTCCAAGCCATCATAACCTTTCCTACTGGTGTCCGTTTTTTTTTTTTTTTTTTCGCTTAGAAGAGTTTTGGGCACCAATGTAGTATCACCGAGCCATCCAACCTTCAGTTTTATTTCCCCTTGCTTGGAAAAGCCTCAGGTTGTTTCTCTCATGCCTTTTTTTAGTGGAGAAAATTTGCAGACGGAAGCTGTGTTATGTCATATTCTGAGGAGAGAAGCATAATGTTGCCTTTTCTATGAGTATACTTAATGATGCTTTCATGGAATCTATGATGTTTTTGTTCCCTTTAGTGGGACACTGCAGGACAAGAACGATTTAGGACTATAACCAGCAGTTACTACCGAGGGGCACATGGAATCATTGTAAGAAATTCTTTCATCTAATTTCTTGAACAGAAACAAAAATTTCTTTCATTCAATTGTACATTTTTTTTTTGCTAAGGGCTTATTGCTCTGTGCATATTTCTGATTATATGAAACCAAAGTTTTCATTGTTGGTTTACAGATATCCAAGCATAAATGCTTCTGATATTTTATTAAACACATCGACATTGCAGCCAATTTTACTTGTCATACATACTGTATTTCTGAATAGTTCTTTTATCTGTTCGAGACCCTTGAAATTTTCTTTTCCCATACCAATGAATCTAATTTAATTCTTTAAAGATTATGGGTGCCGTTTCTTGTTTATTTTTTTTTGTTGTGGGACGTTTATCACAGATTGATTCATTTTCCTAAAAACATTTCCCTGCACATTGCTATTTTTTTTGTTGTCTTCGCTAGTATTATATTGGCGCAGCTGGTGGCTGTCTCACAAGTGTCTTATTTGAAAATATTCTTGCAATATTCTACATAATTTATCAAATGATAAAACCCGTAGAAATTTTCTTTGGAGAGTTTGTGTTATAAATTTTCTCAAAACTAGTTATATATCTCACGTAAAACTAAGCTATTCCAATATTTCCTAAGATTTTCATTGAATAGTAAAACTAGGAGACAAATCTCATTGGAATTTGAGGATTACTTTCTCTCTTGTAGTCTTATATCACAAATAAAAACTGCTTTTGTCTCTAGAGAAAAATCTTGTTTGAGGTTCATGAGCTTGATGGTTTGTCAGATATGTATTTCATGCTTACTTTTTAGGATTTACTGCTAAGATCCAAATGGAAACAAAAGGTGTTTGTCATCATTTTTATGGTTTTTCTTATAAAAAGGGATCTTAAGAATTAGTTTTTCAATTGATAAGACGAAACTATGATAGGTTCGTGTGAAGGCAATCTTATGGCATTTTCTGAAACATATTCACACTGGTGTTTTTGTACTAAGAAATTGGGAAAAATGCATTTCAGTTTTTTTGACTTCCCAATATTACAATTGATATTCTGAGATTTCAACAGATTGTCTACGATGTTACTGAGATGGAAAGCTTCAACAATGTCAAGCAGTGGTTGAATGAGATTGACAGATATGCAAATGATAGCGTATGCAAGCTTCTTGTTGGAAATAAATGTGATTTGGTTGAGAACAAGGTTGTGGACACACAAACTGCCAAGGTAATTCGCGTTCAGTTTTAATGAGTCCAAGTTCAGTTGATTACACTTTGGCTGTACTGATCTGGGAATTATTAGAGAAAAATACTAGTTTATCCATTCCTTGCTAAAATTAGACAAATTTTAAACTAGTAAAAACAATATATTTTGTTTGACAAGTCATTATGCACTGTTAGGTAATAGGTATAAAGGCAAGAACTCAAGGCTGCAAATGTTTGAAGAAAAGTAAGATGATGCATGGGTTAGTTGAAATGGGAAAAGCAAATCACATGATGCAGCTAGAAGAGTGGTGTAATGAAGAATCAAAACTTTGGCCACTATCGTAGCCAAATAATGGAAAATCTAGGAAAACCCTTGTATAGGGTGAAGTGCAAGCACTCCCAAGAGTTCACCAAGAAACAAAACAAAACCTTACAGGCAAATCTATTTCAATAATAGTAAATATCATTTATAATGCTCACACAACATTTACGCGATAAAACCTTAAACCTTTTTTAAGAGTTTAAGTAGAAAATATTGAGCATCCACCTTAACTAATGTAAATGTTTTTTCTAACAATTAAGAAAATCTATTAAATGGCATCCAATCATTACACCAAAACTTCTAACATAGTTTAGGCCCATAACACTTAACAGTCTTAATAAAGTTGTGAAGTAGCTACTATAAGTCTTAGAAAGATCTTTTTGATGCGCTTAATGGTTTCTCAATTGGATATCCTAGTAAGAGTAATGCCTTTTGAAAGGTACCTATCTCGAATCCTAGCAAGATTAAAGAAGTGGACTCTTCTCTATGCATCTATTTATTGTGGTTTAAGATGACTTGATCTTTAACATTTGAACATTTGATGTACAAGGCCTATTAGTTTGGCTCCATCACTAGCCCTTTTTTGCCCTATGTGACAATGACATGACACGTCTAGTATCTGTAGAGGTTCTCGCCCATTTATTCACACATATCCCTGTCAACATGACCTGACAGGTACAACAGTGCCACTCTTTATTTGAATAGTTATGCACTGAAAGAATGACTTTAAGAGAGAGTTGGTGGTTTCCAATTTATTTAGTTATAAGCAATTATAGTTCTTTGATATTTTAATACTTATGTTTATTTAGTAATTGGATAGAAATGTTTCCTTTCTCTTTTTTCTCCAACATTTTTTTTTCTTTCTAGAAAAAAATCGGAGGTAAGCATAGTTCAATATAATCATGATACATGTGTACGTGTATGCCAATTGGGCTTCTTGAAGGTGATGTGTTGTCAATGTCACTGCTGAAGAAATTTCACAGTGGGGGGACTGAGCAACAAAATAACGTGACATAGTTAGCCCAGGCCTGAATCCATTCCTAATCATATCTTGGTACTCAAAAAAGCAAACTTGCATGCTATTGTAATGAGGACTCTCTCTACCAATACAGTCTTTGGCTCATCATTCAAGTAATGAAATTTCACACGGGGCACGTTGACATCGGGATATCCAATCCGTCATTGGAACCCAACTAAGGCATGGGGTAGGGTATTTGCCTATGCAAGTGACCCAGTGCATGCATACATGACCCTTATACCAAGCCCTGTTAGCCAGTGGACCAACCATGCTAATCCCTCACCTAGGAACTATCCCATGTCATGTTCTATTAACATAAGGACGTTTTTTGATCAAGGTCACCCTCATAGGATCCACTACTTATAGTCCAGAATAACAAGGCCATTCACTGTTTTTGGGATATAGATTAGGTGGTAGTACGAGGACTAACCTACGTTATCATTTCGAAAATATTATATATAGTTAGAAAGCTGGCTTTCGAGAACTGATGAACTCTGGAATCATTTTATTTTTTAAGACATTAAGAGTCTACATTGATTGATTATACCAATCAAACAGCTTTTGATATTCAAAAACTTGGAAAAAAAATTCAACAGATCTGAAGGCTCATACCAAATTTTATTGTATGTCCAACCAATATTATTTACTTTATCTAATGATTTCACTTGTAAAATGAACTGCAGGCATTTGCTGATGAGCTTGGAATCCCATTTCTCGAGACTAGTGCCAAAGACTCAATAAATGTGGAGCAAGCTTTCTTAACCATGGCTGCGGAGATTAAGAAAAGGTAAAATCACAACTCATGATCTTTCACTTTAACTACAACTGTAGATTGGATTCTTGATCTTTTGGAGGAACCCCATCAGTACCAGAATTTATTGTTTTGTTCAATGGTTACTACCTTGAAGTGGTTGTTATCTGTGATGGTTATTGCTTACTGCCTTCAGTTATTTGTTCTCATCATATTTCAAAATCTTTCAAGCTAATACATTGTATGATGATAAACATTTTTAGAAAGCTCAGCGGCAAAATCTTTGATGGTTGCTGTCCAGTGCCTAAAATCCAAAGTATGGAGAAATCTAATAGAATACTTGTAGTTTTGAACACATGGCACACATCTAATGGACTTGTGTCTATCATTAAATGGGTCTCACCTGGATTTATGCCAGAAATAACCAATAGGATGGTCGTCGTTAGTTCTATGTTATATGTTTTGGTTGTCATGTGAAGAATGTGATGGATATGGTCTCAATCATCACACTGGGTTGAATTTTGGCATTAAAGATATGTTCACAGCAGATATACTGTTAGCATTACTAGTGGGATGCAGTTCTTTCCCAGAATATTTGGATTCCTTACTCCCATTTTTTTTTTCCAAGTAGGGCACCCTGTACTGCAACATTTTTTTTTTTGATAAGTATATATTCATTCATGAGCAGAAACGATACAATGAATACAAACAAGGCGGTTGAGATGACTGACTCAGGAGCTCCTTATAATCCATCAAAGCTTCCCACTTAGAAACAAAGTCTTCATAGAAGGCCCTCTTAAAGTCAGGGTATAACTTGCACCAAAAAAATAAAATCCCCAAAATGTGCAAGGTAATCTTATGAAAGTTTGAGGTCACCCCTCTAAAAATTCTCCTGTTCCTTTCCAACCAAATTCCCCCACAAATGGCAAAAGGAAGAAACCTCCACAAAATGTTCTATCTCCTCAAGAAACAGGGCAAATCCCTACTCTGAAAGAGGTAGAAAGTCGTATTAGGAAGAACCCAAGAGATCCTGAACTGCAACATTTAGGAAGTAATGTCGACCTTATTACATGATTTTTTCTCTCTCTAGGCAAGCAAGGTTAGTGGTCAGCAATAGAGGGTGAAGGCTGTTTTTTCAACCCAGGTCATGGTATCAACAATCGCAAACCTTTACCAACTTAGCTAAGTTGGCGCCTTCAACCTTATTACCTGAATCAGACTCCTTCACCATTATTCTTTTTTATTTCTTCTTTATTCCCCACCATATGTCACAAATTAATTTCCATTATCATTGTTTTTTCCATTTTCTACAGAATGGGAAACCAGCCCAGCTCTGACAGCAAAGGCACTACTGTTCAAATGAAGGGGCAACCAATTCAGGAGAAAAGCAATTGTTGTGGTTAAGCCATTCCTGTATTTTCTTCTGTTATACAATGGTAAGCTTAGTTGAATGGTAAATATGTGATAATCTTGTTGTTTTCTTTTTATGGATTTGGCATAACTTGTTGAACCCACATTCTGTCTACCTTAACCTTTCTCCCTCTAGGAATGCTAAATTTGACAATGGAACCTCTTAAGTGAATCATATATATATGGATCGTGATGGTATATTTTAGAATGTTAAATTCTTCTATGTTTAAAGTGGAAATGGTGCTTAGTTCAATAAATTTGATCACACAAGGGTGTTGACCTAACGGATGTGAACTAGTACAAACTTGGGTATGGTATTTTAGTTCCCGGTTCTTTTAACCATTTTTCTCTCAACAACAGAAGGACGAACTACCCGAGTGTTTGCTCTTTTACCCATTTCAAGGGGAAAAATGGTGAATAAAATATTTGTTGACAACCAAATTCAGGCTTGGTTTGATGATTGGGGGTGTCAACACTTTGACTAGCCTTATTAGATGCCTCTTGGCACCCCAATTTCTCCTTGGGATGAGGACCTTCAAGTTTGGATGAGAAGTCGAGATATAATATTGTTTTTCTTAGTTAATTCTTTTTATTATACTTTCTCCACTTGCCCATTGTATTGTCTTCTCGATTCCATCATCTGGGATACAAAAATTCTTTAAAAATATGGCTTGTTTTTCAATTTCCCCCTAAATTGGCTGCCTGCTGGGGGGACTAGCTTCGACTGTCAGTCATTTTGATTTTGCAAGCTGAATCTGTTGACCACCTCATTTTTCATTGTAGTTTCCAAAGCATCGTTTGACGTCGCTTTCTGTTTTGTTGATATTCTGGATTTCTTCCATTTCTGTTTTTGATCTTTTTCTTCATAATTGGTATTAGTGGTGTCAACGGGTCAGTGTCATATAAAATCTTGGTTATGGTTCTTATCGATTTAAGTTTTGGGTATGAGATCCTTTGAAACACAATGGACTTAACAAATACACGAAACCCATAGGGTACCCATTAAGATAATAATGTATTTCTTTTTTAAATGAGACAAAAAAATGAGTATCCTTTGAAATAGATAATTATTTATAGATGAAACAATTTAACATGAAATCCTCCATTTAAGTTAAGACAAATAATGAAATCTTCAAGCAGATCAAACTTGTGAATAAAATTGTAGAAATTATGTTATAGACCATTTATTTGTTGTTGAAATTATTTAAAAATGTGTAAAATGAATGTCCCTTCACATAGAGAAGAAGTAAATAAGTTTTTAAGAACTTACTCGTCTTCATATTTCAACTTAATTCAAGTACATTTACTTCAAGATAAAATTTCTTTGTTATTAATTAAATTATTAATTTTATTATAAATAAAAAACATTTACTAATCGGGTACCCAATGGGTTCTTGAAGCAGACCCAATTCTTATCAGGTCCTTAAGATAGTTATCCAAAATCGGGACCCAAAAATGATTGTGTCCATAATGACAGACTCAAAATCGACTACTCGGTTTTGGTTTTGTATGCGTTGGGTAATTGGTTACACCCGTTGACACTCTTAGTTGGTATTTCATGTCAAACCTTACGTAGAGCATTTGTTGGAGGTGATCCTACTATTCATGTAATTGTATTAGGACCTTTGATTGGGAAAGAAAGTTTTTTTTTTTGAAAAAAAAATTAATTAAAGGAAATGAGTAGTTATAAGCATCCTATGCTTTATTTTATTCTGATGTAAGATTTTGGAAGAATTTTTGCAGATGGGAGCTTAGTACTAGCCTTTCTATTGCTTTAAATTTTTTTTTTGGAAAATTACTTAATAGAATGCCCCCTCCCCCCGCCCTCATGCCCGAATATTCCACCACAGGCTGGAGCTCAGGAACCCACACCTTCATTTGGTGGTGCTTCTGAGCTTATGGCTGCGGCTCAGCCGTTCCTTAGGAACAGTGCGCTTATCATTTAGGGGGGATTGGGGAGCAGCTGCAGGCTCCTGATCTGCTGGGGGCACTTCCACTGGTGGTGGAGCCAGCAAAACGAGTGGAATCAGACGTACATAAGGTTTTACTTAAATTGAACGTCGGTACAGAGGACCTTAATTGAGATTTTCAGCTATTTGTAACAGTAAAAAAAACAATGACCAAGCACGATGGTCTCGTATGACGAATCTTAATTGAGGTTTTCAATGATGAATGCCATGGCACCAATAATTTTCAATGATAATTGAACAATTACCAAAAATATCTTATGGTAAGGCAGAGTGTTTGTTCTCCAATTTTTTTTTTCAAACGGACTCCCTTCCTTAAACCTTCAATGAGAGACTAAAAAAAAATGACTTATGCGAGATGAATTCTTCCTTATCCCATGTTGGAATTTAAAGCAAAATTCCAGATTATCAAATAAATTAATTCGAAGAAAATAACAAAATGTTCATCTTAGTGGATTTTGCAAAATAATGCACTGATACCTGGAAGTCTGTTTTAGGTAAAAATATTGTCGTAAAAATCCAGAGGTTCAAGATGATGGATATTTGGAGTTTTTTTTTTTTTTTTGTCTTTCTTTCAAGAAATTGAAAATGAGGATATTTTGGTTATTTCCTTACTACTCTTGTAGATGATGGTTGTCAAAGGGGGCAAGTACTGCCACTGCCCATCTGATTTAATATATTTTGTAAAACTATGTCAAGTTTTATCTTTGAGATGAGATTAATCTTATTTGGTCTTTCTTATTTCTTTAATTATTTTTACTATAAATTATAAAATAATTTCTACAAATAGCAAGGTTTAATAACAAAGAGGATTTCTATTGTCACACCAACTCTTTTTTATAGCATCCCATTTCTTCATATCTAACTAATGATGCTTTCTGATTTTGGTCTGCTTGTAAGAAAAATTAGTTAACCTTCTTGAAACTTTTATCATGACATGCCCATACTTAAATCTCTTTTGGAATTCAACAGCCAATCTGTTATCTCTTTCTATTGAGCAAACCAAAATCGAAGAAACATTGCTGTTTTCTAGCAAAAGTTGGTGTGGAAATATAAGTCCTGACTTCCTAGAATTTTTTTTTTTTTTTGGTTCTCATCTCTTTCTTCCTATCTATCATTTTGGATTGGACAGTAACACACACAACAAACACAGTTCACATGAAGATTTAAACTAGAAAAACTCATGAAAAACAGTACCATATGTTCAAGAGAGGCATTCATCCTAATTGGGAATTATTTGATTGTCTTTCTCTAACAAAGAAGTATAATCCTTATCTTCGTAGAACAGTTGATAGACCCAAGAGGCGATGGTTTATATGTGGTGGGCTGTCAATGGTTTGAGTCCTCAAGAACTGCAAAAATCCAATCTAAATTATCATAATTGATCAACTATTTCTTCCATTTTCTTCAAGAAGAATGAGTTTTGACCCACTTTTACAAAGATACAATTATTTCATTAAAATAAAAATTGTAAGGATATCCAAAAACAACCACAAATTCAGAGCAAACAATTTGTCCTCAACAAATCCTACTTTTTATGGAGAGGGAGAGAAAGTAGGAGAGGTGACAAAACTCTATAGCCTTCATTACAAATCTAAGCGCTAATGATCGATATCACTTGGGGAATATATCCCCAAGCATTAAAATGATTCTTACCAACCAACTGTCAAAGAACAATACTTGGGACATAAAAAAATAATCTTAACAACCATATGTGAAAAAAGTATATTAGGTTATTAGTGGCAATATATTTTTTTTCCTTTTAAAGCGATGGCCTGTCCACGATATGCCTCAATAATCAAAGCACTTTGCAATTGCAGTTGCAAGTCGATGGCAGAAACTTGTTTGCATTTGTCAACTGAAACAAAAAACGCTTTGGCTTTATATAATGGTTCAATTTTGACAAACAGAGATGAAAGATGTACATTAGGCTATTTGTGGGAATTTTTTTTTTCTTTCTTTCAAAGCGATGGCCTGTCAATGCTGCAATTACAAATTGATGGCAAAAACTTGTTTGCATTCATCAACTGAAACTAAAAAGCTTTGGCTTTAATCATGGTTTGAATTTGAATTTGCTCTCAAACCCTGTTTACACACAAGTTTTTTGGCGAGGTAGATTAATATTTCACAGCATTTTGGGATCTGTTAAACCCTTATTTCAGTTCAATTTCTGTGGAAGATTAACCTTGTAGTTTGGTTATTCTTGGGAATGATAAAACCATAGTTTTAGACCAATTTTAACTGTTAAACTCTCATTTTCTAGATTGATTTTTGAAATCTTTAGAAGATATTACATGCAAGTTTTGGAGGATTCACCAATTATTAATACTTACGTACTTTAGCCAGACAAAGACTTTGTGGGCTCGGCTAAGCGAATCATTTCCCTTGATTCAATTATGTCCAAAGTCAAGTTTTCTGTTATTGAGAGTTCAGAACACATCTGAATCAATGTATGTGTAAATGGTTTTCCAAGACAAAGGAGGTTGAAATAAGTCGGATATAGGTTTTTAAAGATTCTTAAAATTAAGGCCTTAGATTGATAATTCAGAAGACATCTGAATCTGTAGTGAGTGAGTAAATGGTTTTTGACCACGGAGATAGAAATAAGTAGATTATTAGGTTCTGAAAATTAGTTGAACAGATCTAAGTTATGAAGTTGCCGAAAGATTTGATTTGGCAGCATTGAGAGGTGGAGAGATTACGGCCTATAAAAGAAGTTTTTATAGAAATTAACTGAAAGATAGAAAAGGAACGGAGACCCATTCTGCACTGCAGTGTGGCATCAGCTAGGATTAGGGCAAGCTATGTCGCATAAGAGGGGTGCAAGTGACATGGCTACGAAGTATCAGATTTGGCAAACCTTAAAAAAATAAGATTCCTGGATTAGGCATTAAATTAATTTAAATCAAATTTGTTTCTATATACGAATGAGGATAAAAATGGATTATGTGATGGGAAATCTTACGATGTCTACGATAAACGCTAGTCAATATCTTGCAATCACTAAGGGAAAAAAAACGTATCACATACATATCCATGGCATGGTTCAAATTTTTGTGACATTTCGAAATGTTTTGGCAGAATATTCCATCAAAACATTATGGTTTCGGCCTAAAGTAGCGCAAAAATTGACCCCCAAACATTCAATGTTTTGTATTGTCTTGGAATGCTTTGATAAAAGATTATTTCGTTTTTTCTTGAAACGAAAACTTTGCATCAAAATGAGATTTTAAACCTTGATCCATGGGGTGTAGGAATCTAACACACCCTTTAGGATGGGCTACCCAATATAGCCAACAACCCATCCAAAGTAGCAGTTGTAGCAGGACAGCATTATTCAAAGATTAGGATTGACAATCTTTTTGGATCAGATCTCATAGATTGAAACCCAAATATGTCCCTTGTATGTTAAATGGAAATCTTATGATCCTACAGAATAACCACCAAATGGTTTCAGATATGGTCCTGCAACAGTCACACCTTTTCTTATCAAAAGCTAGTAATCGAGGGATTGTATTGCTACACCAACTTTTACTTATAACACCCCAATCATTAAATTTAATAAAAATCTCTGATGCGAGGTTATCCAGTCTTCTGTTTTACTTACAGTACCACTCTTTTCACATTTTCTTCTTCTCCTAAGAGGCCAAGGAGGAAGAAAAACCAGCAGCCACCACCGTTCATCTAACAACATCCTAAGTGCACCACCATTCTTTCCCCCTAATATCTAATTTTGTTTTAATTTTCTTTACTTCTTTTGCATAAATTTCTCTTTTTCGGTTTTTTCTTTATAGGATTATAATCATCCCCAAGTTTGTAAATAACATTGTAATTTTTTTTTCCTCACACATTGGTCGAGAGGTCTGGATTCTACAAACTTCAAAGGTTACGTCACAGGCGGAGACATGGTTAGAAGAAGATGACCAAGCAGTACCTGATCGGCAAAGACAGACCCGACCAAACAACCCACTAATCTACAAAACTTCAACCATGAAAAAAACGAAACAGAACTAAAATCAAAAAACAAAAACCTAGATGGGAAAATCATATAAATGATTCACTAATCTACAAAGATATCTCAATCACACCAGATATTTCAATCAAATGAGCCTAAATCCTGGTGAATTGGCTGTTGGCTGAGGCCCGTATTGAGCACATTGTCCTAAAGGAGAATTACGTGCCACCTCTACATGTAAAATGTAGATAACATCTCTCAAAAATTTTCCTCTGGTTTTTTGTTTTTGTTTTTAAAAGAAGACTAGAAAATATGAGTTTGTAAAGGCCAAAAAATTGATTGGATTTGGGTCACTAGATGGAAGAAAAGTAACCAACCTCCCATGATTTTCAGTCATGCTGTTGAAGGTTCTCCAATGTCTCCAAATGACTTATTTAATTTCTTGAATAAATTATTTAATTGAAGGTAGGTCATTCACCTACCTAGTGGTGTGACAACATTGACGCAACGTATTTATCTGCCAACCCTATCTTCCATGCTCAAACAAAGCATGTTGAAATTGATTTTCACTTTGTCAAAGATGAAGTGATTAAAGGTGATCTTCAGGTTTGGTTCATTTCCATAGAGGATCAACTCACTGACATGTTAACTAAGGGTCTCTCTACTACCTGATTCCATCATCTTCGTAACAAACTCACCATCACACTCGTGACATCAAGTTTGAGGGGGCATGTTAAGGAAAGTTGAATGGTTAAGGAAAGTGGACTGAATCATATCTCTTGCATTACCAATGATTCAGTCCATAGATATATTGCTTGATTTCAACACCAAATTTGTGTAAATCATATTCTAAATATAGTAAATCCAGCTGGTTGTACCAATCAAAAAGATATATTCTCTAATCTCTTATGTAAATAAATACAAAACCTTCTCTCTGAAAGAGACATAGAAGAAGAACACAACTCTCTCCTTCTGTGTTATTTACTTTCATATGGTATGCCTTGCCTTGAGAGACGCACGTTGAGGGGCACACCTCACACGCCTTTTTAAACGCGGATAAAATTCGTTCAACTCACAACTGACGCACAATAAATTTTTAGTAAATTAGAGAATAATTTCAGAGAATAGTATCAACAAGATCAATTAGTACAATAGAATTCATTCAACTCGCAATCAACACAGTATGCAATAAGAGAGTAAGATCATAATTGCATAGAACAATGTCAACAATGCTAAAGAATTCAACAACACTAGTTTCCGCCAATGAAGCGAAATAAAGCCTTATTTACATGGACCAGTTAACATGATAAACAAATAAGGATCAGCAGGAAAACACAATCGAACTTCTAAAAGGAAGTTTCTTATTAGTAACTTGAGTTGGGATGTTTACAATTTACCATATTGACATATCCTCATCACCAGGAATCATTGATGCTTATATGCAACCTAGCCATTGTGATTCAAACCCTCAATACTGGTCAAAATTCATAATAAATGAAGACCAAGATCGGTCTTAAAAGTGAATCTGAACACTTCATAGTCACTGTGTGATGAAATTGACATCATGGTTCCATATAATGTCAACCCATTTGCAGATTAAGGTTTCTGTATTTATTCCTCTGATATGTGCAAACAAACCCTCTCAAGCTGTTTAGGCCAATCTTCTCCAAGTACTTCAGGATTTAACTCCATTGCGACCCGAAAATCCAATAACGATGCAGAAATGGACTGGGTTGATCTTTGCACGTGTCTCTCGGCCTGCACCCCATTTAAACCAGAAGTAAGTTTATCATTCACTTGTTTTAAGTGTTCGTGTCCACACCTTGACCTAGATAGTTCAATGCATGGTTTGATCAACCTCTTCAAAAATGCATCCAACCCATTATTCAACAGATTAACACAATCAATTGTGATGCCAAGTCTCTCCATTTCCAACTTTTTCTCCAATATCTTTCTTAAGGACCTTGTATCGGGTAGTTCATAGCTGTTATGATATGTATCCGGATGAAAAGCAGTTAAAGAGCTGCCACGAAGAGCTTTACGTGATCCACCCGTGTTGATGGGGATACCCAATGGAGCTCTCACAGGACTTCTACTTTGAACACTTGGGCTTCCCATTATTTGTTCAACCTCTTCACCGTCTTCAACTGAGGCAACTTCAGCGAGGGGTCTGCTACCGAGAGAAACCAATTCAGTGGCACTTTGCTGCTGTTGTGTCGTACGGACCGCTTCATCACACACAATACTAAGGATCTTCCCATCAGGACCAAGAGGGCTCGGACGGTCCCCAAACTTGCGTTCTCGTTGATTTGAAGATCTGCCCTTACGAGGGGTCAGAGGAAACGCGTCTCCACATAGTGACTGAAGACTACTTCTCTGACACTCATTTGATGAATCTTCAACTTTGCTTCCTCGTGAAGGAGGCGTCTTAGCAAGGCAGGCATTCTTGATAATCGATCCTAGAAGCCGGTTATGAAGCGAAACATTATCTCTCCCGATTGTACCGATGCAGACCTTATTGAGTTCGGATTTCCCAAGCTTGAAGCTGAGGAACCCGTTGAGGTGATAGAAGTATTTCTCTGCTTTCTGATGCCCAACCTTCCTGATAATCTCAGCTTTGAGCTCCAAAGTGTTTAATCTCAAGGAATGCCGACTGGACGGCATTTTGATTCTTGAATCCCTTAAAATCGTCAAAATGGGCTCCTTCTAAATCCCACCAAAACCCAGACAACTAAGAAACCCTAGTTTTCAGAATCTGTTTCTGTGATGGATTTCTGTGGCGATTAGGGTGGGTTTTCGAAATCTGAAACAAGGATCAAAACCCAGAAAGAAATTGAGCTCAAGAGGTGAAAAAAAAAAAAAATCAATTAAGAATCCAAATTTTGAAGCAGAACAATTGGTAAAAAACGAAACTTTAAAATTGGTAAGAAGAGGAAAAAAATCAAATTACAGAGATTGTAAAGTTGTAATTTGGATTCTACAAGAAACCCTTGTTAGATTTTACAAAGAAGCAAAAATCCCAATAAAGAAATAGCACGATCATAGAAGAAAGACGAAGAATTGGAAAGAAGAAAGAAACAACAGACCTAGCTTGACCGCTTACTCTTCAGCTTCATGCATCACAATTCACAGTGCGTCGATCGCTGGGGGTTGTCTTTGCTGTTGTTAATAGGGGGACTTCGTAGTCAAGTCAACGCACGTGCGATTTCTTGTGAGTTCTCGAGGTTTTTTCTTGTCTCCTTGAGATGATAAAGTACTTGTGGGGCTTCAATGATGTTTAGAAACCATCTGACTAAAACATAAAAATAAAAGACTACAATACCTTTAGAATGTCTACCAAACTCAAACTATTCTAAAAATTTCCTTAAAAGAGATTTTCTGAATTTTGGACTATAAAATATATTATAATATCTACTTAAACCGACATAATAAAAAAAAAATAAAAATTCCAAGTTCTAGCTATACCTCACCTAAAAATTAGAGTTTTGCATCCATATGTAGTTAATAATATTTCAAAAATTAAACAAAATAAAACTATGATCTAGCAAAATCATTTAGAGCACACTTAAGAAATGGCCAAGTAAAAAAGTCCTAAAAGGAAAGTTACATTACAATTAAAAAAAAGTTTTGTTTTAAAGATGATTTTCGAACTAATATCGAACAACTACTTCTCATTTTCTTCCATGGAGAATAAAAATTATTTGAACACAAAAAACCAGAACCCTAGCAATAAGTCGAATAAACAATGGTCATATTTAATTTTTAAAGTGAGATCCACATATTCAATCAAGCTATTTGACTTTGAGTTAAGGGTTTCTTTGATACAAAGCTAGAAGAAACATAGTTGACCGGAATACCCCAATTTCCCATTTTTCATCAATCTCACACTTGAAATCGTTGAAGAAAACAATCATGCAGAATGATTTTCAATCTCAAACCCTAGAAAGAGATATGGGAGGGAGATCTCATGGGAACTCTAGAAAACCTTGTCCAATATTGCACCAAACCTCGGTAAGAGAAATTTAAAACTCAAAACCCTTGCTACATTCAAATCCAGAAATTACAGTTGGAGAAATTTAAAACATCCCAGCGTGAATTATCCTCAAATTTATCTACCCCTCATTTTGGAATTAAAACGAGAAGACTTAAATTTAATGATGATGATCAAAAGGTGAGATGCTCAATGAGAAATGATTTCATTAAAGAAAATCCATGATTCGTATTGTAAATCTTAAGATCTTTTATGGGTCTGGATTTAGGTGTGTTTTTTCCCACTTGAATAATACCACTTCATGATATCGGTTGATTGAGAATGATCAAGATCTCATGGGAAGGAGATCTCTTCTGGTTTATGGAATCAAACGCATCAAAGAGAGATCTTTGTAAGAGAATACGCTAATGTATCTCATCACAAAAGGAAGGTAGTGATGGAAAATAATATTTTTAGTAATATAAATTAGGATATTCCACATTAGGAATATTAATAAAGTAGAATATTTATATATTATGCTAGTTTCCCTATCTTAGTTGATGTAAGCTCTATAAATACCCTATTAGGGTTCATGTAATATTTATCCAAGAATTCTCAATAAAATAAGATTTCTTCAATCTTGGCCTACCCCTCTCGGAGGGTTTACCACAAACATTTACTCTAGATTGAATTATGTTTTTTTTTTTCCCACATAGTCTTTGAGATCAACATGGCTCTAACGGAAGATATGATAAAAAAAATTGGGATCGTTGGGGTAAATTCATTTATTGAAGGAGGGTATTTTTGGAAGAGAACCGTAATTTTAATGGAAAGTTCTTACTCCGCACAAGAGCAACTTGAGAAGTTTGAATTAGTATACGTTTAGATAGAGCCCTTTGAGTATTTCTAGATCCTTCGGGGAGCTAGAAGTCGTGAGTTGTTGTTTGGATAATTTTTTTCTCTGCCCAAACTACTCCTCATAAGAACCACTTTTTCTCTTTGTGGAGAAGCCTACAAAATGTGCTCTTGTGAATATCTCTTGCGCGAAGGTGACTTTTCAAGTTAAAATAGTGGGTTGGACTCCAAAAGTCCTTGTCAAGTTTCAATATTCTATGAGAATGTCCCTCAAATCATGTGAAGCCCTAAACTCATTTCTCTTATTCTCTATCAACAAAGCACCTCCAGAGCCCTAAACCTTGTGTTCAGATAGTGCAAAGCTGCCATTGATCTAGAGAGGAGTTCTCACTGTGACCTACAATTGATCTAGATCATTGTTGTTTGTAGATTTTCGATCTCCAGGTTGAATCTTCTATCTTTCATCTTCTCCAACCTTCAATACTTTATTGTAAGATCTATTTTTCATCCATTAAGTGTTTTTTCTTATATTTTCTATATGTTTCTAACATCTCTTTGATTTTTTAATAGCTTTTCTTACCATACCTTGAATCCTTGATTTTAATTAACTTGAGCTGTTTAAACTATTCCTTATTTTCAAGATTTATTGATGGGATATCTTAAAAATTTGTAGTTTCAATAATTGATTCATTATTTTTAATTTTTGTGGAAATTAAATTTTATTTAAGATGATTGATTGTAACTCTTGAACATGAATTCTTAACAAGATTGTCTCATAGTTTTTTGTGTCAAGAGCCATCATTAAAGGGTTTTTTTTTTCTTCAAATCCTTTCTCATGATTTCAATCCTTATCTTCTTTGGCCATCCCTTTACTTTGCGATCCATTCAATCTTTGTTGCTTTTGTTGATTGTCTGTGTTATCTTTGAACACTCTTCTCAGATGTCATGAGCATTCATATTGCTAATTAATTAATTAGCTAATTTTCGATAAGGTTCCCTGAAATGGTTGATGTTAGAATACAAGTCTAACATTAATATCCTTCCTCTAATAGAGTACCATCAACTTGAAATAATAGAAGTTTACGAAAAAGAGAGGCAATTTTAGTGTGTTTACAAGCATCTACTCTACTAATTATCATTGGAAAAAATGTTATTCCAATGTGATCTTGTTTATTCATCTTTTAGTTGTTAAACCCATCTATAATTTAAATCAAAACCGTTATATTAATATTCGATAGGATCTATCAAAGGCCATGTCTAAACCATGGAAATGCAAACATTGTTTTAGTGATCTTCAATGTTTCTTACATCCAATTTTGTCTCAGTAATATTTTAGAGATTAGAGACCACTAGTGTTGTTATTTGTCTTCTTTATGGGAAATTAGTTTTCGCAACACATGGATAACTCGTCTAAGTTTTGTGCATTATTTTTTATTTGTAACATAAAATGTTTGAAACCCAATCTAAGGGAAATGAGATGACTTCTCAACCATAGCAAATAAAACTTTTCTAGACATGAGAAATCCACAAGACATTAATAGATATATGTCTTGAATTAGTCCAACAGGGTCGTAGAAATGTCCCTAGTTTGGATAAGCTAAGTTGTAAAGACCTTTGGTCAGAGCTTAAGAATAGTGAAAATGTACACAGTGAACATACAACTTAAGAACCATTAGGATAAAACTAAGGGTGACTAAAATAGTTGAAATGATTTGATAAGTATGAGTGGGATTATGTGGAAGATGTGGTCCAAAGACAAGAATCAGAAGGGACTGAGACTGAGCAGCATGTTAGGAAGGGGGTCTTGGAAGAATGAGTTTTTGAAGAGTAAAAGGAGGAATTATTGAAAGCGCCTAGACACCTTTCATTAAAAAATAAAAAGGGTATCTGATGATTAATTGGTGGATTTTATGAGAATGGTGAGTTTTCACCTAGTTTAGGTCTAGGAACCAAATAACTCTAGATGAATTCGAGTCGGTCCGAGAGTAAGAGAAATGGGTAAGGGGTCAAGTTACAGGTTTCGGAAGGTGTTAGGTACTGAACTTGCCCGATAAAAAATAATGGTCTCTACTACGATCCAAGAAACTCTTAAGGTCAAAGAAGAAAGACTAAAGGCAAGCTAAAGCCTGATCATCATCATTTTATGCCCAATTGACCAACCAAATCCGATGGCCACAATTTTCTCAAATAGAAAAAAAAAAAAAAAACATTGTCTGCACAAATTTAATTCTAAAGAATCTTGAAAAAGCCATAGTTTCAAATAAGTCCACGTGGCATGTATCTATTAATCAATTCGCAAATTAATTCGAGTCCATGTAAAAAAAAAAAATCAATAAATCAATTCATTAACCATTTTATGAAATCAAAACAATATTTTGCGTGGCACGTACATAAAAATGAGTGAGTTAACTTGAGTGGTTTTGAGATGAAGGAAATTCCATTTGAATGCCATGTGTATGAAAAGAGAGGGATCAACTTAAATCGACAGTTAAAATGGAAATCACAAATCAACTCAGCCACCTTAGGCTTAAATTAATGAGCTTGTGAAAAGCATCCAACGATGGCTCATGTGTCAAAATTTAGCCCAAATTGATTATGTTTTTCACCGAGGCAGGATAAAAATTTGCTAAAATTATCCAAGATTCACCATAAAGATTACCAAATCTATTCAAAATTCACCATAGCCAAGGAAAATTATCCAATCAATCCAAGCGAGTTACGATAGTCATAATCAGCAAATCAATAATTACGAAATCAGTCCAATTCTTACCTTAGGCATGAACATTGCTAAAATGGTCCAAGTATCCTATGAAGTATCAAACTAGTGGCATCACGTTAAATGAAGGACATATTCCACATTCCTTAATAAGAAATGGTTAGAAATCACGAAGAAGAATTGACAATAATATTATATCAACATCTTTATGAGCCAAAAATCAGAAATTACTGTTGAAAAATAATAGGAGTAATTCGATGAAGGAAGAAAATAACTTCTAGGCTCGAATCTGATTCGATCTCTTTTACAAAAATATTCTCCCCTACTGGTTGAACCAGATTACACAAGGGATCAATGAACAAATACCTTCATGATACAAAGAAACTTACACACAATTTACTAAATCAGATTATGTACAATCTGATTTAGGCTAGAACACTCAAAAAAAAAAAAAAATATTGATGATGCCTAGATCTTAAGCTTAGAGAGAGGAGAATACAAAAATTTTCAGTGAAAAAATCTGAATTATGATTGGCTTTTTATAGTCATTTTTGTATCTGTTGACCAAGAGCCATGATTTAATGTCTTTTTGTCTAATAACCGTTAGATTGTGTCTGATCTAAAATCAAACGATCCAGATTGCATCCTATCGAAGGTATGTGTCTTATGCCTTTTAACTAACACCTTTTAATTGAATCTACTTGATCTAGTGGCTCTGATCGCGTCTGATCAGTTGCCATTTGATCTAACGGATCCGATTGTTCCTAATCGGATACCAATCATGAACCAATACACCTAATCGATTCTGATTGGGTACAATCATGAATCAACTCACCTGATCGTTTTTTATTGGGTACTAACTTGATCCAACGCATCAGATCGTATCTGATCTGGTATTAATCCGATTTATCGTATCCGATCGATTCCCGATCGAATACTAACTTGATCATGTGGTGCTGATCGTACCCGATCCATCATACGTAACGGATCAACTACAACCCTTGGATGATTTCGTATCTCGAAAACTTTAAGACTCTCCAGCTCCTCGTGACAATGCGTACGTGCGAAGTGCAAAGTTCGTTCCAAAGCGCCTTAAACGCCTAATCGTCCTTTCACACGTCACCTCGAAGCACTAGATCAAAGTTTTAAAGGTATGACACAAATACAACTAACTATGTTGACTATTACTTATAAAGTACACCACTTTCTTACTTGTGGGCAATGTAGGACTAAATTTTATATGCACAAAAATCTCAAAAACTAACTTAAGAAAAATAAACCAATAAACCACAAAAACCTTATTTTATTTTCAAAATATTCAACAAATCCCCCACTATTTCAAAATATAAAAAATTGAAATATATATATATATATATATATATATATATATATATATATATATATATATATATATATAGGACGGTTCGACGGACGTTTGAAAAACCGCCTTGGAAGCTGATGTTCTCAAGTCATTGGATTTGAACCATTGAACGGCTTGGATGAAATCTGCCAAACAGCTGGAAACCAAATACTTTTTGTAAAAGAGTTTAGAAATTTCAAAAAACTCTCTCCAATTTTTAACTAATTAAAATTACATCCAGCTCACAGTATCAATATCTTCTCTGTACAGAAATAACGCACACAAGAGACGTCTCCAACACCTTCGAACTCTCTCACGAATCTCTCAACAGGGATGTCTTTAACACCTTCGAACCCTTTCTCTCACGAATCTCTCAACCTCTCTCTCGATCGACGGCTTCAAAGAACCCGATCTCTCTCTCGACCTGTCTCGATCTCTCTCTCAATCTTTCTCTCGATCTGTCGATGGCTTCAAAGAACCCGAATGAATAGCTGCACCAATCACATTGCATACCACACCCGAAACTAAGACAACTAAAAGGATGGTGATCACATAGCCTTGGTCCACGGGTTTCCCTACTGGAGTCATTCTGATTATCTTCATTATCGTAAGCCGAAAAACAAAGAATAGTAACACGGTCAAGGAACATAATTGCAGAAAGACTTGAGATGTATGATATCTTGAAAATTGATCCATGGTTGCAAGGATAACTAGAGAAACCCAGCCTGCTACATCAACAACCATAGAAATGGACATGGCGAGTCGCCCTACTTTGGAGTTGAGGATGTTTAGTTCTTTGAGAATTGGAAAGAGAACGTGAGATGAATTTATTACCAAAAACGCCAATATCCACCAAATCACATCCGAGTTGGTGATATTCTTCTCTAAATAATTCTTTAGAAAGTATTTACCAGAGGAGACTAGTATGAAGGGAAGGATCACACCACAAAAACCTATAAAACAAGCATTCTTTCCAGCTTTTGCAATCATGCTAGTATTCATTTGCACTCCAATCACGAAAACGAAATACATCGTAGATATTTCTGCTATAGTATTCAACAAAAAGTCACCTCTGTCGGGGAACATCAACACCATGTATTTCGCATTTCGTCCCAAAATAGATGGGCCAATGATTATATCCTTGATAGAGATCAATCATCAAAGTGCATAACAAATGAGACTTATATATACATGCATGGGTTATAGAATTCTTAATAGTTCATTAAAAAAAAGATGAAAAAATTAAAATTAAAATAGAAGAAGCTTACGTACAATGATCTCTGATACGACACGAGGTCGAGACAGGTCACCGTTCGGGTTCTTTGAAGCCGTCGACTGATCGAGAAAAAGATTGAGAGAGAGATTGAGACAGGTCGAAAGAGAGATCGGGTTCTTTGAAGCCGTCGATTGAGAGAGAGGTTGAGAGATTCGTGAGAGAAAGGGTTCGAAGGTGTTAAAGATATCCCTGTTGAAAGATTCGTGAGAAAGTTCGAAGGTGTTAGAGACGTCTCTTGTGTGGATTATTTATGTACAGAGAAGATATTGATACTGTGAGCTGGATGTAATTTTAATTAGTTAAAAATTGGAAAGAGTTTTTTGAAATTTCTAAACTCTTTTACAAAAAGTATTTTGTTTCCAGCTGTTTAGCAGATTTCATCCGAGCCGTTTAACGGTTCAAATCCAATGACTTGAGAACATCGGCTTCCAATGCGGTTTTTCAAAGGTCCGTCGAACCGTTATATATATATATATATAATATTAAAACAGCTGCACCACTTAAGTGGTTGCCTATTGAAATCGCCTCGACCACCTCACCGTCCGCTATATAGCAGATAGGGGTCTGATTTATAAATGGGGGATTTTTAAAGAATAGGGAGTCGCCACCTAGTTTAGCTATATGAGCCAAAATTAACTCCAAATGGATATGGGTCGGTCCACGGATCAAAGAGATGGATAAGTGATCAGTTTACTGGTTTCGGAAGGTGTTAGGCATCGAATCGGCCTGATCAAGATGATCAGTCTCTACTGCGATTCAAAAATATCCTACGGTCAACATTCAAATATTAAAGGTCAAACTAGGGTCTAATCATCATCAAATTGCATTGAATTTACTAAACGAATCCTATGACTAAAATAATTATATTGTTTCTTGAATTTCGTAAAACGAAAATCCACGATTTAATAAGGCTTATATGGCACCAAAAATTAATGGATCAATTCGATCATATTTTGAATAATATGAAATCGATTTTTAATGCCACGTATATAAAATTAATGAATTGGCTCATTGACGATATTTTATCAAAGAGATTCAATTTTTGAACCGTCACGTACATTAAAATCAGTGAGTTTTTGAATTGTCACGTGTATTAAAATCAGTGAGTCAACTTACACATTTTTAACTAAAGAAATTCGATTTTTGAATTGTCACGTGCATCCTAAAATTAGCGAGTTAACTCACAAATTATTAATCAAAAAAATCCGATTTTTAAATTGCCACATGTATTAAAATCAGTGAGCCAACTCGTTGTTCAATTTCATAGGACATTTCGATTTCCAATGCACACGAAAATCGATGAGTTAACTTGTTGACTTTCATTGAGAAAATCGATTTATTTTTAATTTTTTATGTATTAAAAAATTCGTGAGTTGATCAATACCAATATTAATGAGTTGAGTCACACATTATTAATCAAAGAAAATCGATATTTTGAATCTTCACGTGCATTAAAATCAGTGAGTTAATCCATAAATTTTTTATCAAATATATCTTGATTTTTGAAATGCCACGTGTATTAAAATCAATGAGTCGACTCACATGGCTGATTTTATAGAAAATCTCAATTTGGAATTTCTAATGCACACAAAAATCAGTGAGTTGACTCATATACTCATTTTATAGAAAATTTTGATTTGGAATTTTCAATGTGCACAAAAATCAATAAGTCAACTCGTTGAATTTTTATTGAGGAAAATCGATTTTTAATTTTTCGGGTACGCAAAAAAATTTATGAATTGATTAATATCCACATTAATGAGTTGGCTCAATAACGTAATAAATCGACGAATCGACCCGATAAATATCCATACCCAATGAGCCGATCCACCAACTTAATATTATTGAGTTTACCAATTAATTTATCAACAAAAAAAATAGGCGAATCAATTCACCAATATTTCGAAATCATAAAGATTTTCATTAATGCCATGTATACCCCAAAAATCGACGAATTAATCCGGATGCATAAAAAATACGAAATCAAGAATCAATAAAAAATAAAATAAGAAAGTTAAAAAAAGAAAAAAGAAAAATTACCTTCGCCTAATGATTTTGGAAGTTTGGATTCCTTTAAAAAGAACCTCGAAATAGCGTGTGACACCAAAGGGTGTAGGAAGAAAATGATGACTGCTATGGGGTGCCTAATAAATCAGAGAGGTCGCCAAAGAGAGAGAGTGAGAAAGCTTGCTGCTTTTTTTTTTTTTATCTCTTTTTTGTTGTAGGGGCTTGTTGCGGGCAAGCTTAGACAGAGAAGCCTGAAAGGTGGCTGCTGAAGCGTTGGTAATGAACTTACAATGTTAGTGAAATGGTGAGGGATCAAGGGGGGCATCAATGTTTTTTTTTATTTTTTATATGGCAGTAGCCAACGAAAAAATTAAAAAAAAAATAAATTTGTTGCTGGTTTTTATAAAGAGGGTAGCAAAAAAACGTGAATGGGTGCTAAGAAATGATGAGGGACCAAGTTTAGGTATTGGAGAAGAGTTTAATGGTAGAAAGTGAATGGAAGAAAACGTTGTGACTGTATGTATGGTTATTGGAGAAGAAGGTTAATCAGAAAACATGATGGCTATGTATGGTTGTTAACATGAGGTGATAGAGGCTGGTTTAATGGAAGAAAACGTGGTGACTCAGCTTATTGATGAAGAAAGAGAGAGTTGCAGGTTTGATGGAGGTGCAAAGGGACAGCAGGGAGGGCGTTCTGGAGTAGGGTGCAGCAATGTTGCAGATTTAATAAGGAAGAAAAACGAAAATGTTGCAGCAAGGTTGGGTGTGAGAGACATAAGAAGAAGAAGTGGAGTTGTAGTTTTCTTTTTTATGGAAGTTTTGTTGTTGCAGGTTTAATGGCTAAATTTTTTGAACAAGGCAGCCACAAAAAAAAAAAAAAAAACGTTTTCTGATTTTTTTTTAGTGCCTCCTAATCAAAACGTGGGGGAGAAGGAGAGTTTCAGAGAGAAGAAGATGGAGAGTAAAGGTATGGGATGTTAATGACTGCTGTGTTAATGGAGAATTGCTGTTTTTTTTTTTAATCCAAAAGCTTCTCCTCAAAACGTCCCCTTTTCTCTGATTTTATGGTGGTTCCACCATAGAACGTGATAGAGGGAGAGAGGGAGATCATGGGTGGTTATGAAGAGATGAGGGAGGTGAGAGAGATGGTGAAGACCGTGGGTCGTTGGAGAAGGAGAAGAAGAAGTCGTTGGGGAAGAAGACCCACGTCTTAATTTTTTGTTCTTCTCTTTTTTTAATTTTTTATTTTTGGAGAATGGGGGGTGGTGATCCCACGCTACTCGTACTACGATTGCCTACCGTCGTTGAATTGTGATTAGTTGATGAGTTTTATTTTGGATTTTAAATTTTGAACTTATTTTTAATCCAATTTTGAATTGAATTTCAATTGGTTGATTTCGATTGAAGTTTTAAATAAAATTTGAATTTGTGTTTGATTTTAAAATTTGCTTGTTTAATTAATTTCAATTTAATTTTAAATTTGATTTGAATTTTGATTTTATTATTGGTTGGTTTAATTTTATTTCGATTGGTTGATCGATTCGATTTAATTTTATTTTTTTAATTGGTTGAATGATTTTAGCTTGATTTTAAATTTGATTTTGATTTTTGTATTTTAATTATTTTGTTGATTTTTAATTTAAACTTAATTTTTATTTTATATTTTAATTGAACTTTAATTTGATTTACGATTTTAAATTGATTTTGAATTTTAATTTGATCTTGGTTAAAGTTTAGTTTAATTTTCAATTTGAATTTTATTTTGATTTTCGGCTTAAATTTGATTTGAATTTTAAATTGGTTTCTTGGTTGAATTTTAGTTTGATTTTCGATTTGAATTTTATTTTCCTAGAGATCAGGATCTCTATGTTAGAGTTGGATATTGAGGGGCATTTTTATGAATTTTATGAAATTTCTCTGTTTTCATCGATTTGAGTCCCGTTAGACTCGAAATTACATTCTGAGTGCAATGGAGGTACTTTCAAGATTTTTCGGGGGTCTGAAATTTATGAAGGGTATTTTGTCATTTTGTTGATTGTCTTATAGATTTTTACGAATTTCACTATTTTCATCGATTTGGGTCCCGTTAGACTCGAAACCACATTCTGAATGCAATGGAGGTACTTTCTAGATTTTTCGGGGGTTCGAAATTTAGAAGGGGCATTTTATCATTTTGATGATTTTTTATAGATTTTTACGGATTTCTCTATTTTCATTGATTTGGGTCCCGTTAGACTCGAAATCACATTCTGAGTGCAATGGAGGTATTTTCGAGACTTTTAGGAGATTTGAGATTTATGAAGGGTATTTTCATTATTTTTGTGATTTTTTTACAGATTTTTACGAATTTTAGCGTGAAGTTTCTTTCAGTCCCTGTGTAGTTATTTCTAAGTCTCAAATCCATATTTTCTTAGCATAGCGAGGTCTCTAAGTTGTCGAACTGTATAGCGAATCTAAGCGTACATGCTTACTAAATCGGGTGTAAGGCGTAGCGATCCAAAGCGTGCGTAAATTTCTACGTCGAGTCGTGACGAGTAGGGGGGAAGGAATCAAGCAGTACTCACAAGCCTTTGAGTTCTTTTATGTTCATCATTAGGAATCCACCAAAATCGAGTGACGAATTGTCAAATTAGGTAAATGCAATAATGGGGTGTCTACAGATGCCCCTCTTTGGCAGAGGGTGGAAGCAAACTAGATGCACAATCTATTGCGTTAGATAATGCGATATCCGAATGCCAAAGCTAGTGACAGTCTATTTTACAGCCTGATTCGATAATTTGTCGAAGCGTCCAGATCCTTGAAGGTAACCTCTCCTTGAAAAATGTCAGATCTTTGAATTTTGAAAAATTCTCCTTGACTAATACGAATGCAATGCAAGTGCACGTGTGTGCCATTGTGTAGTGATGATTTTAAAAATGCGCATCTCCATTATACACATTCATGCTGGGAAGACAGCAATCTTAATAATGAAAAAAAGTGTAGACATGAGAAAGTTCATCATTGAACCTCAATGCTACGTTGTTTGGAGTCGCCACCATTCTTTTTTGGAAATGAGTGTGAATGGGCACCTGAATCGATTCTTTTGAAAATAATTTTTTATGGCATTGTAGTGACTCTCAATCATGGAAAAGGTATGGTCTACCTAAGATCTAGGTAAGGGGATTCGGTTAGAGAATGGGGAAGGTGTTAAGCACCCCATTCTCTCCACCTAAAGTGGTTACCTTGAGATTTCGCCACTTTTTGAAAAGATTAACATAACAAAATTGCATGAAATGCATAGAGTGGGTGTGTGCACTTAGTGAATATATACCTCTTTGAAAGAAGATTTAATGTTAGTGTTGACATAAGAAATATCCTATGGAGAAGATATTCTATGGAGTCAACACACTTTTGCATGAGTTGAGATGTTGATTTAAGATTTTAGAGAAATTTCATGGATGAAATTCCCTTAAATCCATAACCTTAATGTATGCATACTTAACTAGAAGCTTAGTGTTTTAGCCCCATCAAAAGAGCTACACAATTCTTCATCATGGCCAAACATGTGTGATGTGTGTGCATAGTGTACATTATGATGTATGATATGAGAATGGGTTTAAAAAAAGGGCTTCAACCTCCATCCTTTCGACCAAACCACCTTAAGTATTCCATGCCCAAGGTTGAGGTTCAATCTACTCGGGATGAAGGAGGGTTCTCCATTACATCCTAAAGGTTTCTAAAAAGAAAAAGAAAGGGTTAGAAGAAGAAGATGCAAGTTAAAAGAAAATAAATAGACAACTATTATCCCACCTTGTCCCCTTAGAGGTCTTGAATGAACTTGAGCTTGAGAAATGAACTTGAGAGTTGAAGGATGTAGTTGAGGGTTGAGAGAGTTGAAGGTTGAGAGATAAGAGATGAGTAGAAATTTTGGTAGAGTTTTAGGTTGAAAGATGGGGGCTTGAGAGCATGAATTGTTCTTAGAAAATGAGGGTATTTATAGAGTTTTTGGAGAACTTTTGGGGATAAAGTGGTCCAACCCTAAAAATAAAGAAAATGAACATGAGGTTTATGTTATTTCTTTTTGGATTTTCCATTTGTATGAGGGTAAAGATGACATTTGTGAAGAAATCCTAAAAACATTATTTGATTTTTGGTTTTTTGATAAATAGAGGTGAGGGAACAAAAGTACTTTTGGGAGGGTGAATAAGGGAGTGACATGTGTAAAGATGGAGTGGTAAGTAAAAAGTAGATCTTGGTTCATTTGTAAATAACACATAAAGCAATGGTGGAAATATATTTTTGAAATGGACCAATGGGAGAACTCCATGTATGTACTTGAAGATTTCCACCTTTTGAGGGTATGATTGGAAGTTCTCTCAACTTTATAAATTATTACCAAAGACCCAAAAACCTTTTTGGTTTGATCAACCTTTTTAGGAAAGGCATTTTTGAATTTTCACAAGGAAGAGTTGACTCTCCAATTAGATGATGTATTGGGTATTGAGAGCTTATAGGAGATCAACATGTGTCATCTTTTGAGGGGGTATGAAAGAATGCGCTTGGAATGGACTTGGGTAATGGACTTGGGTTATGGACTATGGACTTTAAGGGTGGGCTAAAAGAATGGACTTGAATTTGGGTTAGAAGGTAGGCTTTGTCTTGGGCTTAGGTTGGATTAGGAAATGGACCTTGGTTGTGGTATAGGTGATGGGCGGTGAGTGGAGAACGGTTACGGATCCGGATTAGATCATAGAGGTGGAGCGGATTTAGATTGGGTTAGGGACAAGGTTGAGTATGCAAAATTATGTGGTATGATGCATGTATGCATGTATGCATGAAAAATGATGACACGTGGCAATGCGGGTCCGTCGAAAATCTTGAGGTCTAAATCGAAATCAATTCGAGGAAATTTGGATTTTCCTAACGGGTTTGTACAAATTGGGGTGTCTACAAAAAGTGTAAGATCAACATAAAACCTGATCAATGTTTGAAAAAAATCGAATAAAATTGAGTAAAATCTGAGCAAAAATCCTAGAATAATCTCAGCGGATCTGAGCAAAATCTGAGTAGGTTTGAGTAAAATCTGAACAAGTCTGAGTAAAATCTGATGAAAAATTTTAGCGGGTCTAAGAAAAACCCGAGAAAGAATTTCGACAGGTCTGAGCAAAATTTGAGTAGGTCTAAGTAAAATCTGAGACAAATCTTAGCGGGTCTGAGCAAAATCTGAGCAAGTATGAGTAAAATTCGAAATGAGTCTCGACGGGTCTGAGCAAAATTCGAGAAAAAATATCGGCAGGTCTGAACAAAATCTGAGTAGGTCTGAGCAAAATTCGAGAATGAATCTCGGCAGGTCTGAGTAAAATCTGAGCAGAGTCTAAGTAAAATCTGAGAAAAATCTCTACGGGTTTGAGTAAAATTAGATAAAGAATCTCGACAGGTCTGAGAAAAATCCGAGAAAGAATCTCGACAGGTCTGAGCAAAATCTGAGTAGGTCTGAGTAAAATTCGAGACGAATCTGAGCAAAATCGAGAAAGAATCTCGACAGGACTAAGCAAAATCTGAGTAGGTCTAAGTAAAATCTGAGACAAGTCTCGACGAGTCTGAGCAAAATCTAGGAAAAAATCTCGGCTAGTATAACACCCCAGATTTTCAACTCGTATCTCGAAGAAGTCAAAAGGTGATATTTTGAGGAAAATACCGAAAAAGAAAATTAGAGTAAAACACTCGGATATGGTTCCGATCATTTCTAACGAAAACCAACTCCACCATTAGGTTCAAAATGATTGAAATATGTACTTTAGCCTGTAAGCAAGTTCGAATTCGAATTCGGATGAAAAAATTATAAAATCATCGAATTTCGCGTTAAGCGGGACCCAAAACAGTGAATTTTTGCTAGAAAAAGAATCAGAAAAATTTAACCATATCATGAGGTCGATAACAAAAAATTATTCGAAATGGAGTACTCATATGTCAATTTTCGAGTTCGAATGGTCAAGATTTTGTCGAAAATTTAAACGAAGGAAAAATATAAAAATGCCCTCAGCTTTTATTATAAAAAGAATCAACTCATTTCTTTTATTTACTTTCTACTCTCAAACTCACAAAAGATCAGCCCATTCTCCAAACCTAGGGTTTCAACCCTTCCCATCAAGATCTATCGCAAGCTAGTCTGAGTTGAACCTCGACGAAGAAGGCAAAGTCGTCGGCGTTGTCGAGCCCCACATGATCACCCTATTTAACTTCCATTTCCTTTTCGTTCTCTTGGTCTCCCACAAAAATCAGCAAGTGGGTTTGTTTATAACCACTTGGAGCCTCATCCAAATCGTAGGAGAGTTGTTGTTTGTCATTAGAAAGGGAAAAAACACTTCCATCGAGGGTTTTGCAACCAAACCGATTCGTTTGGCATTCAAGTTCCACCAAATTCGATGTTCCGGACCGCCACTCCTTCATTTCCAAGCTAGCTTATCGTGTCCAACAACTACAAGAGTAAGAGACTTTCGATTCTTATTAATAACCGTAGATTTCGAAAAATTGCATTTAGGGATGTTTCGAAACTTTTATATGTTTTAAATTTATAGAATATCGCTTAATTTACTTCAAATTCATGCTAGAAATAGTTATGTTTGATGTGTTTTATCGTAGTTTAAATATTTAATTCGTGGGTGGATTATTAGAATCGAAAACGAGTGAAAAACGAAGAAAAAAATGGAAAAATTAGTGAATTTCCAGCATTTTGACGGTGCCACCGTGCACTATTCACGGTGCTACCGTGAAAATCAAAAATTGCCTGAAAGTTTTTTTTGATATTTTTTTTTTGGATTCCTCATGCTTTTAACATGCCAAAACGACTACATATGGCCCCCGTAACTCCTTCAAACGAAGCGGTAAAAAAATAAATAAATTTTCGTCACGACGGGAATATTTTAAATATTCGCGTGATATCTTTTGCATTACTTTGAATTAGGTTACAAAAATATGGCTCTTCTCATGTTGTCAAGGGCCTTCACTTACAAAAACCCATTTTCAATTTCGATAACTTTGAAAAATCGAGTTTCCAATACTTAGCCAAATTTTCATCGATTTTCTCAGTTTTGATAGTTTGCCTTCGCATACTTATTGGGACCCCATTTTAACAAAAATTGGATAGTTTTTGATCGAATGATAAAAGTGATTTTGCAAGCTTGAAAAAGAAATACTTTGTTCGAAAAGTAGAGAAGTCAAAACACGGTAGAATGGGAAAGGGATGAATCGGTAAAATGTCAGAATCATACCGAGGGGTGATGTCTGCATTTTACGTTGTATGTTGTATGTAGGTTGGTGAAAGGATATCCAGGTTATTAATGAAAGGGTTGCATGTTTATTTAAATTTATGTTGGCGTAGAGGCTCCGAGTACTGTTGTTTATTTTAGGCCGAGTGGCCACAGTTGCATGGTAGGAACTGGATATCCATTCTCAACCCTGTTCTGTTAATTTCTCTTTTATTTTAAATGAAAAATAATATATATATATATATATATATGTAGCTATTTTGTGAGCTGTTAAAGGGTCTATGAATGCTTGAAGGGATAGTACGTCACATCATCCGGAGGGATGTACTATCCTGGGATGTACGATAGGGACCACCAAGCTCATACGTGTATGGGACGCGTATGAGAGTGGAGTCACAACTGGAATCCGGGTCCATTCCTTTTTTATCTTTATCAGTGAACGTGTATTGTAAAGGTGGTCGTATATGAGTAGAGTTTTATTTTGGGAATCATATGCACACCTAATAGGCATAGACGAAGATGATTAGTCAGTGATCACTAACAATCTATTAGTAGTCAGACGTTCTGACACATCGAAAAGAGACCTATTGCTTACGGTCACGTCAAACAGCCAGCCTGATCCGAATAAATGATCCCGTAAGCGTGGTAAACAGCGACCAGCCACAAAATCAGGAACTACGATGTTATTGAGGAATATCATGTCCCGACTGGGAGCGATCCAGTCGTGAATCTCAACTTTTTAATTCCAATACTCCACCAATTGTATTATGTAACTGTTGTTATATTTCGAAGTATAAACTGAAAAGCATGTCTACTATTTCGATGTTGTCAACTATATTTGCATAAGATGAAAAATGTATAGTGAGTACCGATGATTGATGTGATGTAAACTTTTAAACTGTTTAGCTACTCATCCCTAGCTATATGAACCAGTTAATCGTATTTTATCTTGTAAAACTTTGCATATGTTAAACTGTTCAGCATGTTTACTCGACCATGTTTAGGGGAGGTTATTAGTAGGAATTGGTTGTGGACTTACTAGGTAACCAACGTTACTTACCCTTTCCTTCCTATTTTTTTTTAGTTTCAGTACTTGCAGTTACCGAGACAGGCGCAGAGTCGTTAAGTGAGGAGTATCTGGTCGGTCAGATCGACGATCAGAGTCTATTGCTTGGTGAGCACTAGGACTACACCCCTTAGAGATGTCAGTTTCGTCCAAGATATATGTAGATTTTGGAGTGAGTGTTAGGTTTGTATTAGAATAAGAGTACTTTGGAAATCTTGTATATTGTTAAACTTCCGCACTCTGATATACTTATGTATTAGATATTTTTAGTATTCCGTTGTTATTTTCGTGTTGCCTTTATATATGGTCAGAGTTTGTGGTATATTAAATTACGATGTTTTCGAGTTCCGTGGAATACTAACATAAACAGAGAGAGCCATGCCCAAATTTCGAGGTGCCACCTAGTACCTTAGGATTTGGCCTTGGGATTTGTGTTAGTGTTTGGCGAGGCATCACAGCAGGTCTGAGCAAAAGCTGAGCAAGTTTGAGTAAAATTTGAAACGAGTCTCGGCGGGTCTGAGCAAAATCCGAGAAAAAAACTCGACAGGTCTGAGTAAAATCTGAGTAGGTCTGAGTAAAATCCGAGATGAATCTCGACGGGTCTGAGCAAAATCCAAGAAAGATTCTTGACAGGTCTGAGTAAATCTGAGCAGAGTTTGAGTAAAATCTGAGAAAAATCTCGGCGGGTCTGAGCAAAATCTAAGAAAGAATCTTGACAGGTCTGAGCAAAATCCGAGAAAGAATCTCGGTAGGTCTGAGCAAAATCTGAACAAGTCTGAGTAAAATCAGAGACGAATCTCGACGGGTCTGAGCAAATCCGAGAAGACCCTCGACGACATCTGAGCAAAATTCGAGAATACCCTTGGTGGTATATGAGCACAATTCGAGAAAACCCTCGGCGATTTCTGAGAAAAATTCGAGAAAACCCTCGGCGGTATCTGAGCTCGTCGAGCAAAATTCGGGAAAACCCTCGGCAGTATCTAAGCAAAATTCGAAAAACCCTCGGCGGCGTCTGAGCAAAATCTGAGAAAACCCTCGGCGGTATCCGAGCTTTAAGCAAAATCTGAGAAAACCCTCGGTGGTATCTGAGCAAAATCCGAAAAAGAATCTCGATGGGTCTGAGTAAAATATTGGAGTAAAATCTCATTTCATAGGAACCAAATTTATTTATTTATTTATTTATAAAGGTCAGGTCTACATGTTAACTTTCTTTGAACCTCAGGGGTTTTCAAAAAAATGTTATCGAAAGGATAACCTTTTATTTCAGATTTTCCTTATCCTTTGGGGCTGGAATTGATCATGCTTAAGAACAAAAAATGCCACTAGTTTGATAGGACCTTACACTGGAGATAATTGAACATATTTTGCAAAGACATGCCCCTAATGTAGGGAAAAAATAAATATGCTTCCGAACAAAATGAGAAGTGCCCCTCAATATGAAAATTAGAAGTCTTAGATTACCACAAATACAATAAGGATTCATTTTATTGAAGATCATGAGTAAGGCTCATCTGTTGGAAACATATATTCACTTTTGATATTAATCTTGGAGATCACATTCTTTCCCCTTTGGCTTGCTTAGGAAAGTAAACTTTTTCAGATTAGTCGTAGATGAGATACATGTGGCTTCTAAGTCTTTGTCTGACTTAAACTGAGTATTAAAGCTTGGTTATTCAGACTTCTGATGCTTTGACTCAATTCATCTTTTAAGATAGTCGGCTCGACGGAGATTCTCTTTTGATTGCTCTATCTTTTGCCTAGATTGCATGTTCAGGTTTTCAATCTAGCGAGCATGCTCTAACTTTTATCTAGACCACTTTTTTAGGTTTTCGATCTAGCGAGCTTATAATTTTCTTTTTCTTTGCTCTAATTGTTGCTAAGGCCGTCCTTTTGGATTTTCAACCTTGCGAGCTTGCCTTAATTTTTGCCTAAACCGCCCTTTCGGATTTTCAACCTAATAGGCTTTTTTTTTGAGTTACTGTCTGATCATGCTTGCTATTTTCCTCAACCTTTTCGTGCGGTACTTAGGAGGACTTCCATAGGTGGGCTTAGAAGTAGGCTAAGAAAGAAATGAGACTTGAGACTCAAGAACTGGAATGCCCCTTGTGTGCCATTCCTTTTAAAATAGTTTTCTTTTCCTTTCCCATTTTGACAATTTTTTCTTTGAAAGGAACATATTTTTTATTTTTTTGAACTGGTTGGGCCTGAAGTAACTTCTCAGGTTGCTTACGTACCCCAGAATTTTGGGATCAGACCAAAACGTAGTTCAAACATTTTCCTCCCCTGGGTTAGGTGATAGGGCTGAGAAAGAAAAGTATTTTTTTTAAATGGCTACAAGGGATTGAGAAATAAGATATTTAATTGGGTAACAAGAAAATTGGTCCAACCGAAGATGGCCTCCTCAAATATAGTATCGCTTGATCTGGTCAAGGTTTGCGATTCTAGTAATTCGATGCCATCTTGATCTTGGAGTTTGATGGCTTTCCCAGGCAGTACCTCTTTGATAATGAAGGGACCTCCCCAATTAGGCTTAAATTTACCTTTAGGATCGAAGATGGGTGCTCGATTTTCTTTGAGTATTAGGTCCCTAACTTGTAAGTCACGAACTTTAACCTTTTATCAAATGCCCGAGTGACTCTTCTCTAATAAGCTTGCACATGGTACAGAACTTTAAGTCGTTTTTCATCGATTAAATTCAACTCTTCATACCGGTGACGAATCCAATCTACTTCTGATAACTGACTTTTCATTAGAATCCTGAGGGACGGGATTTCCATTTCAACTGGTAAGACAACTTCCATTTCGTACACTAGTGAATAAGGGGTGGCTCCGGTGAAAGATCGTATCGAGATACGGTATGCCCAGAGCGTAAATGGTAATTTTTTAGACCAATCCCTATGCGATTGACACATCTTCCTGATGATTGTCTTGAGATTCTTATTGACTGCTTCAACTGCTCCGTTAGTCTAGGGACGGTAGGGTGATGATTTGTGGTGTCGGATCTTGAACTTTGAACATAAAGTAACAACTTCAACTTTGAAGTGTGACCTATTATCAGATATCAGTTCAGAATGTATCCCATATCGATTGATAATATGTGTTTGGACGAACTTTGCAACTTTAGACGCAGTGAGAACAGCATATGAAGTAGCCTCCACCCATTTTGTAAAATAAGCAATAGCCACAAGAATGTACTCATATCCATTCGATGCTTTAGATGTGATTTTGTCAATTATGTCGATACCCCGGATAGAAAATGGCTATGGCAAAGTCAAACCAACTAACTGAGATGGAGGTACATGTATGAGGTTAGCATGTACTTGGCATTTATGACAGGCCTTGACCAGGTGATGACAATCTGTTTCCATTGTTGGCCAATAATATCCCTGTCTCATGATTCGTTTGCTTAACATCTTCCCACTCATATGCGGTCCACAGTCTCCGGAATGCAACTTTTCCATTAACCGTTCAGCTTGATTTTTGTCAACACATAACAAATGAATGATCGATAGGTCTTGTTCCTTCTACCACTGGATGATTAGCCAAGTATTCTGCTACCGCTCTTCCCTTGATGGACTTCTGTGTAACATGCGTAATATCGAATTCTAATAATAACAATAACCACCGTGCAATTCTTCGTATCAATGCCAGCTTCTCGAAGAGATATTTTAAGGGGTCCATCCGAGATAACATAATGACTGAATGAGAGAGCATGTAGTGCTGAAACCTTTGAGTAGCCCATACTAGTGCTAAGCAGGTCTTTTCGAGAGCTGAATACTTTCGTTCATACTCTAACATCTTTTTGTTGATGTAGTAGATGACCTTCTCTTTGTGACTGTCTTTGTCGTACTGTGCCAGTATGCATCCCATAACTTCTTCTATGACTGACAAGTAAAGGAGAAGAGGTTCACCTAGGGTAGGCAAAACCAAAATGGGCGCATTTGAGATATATTCCTTAATTTGGTCGAAAGCTTTTTGGCATTGCTCATTCTATACTGTCGGTTCGTTCTTCTTGAGAAACTTGAATATAGGTTCGCACACATTGGTGAGCTGAGCGATAAATCTACTGACATACTGAATTCTGCCTAAGAACCCTTGAATCTGTTTTTCAGTCTTAGGAGGTGCCATTTCTTGTATAGCTTTGATTTTTCTAGGGTCTACCTCGATCCCTCTTTGACTCACTACAAATCCAAGTAATTTTCCAGAAGTCACTCCGAATACGCACTTTTACCGGTTAAGGCGTAACTGGTATTTTTGAATCCTTGTGAGAAACTTCTCTAATGCAGCGACGTGTCCCGATCGTTATTTGGATTTCACTATCATGTCATCCACATAGACCTCGACCTCCTTGTGTATCATAATATGCAATAAGGTCATAGCTACTCTCTAATAGGTAGCCCCAACGTTCTTTAAACCAAAAGGCATGATTTTGTAGCAAAAGGTTCCCCATTGCATGATGAATGAACTCTTTTGCATGTCGCGAGGATCCATCTTTATTTGGTTATATCCGGAAAACCCATCCATAAATGAAAGCATGGCGTGCCCTGCTGTATTATCGACTAATACACCTATGTGAGGCAACGGAAAGCTATCCTTTGGACTAGCCTTATTTAAATCTCTGAAGTCCACGCACATTCTCATTTTTTCATCTTTTTTGGGAACTGGAACTACATTAGCTATCCATTCTGGGTGTTCTACCATTTTCAAGAATCCGGCATTGATCTGCTTAGTGACCTCTTCCTTAATATTCAAAGTCCATTTTGGTTTCACACGTCGGAGTTTCGGCTTTACTGGCCAAGCATTGGGATGTAGTGGAATCCGATGTTGAACGATATATGTCCTTACTCCTGGCATGTCCTCATACGACCACGCGAACACGTCTTTGAAGTTTCTTAGCAAATCCACTATCCCTTCGCGTTCCTCGGGAGATAAGGTGACTCCAATTTGAATCTCTTGAGGATTTTCTTTAATCCCGAGATTGACTAGTTATGTTTCTTCCATTATAGGTTGAGTCCAACGTTCATCTTCTTGTTCAAGTAATTTAACTAATTTGATAGGAGTTTCTTCATCAGAAGATTTGTCCACCGAATTTAGATTATCAGTTAAATCATTATTGCACTAGGGGTAATCAAAAATTTCTTCTATTTCATTAAAGATAGATGGGATGACAGGACTTACTGCAGACTCGACAGGCTTAAGATGACTAGACTCGACATACAGTAAAGGACTTATTACATAGTAATTAGAAAGGGACCCGACTGCGGGTTTGATTACAGACTGTGGGTTTTGAGTACCACTCTTGATTGACAGGACTGATACATTTCCTTCTTCGATAAACATCTGAGCGATATTGAGTGAATCCAAGATTGTCTGCCAATCATCTGCTTCTTCGAATTCTTCAGATGCTCTATCTTCTTTCTTGTTAGGCCAACCCATCCCAAAGAAAATCTCAAATCCTGGTTAGCGAGTACCCGTGACGTGATTGATGAAATGTTCTGAAAAACCACAATAAGGGAAATCTTCCCCTGTTTTCACAATGCGCCCATTAAGAGTTTTGCGATAAGGCCTCATTTTGATCAGATCAACGACATTCCCTTGTCTTATCGTGTTTGCCTTATATTTCTTTATCTTCCAATATCGGGCCTGTTTTCTTTGGTAGGTTCGTACCCCAATTCGAATGTCCAAACTATTTCTTGAATGGCTATTGCAGATTTGATCCCTTGTTGTCTACGACCCAAGCCCATGCTTGGGAAAAATCTCATGCTTTTGAATATGTTGGCCACACAACAGCTGAATGTATTATCGATATGAACGAGTTCTTTTGTCGAATTATCCCACTGAACAACATGAATATTTTTAAATTAAAACCTGCTGAATTGTATTTTTTTTTGTTCAGGTTGCATTTTAGGCAGCAACTTATCCTTGGTTTCGATTTCGTTCACAATCCCCATAATTTCGACATCCCCATGAAGTGTGATTACTAAACCGTCTTTGATGAACTTAATCTTCTAATGCAAAGTAAAATGTACAGCCTTAATTTGATGCAGTCACGGTCTCCCTAGTAATAGATTGAATGATGACTGAATATCCAAGACTTGGAATTCCACAGAGAAGTCTACTATACCCGTGGATATTCGTAGCTGCAAAGTCCCTAGTACATCTCTTTTCGTATTATCGTAAGCTCTGACGCCTTGGTTGGTTGGTTTGAAATCTTCCGTCTTGAACCCGAGGTAAGTTGCGATCTTCAAAGGACAAACATTTAGTGCACATCCATTATTTACCAATACTAGAGGGACTCTAATTCCATTGCAGTTAATTGTAATATGTAGCGACTTTGTGTGGCTCGGCCCTTCTTTTAGGAGATCTGAATCTGAGAAGGACAGGCTATTTTCAGCATAGGTTGCCCCTACTATACTTACTAGTAGATTCGAAGATGTGTCGAGGGAAACTTGGGTTACGCTTAATACTTTGAGAACAGCTTCCCTGTGAGCTGTGGAGACCATGAGCAAACCCCAAACTAAAATGTTTGCGCCTGCCCTTTTTAGCTGTTTGATCACAACATCATCCTCTTCAATAGTCTCCTTGATGGGATCCATTTTTTCTTTTCTCACCAAAGTTGCTGGGTTGTTTGCATTAAGTTCCGGTGGCTTAAAGGCTCTTCTTCCTCGAGTTATGTGCTTGACTTCATCACAAGAGAGTGGAAATGGCTCGTCTTCTTCGGCCAATAGGTAAGGATCTTCACCTGTTGCAGAGAATGGATTTTCCGATATCATTTGTGCCAAGAGGTAGCTGGTATATGATGGGCTATTGTAACGAGGTGGGGATAGACAATATGATTCATTTCCAGTTAGATCAAACGGCTCATGGCTTGTGGCATAGACCTCGTTAGTGAAAGCTATTCCGATAAGAGGTTAACTGGGTAGATGAGAGAGACTGGGTCGAATGATAGTTGGGTGTTTGAGACCATATTCAATGTTGGCGGAGGTTGATATGTAGGTAGTGGATTTATAGTAACATTTGGTGGTGTTGGGATAGGAATGATAACTTTTTATCATTAATGAGATTTTGGATGGCATGACAGAAAGAGATGCATCGATCAGTATGATGACCAAGGCTTTGATGGAATTTACAAAAGACGTTTGGGTTATGTGAAGCTGGTAGGGGATTTGGTAGAGGTAGAGGTTGGAGAGGGGTGAGGAGCCCTTTTTTCAATATTTTTTGGAAGGCTACAGTGAGGGTCATCCCTAAATTTGTGAATTGTTGAGGGAGGCTCTACCAAAATTTACTTGATTATTGGTTCGAGTTGGGGGTTGAACTGGGGTGGTGGAAGTGTTGGTTATATAGGCTGATGAGACTATCGTTGTTCTTCTCACCGGAGTTAATAATAATCTTAGTTTTACCTTACTTGTGGGGCAAGTAGGGGATCGAACCCAAGAGAAAGGAGGAATAGAGCTAAGCTAAGAAAATAAAATTCAAATTAACTAAAAGGAATTAAAACTGTTTTTCTTTGTATTTTTGAACTTATAAGAAGATGTAAAATTGCTAGAAAATAAACTAAAGTAAATGAAATTAAAAGCAAGTAAACTTATGAATTAAAACACCATTGGAGGTGGATTTACCTAAAACATGTTAATGAGCAATTTCTAGTCTCTAGCCTTTTTATAACTCAATCATAAGGGCTTGGTGTTAGCTCCTTAGATCGGAAAGTTTTGCAATTAAAATGAAATAAAGGAACAAAAATAAAGTAGAATTTCTTGAGAACTTCTTACTACAAATTATCTAATTTAAGCATACTTTATCTTGATCTAATCTAAGCATAAAGTATCTATATTAAGAATAAAATGTGCAAGAAACTTAAAGAGAATTCATAAGCATTTTAAATAAAAGAAAGGCATAAAATTAGAAATAACACAAGAACTTGCTCTAGGCTTTTCCACTCTCCAATGGAGGGGAACTTAGCCTAATGTCATTGCAAGAGAGGGAAGATAAGAGATGAAAGAACTTTTCTTCATTTCATGGAGAAAATTACAACTTCTTCTTCTTCTACTTCTTACAAGACTATTTAACCAAAAGAAAATAACTAGAAAATGAAAATACAAAAAAATAAGAGAATAGGCAAAGAGCCTTAGATTAAAGGAGTCTTGGATAAGAGAACCAAGATTGGACCCTTTCTCTAGAAATGAAGGCTCTATTTATAGAGAAAAATGTGTGTAGAAGAGTCTAAAAGTAGCCTCCACTTTTCTTTGCACAAAAAGACAAAAGAAGAGAATATGAGTTAAGGATTAGGGCATTCCAAAGGATTAGGGCATTCCAAAGTGTTAGGGCATTCCAAAGTGGGCCCAAATGCTTTTGCCTTGAGATTTTGATTCCAAATTGTTGATTTTCTGCACAAGAAACACACGTAATTAGATTTATCTAGTAAATAAATTTATTTATATATAATTAAGCCTAATTAACATGCAACGTGGTGGTTTGAGGCTTATCATGATTGTTATCTTAATATAGAGAAATAGGTACAAAAATCAAGATAAATATCCAGAAAATGTACGTATAATTGAGTGTTTGGAGACACTCATCACACCCCCAAACTTACCTTTTTCTAGTCCCTAGAAAATAAAACTGCCACTTTCGCAGGCACCTCGACTGCATTTAGCGAATGCAGCAAGCCCTTGAACCGCTAGGTTACCCCTAGTGGACGAGTTTGACTCGTGAGGGTTTGCAGAAAATATACCCACAAAATTTGAAAATAACTTTGAAGTAAAAATAGTCAAAATCAAAACTTATATTGAAAAGCACAAGTCTCTTTTTTTGATTTTGTCAATCAATTAGAAGTACTGCTTGGTATAGAGTCCCAACCCTTATTTCTCTACAACAAAATTTAGACTTAAATTGACCTTTGAGCGATAGTGATTCTAACTTAGAAATTTAAGAGATTCGATTTCCCAAAATGAGTTTCAACCTTCTAACTACTCAAGAATAACTGGAGTAACTTAGGGTTTAATTCTAAACTTAGCATCCTGTCTGGGGTAGTGAGAAGTGTGGATATTCACTTTAATACCTCTAAGGGGCTTTATCTGTGATATTCCAGTATACTCACATTTTTACACTTGATGGCTTTCACCCTACTAAAACTTTACATAAACTTTTGGATCTTTGACTTTTTCTCTTTTTTTTTTTTTTATATTACTTCTTCACTATTTTTCTAAGAAAAGTAGGCAGCCCTTTTCACGGTACCCAGTCTAATTCAATGGTTGCTGTACAAGGTGTATACAATCCAGTTCTGTTTTTCTTCTAATCAACCAACCAATTGAACAAGGAAGTCAAAGTTCATCAAACCTAGTTTTTCCTTAAACTCTAGGTAGAAAGAAGGTAACAAGCTCTTTTAATACAATCTAGACTCTTGGTAACCTTATTAGAAGTGACTATAAACCAAAAGATAACTTTACTCTAATTTTTGCCTAAGAAAAACATAAATGGGGACTCCAGATCATAGCTTCCAATGAAAGACTGATTAAATATTTTCACTAAGTGCTTAAAAGATATAAGCTAAGACTTTGAGAAAAATACAACAAAGTTGCCAACCAAATATTTTTCAATTTTTTTTTTTTTTTTTTTTTGTATAAAAGAAGAAAATAATATGTGGAAATCCAACCCATACACCCCCAAACTTAAACATTATATTGTCCTCAATATTTCAAAATATACATGCAAAGGTAAAATTGAAATTGACAAAATGAAATGAAGTGGGTTAGATAGCACCTGAGAAAGACCTTATAGTCCTGTTGATATTTAACACAATGTCCTTGAAGTGCATGGATTGCCTCCCAAAAGCGCTAAGTTTAACGTCTTTAGCTAGACGAAAACATAGTTAATTTTGATAGACGAGATCATCGAGAAAAAGAACTTCCTCCTGCGGAACATACTCGAGAAACGGTTTGAGACGTTGGCCATTCACTTTGAAAGTGGATCCGTCCTTAGGATTAAGGACTTCAACAGCACCATGGGGGTAAACTGTTTGGATAATATATGGGCCAGTCCATCGAGACTTAAGTTTTCCAGGAAAAAGGTGGAGTCTATTATCATACAACAAAACTTTTTGATTAGGAATGAAATTCCTCCTAAGAATGTGCCTATCGTGAAAGAATTTGGTACGCTCTTTGTACCTTTTGGCACAATCATACGAGTCATTTCTAATCTCTTCTAACTCGTCTAGTTGTAACTTTCGCTTCTCACCGGCTTTATCAAAATCAAAGTTGAGGCGTTTGATCGCCCAATATGCACGATGTTCTAGTTCTACAGGGAGATGGCAGGCCTTGCCAAAAACTAACCGGTAGGGAGACATCCCTATGGGTGTCTTGAATGCAGTCCTATAGGCCCAGAGTGAATCACTCAATCTCAAAGACCAATCTTTCCTTGAAGGATTGACTGTTTTTTCTAAGATAGTCTTTATTTCCCTGTTAGAAATCTCCACTTGTCCACTTGTTTGTGGGTGGTAAGGTGTGGCAACCTTATGCGTTATGAGGTATTTCTTCATCAACGCAGCAAAGATCTTGTTGCAAAAATGCGAGCCACCATCACTTATGATAGCTCGCGGAGTACCAAATCTTGAAAAAATCGTCTCCTTGATGAATTTTATCACAACCTTATGATCGTTAGTTCTACATGCCACAGCTTCGACCCATTTTGACACATAGTCAACGGCAACTAGGATGTATTGATAACCCTGGGAGATAGGAAAAGGTCCCATGAAGTCTATACCCCACACGTCAAAAATTTCGATGATCAGTATAGGATTTTGAGGCATTTCATTTCTCTTAGAGATTTTTCCTAATCTCTGACATCTATCACAAGATTTGCTAAACTCGTGGGCATCACGAAAAATACTAGGCCAGAAAAAACCGCATTGTAGGATTTTCATGGCGGTTTTCTTACCACTGAAGTGCCCTCCGCAGGCATGATTATGGCAAAACTCTAGGATACTGACTTGCTCACAGGTTGGAATACAACGTCTAATGATTTGATCAGGACAATACTTAAATAAGTATGGCTCATCCTAGAAATACCATTTTATTTTTGACAGAAGACGAAGTTTCTCTTGACTAGTCATTTCGACTGGGAATTGACCTGTAACTAGGTAGTTGACAATGTCCGCATACCATGGAGCATTGGCTTGAGAGATTTGCATAAGTTGCTCATCGGGAAAGGATTCAGAGATGGGTAAGGATTCCTCGGATGGCTTGTTAACTATCCTAGACAAGTGATCAGCTACGACATTTTCTGCCCCTTTTTTGTCTCGGATCTCGAGATCAAACTCTTGTAGAAGTAGAATCCAACGGATTAATCTTGCTTTAGCATCTTTCTTTGATAGAAGGTACTTCAATGCTGCGTGGTCTGTGTAGATCACAACTTTAGATCCTATAAGGTAGGGGCGGAATTTTTCAACGGCATAGACCACTGCTAGCATTTCCTTCTCCGTTGTAGAGTAGTTAAGCTGAGCATCGTTAAGGGTTTTACTAGCATATTGGATAACATGAGGTTGTTTTTCAATTCGCTGACCCAAAACAGCGCCTATTGCATAATCTGAAGCGTCGCACATAACTTCGAATGAAATGCTCCAGTTTGGAGGTTGAATAATGGGTGCCGAGGTTAACTCAGACTTGAGCTTGTTGAACGCAGAAAGACATGACTCTGAAAAGTCGAAAGGAACATCCTTTCCCAATAGCTCACATAAAGGCTTCGAGATTTTCCCGAAATCTTTAATGAATCTACGATAAAAACCCGCATGGCCTAGGAATGACCTAATTTCTTTGACCGTTCTAGGAGGTGGTAATTTTTCAATTAGACCTACCTTTGCCTTATCTACCTCAATCCCTTTAGAAGAAACAATGTGCCCTAACACAATCCCCGATGTTACCATGAAATGGCATTTTTCCCAATTGAGGACTAGATTGACCTCTTTGCAACGTTGAAGGACCAAAGTCAAGTGATCGAGACATTCCTCAAAACTTGATCCGAAAATTGAAAAATCGTCCATGAACACTTCGAGATATCTTTCTAGCATGTCGGAAAATATACTCATCATGCACCGTTGAAAAGTAGCGGGTGCATTACATAATCCAAAAGGCATGCGACGATACGCGAAAGTTCCGAAGGGACAGGTGAACGTTGTTTTCTCTTGATCGATTGGAGCAACAGGTATCTGGTTGTACCCGGAATAACCATCTAAGAAGCAATAGTAAGAATGTCCTGCCAGACGCTCTAACATTTGATCAATGAAAGGTAAGGGGAAATGATCCTTAGGAGTCATCGAGTTGAGTTTCCTATAGTCAATACACACTCTCCATCCATTTTGGACTCGAGTGGGGATTAATTCATTGTCTTGGTTCACTACCACAGTGATACCAGATTTCTTAGGAACTACTTGTATAGGACTCACCCAACGACTGTCAGAGATAGGATAGATAATACCCGCATCTAGCAATTTCATCACTTCCATCCGAACCACGTCTTTCATGACAGGATTTAGTCGTCTCTGAGGTTCTAAGGAAGGTTTAGCAAAATCCTCTAAACGAATGTGGTGCATCACCACAGATGGACTAATTCCCTTGATGTCAGCTATGCTCCAACCAATAGCTTCTTGATGTTCCCTTAATACTCCTAACAACTTTCCCTCTTGGACTTCATTGAGGTGAGAGGAAATGATCACAGGCAAGGTTTGATTCTTGCCAAGAAATGCATATCTCAAGGTCTCTGGAAGAGACTTGAGTTCCAATTTTGGAGGCTCGACATGAGAAGGAACAAGATTGGATGTGCGTACAGGAAGACTTTCAGCTTTTGCGTGCCACCGCACAGAATCTAAGAGTGGAACGGATTCAAGCAAAGCATTGACTTCGCTTATAGACTCTTCTACGTCCAAGTCAAGGCCAAAGTGAGCCAAACATTTCGTTAGGGGATCAGAGTACCCTAATTCTTGATACGTTTGATTGACTAGCGTATCTATCATGTTCACTTCCTCCATACCATCATCTACATCAATTCCTTGGAAATTGTGGAAGACGTTCAGTTTCACTTTCATATCCCCAAATGCTAAAGTCATAATTCCGTTTCTACAACGAATGACTGCGTCAGACGTGGCTAAGAATGGACGTCCTAAGATGATAGGAATATGACTGTTCGAATTGATGACTGGCTCTGTGTCTAAGACAACAAAGTCAACAGGAAAATAGAAATCTTTGACTTTAACTATCACGTCCTCAACTATACCCTTTGGAATTTTTATGGACCTATCAGCTAGACTCAACGTGATATCTGTGGGTTTCAAAACCCCCAAACCTAATTGTTTATAAACCGAGTATGGTAAAAGGTTCACACTGGCCCCTAAGTCTAAGAGACATTTTTCGACCACTTGATTTCCAATATGAATAGAAATTGTCGGACATCCAGGATCCTTAAATTTTGGTGCAATCGTTTGTTGGATGAGTGACGAAGCTTGGGTTGCCATAATAGCTTCCCGAGGGAATGGTGTTTTCCTTTTAGCTGTGGTAAAATCCTTTAAGAATTTCGCATAAGAAGGTATCTGCTTAATGGCATCTAGGAATGGGATATTGATATGCACATTTTGGAAGACTTCTAAGACACCCTCAAACTGCTTACCTTTTTTAGAATCTCTAAGGCGATGGGGAAATGAAGCTTTTGGAATTGGCAAAATGATAGGAGGATTTTCCAAATCTTTCTTCTTCTCTGTTGGAGACTCTATGGCTTCTTTTTGAACTTTGTCCTTTTCTAAGACCTTTTCTCCCGTGTCAATAGGTTGGACCTTGTTGTCCACCTTCTTTCCCGAACGCAAGGTGTGGATAGCCTGGACTGAGTCTTGTGGAGCTCCAGAATGGCTTCCTACTTCATATTGACCTTTCGATCCGTTTGGAATCAAAGGTTGGCCTCTAGGGTTAGGGATAGTTTGACTAGGAAATTGACCTTTCTCTCTCCCACTCAATGAGAGAGCTAACTGCCCCAACTGAACTTCCATCTTAGCTATGGATTGCACAGTGACTTAGTTAATCTGAGTTTGATTTTGATGGGTTTGCTGTTGAGTTTGGATGAACTGTTGTTGCTGTCTCATCAACTCGGCAATCATAGATTCTAAGGACGACTGTTGTTGGGCAGGCTGCTGGTAATTGGTCATGGGATCTGGTATGATGGCTCTGCAATCTGTAGATTGTTGGGGTTGATAAGGGACTTGAGGAACAATAGCTTGGTTTGTGGAAGAACCAGATTGCCTAGGAAAACTCCTATTGTAACCTGACGGACCACTAGATTGAATAGGTTCATTCTGTCTGTATGAGAAATTAGGATGGAACCTATTATCTGGGTGATACGTTTGGCTAAAAGAGTTTGGAGTTGGCTTCCTAAAAGTACTATAGCCATTAATCGCATTTGCTTGTTCAGCTTTGATTTGAGGCAAGTTGGGACAACATTCGACCAAATGGTCGTTGCTGTCGCATATGACACACAAAGAACTCGGTTCGACAGTCACTTGCGAAATTGTACGAGGGTCTAGGTGAGGTTTGGATGCTGAGATGGCAAAGGCATCTAACTTTTTCGTGAGATTATTCATCCCACTTACTAGACTACACATGACATTTTTGAGATCAGGGTCTGCCTTCATCTCATACATGCCTGTCTTCCTAACCGGATCGTCTCTATCAAATTCTTCTTGGTTAGTGCTCCAATTTTGAGCACTCTCAGCTAACTCTACGAGGAAATCATACGCTTGGTTGGGAGTCTGGTTCATGAACTGACCCTTATGCATTGACTCAACTAAGGTACGTTGATTCATTGTTAATCCTCTATAAAAACTTTGCACCAACTGTGCTTTGTCAATGCCATGGTGTGGGCATTTGACCAATAAATCATTGAATCTTTCCCAAGTTTGGGAAAATTCATCATCAGGACGGGCTCTAAAATTTCTAATAGAGTCCTTCATTTTCTCAGTTTTGGCCACGGGGTAGAATTTGGCCATAAATTTCTTGGATAAAACATCCCAGGTAGATATGGAATTGGGTGTTAGGGAGTTCAACCACGCAGCTGCGTGGTCTTCCAAGGATAACGGGAACAGAATAAGCTTGATACTCTCCTCATATAGATTCTGATTTCTAAAAGTTTGACATATAGTCAAGAATCGATTAAGATGGGTGTAAGGTTGTTCACGCTCTAAACCGTGGAACTTAGGGAGCATATTGATGGTGGCAGCCCTAATTTCAAACTGAGGTGCATTGTTCAATGGTAAAACAATGCATGTGGGAGGAGATGCGGAAGCTGGAGCGAAGAGCTCATTGAGAGTTCGCTCTCGATCACCCATCATAACTACTGATGGTGTCTTGCGTATCCTACTGATGGTATGTTCGATCTCAGGATCCAATGGTTCTAACACGTTATTTTGTGAACGTCTACCAAGCATACAAATCACCCAGTCGATCAAACAATCACGAAAAAAAAAGACTGGACCTAGATAGGTTGCCTAAAGCTAGACAGCTCCTAACTGGGTAGAAATAGCGCAACTAGCCTTCCAACTCATTCTTCTACTTAGTGGATTCCAAATCCCTTCGAGAAGTTTCGATTTCAGTGATGTACTTGTACTGGTGCCAGAACATCCTTGACATATTTTTCCATGTCCCTATTGCAGTTGAATCTTGGGACATTAACCATCGTAGCGCTGATTCTGATAGAGTACACTGGAACAACAATGTCATCTGTTAGTCACTAAGGCCCATTGTGCACAAGTTGGTGACATATACCTTTAGATGGGTTTTTGCACAGTCTACTCCATTGAATTTTTCTATTTTCAGCATTACAAACTTTTCTGGCAGACGGATCTTAGGAATTTGATTCAAAGCCTCTATTTTTGCTACGATTTCATCAATCCCTTTTATGTTCTTCACGACTGTTTCCAATTGAGTCATTCTGTTGGCCAACATTGGATTCTCATTAAAATACTTCTCATTTCTGTTAAGCTCATAAACCTCATCCAGATTCTTAGCTGTGCTACCTTCAGGTCCCTTGCCCCTTTGATCATCAGGGTGGTCTCTTATTGACTCAGAGACCTGTTCTAGCACTTCTACCTTGCTCTTTATGCTATTCATATCTATTGCAAAGACCGTCAAAATCTTACGAATTTTCGCAAGTTCAGATTCAGAAGCCATTTCTGACGGTTCGCTAGGTGCTGATATTCTCCCCAAACGACCTGACTCTCGACTCCAACTAGGTGGCGGACGCTTAAGTTTGGGCGTAATATTATCCTGAAACCCCATCAATGATGGATTATTTGTTAATGACCTGAGGATAGGTTTTAGCAATTAAAACTAAAGGTCCCTCTTGATAACGTTTATTAGTTAACCCCTTACATTCAAAGTCTTTAACTGATGACACATTTCGAGCAAGAAGTTGTATGAACATGATTTGTTTATTGATCAGGAATCTTAGGAAATTTAACTATGATTAAGGGTTGCACAACCTTCCAAGAGTAAGATCTAGGTTGTGCTAATCGATGCACCCCTTAATATATTTTCTACTAATCCCAACCTTGTTGATTATAAAATATTCAATCCATTGAATTAAATTGGCTAATAAAAATTATTGGGACTATGTACCCATTTGAGTTTGGGCCGATTCGACTTAATAAATCTGAATATTTTATTTGAATCACTTCATTTACTATTTTTCAAGTCAATTAATCCAATCGGTCCATGTTTTGATTCATGAGATCCATTTACCAACTGGGCTAACTGATTTAACTAGACATTGATCGGTATGTCTCATCAGTTATGTTATTGGGTTGGACTGGTATTGCGGGTTCAATTTGAGCGGTATGGACCAGGTTAGCTTAGATCTTGCTACTGGGTTTATAAGGACATGACATGATGTAAATATGCAAATGCATGCTCGTGAGTGTGTGCAAAGGGACAAAGTGCGCCCCAGGCGTTTTTCGCAAATATCCAACCATACAAATCAAATACATCCAATCATCAAATCAACAAAGATAAACAATTGAATATATCTAATCACATGCTAATGAAAGAAATGATAAAATCTAGCCTAATCTAAGATTCTCATTGAGTTGACTCGAGAAAAAAGTCAACCTAAGGATATTCTTGGATCGGGTCAAGTTTGACCTTGATTATCCCCAGTGGAGTCGCCACTGAAATCACCTCGACCACCTCACCGTCCGCTATATAGCAAATAGGGGTCTGATTTATAAATGGGGGATTTTTAAAGAATAGAGAGTCGCCACCTAGTTTAGGTCTAGGAACCAAAATTAACTCCAAATAGATATGGGTCGGTCCATGGATCAGAGAGATGGGTAAGGGGTCAGGTTATGAGTTTCGAAAGGTGTTAGGCACTGAATCGGCCTGATCAAGATGATCAATCTCTACTACAATCCAAAAATATTCTACGGTCAACATTCAAAGACTAAAGATCAAACTAAGGTCTAATCATCATCAAATTGCATCGGATTTACTAAACGAATCCTATGGCAAAAATAATTACATTGTTTCTCGAATTTTGTAAAAAGAAAATCCATGATTTAATAAGGCTTACATGGCACCAAAAATTAATGGATCAATTGGATCATATTTTAAATAATATGAAATCCATTTTCAATGCCATGTATATAAAATTCGTGAATTGGCTCATTAACGACATTTTATCAAAGAGATTCAATTTTTGAACCGCCACGTGCATTAAAATCAGTGAGTTTTTGAATTGTACGTGTATTAAAATCAGTGAGTCAACCTACACATTTTTAACCAAAGAAATTTGATTTTTGAATTGTCACGTGGATCCTAAAATCAACGAGTTAACTCACAAATTTTTAATCAAAGAAATCTGATTTTTAAATTGTCACATGTATTAAAATCAGTTAGCCAACTCGTTGTTCAATTTCGTAGGACATTTCGGTTTCCAATGCACATGAAAATCAGTGAGTTAACTCGTTGACTTTCATTGAGAAAATTCATTTTTTTTTTAAATTTTTCATGTATTAAAAAATTCGTGAGTTGATCAATACTAATATTAATGAGTTGAGCCATACATTATTAATCAAAGAAAATCGATATTTTGAATCGTCACGTGCATTAAAATCAGTGAGTTAATCCATAATTTTTTTATCAAATAAATCTTGATTTTTGAAATGCCACGTCTATTAAAATCAATGAGTCAACTCACATGCTCGATTTTATAGAGAATCTTAATTTGGAATTTCCAACGCACACAAAAATCAGTGAGTTGACTCATATGCTCATTTTATAGAAAATTTTGATTTGGAATTTTCAATGTGCACAAAAATCAATAAGTCAACTCGTTGATTTTTTATTAAGGAAAATCGATTTTTAATTTTTCGGGTACGCAAAAAATTTCATTTTGTTGATTTTTTTATTATAGATTTTTAAGAATTTCTCTGTTTTGATCGATTTGGGTCCCGTTAGACTCGAAATCACATTCTGAGTGCAATGGAGGTACTTTCAAGATTTTTTGGAGGTCCAAAATTTATGAGGGTCATTTTCGTCATTTTGATAATTTTTTACAGATTTTTATGGATTTATCTGTTTTCATTGATTTGGGTCCCGTTAGACTCGAAATCACCTTCTGAGTGCAATAGAGGTACTTTCTAGATTTTTTGGACATCCAAGATTTATGAAGGGTATTTTTATCATTTTTGTGATTTTTACAGATTTTTTCGGATTTTAGCATGAGATTTCTTTCAGTTCCTGTGTGGTTATTTCTAAGTCTCAAATCCATATTTTTCTAGCATAGCGAGGTCTCTAAGTTGTCGAACTGTGTATCGAACCTAAGTGTACGTACTTGCTAAATCGGGTGTAAGGTGTAACGATCTTAAGCGTGTGTAAATTTCTACGTCGAGTCGTGACGAGTAGGGGGGATGAAAAAAAAATTAGAAATAGAAGGAATCAAGCAGTACTCACAAGCCTTCGAGTTCTTTTATGTTCATCATTAGGAATTATCCAAAATCGAGTGATGAATTATTGAATTAGGCAGATGCAATAATGGGGTGTCTACACCTAGTACCCAAATAGGGATCAAACTTCCGTAGTTCTTACAACTAAATAACGATTAAACAAATACATCAGTTTTCAAAAATTGACATCATTGTAGAGACTAGTACATAGATGAGAGGTATCTTTTGAATTTGAACCTTCACTAGTATAAATAACCAGAGCTTTGTCAAGGTGCTGTGGTGAACGTATCTTGAATCAAAAACCCTTAGAGACCAACCAGATTCTTCACACATACTTTTCTTCATAAGGTTGAGTGTTCTATTTACTTTGTACATTACTGGTCATGCATTATATCCTATTTTCATGAGTACTTTTATAAACAGTCTAGTTTTCATAGGAAATGGCTAGATTTCCTCACTCATATAGGTAAGTTCACTTGAAATGATTCTGCGAGTCACTACTTAAAATTTTAGAACTTATTAAGGATTTACATATATCCTTTATCTTGTAGAAACCAATACTAGATTTAGAAAGTGGGGTAAGTTAGTTCTAGTTTCCTACTAAACCACTTATTTGACTTGTTTGTACCCATTGAACCTTGTCTATCTATTTCAAGACAAAGGTTGGGTTCTCATCAAGGTGATTGATTTATTTTATAGACCTTAGTCCCATTCCTTTAGAAGTTTTAGATATCATATCTCTTGGAAGTCCTTTAGTTAAAGGATCCGCTAAATTCCTATTAGATTTCACATAGTCGATTGTAATTACTCTACTTTTGAGTAATTGTCTCACAAAATTGTGTCCAAGGCTTATATGCCTTGATTTTCCATTGTACATTTTACTTTTAATTTTGTACAATGTTTCCAGGCTATCACAGTTGATCATTATAGTTGGAGTGGGCTTCTTCCCTAATGGTATATCCATTAATAGATTTCTAAGCCACTATGCCTTTTTACATGAATCTACTAATGCTATCATTTCTGATATGATGGTAGAGTCCGAAACACAAGTCTGCTTCTTAGATGCCCAAGAAATAGCAGCTCCACCTAAAGTAAAGATCCAGCCAGTTGTAGAATTCGAATTTGACTTGACATTATTCCAACTTGCATCACTGTACCCTTCAAGTACATTTAAATATCCTTGATAATGTAGTCCATAGTCTAAAATCCCTTTCAAGTACCTTAAAACTCTAGATACAACATTTCAATGCTCGGTACTTGGATTACTAGTAAAATGACATAACACACCTACTACGTGTGCAATGTCAGGTCTTGTGCAATGCATAGCATACATAAGACTCCCAATAACACTGGCATATTTTAGTTGAGCTCTAGCACGACTAGTGTTCTTCATTAACTTGATATTAGGATCTATAGGGGTAGGGTCTGGTTTATGATCAAAATGACCATATTTTTTCAGAATTGTCTCAATATAATGAGATTGAGACAAAACCATTGCTTATCTTTCCTTAGAATTTTAATTCCTAGCATTATGTTAGCTTCCCCTAAATCTTTCATATCAAAATTAATAGATAGAAACCTATTGGTTTCTTCTACACATTCAATGTTAATTCCAAAGATTAACATGTCATCAATATAGAGACAAATAATGATACCAACATTATTTTCAAATTTGCAGTAAATGCATTTGTCAACATCATTAACTTTGAAACCATAAGATAAGACTATTTTATCAAATTTCTCATGCCATTGAAGATGAACTTGCTTTAAACCATAAAGAGATTTAATAAGTTTGCAAACTTTCTTTTCTTGATCAGGTTTAACAAAATCTTCCAGTTACTCCATATAAATTTCTTCTTCTAAATCACAATTTAGAAATATTGTTTTTACATCAATTTGATGGACAACTATTTTATGAATGGAAGCAAGAGAAATTAGTAGTCGAATAGAAGATATCTAAGCAACTGTGGCATAAATGTCAAAATAATCTATCCCGTGTCTCTGTTTAAAGCCTTTAACAACTAATCTAGCTTTAAACTTATTTATCGATCCATCCGCATTCAATTTCTTCTTAAAAATTCATTTACACCCTATAGGTTTCGCATCTGGGGGTAAATTTGAAAGAACCCAAGTCTGATTAGAAATAATCGAATTCATCTCATCATTAATGACTTCTTTCCAAAATAATGAATCTCTAGAGTTCATAGCCTCAAAAAATGTAGAGGATTCTTCGTTCTCTACATTTAATATGAGCCTAGTAATATTCTTGACTTCATATTTATCTCTTTCAACAAGATAAACTAGAAAGTCAGGTCCAAATGTGCGTTCAACTCTAGATCTCTTACTTCTCCTAGGTTTAAGATCTTGTTGATCAGAACCTGGGTTACCACTATTGTTATCTTGAATAGGTTGATGAATCTGTTTAGGAGTAGAATTTTTAGAAATTGGATCAAGAGAATTTGACTTAGTCAAATCCTCAAAAAATTCTACATCTACAGATTCAATTATATCACAAATTTTCAGATCTAGAAAATGATAAGTTAAGTTATTCTAAGAATAACCAATAAGCACACACTTGTAGGTTCTAACTCCTAACTTTGGTTTCTTAGGACTGGGTTTTCTTACATAGGCAAGACACACCCATACTTTAAGACGATTGAGATTAGGCTTCCTTTTAAACCAGAGTTCATAAGAGGTAACATTATTTTTCTTTGTTGGAACTCTATTCAAAATATAACAAGAAGAAAGAATTGTTTCCCCCACTAACGAGTAAGATAAATCTGAACTAATAATCATAGCATTTTCCATTTTAATTAAGGTTCAATTCTTTCTTTCTGCAACTCCATTTTGTTGCGGCATGTAAGGAGCCATAACTTGATGGATAATGTTATGAGTTCACAAAACTTAATGAACTCATTTGGATAGTATTCACCACCCCTATCAAAACATAGAATCTTAATTTTATGGTTAAGTTGATTTTCAACTTTCGCCTTAAATATTCGAAATTTCTCAAAAACGTCATCTTTAGTTTTCATTAAATAAATATATGCTTACCTTAAGTAATCATCAATGAAGGTAACAAAATATCTATTGCCTCCATGTGTTTGACTATTAAGGTTGCATACATCACTATGAATAAGCTTTAAGATAGTAGAAGTTCTTTCAATAGATTTAAAGGATTTTCTAGTTATCTTAGATTGAACACAGGTTTGGCATTTCAAAATATTCTCTAAATTACATTTAGGAATAAGTCCTAAATTAATCATACGTTTAATTGAACCATAATTAATGTGTCTTAATCTATCATGCCACAAACATATCGAATCAACAATATACACAATAGAAGAAATTTTATTATCTAAATTTTGGCGAATCATGCCTCTAAAAGAATAACCATGTCCCACAAATTCATTATTTTTGGACAAGGTAAGCCGATCTGATTCGTACACAAGTTTGAAACCTGATTTATTAAGCAGGTCTCCTGATACGATATTCTCGTTGATATCTGGAACATGGAAGACATTGAAAAGAAAGATAGTCTTCCTAGAAGTGAATTTAAAAACTACAGTCCCAACTCCGAGAATGTTGGAAATAGAACTAATTGCCATTTTCACTTTTATTCCTTCACCACAAGTTTTATACCTTGTGTAGAGACTTCTATCATTACAGAAGTGATCTGTTGCTCCAGTATCAACCCACCAACATTGTTGTCTGACACAACATTTGCTAGTGAACGAGCAGATGAAATTGTTGCAACTATTACTCCCTCAGCCATTGTCGTATTTGCCTCTTTCTTGAATTTCTTCTTTCGATGTCGGCATTCTCGTGCATAATGACCAAGCTTATTACAATAAAAATACTTACTGTTTTTCTTCTTAGTTTTATCAACAGTTTTCTTCTTAAAGGATGAAGTTTTCTTAGGTTTTAACCTAAAATCAATTTCCTTGGGCTTATCACCCTCAATCATGTTTACTTTGGTTTTTTCTATTTCCCCATCTTTATGTTCTCTATTACGAACATCTTCTTCTATATGAAGATGATGTTGTTGAGATTCCAAAGTATACTTTTTTTCCTCATGCTTCATTTTTTTCTTGTAACTTTTCCAAGATTGGGGAAGCTTTGAAATGATAGCTCCCACTTAAAAATTTTCTGGAAGATCAATCCCGGCAATCTTAAGATCCCCAACGATTAATTGAAGTTCATGTACTTGGGACAGAACTGGTTTGTCGTTGGACATCTTAAACTCAAAATAATTACTAATAAGAAATTTATGATTACTTGCCTATTCTATTTTGTATTTATTTTCCAAGACTTTCCAGAGATCTTTGGCTGAGTTGACCGTATAGTAGATATCATAAATCAAATTAGAGAGAGCATTAAGAATGTAGTTTTTGCACAGAAAATCATCTGCCTTTTGTTTCTTACGCCTTTCTTTCAATTCCGTACTATTTTCTGGAATAGCCTCAGGAATGAGTTTTAGATCGTAGGCTATGTTCAATGTAGTGAGGAAAAATAACACTTTTTGTTGCTATCTAGTAAAGTGTTGTCCATCGAAACGATCAAGACGTGACATATCTTGATTCATCATTTGGAGAGAATGAAATGTCGAAGCCTCCATCGAATAAAAGAATATTTGTCTAAAACTGTTGGAAAATAACAGGAGTAATTCGATGAAGGAAGAAAATAACTTCTAGGCTCGAATCTGATTCGATCTATTTTAAAAAAATACTCTCCCCTACTGATTGAACCATAGTACACAAGGGATCAATGAGCAAATACCTTCAAGATACAAAGAAGCCGTACACACAATTTACTAAATCAAATTATGTACGATCCGATTTAGTCTAGAATACTCGAAAAAATAAGAAACTGATGATGCCTAGATCTTAAGCTTAGAGATAGGAGAATACAGAAATTTTCAGTGAAGAAATCTGAATTCTGATTGGCTTTTTATAGTCAATTTTGTGTCTGTTAACCAAGAGTCATGATTTAATGTCTCTTGGTCTAATAATCGTTAGATTGTGTCTGATCTGAGATCTAACGATCAAGATTGCACCCTATCGAAGGTATGTGTTTCATGCCTTTTAACTAACTCCTTTTAATTGAATATGTTTGATCTAGTGGCTCTGATCGCGTCTGATTAGTTGCCATTTGATATAACGGATTCGATTGTTCCTGATCGGATACCAATCATGAACCAATACACTTGATTGATTCTGATCGAGTACAATCATGAATCAACGCACTTGATCATTTCTGTTCGGATACTAACTTGATCCAACGCATCGGATCATTTCTGATCCGGTTTTAATCTGATTCATCGTATCTGATCGATTCCTGATCGGATACTAACTTGATCATGCGGTGTTGATCGCACTCTATCCATCATATGTGACGGATCAACCACAACCGTTAGATGGTTTCGTATCTCGAAAACTTTAAGGCTCCCCAGTTCCTTGCAATAATGCGTACGTGCGAAGTGTAAAGTGTGCCTCAAAACGCCCAATATGCCCTAAAAGCCTAATTGCCCTTTCGCACGTCGCACGTGCTCGTGCGTGGGTAGTGCTTCGCACCACCTCGAAACTCTGGATCAAAACTTTAAAGGTGTGACACAAATACAACTAACCATGTTGACTATTACTTATAAGGTACACCACTTTCTTACTTGTGAGCAATGTGAGACTAAACCCTATATCACAAAAATCTCAAAAACTAACTTAAGAAAAACAAACCAATAAACCACAAAAACCTTATTTTATTTTCAAAATATTCAATAATTATATTATCAATCTACTATTATGGCAAGTTGAGCATCCCAAATTGATGTGATCATGATCTCGATGGTTAGAAGAATAACTCACATTGCATCTCGTGTATCCATACCCACTAAAAGGACCAGTCAATCTTAACTAATACATCAAAGTAGATCCAAGGGCATGAAACAACTTATCAACAGTAGGCTATGCTGGACAGTAGGTTGGATTTAATAATGTGATGTAACCTTCAACATTAATATTATATGTTATCTAAATCACAAAGGAAAGGAAAGCACAGTAAACCAATCCTTTTTAAATGGGTCTTATCCAAACTATGCTTAAAAAAAACACATATTGGTAGTTCACTTCAATTCAAGCCAAGCCCCAAATATTAAACATGCATGTTAGTCTGCAAATCGAGGATTCATGAACTAAAATATCCATATTAAACAACGACACCAACTGTCCCTACTTTAACAATGCATTCTAGTAAAAGTGCTATAAAATTCTTAACGAGAGACTTGTCGTAATCATGTGAAGTTGCATCCGAAAATGAATCACATGAACACTTAATTTAACATGAAAATGGAGAGTGACACATTGATTCAGGCAAGACTCGAACAATGACCACACAAGGTGATTGGTTGAGCAGACTCAAATAAACACGACAACAGTTTGGATTTAAGTTGCTACCATGGTTATAACTTTGCATGAGAATGAGGGAAAAAAATAGATAAAGAATACATTTTCTTTTGATCCTTAAAACCAGTCTATTGGCATATAATTTAAGTATACTTATCCTCAACCAATCAAGATTGGTGGTGAGAAGCTAGAACATTACAGGGTCCCCTGAATTCACACGGGAGACCTCAGTATGCTAGGATCGGTCAACCATCCACCCTAATATCCAAAACAACAACATAAATAAATTAATAAATAAAATTAAAAACATATTTTTTTAGTAAATTATTACCTAAGCTCCTACCAATTGGGTGTGAAAGTTGGATTAACAATTCTTGATGGACAATTCTTCTTTTCACCATTGGTGGAGGCAACTTTTTTTCCCAACCTAACATAGCAGAAACTCCAACTAAAATAATGTGCATAGTTTCCAATACACATGTAGGCACCCCATTTTTTCCTAGATCAAGCCCGAGAGCACCAAAAACTTTCTGAAGAAGGGCTTGACCCAAGATAATTTTCCAAAGGATTTGAAAATCCCATTTTTGAACAACCAAGGTCTGCGTACCAATTTTCAGAATTTTTAAGCCTGGCAAAAGCTAACCCACGGTAAAAGCAATTTTTAAGCCTAGCCAAGGGTCACCCACGACCACCACAAATTTGGCTTGGTCCAAGGGTGACCCACAACTAAGCATAAAATTACTCAAGCCATAGGTCACCCAAGGCCAATTCTGTTGAACAGTTTCTCAAACCCATGTGCATTCTAATTTTGTTGAAGCTAATTATCCATTTACCCTCCATTTAATATTTTTTTTCCTCCTACTATTTTACTCTTTTACCCTTGTTTTAATTATCCAAATAATTCTTTCATTTTATTTTTAAGTAATTCACCAAATCCTCTAATAAAGATTTTAGTCTTGCTTGATGCCCACTCAAGGACAATTACCCCATCAACCTTGATTTGTCGAAACTCATCAAAGAAAAATCTCTCTTCTACCTTTCCCATTTTCTTCAAAATTGAAAGAGTTTCCAGGGTATTCAATGTAATTTGACCAAATTTCAAAGTTCATGACTACATTGTCCTCCTCAGAGAATTCTCTAGAATTTGTGCCTAATGACTAACCTATCCCTAATTTGTTCGAGATTCTTTCAAGGGAAATGATCAAAGAGGACAAAAACCTATCATTTAATTACATGTCATTTGGGTTGATTCATTCACATTTGAATCAAGGTCAAGGTCTTAGGATCATTCTGACCTTCATCAAGAATTTTCTAAAACTTTTGGATATTTACTATCATACCCATTGATGATCAAAACTGGTGAGACCCAACTAAAGGATAAAGACCATCAAGGCCAAGGTTATAAAGTGGAATTGATACTTTTCATAAAAGTTTTATAGAAAATATTAGAAATCCTATGATTTAGGACAAGTTTATCCCCAAGGATCTCCCAAAATCTTATAAATATGACCCTCATCTAAGGCAAAATGAGAATGAGTCATGTTGATAATCTAAAATTCTGCCCAAACTCTTCAAAATCTCTCTAAAAATCCCTAAAAGAACAAATCAAGAAGAAGAATAAAGGAAATAAGAAGACTAAGGTGGAGTTAACCCTCCATTCTCCTCCTCTAATCTCCTCATTCTTATTACCCCCTTCTTTACATTAAACAAGCTTATTTCATTATTTTCTTTGTAACAATGTAGATCCTTGTTTGCATTAATGGGGCTAGGAGATAGAGAGTAAAACCTCCTAGAGGTAATCTCCTCCTATAAGTCATTAATAAGCTCTTTTTTCCTTTTGTTATTTATGTTCATGTGATTTAAATTTATAGTGTAGATGTTTTACTTTACTTTACTTTACTTTATTTACTTTACTTACAATGTAGATCCTTGTTTTACTTTTTTTGGTGACAATAAAACTAAATAGTAAACCTTCCTTAGAGGTAATATTCTCTTGATAAGTCCATCACATACATATACACTTACTTCTAAAATAGCTACAAGTAAGAGTGTAAGTCTCTATGAACCTATATTCAACCTTTAGAGCCAACAAAAATAGTCCCAAAAATGAATAAAATCTCATGCATAAGGTCTCTAATCTTTTCATGGTGGTGTCCAACTCATGGACATTTCCTAAATGCTAAACCCACAAAAAGATGCTTCCAAGTGAGCACATACCCTTTAAAAGAGCCTTGGGATTGAAGAAAGTTAAATCAACATAGATTCTCACCAAAATCTTTAGCTCACAAAAAATTCCAACAAGCAACATTTCCATTTTAGCTTTCTCGTTAGTTTAAATCTTTTGTATTCTAAAACTAGATTATAATTCTTTTGTTTCTTAATTTTCTTTATAATTTCTTATATTTCCAAAATCCAAAATAAAAGTTTTTAATTTTCACTTATGGTCATATATTGGTAACCATCTTAAGATGGGTGAGACAAAGTGCCTAACACATTCCTTGTCCTTCAACCGAGCCTCCTTACCTTAGAGATCTAGGTAGGTCATTTCCTCTTATCTTTTGGATATGTGAGTCACTACAAGCCAACAAAACAAAATTTAAAAAAAAAATATATTTTTAATGTCCATTCACACTTTAATTGAATGGTGACGAGTCCTAAACCTGTGTAGATGAGTTCAAAACCTCCCCAAAGATTTTAAAGCCCGCGTATTTATAACACGGATAAAAAATTGAAACTTAATCTACTCAATAACCTTACCTAAACATTCCAATGAAATAGTTGGTAAAAAACAATTATACGCTAGAAGCAAAAGTGAACATGTTAAACTGACCAAATAGAGTAATATGTAGGAATGCATTTTGAATATTTGAACAATGCTGCTTAATTTCTTATAAAAACATAAATAAGTTGTTTCCCAACAAACCATTAATCAAAATCCTTTGCCAATTATTCTTGAAGAAAGATTCACAGATCACTACTCAAAATTTTATTGACATTATTTTCAGCACTTAAGATTAAAATTACAAAATGTAGTGCTTAAGTGTGTGTTTAGTAACACTTCTGAAGTTTGAATAAAGGTGGTCCACCTTTAAAATTCAGATTTTAGAAGTTTTATTTCCGTTTGTTTTGGTTCAGATTTCAGACTCCAGAACCAAAATTCAGAAGTTTTGAACCAGTGATGGAGGGATGCTGGATGAAACTTCTGAAATTTGAATTTTTTTTATTCTTAAAATACCCTCCTCAAAACCCTAATTTCTATCACTTATATTTTCTTTATACGAACCTTAAAATCCTTATTTTTAACTTTTCTACCTCTCCTTCCTCTACAATTGTATTGTCAAAGAATCATACAACACTTATTTCATGTTGCTTAACACTGAGTGTTGTTTGTGAAATTGAAATTTTGGACAAGTATGGCATCAATCAAAATTTATTGTTATCGAAATACACTCAAATATAGATCCAACTTGAAAAGAGTTGCATGCCCTTCTTTTATATTGATGGTGTAATTTTGTGCAACAACATGAATGGGTTTATTAGAAGAGCTCAACTCTTTATCGGTGAAGATTATTGAGATTCTCTAAAAGAATTATATCGACAAAGCATACCCCAAGTTCAAGATTTCCTGAATTTTACTTCCATCTTTGATGATTACAACAGGTTTCAAAATATATAAAATAAAAAAAATTCATGAAAACACAGTATCAATCAAACCCATTACAGTCAATTATTTGAACTTTTAAGAATCACTAGTTAAATGGGACCAAGAAGAGTTTATGTTACACGACACTCCATTCTTTAATTGAAAATGCCTTATCAACACCATACCATGGTGAAATAACATATGAGACATCAAATTCAATTGTAGAAAATCTACATTTGCATTCAGTTAGTTCAGTTTCTCGAACATGTTAATTGAAACAGCATTAAAATATATTATTGTTTGGCTATCCATTTACGAAAGTGAATATAAATATACGAATCTCAGTACAGTGTTGTCATAGATATGTGAATCTCAATTACAGTATTGTTGTCGTTCTTAACTTTTACAAGTTAAAGCATAGCATCTCTTTAATCACAGTTACCTATGATCGTTTGAAAAAATTCATTTTATTCAAATTTTTTCAAAGCTATACCTTCCATTACTATCTGCCTCAACCCACATCCTTTTGTCTTCCCACTCTTTTGGAACACGTTCCTTTTCACTGGTGTTACACATTATCGAGACCCCACGAATAAAGGTATCAGAATGTTGAACTTTTTATCTAATCCATTGAAAGCATACTTAATTGCAAGGAAAATATTATCTGGCAAATCCTATTCCACTATTTGAGCACATCACGGAAAATTTTCAAAAAATATTTATATTATTTGAGTGGCATAGAAAAATAACAGAAAAAATATTATTTTCATTTTACTTTTATAATAAATATATAAAATCATTACAAAACTGCATGGTTTTTTTTTTTTTTTGTGTGAAAAAAATAGAAATTTACCAGGCAGACCTATCTGTTGCAATTTTATTACAAAAACTCCCCTACTTTATCAAGTTTGTTCACATGACCAAACCTTACTTCGTGAACCGAATTCCCTGGTTATGGATCCCTTTTTATTAGAATAAAATAGAGTTGGATCTAAAATGGAACCAGAACCGATAGGTTTTATCCAATGGGTACCCTACAGGTACCCAAAACCGATTTGTTTTGTCATTTCTTTCCATACTATACATGATCTAAGGTATTTTTTATTTAAAAAATAAATAAATGTTATATAAAACTCTTCAATTTTTCATATAAATTATCAATTGAAACTTAAAATGAGTTAAAGAATTATTATATTTAACAAAAATAATTTTTTGTTTTTGAAATAAATAATTAATTTATATCTTAATCATAACAAATTATAACTAATTTAACAATTTTGTTGATGATATGTTAATTTTTTGAAAGGAAATTTTTTTTTTATAATGTTTTGAAATAATTTTTTTCTCATTCGATTCTTGAGAAGCGGACCCACTGGGTACCTAAATTGGACTCAAAATCAATAAGAACCGGAATTGAACTAATATAATGGTTATGATTCTAAGTTCCTTAGGAACTGAAGCAGAACCAACCCGACCCATTACAACCCTACCTAGCCTCATCAAGTTGTTAGGTATATGTGTAACAAGTAAACGTGTACTACAAAACTGCCATCCTTGTATTTGTCGTGTGATAAAACACGCCCTAAATGAATTGAAGTAAACCCACAAATAAAGGCTACCTAGGGAGTCCGAAGGAAAACAAGAAAAATGTAGGAATGATCTAAAGATTCTCCTACCACGGAAGGTAAAGTGTTCTTGTTAAAATAAATGTTAGTAAATGTTGATTAATATTTATTTAAAATTGATTCAAATAAAATTAATTTAGTTACTTTATGGTTGGTGTACTTTTTTGTTAAAGAAAAGTAAGTATTTTTTAAAAGAACATTTTTATTAATTGATATCTTTTCACATGGATTGAAGTTTGTAAAAGTTCTTTTTGACTCTTTTTTTCAAATTTTTTGTAAATCCCACATTGCTTTTTAAATGTTTTTGAGGGATTTTTAAACCTATATATAAGAACCTATTCTCAACTTTTTCTTCAGTCCAAAGACTACTTGAGAGCTCGTAATGGTTTCTAGCTATATGAAAATTTAATAATTTATATATATATATATATATATGGGAAATGTTCAGCACCCTAAGTTTTACCACACACTTTAACAAACGTTTTTTGTCCTACATGGGTTAGAAGTTTTGGAATGGGCTGATTTTTGGTGAGGATGATCTCTATGATTAGAAGATCATCCTCCCCAAAAATCAGCCCATTCCGAAATGTTTAGCCCCATGTTTACACGTTGAAAAATTGTGGACCGTCCATTTTTTGTAAACCATTTTTGATGGGGTTAAAAGTTTTGGAATGGGCTGATTTTTGGTGAGGATGATCTCTAACTTCTAACCCATGTAGGACAAAACACATTTGTTAAAGTGTGTGATAAAGCTTAGGGTGCTGAACGGGACCCTATATATATATGAACAGCGTTCCTAAGACTCATATTGGGACTCACATTGCGACACACCGTTTTGTCTTATATGGGCAAAAATATTTGGAATGGGCTGATTTTTTGTGAGGATGATCTCTATGGTGAGGAGATCATCCTTGCCAAAAATCAGCTCATTATGAAACTTCTAGACCGTCCAATTTTTGTTGAAAAATTATAGACCGTCCAATTTTTGTAAATCAATTTTGATGGGGTTGGAAGTTTTGGAATGGGATGATTTTTTGCCAGGATGATCCCCTCATCACAGAGATCATCCTCACAAAAAATCAGCTCATTCCAAACATTTTTGCCCATATAAGACAAAACGGTGTGTCGCAATGTGAGTCTCAATATGAGTCTTAGGAACGTGACCCTATATATATATATAGGGGCGGTTCAAGGGCCATATGTAAAAACATATGAAAAAACAATGATTTTTTAAAATATGGGTTAGAGGTTTTGGATTGAGCTGATTTTTTGCGAGGATGGTCACTATGTATGATGAGAAGATCATCCTTACAAAAAATCAGCTCAATCAGAACTTCTAAATTCATCAAAAGTGATATACAAATTATTGACAAAAATTGGTAAAAAATCGACGATTCACATTCTAAATCACTTTTAATGGGGTTAGCAGTTTCAGATTGGACTGATTTTTTTTTTTTTCCGGATGATCTTCCCATCATAGAGATCATCCTCATAAAAAATCAGCTCAATCATAAACTTCTAACCCATATTTTGAAAATTTATTAATGTTACATTGTTTTTACATATGTTTTCTCATAGATCATCCTCATAAAATATCAGCTCAATCCGAAACTTCTAACTCATATTTTGAAAATTTATTAATGTTACATTGTTTTTACATATGTTTTCTCATATGTCCCTGACCCTATATATATATATATATATATATATATATATAATATAAAATAAGAAAGAAAGTAAGAAAAGAAAGAGAGAGAGAGATAAAAATTAAGTATTTAATAGGACCGTCCAATTTTGGATAGGCACCAAGGCCGATCCGAAAGGTGTCGAAAGGGCCTACAGGGTGCTTAACGGATTCCTTGAGGTGTCGAAGGGGACTACATGGTGCTTAACGGATTCCTTGATCCGAATAGGTGCCTAATAGTTCCAATGAGTTTCATATCTATTGAGATTCAAAAACCATTTACGAATGGATGTGACTTTTGTAATTGTTATCTATTTATGGAGATCAATTCTGTTAAAAATAAATAATTCAAAATTTTCTACAAAAAGAGGCATTCATGTATCCGAGATTCTATGTGACAGATTTTCTCAAAATAGTGCAAATTTTGATAAAATATACAGTTGTGTTAGAACTGGACTTTGTTGTATCCTGAAGACAAGTTCGCCAGCAACTCATCTGCATTTTCGTGTTCAATCGAAGTGGGGGCGTCTGTTGTCTATAAGACAACGTAAATTACTACGTGCCTCAGAGCAATTTTTTAAGGTCTGTTTTTATAACAGTTCTAACAATAATCAAGAATATCAACATCTCGAGAAGATGAAAATGTGATAGTGACATAAACATGCAAAATGACCCAAATGGTTTGTTTTACATAAATATTTTTGAATTTGATCAGCCTTCAAAACGGCTATCAAACCTTAAGGGAAGGAAAAAAAAACAATCCTAATTTCTAAACAAAACAATCACTTGAACATTTATGATTAATTTGTTTTACAGAAATGTTTTTGCACTTGATCACCCTTAAAACAGCTATCAAACTAGGGCTGGCAATGGATCAATTCAATACCAGATCAGTATTGCACTACTACCGATCTGAAATATGTACTCTATGATCCAAATCTGAACCGATCTGATCGGATCATTGAATCTTTGAATCAAATCCAATCCAATTTGGATTTTACTCGATCCAAAACTGATCCGATCCAAACCGATTTTGCAAGTGGTTGATGAAGATAGGGGTTTGAAGTAAAAAAAAAAAAATTAGGGATTTTGTAGACGGAGAAGTTTACGACGATGGGTTTTAATTGGGGAGAAAAAAAATCAATTTTTCTAGGAGAATAAGGTTGAACAAAGTGTGATAGTGGATCTGAGGAGTTGAATCTGACAATAGGTTGAGGGTTTGGTTTGGAGTAACGTGGCCTAAGAGCATGGCTGCGGTTGACGATGCTTATGAAGAAGTGGCAGAAATTGACTACGTAGTTGTGGCACTATCTGTATGTATCCTTAATGGATGATGGATCAGAAACTCAATCTTCCCACCATTAAAGATCAAATCGAGCTTCTTCGCATGCATGCACACACAGGATATGAGAGCTTTCTTGAAGACCGGATAAAAACCAGATCATTACCAGCCCTATATCAATAATTACGGGAAAAAAAAAAAAACAATCCTAAATTTCTAAACAAATAATTCACGGAAACATTTATGATCCATGAGCAACAAAGCTTCTTTAAGAAGTCAAACAATAGCAGTACTAATAAGAAAAAAACTAACACCACTAAAGAGTCCATTTAGATTCTCTACAAGCCCTTTCCACTAGGAATCTAAGCTATTATTTATTAGAATGGGACCCTGTTAAGGAATATTTACTGCAATATCCATCGGATGTCTACTTAAAGCTGTAATGGTAAAGCGGGTATGAAGACCTCAGGTACTTATTGCATTGTAGTTTACATCTACCAGAATCAAATGCTGCAGAAACAGCTCCCAATTAAATCATCCTCTACAACATCATATAGCAGATCATAATCTAACGATAATTTGCTTACTCATTGTAGCAGCAATTTCAAATTATAAGGATATAATTAAGTCCTTATTATCTCATTGTACTCAGATTTAATCCATGGTAACAAACATTCTTGTTATCAGGTGTGAAATCATATGTCAAAGGCAAGCGAGTACCTACACCAATTGGCCTTTTCCACATCATGTAAACTCAATTTCGCCCAGTCAAGCAAGATTCTAAGGGTAGTTGTTCAAAGGAAACAGTATTGATATAAGCGGAAGGCAGCATTACTCGCTAACTCGTGCCTCTGAACCTTTTTTTTTTTACAAATGAAGGACTTCGTTAAAATCAAGATGGGGTTGAGATGATCAACTAATAATACAGAGAGAACAAAAAAACAAAAAAAGAGGAGATGAACAAGGAGAGGATAGACGTTAGACCCTATCCCACTATCTCAAGAAATCATCAAAAAAGACCCCTTTAAATTCTTTAAAGAATTCACACTAAAAATACACATATTTGTGTCTACAAATTTGCAATCCTTCAATGCATTTGGATAATCTGAAGAGTTGGGCCAAGTTCTGCCTGCATATCTAAAAAAACTAGAGAAAGATAGGTAAGGGAAACAAAGCAAGCAAAGGAGAGAGGTCGGTTAAAATTAGGATTTCAAGGTACATCAAACTCTCATACCCTAGGTTGGAACTTGTTAAATACAAGGTCCCACCTCAAGGTCCTCATTTAGAACCAGTTACCCAAGAGGTCACACCTCAGGGCCCTCAGGCCTTAGCCTAGAATTTGTTGCCCACAATGTCACACCTTAAAGCCCTCAAGCTTATCATGGAATTTCTTAGCCAATAGGACCATCTTGCATCCCACATGCCTTAGAATGGAATTTGTTACGTGTGAGGTAACACATCGGGTTCCATGAGCCTCAGACTGGAATTTGTCAATCTCGCAACTTGAGGCATAACCACGGGGACTCTTGGGCCTAAGCATGGAACTTGTTTACCAAGAGGTCACACCTCAAGGCCCTCAAGACTATCCTAGAATTTGTCACCAGCGAGTATAGTCACCAAATTCAACAACTTATTCAAAATGTCATAATTAAATCGTGACTTTTCCTTAATTGATCAAAACAAATTAACAGTAAAACAAATTCATTAAAAAAGGCAGTCGAGGAGACCGACCAAGATTACAAGACACTGCTAAGACAATACTTTACACACTACAAAGGGAGTCCCAACTAAACAAGAAATCCTCAAAGAAGACAACTTTAAAGGCTCCATCAATCTTGCACCAATAAAATAATCCAAGAATAAACAAAACCATGTCGTAGTGAGATCTCTTCAACCCCGACAAGATTCTCTCGTTTCTCTCCTTCCACACGCCCCAACAAATTGCAAAGGGGAGCAAAGCCCAAAGTCTTTTTTCCTTATCCGTGAAAATGTTATGGTTCCATCGCTGCTAGAGGGGTAAAAATAGGAGGAAGAACCCAAGAGATGTTGAATAACTGCAATGAGACCAAAGCTTGGTTGCAAAAGGACAATGTAAAAAATATGATCAACAGATTCCCCATTCACATAGCATAGAGCACAAAAATTAGGCAATGAAACCCCACCTAACTAGGTGATCGAGGGGTGAGGAGCTTACTTGAAACCACTACCCAAGCAAAGAAAGAAATTTTTGAAGGCACCTTTGCCCCACAAATGTAGTTTGCAGGAAAAGACCCAGAAACTTGATGGGCCTTCCTAAACGAGCTTAACTAGAAACATCTCTCCTTGTGTCAAGCACATTCCCAACAATCACTCCCAGAGGCCTCAAAACACACTTGATCCAATGTACAGGATAGGTCCACTAGCTCCTGAATCTCCCAATCGTTGAAGGCTCTCCTAAAACCCAAGCCCCATGCGGTATCAATTCCATTTCGAGTCACAAAGCAAATATAGGCATATCCTTCTTGGAAGATAACTCAAAGAGCACAGGGTATTGTAGCCATAAGGGGGTCTATCACCACACCAAATGTCTACCCATAATCGAACTCACTTGTACCAACTCTAAACACAATCCACTTCTTGAACTCGTGACTTACCTTCTCAATACCTTTCCACACTCTGCACCCAACGGGGGTTTTCACTTCTCCAACCGAATCTTTTTTCCTGAATTTCACCAAAATTACGTTCTCCACAAATCTATTTTTCCACCTCAAACCGCAAAAACCATTTTCCAAGAAAGGCCTTTTAGTAGGGCTTAAAACGAGTCGGGTTCAGACCGGATATAAGTGTGCCCATATCCATATCCGAACCTGACTCAAATCATACTAGCTAAAGACCATATCCAAACCATTTCACTTTCATTAAAATCTAATCCGATTGAATTAATTGATTCGGTTTGATCGGGTCGGATAATGTCAAACTGTTTAAGATTATTTCAAATAAAATTGTTAAAATGTGACTAAATGGTGACTTGAACTTAAGATCTCTCCATTTTGAAGAAAGACCTTGACTACTACACCCAACCGTTGTTGGTTGATGAAATATGACTTAATAAATATAACAATACAACTTGCAAAGTAATATATCATTCAGATCTTGGCGAATGTAGGGATGGAACCGTAGGGCTTAAAATGGTACGAATTTTATCCGAAATCCGAGTAATCCAAATCTGAATTTGACGGGTTTGGTTTCATCAAGTTTATCAAAATTAAAATATGGTTCGGATATGGGTTGATGTCCTTTGACCCGAATCGGATCCGGGTTGAATATGATTTCATCCCTATATTTGCCAAGATCCGAATGATATATTACTTCGTAAGATGTATTCTTATATTTTTTAAATCATCTTTCATCAACCAACAACGGTTGGGTGTAGTGGTCAAGGCCTCTCTTCAAAATGGAGAGGTCTTGAGTTCAAGTCACCATTTAGTCACATTTTAGCAATTTTATTTTAAATAATCTTAAACGATTTGACATTATTCAGCCAAATCAATCAATTCGGTCGGATTGAATCCGCATAGGATTTTAAAAAAAGTAAAATGATTCGTATATGGTCTTAGCTAGTATGATCGAAGTCGAATTCGGATCCGGATATGAATTTGGATATGGATATGCACACACTCGTATCCGGCCCATATCCGACCCGTTTTAAGTCCTATGGAACCACATCCTACTCGGGTCAAGGGACACCAACCCATATCCAAACCATATTTTAATTCAGATATACTTGATGAAACGTTAAATTCGGAATTGGATCACTCAGATTTCGGATTAAAAATCCGTACCATTTTAAGCCCTACATGTTAGACAATCTAGAACCCTTTATGCCCAAACCCCCCCTTCCTTCTTTGGTGCACACACCACCTTCCACTTGACCAGATGATATTTCATCTTCCCATTTTTGTCATTCCACAAAGTCTCTAATCATATTTTCCATTTTCACCTCAACACTCCTGGGGATTTAGAATAACGACAAGTGATAAACGGGGATGCTTTCGAAAATGCTCCTAATTAAGATCAATTTTCCCCTTTAGAAAGGTACTTAGCTTTCCACAAACTCAATCACTTGCCCAGTCTTAATAACACCAACTCCCAAATTTGACTTGCTTCTACAAGAAGCACCCAAAAGAAGACCTAGATAGTTGGAAGGGAAAGACTCCACCTGACACCCAAACATTCTTGTCCAGTTGCAAATTTCTAGCACCGAACCGACTCCAAAACGTTTGCTCTTCCTAAGATTAATCCTAAGACCTGAGATCACTTCAAAGTAGCACAGTAACAATCTCATAAATCTCACCTAATGAAGCATAGCCCCCAACAAAATCAGGGTGTCATCAGCAAACTGAAGGTGAGTAATCTCTGGAGCGCCAGACTTAACCCTGACGCCCGTCACCTCCCTAATGCTCGCTGTTTTTTTCACTAATCTCCCCAAAGCTTTTTCCATTTTCACAAAAAGGAATAGGGACAATGGATCCCCTTGTCTTAACCCCCTAGAACTTCTAAAGTGGCCGGTGGGACTCCCATTCACCAAGATAGAGAACGAAGCCAAAGAAACATATTTCATGATCCAACCTATTCATCTCTCTCCAAACCCCATTCTAATCAACAAGTACTACAAGAAATTCCAATTCACAAGGTCATAAGCCTTACGAAGATCAATTTTGCACACCAAATATAAGGTATGTTAGCTTAGATATAACTTTCGTCTTCCCAGATCATGTCCCAGGTGACGCACTAGTAAGAAGAGATGACCTTGATGAAGATGATGGTAACCATTTTACCAATGAAGCGTCGGAAAATGAGGATAATATTGAATTTATGATATTGATCGGTAGATGAATCCTAACTTGGATTCAAAATTGAAATATTTTTATATTTAGAATAATATAAACCTTACATGTGTTTTGGGCCTACGAATAGCTTTTATGGATGTATAGATGCTATCAACATGGGGTTTGATGATTTATTATTATGGTTCAATATAGGATTTGAAGATTACATGTTTTTTTTTTTTTTTTTTTTTTTTTTTGGGGGGGGGGGGGGGGGGGGGCACTTGGAGAATTAAGGCTGAAACTGTTTTTCTTTAATACTGTTTTCTTTGCAACTCTAACTTGGGCGTTGGAGGATTATTGACAGGTACCACACCGATGCTTACAGGAGGAACTTCGGAGCTAATTCAGATCAGTAGAGCAGAGTTGATCAAGGTAAAACTCGATTCCGCCCCTACAGCTACCATAAGATTTTTCACAATGGGAAGAAAGCCAAAGCTGATCTTTAAACATCCAAGCATGAAGGATAATCAAAAAGCTGACAAAACTTCAAAATGTGAAGTACTATATCCTTTCCTATTCTAAATAAATCTTACTTTCACATGAATTTGTGGTTCATAAATAGCACACGGATTGCTAAGCCTCCAATACGACCGGATTTTATTTGTATTTTTTACTAGTCTTCTGCTGATCCAAGTCAACTCTGTTCAAGTTATGTCAGTATACTCCTCGACCATATGGATAGATAAGAGGAATGAAGCAATGGTGATAATTGATAAAACAAGAATAATATCAAGTTCTTCTAAGAGACAGAAACAAAGAGTGGGGCTTAAAGGAAGACCAATCTCTTGGCAGAAACATTCCATTAAACAAAAAGATATCCCATCCATTTTACACTTCTTAAATCTGACCTTGGAAATAAGCTTCTAGAGCAAAATCCATTTTCCAAAATTTGAAAGGGGAGCTAAGTGTCTCATAAAATAAGAAACGGCGTCTCAATCTGAGAGTTACGCTTGTGCAAAAATGTTACCTTAAGCTTCAATAATTGAATTCCTCCGTGTCTCCCTCTTAAGATAGAAAGGATTTGAATCATGAAAAGTGGGTCAAGATGGCATACTACGATCCTTTCAATAATATATCGAGAGTGTTCGATGATGCTGTAGAGATGGACACTTGATGCCAAAAGACCAGAGCCAAAGATCCAATTCAACACTCAAAACCTGTAAAAGAACTTCCTCAGAATTAGAGCAATTGAAGTGCAATAAGAGGGCTAAAATATGCAGTGAGGAGGCTCTACAAGTGGTCTCAAGCACAACCACAGCAACTTAGTGAAACAAGACAGAAGACACGCACGCTCACACAACATGCTTATTATCATTACCAAGAATGAGTCAACATTAATAAATAATAAACATAAGAAAAGTTAGCCTGAAGTACAGGTTTTTTTTTTTTTTTTTTGATAAGTTGAAGTACAGGTTTTTGGGTGGTCCAGATTGTTCAAGACAATTTTTTGTGAGGCAATGTTGGAATGGACTATATTTTGTGCAGGTGATCCCCACAGTATGGACAACTCACTGTACACAGTTTGACAGGCCAACATGACCTCCCCGTGTGACCATGGTGTGGACTAAGTGATGGATGTTAGCAACCTCCAAAACGATAGTTTTTCAAAAGTGTCATCTAAAAAAACAATCCTATTGCCTTTTAGTGGCAAAAAACAAGGGTTTTAATGTCAATGTGCAATAGCATTTATAAACATCACAACCATAAAAAGGGGTATTTTAGAAATACCCTCTGTTAAATTGGTGATAGTAGGTTTACCCCTTGCAAAATGCAAGATTAGGTTTACCTGACCATAAAAGTAAAGGAAGTGTTTTCTTGATGATTTAACAGTGAAATTTTCATTTTACTAAATTAAAATTTGGAAAAAAAAAATCAAAATTTCACAGTTAAATCATTAAGAAAACGCAACCTTGACTTATGGTCAAGGAGGGTAAACCTAATCTTGCATGCTGCAATGGGCCTAATATCACCAATTTAGTAGAGTGTTTCTAAAATACCCCATACAAAAATATACAGCACAATGCCGCTAAACCCCTTTTTCTTCATTAAAAAATAAAATAGGGTTGCTTTTAGGAACATTTTGGAAAAACAACAATTTCGGAGGTTGCCAACCTCCAATGCTTGGCTTGAACTTTATTTTTTTGACAAGTAAAGAGAATTTTATTGAAGAAACAAGGGAAGGTCGAGATGACTTAACCCAAAAAATAAAAATAAAAACTAAACGTCAAGCTGGAGATACTACACACTATAAGTGAGATACAACAAGCTTGAACTTTATTCAATCTAAGGGGAACGAAAAATGAAGAATACAAAGAATCAAATATACCTGCTTTCCAGATTTTAACTTGATCAACTCTCTCATTTTCTCCACTGCATAAATAGAGCAAGCCCTCAGCTCTACTTCCTCCTCACTACCTGAACCTATCTCATTATTGGTCTCAATAATGCTTTCTAAAGCCTCACTGTATTTCAAAACACCAAGCTGTTTAAGCACGGCTGGAACAATATAATCAGCAAATATGGTAATTGTGCCAATGTCATTAAATTCGCCATATCCTTGACCCTTGAAAGCACCCCATAAATCTGCTGCGAATATTTGTGCTCTTTTATATAAGAAAATTTGATGGCCTTTGTATACTGAGTGATCTCGAAAACCTAGAACAATGAAATGAATTAAACAAGAAAATTTAGGGACGCTCTACAAACTGGATTTCAAAAATCACATGCCATGAAGTAAACAATTTTTTTTGGTTTGCTTAACCTGAAATATTTTCCATTAATGATATTTTATGTTAAGGTCAGGAAATTGTTTTCAGCTTATTCAAAAGATACTTCATCACCATAACTAAGCATATAAATATTCCAACTTCCAACATAATCATCAAACTCCTACACTAAGAATTTGGGGTCAGCTGAACAAATCTTGTCCTCCATTCAATTCTCCCTAAACCCATGGCTTAAATCATAATTTATTTATTTATTATTTTTTTTGACAAGTATGTCTTAAAACATAAATGTAATGATAAACATCTTAAAATGAATAAAAGATGCAATACCAGGAAAATGGCTAGTAATCAGGGAAACAAGAGCTACAGCAGACTTTTCACAAGATTCCACAAGATTTGCAGCTTTTCCTCCAAAGTTCTTCTCCAATTCCATTCCAACCTAAGTGAATTGAAGAAATAGTTAATCACAAGAAACTAAATGATCCAAAAAATACAAACATGGCTGATACTCCCGTGAAATATGGTCTCATTTTACCTCTCAAAATATATATATGGTCTCATTTTACAGCACTTTTTGGAGTTTCAATTTGTTTCCCTTCTTCCATCTGGGATTTTTTTGAATCTTGGCTATTCATCGCTACTCATTTTGCATTGAACAGAATTTTATGGAGTTTTAATTTGCAGATTGTTAGGGATTTGGGAAGAGAGGTATTGTTGTGTGTTTGAAAAGGAGCAACATGTTCAGGATATCATCATTTCAACATTAATTTTCTTTTCTTTGCTTTTCTTTTTTCTTTTTTTTCTGTGGTGTAAGCTATTTAGTGAATTTAGGGGAGTTCTCTTTGAAGATTTCATCGGAAGTTGGGATTGGGTTTGTTACATTGAACTTGTATAGTTAGTTTCCCCTGGACATTTTTGTAGTCATGGCTAGTCATCTTGACCAGTTTTTATTCTATATATAATATACTTTTACTTATTATAAAAATAAAAAAAGCAAATGGAAAAAGCTGAATAACCAAAAAAAAAAAAAAAAAGGCTCAGAACAGAACAACTAGATGTTAATATTAGAAAATTAAGGTTTCAGAACATGTCTAAAAATTATAACGAACAAATTGTACCTCATGAAGTAAGCGGACCCGTTCATCCTCCAAGGGAAGTGGCCGAGGCCATTTCAACAATTCACGTAGTTGAGGACCTAACAACAATTTATAACCAAATTCCCATAAGTAACAACAAAGGAGTGAACACATTGAAGAAAATGCTACATTTTCTAACAACCACAATCAAAGCATTATAAAGATGTACTACGCTAACTTGATTAAACATTTCCACGAGGTAAAAGATGAAGGTTCAAGTGGAGGCCAAATACCAGTATAAGTTTGCAGACGATCAGCATCAAATGCAGATTTATCTTTTTCCAGAGCAGCCTTTAGCCCCGAAGCCAAATGATCATAATTCAAATCCTTGTCTGTCAATGATAAATAATAATAAGGTTATATTAGTGTAGGGATCAAGTATTAAAATCTCTTCTCAAGGCAATGAGAAAATCTAAGACTATCTTCTAAGACCATCCGAAAAATTGAATATTTTGGGGTCAATGCTTCATTCCGATCCTGATCAAAATATTTTGAGATTAAGAAATGTTAGAACATGGTAGGGATAATATAAATAGCATACCAGGCCAGAAACAGAAATTCAATGCATCCAAAACAAATAGGTACTGAACAGTGAGCGCTCCGTGGTCAAAATAGTGAATCCCTTCGAAATTCCATTCAACTTTTGGAATTGAACCTTCTATTGTATCCACCACCTTCTCAAGTCCTACATTAAATAACAATAATATAAATGCATGTAAAGCAGTTCAATAAGAAAAAATTAGTGTTCTCTTCAAATCCATCATTGAGGAGAACCACAAATGATCAAAAGAACCATCGAGATCGCCGAGTTCAGCTGGATCCTATCCATTCTACTCAGCCAAAGTCAAACTAATAAGACATATATATATTTCACAAACAACTTTTTTATCAGAAAATGGTCCACAATCACAAAATATCATTTTATATCATTAACGAACATTAAATTCTCATAACGGGTTATGAGGGCACTAATCAATTATCAATCTCATAATTGATTATGAGAGGTGATAATGGCGGTTGGTAAATTCTTTCATATTCAACTATTTTAGAATGAAAAACAAGAAAATATATTATTTTAAAATATTGTTCAAAGAAAAAAAAAAACTCTTACCTGCTTGGTAACCTTACAACTCATTGTAAAATACTATAATCACAAAATTTTCTAGGTAGTTTGTTGTTATTTGCTAGTACTTGGTTGAAACACCATAAAGTGTGCCAAAATCAAAAAGTGGGGTCTGCATGTAAATCATTGTAGAGTCCCATAAAAGATATAAGGAAAAGGGTGTGATTCTTTGTGGTGAAAAAAATGAGACCCAAACAACTGCTATTGAGTGCCCGCCTCCTTTACTTCGTCCCAGGAACCGGATACGAAATGATCTAGTTCCATGTATCTCTATTTGAATGCGGGTGATCTCACTCTGACTTCCCATCTCTAGTTTTCCATCATTCTAAGTGGACTTAGCAATCAACTAAAGCTTTCGCAGGCGAATATTTTCTCTTTCAATATATGTTTCATTCGTAAGGGCATTCCCTAACCTGTTAGAATAAATGAATTGGTTTGTTAGGATAAAGTATCCCTAATTTCCTATATAAAGAAAGAATTTGTGGCCTGTTTTTTTTTTTTTTAAATTCTGATCCAAAAGGAAACGAATCCATTAGATCTCTATAGACCTTTAGCCATCACCTAGCAAAGAGAGATTAGATCAAACCTTCCTGAAATTTCCATACGATATGTACCAAACCTTATTTATACGAATAAAGAACTGAACTTCGAGTCAAAGAAAAGGAAAAAGAAGCAGCTTCGGCTTCCTCCTATTACGGATATATGCTTTTAATTCCGCATTGACGAGTTACGCTAGACCTAAGAAAGGTAAGCTAGTGTGATAACGGCTTCCACTAGGAAAGGTACAAATGGAATGAATCCGAAAATCAGATTGAGAGCACTCCGGGTCTTGTTCCCGCTGGGCTTGCTACAGGTGTTGTTCAGACTTTAATCTCGCATCCGACACCCATTTTCTCATCGTCTCTATTAAGGGAAAACTCAAAATTCACTTTCACAGCTATAGAAAATTCAAACTAAACAAGGCAAGACTAAAACACAAGTCACTTTACTATCAAACGGAATCCAGAATCCAATCACTAGGAGTGGAATAGGAAGCAGTAGATCCAGATACCTTTAGTGCATTTTTGCAGAATGAGAAGCCCCAAGCTGTTCAATCTTCTGACTTAGAAGGAACAACAAAAGAGAAAGAAGCACAGCACCCTACAACTCTGGTCCATGAGATCCATGATCCTAAAAAGGTGGAGGAGTAGATGAGGTAGCAACATTGGACTGAGGACATGTCCAACATTTATCAATAATGTGGCCATGGCGCTTGCAATATCAGCAAAATGGGCTATTTCTTCTTCTAATATCTAGTGTAGTACCGTCACGTGTAGTGTAGTCAAGGTCCAAGGGTTGGTCGAGGTCTGTTGGAACCTTTGTACCCTCCTCTCCCTCAAGTCTAGTAGGAGTACTGAAGAACTACTAGGGTTTCATGATTGCTCGAGGGAGTCTTCTTCTTCATTGAGGATGTCTCGAGTGAGTAAAGATTCGATTCGAGGCAAGCATAGGCCATTCCAGATCGTGACAATCCAGACGAGTCCCCCCGGCTTCGCTGGCCACTGAAACCATCACGATTCAATCTGGATTCAAGGTTGTAATCCTACCGGTTGAAGAGGCCGGCCAGAAGGAGTAATCGATTTATGGATGATTGCTCTTGGAGTAGTCGGTCTAGCTCTGAACCTACATGTCTATGACTTCGTTTCCCAGGAAATCCGTGCAGCGGAAGATCATGAATTTGAGACTTTCTACACCAAAAATATTCTTTTAAACGAAGGTATCATGCTTGGATGGAGAACAGATGTGAGAAAGATATTTTTATTTCCAGTCTCCTATTATTTAATATTGTTTGTATTTTACAAGAACTATTCAACTCAAAGAGACACGCAGGGTTCGAACCTGCAAAAAGCCTTGTTTCACTTTGTCCCACAACCATTCGATAGTCTACTACGCTAACATAAAAGAGGTGACCCAAGTAGGATATTTGAGCTAAGAAATCAATTCATTCCTTTTGTAGAATTGATATTAGCACTCTCGCTCTGGGATGGAAATGCCCATCTCGAAAAGGGTACAACCACACATGAATGATGATGTGTCACTTCTCAAACAGAAATAGAATAGATAAGTGACTTAGTAACTCACGCCCTCGAGTCCCTGCCCAACTGCTAAAGTGAGCCTTAGGTTGGACAGAGGTATCTCTTGGTGGTTTTCTTGAAAGTGTGAGTAGCCTCTTACAGTAATGTCTGCTCACTTTAAGGATTGTGCGGGAACTTGAATACTACTCCAAGGTAACTAGGTGACCTCCCTCGTCCTTGGACCTATATAGGTAATGTATCACACCAAAAGACATGATAGCCCCAGCCCTACCTCCAGGCCCAGAGATTTTCCCACATGGCAAGGACCACCTGCATGGGATGTGTACCGTTGTTATGATTGACCGCTCAAAGCCATATCCGGTACAAAAAGGAAAGCCATGCAACGTGAATCTCGGGGAGTTCTTTGGGAATTTAGATAAACAAATCGAATTGAAACTCTGAGACAAGCCTTTTCTTACTCTCAATGAGCTTCAAAGGTATTTTGCTCACTAGCAAGCAAGTACGAAAATGATTTTTCTTGTCCGATAGATCGGGGTATGGCTATGACGAATTTTGATGCCCAAGCACAAACTAAAAAATGAAAAGTTGGGTGATGGGTAAGTGTCAACCTATTGGTATACTCAGGGTTTAGGCTCTTCAAGACCTTAGCAATTTGATCTTCCTCTCGAGTCCTATCATGATCGCTCACTCGACGAAAGAGCTTTACAAGTGGCATCACCCTTTTTCACTCACGAGATATTGTTGAATCAGGCTTTCGCTCATTGTCCAAGATTCCCCACTACTGCCTCCCGTGGGAGTCTAGGCCATGTCTCAATCCCAGAGTGGCTGATCATCCGAAAAGATCAACTAAGCATCATTGGTTGGCTTGGTCAGCCTTTACCTGACCAACTACCTAATACTACGCAGGCTCATCAAACAGCACTTTTTAGCTTGATTTAGGATTTGGCCCGAACTGTTCGGCAGGTTCCCACGTGTTACGCACACGTTCGCCACTTTGTTCTCAATTGTTCCCAGCAAACGTAGGAGCAAACTACGGCCCCCCTACCCCCACTACAAAAAATGCAACCTGACGCGCTTCGGCCCTGACGGAACGAAGCGCTAAGGGTTGTTCTGGCCGTAGTGCGCTAGCGCGCCCTGGAGTTTTTCAGCTGGGCGAGACAACTTTAGCTAGGAGCCTCTTTTCCTTCTGCCCAGCTCCCCGAAAACAACGTTCGACTTGCATGTGTTAAGCATATAGCTAGCGTTCGTTCTGAGCCAGGATCAAACTCTTCTTTTGAGTATGATTGGGCCCTGCAGTGGTAGAACCTGGTGAACCGGGCGTACTCCTGAACATTTCTTCTCTGATTTGATTTGCTACTTTGTTGAGTTTAGTGATTGATATCAAAGAGAGTCTAAGTCTAGTCACTAAACTAATCCACTCGTGGAGTGGTAGTGGTATAGTAGTTGTGTGGTAGTTGAGACTCCGACTGAACTCGCTCCCGCTTACTTTAAAGCTCGCCCCTATCGCTAAAGGGGCGTAAGCACTGAACTCATTGCCTTAAGACTCATGTAGAGTTTAAAACTCATGAAGTTTACGGAATGAGTTGCTCCGTAGACTACACTTGACGCGAGGTTTTGAACCTCAACTCGTGAAGCACGAGGGAAAGCAAATCAATATCAAACTCTTTACGGTCCCTTTCCACTCTCTTTAAGACTCGTGTTTGTATTTCACTCGCCTCTGTGTTTTGAACTGAGCAACCATGAATTAATAAGAGGTAAGTGTTCGATAACATTCTTAGTTCAAAGTGGCACCGAACCTATATCCATACTTTAAAAAAACAAAGCTGCTTATTCAGGACCTTCTTCCATTCATATCGATTTTGGTTTTTCCGCACCATATTTAGATATGCCCCTTTTTCAATCTAGATTCCCAACAAATCCTTTACTCCTTAAATACAATGGGATTTCACACCTGGCAAATCTTTCACTACCCTACTTGTTCAACACTATACTTCGATTATGCCCTTCGAAAAGGAACATCGGCTCTCACAATTCCATCTCTGTCTACCAAAACTACTGGAAATGTTTCAAAAAAAAGTAGGCATACGACATTCAAAAAGCTCACGCCCTTCTTTATCTTTAAAGATAGGGTGCCCTAGCCATCCAACAAATATTCCACCCCATTATCCATAATAACTACACGATCCGGTTGTTGGTTCGACCCAAGCTAGTCATAATGCCTGTTCTAGGCCTTTATAAGTTTGACTCTTAGCAGTTTGATGCGCCTTAAATGCATGTTTTCTTTGATGAGTTGTAGGCCACTCGCTTTTGGTACTAGTAGACAAGTAGTCTGATTTTTCCTCTCTGATATCGATTTTGTTAGTCCTATCTATAAGAGAAGATCATATGAAAAATGTAAAAGATCCTTTCATTTCCTTGGGTCACTGGCCATCCACTAAGAGTAATTTCAATAATTAACTAATTTAAGTATAATTCAATTAAAATCATAAAATTAATAAAAATTTAGAATAAATCTCAAAAAAATGGTGAATGGTCAAGAAAACACATAAAAATGTTTATGCATATAAATTTAGTTATTAAAATTGATTATAATTTATTTACTAACTAAAATATATAATTAAAAATAATAAAAAAGAAAATTATCAAAAATCTTAGAAAAATTGTTGACTAGCCGAGAAAACGTGCAAAATAAATTTAGGTAGGAAAATATGAATGTGTAATTATTAAAATTAATATAATTAATTGATTTACAAGAAAAAAAAAACTAATTAAAAATCATAAAAATAGTAAAATACTACCATGAATCTTTGTGAATTGATGCCATAAAATTGATAAGTTAGTGGTTCTGTTTATTTATTTTTAAGGAAAATAGGGTTTACTAGGATATCAAATTCTAAATCTCTTTCTTTGCCTAGTTATCTGAAAATTGTAATCCAAAATTGTATCATAATTTAGAAGAAGAAAAAAGAGGTACAGAAAACAAATTTAAAGAAATATTAACAATCATTTTTTTTATTTTTTGGAAATAAATAATTTTTCATTAAGAATCATTTTTTAACTGTTTCGTAACATTTCTTTCAAAATGGTTTCTTTAAGAATAATTGTTAGCTTAATAAATTACATAATGGTTATCAAATTGCCCGGAAATATTAATAAAACACCAAACCCAAACAAAATCGGTTGAGGCGGTCGAGTTATTCAAAAAGGCTACCGATTTGAACCGGTTTTCCCCGAGTCAAAGAGGTTTCCGATTTACAATCCTCCAGATGCAATACCTCATCAATGCAGCCCAGGAAAATGTTGTTTGAGTGAGTGAGTAACAGAGAGAGGGAGAGAGAACCTGAGGAGTCGATGAAGACGTGAGAAGAGTGACTCGCGACCCAAGAAGCGCTTGACCTAACTTCTTCCATGGCTCTCCTCTGCACCGACACTCTTCTCTTCTATTCTCTTGTTTGTTTGGTAGGATTGAAGTGGGGAAGAGGTTTTCTATATGGATTTGTGGACCTCGAACGTTCAACGATGGAGACCTAAAAGATAAATAGTGAAATAAAATATATTTTTATTTGGAAGTTGTCGTAGAGATAGAGTAGGTCTTCGATATTCCAAGTTTCCCACATTAAACACGTTGGCTTTATTTTCTTTTTGACCAATTGAAGGATTATGGTTAGGTACGCCGTACGTGATGACATAGCAGACCGAGGAACACAGGCGCCTGGACCCACCCATCCATGAGTGTAAGAGGTGCGACTATTTATGAAAAAATATAAGTAAAATAACATGAAGTGTCCCTAACCAACTGACTCGGTCACTGTCAACAAGACATCAACCAACCTTCATTGGGCTAATTTTTAAAGGACTTCTATTAACATGCCATCTTTTACTTGTAGCATACCAAACTATATACGTAAACCTACGTGACCTCGATTAGAATCTGTCATCTGTGTACGTGGTTCGCGGCCCCTCTAAAAGTAACCTGGTGGTTCATAGGGATGGAATGGTTAAAGACAATACATTTATTGATTCACTTTGTTTTTATAGATTGATTTGCTAGCTAACTTCGTTTGTGTATATATATATAATTCAAGTATTTAAGGTATAAATATAATTATTATATTAAAAAATATTAAATTAAATAAAAATTAATTAGTTTAATGATTTAAATTTTAAATATAAACAATGAAAAATAGAATAAATTTGATTTGATTTATCAAACCAATTAAAAAATTATTTGGTTCATCAAACCAAATGTTTGATTCATCGAATCAAATCAAAATTTGGTGGGGTTGTGGTTCACTTGATTGCAGTAAATTGATTCACTTCATATTGGTTCATGGTTGAGACTAACAGCAACGAATTGGATAACATAGATTTAAACAGTAGTTTAATTTCTCAAATATTGGTGTGTTGTAAGTAAAAGTTAGTTTACCAATAAAATCTCTCAATATTTAATGAAATATCAAAATAGTTCCATCTTATTTTTATTTTTATTTTTATTTTATTTTTATTTTTATTTTTATTTTTATTTTTATTTTTAACGATTTAAAATTTTATTTTGACAAATGGATTGAAAGACTAAAAAACCAAGAACGACAATAATGATCTTGAGCTGCCTTATTTGCTAAGTTATTGACAATTATGTCGTTGCAACTTGGAATCCACTATGATGTTCTCTCTCTAAAGAATTTAAAAAAAAAAAATTGCAAATATCCTATGGTATGTATGATGAGTCCAAAGATGCCGCCAACTTAGTTAAGTTCTTGAAGGCTCGTGGAGTGTTGATTGCACAACGTTAACAACTAATCACCTTGTTTGCATAGTAAAAAATCACCTGGTTTACCTAGTAAAAAAACATATTGTGAGTCCATTCAACTAATTTTTTCTTTTATTATGTTTAAAATCATGATGATTGATTGGGCATCTCCTTCACTAACATCCCTTATAATCCAAGCTCCTTTACTAATTTCATTGTGTGCTTAAAGGCATTGGCTTCACTTCATTTATAATTTGAGATTTAAACAGCAACCACATTGTCATTACAATCATGCTATGGGAAAAAAATATTTGAGGGTAATTTAGTCGTAAAATAAATTTTGGAGATATATTTTAGGCATCTTAATGTGGGCCTTTAGGGCACAAGTTACCACAACCCAAATAAAATAACATGAAGTGTCCCTAAAATACCTGACTCAATCTCAATCGTGACAACACCAAACCATCTCCTTTGGGCTTATTTTTTATTGGCAAATCAACTTATTTTATTTTATTTGTTAGTTTTTTATATTTTGGTAAGCAGTAAGCAAGTCATAGTTACCAACAATAAAAGGAGCTCAAACACATTATAACTTTTTTATTATTGAAGAAGGGACCAATTGAGAGAAAAAACAAAAGCAATGATGGTGACTCTAGATATGATTATCCACTTTGCTTTAGCAAGTGTGAATACCATTTTTTCCCTCTCACTAAATAATGACACATGTTTCTCGGGATAATTTAAATATCATGTATGGACACAAATATGGTAAACAACCTAAAAGTGTTGATATGGGTTGGGGTTAAATCAGTCAAGCTTCTTTGAACAAGGACACATCAAAGGGTCAAATCGAATAATTTATAAGATTAAGAACAATCAGATGTTCCTATGATCAGGTGCCCTGTAAAAACTGAAGAAATGATATTTTTAAGGAAAGGGGTCTACCTAAGGGCAAAGTAGTTTGACACAATAACCCTTTGGCTCAATACGAACTCGAATGGAATAACCTTAAGGATTTCACTATTCTCAATTTTAGGGTATAAGTTTAAATGAACTAAAGGCAAGGCACCAACATGATTTCAATTATCGAGTTAGATCAGCTCAATGTTACGTAATAGCTTGGCGTAAGTTATAGAGACATGATAGGATAAGACTTTAGAGGGATCTGAACTCTCTGAGATCAAATCTCTCTCTCTCTCTATCACTCGTTATATATATCCCAGTGTAGAGGGAAATAACTGCATGTTAAATCTAAGATTTACACGTGTCTGAATTGACTAAGTGGTACCAAGTGCAAAACAATATACGGAGCGTAGTCCTGCAAGTAGGGCAGGTCAGAGCAGAAACCTCCCTAGTCTAGCTGGCAAGGCAACATAGCAATAAGTTAGACCAGGCCCACCAAGCAGGGCAGGCCAGGTCTTAAGAAAACCGTAAAACTATTACATGCACGTCAATCCTAGAAATCACAGAAGAGATCTCTGCAGGTAAGTATAATCAATCCAGAAAATTCTGATTAAGTAAACAACTCCGCAGAGTAAGTGAAAATCCCATGATTGCTGCCTGTAGAAGAAGAAACCCTAAGGACAGTTAGGGGGATAAATAGCACAGTAAGTACTATAAAGAGGGATCCTTCTGGAGAGATTGGAATCTAACCAGTACTAAGGATGATTCATCTGTTTCTCTAACGTGAGAATCAGAGTGATTTTGGCAGGTACCACGCTGTCGCGAGAAGAGAGGTGTTAGGAACGACTTCATATTAGTGCGGTTGGATTCATCGCAGTTGTTCATCGAATTCTGACCACACACCCAGTATTAATCAAGAACTCATTGTTCACCATCTTCCTCATTTTTTTCTTTCCTCATATTCACCATATTTTAATTACTTCCACTGACTTGATCATCTAAGTATTTTGGTAAGCACCACATTGATTTCTCTTTTTTTTTTCCTTCTTACCTCTTCATTGGAGTTGAGTAGCTTTACCAATCACCATAGAAACCATTTGAAGCAGATTTCAATCAAGTCACTTTAGCCACATATCTTGAGGAGTGGAGGGCCTAAAAAATACCCCAACAATTATGTTGTTGTATGTAAAAAAGTGAGCTAGTACTGGTTGTATTGTATGAAACAATTTTTAAAAACATAACAACAATACAAAATCTCCAACAACTCTCTCCATTTTTAGAATCCCAGTAAAATTGGGAAACCATATTTGTATAGCATTAATATTCTTTTCAAAATTTGATTTATAGATTATTTGTAATTCATTGTATTCCAACCATATAATTGCAAATTGTTAATATATGTATTCACCTAACCTCATAATGAGATATTAAGGAAAATCAATATCATTCTTTGTTTTTGTCTTCACATGGTATCAGAGCACCAATCAATAATGGCCAACTCATCTACTACTTCCCCTATTCGTCTTTCTCCCACACACTTCCTTTCTATAAAACTCACCAAGACTAACTATCTATTGTGGTGTTCTCAATTTATCTCACTCCTTCAAGAGTTATAACCTTTACAATCTTGTTATTGGTATCTCAGAATGCCCTCCACAACTTACACCTGCAATAGGAAAGGCAGAACCAGAAATCAATCTTGAAATATGTTACCTGGCAACGACAAGATCATACCCTTATAAGTTGGCTTCCCTCATCTCTCATAGAAATCTTTCACTAGCAAAACGTTGTGTTTGGTACTTCTCATGAAGTCTAGACTGCTCTTGAACGATCCTATGTTATTTATTCAAAGGCTTGCATTATGAAATTAAGCCTTCAATTGCAAAATATAAAATGTGATTCTTCTACTGTCTCAAAATACATAGGGAAAATCAAAGATATTTCTAGTAGGGAAAACCTTCAATCTAGTTATTAAACCTACAATTGTTCAGGTAGTTCTTATTCTTAGGGTCTCTAAAGGGTGGATCATACAAAAAAATTAGAATTCCATAATGCCTTACAAGAAGAGGTGTATATGTTTCAACCTCTTGGATTCATTGATTCTCAACACCCTTTCATGTTTGTCAACTTCGCAAATCTATCTATGGCCTCAAACAAGCCCATAGAATTTGGTTTGAATAACTTAGTTTGTTTCTTCTTGAACAAGGATTTATTGAATCTTAAATGGATATCTCCATTTTCATCTACAATAACTCCAGTCCTACACTTTATGTTTTCATTTATGTAGATGATATCTTGATCACGCGAAATCAATCCTATGTTTTTTCTAACCTCATTCTCAAAGTTGGTTTTGTATTCTCCATCAAAGATCTTGCCCCTCTCCATTTCTTTTTGGGAATTGAAGTTATTCGTCAACCAAATGGCATTTTACTTTCTCAATAATGATATATTGATGATCTTCTCATCCATGCTAATATGATTGATTGCAAACCACTTTCTATACCATTTTTACCCACATTTAAACTATCTTGTCTTGGGGGTACTCATCTTGATGATCCAACACCCTGTCAGAGCATTGTTAGTGCACTTCAGTATGTCCCCTTAACTCGACCAGATATTGCTTTTGCAATGAAAAAAGTCTACAAATTCATGCATTAACCTACTTCTAATCATTGGGCTTCGATAAAAAGGATCCTTTAATACCTTAAGGCCACTATCACCCATGGACTTTTGTTTCATCAATCTCCATCTTTACAACTCTCAATTTACTCTAATGTAGATTGGGTTGGATGCCTTGATGATTGGGAGTTTACTAGTAGCTATGCAATTTTCCTAGGTCCAAACTTGATTTCGTGGAACTCTTGAAAACAATCCATTGTGGCTTGATCAAGCATTGAATCGGAATATTGGTCCCTTGCTAACTTAGTAATCAAGTTAATCTGGTTATGATCTCTACTTCAAGAATTGAGTATTTTCCTTCCTACGACCCCTATTCTCTAGTGTGACAATGTGGGAGGTATATACATGACTGCAAATTCAATCTTTCATGCCTGTACAAAACACGTCGAGATTGATTTCTGAAAGCACCCTTGATCCGCGGGGTGCGCCGATCCGCTTTTGACCTTTGAGGTTTGAGAGTCGCCACCTAGTTATTATGGTCAACGAATCGAATACTGACTCTAAAAAGGTAAATTCTACTAATCTACGAAAGAAAAATACGGATCCGACGATTACGTTACAGGGTTCGAAGGTGTTAGGCACCAACTCTGTCCGTCAAACACCGGTCTCTACTAATTCCCAAATAAAACTACATTGCTAACAAGACCTAAATAATAATAAAAAAATAAAAATAATTACATTTTCCGAACGCAACGATTTTGTTTCCTCAAATCTGATAGAACAACTCTTTGTACGTATTTCTCGCTTCGTTTTGTTGTCGGATCTGATTTCTGATCTCCAAGTTGAGGTATCTTCTTCTTAGATCTGTGAGTTTTCTAAATTTTTTTATGGATTCTAAGGTATTTTAGAAGGGTTTTTGAGTATTTTTTGAACTAAAGTTGGGGTATGGATGTTAGGTAAGGAGTTAGGACTTCAAAATTAGGATTTTGGGGAGGTTGGGGAGGCTCATTGACCTACTTTTTCTATGGTTTATTTTTTTATACGAAAATAGGTTTGTAGGGACCCCTATTTATAGATTTTTTTAGTGCTTGTTTTGATAAAGTTAGTGTTTAATTAGAATTGTTTTAGGTAGAATTAGTATTTAATTAGAATTATTTTAGGTGAAATTATACTTTAATTAGAATTGTTTTAAATAGAGTTATATTTTAATTAGAATTGTTTTAAATAAAATTATTTTTTAATTAGAATTCTATTAGGGTTTTGACTTTTAGTCTCACTTGATTGACTTTAAGATTTTGACTTTAGTCTTACTTGATTGACTTTAAGTTTTTGAATTTAGTCTTACTTGATTGACTTTAATTTTGACTTTAGTCTTACTTGATTGACTTTAAGATTGATTTTAGTCTTACTTGATTGACTTTAATTTGACTTTAGTCTTACTTGATTGACTTTAAGATTGACTTTAGTCTTACTTGATTGAGTTTAATTTTTTAACTTTAGTCTTACTTGATTGATTTTAAGATTTTGACTTTAATTTTAATTTTAATTAGGATTTCATTTTGCATTAATTAATTCTTCAATTATTAATTTCAGAATTTTTAATTATTAAAATTATAAAATTATCGTTTTGCCCTCGAAGATGAATTTTTGCGTTTTAAGTCATTTTTCAATGTTCCAAGATGTTTTGGAATTGATTTTTCGTAAGGATTTTGATGAGATTATCGATTTGTATCATTTATGAAAATTTTTGTGCGAAATGATTGTAAAATTTATTAGGGACATTTTTGTAATTTTATTGAATTTTGTGAAAATTGACGAAATAGTTTATTTGCTTTCGATTTGTTGTTTATGTGTTTGAAAGGATTTTTCTAAGCGTAATGTAGGCTCTAGGGATATTTTGAGATTAAGGGTATTTTGATAATTTGATCATTTTTTAGTGATTTTTATCGTAAAATTTCTTTTTGTCTGCAAGATGATGATTTCTACGTTTTTGAGGTTATATTTTTGTAGTGTAGCGAGGTTTCTACAGTTTTATTAGTTTGAGATACCTCATCCGAATTTCTGAAACATATCTAGTAACAAATAAAGCATTGGAATAAACATCTATCATCGGGAACCGTTGCAATCGGGTTGACGAGTTGATTAATCAAGCGAGTGCAAAAATGGGGTGTCTATAGATATTTGTTGTCTAAATTTACGCACGTAAATATACGTATCGAAACAAGTAATAAAATAATAAGAAAATATCGTTCCCACGGAGACTAAATATCAATCTATTGCTAATAACCAATTTATCTCACTCTAATTTTATCCAAACAAAAGTAAAAATAGGATTTAAAAAATAAACAAGAAAAATAACGAAGAGAATAAATTTGCAGATTTAAAATTAATGAGTGATAAAATCTAGGTTTATAATTTCTCCAAAATAATCCACTTGATTAAATTATCTTTCCTTCTATGATAAATTAATCCACTATAATTGTCACCCAAGAGCACTAAATTATCTACAAGCCTATGTCGATGGTCATGTAAAAATACCCTTCTAAACTAACTCCTTATATGTCTATAAGAATTAAATCAAGAAGAATTCATTAAGAATAAACTCTCATAAGGGATGCACACACAACGTGAGTATATGTCTATCTCAAATTAGCGTATGTTATTCTATCTATGTCATGAATACAAAATAACTCGGTATATATATTATTAAGATTCACCGATTCAATTCAATCAATGACCAATTAATTAAATTGCATTAAACATATGATAGAATAAACAATCACATGTGGAATCATAAAAGAAATAAATAAAACTAATCAAATATCATGAATGGATTCCATTATAACCCTAAAATAGAAATTAGTTCATCATTGAAAAGAAAACAAAATCACTAAAGTATTCACCCATTCTTAGAGATTACAAAGAACAAGAGAAGAGATAAAGATCAGAAAAATAAAACTCAAAAGTTTAATCTCCAGTTCTCGTCCTCCTTCTCGATCTTGTGCCTCCAAGAAAAACCCTCAAAACTTCTTCTCAAACTAAACATTAATCGTTCTTATTTATAGGTATGGAGTCATTAGGGTTTAAGAGTTCTAAAATCCGTCTCTAATTCGACCCCAAAAATTAACATGTAAAGCTGGAAACGTAAGCAGGCCATGACCTCGAAACATGTCATGCCACGGTTTGTCTTTTTATATTTCTATTATGCCATTATTAAATTCCCATCGCGGCCTCATTTTCTATTAAGTTGCGGCTTGAAGACTTTCTCTTAACTTATATGCTTAGCTTCCTTCTTCCAAAAATGAACTAATTTTGATCCAAAATTTCTCTTAAACGTATGCAAACATCCCAATATTCCATATTATTCCTAATCTGTAAAATAAGCATAAAAATCAAATAAAAACACATAATTACATAAAAAGTATAAAATAAACTAAACTTAGCTAAAAACAACTAAAATACTCTAAAATTAATAAAATATTATATTTAAAAGTGGTTAATTCGCAGGTATAAAACCAACTCATCAATGCCCCTCTTTGGTAGAGGGTTGAAGCAAACTAGATAGCAAATCTATTTTGGTAGATAGTGCGATATCCAAATGTCAAAGCTAGTGACAATTCATTTTGCAGTCTGATTTAGCAATTCGTTAGGGTGTTCGGATCCTTGAAGATAAAAATCTACCCGAATTAGAAGGTTATCAGGTCCTTGAGCGCGAACTCTCACTGACGGTGTCAGATCCTTGAATTTTTAGAAAATTCTTCTTGACTAACGAAACAAATGCAAGTACGTGAATTTGAAATCTAAGATAAATCTTAGATGGTCTGAGCAAAAATTGAACATAATCTTGAGTATAAACTTAGCATACACTAAGCATAAACTAGGCATAAATTGAGTATAAACTATGCATAATTGAGCATAATTCCGAGAAAACCCTCGGTGGCATCTAAGAATAATTTCGAGAAACCCTCGGTGGTATCTGAGCATAATTTCGAGAAAAACCTCGACGGCATCTGAACATAATTTCGAAAAACCCTTAACGGTATCTGTTCATAATTTCGAGAAATCCTTGGCGGCATCTGTGCATAATTTCGAGAAACCCTCGGTGGTATCTAAGCATAATTCTGAGAAAACCCTCAGTGGCTTCTGAGCATAATTCTGAGAAAACCCCCTGTGACATTTGAGAATAATTCCAAGAAATCCTCAGCGGTATCTGAGCATAATTCCGAGAAACCTTCGACGGTGTCTGAGCATAATTTCGAGAAAACCCTCGACGGCATCTGTGCATAATTCCGAGAAAACCTTCGACGGCATCTGTGCATAATTCCGAGAAAACCCTCGGTGGTATCTGAGTGTAATTCTGAGAAAACCCTCAGCAGTATCTAAACATAATTCCAAGAAACCCTCAGTGGTATTTGAGCATAATTTTAAGAAAATCCTCGACGACATCTGAGCATAATTTTGAGAAATCCTTGGTGGTGTCTGAGTATAATTCCGAGAAACCCTCGGCGGCATCTACGCATAATTTCGAGAAACCCTCGGCGGTATCTGAATATAATTCCCAGAAAATTCTCGGTGGCATCTAGTTGAGTAAAAGTGGGAAGGAATGAATGAATCCGGGAAAAAATGATTGAAAATGGATCTGAAAAAGAGTGATTGAATCTGGAATGAATAAATCTAGGAAAAAATGATTGAAAATGAATCTGGAAAAGAATGATTAAATCTGGGAATGAATAGATCTGAAAAAGAATCTGGAAAAGAATGATTGAATCTGAAAGTGAATAGATCTGGGAAAGGATGATTGAATCTGGGAAAGAAATAATGCCCCATCTCCTATTCTAGGTGAATGGGTTATGAGTTAATCTCTGGGCACAACCAAATGTGAGATCAGAAACGCTTTTGTTTGAACCTTAAAGTTTTTCAAAATTTTATGAATTTTAACTTCTTTTTAACCTCACGGGTTTTTAAAAAAAATGCTATCACGAGGGTAATCTTAAATTAAGGGTTCCCATTATCTTTTAGGATTATCATTGATCATGCTTGAAATAAAAAAATGTGCCTAGTTTGATAGGAAACATTGTATTGACCACATTTTGAAAAAAACAAAAAAAAAATACCCCCAGTATAAGGGAAAACTACATATCAGAGAAGAAAGAAAATGCCCTTGTATGAATGTTTGAAATATTTGATTCCCACTGTAGACACCCCATTTTTGCATCCGCCTGATTAATCAACTCGTCAACCCGATCGTACTGATTCCCAATGATGGATGTGTATTCCATTACTTTATTTTGTTACCAGATATATTTCAGAAATTCGGATGAGGTATCTTGAACTGACAAAATCTTAGAAACCACGCTCGCTAGAAAAATACGATCCCAGAAACATAGAAATCATCATATTTCAGACAAAAAGAAGCTTCACGATAAAAATCACTAAAAACTACCAAATTACCAAAATACCCCTAATATCAAAACGACCCTAGAGCTTACGTTACGCTTAGGAAAACTCTCTCAAACATATAAAACAACAAATCAAAATCAAATAAATCATTTAGCCAATGTTCACAGAATTTGACAAAATTACAAAAATGCCCCTCATAAAGTTCATGACCATTTCACACAAAAAATTTCATAAATGACAAAAACTAATATTTACATTAAATTCCTTACAAAAAATCGATTCTAAAACATCCTAGAACATTAAAAATCGACTTAAAACGTGAAAAGTCCTCTCCGGGGGTAAAACGGTAATTTCAAAATTTTCATAATTAAAAATTTTAAAATTAATAAATAAAATATTAAATAATTAAAGTGAAACATTAATGAAATTAATTTAAAATTTTGAACCAAAGAAATCGATCAATCGGGTTCTCATGAAAAATTATTGAGTGTTCGTGAGATATTTCTTTAAGGACCCCTCCATTTGGGGGTCCAAAGAATTAAAGAAATAATAGAGGAGGCTTCTCCAAAAATTAAAGTCAATCAAGTAAGACCAAAGTCAAGATATTTAAAGTCAATCAAGCAAGACTGAAGTCAAAATTAAAGTCAATTAAGCAAGACTGAAGTTAAGATATTAAAAGTCAATCAATTAAGACTAAAGTCAAAATATTAAAAGTCAATCAAATAAGATCAAAAGTCAAAATCATAATAGAGTTCTAATTAAATAATAACTCTATCTAATAGAGTTCTAACTAAAAAATAATTCTACCTAAAACAAGTCTAACTAAAACACAACTCTAATTAAAAGAACTCTAATTAAATACTAACTCTATCAAAATCAACCCCTAAAAAAATTTATAAATAGAGGTGCTCACACCCTATTTTCGGATAAAATGGTAAACCCTAAGAGAAATAGGTCTAGAAGCCCCCTAGCATCCCATAAACCCTAGTTTTGGAGTCCCAACTCCTTATCTAACATCCTTTCTTCGATTTTAGCCTAAAAAACACTTAAAATCCCTTCAAAAACACCCCAAAATCCATAAAAAACTCAAAGAATTCAGATCCTAGAAAAAAGAGATACCTTGCCTTGGAGATCAAAAATCAAATCTGGAGACAGAACGAAGTAAGAAGTACAGTACAAGGAACAATTTTTGTCGGATCTGAGGGAACAAAGTCTTTGCTATTAGAAAGGTATAACTTATTATTTTTTATTTATTTATTTATTATTATCTAGGTTTTTTTAGCAATGTAACTTATTTGGAAAATTAGTAGAGACCGGCTTTGGCTGGGCGGGGTTGGTGCCTAACACCTTCCAACCCCGTAACATGATCCCCGAATTCAGTTTTTTCTATTCTAGATTAGTTCTTTATCTATTTAGAGTCATTAATCGGTTCCTAGACCGTAATAACTAGGTGGCGACTCCCAAACCTCAAGGGTCAAAAACGGATCCGCGCGCCCCACGGATCGAGGACGCTTTCAGTGACGACTCCATTGGGGACTATTGAGGATCAGACTTGAAAAGCCCCAAGTTTGGGAACATTGCCAGTAGGACCTAGTTTTCATTTTATTTTTAGTTATTTATTTTTTATTTTGATTTTTATCATTCTTTCGGCTCTATTGGTGATCATTGATTGGGATGTTGAATTTTTTTTTTTGCATATCTTTGTTATGGTTCAATTTGGGATCATTCAAAATGACCCTAAATAATGCAGGATATCAAAGGCAATGACATAAGGAATGACCCATTTTTTATTTGAATTATTTTTTAGTCTGTATTATCTTTTATTAGTATCTTTTGGTTCAATTTTGGATACTTTGTTTTGACAATTGTTTTTATGGTTTAATTAAGGGTCACCTTTTGATGATTCCTAAATAATGAAAGATTAAAATTGACATAAACTGAGAATGTAATGATGATGGTTGGGATGAGAGTTATTTAATTTTTTTTTTAAAAGAAAAAAAATAATTTTGGATGATTTTTTTGGCACTTTACTAAGCATAGGCGACGAGTTGTAAAAAAATTTTATTTGTGAGTGATGCATTAAGAAACGAAAAAAGTGCCTTTTTTTAATGTTGTTCATGATGAGGAGAGGGTTCCAAGAAAAAAAATCAAAAAAATATTTTTTTTTGTTAGTAGAAAACAGTTTTTACTGTTTGTTATCTCCTTCTCCATATGCTGAAAAACAGCAAACAGAGGACATTTTTCTTGATCTCTCTCTCTCCCCTTCATCTCTCTCTTTCTCTCTCTCTCTTCACCACCAAACAAATGTTGAACCCTTGGAAGACTTATGTGAAGCTCTCTGCCGTTCTCATGGGTTCCCATGGTCTAACCAAAGGGTCTCTCGCTTTTCTTAATTACCCGGCACAGCTCATGTTCAAATCCATCAAGGTTTTTCCTATAATGGTAATGGGAACCTTCATTCCTGGTCTACGACGGAAATACTCAATCCTCGAATACCTTTCGGCTCTACTCCTTGTCGTGGGTCTCATCCTTTTCACCTTAGTGTATGTTCACACATCTCCTAACTTCAGCGTGATAAGTGTCGTGATGATATCGGGTGCTTTAGTCATGGATTCCTTTCTTGGTAATTTACAAGAAGCAATCTTTACCATGAATCCGGAAACAACACAGATGGAGATATTGTTTGTTCAACTGATTGCCTTTCTTGATTCCACCCATGCTTTTGATTGGAGAGCTGTTCAAGGCATGGACTGCATGTTATCAGCATCCTTATGTATATGGGGTACTAGTGTTCGAAGCAATGGCCACATTAGTCGGCCAAGTATCCGTTTTGTCCCTAATTGCCCTCTTTGGTGCTGCATCCACAGCCATGATTACAATGGCAAGAAAGACGATAGCGTTATCTTACATGATGTTCACGAAGCCATTAACAGAACAACACAATAAAGTCTTTTAAAGAAGAGAAGAAAGTTGGAAATAACGCCTTAGCCTGAAAATGCATTTTTTTTTCTTCTTTAATTTTGATTTGTGGCTAAAAAAAAAAAAAAAACCGAAAAATTCAAAGAAAGAAAAAGGGCGATGGTGATGTTTTTGAGGTCTCACGTGGGCCAGGCCTATAAGGTTGGTGTTGGATGGGAAAATTTTGTTTTTTTTTTTAACAAATTTACATATGGCATTTATCAAAAAAATTTCATTACTTTTAAAAGTTTATTTTACTCAAATAAATTTTGGGTGGGACCCACATTTTTGCCAAAAAAAAAAGAGGATTAATTTTTTGAAGGGCGTTCCTCAACAAATATTGGCTGGACTTTCTGTTTTTTTTCTAACAAAACAGTCATGCATGTGAGGCTCAATTCTTTATATTAGTTTTTATTTTATCAATGTGGGTCTCACCCCAAACTTTGCTAAGTGACGGAAACCACTTTTAAGAATAGTTGTTTGACTGCAAATATAGATAACCCTTAAGCAAGGCTAATCTCACTAATCTAGTAAGGTTTCATACTTACTAAGGGTAGTTGAGTTCACCGTGTGCCACATAAAATCACTGTTCAATGTCATAGGGTTGTGGAAGCCAAAACTTAAAGAATTTTCAAAAGAAAATTTTCAAGAAAAATAATTAATTTTTATTTTTAGATTCGGGATTTCGTAATGGCTCATTTTCAAAAACCTTGGATCAAAACTAAAAAAAAAATAAATGTGAATTTTATTTTTGGATAGAAAATTTCCCATCAAAATCTTTAAGATTGTGACGTTGGATTGCCGACATGATGAACCACGTGGCTTAAGGACCTTTAGTAAAATTTGAAACCTTATGAGTTGGTCACGTTAGCCTATGTTCTCAAAAGATTTGCCATGCATATTTTTCAAAAAAAAATAAAAAAATGTTCATCACTCCTTACCTCAACAATTACCATTCTATCCTCGATGCAATATTTGTTAAAGTATTGATTTTGTTTGGATCGCTTGAAGTAACCCTTGATTGGACCATAAATAATAAATTTGTGGGCATTTTCAATGTTGGATCAAATTAATTATTCTTTGTGTTGTATGCCCATATAATGTGCCATGATCTCTACAGATATATTTGTGATGTGTTTGCTTTCATTTTAATTTCGATGTGATGAGTTTTATGTTATTTTCTTGATCAACATTCATTTGAGAACCCAATGTTGGATGGTTTAATTGGACCCATGGAACCATGTGTTTGAAAAAGGCCCCGGCACACTGTAGACACCCCATTTTTGCACTCGCCTGATTAATCAACTCGTCAATCCGATTGCAATGATTCCCAATGATGGATGTGTATTCCATTGCTTTATTTTGTTACCAGATATGTTTCAGAAATCCGGATGAGGTATCTCGAACTGACAAAACCTTAGAAATCACGCTACGCTAGGAAAATACGACCCTAGAAACATAGAAATCATCATCTTGCAGACCAAAAAGAAACTTCACGATAAAAATCACTAAAAAATTATCAAATTACCAAAATACCCCTAACCTCAAAACAACCCTAGAGCCTATGTTACGCTTAGGAAAACTCTCTCGAACACATAAAATAACAAATCGGAACCAAATAAATCATTTCACCAATTTTAACAGAATTTGACAAAATTACGAAAATGCCCCTCATAAAGTTCACAATCATTTCACATAAAAATTTTCATAAATGACACAAACCAACATTTCCATTGAATTCCTTACGAAAAATCGATTCTGAAACATCCTAGAACATTAAAAACCGACTTAAAAAGTGAAAAGTCCTCTCCGGGGGTAAAACGGTAATTTCACAATTTTCATAATTAAAAAATTCGAAATTAATAAATAAAACATTAAATAATTAAAGTGAAACATTAATGAAATTAATTTAAAAATTGAAACTAAAAAATCGATCAATCGGACTTTCAGGTAAAATTGTTGAGGGTTCGTGGGATATTTCTTTAAGGACCCCTCCATTTGGGGGTCCAAAGAATTAAAGATATTTTAGAGGGGGGTTCTCCAAAAATTAAAAGTAAATCAAGCAAGACTGAAGTCAAGGTATTAAAGTCAATCAAGTGAGACTGAAGTCAAAATTAAAGTCAATTAAGCAAGACTAAAGTCAAGATATTAAAAGTCAATCAATTAAGACTAAAGTCAAAACATTAAAAGTCAATCGAATAAGACCAAAAGTCATAATAGAATTATAATTGATTAATAACTCTATCTAATAGAGTTCTAACTTAAAAACAATTCTACCTAAAACAACTCTAATTAAAATACAATTCTACCTAAAATAAGTCTAACTAAAACACAACTCTAATTAAAAGATCTCTAATTAAACACTAACTCTATCCAAATCAACCCCTAAAAACATCTATAAATAGAGGTGCTCACACCCTATTTTCGTATAAAATCATAAACCCTAAGAGAAGTAGGTCTAGAAGCTCCCCTAGCCCCCCATAAACCCTAGTTTTGGAGCCCCAACTCCTTACTTAACATCCCTCCTTCAATTTTAGTCTAGAAAACACCTAAAATCCCTCCAAAAACACCCCCAAATCCGCAACAAACTTGAAGAGTTCAGATCTAAAAACAATGAGATACCTTGATCTAGGAGATCCGAAGTCAAATCCGGAGACAGAACGAAGCAAGAGAGTATAGTACAAGGAGCTCTTTTTGTCAGATCTGAGGGAGCAAAATCCTTGCTATCGGAAAGGTATGAAATTTTTATTTTTGTTTTTATCTAGGTTTTTAGCAATGTGATATATTTGGGAAGTTAGTAGAGACCGGCTTTGGCCGGGCGGGGTTGGTGCCTAACACCTTCCAACCCCGTAACATGATCCCCGAATTCAGATTTTTTATGGTAGATTAGTTCTTTTTATCCATGTTAGAGTCAGTTTGGTTCCTAGACCACAATAACTAGGTGGCGACTCCCAAACCTCAAGGGTCAAAAGCGGATCCGCGCACCCCGCGGATCGAGGGCGCTTTCACACACCCCACCCTATTTTGTACACACCACGTGCACGTTTACTGTTTTGCGCACTTACACGTCCCATTTAGTCAACGTGGCACTAGTGTGTGACCCGATCTCCTCGGAGATACGACGTCATTCATGAAAACCATAACTCCAGTCACGTACCTTAGGGTATATCAAACTGGGGCATCAATACCGTCTGATCAAGTGATTCTGAGAGGTATATTGATGCACCCAGGCTGGGGCGACCTGAGCCTTTGACCTATTGTGAGCCACACAGTCACATGTCTCGATTGCCAACGTAGTACTAGTATGTGGTCGGTCCCCTTGTGGGATGCCAAACTATTTATGAAAGCTACAACTCTTGACTCATATCCGTAGGGATAAAAGATGATCTAAGTATATCAATTGCACTTCTTAGTCAAAATCGGTGCCTAAGCAAGATCTTGCCCCGCTGTACCCTACTGGACGAGGGGGATAGACTACGTCTATTCTAGACGAGAGGTATTTAAGTGGGCCCTTGCTCAGCATTGTGCGCTACCTCTCAACTGGAGATCAAACTGGCTGTTTTTGGCTTCAGAGAAATGAGTTAAGGTTTTAGATTATCACCTAATAGGTGTGCTTGGGCAAGGGTGGCCAGATAAAAATGCATTACACGTAGTAAGCTTAGAGTCTAGAAACCTTCCCTATAGGTTACAACTCGAACTTATCGTGGGTGTTCCCGGGTTGTTCATTGAATGAGACTTTGTGATTGATGAATGCATGTGAATGTATGCAAATGATAAGATCATAATGTACGATTTTGTCCTCAAGGATCAATCTTTTCTATTTAACCTAATCACTAGGTGCACCAACCCAATAAAAAATATATTTTAAACTTGACCCAATCCATCTCGATCCAACGATCATTATGGGTTGAGCCATTTGAATCAAAATGAAATTCAAACTTTTTTCTGATTCGAATTTTTAACCCATTTTAAAAGAAGAAAAATATTTTCCAGAAGAAAAATATTTTTCAGAAGAGAAATACTTTCCCAAAAAAAAAATTTCTAAAAGAAAATATTTTCTAAAAAAAAAAGAAAAGGAAGAAAAATATTTTTCAGAAAAAAAATGGTTTAAAAAAAATCTATTTTTGCATGAAAAATTATTGAAATATGTTTGTGGAAGTTGTTATTCAATGAAAACATTATTTGTCAATATTTTTCAAGAGTGCAATAAAATTATTTTTCTAAATATTCATTACATTAATGAATTGTTTAATGGGTTGGTGCACAGAATTCAATAAAATCTCAGGGTTCATTTAAAATGTTATCAAGGGGTGACACTGAAACTGGTTAAATTCACATTCAATGAGGTATATGGGTTATCATTGTATCTAAGCTCAATCATCCATAGTCTAGCTAGGGTTATAAATCCGGTCAGTTAAAGTAAACGTCAATATCAAGTCAATAGTCAGAAATGACCTCAGAATTTCTCAACATCGCCCAGTTGTTCCCTAAAGATCATAGTGCTTCAATCTTACCGGTTGTAAGTAATATCTCAGTCCTCAGTCCTAATCAAACTCATGTGGGTACTTGCCTTGAGTTTTCATGAGTCATTTGGGTTAGCTCGAGTCCTTTTTTCCAGTAAGGTCATGTCTTCCTTAGATTGAGTTTACTTTTTTCCTATTGAGTCAAGTTAGTTCATCGAGTCTATAGAGGTGTCTGTCGCCCCATCTGAAATTGATCGGATAAAGGAAATTTTTGAATACCTCAAGCGCATTAACGAATTAACTAATAATTTGATAGATTTATGTTCTGAACAAGAAAATAAGAGTCGGGCTCAATCTTTGATCGAGAAAGGAAAGGTCTTTGACCTCGAAATAGAAAATAATTCCTAAAGAAATTCAAATAGAAACCATCTTATCCCTAGAGGAACACGAGGGGATAATGAATTTACTCAGAAATTTCAAAAGACTTGTTTGTGTGATCATATGAGGGTATGCTAGGTACAAACTTGGGTGTTGTTCAACATGGAATAAATACTCGTCTATATCGATGGAATCAAAGAAAATGTTATAAAATGTATCAGTGTTATCCTCACTACATCTTGAGTTGCAAATCACATATTATCAGTCGATATGGGGATACCTTTTGAATTGATCTCTGATAATGGGTCGTACTTCAAAGCATAAGTCATTATTCTGTGTACAAGGTTCAAAATCCGGCATCGCAGATCATCACCCTACCGTCCTCAGATTAATGGAGCAGTTGAAGCAGCTCGTAAGAGTTTCAAGATAATCATCAAAAAAATATGTTTAATCACACTGGGATTAGTTAGAAAAATTACCATTCACACTAGGGGCACATCATACTTCAATCCAGTCTTCTATTGGAGCTATTCCCTACTCTCTAGTATATGATATGGAAGCAGTTTTGCTAGTTAAATTGGAAATCCTGTATTTCAAGGTCTTGATGGAAAGTCAATTGCTAGAAACAGACTAGACTCGTCATTGGGTACGAAGAGTTAAACTTGATTGAAGAAAAATAACTTTGGGTGCAAACTTATCAAAGAAGAATCGCTCGCACGTTTGATAAGAAGGTTAAAGTTCGCTACTTACAAGTCAAGGATTTAACCATCAGACTTCAAAGAAATCTAAGTACTCCTCCTCGACCATAGGAGGAAGTCTGAACTTAATTGGAGAAATTCATCTATCAGCAAGAAAATACTACTTTGAAAAACCATCAGATTTCAAAGAAAATCGAGCACCTATCTTTGACCTTAGAGAGAAGTTCAAACCTAATTGGTGAGTACGTTCATCGTCAAGGAAATATTACCAAGAAATGCTATCAAACTTCAAGATCATGATGGAATCGAGTTACTAGAACCAACAAACCTAGACTAAATCAAACGGTACTACATTTAAGGAGGCCATCTTTGACCGAATCAATCCTCATATTACCCAGTTACCCAGTTCAACATATCCTTTCTCAACCCATTTGCAGTCTTTTCAAAAATAAAAATTATGCCTTTTTCTTTCTCAGCCCGATCACTTAACCCAGGGGAGGGAAATATTCGAATTACGTTTTGGTCTGATCCCAAAATTATGGGGTACGTAGGCAACCAGAGAAATTACTTCAGGCCCGACCACATCAAAATAAAAAAAAATAAAAATAGATTCCCTGACAAAGAAAAAATCTAAAAAGAAAAAAATTTCAAAAGAAAAAAATTGTCAAAGTGGGGAAGAAAATTCAAGGGAAAAGAAAATAATTTAAAACGAAATGTCACACAAGGGGCATTTGGGTTTTTGAGCCTCAAGATCCCTTTCTTTTTATACCCAATCATAAGCTTACCTATGAAAGTCCTCCTAAGTACCGTAAGAAAAGTCAAGGAAGATAGAAAAGCATGATCAGATAGTAACTCCAGAAGTTCAGACAGGAAGAAAAAAAAAGAGCCTGCTAGGTTGAAAATCCAAAATGGCAACTTAGGAAAAAATTAAGGCAAGCTCGCGAGGTTAAAAATCTGAAAGGATGACCTTGGCAACAATCAAAGAAAGAAAAAAAGAAAAAATTATAAGCTCGCTAGATCGAAAACCTAAAAAGGCGATCTAGGCAAAAGCTAGGGCATGCTCGCTAGATTGAAAACCTGAAAAGGCAATCTAGGCAAAACTTAGAGCAATGAAAAAATAAAAGAAAACCTCCGTTGAGTTGAGAAGCTTAAAAGACAGCCCGTGCTGAAATATCAGAAGTCCGAATGATCAAGTTTCAATACCCAGTTTGAACCAAATATATACTTAGTGGATACAAGTATCTCGTCTATGATTGATCTGAAGAGTTTCATGTCTCTAAGCGAACCGACGGGGAGAAAGAACAAATTCTATGATGAATTTCAGAAAGAAATATTTTGTTCCAATTTCTTTGAGCCTAACTCAAAATCTTCAATATAAAACGTTAAAATTAAAAGTTAAACCTTTATTGCGCTTGCGATAATCAATGATTTCAAACTTTCATAACAAGAACACTTCCTTTTTCTAAAGAGTACAGTTTCCCCCCTTACACTAGGGGCATTCGTTTTCAGATTATGTTCAATTATCCCCAGTGTAATGTTCCCTATCAAACTATGGGCATTTTGGTTCTGAAATCTGGTCAATTCCAACCCCTAAAGGATAAGGTTAACTTTGAATTAAAGGTTACCCTCTTGATAGCAATTTTGAAAACACCTAAGATTCAAAGAGAGTTAAAATGTTTACCGGACCTTCATAAAATCCAACTTTAAAAAAAAAAGAATCAAATGCGGTGTTAATCCCCCGTTTGTTTCCCCCCAAAAGCTTAGTTCATTACTCCTTCACTCCGAGTAGGTAGAGTAGAACTTCCCAAAAAAAATTAGTTCATTACTCTTTTACCCTGGGCAGGTAGAGTAGGACTCCCAAAAAGCTTAGTTCATTACTCTTTCACTCCGAGTAGGTAAAGTAGAACTTCCCAAAAAAAATTAGTACATTACTCTTTCACCCTGGACAGGTGTAGATACCCCATTTTTGCATCCGCCTGATTAATCAAGTCGTCAACCCGATCGCAAAGGTTCCCAATGATGGATGTTTACTCCAATGCTTCATTTTGTTACCAGATATGTTTCAGAAATCCGGATGAGGTATCTCGAACTGACAAAACTTAGAAACCACGCTACGCTAGGTAAATACGACCCCAGAAACATAGAAATCATCATCTTGCAAACCAAAAAGAATCTTCACGATAAAAATCACTCAAAATGACCAAATTACCAAAATACCTCTAACATCAAAACAACCCTAGAGCCTACATTACGCTTAGGAAAACTCATTCAAACACATAAAACAACAAATCGGAACCAAATAAATCATTTCACCAATTTTAACAGAATTCGACAAAATTATGAAAATACCCCTCATAAAGTTCACGACCATTTCATACAAAAAAACTTCATAAATGACAAAAACCAACATTCCCATTGAATTCCTTAGGAAAAACTGATTCCAAAACATCTTGGAACATGGAAAAACGACTTAAAATGTAAAAAAATCCTCTTCGAGGGCAAAATGATAATTTCACAATTTTAAAAATTAAAGATTTCGAAATTAATAAATAAATCATTAAATAATGTAAAGTGAAACATTAATAAAATTAATTTTAAAATGTGAACAAAAAAATCGATCAATCAGGCTTTCAGGCAAAATTGTTGAGGGTTCGTGAGATATTTCTTTAAGGACCCCTCCATTTGGGGGTCCAAAGAATCAAAGATATAATAGAGAGGGGTTCTCCAAAAATTTAAAGTCACTCAAGCAAGACTAAAGGCAAGATATTAAAGTCAATCAAATAAGACTAAAGTCAAAATTAAAGTCAATTAAGTAAGACTAAAGTCAAGTATTAAAGTCAATCTAATAAGACTAAAGTCAAAACCCTAAATCAAGATCCTAATCTAAACTAATCAAGTCAATCTCATAAGACTAAAGTCAAAACCCTAACCCTAATCTAAACTTATCAAGTCAATCTCATAAGACTAAAGTCAAAATCCTAAGTCAAAACCCTAAAGATTAAGTCCATCTCATGATACCAAAGTCTAAACCCTAATTGAAACCCTAATCAAACCTTAATGCTTCTAAAAATTTTATAAATAGGAGCCTCCACACCCTATTTTCGTAACAAAGAAAAAACCTTAGGAAAAGTAGGTAAAGAAGCCTCCATAGCCTCCCCAAAACCCTAATTTTGGAGCCCTAACTCCTTCCCTAACACCCCTATTCCGATTTTAGCCTAAAAAACACTCAAAAACCTCTCAAAAACATCCCAAAAATCCACAACAAATTCGAAGCACCCAGATCCAAGAAGGAGATACCTTACCTCGGAGATCAGGAATCAGATCCGGAGATAAAACGAAGTAAGGAATACGGTACAAGGAGCCATTCTCACCAGATCTGAGGGAATAGCACTTTTGCAGATCGAAGGTAAGTTTTTTTTATTATTTTTTTAATCTAGGTTTGTTATTAGCGATGTAACTTTATTTGGGATAAGTAGAGACCGGCAATGGCCGGGCGGGGTTGGTGCGTAACACCTTCCAACCCCGTAACATGATCCCCGGATTCGGATTTTCTGTAGTAGATTAATTTTTATCCATTTTAGAGTCAGTTTGGTTCTTAGACCACAATAACTAGGTGGCGACTCCCAAACCTCAAGGGTCAAAAGTGGATCTACGCACCCCGCGGATCGAGGGCGCTTTCAGTGGCGACTCCACTGGGGACTATTGAGGATCAAACTTGAAAAACCCCAAGTATGGGAGCATTGCCAAGATGACCTAGTTTTTTTTTATTATTTAGTTGGATTTATTTTATTTATTTTTTCTGTTTATTTATTTTTTATCTAGATTATAGATGATTTTGGGTATTGCATTTTTTTTTCTCTAATTAAGGATCACTTTTTGATGACCCCTAAATAATGAAAGATTCAAATTGACCTATGAAAATGATGGAATGATGAAGGTTGGACAGAAATATTAAAACATTTTTAGAGAATATTTTAGTGAGAATTAAGTCTGGGAGCCTCTTAATAAAACATAGATCTCGTCGAGTAGATTAATTTAGAATCTGAGTTCACTCAATTTCGTTATCGGAAGCCTTAGATATCATCGATGCAAGTTCAATCTGTAAATCTGGAATTAGTTCTGAATGAAAGTTGGGACAGCAACGTTAAAACTTTTTTACAGAACATTCTAGTGAGAATTAAGTCTGGGAACCTCTTAATAAAACGTAGATCTCATTGAGTAGATTAATTTAGAACTTGAGTTCACTCAATTTCATTATCAGAAGCCTTAGATATCATCGATGCAAGTTCAATCTGTAAATCTGGAATTGTTTCTGAATGAAGGTTGGGACAGCAACGTTAAAACGTTTTTACAGAATATTCTGGTGAGAACTAAGTCTGGACACCTATTAATAAAATGTAGATCTCATCGAGTAGATTAATTTAGAACTTGAGTTCACTCGATTTCGTTATGGGGAGTCTTAGATATCATCGATGCAAGTTCAGATTGTATTTTCCTAATTCACAGAAAATCTGAATTTATCTAATGTTGACACAATTAATGTTCTTGAGAGTGAGCTCATCTCAACCATTGTCATTCTATCATCAATGTAACACCTATTGGAATCTCGATTTATTTTGGATCACCCAAAAGTGATCATTGATTGGACCTTAAAAATTATAAAAATTATGCCTATTGCAATGTTTGTTTGATCAATTATTATATGCCATGATCTTGAAGATATATTTGTGATGGGTTTGATTTCATCTTAATTTCGATGTGATGGGTTTTGGATTATTTTCTTGATCAATATTCATTTGATATCCATATGTGATGACATAATCTGGCACATGGGCCCACGTGTTTGAAAAAGGCCCCGGGCACACCCCACCCTATTTTGCACACACCACAAGCACGTTTACTGTTTTACCCACTTACACGTCCCATATAGTCAACGTGGCACTAGTGCGTGGCCCGGTCTCTTTGGAGATGCGACGTCATTCATGAAAATCACAACTCCAGTCACGTACCTTAGGGTATATCAAACTGGGGCATCAATACCATCTAATCAGGTGATTCTGAGAGATGTATTGATGCACCCAAGCTGGAGTGACCTGAGCCTTTGACCTATTGTGAGTCACACAGTCACATGTCCCGATTACCAACGTAGTATTAGTACGTGGTCGGTCCCCTTGTGGGATGCCAAACCATTTATGAAAGCTACAATTCTTGACTTGTACCATGTAGGTATAAAAGATAATCTAAGTATATCAATTGCACTTCTTGGTCAAAACCGGTGCCTAAGCAAGATCTTGCCCCGCTGTACCCTATTGTACGAGGGGGATAGACTACGTCTATTCTAGACGAGAGGTATTTAAGTGGGCCCTTGCTCAGCATTGTGCGCCACCTCTCAACTGGAGATCAAACTGGCTGTTTTTAGCTTCAGAGAAGTGAATTGAGGTTTTGGATTATCACCTATACGGTATATCAAATCAAGTCACCACGTATCGAAAGGTATATAGGTGTGCTTAGGCAAGAGTGGCCAGATAAAAATGCATTGCACGTAGTAAGCTTAGAGTCTAGAAATCTTCCCAGTAGGTCACGACTCGAACTTATCGTGGGTGTTCTCGGGTTGTTTATTAAATGGAGCCTGTTGATTGATGAATGTATGTGAGTGATGTGAATGATGAGATCAAAGTGTATGATTGTCCTCAAGGATCAAAAATTTGTTTTGAAAATTAAAATGGGTGCACCGACCCAATAAAGAATCCATTCTTTTACAATAATGACCCAGTCCATCCCGATCCAATAATCATGGTGGGTTGGGCCATTTAAATTGAAATAAAAATCAAATTTTCAAAGAAGAAAAATGGTTTACGAATGGAAAGTATTTTCTAGAAAAAGTGTTTTCCAAAATAAGTGTTTTCCAGAAAAAGTGTTATTCTCTAGAAAATAATGTTTTCTAAGAAAAAGTATTTTCCAGAAGAACAAGATTTTTCAAGAGAAAATGCTTTCCAAATAACAAACTATTTTTCAGAGAAAAAAATATTTTTCAGAAGAAAATATTTTCCAAAAGAAAAGAAAATGATTTACAAAAGATCTATGTTTGCATGAAATTTTTTTGAAATATGTTTTTTTACCAAAAATCTATTTTTTGCATGAACCTTATAAAATTATCAAAATATGTTTTTCTAAAAAAAATGATTGCAAAAAATAATCAATATTGTGAAAATTATTATTCAATAAAAACATTATTTTCAAGAGTGCAATAAAATTATTTTTCTTCTGAATAATCATTGAATGGATGAATTGTTTAACGGATTGGTGTACAAAATTCTATAAAATCTCAGGGTTCATTTAAAATGTTATCAAGGGGGTGACACTGAAATTGGTTAAATTCACCTTCAAAGAGGTTTTAAGGGTTATCATTGTATCTAAGCTCAATCGTCTATCGTCTAGCTAGGGTTGTAAATCCGGTCAGTTAGAGTAAACGTCAATATCAAGTCAACAGTTAGAAATGACCTCAAAATTTCTCAACATCGTTCAGTTGTTCTTTGAAGATCATAGTGCTTCAATCCTACCGGTTGTAAGTAATATCTCAGTCCTCAGTCCTAATCAAACTCGTGTGGGTACTTGTCTTGAGTTTTCATGAGTCATTTGGGTTAGCTCGAGTCTTTTTTTCCAGCAAGGTCATGTCTTCCTTAGATTGAGTCTACTCTTTCCTATTGAGTCAGGTTAGTTCATCGAGTCTATAGGTGTCTGTTGCCCCATCTGAAATTGATCGGATAAAGGAAATTTTTGAATACCTCGAGCGCATTAACGAATTAACTAATAATTTAATAGATTTCGTTTCTGAACAAGAAGATAAGAGTCGGGCTCAACCTTTAATCGAGAAAGGAAGGTCTTTGACCTCGAAACAAAAAATAATTCCTAAAGAGATTCAAATAGAAACCATCTTATCCCTAAAGGAACACGAGGGGATAATGAATTTACTCAGAAATTTCAAAAGACTTGTTCGTGTGATCATATGAGGGTATGTTAGGTACAAGCTTGGGTGTTGTTCAACACGGAATAGATACTCGTCTATATCGATGGAATCAAAGAAGATGTTATAAAATGTATCAGCACTACATCTTGAGTTTCAAATCACATATTATCAGTCGATATAAGGGTACCTTTTGAACTGATCTCTGATAATGGGTCGTACTTCAAAGCATAAATCATTACTCTATGTTTAAAGTTGAAGATCCGGAAGCACAAATCATCCCCCTACCATCCTCAGATCAATGGAACGGTTGAAGCAGTTATTAAGAGTCTCAAGACTATCATCAGGAAAATATGTCAATCACATCGAGATTGGTCAGAAAAATTATCATTCACGCTATGGACATATCGAACTTCAATTCGATCCTTTACTGGAGCTACTCCCTACTCCTTAGTGTATGGCATGGAAGTAGTCTTGCCAGTTGAAATGGAAATTTCGTCTCTCAGGGTCTTGTTGGAAAATCATTTGTTAGAAACAGATTGGGTTCGACAGCAGTATGAAGAATTAAACTTGATCGAAGAAAACGAGTTAAAGCCCTGTACCATGTGCAAGCTTATCTAAGAAGAGTCACCCGTGCATTTGACAAAAAGGTCAAAGCTCATCATTTACAAGTCAAGGATTTAACTATCAGACTTCAAAGAAAATTGAACACTCCTCCTCGACTATAGGAGAAAGTCTGAACCCAATTGGAGAAATTCATTCATTAAGGAAATATTGTCAGGAAAAGCTGTTAGACTTCAAGATCATGATGGAATCGAGTTACCAGAACCAACTAACCTTGACCAAATCAAATGGTACTACATTTAAGGAGGCCATTTTTGGCCGAATCAATTTTCCTATTACCTAGTTCTTTATTCTCCTTTCTCAACCCCTTTTGCAGTCTATTCAAAAAGAGAAAAATTGTGCCTTTTATTTCTTAGCCCGATCACCTAACCTAGGGGAGGGAATATCTGAACTACGTTTTGGTCTGATCCCAAAAATTTGGGGTACGTAGGCAACCTGAGAAGTTACTTCAGGCCCGACCACATCAAAATAAAAATATATATATAGATTCCCCGACAAAGGAAAAATCTAAGAAGAAAAAAATTCAAAAGAAAAAGAAATATCATCCAAAATGGGGAAGAAAGTTCAAGAAAATTTTTTTTAAATGAAATGTCACACAAGGGGCATTTGGGTTTTTGAGCCTCAAAATTCCTTTCTTTTTATGCCTAGTCCCAAGCCTACCTATAAAAGTCCTCCTAAGTACCGTGTGAAAAAGTCAAGGAGGGTAGCGAAGCATGATCAGACAGTAATTCTAGAACTTCAGAGGAGAAGAAAAAGATAAAGATAAAAAAATGATGAAGCCTGCTAAGTTGAAAATCCGAAAAGCGCGACTTAGGCAAAAATTAAGACAAGCTCGCAAAGTTGAAAATCTGAAAGGACAACTTTGGCAACAATCAGAGCCAAGAAAAAAGAAAAAGCTCGCTAGATCGAAAACCTGAAAAGGCGATCTAGGAAAAAGTTAGAGCAAGCTCGATAGATTGAAAACCTGAAAAGGCGATCTAGGCAAAAGTTAGAGCGACAAAGAAAAACAGAAGAAAATCCCAAGTTGAGAGCGGTTCGAGCTGAAACATCAGAAGTCCGAATAATCAAGTTCAATACTCAGCTTAAACCAGGCATAGATTCAGAAGCCACAAGTATCTTGTCTACGATCGATCTGAAAATTCTTACTTCCCCAAGTGAACCAATGGAGAGAAGGGTGAATTCTATGATGAGTCTCAAAAGAAATATTTTGTTCTCTTGAGCCTGACTCAAAATCTTCAATAAAATTAATCAAAATTAAAAGTTGGATCTTTATTGCGCTTGTGGTAATCAAATATTTAAACCTTCATACAAGGGGCATTTTTCTTTTTCCTCTAAATATGTAATTTCCCTCCTTATACCAGGGGCATTTTTTAATGATGTGTTCAATTATTTTCAATGCCATGTTTATTGTCAAGCTAGGGACATTTTGTTTTTGGAGCAATGTTAATCCTAAAAACCTCAAACTTAAGGTTACCCTTTGATAATTCAAAAAACTCTTGAGGTTCAAAAGAAATAAAAACTCAGGTTTTAAATTCATAAAACTTTTGGATAAATCCTTGAGGTTCAAACAAAAGCATTTCGGATCTCACATTTGACTGTGCCCAGAGATCAACTAATATGGTATTTTTTTCCTAGATCCAATCATTCTTGGATTCGATCATTTCTCTTCCAGATTCAGTATCTTCCAGATTTATTCAATTCACTCTGATCAGTCTTTTCCAAATTTATTCATTCTTTCCCAAAAGTCCTTCATTCCTTCGCCAATTTTGCTCAGATGCCACCAAGGGTTATCTTGGATTTTGCTCAAATACCGCCAAGGTTCATCTTGGATTTTGCTCAGATGCCTCCAAGGGTTTTCTCGGAACTATGCTCAGATGCCGCCAAGGGTTTTCTTGGAATTATGCTAAGATGCCGCCGAGGGTTTTCTCTGAACTATGCTCAGATGCTGCCAAGGGTTTTCTTGGAATTATGCTCAGATGCCGCCAAGGGTTTTCTTGAAATTATGCTCAGATGCCGCCGAGGGTTTTCTAGGAACTATGCTCAGATGCTGCCAAGGGTTTTCTTGGAATTATGCTCAGATGCCGCCAAGGGTTTTCTTGGAATTATGCTCAGATGCCGCCGAGGGTTTTGTCGGAAATATGCTCAGATGCCGTCAAGGGTTTTCTTGGAATTATGCTCAGATGCCGCCAAGGGTTTTCTTGGAATTATGCTCAGATGCCGCCGAGGGTTTTCTCGGAACTATGCTCAGATGCCGCCAAGGGTTTTCTTGGAATTATGCTCAGATGCCGCCGAGGGTTTTCTCGGAACTATACTCAGATGCCGCCAAGGGTTTTCTTGGAATTATGCTCAAATACCGCCGAGGGTTTTCTCGGAACTATGCTCAGATGCCGCCAAGGGTTTTCTTGGAACTATGCTCAGATGCCGCCAAGGATTTTCTTGGAACTATGCTTAGATGCCGCCAAGGGTTTTCTTGGAATTATGCTCAGATGCCGCCGAGGGTTTTCTCGGAACTATGCTCAGATGCCGCCAAGGGTTTTCTTGGAATTATGCTCAGATGCCCCCGAGGGTTTTCTCGGAACTATGCTCAGTTACCACCGAGGGTTTTCTCGGAATTATGCTCAGATGCCGCCAAGGGTTTTCTTGGAATTATGCTCAGTTTATATTTACTTCATGCTCAGATTTGACTCATTTCCAACTCAAACTCTTTGAAATCTGTCTCAGATTTTGAGCCCACACACTTGCACAGTTGTTACATCAGTCAAGGAGAATTTTTTAAAAATTCAAGGATCTGACACTGCCAGTGAGAGCTCGCACTCAAGGACCTGACATTTTTCTAGTTTTGGGAGAGTTTTACGCTCAATGATCCGAATACCCCGACGAATTGTTAAATCAGGCTGCAAAATGAACTGTCACTAGCTTTGGCATTCGGATATCGCACTATCTACCAAAATAGATTTGCTATCTAGTTTGCTTCAACCCTCTACCAAAGAGGGGCATCTGTAGACACCCCATTTTTGCATCCGCCTGATTAATCAAGTCGTCAACCCGATCGCAAAGGTTCCCAATGATGGATGTTTATTCCAATGCTTCATTTTGTTACCAGATATGTTTCAGAAATCCGGATGAGGTATCTCTAACTGACAAAACTTAGAAACCACGCTACGCTAGGTAAATACGACCCCAGAAACATAGAAATCATCATCTTGCAAACCAAAAAGAATCTTCACGATAAAAATCACTCAAAATGACCAAATTACCAAAATACCCCTAACATCAAAACAACCCTAGAGCCTACATTACGCTTAGGAAAATCCATTCAAACACATAAAACAACAAATCAGAACCAAATAAATCATTTCACCAATTTTAACAGAATTTGACAAAAGTACGAAAATACCCCTCATAAAGTTCACGACCATTTCATACAAAAAAACTTCATAAATGACAAAAATCAACATTCCCATTGAATTCCGTAGGAAAAACTGATTCCAAAACATCCTGGAACATGGAAAAACGACTTAAAATGTAAAAAAATCCTCTTCGAGGGCAAAATGATAATTTCACAATTTTAAAAATTAAAGATTTCGAAATTAATAAATAAATCATTAAATAAAGTAAAGTGAAATATTAATAAAATTAATTTTAAAATGTGAACAAAAAAATCGATCAATCAGGCTTTCAGGCAAAATTGTTGAGGGTTCGTGAGATATTTCTTTAAGGACCCCTCCATTTGGGGGTCCAAAGAATCAAAGATATAATAGAGAGGGGTTCTCCAAAAATTTAAAGTCACTCAAGCAAGACTAAAGGCAAGATATTAAAGTCAATCAAATAAGACTAAAGTCAAAATTAAAGTCAATTAAGTAAGACTAAAGTCAAGTATTAAAGTCAATCTCATAAGACTAAAGTCAAAACCCTAAATCAAAACCCTAATCTAAACTAATCAAGTCAATCTCATAAGACTAAAGTCAAAACCCTAACCCTAATCTAAACTTATCAAGTCAATCTCATAAGACTAAAGTCAAAATCCTAAGTCAAAACCCTAAAGACTAAGTCCATCTCATGATACCAAAGTCTAAACCCTAATTGAAATCCTAATCAAACCTTAATGCTTCTAAAAATTTTATAAATAGGAGCCTCCACACCCTATTTTCGTATCAAAGAAAAAACCCTAGGAAAAGTAGGTAAAGAAGCCTCCATAGCCTCCCCAAAACCCTAATTTTGGAGCCCTAACTCCTTCCCTAACACCCCTATTCCGATTTTAGCCTAAAAAACACTCAAAAACCTCTCAAAAACATCCCAAAAATCCACAACAAATTCGAAGCACCCAGATCCAAGAAGGAGATACCTTACCTCGGAGATCAGGAATCAGATCCGGAGATAGAACGAAGTAAGGAATACGGTACAAGGAGCCATTCTCACCAGATCTGAGGGAATAGCACTTTTGCAGATCGAAGGTAAGTTTTTTTTATTATTTTTTTAATCTAGGTTTGTTATTAGCGATGTAACTTTATTTGGGATAAGTAGAGACCGGCAATGGCCGGGCGGGGTTGGTGCGTAACACCTTCCAACCCCGTAACATGATCCCCGGATTCGGATTTTCTGTAGTAGATTAGTTTTTATCCATTTTAGAGTCAGTTTGGTTCCTAGACCACAATAACTAAGTGGCGACTCCCAAACCTCAAGGGTCAAAAGCGGATCTGCGCACCCCGCGGATCGAGGGCACTTTCAACAGGTAGAGTAAGACTCCTAAAAAGCTTAGTTCATTACTCCTTCACTCCGAGTAGGTAGAGTAGAACTTCCCAAAAAAAATTAGTTCATTACTCTTTCACCCTGGACAAGTAGAGTAGGACTCCCTAAAAGAATTAGTCCATTACTCTTTCACTCCGAGTAAGTAGAGTAGAACTTCCCAATTAGTTCATTACTCCTTCACCTTGGGTAGGTAGAGTAGGACTCCCAAAAAGCTTAGTTCATTACTCTTTTACTCCGAGTAGATAGAGTAGAACTTTTCCAAAAAAAAATAAAATTAGGTCATTACTCTTTCACCCTGGGCAGGTAGAGTAGGACTCTAAGAAAGCTTAGTTCATTACTCTCTCACTCCAAGTAGGTAGAGTAGAACTTCCCAAAAAAATTAGTTCATTACTCTTTCACCCTGGGCAGGTAGAGTAGGACTCCCAAAAAGCTTAGTTCATTACTCTTTCACTCTAAGTAGGTAGAGTAAAACTTCCGAAAAAAAGATTAGTTTATTACTCTTTCATCCTGGGCAGGTAGAGTAGGACTTCCAAAATTATTAGTTCATTATTCTTTCATTCCGAGTAGGTAGAATAGAACTTCCCAAAAAAATAAGTTCATTACTCTTTCACCTAGGGTAGGTAGAATATAACATTCAACTTTTTATCAACTTTTGTTCAGATTTGTCTCAAATATCATTCAAATGTTCTCGAATTTTGTTTTACTCAGATTTTACTCAGTTTCACACAATGCACACATTTGCACAGTTGTTACATCAGTCAAGGAGAATTTTCTAAAATTCAAGGATCTGACACCGTCAGTGAGAATTTGCGCTCAAGGACCTGACAACCTTTTAATTCGGGGAGAGTTTTACCCTCAAGGATCCGAACACCTCGACGAATTGCTAAATCAGGCTGCAAAATGAACTGTCACTAGCTTTGGCATTCGGATATCGCATTATCTACCAAAATAAATTTTGTTATCTAGTTTGCTTCAACCTTCTGCCAAAGAGGGGTATCTGTAGATACCCCATTTTTGCATCCGCCTAATTAATCAACTCGTCAACCCGATTGCAATGATTCCCAATGATGGATGTGTATTCCATTGCTTTATTTTGTTACCAGATATATTTCAGAAATTCGGATGAGGTATCTCGAACTGACAAAACCTTAGAAACCACGCCACGCTATAAAAATACGATCCCAGAAACATAGAAATCATCATCTTTTAGACAAAAAGAAGCTTCACGATAGTTTAATTTGATCAAGGTTGGTTAGTTTTGGTAATTTGATTCCATTATAACCTTGAAGTCTGACAGTTTTTCCTGGTAATATTTCCTTGATGATGAACAGACCTCCCCAATTTGGTTTGAACTTCCCTCTAGGGTCAAATATAGGTGCCCGATTTTCTTTGAGTACCAAATCCTCGACTTGTAAGTGACGGGCCTTGATATTTTTGTCAAATGCATGGGCGACTCTTCTTAGATAAGCTTGCACGTGGTACAAAGCTCTTAGTCATTTTTCTTCGATCAAATTTAATTCTTCATACCATTGACGAACCCAACCTACTTTTGACAACTGACTTTTCAACAAAACCTTAAGAGATGAGATTTCTATTTTAACTGGCAAGATTGCTTCCATGTCACACACTAAGGAGTAGGGAGTAGCTCTAGTAGATGATCGAATTAAAGTTCGATATGCCCATAGTGCAAATGGCAATTTTTCTGATCAATCTCGATGTGATTGACACATTTTCCTAATAATAGTCTTAAAATTCTTATTAGCTGCTTCGACTGCTCCATTGGCCTGAGGAAGGTAAGGAGATGATTTGTGGTGTGAGATTTTGAACTTTGAACACAATGTAATAACCTCAACTTTGAAGTGTGACTCGTTATCAGAAATCAGTTCCGAAGGTACCTCGTATCGACTGATGATGTTCGTTTGGATAAACTTTGCAACTCGAGATGCTGTGAGAACATCATAAAAGGCAGCTTCGACCCACTTAGTAAAATAATTGATAGTAACTAGAATGTATTCATGCCCGTTTGATGCCTTAGGCAATATTTTACCAATAATGTCAATTCCCCAAACTAAGAATGGCCACGGTGCAGTCAGACCAATTAATTGAGAAAGTGGCACATGTATGAGGTTTGCATGTATTTGGCATTTGTGACAGGTTTTGACTATGTGATGACAATCTGTTTCCATTGTGGGTCAGTAGTACCCTTGTCTCATAATTTTCTTAGATAACATTTTCCCACTCATGTGAGGACCACAGTCCCTTGAATGTAATTCAACCATTATCTGTTCAATCTGATCTTCATCAATGCATGATAAATGAATCCTATCACAAGACCTTTTGTATAAACTTTCTGCGCACATGATGAATTGAGATGCTAATCTTAGTAAGGTTTGTCGTTCCTTCTTCGATGCTTCTTCTGGGAATTCTTATTTTTCCAATACTTTTTTTATATCTGTATACCATGGTTACCCATCGGGTAGTCGAGTAGTAATGTTGATCTGATGGCAATATGCAGGTTTTTCTTTGACTTCGACGGTGATCGGTCTCAATTTTATGCTAGGGGGCAAATGGATCATTGAAGAAAGAGTGGCTAAAAAGTCAGCAAATCTATTATCTTTCCTTGACAGGTGTTGGAACAGAATAGCTTTAAACTTGAATACTAAGTTTAATAGATACTCATGATAGGGTTTCAACTTTTCATCCCTAATTTTTCATTCTTCCAACGACTGATGTATGACCAAGGCTGAATCCTCGAATACTTCAATTTCTGTGATACCCAAATTCAAAGCAACTTCAAGTCCAGCGATACATGCCTCAAATTCTGTTGTATTATTGATGTTGGAAAAAAGCTAACTTAATAGCGAAGCAATGTGGCATCCTTCAGGAGAAAGTAAAAATGCCCCTATTTCTTACCCATTCTGATTGGCGTCCCCATCAAAGTATAGCTACCATGTTTGATTCTGCAATTTTTCTTCAACATGCAAGACATTTTCATTTAGAAACTGATCAAAAGGCCTTATTCCTTCTACCACTAGATAATCTGTCAAAAATTCTGCCACAGCTCTCCCTTTGATAGATTTCTGTGTAACATGCGTGATGTCAAACTTTGATAACAACAGTAACTATCATGCCGTTCTCCTTGTCAATGCTGGTTTCTCGAAGAGATACTAGAGAGGATCCATCCTAGATAACAAGATAATTGAATGAGATAGCATATAGTACCGGAGTCTCTGAGTAGCCCATACTAGTACTAAGCAAATTTTTTCGAGGGCCGAATACTTTCGTTCATGCTCTAACATCTTTTTGTTGATGTAGTAGATAACCCTTTCTTTGCGAGTATCTTTGTTATACTGTGCAAGCATGCATCCCATAACTTCTTCTGTGACTGATAGATAAAAGAGAAGTGGTTCACCCAGTGTAGGTGGAACCAAAATAGGTGGGTTTAAGAGATACTCCTTGACTTGGTTGAAAGCTTTTGTACATTGCTCATTCCAAACTGTTGGTTCATTCTTCTTGAGAAGCTTGAAAATCGATTCGCAAACGTTGGTGAGTTGAACGATAAATCTGCTGACATACTGAATTCTGCCTAAAAAACCTCGAATCTGTTTTTCATTCTCAGGTGGTGGCATTTCTTGGATGGCTTTAATCTTCATAGGGTCCACTTCGAATCCTTTTTGACTGATCACAAATCCTAATAATTTTCCAGAAGTTACTCCAAATACATATTTATGCGGGTTGAGTCGGAGTTGGTACTTTTGAATCCTTGTGAGAAACTTTTCTAATATAGTAACGTGCCCTAGTCGTTCTTTAGACTTGATTATCATATCATCTACATAGATTTCGACTTTCTTGTGTATCATGTCATGCAGTAAAGTCGTGGTTGCTCTTTAATAAGTGGCTCCAGCGTTCTTCAAATCAAAAGGCATAACTTTATAACAAAATGTTCCCCATTGTGTGATGAACAACATTTTTTGCATATCTCGATGATCCATTTTTATCTGATTGTACCCTGAAAAACCATCAATGAAGAACAGTAAAGCGTGTCCTGTCGTACTATCTATTAGAACATCTATGTGTGGTAAAGGAAAACTATCTTTTAGACTTGCTTTGTTTAGGTCTCTGAAATCCACACATTTTGACTTTTCCATCCTTTTTAGGCATCGGGACGACATTAGCAATCCATTCAGGGTACTCCACTTCTTCTAAAAATCCAGCGTCAATCTACTTCGTAACTTCTTCTTTAATCTTTAGAGTCCATTCCGGCTTCATGCATCGAAGTTTCTGCTTAATTAGTCGAGTATCAAGATATAATGAAATCCGATACTGAACAATATCTGTGCTTACTCCTGGCATATCCTCATAAGACCAATTGAACATCTCTTTGAACTTTCTGAGCAAGTCTACTATCCTTTTGCGTTCATCGGGAGATAAGGTGACCCCAATCCGAATCTCTTGAAGACTTTCTTTTGTTTCGATGTTGATAACCTCTACTTTCTCTATTAGAGGTTGAGCCCGACGTTCATTTTCTTGTTCAAGTAATTTGATTATTTCAGGGGGAGATCTTTGTCAGAAGACTCTCCCTCCGAAGCCAGATTATTAGTTAAATTATTATTGCACTCGAGGTAATCAAAAATTTCTTTCATTTCATTAGAAAAAGATAGGATAACAGGATTCATTGCAGACTTAACAGACTTACTAGAAATAACAGACTCAATAGAAACAACTAACTTACTTGACTTAATAGAAATAAATGACTCCTCAGACATGTCAGACTGAACAGGATTAATAGAACTGACAGGCCAAGTCTTGACGTGTAACACATGATTAATTACATGATAGTTAGAGAGACACCCAACATCGGGTTTGATTATAGACTGAAGATTTGGGATCCCCTTCTCAATTGACAACACTAGGACACTGTGATCTTTAATGAATAACTGATCAATATTGAGGGAGTTCAGATTGAGCTATCAGTTTTTTAACTTCCTTTTCTTCAGCTTCTGTGCTTGCGTCCTTTTCAAGCCATTCCATGCCAAAGAATATCTCAAACTCCGATAGACAAATACCTGTGATGTGATCAATGAACGGCTCTAGGAACCCACAATAATAGAAATATTCTCCTTCTTTTACGAAATAACCATTAAAGGTCTTACGATAATGCTTCATTTTAATGAAATCCGTGGTGTGCCTTTTCCTTTTTGCAATTACTTTGTCCCACTTTGTCTTTAATTATTGGGCCTAATCTTCCTTAGTAAGCTTATATCCTAGCCCAAATGTGCCGATGACTTCTTTAATTACTGATGTCTTTTTAATACTTTGTTGCTTGCGACCTAGGCCCATACCAGGAAAAAATCTCATTTTTTTGAACATATTGGCCATGTAGTAGTTAAAGGTATTCTCGATAGGGAAATATTCTTTCATCGAGTGATCCCATTGAACTGAGTAGATCTTCTCAAATTCAAACCCGCTAAGCTCTATCCCCTGTTGTTCTGACTGAATCTCAAACAATGGCTCATGCTTGGCTTCGGTACTGTTTACAATCCCCACTATCTCGGCATCTCCATGAAAGGTAATTACTAGTCCATCTTTGATAAATTTAACTTTCTGGTGTAGCGTGGAAGGTATGGCTTTGATCTGGTGCAACCAGGTTTTCCTAATAGTAAATTGAAAGAGAATTGTATATCAATAACCTGAAATTCCACAGGAAATTTAGCTATGCCTGTGGACAATCGAATGTGCAAAATTCTTAGTACATCCCTCTTGATGTTATCATAGGCCCTAACACGTTGATTAGTGGGCTTGAGATTTTCAGCCTTAAACCCGAGGCTGGTAGCAGTCTTTAAAGAGCAAACATTCAATGTACTCCCATTATCAATCAAAACCAGAGGTACCCTCATCCTATTACAATCGACTGTGATGTATAAAGATTTAGTGTGGCTTGTTCCTTCTTTTGGGAGATCTGAGTCTAAAAAGGATAGGATATTCTCTACGTAAGTTGCCCCTATTATATTGGCCAATTGATCTGGAGAAGTATCAAGGGAGACTGGGACTGTACTTAATGCTTTGAGAACGCCTTCTCTATGAGCAGTCGAAGCCATGAGTAAACCCCAAACTAAGATGTTGGCTCCTGATTTCTTCAACTGCTTGATTTCGGAGTTATCTTCTTCGATATTTTCTTTGATAGGATCTTCTCTTTCTTTTCTTGTCAAGGTTGTAGAGTTATCAACACAGAGTTCTTGTGACTTAAAAACTCTACCCCCTCGAGTCATATGTCTAACTTCATCACAAGAGAGGGAGAAATGCTCATCTTCTTCAATCAACAAGTATGTATCTTCATCGGTCAAGGAGACAAGACTCTCTGGGTTCATTTAAGCCAAAAGATAGCTAGTGAATGTAGGGCTACTGTAATGAGGTGGGGATAGACAATACATATCATCCGAGGTTAGATCAAATGGTTCATAATTTGTGGTGAAAGCTATCCCAATAAGGGGGTAACTAGGGGGGTTGACTCGAATTGGATAGATGAGAGAGACGGGATCGAATAGTAATAGGGTGTAGAAAATCATGTTCAGGGTTGGTGGAGGTTGATAGGTGGGTAGTGGATTAGTGATGACATTTGGTGATGTTGGGCTAGGGATTGTGACTTTTTTATTGTCAATAAGGTTTTAAATGGCATAGCGCAAAGTGATACATCGATCAGTGTGATGGCCAGAGGTTTGATGGAACTCATAGAAAAAGTTAGAGTTGTATCTATCTGATAGGGGATTTGGTAAATGTCAGGGTTGGATAGGGCTAAGAAATCATTTTTTCATTAATTTGTGAAGAGCTACCGTGAGACTCATCCCTAGATTAATAAATTGATGCGGAGTTCGATGCTGACTTTGGTGAACCTGGTTAGTAGTTTGGGCTGGGGGTTGAGTTGGGGTAGCTGACGTGTTGGCTACATAAACATGGTTGGTACTAGGTTTGGGAACATAGGATTTCTTAGACTTGTTATCCGAGGGGTTAAAAGGAACCCCAGAGGCAAACGCATCCTCGAGTTGGCTTCCGACTTGTAATAGGGATTCAAAGGTAGGAAGATATTGAGCAACCAAGTGCTAAGCATATCCTTGTGTATGGTTTTTCAGGATATTCGCTACTTTTTCCTTCTCCGAGGGTCTATCCCACATTTGGGCAACCTTGGCCCTCCATCAACCAATGAAATAAGTAAAAGTTTCCCCATTTTTCTGCTTAGTTGATTCAAAATCCCTTCTTGAGGTTTCAATCTTGGTACTGTACTTATACTGATGCCAAAAGGCCTTTGACATGCTCTCCCAGGCACCTACAATAACTGGATCTTGAGACATCAGTCAACGTAGTGCTGATCATGATAGAATTCTCTGAAATAATGTCATATATTTGTTGGTGAGTCCCATAGTGCACATGTTAGTAACATACACCTTAAGATGTGTTTTTACACATCCTATACCACTAAACTTGTCCATTTCAGGCATTACAAACTTCTCTGGCAGATGAAATCTAGGGATATGATTCAGGGCTTCAATGCCTGCTGCAATTTCATCGATACCCTTTATACTCTTTATAGTTGACTCCAGTTGAGATATTCTGTTGACTAATACTAGATCCTCATCAACATACTCTTCGTCTCCATCGAGTTCGAAGACTTCATGTGAACGTTTCTCTTCTACCTTCTTTCCTTTTGGGTCATTTAGGGGATTGTCCGTTGATTCCGATATCTGTTATAATACTTCTACTTTACTTCTTATACTGTTGATATCATTGACAAAGGCTGCCAAGATCTTATGGATCTCTGTGAGCTCAGATTCTAAAGTCATCTCTGCTTGTTGACCTGGTGCTATCGCTCGTTCTAATCGACTGGACTTACGACTCCAACTAGGAGGTGGACGGTTGCTCCAAGCCTTGACTGAGTTGTGACGCACTAGCAAGTTTCGTTTGGAAAAATGTTATGACTCATACTCGAGGTTTGAAGGGACATCTACAATTTTGAGACGATCACACAGCCACATATAGAATAAGTGGGGGCTTCCTTTGAAGTTTTCCCTCTCACTATTCTTTATGGCATTTAGACCTGAGAAAGTTTCAGTTAGGATGAGAGGTACTGGGTTGGCTTTCCTTGAGAATTGGAATGTTATATCTATGAAGGTGTAGACACCCCATTTTTGCATTCGCCTGATTAATCAACTCGTCAACCTGATTGCAATGGTTCCCAATGATGGATGATTATTCCATTGCTTTATTTGTTACTAGATATGTTTCAGAAATTCGGATGAGGTATCTCAAACTAACAAAACCTTAGAAACCACGCTACGTTAGGAAAATATAACTCCAAAAATATAGAAATTATCATTTTGTTGACAAAAAGAAGCATCATGGTAAAAATCATTAAAAAATGACCAAATTACCAAAATAATCCTAACATCAAAACATCCCTAGAGCTTACATTACGCTTAGAAAAATCATTTCAAACACATAAAACAATAAATTGAAACTAAATAAATCATTTCACCAATTTTCACAAAATTATAAAAATGCCCTTCATAAAGTTCACGACCATTTCGCACAAAAATTTCATAAATGACACAAACCAATATTCGCATTGAATTCCTTACGAAAAAGTAATTCTAAAACATCCTACAACATAAAAAACCGACTTAAAACTTAAAAAGTCTTCTCCGAGGGTAAAACGGTAATTTTATAATTTTAATAATTAAAAATTCTAGAATTAATAATAAAAATATTAATTAATGTAAAGTGAAATCCTAATTAAAATTAAAGTCAATCAAGTAAGACTAAAGTCAAAATCCTATAAGTCAATCAAGTAAGACTAAAGTCAAGATCTTAAAGTCAATCAAGTAGGACTAAAGTCAAAATCTTAAAGTCAATCAAGTGAGACTAAAAGTCAAAACCTTAATAGAATTCTAATTAAATAATAACTCTATTTAAAATAATCATAATTAAATAATAATTCTATTTAAAACAATTCTAATTAAAATATAACTCTACCTAAAACAATTATAATTAAACAATAACTCTTTCAAAAAGAATTATAATTAAACACTAACTCTATCAAAATAAGCATTTAAAAAAAATCTATAAATAAGGGTTCTTACAACCTATTCTCATATTCAAGAATAAACCCTAGAAAAAGTAGGTCAAGAAGCCTCCCCAATTTTCCCAAAATCCTAGTTTTAAAGTCTTAACTCCTTACCTAACATCTATACATCAACTTAAGCTAAAAAAACACCCAAAAATCCTTTTAAAACACATTCAAATTCATAAGAAAAATCAGAAAATACACAGATCTAAGAAGAAGATACCTCAATTTAGAGATCAGAAATCAAATCTAGTAACAGACGAATAGCAAGGAAATACATACGAAGATACTATCCGTTGGTGTTGAGAGAATCGTTGTAATCGGCAAGGTAACTTTCTTTTATATTTTATTATTATTATTATTTGTTATTTTTAGTCTATTTTGCAATGTAACCGATTTTTGGGAAGAAGTAGAGACCGACACTTTCCCGACGGGATTGGTGCCTAACACCTTCCAACCCCGTAACGTGATCCCCGGACCCGTATTTTCTTTCATAGATTAGTATTATTTACTTTTTTAGAGTCAGTATTCGGTTCCTAAATCATAATAACTTGGTGGCGACTCCCAAACCTCAAAGGTCAAAAGCGGATTCGCGCACCCCAAGTATGAGAGCATTGCTAGTAGGATCTAGTTTTTTATTTTATTTTTAGTTATTTATTTTTTTATTTTGATTTTTATCATTCTTTTGGCTCTATTAGTGATATTGATTGGGATATTGAATATTTTTGTTTGGCACATCTTTGTTATGGTTCAATTTGGGGTCATTCAGAATGACCCTAAATAATACAGGATATCAAAGGTTAATGACATGGGGAATGACCCATTGTTTATTTGAATTATTTTTGAGTTTGTATTATCCTTTATTAGTATCTTTTGGTTCAATTTTGAATACTTTGTTTTGATACTATTTTTTATGATTCAATTAAGGGTCACTTTTTTATTATTTCTAAATAATGAAATATTGAAATTGACATATAAATTGAGGATGGCATGATGTTAACAGTAAAAGTTTGGATATCATATTCTTGGATGCTTAATTTTTGTGGTCCCAATCAAAGGGTTGGAGACTCTAAAATAATCTAAGATTTTTCAAAACAAAATAATGAAGCAAAATAGATTGATGTTGTTGGACATACGATTGATAAGATATGGGGTGATGTTAGTTTTTTTTTTTATTATAAAAAAATAATAATAAAAATAAAAAAATACATTTAAAAAAAATAATTTTCAAAAAAAAAAAAATAATAATAATAATAATAAAACGTTAAAAAAAGAAGAAAACGTTTTTTTTAAATAAATAAATAAATAAACGTTAAAAAAAACCAAAACCATTTTAAAAAAAAATTAAAAAAAAAAAAACGTTACAAAAAACGTTAAAAAACTACAAAAAAAAACTAAAAAAATTTAAAGGTAAAAAAAAAACTTTGAAAAAAATTAAAAAAATTAAAAAAAAAAAACAATGTTTTAAAAAAATTTAAAAATTTAAAAATGTTAATAAAAAATTAAAAAAAAAAAAACCAAAACGTTAAAAAACAAAAACATTTTTCAAAAATTTAAAAAAATTTAAAAAAAATGTTTAAAAAAATTTAAAAATGTTAAAAAAATAAAAAATTGTTTTAAAAAAAAAAAAAGATGTTTAAAAAAAACATTTTAAAAAAGTTAAAAAAAAAAGAAAAAACTTTAAAAAATAAAAAATAAAAATAAAAACATTTTAAAAAAATTAAAAATATAAAATAAAATAAAATAAAACATTAAAAAACTTTAAAAAAATTGTTTAAAAAAAACTTTAAAAAAATATTTAAAAAAATTAAAAATTTATTTAAAAAATAAGAAAAAAAACGTTTTAAAAAAAATATATAAAAAAAACGTTTTTTAAAAAAAATATAAAAAAAAAACTTTAAAAAATCAAAAACCAAAATACGTTAAAAAAATTAATTAAAAAAAAACTTTTGAAAAATAAAAAAATAAAAAAATGTTTTAAAGAAAACGTGTTAAAATAATTAAAGAAATAGAAGTTATAACTCATAATCTCTACAATTATCAATCTACCCTCAATTTAATATTTACAGAAATCTCAAATTATTTTGAATTGCCCAAAAGGAACCCTTGATTGGACCATGATAAAAAAAAAATTTGTTTGGATTAAAAAAAAAATTCTCCTCCTTGCTTATTCTAATGTTGGATCATATTGATTATTTTTGTGCTATAAATTTTTGCACATTTAGTATGCTATGATTTTGATATACATATCTTTGATGTACATGCATTGATTCGATCTTGATATTATGAATATTGTGTGTATTTATTGATCAATAATTGGAATTTATACTCTTCTGATTGGGTCTGGCCTATAGGCCCATTTATCTGGAAAAAATACCCCGGGAACACCCCACCCTACTTTGCACACACCACTAGCACGTTTACTTACTGTTTTGCACTCTTGCATGTCCCAATCTAGCCAATGTGGCACTAGTGCGTGGTCAAGTCTCTTCGGAGATGCGACGTCATTCATGAAAATCATAACTCCAGTCACGTACCTTAGGATATATAAAACTGGGGCATTAGTACCGTTTGATCAGGTGATTCTAAAAGGTATATCAATGCACCCATGCTGAGGTGACCTGAGCCTTTGACCTATTGTAAGCCGCACAATCACATGTCCCGATTACCAACGTAGTACTAGTACGTGGTCGATCCCCTCGTGAGATGATAAACTATTTATGAAAGCTACAACACCAAACTCAATACCTATATGGTATATCAAAGATAATCCAAGTTTACCAATTGCACTTCTTGGTCAAAATTAGTGTCTAAGCAAGATCCTACCCCGCTGTATCCTATTGTACGAGGGGGATAAACAATGTCTATTCTAGACGAGAGGTATTTAAGTAGGCCCTTGCTCAGCATCGTGCGACACTTCTCAATTGGGGATTAAATTGGCTGCTTTGACTTTAGAGAAGTGGGTTGGAGTTTTAGATTATCACATGTACGGTATATCAAACCAAGTCACCACGTACCGTCTGATTGAGTATACTCGAGAGGTATATATGTGTACTATAGTAAGGGTGGTCAAATAAAATTGCATTGCACGTAGTAAACCTAGAATCTAGAAGCCTTCTTATAGGTCACGACCTGAACTGACTATGGTTGTTCCCGGGTTGCTTTGTTTAATCTAACCAACAGGTAAGTGGGTGGACTGATCCAGACCGTTCAAACTAAACCCACTATATTGGCCCGACCCAATCGATGAAATGTGCTGATCAATTTTAACAAATTAAACCAGTTGGCCCAATTGAAAAATGGATCAAACTGATCAATACCAAATTAGTTGGACTAATTGATTTCACTTTTAAAGATCCAAACCACTTTATATAAAAAAATTCAATCTTAAGGTAAAATTATTTTGTTTTATCAAAGGCTCAATCCCAATCAAGGGTAGACCCATTTTTAATATTTCTCACCTTCTTGGTCACTATAGACTTATAGTGCATTTGGATTTAGTATTTTCCACCGGACTTGGGTTAATTTCAAAATTTTAATCATGTGTTTAAGAGTAAAACCTTCATAATCGATGATTAATCTTAGGTACCCCTAAACGTTTTAAACCCGCATCTGTGTCATTTTGGGTCCGTCAAAAGAATTGTCTAGCCAAAGTACCAACGTCAACTCTATGTAGTCCATCCACCCAGAAAGACCTTCTTGTTTTGTAGATAATTGTCCTTGAGTTTTCTTTGAGTTTCAATATAATTTTCATCAGTCTTTAAATCCAATTAGTTGTTTCAATTACGTTAGTCTTTCTTCAACTTTCTAATTTTAGTCGAGTTTGTCAGTCTATGTTTTTCTAATTTCAATAAACTAAATAAGTTTTTGATTATCATGTGTGTAATAACGATTTGAACATAATATCTAACATGAGGAATGACTCAAGGCTTAGTAATCAAACTTAACAAATATTACAATTAAAGAGTACACTCAAGAAGTGCAAATTGGTACTACATTATCCTTAAGGGAATATGAGAAAATAATAAACTTACTTGAGAAATTTAACAACGTTCTTACATGGTCTCATGAGGATAGATTATTCCAAAATAATTCAAGCCATAAAGTCGATGGTGAACTTCAAAATCAAAGATTATCGATCAAAAATGATATAGTTCAAACTATCACAAATGTGCCAAGACCCACAAGAAGGTATCCATCATATTTTTCACTCAGAAAAAAGAATTATTATTCGCAAAAGAACATGAGATTTTCTTCGAAATTTGGAAATGGTCGAACGAGTCAATATCAAATACAAAGAACTCAATCACACTCAATTTCATAGAAGAAGACTGAAGATTACTCATTCTTAGAAGAAAACTGAAGTTACTCCTTCTTAAAAGAAGACCTTATTCGACAGAACAATCTAGATATCAAATTCTTGAAATTTTGACCAAGTCAAGCAGCATTCACCAAAGGAGACCTTCTTTGGCTGAACTATTTTCCTATCTTATAAAAAAAAAGATAATTTTCTTTAGCTTCTTGCAGCCTCTAAAAAAAATCAAATAACATGTTTCTTTCTAAACCACACTAACCAACCTCGGGAGGGAAGTCTAAGTATGAATCACGTTTTGACTTGATCCCAAAAGAAAAAAAGAAATATTTAGGGTACGTAGGCAACCTGAGAAGTTACTTGAGGCCCGGTCACGCAAAAAAAAATGTATTCTCTTAAGAAAAGTGTCGTCTAAAAGGAAAATCCCCAATTGAAAGATTTAAAAGAAAAAAAATGCCAAACTAAGGGCATTAAAAAAAAGTCAAAAGAATTTACAAAAAAGAATGACAAAAAAAAGAAAATATAAGATTATGGGCATATTGGGAAGTCGAGCTTTTTACCCTTTCTTTCTAAACCATGTGCTAAGCCCACATATTAAGTCATCCTGAATGCTAATTGACTAAGTTAAGATGTAGGGAACTAAGAAGCTGTTGAGTTGAATATTCAAAAGAAAAAAGAGAAGCCCGTTAAGTCGAAAACCCGAAAAGGCGACTTAGGCAAAGTTAGGACATAACTATAAAAAAGAAAGCTTGTTAGGTTGAAAACTTAGAAAGGCAACCTAGGTAAAAATTAAGGCATCATCAGAAAAAGAAAAAGAAAGCCCGCTAGATTGAAAATCTGAAGAAACGATCTAAGCAAAAATTATGACATCATCAAATGGGAGGAAAGGTCCCATCAAGAAGAAAAATTCAGAAGGAAGCTTATGCAGAAACTAGGAAATGCAGAACTTGAACATTGTAAGATCTTCAAGAGTATATTTACTTATTCAGGTGTTCGCTAGTGGAAGAGATAGAATCATCAACCACTTTGAAGAGAAAGATCTTCTATTCTAGTATTTATCAAGATTTTTTAAGTCCAGGTCAAGCATTTTTGAAAAGAAATTCGAAAGAAAATGATCAATCCCTTATTGCACATATGATAAATTTAAGAGTCTTAAATTTAAGGGAATGCTCATATGCCGTCGAAGGTTTTCTCGGAATTATGCTCAGTTACCGCCGAGGGTTTTCTCGAAATTTTGCTCAGTTGCTGCCAAGGGTTAACTTGGATTATGCTCAGATGTCGCCGAGGGTTTTCTCGAAATTATGCTTAGTTACCGCCGATGGTTTTCTTGGAATTATGCTCAGATGTCGTTGAGGGTTTTCTCGGTACGCTGCCAAGGGTTTTCTCGAAATTATGCTCAGTTATCGTCGAGGGTTTTCTCGGAACTATGCTCAGATGCCGCCGAGGATTTTCTCGGAATTATGCTCAGTTACCGTCGAGGGTTTTCTCGAAACTATGCTTAGATACCGCCGAGGGTTTTCTCGGAATTATGCTCAGATGCCGCTGAGCGTTTTCTCGAAATTATGCTCAGATGCCATCGAGGGTTTTATCGGAACTATGCTTAGATGCCGCTGAGGGTTCTCGAAATTATGCTCAGTTACTGCCGAGGGTATTCTCGGAACTATGCTCAGATGCCACCGAGGATTTTCTCGAAATTATGCTCAGTTACCGTCGAGGGTTTTCTCGAAACTATGCTCAGATGCTATCGATTTTCTCGAAACTATGCTCAAATGCCACCAAGGGTTTTCTCAGAATTATGTAAAGTTACCGCCGATGGTTTTCTCAGAATTATGCTCAGATGCCGCAGAGGGTTTTCTCGGAATTATGCTCGGATGCCGTCGAGGATTTTCTCGAAATTATGCTTAGATGCCGCTGAGGGTTTTCTCAGAACTATACTCAGATACCGCTGAGGGTTTCTCGGAATTATACTCAATTTAGCTCAATTTATATTCACTTCATGCTTAGATTTGACTTATTTCCAACTTAAACTCTTTGAAATTTATCTCAGATTTTAAGTCCACACACTTGCACAGTTGTTACATCAGTCAAGGAAAATTTTCTAAAATTCAAATATCTGACACTGCTAGTGAGAGCTCGCGCTTAAGGACCTGACATTTTTTTAATTCGGGGAGAGCTTTACCCTCAAGGATCCGAACACCCCGACGAATTGCTAAATCAGGCTGTAAAATAAACTGTCACTAGCTTTGGCATTCAGATATAACACTATCTACCAAAATAGATTTGCTATATGTTTGCTTTAACCCTCTGCCAAAGAGGGGCATCTGTAGACACCTCATTTTTTGCATTCGCCTGATTAATCAACTCGTCAACCGGATCGCAACGATTCCCAATGATGGATGTTTATTCCAACACTTTATTTTGTTACCAGATATGTTTCAGAAATCTAGATGAGGTATCTCAAACTGACAAAACCTTAGAAACCACGCTACGCTAGGAAAATATGACCCTAGAAACATATAAATCATTATCTTGCAAACAAAAAGAAGTTTTACGATAAAAATCACTAAAAAAAATGATCAAATTATCAAAATACCCCTAACCTTAAAACATCCTTAGAGCCTACGTTACGCTTAGGAAAACTCAGTCAAACACATAAAATGACAAATCAAAAACAAATAAATTATTGCGCCAATTTTCACAGAATTTGACAAAATTACGAAAATGCCTCTCATAAAGTTCACGACAATTCATACAAAAATTTCATAAATGATAAAAATCAACATTCGCATTGAATTCCTTATGAAAAATCAATTCCAAAACATCCTGAAACATTGAAAAATGACGTAAAACGTAAAAAATCCTCTCCGAGGGTAAAACGGTAATTTTATAATTTTAATAATTAAAATTTTTGAAATTAATAAATAAACTACTAAATAATGTAAAGTGAAACATTAATAAAATTAATTTAAAATTTTGAATAAAAAAATCAATCAATCAGACTTTCGGGCAAAATCGTTGATGGTTGCTAGGATATTTATTCAAGGACCCCTCCATCTGGGGGCCCAAAGAATTAAAGATATGATAAAAGGGGGTTCTCCAAAAATTAAAGTCAATCAAGTAAGACTAAAGTCAATTTTAAAGTCAATCAAGTAAGACTAAAGTCAAGATATTAAAAGTCAACTAAGAAAGACTAAAGTCAAAGTATTGAAGTCAATCTCATAAAACTAAAGTCAAAACCCTAATCTAAGCTAATCAAGTCAATCTCATAAGACTAAAGTCAAAACCATAAATTAAAACCCTAAAGACTAAGTCAATCTGATAAGACTAAAGTCAAAACCTTAATTCTTCTAAAAAACTTTATAAATAGGAGCCTCCACACCCTATTTTTGAATCAAATGATAAACCCTAAGAAAAATAGGTCAAAAAGCCTCCCTAGCCTCCCATAAACCCTAATTTTGAAGTCCCAACTCCTTACCCAACACCCATACCTCAATTTTAGCTTGAAAAATACTTAGAAGCTCTTTAAAAACACTCCAAAATCCATAACAAATTCGAAGGATCCAGATCCAAGAAAAAGGTACCTTACCTCGGAGATCAGAAATCAGATCCGGAGACAGAACAAAGTAAGGAGTACGTACAAGGAACGATTTTATAAGATCTGAAGGAATAGAATCGTTGCGTTCGAAGGTAAAATTTCGGTTATTTTTTTATCTAGGTTTTGTTGTTAGCAATGTAGTCTTATTTGGGATATGTAGAGACCGACATTGGCGGGGCGGGGTTGGTGTCCAACACTTTCCAACCCCGTAATGTGATCACCGGATTCAGTTTTTCTTTAGTAGATTAGTTTTTTTTATCCGTTCAGAGTCAGTATTTGGTTCCTAGACCGTAATTACTAGGTGGCGACTACCAAATCTCAAGGGTTAAAAGCGAATCCGCGCACCTCGCAGATCGAGAGCGCTTTCACTAACTCCTTACCTAACATCCATACCTCAATTTTAGCTCAAAAAACACCCAAAAATCCTCCTAAACACCTTCAAATCCATAAGAAAAATAAAAAAACTCACAGATCTAAGAATAAGATATCTCAACTTGGAAATCAGAAATCAGATTCGGTGACGGACGAATAGCAAGGAAATACATACGAAGATACTAGCCGCCGGTGTTGAGGGAATCGTTGTAATCGACAAGGTAACTTTCTTTTATATTTTATTATTATTATTATTATTATTTTTGGTCTATTTTGCAATGTAACCGATTTTTGGGAAGAAGTAGAAATCGGCACTTGTCGGACGGGGTTGGTGTCTTAACACCTTCCAACCTAGTAATGTGATCCCCGGACCCGTATTTTCTTTTGTAGATTAGTGTTATTTGCCTTTTTAGAGTCAGTATTCGGTTCTCAGACCATAATAACTAGGTGGCGATTCCCAAACCTCAAAGGTCAAAAGTGGATCCGTGCACCCCGCGGATCGAGGGCATTTTGAGAAGGACTCAAGAACAGTTTGACCGTCACTTTTGGATGTCAACATGTATTGGGCTAGGATTCCTAAGCATAATCTATAATCTCTAGTAGCTCGTCAGGCTTCTGATTTTACATTGATAGGATGACTACGGGAGCGATATGGGCCTAGTAATGGTACTAAGTCCAATCTCCTGTTATGGACTAGGACCTTTGTTTCTTCTTTGGAAATGTTCAGTCCTGTGGTGAGGTCACCAGAATATTCAGTTTTCAATGAGGGCCTGACTAGAGGTCCTGAAGTGGATATCCTCATAATGCCATAATAATCCTCATGAGTGGGGCACAAATTGCATATGCCCTATATGGAATATGTGAAGGTAAGGGTTTCAACGCTTAGCCATTGTGCGTAAGAGGTTCCTGTCTATCTGATACTCGTAGAAACAGAAAGCACTCTTCACCATGAATCTCCCAAAATTGATCTTCTCTACAGGGTGCATCCCTATGACGATTGATTTGACTAACTGATCGATCGGATTATTGCCTGTGGCTTGCATCCAGGTTTGACACAAAAAGGTATTTTGGTACACTTCCAAGGTCCATGTAAAATATCAATTACTTTTTCTTTTGAAAAATCTTGTTCTTATGGAAATATTTTCTGGAAAATACTTTTTCTTGGAAAATATTTTTGTTAGAGAACATTTCCTTTGGAAAATACTTTTTCTAAACCATTTTTCTTCTTTGAAAATGGGTTGAAACCTGAATTTACAAAAGAATTTGATTTCCATTTTGATTTAAACGGTCCGGTGTAGACACCCCATTTTTGCACTCGCCTAATTAATCAACTCGTCAATCCGATCGCAACGGTTCCCAATGATGGATGTCTACTCCAATGCTTTATTTTGTTACCAGATATGTTTCAGAAATCCGGACGAGGTATCTCGAATTGACAAAACTTAGGAACCACATTACGCCAGGAAAATACGACCTCAGAAACATAGAAATCATCATCTTCCAGACCAAAAAGAAGCTTCACGATAAAAATTACTAAAAATGACCAAATTACCAAAATACCCCTAACATCACAATAACCCTAAAGCCTACGTTACGATTAGAAAAACTCATTCAAACACATAAAATAACAAATCAAAACCAAACAAATTATTTCGCCAATTTTCATAGGATTTGATAAAATTACGAAAATGCCTCTCATAAAATTCACAACCATTTCGTACAAAAAAACTTCATAAATGACAAAAACCAACATTCCCATCAAATCCCTTATGAAAAACTGATTTCAAAACATCATGGAACATTGAAAAATGACTTAAAACGTAAAAAATCCTCTCCGAGGGTCAAACGGTAATTTTATAATTTTAATAATTAAATTTTTGAAATTAATAAATAAACCATTAAATAATATAAAGTGAAACATTAATAAAATTAATTTAAAATTTTGAACAAAAAAATTGATCAATCAGGCTTTTAGGTAAAATTGTTGATGGTTGCAAGGATATTTATTCAAGGACCCCTCCATCTGGGGGCCCAAAGAATTAAAGATAAAATAAAATGGGGTTCTCCAAAAGTCAATCAAGTAAAACTAAAGTCAATATTAAATTCAATCAAGTAAAGCTAAAGTCAAGATATTAAAAGTCAATCAAGAAAGACTAAAGTCAAAACTCTAAATCAAAACCCTAATCTAAACTAATCAAGTCAATCTCATAAGATTAAAGTTAAAACCCTAAATCAAAACCCTAATATAAATTAATCAAGTCAATCTCATAAGACTAAAGTCAAAACCCTAAAGACTAAGTCCATCTCATAAGACCAAAGTCAAAACCCTAATTAAAACTCTAAAAGAAATCCTAATCAAACCCTAATGCTTCTAAAAAACTTTATAAATAAGAGCATCCACACCCTATTTTGGTATTAAAGAAAAAACCCTAGAAAAAGTAGGTCAAGAAGCCTCCACAACCATCCCAAAATCTTAATTTAGAAGCCCCAACTCCTTACCTAACACCCATGCTTCAATTTTAGCTTGAAAAACACCTAGAAGCCTTTCAAAAACACCCCAAAATCCATAAAAAAATTCGAAGAATCCAGATCCAAGAAAGAGATACCTTACCTCGGAGATCAGAAATCAGATCTGGAGATAGAACGAAGTAAGGAGTATGGTACAAGGAGCAGTTTCATCAGATCTGAGGGAATAGAACCTTTGTATATCGAAAGTAAAATTTCTATTATTTTTTTTATCTAGGTTTTGTAATTAGCAATGTAGTCTTATTTAGGATAAGTAGAGATTAGCATTGGCCAGGTGGGGTTGGTGCCTAACACCTTCCAACCCCGTAATGTGATCCTCGGATTCAATTTTTCTGTAGTAGATTAGTTTTTTATCCGTTTAGGGTCATTGATCGGTTCCTAGACCATAATAACTAGGTGGCGACTCCCAAACCTCAAGGGTCAAAAGTGGATCCTCGCACCCTGCGGATCGATGGCGCTTTCACCCAACCCATCATGATTGTTGGGTCGAGATGGACTAGGTCATTATGAATTCTTGTAACAAATGGATTTGTTATTGGGTTGGTGTACCCATTTTAATCAGGTAAAAGAAAAACTTTAATCCTTGAGGACAACCATACATTTTAATCTCATCTTCCACATCATTCTGATCTCATCATTCACATACCTTTAAACAACCCCGGAACACCCACTATAAGTTCTAGTCATGGCCTACAGGGGAGGTTTCTAAACTCTAAGCTTACCATATGCAATGTATTTTTATCTAGCCACCTTTGCTCAAGTACACCTATATACCTCTCAAGCGTACTCAATTAGACGATACATAGTGACTTGGTTTGATATACCGTATAGGTGATAATCTAAAACTTCAACTCACTTCTCTGAAGTCAAAAGCAGTCAATTTAATCCCCAGATCAGAGGTGGCGCGCGATGCTTAAGCAAAGACACTATTAAATCGCATCTTTTATAGAATAGACGTAATCTATCCTCCTAGTACCGTAGTACATCGGAGCAGGATCTCGTTTAGGCACTGCTTTTGACCAAGAAGTGCAATTAATGTACTTATATTATCTTTGATATACCTATAGGTATGAGTCAAGAGTTGTAGCTTTCATAAATGGTTTGGCATCCCACGAGGGGATCGACCACATACTAGTACTACGTTGGCAAACGGGACATGTGACTGTGCGGCTTACAATAGGTCAAAGGCTTACGTCACTCAAGTCTGGGTACGTCGATATACCTTTCAGAGTCACCTGATCAGACGATACTGATGCCCCAGTTTGATATACCCTAAGGTACATGACTGGAGTTGTGGTTTTCATGAATGATGTCGCATCTCCGAAGAGACCAGACCACGCACTAGTGTCACGTTGACTATATTGGGACATGCAAGCGTGTAAAACAGTAAACGTGCTAGTGGTGTGTGCAAAACAGGGTAGGGAGTGCCCGAGATCTTTTCAAACAAATCAATTCATGGGTCCAATTAAACCATACACGCAAAGGTATTACCATACAAATAAATGCATACAATGAGCAAGAAAGATAAAAAACCATCCATATGGTTCTATTAAAATACACACACCTCATGCATACATCAATTATGGCAAGTCACTGAATATGACATAAAACGATTGATTAGATCCAAACATTGAAATAAGCACAATTTTGTTTATAATTTTTATGGTCCAATCAAAAGTTACTTTGGGTGACCCTAAGCAAATTGAGATTCCAACTAATATTGTACTAAGAATGGGATGATAATCGTTGAAATAATAAGACATGACCATCCTTAAACAAATTGAAAGAGAGAAAAAAAAAAAAATTTTTAGAAAACAAATTGACTTTTATTTTACCAAGCAACACACAAAAAATCTCCTTTTTTTTTACAAAAAAAAAAACACAAAATCCTAACAAAAATTTAGCCAATAAGTGGAGCATTATTGACATACCATTTTTTACTAGGATCACCCCAATTTATGTGTAAATCATTAAATAATTACTATAATTAAGGTGACATTAGAGCAATTGGTGTGTCAATAACAATTCACAAAGAGACCGAAATTATTCTCTATTTAGTCATAGAGAGAGCTGTTAGTAGTCCATTTGTTTATTTATTTAGTTTAAATCTCTATATTTTTTTTCCTTTTTTTTTTTTTGGAACTCAATCTGACTTGATGAACTCAACACAACCTAGGGGCAACACACATGATTCTATTATGTCAAGATTGGGTACAATTAGAATCGAATCTTTGAATTTTCTCCTCCAATCTGTCTAAAACTAAATCCATTTCGGAGAGATCCTAATATAAAAGAACTTCATCAACCATAGTCAGGTTATCACCGTGTCCAAATAATCTACATTGTTACTACAACACTCAATTTGAAATTAAATCAGAAAAATACTTTGATTTACAGCGTTGATTGGTGGCCAATTTATGCTGCCATTGCCGCACTCAATTTGAGGTCAGATCGAGGAAAATAGAAAATTCAGGCAAATAAACCAATTATTTTTTTACTTTTCCTAAATAATTCCGATGACACAAAGATAAAGAACGACGATCTATTCAAATTTTTCCTTTTTTTTATTAAAAAAAAAAACATATGAGAGATCGAGAGCAGAAAAACGTCATAGATCTGTCAACAGCGCGGTCAGGATTTTGAGGACGAAACATCATCATCTTCATCTTCAGAATCGGATCAAACCTAATGATCTTGATGATAGAAATCGATGAAGGGTTCTACTTTAATGTAGGAGCTTCTTGTAAAGCTTCAAAGATGTAACAATAGGTTTTGGCTGCAACTTAGGCTTTTAGGATGAACCATGGCCAATGTTTCAAAGGATAAGAAGATTCATTTACTTCAAATCGAGGGTTTACCTTTGGTCACAACCAGCAACCTTGAATTCTTCCTTCGACAACCAATAGAAAGGTTGATTAAAAACGCCCAAGATCACATCGATTTTTGAGAGAAACTGATAATCTTTAAGATTTGATCTTTACTAAGAGGAAACGATGACTTCGCCAAGAGTTTTAAATCGATCGGACTAAGATTTCAGTCGATCGGTTCGGGATTACATCGATCTCTATTGGAAAACGAATGAAACCAGGTGGACCTTTTAAGAATATGGTGTGTGAAAAAAAAAAGGATTTATTTTACACATGACACACCACTCACATCAGCAACGTTGTTGCTGTCAAGGGGGTATGAAAAAAAAATTTTAATCGTTCCCCCAACTATACTTGCTGTTAACAAAACCTAAAAAAAAATTATTTATATTTTCTTTTGTTTTGTTTTTTTGTTGTTTGTTTTTTTTATTATTTGTTGTTGACGGACATAACAATACTCGCCTATTATAAAAATAAACAAAATAAAATTTTATTATTATTTTTTGAAACATTGTCAAACAACATCGATCATACCTAAAAAAATAAAATAAAATAAAATAATCTACACACGTAAAAAAAAACATGGTCCAATAATCACTACCCCTTCCTTAATAAAATCATCTTGAAATCTCGTATTATTTGGGGTCACTCCGAATAACCCTTGATTGAATCAATAAAATAAACAAAAGTAATACTACCATGCAAAAGTGGAACATTCATAATTCAAACACAAGATCGATAATTGAATCGAAAACGATGATAAGAAGAAAATAGAAATAGATAAACTAACAACTAAAAATAGTACAGGTCATTTTAGCAATACTCCCATACTTGGGATTTTTCAAGTTTGATCCTCAAGATCCCCAGTGGAGTCGTCACTAAAAGCGCCCTCGATCTGTAGGATGAGCGGATCCGCTTTTGACCTTTGAGGTTTGAGACTCGTCACCTAGTTATTACGGTCTTGGAATCGAATACTGATTCTAAAAAGATAAATACTACTAATCTACGAAAGAAAAATACGGGTCCAGGGATCACGTTACAGGGTTGGAAGGTGTTAGGCACCAATTCGCCTGACAAACACCGGTCTCTACTAATTTTCAAATAAAACTATATTGCTAACAAGACCTAAATAATAATAAAAAAATAAAAAAAGTTATATTTTTCGAATGCAACGGTATTTTTCCCTCAGATCTGATAGAACAACTCCTTGTACAATATTTCTCGCTTCGTTCTGTTGCCGGTTCTGATTTCTGATCTTCAAGTTGAGGTATCTTCTTCTTAAATCTGTGAGTTTCTAAATTTTTTTATGGATTCTAAGATATTTTAGAAGGGTTTATAGGTGTTTTTTGAGCTAAAATTGAGGTATGGATGTTAGATAAGGACTTAGGACTTCAAAATTAGGGTTTTGAGGAAATTAGGGAGGCTCCTTGACCTACTTTTTCTAGGATTTATTTTTTGATACAAAAATAATTATAGGGAGTCTTATTTATAGATTTTTTTAGTGTTTGTTTTGATAAAGTTAGTATTTAATTAGAATTGTTTTAGGTAGAGTTAGTGTTTAATTATAATTATTTTAGGTAGAGTTAGTGTTTAATTAGAATTATTTTAGGTGGAGTTATACTTTAATTAGAATTATTTTAAATAGAGTTATATTTTAATTAGAATTATTTTAAATAGAGTTATTGTTTAATTAGAATTCTATTAGGGTTTTGACTTTAATCTTACTTGATTGACTTTAATTTTTTGACTTTAGTCTTACTTGATTGACTTTAAGATTTTGACTTTAATTTAAATTTTAATTAGGATTTCACTTTACATTAATTAATGCTTTAATTATTAATTTCAGAATTTTTAATTATTAAAATTGTAAAATTATCGTTTTGTCCTCGGAGATGACTTTTTACGTTTTAATTCATTTTTTAATGTTTCAGGATGTTTTGGAATCGATTTTTCGTAAGGATTTTGATGGGATTATCGATTTGTGTTATGAAATTTTTTATGCAAAATGGTAGTGAACTTTATAAGGGGTATTTTTGTAATTTTATCAAATTTTGTGAAAATTGACGAAATAGTATATTTGGGTTCAATTTGTTATTTTATGTATTTGAAAGGATTTTTCTAAGCGTAATGTAGGATCTAGGGATGTTTTGAGATTAGGGGTATTTTGATAATTTGATAATTTTTAATGATTATTATCGTAAAACTTCTTTTTGTCTGCAAGATGACGATTTCTACATTTTTGAGGTTCTATTTTATTAGCGTAGCGTGATTTTTACAGTTTTGTTAGTTTGAGATACCTTATCCGAATTTCTCAAACATATCTAGTAACAAATAAAGCATTGGAATAAACATCCATCATTGGGAACCGTTGCAATCAGGTTGACGAGTTGATTAATCAGGTGAATGCAAAAATGGGGTGTCTACAATTTCCATTTTGTTCATGACAAGATTTTTAAAAAAGATTTGGATGTTCGATTTCTTATCACCAAGGACCAAATATCAGATTGCTTGACCAAGGGATTGTCAAAAACTCGTTTTCTATGTCTACGTGACAAACTCAACGTTCATTATGATATGTTGTGTTTGTAGGGGCGTGTTAATGAGTAAGTTACTACTGGTTGTATTGTATCAAACAATATAACACAACATGTAGATGCATGATTTTCGAAATCAAAGATCACTTCAATGAAGATTAGGAGTTATCATCATTCTTTTCGTAAAAGGGTATGAATGGTCACTCGAAAAGTATTTTTTTTGAAAAAATCATTTGTTTTGGCATCATAGTGACTCTCGTATGAATTAAAACATCAATCCACCTATGATCTAAGTAAGGGTTCGGCTAGAGAGAGGGGAAGGTGTTAAATACCCCTCTCTCTCTCTCTTTTCATAAAATGATGGTAATCTTAACAACGTAGCCATTTTTTAAATAAAATGAAGAAAAAAAAAAGAATCGAAGGATTGATAACTTGTACCCTAAGAGAGAGATTTGCTATCGTTATGGACAAAGGGATCACCTTATTGAAAAAGGATGATCCTTATAGAAATCTTGTCTTTGGAACATATTTTTTTAAAGTGTTGGTTAATGGTTGCAAGCCCATTCCATTGGTTGAAAGGAGCCCAATCACTGATGACTTTAAAACTAATTGAATGGGGTGTGTGTAAATCGTGTTTAGGGGTTTAAAATTATTTTCTTTTAAAAGTGGTTATAACCCTACACTTTCAATCGAATCGAAATCCGATCTATCAGAGGTAGGGGCGGGTATTCATAATATTTTAGGGGCATTCTAAAAATAAAATTGAAGAAGTGAAAGAGGAAAGTAGAAAAAGGAAATGTAAACAGGAAATGAGGGGGTGCTATGCTTTCTCTAACCCACCATGAGGTCTTGACTTCTTTTTTCTTTTTTTCTTTTCTTCTTTTTTTTCTTATTCTTCTTTCCTTCTTAGGTCCTTAGTGGAATTATGTGAGTTTTCTTTTAGAGGAGAGGAGGTAATAAGAGGGGAGGGAAGTTGAGAATTTTCTTTCTTTTCCGAATTTCTTATAGCTTGAAAGTATGATCCCTTCTTTAGAAACAATGGAGGTATTTTTTAGGGGTTAGAAATGTCTAAGGGAAAAGGCTAGAAGATAATGGCATGAAGTGTAAGTATGAGAGGGATGTTATTTGAAATTTAAAGAGATGTATTTGTTTAAGGTGATGAGAATTTATCATTTTTGACCTAAGTGGGTTGGATCCTTTAACCCATGTAGGTTGAGTGTTAGGTGGGGTTAAGGGGTGTTTGATTAAGAAAATGACTTGTGTAAGAGATTAGGTGGTTAGATTTTGATAGAGTGGAGGAAATGATAACAAATATCCCAAAAGTATGGAGGTATGTATTATGTAAGTTGATTAAGGAGAAAGGGGTGTGGGTTGGGTTGTTTTTTATAGAGTGATGGGGGTAGATTATGACATGGGTGTAGGTTGATTTACTTTTTTGAGGATGATGATGGGTTGGTTAGAAGAATTTGGGAGGTGAAGGGTGGTGGTGACAAGTATTCCCCTTGGTGGTCAAGGGTTGCATGGGCCTTGATTGGCGTTGATCATGGATATGGATATGGGTAAGGGTATGGACTTTATGTTTGGGCTTGATTGGATTGGGCTTGTGTCTTGATGAGTGTTTGAGTCTTAGGATTGACTTGAGTCTAGGATTTGGGTTAGAGTTGGGTTGCATGGGATTAGGGTTAGGTCAGGTTAAGGCATTGGCTAGGGTTAGGCTTGTTTTAGGGTGATGCTAAAACAATTTAACATTGGTGGGTCTTAGGTGGGTTTAGGACGTTTCCAGGTTTCGGGATTGGAGTGGTGAGAGATACAGAAGGTGAGGGGCTTGTGAGGCCTTATTGCGAATCCATAAGACCTTTAGGGGTCTTATGAACTTTTGATTAGATGAAAATGTCAATTTTCGGGGATTTAGACTTTTTAAGCCCATTGACAGAATTTGCTAGAAAACAATATTTTTTTAGTCTTTTCGAGTGGGGGCCCATTCAAATTGAGGTGTCTACACAACCTGTTTTTACAAACATAATAGCTATGAAAAATCTCTAACGGCTTTCTCCACTTTTAGAATATCAACAGAATTGGAAAACCATATTTGTAAAGTGTTAATATTCTTTCCAAAATCTATTTTACAGACTAGTGTTAATCCATTGTATTCCAACCATGTAATTGCAAATTGTTAATATATTTATTCTTCTAATCTCATAATGAGAGATTAAGGAAAATTAGTATCATTTTTTGCTCCTGTCTTCAAATTTTATGTAGGAATCTACATTCCTATGCTATATTTTGAAAGAATGAAATATTCATACAAATTTCCTATAGCATAGTATAATGAGTTCATCTAATCGATCCTTCTTTTATCCTTTAAGAAAATGATAATTTCTAAGGCTTCTCTTCAAAAAATTATCCATTATCAACCAAGTTATTTTCCTATGTAATTTGATTTCATGCTTGAATGTGGTGGTTTCACTTTCTTTGGACGATTTTACACTGCAACTTAAGGCTTCAACTTCATTTACATTGTCAATGGAATTACTTACAATATTCCCATAACTATACTACAGGAAAAATTGGTTATGGTGACGACTTTTAGTGACGGTCATATTTCAACCGTCGCAATAGAATCATCTAAAACCCGACCCCCCACTCGCTCACTCTCTCTGTCTCTCGTTTCAAACAAAAATACTCTGTCTTTCACCCTCGACATCGACGATGATCTCTCCGTCTCTCACTCCACTACGCCAGACTAACTAAATTATGACTTCGATTTTGCAGAAAAATGGCAGTAGTAAGCAATCGTTTTTAAGCGACTGATTCCATCTGTCGTCCCAATAACAACGACATGGGTTTCGCTTGCTAAGGTCGTTTGGGTCCGATCACCATTCGTTTTTGCGTTCCACACCCATCCACGATTCTCCAATAATCTCCACTCTCTAGGGTTTTATATCTTTATAACTTTTCTCTCACATCGACTCTTTCTTTCAGATGCATTTGAATTTGATTTCTCTTGGTTTCCTCATACAATCAGATTTGAACTCTCTTAGGTTTATATATTTATTAGATTCTCTACACAATTAGATTTGATCTCTCTCAAACTTAATTGGATTTGAACTCGATTTTGATCTCTCTCAGAGGAAATCAGATTTCAACTCTTTAGGTTTCGATCTAGATAAATCCCTGCAGTTTAAAGTTCTTAACTGATACAATCAATAGATGAACTCTTCAAATTAGGGTTCCTATTCTATCTATTAATCAATCACCTCAGCTAGTTTCACATTGGTTATGAAGCAGATGAAGATTTGATGAAATCTCCCATGACTAAGTTGTTCTTGCCCTGTTTCCTTATCTACACTTCTTTGAATTTCATCTATGTTATCTCCGAGTCCGAAACACAACCGACCAATCGAAGAAAGATAAGTTTCAGGAATGAGAGGCGACCGACGATGCCCAGGATATCCTAATATGTAAGTTCAATATCTTTTCTTCAATTTTTAGATTATTTTTTTTTTTGTTGGAACAACCTGATCAAATCTTGGAAATCCAATCAAATTGTAAAATTTGGTTTTTCTTTGGTGCCATATGGTTTTTTAATCGACTATCAATGTAATTTTGTTGGAAATTAGGGATTTGAGGTGTTTCATGCCTATATTAGATTGATAAATTTCCCGCATCTTCGTAATGATTTGATGTTTTAAAGATCATATTAGATTAGATTTATGTGTTTTATGTTTATTAAATTGATTCATTTTTTTCTTCTATACTGTAAAGATGAGGAATTGTTGTTGAAAATGTCCTTGATACACATATATACTTTCTCATTGTTATTAGGAAGTTGAGATATCAACCTCCATTAATTCAGGCTCATCGAGAAACCTCGATATTGCTCAAAAGAGAAGCTCTACCATTCTTAATCTCAAGTGTGTAGATGCTTAGGGCTATTTATCTATTTTGGATTTTTCATTCTTTTTTAGTTTTTTAATTGGTATCTGATAAATAGTAAACACACACTAAATTGATTGATTGCTCTTCTTACGGTTGGTCCATTGTTTCTTTGCTTTGAAAAATTAGACAGGACTAGTGGGGAAAACCCTTCTTGAGTTTCAATATACTAAAGGAGATGTTTTTCTTGCTCACAAGGTATTTGACTTAATACCCCTGTCCTATGCTAACCATAGTTCCAAATATTGGAATGTATCGATCGATACCATTTGTGCCACACCATCAAAGATTACAGACTTCTTCACTCACTCAGTTGGGCTAGTTGGGAAATTGATCCAACCAACTCAATTGGACGTACGGGTAGTCTGATTTTCTCAAAAATTGGGATTTTGTTGTAAGCTCGACCTACTAAAGTTTGTGTGTCTGATTTGAATCGAGATTAACTCTTTACTTCATTTTTTTTATCCATCAAATTGGGGGAAAATGTGTTATGGGGTGACACTCTTAACCCAAAATAGAAATAATTGTATATTTCTCCTTCGATCCATAATACTACTTTAGTGATTATTTACAATTATGGAGAATTGAGCTCAAGAAAGAGTATCAAAGACAAGTAGTCTTTTAAGTTGTAATGATTATTTGATCTTGAATTTGAATTTGTTAAGCTGAATCTAGTCTCTTTGCATTGCAAGCAGAAACTGACAATTGGCTAGAAAAAGCTACTAATAGTCTTATGAGCAAGCAAGTAAGTTGCAGAAAAGCCTCTAGATTTTGTTACTCTTTATTTGACTAGGATAGATAATGCCTCTTGCCTAAGGGGCTGATTGTCTATTTGCAGTGCACATGAGGCATGTTGGATCGGTGGGAAGATCAAGGTATGTTAGAGGTTCTCAATACTTGGTGCATGTATTTTCTGTTTCAATGTGGCGTCCCGCCAAACGCTAACACAAATCCCTATGTCAGATCTCGAGGTACTAGGTGGCACCTTGAAATTTCGGCATATTCTCCTCTATTTATGTTAGCATTCCAAGGTGTTCAACCTGCACTTGATAAACGACATACAATCCTGCATATAATCCTGCATTCCAAGGTGTTCAACCTTCCAAAACTTTGTTGGAGACAGGTACTTTCTCCTAAGTCACAATCCTTACTCGTGACTGTGATAGAGGGCATTATTTCCTAATATGTTCCACCTGACCACACGCGTAACAATTGTCAATGATTTTGTCTTCGTAGATCTCGTGGAGTAGATAGTTGGTAGACTGGAGTTTGTAGGCTCTAAACCTACCTTGTTAATTCCGTTGGTCTTGTTGGCATCATTGGAGCTCCAAGTGCTCTATAACTCGACGATTAGGGAACTCTACAACTTGATAGTGGAGGAGTTCTATATTGTGGATACACTGATCCGGGGAAGATTAGCCTCGAATACATGGCCTCTTGGCCGAATCTGATCTGGGAAGAAAAGAAATCTAAGGTCAACTCATTTGCCCTTTGGAGGTCTGTAACTCTATCTCCTCTCGTTTTATCCTTTACGCTCGATTTATCGTATCTCTATAATGGGTAGTCTCAATCATCAACCTCTTGGCCTTTAGGTAGGGTTATAGTCTTCTAAAGAATTTAGGGGCCTTCTGTAAATCTGTCAGGATAAACTAGGGCGCATATTGTGACAACGTAATGAACATCATATCATGGTCTGTAATCGATAGATTACCCTGCACTAATCTCAAAAACTCCTAGTGCTTAATTTCTCGAGCAGTCTCGGATATAGATCTATCCTCTTAAATTCTACCCACTCAAACGATCCATTTCCCAATACATTCATCTCAAAACGTTACTAATGATTGGTATCCTCGTCCAACTACAATGTAATCGACCGTCACCCACTGATCTCTTGGGTATTACATGTCACTCAACATCTTTTAGGTCTTCAAAACCCACTTATTGACCTCAATCAGATCGAAAAAGTCCCCAAATCTTGATAGACGTAATCGTTAAAAATTTTACAACCACATCCTTAGATTTACCTGTCCTTTGGGCTGGGGAATTCTCTTATTCTTCAAAAGCACGACCTTGTGGTAATAGTCTCTAAGGTGGAATAGTATTTTTCTTTTGAGAAGAAGTCCAGCGCTTCCTCATTTCTTGGATTTAGTGGTGTGTCTTGCAATCGTGGTAAGTCTTGTACCATCTCTCAATTCCGATCGCTAGTCTTATCTGTTCGGGATGGCACGAATACGTTATCAACTTTATTTAAATCTGGTGGCCTTATTGTTCCTTCAATTGGTTTGTCTAGCATCTTTTTGAGGCACTCATCCTTAATCGATTGATATTGACCCGAACATTGTTCTCATTTATATCCCAATTTATCACATTCGTAATATATCACAACTCTTCTTTTCAACTGATTTAGTAGTATATGTTGTTTCTTATAAAATTCTTCTATCCATTGAGTTGGTATGTCTATAATATCACACCTCACTTATGGTTATTTTTCCTATGAATTTGCTAGTTTCGTAATTATTTGTCTCTTATTAAATACTAATTACTTTCCTTCCATTTGGCTTCGAGGTGGTGATGGTTGTATTATTCATATTTCCTCTCTAAACTTGATATGAGACTTAGTCATATGTCTCATTAATGACATTAGCTGTACTATTAGGTCAGTGGTCTGATCAAAACTTGTCTTGTCTCTATTGCGTTTCGACCTCTGCCTCATCTGCTCCTCTCGCTTATGTTCATCCATATTAAGACACTTATTGAAAGCTCCCTCGATCCGCGGGGTGCACGGATCCACTTTTGACCCTTGAGGTTTGGGAGTCGCCACCTAGTTATTACGGTCTAGGAACCGATCAATGACTCTAAATAGATAAAGGACTAATCTAGAACAGAAAAAAAATTGAATTTGGGGATCATGTTACGGGGTTGGAAAGTGTTAGGCACCAACCCCGCCCGGCAAAAGTCGGTCTCTACTAATTTTCCAAATAAGTTACATTGCTAAAAAAAACATAGATAATAATAAAATAAAAAATAAAAAGTTATACCTTTCCGATAGCAAAGACTTTGTTCCCTCAGATCCGACAAAAATTGCTCCTTGTACCGTACTTCTTGCTTCGTTCTGTCTCCAAATTTGATTTCCGATCTCCGAGGCAAGGTATCTCTTCTTTCTTGGATCTGAATTCTTCGAGTTTGTTATGGATTTTGGGGTGTTCTTGAAGGGCTTTTAAGTGTTTTTTAGGTTAAAATCAAAGAAGGGATGTTAGGTAAGAAGTTGGGACTCCAAAACTAGGGTTTATGGGAGGCTATCGGGGCTTTTAGACCTATTTCTCTTATGGTTTATGATTTGATACGAAAATAGGGTGTGAACACCTCTATTTATAAATTTGTTTAGGGGTTGATTTTGATAGAGTTAGTCTTTAATTAGAGTTCTTTTAATTAGAGTTGTGTTTTAGTCAGACTTGTTTTAGGTAGAGTTGTGTTTTAATTAGAATTGTTTTAGGTGGAGTTGTGTTTTAGTTAGAACTTTATTAGACTGAGTTATTATTTAATTAGAACTCTATTATGATTTTGACTTTTGGTCTTATTTGATTGACTTTTAATGTTTTGACTTTAGTCTCACTTGATTGACTTTTAATATCTTGACTTTAGTCTTGCTTAATTGACTTTAATTTTGACTTTAGTCTCACTTGATTGACTTTAATACCTTGACTTTAGTCTTGCTTGATTGGCTTTAAATTTTTGGAGAACCCCCCTGTAGACACCCCATTTTGCATCCGCCTGATTAATCAAGTCGTCAACCCGATCGCAAAGGTTCCCAATGATGGATGTCTATTCCAATGCTTTATTTTGTTACCAGATATGTTTCAGAAATCCGGATGAGGTATCTCAAACTGACAAAACTTAGAAACCACGCTACGCTAGGAAAATGCGACCCCAGAAACATAGAAATCATCATCTTGCAAACCAAAAAGAAGCTTCACGATAAAAATCACTAAAAATGATTAAATTACCAAAATACCCCTAACCTCAAAACAACCCTAGAGCCTACGTTACGCTTAGAAAAACTCTCTCGAACACATAAAATAACAAATCGGAACCAAATAAATCATTTCACCAATTTTAACAGAATTTGACAAAATTACGAAAATGCCCCTCATAAAGTTCACAATAATTTCACATAAAAATTTTCATAAATGACACAAACCAACATTCTCATTGAATTCCTTACGAAAAACCGATTCTAAAACATCCTAGAACATTAAAAACCGACTTGAAACGTGAAAAGTCCTCTTCGGGGGTAAAACGGTAATTTCACAATTTTCATAATTAAAAAATTTGAAATTAATAAATAAAATATTAAATATTTAAAGTGAAACATTAATGAAATTAATTCAAAACTTTGAACCTCAAAAATCGATTAATTGGACTCTCAGGCAAAATTGTTGAGGGTTCGTGGGATATTTCTTTAAGGACCCCTCCATTTGGGGGTCCAAAGAATTAAAGATATTTTAGAGGGGGGTTCTCCAAAAATTAAAAGTAAATCAAGTAAGACTGAAGTCAAGGTATTAAAGTCAATCAAGTGAGACTGAAGTCAAAATTAAAGTCGATTAAGCAAGACTAAAGTCAAGATATTAAAAGTCAATCAATTAAGACTAAAGTCAAAACCCTAATCTAAACTAATCGAGTCAATCTCATAAGACTAAGGTCAAAACCCTAATCTAAACTAATCAAGTCAATCTCATAAGACTAAGGTCAAAACCCTAAATCCAAACCCTAATCTAAAACTAATCAAGTCAATCTCATAAGACTAAAGTCAAAACCCTAAAACCCTAAAGACTAAGTCAAAACCCTAATTGAAACCCTAAAAGAAACCCTAATCAAACCCTAAATGCTTCTAAAAACTTTATAAATAGGAGCCTCCACACCTTATTTTCGTATCAAAGAAAAAACCCTAGGAAAAGTAGGTGAAGAAGCCCCCACAACCCCTCCAAAACCCTAATTTTTGAGCCCCAACTCCTTCCCTAACACCCCTACTCCGATTTTAGCCTAAAAAACACCCAAAAACCTTTCAAAAACACCCCAAAAATCCACCACAAATTCGAAGCATCCAGATCCAAGAAAGAGACACCTTGCCTCGGAGATCAGAAATCAGATCCGGAGACAAAGCGAAACAAGGAGTACGGTACAAGGAACTGTTTTTCAGATCTAAGGGAATAGTACTTTTGCAGATCGAAGGTAAAATTTTTTTTTTATTATTTTTTAAATCTAGGTTTTATCATTAGCGATGTAGTTATATTTGATATAAGTAGAGACCGGCATTGGCCGGGCGGGGTTGGTGCTTAACACCTTCCAACCCCGTAACATGATCTCCGGATTCAGATTTCTATAGTAGACTAGTTCTTTTTTATCCATTGTAGGGTCAGTTTGGTTCCTAGACCACAATAACTAGGTGGCGACTCCCAAACCTCAAGGGTCAAAAGCGGATCCGCGCACCCCGTGGATCTAGGGCGCTTTCACCCCCAAATGGAGGGATCTTTAAAGAAATATCTCACGAACCCTCAACAATTTTGCCTGAGAGCCCGATTGATCGATTTCTTTGGTTCAAATTTTTAAATTAATTTCATTAATGTTTCAATTTAATTATTTAATATTTTATTTATTAATTTTAAAAATTTTAATTATGAAAATTGTGAAATTACCGTTTTACCCCCGGAGAGAACCTTTTATGTTTTAAGTCAGTTTTTAATGTTCTAGGATGTTTTAGAATTGATTTTTCGTAAGGAATTCAATGGAAATATTATTTTGTGTCATTTATGGAATTTTTTGTGTGAAATGGTTGTGAACTTTATGAGGGGCATTTTCGTAATTTTATCAAATTCTGTGAAAATTGGCGAAATGATTTATTTGATTTCGATTTGTTGTTTTATGTGTTTGAGAGAGTTTCCTAAGCGTAACGTAAGCTCTAGGGTTATTTTGAGGTTATGGGTATTTTGGTAATTTGATAATTTTTTAGTGATTTTTATCTTGAAGCTTCTTTTTGGGTCTGCAAGATGACGATTTCTATGTTTCTGGAGTCGTATTTTCCTAGCGTAGCGTGGTTTCTAAGGTTTTGTCAGTTCGAGATACCTCATCCGGATTTTTGAAACACATTTGGTAACAAAATAAAGCAATGGAATAAACATCCATCATTGGGAATCATTGCTATCGGGTTGACGAGTTGATTAATCAGGCGGATGCAAAAATGGGGTGTTTACAGATGTCCCTCTTTGGCAGAGGGTTGAAGCAAACTAGATAGCAAATCTATTTTGGTAGATAGTATGATATCTGAATGCCAAAGCCAGTGACAGTTCATTTTGCAGCCTGATTTAGCAATTCGTCAGGGTGTTCGAATCCTTGAGGGTAAAGCTCTCCCTGAATTAAGAAGTTGTCAGGTCCTTGAGCGCAAACTCTCACTGACGGTGTCAGATCTTTGAATTTTAGAAAATTCTCCTTTACTGATGTAGCAACTGTGCAAGTCTATGGGCTTAAAATCTGAGATAAATTTGAGTAAAATCTAAGCACAAAGTGAATATAAATTAGGCATAAACTGAGCATAATCTGAGCAAAGTGAGCATAATCTGAGCAAAATTTGAATGTTTTCCTCTACCTACCCTAGGTGAACGAGTAATAAGCTAATTTTTTTGAAAGTCCTACTCTACCTGCCCAGGGTGAAAGAGTAATGAACTAATTTTTTTGGGAAGTTCTACTCTACCTACTCGGAGTGAAAGAGTAATGAACTAATTTTTTTGGGAGTCCTACTCTACCTGCCTAGGGTGAAAGAGTAATGAACTAATTTTTTTTTTTTGGAAAGTTCTACTCTACCTACTCTGAGTGAAAGAGTAATGAACTAAGCTTTTTGAGAGTCCTACTCTACCTGCCCAGGGTGAAAGAGTAATGAACTAATTTTTTTGGGAAGTTCTACTCTACCTACTCGGAGTGAAAGAGTAATGAACTAATTTTTTAGGAGTCCTACTCTACCTGTCTAGGGTGAAAGAGTAATGAACTAATTTTTTTTTTTGGAAAGTTCTACTCTACCTACTCGGAGTGAAAGAGTAATGAACTAAGCTTTTTGAGAGTCCTACTCTACCTGCCCAGAGTAAAAGAGTAATGAATTAATTATTTTGGGAAGTTCTACTCTACCTACTCGGAGTGAAAGAGTAATGAACTAATTGTTTTGGGAGTCCTACTCTACCTGCCCAGGGTGAAAGAGTAATGAGCTAATTATTTTGGGAAGTTCTACTCTACCTACTCGGAGTGAAAGAGTAATGAACTAAATTTTTTGTTTTGGAAGTTCTACTCTACTTACTCGGAGTGAAAGAATAATAAACTAATTTTTTTGGGAAGTTCTACTCTACCTGCCCAGGGTGAAAGAGTAATATGAACTAATTTTTTTTTTGGAAGTTCTACTCTACCTACTCGGAGTGAAAGAGTAATGAATTAATTTTTTTCTTTTTTAGGAAGTTCTATTCTACATGCCCAGGGTGCAAGAATAATGAACTAAGCTTTGAGGGAACAAACGGGGGATTAACCTCACATTTGAATTATTTTATTTTATTTTTTTAAATAAAAAGTTGGATTTTATGGAGGTTCGATAAACATTTTAACTCTCTTTGAATCTGAGGAATTTTCAAAATTGCTATCAAGAGGGTAACCTTTAATTCGAAGTTAACCTTATCCTTTGGGGTTGAAATTAATCAGGCTTCAGAACCAAAATGCCCCTAGTTTGATAGGGAACATTGCATTGGGGATAATTGAACATAATTGAGCATTGTGACTCCACTCTTATACGTGTCCCATCCCACATATGAGCTTGGTAGTCCCTACCGTACATCCCAAGATAGTATACCACTCCGGATGATATGACGCAGTATCCCTTCAGGCATTCACAAACTCTTTAACAGCTCACAAAATAGTTACATATATATATATATATATATATATATATATATATATATATATATATATATATATATATATATATATATATATATATATATATATATATATATATATATATATATATTATTTTTATTTGAAAACAAAAGAGAAATTAACAATACAAGGTTGAGAATAGATATCCAGTTTCCTACTGTGCAAGTGTGGCAACCCGGCCTAAAATAAATAACAAAACAGAAACGTAAACAGCGCCTCGCGCTAACAGAAATTTAAATAAACATGCAACCAATAATATTGTCCCTGGATATCTGTTCACTAACCTGCACACAACACAACAACGTAAAATGCAGACATCACCCCTCGGGTGTGACTCTGACATTTTACTGTTTCATACCCTTTTTCCCTTTTTTCGAATTTTATAATTCTCAATCTCTCAAATAAAATATCCACTTTCTAATATTCATTAACTCAATATGAGTTAATTGAATAATAAATCATTTTTCTAACTATGAAGTTCATTTTTATCAAAAATCTTGAAAAAATACAAAATTTATATTAAAACGGGGTCCGAGCGGTGCACAAACCCAATTTATGGAAATAACCCGTTAAAATATCATACCCACGTATAATTTGTTAAAAATACAATTAAACATATCAAACATGCAATTTCTGGCGTGAATTCTTGAAATAACAAAAGAATTCTATATTTTGGAAATACATCCAAAAAATTTTCGATAAAATTCTAAATGCAATTTTCATAATCTATGATTACTAATAGAAATTGAGAGTTCCTTACAATCTCCAGGCGAAAGGATCGAAGCACGTGTGCAGAAATAGAGGCGATCGACATGGGAATCGAGACGGACCAAACTTTGAAGTGGCTGATTTTTAAATTTGGCCTGGTGGTTTTGAAGATCTCGACGCCGTCGTCCTTTCTCCCTTATGCAATAGATGACAGTTTGACCCCGAAACGGATGAAATCTGAGGTCGAAGTTTCAAAATTCTCATATATAAATACGGCTGAATTTTGACAATATCGGGTGAAATAGAAAGTGAAACGAAAAAAAGTTAGATGGATTTTATAGATGTCGAGGCTGTGAACGTTTCTCCTTTCTACGTCGAAAAACAGTTTGACCCCGAAACGGACGAAATCTGAGGTCTAAATTTCAAAAAATTTGTATAGAAATACAGCTGATTTTTGACAACATTGGATGAAAAAGAAAGTAAAATGGAAAGAGGTTGGGTGGGTTTTGTAGAGAACGCAGCTGTGGACATTTCTCCCTTCTGCGTCGGTCATCAACAACGAACCGTTTGTGAGAAATCTGAGGTGGAAGATCAGAAGAAAAATAAAATTTTCATTTTTTTTATAAGTCTCGGCTATTTGGACGGGTTGGGGAAGATGAAAGAAAAAAAAATTTATATCAATTTGGGACGAAATCGGTATTTCGCCTATTATTTCTATCGACGATAACTTGATCATCCGGACGTCAAAAATGACGAATGAATACTCTATTTTATCTAATTTTTTATTCTGGATTTAATGGTATAGTCAATTTCTACAAATTCTATCTCTAACAAAAATTTACATTTTTGGCCTGAGGTGACCCCTAAACTTGACGTCGTTTTCGTTTTTTACGATAATTCGACTTCCTGATCTCCAAAAATGACATATGAATAGTCCATATTTAATAATTTTTTGTTATGAATCTAATGGTATAATCGAATCTTAATAATTCTTACTCTAGAAAAAATTTACTATTTTAGCCTGGTCCGACCGGTAATCGAGAATTTTACAACTTTTATATTCGGACTATCATTTGAGCGTGCTTATAGGCAAAAGTATATTTTCTGATCATTTTAAATCCAATGGTGAGGTCAGATTCCATTAAAAATGATCAGAAACATCCTAAAGTTTTATCCCTAAGTCCCACTTTCAAGATTTTCTTAAAATTACACTATTTAATTTCCTCGAGATACGAATTAAAAATTTAGGGTTTGACATTCAATATGTGACTTACATGTGACTTGATCTCACAACAAATATACGAGGAATACAAGCACCAATGTGTTGAACTCACTGAGCTTCAAAGGGATGTTCCAACTAATCCAAAGGGAAGGATCTTCGAGGCATCTGATGGCCCTTGTCAATACTGATGGACCTGTGGCAAAGGCTTGGCAAAGAGTACCATTGATCCACTACATATGCTATTGTCAATTATCAATTTTATAGATTGGCTGCAGTTAATATTGGGGAAAGAGATTATAAGTACTTTTATGTATTTTAATGCTACTTTCCTTGTCACTCTCCTTCAGATTTCATCACCAAAGAGCACCACTTGTAATACTTGTATGTGGAACTGCTGTGCTGGGAAGTCCACTATTGCGACCTAACTTGCATAGTGACTAAACTTGCCAAGCGTTTTACAGGTGAATCTATTTTATATCTTATACAAGTATTCTCAATAATATTCTTTTTAGCTAACTCTTTTGAGTTATGTTGATTCCTTTGACATGTATTATGTGTGTAATGTATACACATATATAGTCTATGAATTGCTACGCACATCAACAGAGTACGTGGACATCTTTTTTGCTTCTTTTATCCATTCTTTTGTATTTTAGGAAAAAAAAATGTTGCACACATTATATGGTATGTTCATTTGTAGATACGAATGCTTCCTTAATTTCTTCAAGAAGTTGGATACAAATATCCAAACTTTGCAGCTTATCAAGGAAGCTATGCTTAGGATATAATTTTTGTCACCATTCAATTAAGTTTTAAGTTACATTTGTATACATGGCTATATTTCATCATTATACCCATCCATGTGCTTTTTGACTTGAAAATGAGTATTTCATATAATATTCAGTAATGTAAGAAGAGTTTTTCTGGTTGTGATTAAGATGTTTAGTATTTAAGCGTATCGATTGATGTTACCATATATATTAATGAAGAACATTGGAATTTCCCGATTGAGACGTCTCATACCTCTAAGGTATAGAGTTGAGTATTTTCATCTCATACCAGAAAAGTAATGTAGTTAATTCAAATGGGCGGCTATCGGATTTCCACCTCCCAAATTTGACATTAAAATTCAACAGTGAAAAATAACTTTTTGTGGATTTTTTTTCAAAGTTTGTAGAATTTTGTCCTCTACAATCTTGTTTCGGATGCCACAAGGTGAGCCCAAAGACCCTTAGTAAGGGTGGAATCCTTACTTAACGTAGTAAGGCTAATTGGACTCTTTTTATATCATATAGAAAAAGGAATGGCTATTTGCCAGAGTTTTATGATTCGATTGGTTTAAGTTTACATTTGGCACCATTAACTAACATGGATGCTATCTTTCTCTTAATGAGTCTATCTAGGTGAGGAGATTACAGGTTTAACAACGCATAAATAGTGCCAAGTTTATTGATGAGAGTAGTGAAGAAGAGGCAAATGAGATGCTTGACATCCTGTCATCTATTCCCTTTCTTCCTCATGTGGTGATTCTCGAAAAACATATCTTTTGTGGTTCTTGATTGCCTTAACATCATGTCCTGTAAGGCTTACTTGGTTCTATTTTTGTCTTGTAAAATTGAACCTTTGTTTTTATCAGTACATGTTAGTTACATAACACAAGGGAACATGGTTTACAGGATAGACACTTGACGAGTCAAAAAATCAAGGTGATCGAGAATGGCAAACTTGGCCTTGACTTTGTTTGACTCTGATATATCTATCATTTGACCCTGATCCAACTAATCTTTTAACCTCTCTCTCTCTTTCGGTAGGCGAGATTAGATACTAATCTCATAATACATTTAATTTAGAATGTGCCTCTCTTTAGAAACTGATACTAAGTTCCATCCTCCAATAATACCTCTTTGGGAGGTCTATGCATTTAATTATGTCTATAAATGAAATAAAGAGCAACAGGAAGGAAGTTGGGATCCTTCACTCAATGGTTCCCACCTAGAAGATCTCATAGGTCAAGATACCAACTCATTCAGGGATCATAACCATTTGTCAATTTTATTCTTTTGGTAAAAAAAAAAGTGGTTTTGTGGTTGTCTTTGAATACACAATATATGAGCTCAACAACCTTTTTGAACATTTTTGGAAAAAAAATATCCCAAACGCATCTCATAAACTTGGCAGAGACACTTTATTTAAAAATTTCACAGCACTTACAGGCTTCTTCATAAATAGCAATGTGCTATACTTGTATAATCTTATTGAAGAGGATTCAAGAAATGGTATCCCCTTCTGCGTGTCTGTGCGCATTCGCAACAAAGGGAATATCTCTATGAAATAAATAATATTAAAGAATATAATCTACTTGTGCAGGTATACTTTTTTTTTTTAGATTTAATGATGACAAGAAGTAAAACTTTGTCAATTTTAATGGCAACTGGAGCTGAAATTGGATTTAGGGGGAACTTCATATGAAGATTTCATACGCAGCATGCATTTGCCTCTGCAATTAAGGTATTTACTGTTGTTCAATTTCTTCCTATCAAGATATAGTGTCAAAACTAAGAACTTCGTTTCATATAGCATTTTAGGTATTTACTATTGTTCAATTTCTTCCTGGTTCATATTAGTTACCTGAATTACTGTTTGAACCATGATTCAGTCAAGTCGATCCTATCGAGGCATTCTTTTAAGGTGGGGCAGTGGGTGTTATTTCGGCATTGATGTTACTTGAAGTCAACAATGTTGAGCAACAAGAGAAGAAAAAGTGCAAGTACTGCCTTGGAACTAGTATGTACCAATTTTTTTAAGGACATTTACAAACAGTTGTCGTGAAACCTTATTATACTAATGTACATATGGTTGTATACCCTTGTTAATTGCAGGATACTTAGCTTGTGCTCGATGTTATACTAGTGGTGTGTGTTTGAGCATTGAACCTATTTTAGTAGCCAGTGGGCCTGATCGTCCTTTGCGCCCAACCACTACTCGAAGGTGTCCAAATTGTTCTAGAGCCGGAAAGGTATATAATTTGACTAAAAAAATAGCTTAAACTTGTGTGATCTTTGGGTGCAATTGGGCTAATATGACTATTTTCATAATATAAATATATATAAGTAATACTTGCACGGGAAATGTTCAGCACCCTAAGTTTTACCACACACTTTAACAAACGTTTTTTGTCCTACATGGGTTATAAGTTTTGGAATGGGCTGATTTTTGGTGAGGATGATCTCTATGATTAGATGATCATCCTCCCCAAAAATCAGCCCATTCCGAAATGTTTAGCCCCATGTTTACACGTTGAAAAATCGTGGACCGTCCATTTTTTGTAAACCATTTTTGATGGGGTTAGAAGTTTTTGAATGAGCTGATTTTTGGTGAGGATGATCTCCTCACCATAGAGATCATCCTCACAAAAAATCAGCCCATTCCAAAATTTCTAACCCAGGTAAGACAAAACACGTTTGTTAACGTGTGTGGTAAAGCTTAGGGTACTGAACGGGACCCGTACTTGCACATATGGTTGTTGGAAGATACATTCCTCTCAGTGAAAGCCTGAAGTTGAAGTCACGGTTCCTACTCATCCCATGTTTCTACTTCACGGCCAAATATGGAGACCAAGCCTGGATGATCTTGTTAACATCCTTCTTAGGATTAACTAACGCTTATCTCACTGGTTGCGTTTTTATTGCAGTACCTAAAGGTTACAAGGTCAGTTAATTATATTTTCCAGATTTTGGGTTTATTGTATATTACTTGATAATCAACAGCGCCATCCACTACGCTTTATCCCATTTGTACAAGTAGATAATACAAATAAAGTCACTTGTACTTGGGGAAAAATACCGACCTACAATGATGCTCAGCTTTAGTGTGCTCTAAGCATTCATCCAAACTTTCATGATTGTTTGATTTTAAATTGTAGACTTGAATTTGGCTTAGTAGTTAGATTTGCATAATTATTTGATTTTACTTTCTAACAAAAGATAATTTACAGTCAGGTGGTTTAGAAAAAAATTAGATTTATGAAAGTTGAAGACGAGGGGCATTTGGGTATTTTCATGTTAGTAGTTAGGGTCTAGGTCATCAATTTCAAAACATAGGGGTATCTCCAATATTCAGCAACATGTGAGGGGGGGGGGGCAGGTGTAAAATCAAATTTTTTTTTCAAAAGTTCTTGTAGTGACGGCCGTGACCGTAACTAAAGATCAAATAATTTTTTTTACAAAAAATTCCCTATAGCGACGGTCGCTGACTGTAGCTAAAAGGCCAAATATATTTTTTATATGATACCCTATTGTGACTGTCGCTAAAAGTCCTACATATAATGACAGTTTTATGAATAGTTGGCCATTGTTAATACATATAGCGATGAAGGTTTCAGCAACGACCACCGACAACCGGAGTGGATGTCGTTACATGTATTTGCGATGGGTTTTTCCCCTATAGCGACGGTTGGAGACCATCACTTTATCCCTTGTTTACTGTAGTGCTAGAACATTTTTTTTGTGGGTAAAAAAAATCTGTTAACATTTATTTTCATCCATTCAATTCTTGGAGGAGTTCGTTCTTTTGCAATGATGTGATCTTTAATCGAATAGAATTTTGCATCTTTTAGTCCATATCCTTCATGTTATAGTTGCACATGGTTTGAATAATATCCATTGTCCATAAGGATTTCCTTCAGTGGATCTAGTTAATGTCTCACACACCATAATATATCTCTATTCGAACATAGATCTATTCTTATATTCAAACATGTTCCAAGCCATGTTGTTATAATTGGATAATAAATTTAGGTGTTGTTAATAGATTCTTTTATCAACCCATCCATACTATGGAGTATGGATATTAGTCATATTCCACTCCGAGTTGTCTTGCCCATTTAGCTTTAATTACTAACCCATTGATCGGGCACTTTCATAGAAAGTTTTTAGATTCTAGGGATATAGTGCGCAAGCTCCATACCTTTTTCCATTGGTATATGTAGATTTGACCTAATAAATTCTATTACTAGATAATGGCCAAACTAGCTTGCCATGAGTGATGATGGGGTTGAGGCAAATGTACATATTTGAGGAAGCAATGCCACGGGGGAACTCCAATTTTCTCAAGTCACCGTATTTTATTGATTAGCGTAAGAGAAAAGATCGCCTTTATTCCATCTTGGAAAATCCAATTATCTTCCCGCACTCTAATTTATTGATTGCATGTCAAATCATATAATAATATTGGAACCCTTTATAATACTTTCCAACACCACAATCATCATTTCTAGCTAATGCACGAGTTGGGCTGAGACAATGGAGATATTTTTCTCCAAGAGTTTGGGTGAGTTGGGTTTTAATTAGACGTTATGCCATTTTTCATAAGTAAAAGTGGGTATTTGAAATTTCGATAAAAAGTTCATGGGCAAAAAGATCACTTATGACTTAAGGGCCATTTTGAGATAGCTATGAGAAACCTTAGAAGTATATCATAGGGTGTCTATCCTTCATGTAGCAATATAAGTTATCTTCATTTTTTTTCAAAGCAAATCCAACTTCTAAATTGGTTCTATTTAAAATCAATGGCATTGCGATTATTACATGTGATCGCACGTGAAAATTACAATCCCCCCTTTCAATGAAGAAAGTTATGCAATTGTAAAAATTGGGCCTCGGTAGGAAGTTTTGAAGGGGATGTACACACAACGATGACAACTTCATTGAGGGGGTTTCTCTACGGAATCATGGGCCACTAAGGGCATTATTATTAAATGTTTGGGGTACTTTATGATTTTTGGGGGGATATATATTTAAGAATTTCGTGTTAACTTGACACATCATTTTCCCATATGAGGACTTATTAAAGGATTCATTTGCTTTAAGCACAAATTGAAGTCATCATACATATCCAATGAAATGTGGATACAAAATATACTTTCGGGAAAAAAAAAATTCTATGAGATTTCCCCTTTAATTGAACACACTCACAAACATGCATACATACATAAAAGTTCATGTTCAACAACTAATGTTAAGGAACCAACACGAAATCAATACCTTTGTCCTGTATGAGTTAGTAGTTTCAGAATGAGCTGATTTTTTGTGAGGATGATTTTAATAGCAAGGAGATCACCCTCACAAAAAATCAACCCGATCTGAAATTTCTAACCCCATCAAAAGTGGTTTAGAATTGTGGACTGTTGATTTTTTTACCTTTAATTTGTAAATCACTTTTGATGAGGTTAGAAGTTTCGGATTAGATTGATTTTTCAGCCCAATCCAAAACTTTTAAGCCATATGAGACAAATTTTGACTCCCTAACAATGGCTATCAAACACTACCCCATATATATTTTCTTTTGTGTCAAAATGGGGAAATCAAGTGGCTCACGCACTAGTGGGTAGGGCCACTAAATTACTGTTGAAATCTCTTTACCCTCTATTATTTCTCATAATAATGCACCTAATACAAAAGAAAAAAATTGAACACCAATTGTATTACTCTTCTCTCACATAATCTATAACAAAAAATTTCTAAGTACAACACTTAATTATCTTGTATCCTTAAATACAAAATGATCCCACAACCTAAGCAATTAATACAATTTAATTAATGATTTTCATTCTTTGGTCCCTCATTTGGTGCTTCGTCTCTTTGCCTGGCCAGAGCATATGCTCTTTAGCATCCACAATACATTGTAGATTAGTGGTATTGGCGTAAAAACTTAGGTGGTGTCTATTTCTGCTTCAAAACACAGATTTCAGTGTGTTTGCACTGAAAATTTGTATTTCAGTCTGAAATCACCGTTTGGTAAACATAATCAACGTTAAAAAATTACATTTGGAATTTTTTTTTTTTTTTTTTGCTTTTGTGGGAGAAGCAAACACCGAAAAACCAGTTCAGGCGAAAGGGCGTTAATACCTCCCGATCTTCTCTTCTCTGTTGACGGAACCCTCTCTCTTTCTTGCACAGCTCTCTTTCACGCAACTCTCTCTTTCTCTCTCACACGGCTCTCTCTTACACAACACACACACACACACACACACACACCTCTCTCTCTCTCTCTCTCTCTCTCTTTTTCTCTTCGTTGTCGACAGAACTCGAACATGCACGCATAACTCTCTTCTGCTCGAACTCACAGAGAAGGAGGACAAGAAGTATGAAATATGAATCGAGTCAAAGTCGCAACCAGCCAATACGCACCACAAATTCAAAGCTTGGAAAACGAGTTTGATGTTTTCTTACTCTATAAGAAAAGCTACAAAATGTGTTCAAAGTTGGACACGTCATGTCTAAACGCACAAGTATATTGTTTCTATAAAAAAGTAACAATCTTTTGATAATCTCTTTCTAGGAATGTCTGCCATATATTTAATTAGCTCATTAGCCTCATGATATTTGAAATATCTCTACGATTTTGAAGAAAACTCGATAAAAAAATAAAATGATTAAATTTACGGTTAAAAATTATTAAATCTAACAAGTAAAAGTCTTTAATCGAACTACAGATTAGAAGTGTCAATATGTCAATTTTGTTGATTTGGTTTGGTTTCACACATGCCTAAAATTGGAACTTAAATAAAACCTTGGTTTTGGATAGGTTAATGAGATCCTTGGAATCATATCTAGCCCGAAGTTACAAGTACTTTATATACAATAGACAATCATTAAGATGGGCATATTTTTTTAATCAAGAAAAAAAGACGAATATATGATAAAATAAATAAACATTTTTGGATGAAAAAAATCCAACTTGTAGTATGTCGAATGAGAATTGATATCAACAATGACTTCTTTAATTAAATCAAATGTCTTATAAAATATCTTAGAAAATTATAGTATGGTGTAAAAAAAAAGAGATAAAAATAAAAAATAAAAAATTCATCTATATATATATATATATTTTTATATTTAATTAAAATATATTTATTTTAAAATATTTCTTAGGCTTTTGTTTTCTGAACGATAAACCTGTTTTTAATGAAATTGGTTACTTTGTACTGACTCGATTGTACCAAATTTATCGTATCATCAACCAAAGATTTTACTCACTAAGCTAACTAGCAGTGGCATTGTTGGTAAGTGGGAGGAGGGCAACACGAGGACTTCCGATCATTAGACATGTTTTTGTTAAATTAAACTAATACCTTTGTTCTAAATAAAATAAAATTTTCAATTAATTGAAGGAGGCTCGATTCGAAATGATGGTAGATAAAAAATTGACCAATCAGTTTTAGGTGAATGGAGTAATCAATTAATTGCATATATCCACTAAATATCATTTTATATGGTAAATTTGTCCAAAGAGTATTTGATATAAGACATGAAACTTTTGTATTAATGATACAACAAATTAATGACTCTTATAAGGATATTCTGGTCATTTTTGATGCATTCTGGGTTCATTATCAACATTAAGGGAATTCTGGTCATTTTACCTTAATACAGTAGAATCTAGAAGTTGTATCAAACAATAATTACCAGATTTTGGTAAACATCACATCACTTTTACAAAGCTCTATCAAACAAGTTTTTCAGTATTTCAACTTCTGAAAGCAGATTCTAACGATAGTTTCTTACAACAAAATCTGACAATAGATTTTCACAATTGTATCAAACGGGGCCTTAAACATTATGTTAAATTAGGAATGGTGTCTATGTGTGAAAGCGCCCTCGATCCGCGGGGTGCGCGGATCCGCTTTTGACTCTTGAGGTTTGGGAGTCGCCACCTAGTTATTGTGGTCTAGGAACCAAACTGACTCTAACATGGAAAAAAAGAACTAATCTACCACAAAAAATCTGAATTCGGGGATCATGTTACGAGGTTGGAAGGTGTTAGGCACCAACCCCGCCCGGCCAAAGCCGGTCTCTACTAACTTCCCAAATATATCACATTGCTAAAAACCTAGATAAAAATAAAAAAATTACATACCTTTCCGATAGCAAGGATTTTGTTCCCTCAGATCTGACAAAAAGAGCTCCTTGTACTGTACTCCCTTGCTTCGTTCTGTCTCCGGATTTGACTTCAGATCTCCTAGATCAAGGTATCTCCTTGTTTTTGGATCTGAACTCTTCAAGTTTGTTGCGGATTTGGGGGTGTTTTTGGAGGGATTTTAGGTATTTTCTAGACTAAAATTGAAGGAGGGATGTTAGGTAAGGAGTTGGGGCTCCAAAACTAGGGTTTATGGGGGGTTAGGGGAGCTTCTAGACCTACTTCTCTTAGGGTTTATGATTTGATACGAAAATAGGGTGTGAGCACCTCTATTTATAGAATTTTTTTAAGGTTGATTTGGATAGAGTTAGTGTTTAATTAGAGATCTTTTAATTAGAGTTGTGTTTTAGTTAAAATTGTTTTAGGTAGAATTGTGTTTTAATTAGAATTGTTTTAGGTAGAATTGTTTTTAAGTTAGAACTCTATTAGATAGAGTTATTATTTAATTAGAATTCTATTATGACTTTTGGTCTTATTTGATTGACTTTTAATGTTTTGACTTTAGTCTTAATTGATTGACTTTTAATATTTTGACTTCAGTCTTGCTTAATTGACTTTAATTTTGACTTTAGTCTCACTTGATTGACTTTAATACTTTGACTACAGTCTTGCTTGATTGACTTTAAATTTTGGAGAACCCTCTTCCATTATTTCTTTAATTCTTTGGACCCCCAAATGGAGGGGTCCTTAAAGAAATATCCCACGAACCCTCAACAATTTTACCCGAAAGTCCGATTGATCGATTTTTTAGGTTCAAAATTTTAAATTAATTTCATCAATGTTTCACTTTAATTATTTAATATTTTATTTATTAATTTCGAATTTTTTAATTATGAAAATTATGAAATTACCGTTTTGCCCCCGGAGAGGACTTTTCACGTTTCAAGTCGGTTTTTAATGTTCTAGGATGTTTTAGAATCGGTTTTTCGTAAGGAATTCAATGAGAATGTTGGTTTGTGTTATTTATGAAAATTTTTATGTGAAATGATTGTGAACTTTATGAGGGGCATTTTCATAATTTGGTCAAATTCTGTTAAAATTGGTGAAATGATTTGTTTGATTCCGATTTGTTATTTTATGTGTTCGAGAGAGTTTTCTTAAACGTAACGTAGGCTCTAGGGTTATTTTGAGGTTAGGGGTATTTTGGTAATTTGGTAATTTTTTAGTGATTTTTATCGTGAAGTTTTTTTTTGGTCTGCAAGATGATGATTTCTATGTTTCTGGGGTCGTATTTTCCTAGCGTAGCGTGGTTTCTAAGGTTTTGTCAATTCGAGATACCTCATCCGGATTTCTGAAACACATCTGGTAACAAAATAAAGTAATGGAATACACATCCATCATTGGGAATCATTGCAATCGGATTGACGAGTTGATTAATCAGGCGAGTGCAAAAATGGGGTGTCTACAATGTGACATGCTTTAATTGGAGTTTAAGTTTCCTCGGACTCCTAACTAAGTTGTACACGTAACCCAATGTTTTTATTCTCCAACCAAAGCGTGCCACGTAAACATTGTTCCTATCTATAAGAATGGGACACCATATTAAATTACTAAAAGTACATTTATTCATTGGATCTATGTTTACTTATTAGATTTTCAAAGGACTGTTTAAACATATCCCTCTACTTTATGGATAATATTTGAGAGATTAATGTTAGAGTGACTTCAGTGGGGGACAAACGAGGGGACATCTTGATGTGGTGGTGTATGCATACTTAGAAATGCATTTCTCCTATAGACATGAAAAGTTCATCTTGGAACCTCAACTCTACATTGTTTGGAATCGCCACCATTCTTTTTTGAAAATGGGTGTGAATGGGCACCCAAATTGATTTTTTGAAAATCATTTTTTTATGGAATTGTAGTGACTCTCATGTGTTGAAAATGACAAGGTCTACCTAAGATCTAGGTAAGGAGGTTCGGTTAGAGGATGGGGAAGGTGTTAGGCACCCCATCCTCTCCACCAAAGGTGGTTACTTTTCTTGGCCATTTTTTAAAAAATAAAGAAAACTTAAGAATATAAATAGAAAATGAATGAAGATGCGTGTTAAGGTGGTGTGTGCATTGAGTGAAAATATCCCCTTAGATAAAGGTTTTGATTTCAATGTGAACTTAGGGACATCCTATGGAGAAAGATGACCCATGTATCCACATTATTGTTATGGATATGAATGTTGGTTTTAAGTTATTAGAAAGACTTCATGCTAAAGTTCCCTTGAGGCCACAACCTTGATGCACATATGCATGGCTAGAAACTTAGTGTTTCACCCCATCAAGAGGGTGACACATTTCTTCATCATTGCCATGCATAGGTGAGTGTGTGCATTGTGTACAATATGATGCATGAATTTAAGGTAAAGAAGGCTTCAACCCCCATCATTTTGATCGAACCTTAGTCTAATCTACTGGGAATGGGAGAGGGTATGCATTACATCCTAAGACTTCTAGAAAGAAAAAAATGAGAGGGGTAGAAGAAGAAGATGCAAACTTTAAAATAAATAAACTACATCTTAAACCCCACCTTGTCCCTTGATGAATTTAAACCTTGGGACTTGAGTGAGATAGTTGAGGGTTGAGTGAGTTGAAATTTAGAAGATAAGAGAATGAATAGAAATTTTGATAGAGTTTTAGGTTGAGAGATGGGGTTTGAGAACATTAATTGTTCTTAGAAAATAAGGGTATTTATAGAATTGTTAGGGATAAAGTGGTCCAACCCTAAAAATAAAGAGAATGGACATAAGGTTTAGGTTGTTTCTTTTTGGATTTTTTATTTGTATGAGAATAAAGATGACATTTGTGAAGAAACCCTAAAAACATTATTTGATATTTGATTTTTTGATAAATAGATGTGAGAAAACAAAAAGTACTTTTGGGAGGATGAATAGGAAAGTAACATGTGTAAAAGTGGAGTGGTAGGTGGAAAATAGATCTTGGTTCATTCGTAAATAACTCATAAAGTAAAGGTGGATGTATATTTTTGAAATTGACCAATGGGAGAACAAAAGTACTTTTGGGAGGGTGGGTAGGAGAATGACATGTGTAAATGTGAAGTGGAGGTGAAAAGTAGACCTTGGTTCATTTGTAAATAACACATAAAGTAATGGTGAAAGTATAATTTTAAAATGGACTAATTGGAGAACTCTATGTATGTACTTGAAGATTTCCATCTTTTAAGGGTATGATTGGGAGTTCTCTCAACTTTATGAATTGTTACTAAAGACCTAATAACATTTTTGGTTTGACCAACCTTTTTGGGAAGGGTATTCTTGGATTTTCACAAGGGGGAGTTGACTCTCTAATTAAATAATGCATTGGGTATTGGGGGCTTATGGGATATCAACATGTGTCATCTTTTAAGGGTATATGAGGGAATGAGCTTGGTGTTGGGCTTAGAAAGAACTTGGGTTATGGACTTTGGGTTTTAAGAGTGAGTTAAAAGAATGAACTTGAATTTGGGTTAGAAGATGGGCTTTATCTTGGACTTAGATAGGGTTAGGAATTGGGCTTGGTTATGGTATGGGTGATGGAGCGGTGAATGGACGATGGACTCAGATTATGGACAATGTTGAACATGCAAACTATATGATATGATGCATGTATGCATGTCTGTAGGAAAATGATGCTACGTGGAAATGTGGGCCCGTTGAAAGGTTTAAGTTCTTAATCAAAGTCAATTTGAGAAAATTTGAATTTCCTTAATGGGTTCGTGCAAATTGGGGTGTCTACATCTCCGAGATACAAGTAAAACACATCTACGAACATGCATGCGCCACCACGTCAAGGTGTTCCCTGTTGAGGTCACTCTAGCACAACTCTATTTGAGGTACTCGTAACAATATCCCTTGACCTCAGTCTACTCTAAAATACTAAGAAAAATAATATAAACACCTTCAACTTCAACACTTTCTTTTAAAGATCGATCATCTTCAAACTCTTCAATCTCTATATAAAAGTGAATTAATTTTAACCCTCTAACAAATAATTAACATTTTTGATTTTCAATTGACTGCATTTGATTTGCATTTTACTAATTTCTAGTAAGAACAATGCTAGAGTGACTGAGCAACACATTGCATTCGACATTGAGCTAACATCGAGGCATGCACACCATATATGTTTTCACTCATATCTTGAGGAAAACCATTCATGAATCTATGTACACCAACATGTAAACACAACGCAGTGTTGTAGGGGTCACTTTAGCATTAGTCTTCTAATAATCCAATATGAAAAATTTTCATCCCACTTGAAGTCTCAATCTTATTTTATCTATGGTCCTAATTTACAATAAAAAAAACATATTAAAATCCAATGACTAAAAATCATCAATCAAACTTATTTTTGTACTTAGAACGAGCAAGGAATATAGACACTTACAACCAGATTGTTTGGTGACGATATCCTAATCCAACGGTCATATTTGAGCAATTATCATCATCACGACCCTTTTGGTTAAAAAGGGTTTCAAACTCCCATTTTTGGGTAAAATATCATCAATCAATCCATGTTTTCGTCAGTAAGTCCACCAAAAGTGGGACCCAAACAGTGCGCCACGTGGTACGTTTTAGGAGATAGTGTATTTCATCGTGTGTTGAGTGTTGGACAGATTTCAGAGGAACTGGTGATAAAACTCGTTTTGACGTCTCGTCTCGCCCACAAGAGAAACTGAGTCGTCTCGTACGAATTTACGTTTGGGTCGTCTCGTTCAACAATGAGACAAATGTAGTCATGATTTTAAATCTCGACCGATGCATTTAATTTATCTATCCATCTCGTTGGTGGACGATATGGAGACGTATCGGACGAGTCGTCTCAATTTCGAACCATGGTTTTTAAATTCGGTATTTGGTCTCGTCTCGTTCACCTCTGATACCGAGTTGACTCGGACGATACGTCTCGTCTCGTCGAGTCGTCTCGTTCAACATTGAAACAATGGTTTTTAACCATTTAAAAAATCTAAAAAAATCTGAAAAATTCAGGAAAAATTCAAAATTGATTCCTATTAAAAAATGAACCCCACAAAAAATATAAAATTAAAAAAAAGTTCATAATATACCTATCAATCAAATTCTAGATAATTAAATAAGGGTCCCGTTCAATGGCTAATTTTTTGGCAAAACATTTTTCAAAACATGACTTAGAAGTTTTGGAATGGGCTAATTTTTGGTGAGGATGATCTCTACGGTGAGGAGATCATCATCACCCAAAATCAGCCCATTCCAAAACTTCTAACCCCATAAAAAATAATTTACAAAAAATGAACGGTCCACGATTTTTCAACTTGTAAACATGGGTTAGAAGTTTTGGAATGGGCTGATTTTTTGTGAGGATGATCTCCTCACTGTAGAGATCATCCTCACAAAAAATCAGTCCATTCCAAAACTTCTAACTCATGTTTTGAAAAATGTTTACCAAAAAGTTAGTCATTGAACGTTACCCATTAAATAAAACACATGTTTCCTAAAGATTAGTATAAATTTCTAATGAAATTTTCATCAAAAAACTTCTAAAGAAAAAATAAAACAAATTATCAAAAATACATTTAAGTATTTATCACAACAAATTACAAATTCATTTGTAACTCTTTTTTTTTTGCAAAACTCGGTTGACTCGGTTAACTCGGACGAGATTTTGAAAATCTCGTCCGATACAACTCGTTTGTCTTGCGAGTTAATGTAAAATTTATAATGTCTCGGATATCTCGTTTGTCTCGGACGAGTTTTGCGAAAATATCGTCCGAGACGACTCGCATATCTCACGATACGCGGTTGTCTCATGACTCATTGTGAGTTTGTATCGTTAGGCTGCGATACCGAGTTAACTCGGGCGATACGTCTCGGTCTCGGACGAGTTTAAAAACCATGTTTCGAACTAGATTTAAAATCATTATTGATGAACTCGTCCGAGATGGATCGATCTCGTTCAGGGACGAGACGTCAAAACGAGTTTTAAAACCATGAGTCTCTCCAAGACCTTGACTGAAACGCATCGAAACGGTACGGTTTTGACGTATCACCGTTGTAACTTGTAAAAATACAAAGGGGTTTCTACTCTCTCTCTCTCTCTGTAGATCTCCATCTCAATCTCCTTCAGAATCTCTAATCGATCTCAATCTCAATTTCAATTTCTTAGGTTCTGCGATCTCTCCAGTAGATGCAATGGTGGTCTGCAAATGTCGCAAGGTACGAATTCTTCTCATTTTCGATCTCTCTGTAATTCTGCAAATTTTCACAGAGGTACATTCGAGATGTTTCTTAATGTGACCTAATTCTGAATCTAAAACTCACCATAAGTTTTGAACTTTCTCAAATTAAAAAACAATAGAAAATAGAAATTAGCCAAATCTATGTGTTTGTGTTTGATTCTGAATTTATCGAAAGAAGGCAGTAAAATAATGTTTGCTAATTATATAGTAGAACGAGGTTTCTTACTTCTCAGATAACTGAACTAAATTGTTAAATCGATATTGTCTATAACACCAATCTCACTCAGGTTTCCTCAGTTATAAAGCTTGATTATGTGTTAATTTTGATCTAATAACAATGGTAATTTGGCTTCAATTACGAGTATATGGCTTATGGTTCTGAATTGAGCTGCTGATGCAATATAGGTTTGTTGAGATTTCTTCTTGTTCTCATTTGCTTTAATCTCCCTTTATTTGGCAAATGTGATTAAATTAGTTATTTAAATTTCTTTTTTTTTTTTTTTTTTAAATGGTGAGTTACGGTAGTCATATTGGCATTCAAATTTAAATAATCATCACTTGCAGCCATTGTTTTAAAACTCGGTTTCACATCTCATCTCATCCGTAACAGATACCGAGTTGGCTCGGACGAGTTTTCCGATACGTTTGAGACATCTTGTTCAACAATGAGAAAAATGAACAGGGGTTTTAAATCTCGTCCGATACATTGACTTGTCCGTCCTTCTTGTTCATGCCTGATACCGAGATGACTCGGGTGATATGTCTCAGACGAGTTTTGAAACCATGCTTGCAGCTGATTCGTGTTGATTATTCATTCAAACATAACAGTTTTTTTTTCTTTTTCTTCCCATGTTATGTTTCATGACTAATATGAATGGAAGTTATGGGTTCAGGCGACCAAGCTTTATTGTTTCGTCCACAAGGTCCCTGTTTGTGGAGAATGCATCTGTTTCCCGGAGCATCAAATATGCGTGGTAACTATTTAAGTTTTACTTTATTTTATTTTTGAAACTGTTTCTTGTTGATTTCTTGAGCTGGAAACCTTTGGCTGCATTGCATCTCGTGACAGAAGTTTTGGTTTCAGTTGTTTTTGGAGGTTATAAATTTGCTAAAATCCTTGTGCTATTAAATGGTAATGAACACAGACAATAATCTTGATAGAAAAGAAATAATGATAGACTCATAATAATCAATCAAGAAGAACTTATCAATGAAAAATTAGATTTAGACAAGGAGGTTGTGATTTTGCTAAGATGCAAAACTGAAGAAGAGTTCAAGGAGTTTTGCCACGGAATTTATAAGAAAGTTCACTCTTCCATGGAAGGATGACTAGCAGCCTCAATTTTTGTTAGGGAAGACATAAAGTTGGTTTAATTCCAAGCCAACTCGCCCATTTTAGTGATTGTGACAAGGGGTGCACTCCTGAACCTACTATCATAATCTTATTGAAAAAAATAAAAGTTTTGAAATGTTAGAGGCTATATGAGTTACTTGATTTATTAGTTCAATATATGTACATGTTCCAACAAGTGAGAGAAGGTGTCAACTTGGCTAAGTTGGTTAGGTTTGTGAGTGTGTTGATACCATGACCTTTTAAACAAACCTCTTTGGAGGGGATTGACTATTTCCAAAGCACATTGACTGAAAAGTCACTATTTGTGGAATCTATAATGGACCTTTTAAACGAAGATACCTCCAAATAGAATGATCTAAATGAGAAACTCTCATTAGTTTTCCACTCTCAACACCTTCTATCATATGTTTGGCTCTCCTCCTCTATTGATTTTCCAATCTTTTGTATTTCTTCTTAGGTTCAATTCCAAGAGATTCTTGATGTAGGACATCTTAGTTTTTATCAATTACAAGTTTGTTCTACTTGATTTGCATCCTGCACCGATGTCATTGTAGATTAAGCTGACAATAATAATGACGTTTCAATGGTTTAGATATTATAGTTTTGCGAGAAAGGAGTTCTCACACCAAACAATTTTCCAGCATCTATCCTTGGCCCCAGTCTCATCTCAATGAAGATTCATTTCTAGAAAGAAATTTGAACCTTAGAAATACCTTTCCAAACACTAGTCCCATAGGGTGACACTAAATCTGAAAAGGTCTACACCAAGTGATGACTTTAATACTTGTAAGCTATAATCTTGCTCCAGAAATTGCGACTTTCCGCCGTAAATCTCCAAAGAGACTTCCCTAAAAAGCAACATCCATGGCTCTGTAATATCTCATACCAAGACCTCCCTCTTTTTAGGTATGTTAACCTTGTTCCAGTTCAGTAGATGAAATTTGCGTTTATCGTCTTTGCTTGCCTTACGGAAAATATCTCGCCCTTTCTTTGCACAAGGTACCCTCATATATATATAGTGAAAAGAGGTTGATAATAAACAAGGAGACTAGAAGGTGTGCTGAATATAAGAGTGATTGTATTTTATTTTATATAGTTAGGATCTTTCCAAGAGTTAGTTTCTTGTTAAATCACTAGACAACTGGATCCCCTAATAGATTTAGACATGTATGTTACTCTTCCCAAAGGAAAACCCAAATAAGTGTTTAGGAAATGACCTGATCTAGGCCTCAATCCAATTGCCAAAATGCCCAAGTTATAGACCTTCTCTACGCAAATAACTTATGACTTAGTCAAATTAACTTGGAGCCCAAAAACATCATCAAAGAAAATAAAAATGAATCATTGAGCTTGAATTCGTCTAGGTTATTGAAGGAGATAGCACCATCTACGAATTGTATGTAGGGGACACTCTCAATAAGTCTGAATTACTCTAAAAAACCTTCTGCTACCTTACAAATCATATTCCTAAGAGCTTCAGTCCCCAAGATGAATAAAAGGGATAAATTTTCACCCTGTTTAAATCCTTTAAATTTTATTAAAAAACCCATTGGAAATCCATCGACCAAGATGGAGAAACAAGTCTTCACCAGATATGATCCACTTTCTCTATTTAGTGTGTAATCCAACCTCAAAACCTTGTAGTCAAGAAACGATCAATCAACTAGCATGGTCATAAGCTTTTTCCATGTCTATCTTGCATATGATTCTAGACATCCCTTCTCTTAATGTTGAGTCCATACATTTGTTGGTAAGGAGAACTCCATCCAAAATTCATCTTTTTGTTTTGTTTTTTACAAAAGCACCTTGGTATGGAGAAATGATTGATGCCATCACAATTTCCAATTTGGAACCAAGCACCTTGTAGATTATCTTATATAACCCCTTCTCTTATTAATAAAAGAATCCCTTCAAAATTTGTTGACCCTATGATATTCTTTGCTGGGACCAGCCAGATCTTTATGAAAAATAGACCTGAGATATCCATTTGGCGATGCTCTATCACTACCTTCGCTCCCAACCTTAACAGAACTGTCCTCTTAATTGAAATTCCTTTCAAGCCATCAACTTTTTCTGATGCTAACTGGTTCAACCTCAAGCCCTTAAGAGATGGTCTCCGGCCCATCTCTGGCGATTAGTTTCTGAATAGGCGAGGGTAGCACATCATCATGAATCTTTGAATTGTTTCCTCATTATCAACCAAAGCACCATCTACCATTAGGCCTAACAATCAGTGAAATTTCCTTCTAGCATTAGCCATGCTAACAAACTTGTATTCTTAATTTTTAGTCTCCTTTCAACCATTTCACCCATGATTTTTGTCCCCAACTAATTTTTTAGAGCTTTATCAACTTTTGAAGATCTGCTTTGGCTTCAACCCTTTTCCCATTGTCCTCATCTATCATCATGCCCATCTTTTCTGTTTTTTCAATGGCACTAATGTCCTTTGTGAGGTTCCATTTTCTTGTTAACCTTTCCAAAACAGCTCTATTCCATTTTTTTATTATTATTTTTTTACTTTGAAGTCCAAGGCCTTGAGTTTTCTCCAGAAAAAGTGTCTAGTCCTTCCAACAAGGGAGGACTTCCACCGCTCCTGACATACCATCATCCTTTTGGGGGCTTGGGATCGACAATGTAGTGTCAAGAAACACCACACAAGCAGACTTCTACCACTCCCCAATCTTGTTAATCAGTCCACCATATTGGAAGTTGGAACCACATCAATTCAAATATGAGGGGAGTCAAAATAAATATATAAAACCCTGGAAATACCAGCTCACTCTAACAGATGAGGAGTATATTCTCATGTAGGCCTGAGTAGGGCCTATTGAGAGACATAAAAAAAAGAGAGTTTCCAACCAGTCCAAGCATCAAATTGGACAGTAAATGAAGTACCTTTCCAATGGAAGGTCCAACAACCTGTGTTTAGTGATAAACTTCACCAAAATCTCTTGTATTACGGGTAGTCCTACAACCCCCGTCCTTTTCTGAACAAATCGTATCACAATCCAAGTTGCCCCCCCCCCCCCCCCCCCACGCACACACACACAATGGCAAGTCCCATCTATTTGGAAGCTCATAAAATTTGGTAAGACCTAATTGAAACCACTCTTTATTGCGCATAGGATAGACCATAGGAAGATATTTAATATATCCTCGATGTGCCAGTAGAGGGCACTTCATCTAACATTTCTACATCCCCAACTTCTCTGATGATCTGCACTTCAATAGATTCCACTTTCATTTCCTGAATGAATCCCTAGGATTTTCACCAGTGCCTCACATCCTTGGATTTCGATAGGTCCAAATCATTATATGTTGATGACCATTTTTTTTAGATAAAAGATTCACTCCCATATCAAAGGGGTGGAAGACTACTAAGTGTCAAAGATCAAGGGTTTGTAGATCAGTGTTCTGCCTCCCCTAAATTATGTGGCACACAAGCACCTCTCACATATGGCTGCATTATTTTGTATAAGTCTGTGGCATGAATCTGTCAAAAATGGCTCTCCACAGTTTAAAGCTTGACTGATGTCTCTACTTTGACATATAGTATTGTTTTAAGAAGCTATATCACTGGAATCACATTGACACCCTGTTGGTGATGCTTTAGATTGGCACTTGAAACATGGTACTAAAGCTTATGATTTGGCTTTTTTTATTTTATTTTTTATATTATAAATATTCTCATTCTTACAAACATTTAATCATTTGAAATTGAGATATCTTTACACTAGAAAATATTCCTCTTGTTCTAATAGCAAAGCTTTCCTTCATAGAATTACTGATGGATCATTCAAAAAGGCATTATTTTCTACGTATATAGTATATACAATTCTTCATTGATATCGATCACCTATCATACTCATAACATTATATTCCTTTTCTCTTTATTGGAGTCGTATGACAGGTATTTTACTTCCAAAGATATGTTATGATTTACATTAATGAAATGGATTTTCATCAGCACCATCAATTAAACATTTTTATTTATTTGACTGGGTGTTTTGCTTGCAAGTTTGAATATCAGGCTCTGAATGTGCGTACTGCTCATAATCAAAGTACTTCTCTTTGTATACTTTTTAGTGGTATTGCTTGATTTGCGTCCTGCATCATGGGTGTGCTTATTTTTTTACCATTGTCTCAGGTGCGATCTTACTCTGAATGGGTAATAGATGGTGAGTATGACTGGCCTCCCAAATGCTGTCTATGCGAGGCTGTGCTTGAAGATGGAACTGATTCTCAAAGTACTCGATTGGGTTGCTTGCGTACGTGATCCTTCCCTCTTTCATGTAAATGTTTTTCTCTGTACCATATTCTATTTAACTCAGACTGCAGTTCATATCTTATGTTCCTTTTCCTTCTCATTTTAGATGTTATGCACACAAATTGCTTGGTTTCCCATATTAAAAGTTTTCCACCTCAGACTGCACCAACAGGATACGTGTGCCCTATTTGTTCCACTCCGGTAAGATTCCCGCTTATAAGATTTTTATGGTTATCTTCTTTACTCAATTTCATTTTTTTATTGGTGAAACATGGCCCAAGGTACCAAACTTGAAACTCGCCCTAAACTTTGCTCAGTTAAATTCAGAATTAATATCAAAGAAGTTTAATTTGACTTGAAAAGTTATGTAAAAATTCACCAGTTTAGAGAAGTCTATAGAATTATTGCCCACGCATTGGGAAAATACACCGGTATCACAGGATTGGTAGAAAAAGCACAGTGAAAACACTCATAACTCCATTTCTCATTATTATTCATCGTGGTGGTTGAAGTGTAGGCATTATGATTTCTATGGCTGCTGGTGGGCGGGGGAGGGGGAGGGGGTGGGGCTATGAGGGCTGGCAACGGGTCGGGTAAGGCCTCTACCGACTCCATACTCGAAGTGAGACACACATACCCATACCCGATTTTTTACCTGAATGATAGGGTGTTACCCAAATCCGAATTGTTACCCAAATTTTAGGTGGATAACCAAACCCGATTTCTTACCTGAATCTTGGTTCACCCAGAATTTCACCACTTTCGTCTAAATTTTTTTACTTAAGTAATAAAAATTTCTACAATATTATGTAATCAAATGGATATCATGTCCCAACAATATGCAATTGAATAATTTATGACTCAAGACATGTGACAACTTCTTAAACCAGATTTATAGACTTAGTTGTCAAATTAAAAATATCAACAATTAAATTTAATTATTAAGAAATAAAAAAAAAGTCAAATTCTTCATGATTAAGTAATTCAGAAATAAAATAAAAATAAAAATAAACATCAACTATAAAATAATTCAGAAATAAAAAAAAATCAAATTTCAAACTATTCATGATTAAGTTCTATATATCAAAATATCATCAAAGATAGAACCATTCAAAATTAAAACATAAATTAATATTCAATTCAAATGTCTTTAAGTTCATTCTAAAGTTTAAAATTGAAATCAAAATTCACTCCTAAAATCTTCTCCTCAAAATTGAAGTCTGAACATGACAATATCTTCCTCCATGCAAATCCTACACAGAAATGAAACTAATGAATAAAAATAATTTATTACTTGAAAAATATTGTGTATGTAATCAACTTTCTGTCCAAAATAATAATAATAATAATTAAAAAATTACATGCATCACCCTAAAGAAGGACATAAATAATAGATCACAATCAAATTTCCATGGTTCATAGATACTAACTATTCTCCCTCCTTTGATCCCAACCTTCTTTCTTGCTTTCTAAAGTTCTCTCAAGTGTCCAAAAAAATGGTGATAATGGGGTGTTCTTGAGCTTTTAACTTAATTGAGTTGAGAGTTTACACTTTCAACTGTGGGGTATTACTGTCTCTCATTCAACCAGCCCAAAACAGCATCATCATCATCACCTACCATACAGGGATTTTTAGGGAGAAGAAGGAAAATAAATAAAGAAAGAAAGAATCTAAAGAAAAGGGAAATTGACTTGAGTTCTTTTTCCCTTGTTCGTATCACAAGGATGATGGATCAAGATCCACCCCCTCATGTGGTGGATTAAGATCCATCCCCTCATGTGGCAGGGTGGTTTCACTCCCATGGAGTTTTGCATGAAAAGAGAGGAGATGGAAGAAGGCAATGGAGTCTCATGGCTTGAGATTCATTATTTTACAATCTAAGGTAAGGTTACAAAATTTAATAATTTAAGAAAACTTACAGTGAAATTGCTAGACAATCAGCAACAAAGATCCAATAAAATTCTTTAGATTTTTACAGATCCTTTTTGACAGAATTCCCACACTCATACTCTCAGTGAGAAACAAAACAAAACAACTAAAAATTCTAAAAAAGGAAAGAAGTCCCCCAATATTGCTTATGACCTCCCTATTTATAGAATTACAGGGTGGTTCTGTTACAAAAAATCCTGGGAAAAATACTAAAATAACCTTTAAAAAGTTGTTGGCCATTTGTTATCAGCAAACTGCTTGGCTTCTTCTCTTGTGGGAGCTCAATCCTCTGTTCTCCCTTTCTTTATTGCCTCTGCTCCAGAGTTTGACCAAATTTGTGTCTATTCAGACACCAAATGGAGTAGGACCAAAGTACCTTACAACACTAACAACAATAGGCTATTGCTTATTTATATATATATATAAAGTTTCTTTAGTGTGTAAAATCACATACATAGAGTACTTTAGCGTGTAAAACCGCATACTCAAAGCAATGGGCAATTATTTTGTGTGTGTAGCTAGTTACATGAGGTTTTCTTGAGTGTGTACAATCCTCATATATGAGATTGTTTTGGATAATATAAGAAAAGGTGAAACATACTATAAAATGCTCCACCATCCAACTTTGGAGCTTTAGCACTTATCAACCCTACAAAAAGTAAATATATAAATATAAATTTTTTAATCAACTTGTACATAACAATAATGTAAATAATTCAAAGAGAGTTGCCGATTAATGTTTTTCAACTCGTTAGCAATGTTGTTAAATAGCATATGCGACCAGCATAGGTTGTGTGCATATGTGAAATTGCATATGGCATACACAGTCGCATATTGGTTAGCATTTTTTTTTTTTGAAAAATCAGAAAAAAAAAGAGAAAAAAAATCATAAAAAATCACAATAAATAATGAAGACTTATAAACATGTATATAACATAAAAGATCAACAAAACTTTATGAAATTGAAGTAAAAAAAATCTCAAATCTTTATTAAAAATGTATGTTGAAAATTACAAATTACAAAACATAGTCTTTAATGAATCTAATTTGCATCATATTCCACACAACCATCCTAATCCATTGGGGAACAATATCTGCATTAGGACTGCCACCTTCGCCATCATCACTTCCATACCCATTATCGTCCGAATTGTCACCTGCTTCTACATACATCTCTTCCTCTTCTGTTTCTTCATCATCTGATCACACTAACATCTCATATACTCTCAATGGTTCTTCAGCTTCATTTTCATCCTCTTCCTCTTATATCTTGTTTTCATCTTGTAATCTTGAGCGTCCTCCCCTTCTTCTTTGGCTTAAGCTTTCCTCAAGTGGCATTGCAAAAGTTGCTTCTTCAACTTGGGCCCAAGTTAAGTCTTCTCCTTCAAACATCGGCTCTTCTCGTGCATCGGTGAGCCATAGATGATCTCCACTCAAGTCTTCAATGGAGATAGGGTCGTAAAATCTCGTATTCTCCTTCCTTTGCTTGAATCTTTCATGTAATTTTTGATTGTATTGCTTGAAGACCAAATCATTTAACTTCTTTTGCTCAAGTCTATTTCTCTTCTTTGTGTAGATCTATTTAATGCATAACAAATTTTAACTTAAGTTAGTAACTACTAACTAACAATAATTAATAAGTTAAGTTGTTAATTTGATATACCATCTCAAATGTGCTCCAATTACGTTCGCATCCTGATGCCGAACATGTTAGGCCAAATTTTCTAATAGCCAATCTCTTTAAGGTTGGATCCTTTGTTAGCAAGTTATAATTTAAATTTTTTTAATTTTAAAATACAAGGTACAAACAAAGACAAAATATATATTTAACTTTTTTAATTATGTATACTTAGAATCTTCCTAGTTCTATGTCTCTTTACAATCTCCCGTCCGAAAATTTCTTCGTAGTTCTTGTATCGATCTAGTTGCGATGAGGTCCTATCTTGTTCTTCCTGCATTTGAATCATCTTTTCCAAGACATCAAGGAATCCAACCATATGCGTCGAATCCGCTTGATCACGATTGGCGGATTGGAAGTATATAGCTGGATTAAAGATGTAGGCAACCAAATATAAGACAGATGACATTTGATTGTCCCATCTTTTATTTATAATATCAACTACTTTATTATAATTTCTTTCGTTATATTGATTATTTTCCTTAATTTTATCAATTGTTTTTTCCATAGAGTCATAAATATAACCTATGGGTGGTTTTTCATCGTCATCTACTAATCTAAGGACAATAATTAAAGGCATGAAATCTCTAAGTGCTTTAACAATACCCGTCCAAAAGTTTTGGGTCAGGATAATTTGGACAACCAATTTGCCTTCGAGCTGTTTAGACCAAAGCCCATTGTTCCAATTAGCTGACATTACAAAGCTTTTAAGTTTTGTTTTTTCCCATGGAGGCTTTGTAGTGTTAGAAAGGCAGTAGCAAAACTTGTTATTGTAGGTCTAAGTAAATTATCATTTATATGAGCACGCATTCTTTTTTAAAGTAAAGCATGTTTATACATAAAAACAACTACTTTTCTATCTTTATCTACAATACGTATATGCAATTTACCTATCTTCTAATATGAGATCTATCCAATGTGCCGCTCATGGTGACCAATATAAGTGAAGTCATTAAGAGGTGGCCGACGGCCACATAGGCAGTTGTTTGAGCACAGTTGGTTTTATCCCTTAGCTCTTCCCCCAGTTTCCATTTAGTTCACGCGAACGATGGCAAGAGGAATGCCACCTTCAATGTAACTTTCTAAGTTCATTGCATCAACTTGTATTTCCTAGAACTCTTATCCATGTATTCCACGATCTCTCTTCGGATCTCGGGTGTAACTTGTCACAAGCCCTTGCATTTGATCTTGACATATGCACTAGATGTTGTTTGTGGCATGCAATGCCACCTTGGCTTATGTAGTCGCATAATTCACACACAATTTGATTTTTTTCGTTTGCACTATGATAATGCCCGTATTACCAATTGGGTCATTATACTTTGGCCTTAGGGAAAAGTTGGTTGACGAGGAAGATATGATGGTGGTATTAGTTATAGTGAATGTGATGTAATTTTGTAAATATGTAATGTTCTTCTAAATTCTAATGTGTGAATGTGTGATGTAATTTTGTAAATATATAATGTTTTTCTAAATTCTAATGTGTGAATGTGTGACTTTGATCTAACTTGAAACTTCTAAGTTCTAACTTCAAATTTCAAAGTTCAAAGCTCTAGGTAATCCAAATGTGAGTCAAAATATGTTCTAACTTCTAATTTCTAAGTTCTAACTTACACCAAGTTAACTAACTAGCAAAGTAACCATTAAAAAAAAATATATAAATACCTCAAGAGTGAAGTTGAGATTGACAAGATGAGATTTGATTTTGGAATGAAAAATAAAGATGATGGTGAGTTGACTAGAGAGTTGAGACTTGAGAAGATGATGATATCGATTGCTTTGAATGCTTGATGAATGATGATGATTGATGATGTATTGTATCTTGATCTTGACTTCTTGTATTGTTGTACTTGTATACTTGCATTCTTGTTTCTCGAGTCTTGATCTTGAATGCTTGATGATAAATGATGATATTGATTGCTTTGAATCTTGATCTTGGTTTTGAGAGTTGAGAGTCTTGAATCAAGACTCTTGATCTTGAATCTTAGAGTAGATAGTAGAGAGTAGAGAATATGTTGTAGTAAAAGTATGGGGTGTAAGAGGGGTATTTATAGGAAAAAGTGGAGTTTAAAACAATTTTTTTTTGCGTCCAATGGTCATATTTATGACTGTTGGACATTATGCCATCGCATAAAAAAGTATGCCATCACATACTATACAAAACAACATATTTTCACATATGCGAGTGTGGCATATGCGAAAAGATGTTTGAAAATTGCACGTGTGATTGCATTTGACAACACTGCTTGTTAGTACTATCATCTAATTCCATGCTAGAAAATATTGTAGCAAGCGATGATGCATTACCAGCAGTAGATCCTGTATCTTCATATTAAAATTAGAATTAATCACAATTAAGACAAAAAAAATTATACTATTGGAATCCATATATATATTTTTATTTTACCTCGTAATGCACTCTTTAACCGATCTTGTGCACATATAATGCTCTCTACAGTGTTTGTGTGCATAGAGCATCGATATTGGTTGAGAACTCTACCTCCTATGCTAAATGCAATCTCTGAAGCAATAGTCGATATAGGAATCCCCAATATATCCCTCGCTATCCTAGAAACAATAGGATACTTTGCTGCATTATGCTTCCACCAAGAAAATATATCAAATATTTCTTCATTTGCACACTTTTGCTTAGGATGGACACTTTCTAAATACATGTCCAAATCTGACTTCACAACCTGACTAATTGTAGTCTCCTCCAAAAATCTATCAAATCCCTGCTTAACATCCCCCCAATTGCCAAGTAAAGAAGTCATATTACTAGATGCAAATTCAGGACTACTACTCATGACACTATTACCAATAGTTCTAACAGTTCCCAAGTTACTTGTAGATTGCGAAATTTTTTTTAACCATTCATCACGATATTCATTATAAAGATCAAGCAAACCATTACGAACCTCTTGAATCTTATTATCGCCTTCGCTGTCATAAATCATTGAAAATTAATATTCTATTGATTTGTTCTTGAGTCAAGGATCTAAAACATAAGCAATTGCTAATGTAGAACATAAATCAAGTCAATAGTCAAGGGTTCCGATGAAAAATTTGTAATTATTTAGGTTTAGATTTATCCTCGAGATTATTTTAGATTAGTAATTTTTTTTTTATATATAATAATTTGGAGTTGTTTTAGGACTTTATTTTTATGTTTTTTAGGCTTATTTTCATGTTTTATTGGACCACAGTCTTAGTATAATATTTAGAGGTAGTTTGGTAACTTTAGGATATGTTTTATTTAAGTTTATTAGGGTTGAAAATTTAGGAGAAAGAAAGTTACAAAAATTAAGTATTTTAGTTTTATTAGGACTCTTGATTGTTTTTTTATTTATTTATAGACTGTATTAGGGTTTATTTACGGAGGATGAATGGAATAAAAACAAATTACAGAAGTCTCTAAAGTCTTTGTTTTCTTTTGAATGTTGGTGCATTCAATGTAATTGATGCCATGAAAATTATTGGGGTGATTCCAAGGTATATATCATTGTTTTTTTCTTTTATCTTATTCTTATCCTCTATCTTTTTTTGTTTATTTGTAAGAAATTAAGAAACCATCAAGAACCCTCTAATCGTTTCAAGAACCCTACCCATAAACTTTTGTTTTCTTGATTTTTTCAAGAAATCTTGAATTCTTGATTCTTGACTTTTTGAAGTCTTAGATTCTTGAATCTTGAAACCCCTTTCTTGATTCTTAAAATCCCTTTCTTGATTCTTGATTCTTGAAACCTACAAACCCATTTTATTCTACCCTTAATCTTTCCTCATTTTCTTTAATCCTTATTTCATTAATCTCTTTTCCAAATTTTAGCCCTTAATCCTTTTCTTACCCTACAATCTCTTTTCCAAATTTTAACCCTTAATCATTTCCTTACCTTACAACCTGATGCAGGACGATGAGGGGAGATAAGAAAATGGAATTTGATTTTGAAAAAAAATTTGGGATTTAAGAAAATTTGGTTGAGGATTTGATTAAGAAGATTAATGAACTAAGGGTTAAAAAAAAGTGGGGTAAAACAAAATGGATTTGTAGGTTTCAAGAATCAAGAAATAGATTTCAAGAACGTAAGACTTTAAGAAATCAAGAATTAAAAATTCAAGATTTCTTAAAAAAATAATTAAGAAAACAAAATTTATGGGTTGGGTTCTTGAATCGATTAAGGGGTTCTTGATGGTTTCTTGATTTCTCACAAATAAAAAAAGAAGATAGATGATAAGAAGAAAATTAAAGAAAAAAAAAAAAAATGATATTTATCTTAAAATCAACCCAATGATTTCCATGGTATCAACCATGTTGAATGCACCAACATAAAATAAAAAAATAAAAAAATAAAAAATAAAAAATAAAAAAATAAAAAAAAAACTTATTTATTCCATTAATTTTTTTGTAAATAAATCCTAATACAATCTATATATAAAGAAAATCAGCCAAGAGTTAGAATAAAGCTAAAATACCTAATTTTCGTAACTTTCTCCCTTCTAAATTTTCAACCCTAATAAACTTAAATAAAACACCTCCTAAAGTTACCAAATTGTCTCTAAATATTATACTAAGACCATGGGCCAATAAAACATAAAATTAAAGCCATAAAACAAAAATCTAAATAAAAATTAAAATCTACTCTTTAAGATTTGATGTCCCCATCAATTCAACTGGAAGATTTCGCCGCTGGCGAAATAAAATTGTAGTAATTCTCATCATCGGTTGCGTTCTGCATTAAAAACTTTAATCATTTTCATTAGGATTGTGGTCATATTTGCACAAGATCATAATTAAATTAGTTTATCCTACCCAAATCATTAACCCAATCCTAAACTAAATTCCCTAATTCCCCAAATTTTCTTGTCTCCCATCATCGTCCTGCATCAATTACCAAAATCAACCTAGTGTTATTCTAATACTTCTCGAATTTTCTCAGCATCTTCTTAGTCATTGAGACAACAAAACTAACTTCACTACTGCACCATTGCTTCAATAGCAAATGAATACTACAAACCTTGAGAAAATATTGATTTACAGTTGGGTATAAAGTGCCTGAAAAGATAAACGTTTCAATCATATACAAATTGTCCTAGCATTGTCCCACTTTTGTGTTGATGGCGCATGCTTGTTGTGACTATCACAATCCGCTAAACGTGTAAAAGCTTCCTTGAATTCCAATGCCGTTTCAAGCATTAAATAGGTCGAGTTCCACCTCGTGGGAATATGCAAAACTATTTGTTTTTGTGGTGCTTGAACTTGACAAGCAACTTCACTGAATTTTTGTTGCCTCCACGTCGAAGACTTGACATACTTCACACTTTCACAAACTTTATAGATAACATCCCGTATCTCTTTAAGACCATCCTGCACAATTAAATTTATAATATGTGCACAACACCTCACATGAAAGATTCCACCATTCAAAAGTAGTACACCCTTTTGAGAAAGCTTTTGACCAAGTTCTCGAGCCATCAAATCATTAGAACAATTATCCAAAACAATGCAAGATAATTTAGAATCAAGATTCCAATCATACAAAATTTCAAGTATAGCATCACAAATAAAACTTCCAGCGTGAGAGGTAGCAACAACCATGAAATTCATAATTCTTTTATGTCGCTTCCAATCCCCATCAATGTAATGACAAGCCAAGGAAAAAATAACCTTTATTCTATTCTAAAATCCATATATCAACAATAAGACTAACTCTACAAGAGATGTTGTCCAAATGCTTATACAACTTATCCTTCTCTTCCTTATAGATCTTCAAACAATCTACTTTCACAGTATTGCAAGTAACCATCTTAAATGGAGGGTTGAGAGTTTTTACAAACTCCCTAAATCCAATATGATCCATAATAGAAAATGGATATTCTTGTAGTATTATCATCCGAGCAAGATAAAAGCGACTCAACTCTTGCTCAAACTTAAATACTTGAAGATCTAGTCTCATCTTTCTTCTAATCACCCGATTTCAAGATTAGTTGGCCAATATCAGGTGTTGGTTTTTTTAATCCTTTGATATGATGCACAACATTTCAAATGAAAACTCAAGTGACTAGTCCCAGATTTATCAGATCTTGAAAGTTTCTTCTTACAATATTTGCACAATGCCCAATTCACTCCATCTATGTCAACTCTTTCAAAATCATTCCATATCTTTGAAATTAAATTTCCTTTTTTAGTGGTGGTTGATGAAACTGATACCTTCTTACTCTCATCTTCATCAATATTAATTGGTGCAAACATCGTGAACACAATGTAAAAAATTTCTGTAATAAAATGTCAACCAAACAATTTAAATAGTGTACATGCAAAATAAATTAAAAAATCAGAATAGAACGCATAAACAAAAAACCTAATGCATTACAATAAAAAATGAATAAGGAATGAATCCAACACCTTTAACTTAAAGAAGAAAAAAAACTGAAATCTCTCACAAAAACTAACAAAATAAACATAAAAAATTAAAAATAAAAACTTCATTCAAACACTCGTCTATTAAGAATTCAACAACTCCAACCATTTAGAGAGAGAAAGAGAGAGGATCATCTCATTTTGGTATTTATTTCAGAACTAGGATCTTGCTCCTCTTAATTACTTGAAGATGGTCTATCTTAGTGATCTCCATTCTACTCTATAAATTTTCTAGCATTTTCTCACAGTGCTTTAGTCCTCAACCCATATTAAAATCACTAAGATGAAATATTAGAATTGAAGTTATTCTACTTTCAGAAAATTAACTTCATCTTCATTTTTTTTTTCTTCAAATTCTTAGAATTTTGTCCTTTATAACCTTATGGCATTAGATAATGTTTTTGGATGCCACAAATTGATGTGAATAGAATACACTCCAAAGTATGTTAATTAACTAATCAATCCCATCCATTTGAATTTTATGACATGGATCCCACTACCAGGTTTGCTGGGTAACAAACTCCAACAAACAAACTTGATAAAGTAAGGTTTGATGGGTAACAAACTTTATAGAGTAGAAAAGTTCTCTTGGAGTTGTCAGAATTCCAAGGGAAAATTTTAAAATCAATAGTTAGCTTTGCTTGGTAAATATCTCTATTGATATAGGGATGTAGCCATCATAGTTTAAACATTAAGGTCTAACTGGAATTTTTGCAAAGCAATTTTTGTTTTCCAGCATAAGTTTTGCCGCCTACGATCAATCACAGTAGCAAGGTGAGATCATATGTTTCCAAAAGCCATGCAGATGAGAGAGAAAGAGTTTACCTAAGCCATGAGTCGTAGGTTCTTTGTCCGAGGTTTGGAATCCAAGCATCTGTGAATGGGAGAGAGTCTAAGCCAAGAACTAAACTTAGTTATTCTTTATGAATGGGAGAGTTACATACTGATTAGAGAAGTAAACCCTAATATTTTACAATTTTACCTCGGCTAATCGGGTTTGATGTGACAGATATTCATACCCGACCCTGCGAAATTTGTGGGTAAATGGATGTCGGGTGATATTACCCAAATTCTTAATTGGATAGAAAGATCTTGCCCATATCCAATTTATTTGGGTTGGGTGAATTGGGTATGCAGGTATTATCCGACCCATTGCCAGCCCTATCAAGGTTTGTATGCCAGAGGATGGTGCCACACAATTGTTCATCTCAAATTTGCAGATGATACTCTTTTTTCTGTTAGGTCCTTCGCATTTGGGTTTCTTTGAGGCCTTACATATTTTTTTGAGGTTGTTTTTGGATTAATCATTTGCTTGAAAAATATTAAAACCTTTCTGGTTTGTGAGGTGGAGAATATCAATTAGGTTGCAAACATTTTGGGCTGTGCTATTGAATCCTTTCTTCCACTTATCTTAACCTTCCTCTCGAAGAAAAAAAGAAGAAGCAAATCCAGTTTTGTTGGAGCCAATGATAGAGAAATTTAATAAGAGTGTGAACACATCTTCTCGGTAATAGAAGTCCTTTTGTGCATTTTCAAGCAATCCTAATAGAATTCCTTGACTTCAGCATTCTTGACTGAATTGAAAAGGTGTCTTGTGGATGGTATTTACCAAATAATTAACATTCTGCTTCCTTAAAGGATCTTTAAATACCGAAATCGAGGAATTCTATTGTTACAAGTAAATAGGATTTCTCTCCTTTTGACCTATCACAATTCTTTGTCTTGATTCAAATGAGTCAGAACAATTCAACTTTTGCTGCTACTATATGTTAAAACTCAGTTTTGAAATGTTTGTTGTATGACATGATTCATTTTGAAGCGGTGTTTTGTTGGTGTAGATATGGCCTCCTAAAAGCATCAAAGATTTAGGATCCCGTCTTCACTCAAAACTGAAGGAAGCTATTATGCAAGTAAGTTTTCTGGCTGTTTCTATAATTAGTTGTGAAGAAGTGCTTACTTTTCAAATAATTAATGACAAATATTCATAATTTTTTGTCCTTGGTGATCATTGTTTCATTAAATATGAACTTTCTAGACACACTTGGTAGCATAGTAAATCTTAATATCAACAAGGCCTATATTAAGCAATTTTGATATTTATATGTGGCACTTCTTTCAGAGGCGGTACAGCTCTTCATCCTTAAGGATGAGGAGAGAAGATGGAGAAGGCTTGAGATAAATTGCAGTATTTGTATTTGGTGGAAGTTTTTTTTTTTTTTTGTTGCAATAATTTCAGGGATTTAGATTGAGGAGGAACTCGGGATTTCAGAATTTGGTAGTCCTGATTCAATTAAAGAACATGAACATCTTGATTTGATTTTTATAAAACTAATTGATGTTGAGTCACTCTACATATAGACTGAATCACTCTTATCTAATGAAAACTCAGTTTATTCCAAAATATCTGAAAAAAAAATCACATAAAAAAAAAATCTCCCAAAGAAGTAAGGCCATGACTCTTGCGTATAATCTATAAATTCAAAGCAATTTCTGCCATCATATAAAGTCATAGCCTATCAACCCTCGATCTTGACTAATCCGATGGTAACAAGGGGGATGTCATACTTGATTGCACAGGATTTAAACTTAAAAAAATGTCAGCTTTTAGAAATCATGAGTTACAAAGAGGAAAGGCCCACCAAAGAGAAGCTATGCTTTATGGAGCTGAATATCAGGCAATCAATTCACCAAAAGAATGTTGGGCAATCAAGAAAAGACATGATGTTAGATTCAGCATAACAGAGATGAGGATATTGACCTCAATGAATGGAAAAACTAAGAAAGATAAAAGTAGAAATGAACACCATTGTGAAAATGTAGGAGTAGCCCAGTTGGATAAAATAATCAAAAGTCGATTGAGATGGTTTTGTCTTGTCTTGTCTTTTGTGCCAGGAAGACTGCTAATTGATAACTGCCCAAGTTGGAAGGAAATTTGCAAGTTAAAGGTTATAAAAGTTCATGAGGAAGACCAAGAAGGACTTGGATTGAGTTAGTGAGAGCATATATGAACAGACTAAAATAAAGAAGACAGGACTTCAGACATAATTTAGATGGAAGAACAAGATTCTCTTGGCCGACCCCTGATAATTGGGATAAGGCTTGGATAAGGCAATTAATTTTATGTAACGTGGATAGAAAGGGGATTTGAGGTTCAACAGAGGTACAGACTTTGACAGATGGATTCTCTTCATAATATTTTGTCATATTTTTTTTAGATCCTCCATAGCGTTTCTTAACATCCTCAGTTCAATCGAGGAATAATTTTCCCCTTGACTGAAGGATACCAGATTATGTTTAACAATGTCATCAGATTTATATCTATGGAATATGGTACTCTAGAAATTGAATTGGTTGTCCTTGATAAGTGAATAGGAAAAAAGGTTGAAAGTCAATTCATATATTTGTCTATTTTCATCGTTTTCCATTTCATCTAAAAATATCATACTGACATCCCAAATATGCAGGTTTCTTTCCAGCAGTTGATATTCATTAAGAAGCATTTTTTTTCTTGAATTTGGGTGATTAAAGTGTCTTCCTGATAAGATCTTTTCTTTGATCTCCTATCTAGCTACTTTCACGTCTTCATTTTGCCATTTTGGCTATAAATAAAAATTTTCCCGGCTTATTAGAAAGGACAGAAATAGTGTAGAAGTCTTAATCAGCATCAAGGAATATTAAAAATAAGCTTGGTTGTAGAGAATTGCACAGATCCATGCCTTTTAAGGTGCTTTCTTAGCATTTGCAAGTACTTTCGATACATGAATCTAATAGTGTTTAGGTGGATATTTCAGTTGTGATACTTCAAGTGAAGATGTTTGATATTCTTGTATCACATATTTCTTTGTCTATGACGTGTTCATATTCATGTATCAATGGTCTCGCTTGACATCGTGAACCCCAAAAATCCAAATTTAGGTTTACTTCAATAGCTTCTCATTTACAAAAAACCATCTTTATTTATATAGTTAAGGACCAAAAAAGGTTTGAAAATGGGAAGCATAAATAAAACATGTAAGTGGAGGAAGTTCTTAACCGGGATGAAGGCACCGAGAGGAATCAAATACCATTTTCACTTATGATGTTCTATAGCTGATTTTCCTTGTTTCTGTAAGGTTGTGAGAAGCTTCTGCTCAAGTTTATAAGCAATTAAGCATTTGTGTTCATATATTCAAAATGCATTCCTACGTATTACTCTGGTCAGTTTAGAATATTCAACTTTTGCTTCTCTCACCAATCTAGAGTATAAATGTTCTCTACCAACCATTTCACTGGTATGTTCAGGTAAGGGTACTGAGTGTATTGAGTATATTGGAAATTATGCATGTTATTTTAATTGGAGTTTCCGCTATGTTGTGTTATATACTTGTTTGTTATAAGAGCACTGTATGTCTTGAGTAGTTTGCTTTGAGCCTGAAAAATCACAACTGAGTGACTTATCAACACTAAATCGGTGTAGTTCCATCATTTACAGTCTCGTTTTATTTATTGGTTTCCTCTCCAATGTTGGTATGTCATGTGAGATTTTCCTTGATACCTACAGCAACTGCCATTCATAATTTATACAATGTGGAATTCTGGTTAATCAGTTGTAGTAATAGAAGGAACCTTTGCATATAATGGCTGCACTCACCAATCTTGCTAGTAATTGTTCTTTTAAATGAAGATTATATTTTGGATAACTCCCATTTGACTTTATGCAGACAGGTTTGGAGAAAAACTTGTTTGGAAATCATCCTGTTTCGTTGCCAACAGACAAGTCCCCTGGCCCTCCTCCTGCATTTGCTTCTGATCCACTTATGCATGCTTCTGCTATTGGAGGCAGAGAGAAAAGCAATGCCGATTCTTTGCATTATATAAAAGATTCAAACTTATCATCTTCGGTAGCTAAAGATGACTACTACTTGACTGGAATCGGCACTTCAAAACTTTCAGCTGAAGAGATTGTCGAGATAGACGGTCCTAGTTTCGTGGAAAATCAATTCATATCTGGTCGTGAACCTAGCTTCATAAAAATCCCAAGTCCTGCTGGTGTAGGTGGATTTTTTTGTATTAAAATATTCCCTTTTCAATGAATATCTCAGTTGAATCTCTCCCTGCATGTATGTATTTGAGAGCAGCTATTGGACCCCAGCTTTTACTTATTACACCCCGATTTCTTAAATTATTTATCCCACCCCAATTAAAGATTAAACACACTCTTCAAACATCACAAAGGTTTGACTCAAGTTATAATCTCAACATTATAACACTCATTCAAACAAATTCTGTAGTTTTTTACAACTATGATTAGGCTCATGTAAAATCCTAAACCCAAAAATCAGAGATCTAGGAAGAAAAATGAGAGACTTCTATTGGCACCCCAACTTTTACTTATTTTCAATCATTCACTTATTTTCTTTATTTTTAATTGGGGTGTAAGAAGTAAAAGTTGGGGTGCCAATAGCAGCTCACATGTATTTATGTGTGCATCTATTCATGTACATATGTATTAGATGCCTATAATCTATTGTCTGATGTAGTAATCCTTCTGTGATTATATTACATCGCAGCCAGGTGCTTCATCAAGAAAGGGCACATACCATTTTGATATGCAAAACTCTGAAATTTCATATTACGCGGATGATGAAGATGGGAACCATAAGAAGTACAGTCGAAGGGGTGAGTACTATGTTTTCTAACTTTTCTTTAACTGCTTACTGTTTGTGATATGAACCCTTTGTGACTAATTTTGAAATGTTAAATTCTATGCAGTTCACGAAAGAATGATATAAGTCATGCTAGTACCTTTCTTTCCCGCCTTCAATTTATTTTATTTTTATCTGGTTTCCCAAGGTTGGGATGAATGATGGAGAAGTTTAGGGAAAACCCCACATGATTTTTATTTATTTAGAGAAAGTATATGAAAGTAAAGAGTTAATTTGGTAGCTGTTGGGGATGTAGAAGTGAGAATTTTTTCTCTTTTCACATAATTATCTTGTTTCTTTTTTGTACATCTCCATTTTCTATTCAATTTTATTTTTTTTATTTGAAGTTTTTTGTGTTCCCTTCTGTCTTAGAACCTCTCAGAGACTCCTCTACAAGCTAATAGGGTTTCCAATTGCAGGTCCTTTCCATCATAAGTTTCTAAGGGCTTTACTACCTTTCTGGTCTAGCACCTTACCAACTCTTCCAGTGACTGCACCCCCACGTAAAAATGGGTCCAACACAGATGATATTCCAGAAGGTCGTTTGCGGCATCAAAGATCTTCAAGGATGGATCCCAGAAAAATCCTCCTTGTTATGGCAATCATGTATGTTCTTCCTATCTCCATTTATTTACATTGCTTTGGCTTCTTGTTTGGCGTGGAACATTTTGGATGGAAAAGATTTTCTTGGATGCACCCAAAACAGGAAAGAAAATTTGTGGAAAGTATTTTTTTGGTTAATTATCTGTTTTTGAAGAACTTTCAACAGAAGAAATTTCTAAGCAACCTTTTAGGGTTCAACATCTTTGTTTTTGTGAGTGGAAGAAAAGCAATCCTTCTTGTTTCCTGCCTATGTGCACACCTAACACTTATAGTTTGTAATATAATTGGTCTTTGATCTGATTCTAGTAGTCCATGATCTTTTTCAGGGCGTGTATGGCGACAATGGGTATCTTGTATTACAGATTAGCGCAACGTAGTCTTGGTGAAAACGTCCCCCATGACGAGCAACAGTAAGTATTTTGTTAAGCTTTTACCTGAGCTTGGGTGGTGTAATATTCTTTCTTGTCATGCGCTCTCCATGTTTGTTCCTACGTTGCATCCCTTGTGTGGACGATTGAGGGTTTTTCCAACGAAACTGTCAGTTTAACTATATTCAGTTGTTGCCTTGGACTACAAAAGTCTTACGTAACTCCTTTCATCCAGCCGGCGTGCTTGTTTATGTCACCTATGTAACCATTGAGGAAGCATGTTAAAGGCAAAATATCATTTTTTTTTTCTTGAATTGAGGATAGCTGTTCTCTTTCTTGTGCGGGGTGTTGAAATAAAGTACGGCATTTGAGATTAAAATATGATTGTGTACAGGTGAATTACAGGTACTTCTGACATCATTTGGGTGTGTTTGGTTGCATAATTAACTTTATCAGGATAGGCATTTAAGCACCATAGATTAAAAATTTGTCGCTGTTTTCTGGCTACGATAGATAATGCCTCTGCCTAAGGGGCTGATTGTCTATTTGGAGTGCACATGAGGCATGTTTGATTGCTGGGAAGATCAAACATGCGTGTGTGTGTGTGTGGCGTACATGAGACTAGGTACAACCCCGACATGCATATATATGAGACTGCCAACGAACTCTGATATAAGGCAGTTTAGACATTTTATCTTGGTCTTCTTCCTTATTATATGGTAGTGACATCTAGTTTCTAAATTTCACTCTCTCAACGAGTATGTTTGGATTTGAAATGTACATACAATCATGCCAAAATTTTGTTAATATAAGCATTCTACGAAAATTTTACGTCTAACATTTGCAAAGGCTGCATTGTTTCCTACTGAAAGAAAGTTTTTGATCTACAAAAGAGGGATATAAAGGAAATGTGGTTGTTCAAGTGGTACTTGAGGTATCTCTACCAAATGGTTCAATCTATATATAAATTTCTTGAGTTAGCAAATCTTTTTCACACTTGTCTTCATTTCATATCCTATACAGTTCTAAATGTGTATATTTTCTCAAGGTTTAAAATAATGTAGCTTTCATATTCATTTGAAATGACTTTAAATCATGACGGAAAAAAAATCAGATAATTGAAGTAAAGCTATGAACTAGTGAGAAAACCTTCTCATAATCAGTCCCTTCAACTTGAAAATAATCTATTGCGCTTTTTTAGTTATATATTGGCTCATCTAGCTGTTTATTGCCAATCATTTGTCGATATGTTGGTAATTCATCGTGTTTTCAAATTTTTTTCTTTGGCATCTAATTCAATACCATTGATGGTCAAATTACATTTTCTTTCTTCTCAATGTGACATTTCTTTTAGACAGACATCTTTTCCCCATAATTTTCTACATAGCAAATTCAATAAGAATCATAAAAATCTAAACATGTCTTTTTGAGTGGCTCTATTTGCACACACCAAAATGGCCAATTGTACCCACTTGCTTGTGAGACCCCCTTAACTTTAAAATTCTTAATTGCACACACTTAATAAATTTGTTTTAACTTCTATTGCTTATTGCACACATCTAAAGGTACCAAACAATGTCTTCTTCTTCTTCTTCTTTGCATCTAGAAAAATTTCAATGAGGGTTTTAAGCTTTGATCTTACTCATTTTTCTTACCTTAACACTTCCAATTGAGTCGAAATTGTTCACATGAGAGAGTTTTGTTCGATAAGTATCTACCAAATCTGTTTTGTAATGTTTGGTAGGTATCTATCACATCTGTTTGGTAATATTCAGTGGGTATATACTAAATTTCCTAAAACAAGTTCGAATCTAAACCAACCAAATAAAATGTCAAAAAATCTCTGAGTTCTTTAATTTAAAATATTTGTTTTGGAGGTTTTAATAGTGATTTTTTCCATCTTTTTTTTGCTGATTACATGTAAAAAAATAACAGAAATTTCAAAGAAATAAGAAAACTTGAAGAAAAAAAAAAAAAAACGTAAAACCTAATCTTCATTGATTCAACCTCTTACAAAACTTAAAAGGAAATGAATATGGAGAGAGAGAGAGAGAGAGAGAGAGAGAAATGATAAGAAGAAGAAGAAAAAGTGGATTTTTTGTTTGGTAGGTTGTGGTGTATGCAATAAGTAAACACAAAATGGAAAAATAGTAATTTGCCTTTTTTTAATCACAAAAGTCACTTAAAGTTAGTGCAATTAACCATTTCGGTGTGTGCAAATAGAGTAACACTATCTTTTTAAATGGACTTTTAACTAATACCCATTAGTAACAACTCAAAATTTCTTTCATTTTATGCACCTAATTGGGTGCAAAGTTGCTGCAATAGGAGCACTAAGAGTTGATAATTGTAAAGGCTCAAAACTCTTCTATTATATATTTCAGATTTTGATTTCAAAGCATTTTCTATCTTGAGATGATGACAGCAGACCACTTTGTGTTACGAGAATTCAATTTCTATCTTGAGAGAGTGGTACCATAGTAGTTTCTATTTTGAGAGTAAGTTGCAAAAATTGTTCTATGGAGATAAGGAAGAGTGATAATTCCTTATCTCTAACACGCCCCTACAAGTGAAGCATCTTGTTTGTGATGCTGAGCTTGTTTCTAAGAAGCTTGAACCTTGCCGTGGAGATATGTTTTGTCAATATATCAGCAATCTGATCTTTGGTGGAAATGTACCAAACTTCGAGAACGTGTTTGGCAACCTTGTCTCATACAAAATGAAATACAATTTCAATATGTTTCACACGATTGTGAAAAATTGGTTTGGCAAACATATAGGTGACTCCAATATTATTACACCAAAGAATAGGACATTTCTGTTGTGGAACATGTAGTTCAGATTCTGTGCTTGATCTTGCCACATATTTTTGTTTTCGTGAACTCCATGAAATAATGTTTGGTCCAAGAAAAATTGCATATCCACCCATTGATCTCTGATCATCTGGACAACCCCCCAATCGACATCAGAATAAGTTGATAATTGAAAAGAGCGTGACTTATTATTGTAGGGTACTTTGGTCCTACTCTATTTGGTGTTTGAAATAGACACAATTGGAGTAAAAGTAATAAAGGAAGGGAGAGTAGAAGATTAAGCTTCCACAAGAGAAGAAGTAGCATAAAAAAATAAAAAAAGAAGCCAAGCATTTTGTTGACAGCGAATGGGTATTCGCTTTGTCAACAACAATATTTTTAAGGGACTTTTTTGTATTTTCATTAGGATTCTTTTTGTAACAGAACCTCCCTATAAATCTATAAAAATGGAGGTCCTGAGCAGTGTTGGAAGACTTTTGCCTCCTTTTGATTGTTTTTAGTTTCTTTTGTTTTGTTTCACTTCGAGAGTAAGAATGTGAGAATTCTATAAAAAAAGATCAATTAAGTTCAAGAACTTTATTGGATCTTTATTGCTGATTGTCTAGCATTTTTACTATAAGTTTTCTTAAATTATTTAGTTTTGTAGCCCTGACTTAGATTGTAAAATAATGGATCTCTTATTCCATCTCTTCACTTTTCATGCAGAGTGAGACCACCCTGCCACTTACATCACCCTTGTGATAGGAATAAGGGAAAAAGAACTCAAGTCAATTTCTCTTTTCTTTTGATTCTTCTTTTCCTTCTTTTCCTTCTTCTCCCTAAAAAATTGATGCATGATAGGTGATGATGGTGCTGTTTTGGGCTGGTTAAATGAGAGAAAGTTATTAATACCTCACAGTTGAAAGTAAACTTTCAACTCAATTAAGCTAAAAGCTCTTGGACACTTGAGAGGACTTTGGAAAGAGGGAAAAAAGGTTGGGATCAAAGGAAGGAGAACACTTATTTATTGAGAGTCAATGATTAATCGCATCCTTGAGATATCTTAATATCTGTTTGACAACAGCCCAATGTGCATCTGATGGATGTTGCATAAATTGACAAACCTTATTGATGGAGAAGGATAAGTTGGTCGAGTAATGGTGGTGTATTGCAGAACGCCAACGATGCTTTTGTAAAGTGTGGCATCTTTAAAGAGATCACCCATTGAGCGAGATAGCTTAGTGTTTGGAGAGAGAGGATTGGAAAACGACTTTGCACCATCTGTATAGGCTCATTTGAGATAATTTATTTGTAGAAAGAATTTAGACACGGGGAGAGAGAAAGATTGAAAGAGAATAAGCAAGAGTATAGAAAAAGTAGATCTGAAGATCTAGAAGAGAAGAATGAAGAAAGACTCCATTAATGGAGCACCAATTTCTGTAAAATTTTCCTTATTCTCTTAATGAAATTCTAAATTTAATTATAATTCTCCTCCAATTTCTTGTTCATCTTTCCATTTCTTGTTCTTTAATCTCTTTCTTTCATTTAAATTATATTTTTCAAATTATAAATCCATCAAAAACACCTCAAATCAAATCCAAAATGTGTATAAATTGGAGTCGATCACCTTCCTGTATTGGGGGATTGGATCATGGATCTTCTTTCTTGTGGTGGGGATGAGATTGACTAAGGACTCATTAATGTTCCCCCAATGTATCCAGATCTAAAATATTGATGAGTTATGAAGGGGGAAATAACTGCATCAACAAGTAGTTGAAGGGACAGAAAGTGGAGGTAGCCAAGATGCAGAAGACAAGAACTAGGAAAGGATATCTCGAGCACACAAACCCAGAGCAAACTATGGACTTAAGGAGGATGACGGCTATTGGAGGGAACATTGCGGCTTGTGAGCATATGACTAGGGAGGAAGTCGAAGACTTGTTGTGCAGAAGAGACGACGAGAATACATGGGAAGGGAATGCTGGTAGGATCGTTTGGAATGTCATCCGAGAACTCATAAGTACTCCATTTTCGAAAGCAATCATGACAACCAACCCCCTAAAAGTATTTCACATCCCAAATTTCGAGGTGTTCGAACTGTACTAAAGATTCGTTGGAACATGTGATCCACTACCAAAATCATATGGTCATTTACCACGGGGATGATGTTCTGATGTGCAAACTCTTTCCTTCCACACTGAGCACAAGCACTATCACGTGGTTCCAAGGACTCCCTTCTAGCTTGATCAAGGATTTCATTGAGCTCAAAGAACTCTTCCCTTCTCACAAGGTTGGAAGACTTCTATGTGGAGTTAAAGAAATACATCATGTTGGAAGAGTCCATGACGGGGTAGAGCCAGACAACACAGACTGTTACTATCAACATGGTTGAGCCTGAACTTAAGACAATAGAAAAGCTGACATGCATGCAGAGACCGATGTAGAAAATAAGTCTGGCACAAGGGCTAGGACATCATGGTAGATAAGACAAGTTTACATACCCTGAACGAAAACCTTTAAGAGATCATTAAGCACATACAAAATGATCTGAGTTATGTGCCACCTCCGTATGAGTATTGAGGCAAGCCAAGGAAACCGTATTGCGAATACCATCGAGCCAAAGATCACCCAACATATGATTGCTACCAACTTCGACAGATCATTCAAGATGTGATAGAAAAGGGAAGGTAAGGAGGTATGTAGCAGTAACCTAAGAAAATGAGAGTTTGACCTAGGAATGAGAGGCACCCACCCCCTCATTTTCTGAGAGATGGGAATCAACAATCTCGGGAGGATCGAAGGATTGTTCACACAATAGTAAGGGAATACAAATCCAAGAAAAATCAGGGAAGTATGGCTTGGAACATGGTAAGAAGATTCAGGCATGAAGTCAACATAAATCAAATAACCATAGACATCAACGAAGCTTGGGTGCTAGAATCGATCTAGGGAGACAAAGTGACGATGTTTACACAAGAAGATCTCGGAGGCGTTGTGTCTCCACTTCAATGCATTGATTGTTACCCTCCCATTGGGTAATGTAGACCTAAAGAGGATATTGATGGGCTCATGGGATGTAGTAAACATTCCATTTCTCTCAACATTAGAGAAAATGGGGATTACAGATAGCTTAGATCCTCCTTAGCTCACGACCTTTGGGGATCATCAACCATTCTAGTTGGAGAAATCACTCTGCCAGTTGCAGCTCGACCCAAGGTAGTTATGACTAGATTCATCATTGTGAACACAAAATTGACCTATAACGCTATACTTGGGAGAAGATGGATCGACAACCTCAGAGCAGTCACTTCCACCTATCGGGTTCCTGAGCATAGAGGAACTTATGGAAATTTGGGGAGATTAGGAGATGTCACGAAGGTGCTACGTGGCGTCACTAAAAGTAAGAAAGAGCTCGACAAAGCCTAGAGTTAGAAAGGCCTTAGGATACCTGATTATAATAATTACAACACGAGCTACTACCAAGAAAAGTGACAGTAATAGAAGAAGTGGACCTCAAAACAAGTGCAAAACATGTTATTTTTGTCCAAAAGTTACTACCAGAGGAAGATTAAGAACATTTAGTTCCCTTCTTAAAAGCCAACAAAGATGTATTAGATTGGTCTTTTGAAGACATGTCGGGCATAGACTTTTTAATTGCTTGCAACGTGCTCAATGCAGGCCCAACAATCCCACCCATGGAATAGAAACCGAGAAGATTAGCCCCAAATCTACTGCTAGGGGTAAACAAAGAGGTCAAAAAGTTACTGAAGGTTAGATCCATCAGAGAGGTGAGGTACCCAGAGTGGATTGCCAACATAATAGTGGTTCCAAAAAAGAATGGGCATGTCAGGGTATGCATCAACTTTACTGTAGACACCTCATTTTTGCACTCGCCTGATTAATTAACTCGTCAACCCGATCGCAACGGTTCCCAATGATGGATGTTTATTCCATTGCTTTATTTTGTTACCAGAAATGTTTCAGAAATCTAGATGAGGTATCTCGAACTGACAAAACTGTAGAAACCACGTTACGCTAGGAAAATATAACCCCAGAAGCTTAGAAATCATCATTTTTTAGATAAAAAAAAACTTTACGATAAAAATCACTAAAAATGACCAAATTATCAAAATACCCCTAACATCAAAACGACCCTAGAGCCTACGTTACGCTTAGGAAAACTCTTTCAAACACATAAAACAACAAATCGAAACCAAATAAATCATTTCGCCAATTTTCACAAAATTTGATAAAATTACGAAAATGCCCCTCATAAAGTTCACGATCATTTCACACAAAAAATTTCATAAATGATACAAACCAATATTTCCATTGAATTTCTTATGAAAAATCGATTCTAAAACATCCTGGAACATAAAAATCGACTTAAAACGCGAAAAGTCCTCTCCGGGGGCAAAACGATAATTTCACAATTTTTATAATTAAAAATTTCGAAATTAATAAATTAAACATTAAATAATTAAAGTGAAACATTAATGAAATTAATTTAAAATTTTAAATTAGGCAAAATTGTTGAGGGTTCGCAAGATATTTCTATAAGGACCCCTCCATTTGGGGGTCCAAAGAATTAAAAATATAATAGAAGGGGGTTCTCCAAAAAATTAAAGTCAATCAAACAAGACTAAATTCAAAATCTTAAAGTCAATCTAGTAAGACTAAAGTCAAAATTAAAGTCAATTAAGTAAGACTAAAGTCAAGATATTAAAGTCAATCAATTAAGACTAAAGTCAAAATCCTAAAGTCAATCAAATAAGACCAAAAGTCAAAACCCTAATAAAGTTCTAATTAAATAATAACTCTACTTAAAAGAATTTTAACTAAAATATAACTCTACCTAAAATAATTCTAATTAAAATACAATTCTACCTAAACAATTCTAACTAAATCACAACTCTAACTAAAAGAATTATAATCAAACACTAATTATATCTAAATCAAGCCTTAAAAAAATCTATAAATAGGGGTGCTCACACCCTATTTTCGTATCAAATCATAAACCCCAAGAGAAGTAGGTCAAAAAGCCCCCTAGCCTCCCATAAACCCTAAAAACACCTAAAAGCCCTTCAAAAACACCCCAAAACCCATAATAAGCTTGAAGAATCCAGATAAAAAAAGAGGTACCTTGCCTCGGAGATCAGAAATCAAATTCGGAGACAGAACAAAATAAGGAGTACGGTACAAGGAACAAGGTCTTCGCTATCGGAAAGGTATAATTTCTTACTTTTTTATTATCTAGATTTTTAGCAATGTAACTTATTTGGAAAATTAGTAGAGACCGGTGTTTGCCGGGCGGGGTTGGTGCTTAACACCTTCCAACTCCGTAATGTGATCCCCGAACTTAGTTTCTTATTTTTCATAGATTAGTTTCTTTTGCCTTTTAGAGTCAATGTTCGGTTCCTAGACCGTAATAACTAGGTGGTGACTCCCAAACCTTAAGGGTCAAAAGCGGATCCGCGCACCCCGCGGATCGAGGGCACTTTCATTTACCAACCTTAACAAAGCTTGCCTGAAAGATAGTTTTTCACTTCTAAAGATTGATCACTTGACTGATGCAACCTTGGGGTATAAGGGGTTATTCTTTATGGATGGGTATTCTGATTACAATCAAATATCCTTGAGCCCCGAAGATCAAGAGAAGACAACCTTTATCATGGAACAAGGATTCTTCTATTACCGAGTCATGCCATTCGAATTGAAGATAGTTGGACGACTTATCAGAGGTCGATAACTAAAATGTTCGAAGATTTGATCGGTAGGAGTGTGGAAGTCTATATTGCCTATATGTTGGTTTGAAGTAAAAAAATAAGAAACCACTTACAAGATCTCTACTTGATTTTTGAACGACTTAAAAGGTTTGGGATAAGGCTAAATCCACGCAAGTACACCTTTGGCATATCTTCGGGAAAGTTTCTAGTATACATGATTACTCAAAGAGGAATTGAAGCAAACCCAAATCAAATTCGAGCTCTTTTAGACATGCTGAGTCTGAAGACTGTGAAACATGTACAAAAACTCATAGGGAGAATCTCAACCCTCAACAAATTCATCTCCAGAGTCTTGGATAAATGTCGATCACTGTTTGAACTATTAAAGAAGGGGAAATAGTTCAAGTGGAATAAAGATGTGTAGTTACATTCCAGAATTTGAAGAGGTACCTAGGTAAGCTTTTAATATTCACGCTCAAATATGGAGAAGAGCTGGGAATTTACCTCACTACCACTTCCCTCTTAGTAAACTTGGTTATGCTTCGAACCAACTTTGGAAGGAAGCACCAAGTTTAATTACTTAGTAAAACCCAAGGGGAAATCGAAGTGAAATACACACAAATCGAGAAGATTGGACTAGCACTAGTTTATTCCGCACAAAAGCTTTGACCTTATTTCCAGTCACACTGAGTTAAGATAATCATAGATTATCCACTTAGGAAAATATTGCAGAGAACCAACAAGTCAAGGTGAATGGCTAAATGGGCTATAATGCTTAGAAAATATGATTTAATTTATGAAATTAAGGTCGTTCAAAAAGGACAAGTTATTGCGGACTTCTTGGTCGATTTTCCAGTCGATGATCCAAATTGACAAGAAGAAGAAGTTTTCGATCAAGAGGATGTAGAGATGATAGATGTCTGGGGAACCCAAGTGATTAGTAGCTCAAAACATTGATTTATAGACACTTTTCCCAAGCATTTATCTCAATTTTCATCTTTATTTCATTAGATTAGATAAATAAGTATGTTAAGCCTCAATTTATCACATTTCATGATATACCATGTTAATTAGGCTTAATTGCATAAAATAATTATATATATCAGAAAACTGATCGCGTGTGTTCACTGTACAGGTCAATGATCAATTCATCAGAAGAACACAAAATCACTTAAGCAAGAGTGTACTACAATCAGGAAGGCAAATCAAACAACTAGTCAAAAGATGAGATATGGATGTTTCTAGATTAATATGGCACAGTCCACTTCTGTTGGATTGCCCTAAAATTGCTCCAATTTGTTTCGCATGTGTGATTATATGTAAAAGTGCTGGTAGCTATTTTTGGATCCTTTGAGAACACCTTAAGTCTATAAATAGATCATTTCCCAATTAGAAAATAGTCTTTAGGCTCTTGTCCCTTCTCTTCTTCTCCCCTAATGTCCTTAGTATTTTTTCTGTAATTTTTATTTGTAATTAGGTTTTATTTTAGCAACTTCTGTAATTTCTCAAGGAGATAGTATATCTTAGTTACCATGGATACAAGTGTTGTTTCTTTCACTTCTTCTTGTATCCTTATCATGACCATAGGCTAGAGTATAGTTAGTAAATTCGTGATTGATTCGCGAATTAGACACAAATTAGATGTATATTAAGCCCTGCTTGTTTGCATCGCAAACCGTTGTAAACACAAAATTTTGTAGTTACAGAGTTTTGGTTTACTGGATTTTACGTAATTTTGCAATTAGAGTGCTTAGTTGTGTCAAATGCAGAATTTTGTGCTTGCTTAGTTATTCGGAAATACAAAAAAAAATAAAATGCAATTTATGTTTTCTTTGAAAAATCCTATTTTTCTTATAAAAGCTAATTTAAAATTTAAAAAAATTGACATTTGGCTCCATTTTAAACAAATTGAAAAACTACAAACCAATATTCATTTCCACAAGGGATTAACATTTGAAAGATGATTACCCATTTCAACCAACATTTGAAAGATCTTCCAATTTGAACCAACCAAAAAACTAAATTAATAAATAAAATAAATCTCAAACCTACCATTATCATTAGTAGAAATCAAATACAAACAAACTTTTAACATGAGCAAATGAGCCTATTTTTAACATAATCCATATTAGTGAGTTGATATATAATGTGTCAACTAACTAAACTTTTATTTTTTTGGCTAAGCAAGCAAAGGATTATTGGTTAATGGGGATTTGAGCCTTAGGTCATGGGATTAACTCTCCTCAAGCCTTACCACTTAGCTAAGCCGCACTTTCATTGTCAATTAACTAAGCTATTCATATAGGGCGAATCATACCATCAAGGGTTAGTTGAGATGGTAAGGACGATTGGGTATGCTCCTAGGTTACACCTTTGAATCTCTATAGGTCCTTCTACTTAAAAAGTGGTTATATTTAACTCCTAACACGTGCTAAGGTGGTTGATATATGCGGTTCACCAAAGCAAAACAAAAATATAGGGTGAATTACTATTTTGTGAGTTGAAAATGAGTTATTTATGATTTCAACAATTTTTTATTTTAATTACCAAAATGTGAACAATCATATTGGGGAAGGAGAGAGAGAGAGAGAGAGAGAGAGAGAGAGAGAGAGGTGAGCTTGGATTGTATGGAAAAGAGGAAGATAAAAACGTAAAGTTTTGTCGAGGTTTTTACTCCACAAAGTTTTACGGTGTTTTTGGGAGATTTTTTGTGAATATCATGATTATTTATGGTGAGGCCACAAAAATATTTACATCCAGGCAATCGCATTCAACAAATCATTGTAAAAGTTTATATTTATGACTTTTTACAGGACAAACAAGCAGGACCTTACTCTTTTCGATCAGAATTGTCGTTGGATTCAAAGATTCAGATTAATTCACAGATCTTTGAATCCCAAGGACTAGATCGTAATTTGTACGTATATTCTGTAAGTATTTTATTAAAATACATCGTACTTCCCTGTTCTCACTTCAAAACTCAAGACTCAAGAGAAGGAAAAAAAAATCCTAAGTTGAAATCGCTTTTACCGGCCCACTGTGGAGTTTACTTGTTGGCCGTCCGCCATCCGATGAAATTTTCTACTTCGCATTAATAACTCTTTAGAAATGACAAGAAATTTCTTTTTGAATTTAATTAGGTCATGGGACATGATGATTTTGACATTAATTAGTATATTATGTTTTATACTTTTCATTTACATTGATTATTAGATGGATTAAAACTAAATCTTTAACTGCGAATATATATTTTATTAGATGAATGTGATTGTGAATTGTTTACTTGTTTACTTAAGATATTTTTAATTTAAGTATTGATAATTTGATTAGTAAATTAGAATTATTAGGTCATATCATATGTTATATATATTCGAATTTTTGAAAGTTTTAAAAATTGTTGGATCCAAATCATTCTCGAACTATTTTCGTATCGTATTTTTATCGTCCTGCATTTCTTTACTGAATTTTTGAGCAAATCGATGCATAAGATACCCGATTTATTTCCGTACTATTTTTTTTGTTAATCGAATTACTAATTATAGGTTAGATTCCTTTATTAGTGAGAAGAGACAGCCTAGGAGCAAGCTTTAATTTTGTGTTATTTCTTTATCCTTCCATGTTCTTTATAATGTTTATAACATTCACTTTAACGTTTTATCCAATTTTAATGGATCAAAGCTTTAAATGAATCTCTGTACCTCATATGTTTAACTTAGATATTTTATACTTAGATAAGATCAAGATAGAACATACTTGAATTACATATTTGGTAGTAGGGACTTCACACATTAATGAGTGAAAGAGTCTTAATTATAATCTTTTCTCAAAAAGTTTCATGTCATATCTTCCAATTCAAAGAGCTCACACCAAGCCCTTGAGGTTGAGTGCAAAGAAGGATAAACTCAAATATAGTTTTATTGGTTAATCCTACGTTACTCTAATCACTAATAGTTTTATCTTTTATTTTTTTAATATAATATTATCTTATATTACTTTATTTTCTAGCAACATTCATTTACCCTCCATTTTGTTTCACAAAAAATATAAAACATGTTTTAAATTGCAACTTGGGTTAATTTCATTCTTACTAACTTAGTAACATCCCCCCTTTCTCTTGGTTGATCCTTTATTTGCCCACAAACTAAAGAGAGTATAAAAATATAATTTTTGATGAGATGGCAATGGCAACATCATAATTTTTGTGCCACTACCGGTAAAATGTGTAGTTGTTCTAAGTTGGTTGAAGTAATTTTTGTTATTTTCTTTATTTCATTTATATTCTATTTTCTGTCAATCCAATTTTTTTCAGAAAATAAAAAAAATTGTGCTCCTTGCAACTAGGAAGAAATTCCAAGATCTATGGAAAAAATTTAGACATAGACATTGAGGTTTCAATGTGACGTGGTCAATGTTGACTGCGCCACATTGATCCCAGAGAATTAATTTATCTAATTTTGACACATTTTTTACATTATCTTCTAGATTGCAACACTAGGTTTAGTTTATGTTTTGCTCATTTTCTAACACTTTGTTTCTTTTGTAGGTCGGAGAAATCTTTGAACAAAAAGATCAAGTATAGCCCATTAGATCCAAGATTCATTCCATCTTGCTGAGTTTTTCTTTGTTTTTATCTTTTTAGTTAGGTTTCTTTTCTGTTTTTGATTCATTTGTATTAGGAACATTGTAAAACTTTTATTAGTTCATTAATTATCTAAGAAGGTTTGGATTATAATAAACTAGGGAATAACGATGGTTGGACGATACCGTCATGACTCCTTAGATTCGCCACCAAAATCGGAGTTGGTGGCCTAAGTCGACTCAATACGTCTTTACCCCGTCTAGCATGGGAGGTAAATTTGAAACAACCCACTCCTCTTATTGTTAGTGAGTTACTCCTTATCTTTGTTTGTTATTTTTTACTTTGTACACACTTGGATTAGTTAATTAGGTTTAATAAATAACACTTCTCTTCTAGGGATAACATCATAAAAATGATTGGAGATCTTTACCAATTCTTTTATCTAATTAAGATAATCAACTTACTAGTTATCCAATCAAAATAATTAAAATCAATTAGACATGATTATAGGACCCACGAGCTCAATAAGAGAAATTCGCTTCAAGTTGTGTCGATTGCACTTCTTGATCATATTTGGTATCTAGTAAGATCTTACTCTTGTAAGGGGATAGACTCAATCTATTTGAGAAAAGAATGTGATTTAAGATTGTCCTTGCTTATGCACTATGAGCCGCATCTGATCTGAAGATCCGAATGATCTGAATTTGATTTCATAGAACTGAGTTGGAAGGTTAGTTGCATAATTTCTAATAAGTTAGGAGCTGTCTAGAGTTAGGCAACCTATCTAGGTCCAGTATTTTCTTTCTTGATTGTTTAGATTACTTTATGAATTGCATGCTTCGTAGACGATCTAAGAGTAACACATTAAAATCATTTGATCCTGAGATCGAGTGTAATATTAGTAGAATTCGTAATAAACCCTAATTAAACATGATGGGTGATCGAGAGCGAACTCTTAATGAGTTATTTGCTTCTACTACCCCACCTACATGTATTGTGTTATCATTAAACACAATACCTCAATTTGAAATTAGGATAGCCACTATAAATATGATCCCTAAATTTTACAGTTTAGAACGTGACCAACCTTACACTTACCTTTATCGATTCTTGACTATATGTCAAACCTTTAAAAATCAAAATTTAGATGAGAAGAGTATTAAGCTCATGTTATTTCCATTATCCTTGGAAGATTACGTAGTTGCGTAGTTGAACTCACTAGCTCCCAATTCTATAAATTCATGGGATGTTCTATCTAAGAAATTTATAGTCAAATATTATCCCGTGATCAAAATTGAGAGGATGAAGGACAAAATTAAGAATTTTAGAGGATGTCTGGATGAAGAATTTTCCCAAACTTAGGAAAGATTTAATGATTTGTTTGTTAAATACTCACACTATGGTGTTGACAAAATATAGTTAGTGCAATACTTTTATCGAGGATTAACAATGAATTAACATACCTTAGTTGAGTTTATGCATAAATGTCAATTCATGAACCAAACTCCTAACCAATGTACAATTTTCTAGTTAAGTTAGTTGAGAGTGCTCAAAATTGGAGTACTAATAATGGAGAGTTTGATAGAGATGAAGGTCGACCTTGATCTCAATAATGTTATGATCAATCTAGTGAGTGGTATGCATAGTCTTATAAAGAAGCTAGATATTTTTAACATCTCAGCATCTAACCCTCACTATGATTCTAGCTTAGTTTCACAAGTTTCAGTCGAGTAAACTTTTTTATGTGTCTTGTATGATGGCAACAACTTTTTGGTTGAATGCTATCCCAACTTGCCAATATTAAAGCCCACGGGCCAATGCTATTAATGGCTACAATGCTTTTAAGAAGTCCACTTAAAATTCATATATCCAAACATATCATCTAGATAATAGGTTATATCCGAACTTTTCGTACAAGCAAAATAAACTATTCAATTTAGTGATTCGTTAGGTTACAATAAAAGATATTTTAAACAAGTCAGTTCTTTCATAAACAAAATCATTATTTCACAAGTTTCATATCAATCTCGAAAATCTACTAAATGTAAAGTCATAATTCTTGATTTCATGCCCAATTACAATTCACCTAGCCAACAAAAGTCATTTTTAGAATCCATGATGGCAGAGTTGATGAAGCAGCAACAACAAGCTCATCCAAACTTAACAACAGACCAATCAAAACCAAACTCAAATTAATCAGGTTACTGCTCAGTCAATAGTTAAGATGGAAGTTCGATTGGATCAGTTAGCTCTTTTCCTAGGAGAAAGAGAAAGGTCAATTCCTCAATCAAATTATTCTTAACCCTACAGGTCAACCTACGATTCCCAAGGGACTGAAAGTCAATACGAGGTAATAACACATTTTGGAGGTCTACAAGACTCTGTCCAAGCTATCCATACCTTAAGTTTAGGAAAGAAGGTGGATAACAAGATCCAGCCTATTGACGAGGAAGATGATGTCTTAGAAAAGGACAAAGTTCAAGTAGAAGAAATCATAGAATCTCCTAAGGAGAAAGAGAAAGATCTGAAAAAACTTCTCATTGTTCTATCAATTCTAAAAATTTCATTTTCTCATCGCCTTAGAGACAATAAGAAGAGTAAGCAATTCGAGGGTGTCCTCAAAATTTTTCAAAATATCCATATCAATATCCATCTTAGATACCATTAAGCAAATACCTTCTTATACAAAATTCTTGAAATATTTGATCACAACTAAGAGGAAAACATAATTTCCTCAGGAAGCCATCATGACAGTCCAAGCTTTGTCTACCGAAATTTAAAGATCCTAGATGTCCAATAATTTTCATTCAATTGAAGATCAAGTGGTTGAAAAATGTCTCTTAGACTCAGGGGTAAGTATGAATTTTTTTTACCTTACTCGATTTATAAACAATTAAGTTTGGGGGTTTTGAAATCCATCGATATCACATTGAGCTTAGCTAATAGGTCCATCAAAGTTTCAAAGGTATAATTGAAAATGTGATAATGAAAGTCAAAGATTTTTATTTCCTAGTTGACTTAATTATCTTAAACACAGAGTCAGTTATCAATTTACGTAGTCATGTTCTTATAATCTTAGGCCTCCATTTTTAGCAACTTCTAACACAGTTATTCGTTGTAGAAATATGATTATGACTTTAACATTTGGGGATATGAAAGTCAAATTAAACATCTTCTATAATTTTTAAAGAATTGATGTAGATAATGATGTGGAGGAAGTAAACCTGTTCGATATACTAGTCAATCAAACGTATCAAGATTTAGGATATTTTAATCCCTTAGAAAGATGTTTGCCCCATTTTGGTCAAGATTTTGACATAGAAGAGTTCATAAGCGAAGTCAATGATTTATTTGAATCTGTTCCTTATTTAAACTTTATGCATTGGCACGAAAAAAATAAAAAATCTTCCTATTCGTACTTCCACTCCCATTCCTTCTCAAATCAAGCCTCCCAAATTAGAACTTAAAGTGTTTCCAATATGTTTATTTATTCTTTCATGTTTTTTATAATGTTTATAGGATTCACTTCAATGTTTTATCCAACTCTAATAGATCAAAGCTTTAAAATGAATTTCTACACCTCATATGTTTAACTTAGATGTTTTATGATTAGAAAAGATCAAAATAGAACATATTTGAATTAGATATTTGGTGGTAAGGACTTCACACATTAGTGAGTGAAGGACTCCTAACTATAGTATTTTCTCAAAAAATTTCATGCCATATTTTCCAAACCAAGGAGCTCACACTAAGCCCTTGAGGTTAATGCAAAGAAGGATAAACTCAAATACAATTTTGTAGGCTAATCTTAGGTTATTTTAATCACTAATGGTTTTATTTTTTATTTTTTCAGTATAATCTTCTCTTATATTACTTTATTTTTAAGCAACATTCATTTACTCTCCATTTTGTTTCACAAAAATACAAAATAAGTTTTAAATTACAACTTAGATTAACTTCATTCTTTTTAACTTTGTAACATCCCTAATTTCTCTTGGGTTCAATTCCTTACTTGCCCACAAGCTAAGGAAATTATAAAAAATATAATTTTTGATGAGATGACAACAACGACATCACAAAATTGACTGGAGAGTATTCGTGAACGTATTGGCAAATCATAGTGGTTTGGGGGTCGGAGTTGTTATTGTGACTCCAAGCAAAAATTGATTCAAGAAAATTGTGAAACTTGAATTTGGAGCCTCGAACAATGAAGCAGGGTCATAGGTTGAGAATGGCAAGGGAACTTGGATTACAGAAGATATAATTCCTAACCAACTCACAGCTGGTTGCAAACTAGAGTAATGGAGGGTACCAAACGAAAAACAAATGGATGGCTACCTATTTAGCCATCATAAAAGTCGAGACAACGAATTTTGAGGAGGTTGGGATATTTAAGATAACTCGGGATGACAATTGACACTCTGACTTTTTAGCCTATGTCGCATCCATGTTTACGAGGTTTGGAATCTCAGGACATCCCGATGGAATTTCAGCAGAGATCAAGCATAGACGAACATATAGAGGAGTGCATGCAGATTGACCCAAGCCCGAGTGGGATGGATGATTGCATCAAGTACCATCAAGAAGGAAAACTACCAATCGATCACAAAGAAGCTAGGAACCTACTCTGAAATGCATCCAAGAATCTCATGATCGGTGGGAAATTGTACAAATGTCGTATGGAGGACCACATTTAAAGTTCCTAAGGGTTGAGGAAATCAAGGTCATCGTATCAGAAATCTATAAAGGAATATGTGGCAACCACTCGGAAGGGTGATCTCTGGCTAATAAAATGATCACCCAATACTACTGGCCACGACTGCAAGAGGATTTCTAGAAATATGTGAGGAACTGCATTTAATGTCATAAACACGCTAAGATAACTCGACAACCAACAAGAGAATTGCATCCAATGGTTAGTCTTTAGTAGTTTGTGATCTTGGGGATGGATATTGTGGGCTCCTTACCTCAGGGCTCAGACGGAAGGAAACTCATCTTAATAGTAATAGATTATTTCTATTATTTCTCTATAAGGGCATTTATGTCCATTCACTTATTATTGGTTATAAATATATGCTAAGCTCTTATTATTAGGCCAACTTTTCTCTTCTAAAATTCTTCTTTAATGAGGTGGAACATGGCTTTGAGTGCCCAAACTATCCTTGGCCTCATAAAGGAATTCTTAGTTCGTACGATCATGCATTGTGAGTAGATATTTTTTTTCCATCTGAATTTGTTAAATTGATATCTAATTCATTCTTGGGAGATTGATCTTTTGATGCAAAACCAAACTAAGACTTTAGATTGGTTTCTTTAGTTTCGATGGTAGTATAATTTTGAGGCAATTCAGTTACATTCGAGATAAATTGGAAGATGTCATCATTCCAAGTCTAATATCAGTTTTGTTTACAAATGAAAACAATTTAGTTGTTGAGTTATGATTTTTGGGAGTTTGAATATCTCAATGTTGAATACTCGTGTTGTTTACTCTCTACAAATTAGAACTTCTTTCAAAGATGTGTAAGTATGGACCATATTTTTTGTACTACAATAGTTGTTTTTCTACCTCAAAGGACAATTTGTCTACAAGTTCTAGGTTGTTGAGTTAACTGTATCAATGAGCTACTTTTTTTCTCATTTAACTAACAATATATACTTTCTTGATTTTCTTGTTCTAATATTAGACCTTAAAGCAATTGCACCTTTTATTAATATTTATCTGTGGACTTCCCTTTTTTTTTTGTTCTCATTATAGATCCAGATGAATATTGTAGATTATAATTCAGATTTTAATTTGTTGCTCAGTATATGCTTCCTGATTGGTTTACTGTATTAAACTTATAATTAGTAGTATTATTTGTTTATTTCTTTTCATTTAAGTGGTTTGAAATCGTAAGAAGTGCTACTTAGCTAAGTGGTAAGAGACGTGGAGAGTTGTTCCCACGTCCTAGGTCCAAACCCCCTTAAACTCATACTTCTTATGCTTACCACTAAGCATATTACATGCCACTAACTACTAATCAAGCATTTACCTGTAAAAAAAGTGGTTTGAAATTGTGAAGAATCATAAGCGAAAACTAAAATATTAATTTTGATTTTCTTCCTTTTATACACATTATATATTCTTGCCTTTTGTTTCTCATATGTTCACTCCGAAATTATCTTATTGAGTTTAATGATGTTTAGATTATATTACCATTTTTTTTAGTTTGAACATTTTTATCATTTTCCAATTCTACAATGGAGGGAGCAACAGAGTGGGATCTAGTGTGTTCAAAAACATTAAATGAAGTTCACTGGTTCTATGGCCATATAAAACTTCTGGAAGACCAATACTGCCTTCGTTGTTTTTCTCTTTGAACAATTATGCGTTGTTTTATGTTGAAATCAAATAACTAGCTAAAGGTCTTTTATGGTGAAATCCAAAAATCGCAGAAAGTATTTTCTTAAGTGTGCTTGACACTTTTCTATATGTCATATTTGTTTGTTCGTACTATAGAAGGGAAAGCTAGTAATGCACTAAAAAATCGTGAAACCCTACCCTCCTGATTGAACTAGTTGGAGTTAGCCATCCTCTCAAGTAGACCCATTGATCTGAAGGAAAAAACAAAAACTTGAAATTGGTGAATTTGATCGAAGCATAGAGGTGCAGTCGAAATTTTTGAGATTGATTTTTCTTGTAACTTTGTACATTGTTACATTTGTTTACATGATTCCTCCATTCGTTTATGGATGCATGTAACTTTCTTTCTACAATGATTGAAGTGGTTGCCTCATGCCTCTGAATAAGCAAGGGAAAATGTGATCTTTCTATTTTTCTCTCTAATAAATAATGGAGACTAATTTTCTTTTACCTACATGGTTTTTATGTGAAATTTTATCTAAATTTAAATGTGAAATCATATATATATATATGGATTAGGATCCGTATACACATAAAGCTACTCATAAAGCTACAACATGTTTTGTCTTATATGAGCAAAAATGTTTGGAATGGGCTGATTTTTTGCGAGGATGATCTCTATGGTGAGGAGATCATCCTTGCCGAAAATCAACCTATTATGAAACTTCTAGCCCCATGTTTACAAGTTGAAAAATTTTAGACCGTCCAATTTTTGTAAATCAATTTTGATGGAGTTAGAAGTTTTGGAATGGGATGATGTTTTGCAAGGATGATCCTCTCACCATAGAGATCATCCTCACAAAAATCAGCCTATTCCAAATCTTTTTAACCATATAAGACAAAAATGTTGTAGCTTTATGAGTAGCTTTATGTATCTACTTCCATAATCGAAGATGATCCCACATTTTCATTCACAGGTACACTCGCACATTTGTCAGTGTCAATCGTATCCATGAAGAATTATCTAAAATAAATTAACAAAGTCCCATTTCAGGAGTTGAGGTTAACTAAAAGATATTGAAATTTCTATTTATTCAACATCTAAATAATAATACAAAAGGAGTTGCCAACTCATATTTCTTACATTCAAATCAATGATACTCGAAGCTATCTAAAAGAATAAATGGAAAGCGATTTCTAGAATCCTCAAAAGGATTGGTGGCATGTGTGTTAGATAGCTAGTTATCTTATCCCGAAAAGCCTTAGAAAATATGACAAAATCTCTAAGACTACTTCTAATGAATGAGTAAGTGATCTACAAACTCCCCAAAACACTGGATAAATTCTGGAGGCTTCCTCATATCATGAAGCAATTAAATGAGGATGATTAAATAAGAAACAACTGATTCTTTTAACCCCAACCCACAGATACTCTGCAGAATAGAGAAGGGTTTTCGATTTTATTTCCCTTACTCCAAAATCGAAGGACTCATTTATTTTCAATCTGAATTTCACCTCATTGACTTGTACCAAACATGTGGCATTGACGAGAAATATGTTCATCTAAGATTACACCATGCACAACCAAATAAATTTTCAAGAAAATGAACTTGAAAAGCTATGGACGATACAATATGCATGCAAATAACCATTTTTAAGATTCATGTACTCTTCGGTTAGAGGATTACATATAAATATACTTCGATATCTATAACACTGATCTACTAAGCAGATAAATCCATTACAGAACCAACTAAGTTGAATCTAGGGAGCCATGATTTAAATGGTAAATTACAAAGTTGAATTACAACATCACAAGTCTCGCAATCTGTTGAATGGATTTGAAGGAGATCTAGTGTCACCTTCTATTCTTATACACAGTGAGAATAAGAGTGAGAGCCAAACATTTGTAAAACTCCTAAATCAATGATTCCAAGACTCACAACAATCCTCGGCTAAATCAATGATTCCAAAAGTTGTTTTTAAACTTTGAATGTAAACAACGCACAACAATATTTTTTACTTACCAATGATTCCAAGACTCATGTGGCACACACCTTTACTCGGAAACATGACTCGCATTCTCAATTCAATTCATTAAACTACCAAAACATCATAAATAAAATTATTCAAGTAAAAGAACACTAAATCTCCATACCATCTCATAACTGTGTCATAAAGGCTAAAGTGCATTGAACTTGGTATTATATTGGCATGCCTTTAGTGTATTGTGGTTCAATTCGTGCAGCTATAGCTTCTTACGACTTACAAGGAATTAATTTTAGTCAATGAACTACAAAGAAAAGGTCAACTTATTGTTAAACTTGCTATAATGTATTATTGGATTGCTTTACATGCTAGGGAAAGAAAAACAGACAGAACATTTGTAATATTATGCTTCTACCTGATGCATATATGGCAGTTGATATACATGTGAAGTAAATGAAGAAAATATTGGAAACTAACATCAGTAGAAGAAGAGGAATAGACACACACAAGGGAAACTAGTAAATATTTTAGTTATGCATTTGAGGTGGAATGGAAGGGAAGACTAGTTCATAATTTTTGAGGAATCTGAGCTTGATTTTTGGGTTATTCTGATAACACTGATCTGCTAAGCAGATAAATCCATTACAAGAACCAACTAAGTTGAATCTAGGGAGCCATGATTTAAATGATAAATTATAGAGTTGAATTACAACATCACAAGTCTCGCAATCTGTTGAATGAACTTCTGCAGATTATATCTCATCAATACCATTCGACAAGATAACTGTAAAACCCCACTCCTAAATCAACATCAAATTCCTCTAGAAACTACCTAATTGTGGAGTAGAAATAAATTAAAAATCTTCTTTTTTCCTTTATCAAAGATCGATAATAAAAAAAATTATTAAACAAAGAAAAGTGCAAAAAAATAAAAAAAAAAACATAACAGAGGGTTTGTGATTTGTTACCTTAAGATTTTTTTGCAATGAGTTAGAGAGATTTATTTGGATGGATGGATGAGGTTCTGTTTTCGTTTCTAGTAGAGGGAGGGATGGATGAGGTTCTGTCTTCGTGACGAGCTTTTCGTTTCTTTGCAACGAGTTAGAGAGAGATGAGCAACGAGTTTATAACAAATAACCGAAGAAGAAGAAGACGAAAATGGATATCGATTGCAAGAAACGATGTCAGAAATGAAGAAGAGGAAGAAGAAGACGAAGATGGAGATCGATCTCTAATCTCTGTTGAAGAGAAAAATGTGAAAAAGAAGACGAACGCAAAGGGCAGAAGACGAACTCAGATCTGTTGGTCTGTGTGTCTTCGAACGTAGAGGGCAGAAGACGAACTCAGATCTGTCGGTCTGTGTATCTTCGAACGCAGATGGCAGAAGACGAAGTGTTGTTATTTAGATTTGTTTTTTTTTTTACAGGGAGGTGTTTGCAAATATGCAAATTTCGTAACTTTACAAACGTTTTTAAAGTTACAAACGATCTGGACCGTCGATTTTGCGCGTATCGAACGGCTCGAATCATTTGTCGCGATGTGAGTTACAATGTTTGTCGCCCGAACACAACCCATATATATATATATATATATATATATATATATATATATATATATATATATATATGTATATTTCTCTCTCTTCTGTCCTCACATTTTGAAGGTTAAGTTATGATATTCTTCTAGAGGACTGAACATTATGTTTGAAATTATTTCCACATTTATTCTAACTTCTATGCAACACATATTGAAAGAGGATTGATTTTACTTGTTTATGTTATCTTCAGTTTTATGGTTCCTTTTTTCTGTAATTAATACATACCACTCCAGGTTTTGGTGAATCTTAGAAATAACCTCAAGTTTTCAAATTAATGAAATACCCTTTTGGCCATAGCCTTCTATGAGAAACAAACAAAAATGAATGAAATGCCCCTATCGTCAATCTTAGTATTCTCTCCCTAACCTCAAGAAAAATATGGGATTTTTGAAGACATTACAAATGAGTTTTGAGAAGAAAAGCATTGATTTCCGTTTAGAAGATGAATACATTAATATAAATTATCCTAGGTATTGAATTTTTTTCTTTTTCTTTTTGGGTGGGGAAGAGAAGGAATCAAGAACCTTCTACAAGAGGTGGAAGAGAAGAAAAAATTATTGGTAGAGAATAATGAGGAAACCAAAGCATGTAATAGTGCACAAAATTTGCATATTTTCCTTGGAAAATGGTTTTACTGTTTGGTTTCACCTTGGAAAATAAGATAGTTGGTTTTTAGTTTTTGGGGTGGGTTAAAAAATTAGGAGGTAGAAAACCAATTTCCTATGGGAGGGGTTGGAAAACATTTTTTATTTTAAATTCAAGGGAATCATTTATCTGAAAATAGCAATTTACTTGAAGAAATCATTTTTCTGTCCATTTTTCATACTTACTTTATCAACCAAACCCTAGGGTTTTCTATTATGCCTTAACCTCAATTACTTGGATTGGCAATATGAATGTTACATTACTCTTCAACTGTATATGAAATAATGAAGAATTTGAGTCAACCCTTTATATAAAAGATGTCTAATATAAGTTGGTGATGAATACTAGATTATATTTTTCAAGTAAGGCATGTTAGAATTGTGGTCTCTAAGATGAATTTGGGTTTCCATACCTGGATTTTATGGTCACAAATGTGGTCTCTAAGATGAATTTGGGTTACACCTTAGCATTTTTTTGCTTCTCCTTTTTTTTCGCACGCTTCCTTCTTCCATATAATATTCAACTTTCATCAAATTCTAAAATAAACATCATATCTGTTGTTTCTTTCCTCATTATAAATCAATATTAATTTGATCGAGCAGTCTGACAGGGTTGGACTAGAACCACTAAATTCTATAGGTCGAGTCAATCGAAAAAACCTAATTTTAAACAAACCAATTGACCTGCATGGTTTTATCAGTTTAATTAGTAACTCAACCAGGTTTGTGAAAAAAACAGTCCAATTTTTAGATGATTTCTAACATGCCCTTCAACAATTTGGTGAATATTTGAGATGGTCCCTGTGTTTTGAAATTGATGATATGTCCATTGACCTAAGGCAATCTCTGATAAACTAATGAAAAATGATCAAACTTAACAAGATTTTAATTGATGGGACCAAATGGATTTCCACGTTGGAAAAATAACACCAAACCCCTCTACAATTCATGCTTAGACCAAGTCTAAGTACTCAAATTCATGTTTGGCACCATATTATTTGATCTCCAAAAATCAGCTCATTTTGAAACTTCTAACCCCATCAAAAGTGGTTTACAAAAAATGGATGGTCCATGATTCTTCAACTTGTAAAAATGGGTCTAGAAGTTTTGGAATGAGCTGATTTTTTGTGATGATAATTTCCTCTCCAAAAATCAACTCATTCCAAAATTTCTAACTCATATAAGATAAAACATAGGGCAAATAGTAGGGTACCAAGCATTTCCTTATATATAAATATTGGCATGATGCAGCCTTTGAGAATATTTGATCACAAAAATCTTAAATTTCAAATTCAAATCCAATGGTGAATGTTTACTTTTTGCATAAAAGTTCTTAAAATCTTGTAATCTAAGTCTGGTGGTATGGATCATGTTTTTAAAGTTGCAAGCTATTTAATTTTGGGGAGAAATAAAAAAAAATTGCTTAATATTTCAATTTTAGGTCCAACCAGTTTGACCCACTTGTTGGACCACTTTGAATTGACCCAGTCAATCATATAGGTCAATGACTGGTTCAACTTTTAAAAACATTGTTAAAAATAATGTTTAAAAAGTTCGGGACTTATTACACCCATTGTGGAGGATTGAAACCCTACTCCCACACCTCAATACATGCCACTTAAGCAGGGTAGAACTAGGATTTTCTTTGGGGGGGGGGGGGGGTCGAGGAAACTATGGTTAGTTGGTAAGGTTGAAGAGCTTGCCCATGACTGGTTTATAGGAGAAAATTGATATTTTTTTGTTAGAGGGAGAAAAAAGGGCAAACATGTTATTTATCATTAATCTATTAGATAAGATCCAAGTCAAGAGAGCAATGTTATTAGTTTAAAAACATTAGGTATCTCAAATATTTACCAAAATAATAACTACACACCACCTTAAATTGATCTTCTTTAATATATTAATTAAAAATAACTTCAATACCCTCATTTTCAACCTAAAATAAAAAATACTATGATTTCTATTTAAATAAATCAACCATCTTCAACTTTTAGGGTAATTTTTTATATTCTATTCTTCAACCTTAAAATAAATTTCAATCTTAAGATAAATTTACTTTAACCTTCAAACCTAAAGAATAAGATAAGATTTTTGAAATAGAAGATGATATCATTTTAATAGAAAAATTTTAGGCTTTAATTTTTATAGGAGATTAAGACAAAGTTCAAAACAATGGATTGAATATTAGGCTAAAATTAATTTAAAATAGAGATTGAAGAGCGTGATGATGACTTGTTCTAGGAAAAAAATGAAGGTTTTTTTTGTTATAGGTTGGCAGTGAGGGCATTTTGGTTATTTTTTATTAGTCTAGAAAAAGAAGAATAAATTAAATAGGGCCATGTTGAAAAACAATGATATCTTAAATATTCATCAAAACGTCGAGGGATGTCTAAATCATCCAAAAAACTTATTTTTATATATAAAAAATAGTTTTATGGGTGGGTGGAGGAGCAACAAAGTCAAAGGATAGTCACAAAATTAGCCTATTTATTTAGGAAATAAAACTCTTCGAATGATGGAATAGTTTATTAAATTGACAAAATAATGAATTAATCAATGATTTATCAATCAATCGTGAAATATGATAACATTTTTACTCTTCAACCTAAAAATCTTTAGGTTATCAACATTCAAATCTCAAGAAGAAAATAAATTTTTTGTAGGGAGTTGAAGATAATGGTTTTAGTAAGAAACACAAAAGCAACGTTTATATATTCTTTCACATTTTTTTTATTGAATTAATTCAAATGAACCGAATTGAAGTCCCACCAAGTAATTATCGAATCCAATCATTTGTTATTATAGGTCAAATGGGATATGTAATCAATTTGAAAACTCAAGGGTTTGTCTCCAATATTACCTAATGTAGAGGGGTGCCTAAAGTTGGGGTAGTGGGGGCAACACTATAAAACGGGCATATCACCATTTGGAAAACAAAAGAAATAGCTTAAATATTCATCATTGCTGGATCTTTGATAAAATTAATAGGGGACAACAAATTTAAACGTTGGGTACCTCAAATATTTGCATAAACCTAGGGTATATCTGAATTACCCAAAAGTTGAGGGAGGCAATTGCCTCCTTTCGCCCAACTTGGCTCTACTCTTACATGCAAGGTATAATATTATAAATTAAAGCCTAAAATATCTTTTTGAATAATATTGGAATGACCTTAAAATTCACATCGATTCATACTTCGCTGACATGGATGAGTGTATGGAATCATAAGTACTTTTCATTGAGATACGAGTGAAAACATCTATGATTTTGTGTGTACCTTTACGTCAGCAAAATGTGAATCGATGTGAATTTTAAAGTCACTCTAGCACAATTCTATCTCTTTTCATAATTTTCTTGGATTTTAACTTATACAACATATATTGAGGTGTGGGAAGAAGGTTTCAATCCTCTACCTCGAGACACAATATAGACTTTTTTAAAATTAAAAATTTGTTAATTTAAAAAACTTATTGTACCACAACAACGTTCCTTCGCAACATCATAAACGAACTATTTATGACACCTCCAAGAAGGATATATACATATTTAATGAAAAAGTTAAATGAACATGATTTTTTATATATTTATATTTTAGTTAAAGGATATAAGCACCTCTTCAAATATTTTTAAATTTAAATCAAGTTTGATGTATTATTGAAAAAGAAAAAGAAAGAGATATGGTTATGTGGATTTCAAAGTCTTATGTATATCGTTCGAAAACAAAATAAGAGATGCCAGTATGCATAGTGAGGCTTCTGACATCTTCTGTACACCTTGTGTAGGTCGAAAAAGAGGAAGAAGATCGAGAAGGAAAGAGATATGTGCATATAATGATAAGATGAAATTAAGGTCACTATGTGAAAAAGGGGTAAATTCTACTCCAAGATCCATTGAATTTGTTTGGATTTAGAAATTTTTAATAGACCTTGGCGTCGAATTTATCCTTTTTCACATAATGGGTTATCCCAACTTTAAATCCTGAGGGATTTCATTAATGAAAAAATATAAAAGAAATTTGGTATAGTAAAATCAACCCTCTCCATTTGAATATTTTCTCATTTTATAAAAATGATTTACTTTTATACGCTCAAAATTATAAAGTACATCAATTTTATAAGAAATATGTCATTTTTCTACTTCTATTTCTATACTTTAGAATTTACCACATATAAAATTTTAAATAAGCATTACTTCTCCATGTTAATGTTTTCTTGAGAAGTATATTTTTGTTGATTAAATTTAATGAAAATAACTTCTTATTCAATTTATTATAAATCAAAACCCATCAAATATTTGGAGTGTTCAATCCGAGAAATTTTCACAACGCGTTTTTAAGTAGTGGCAACCTTTTAGTAATAATACAAATTGCCTATCATTAATACATGTTCATTATGTAAAGAAGTCTGTGAAAGGACAAGAAAAAAAATATAAAATTAAAATATAAAAATCAACTTTAGATTGACAAGTAGGATCGTTTTACTGAGGATTAGGGAGACTAATATTATATATTTTAGAAAATTAAAGAAAAAATGATGTAATTTTGGAGATTAAACTAAAAACTAATTAAATTAATTAAAAAAATATGAATTGAAATATATTTAAGGAGACTGAATCCACTAAGGATAATTAATTTAAATCAATTTATTTTTAAGTTTTTTTTAAATATCTCAAATTAAGAAACCAACAAAAGTTCTTGATTCGGAAAATATAATTGTAAAACCTCGAGTTTTCAATTTATATCTCGAGAAAAATAAATAATGAAATTTTGAGAAAATCTTAAAAGTAGGACTTAGGGGTAAAATTTTAGGATGTTTCTGATCATTTTTTATGGAATCTAACTTTACCATTGGATTCAAAATGATTGAAAAACATACTTTAGCCTGTAAGCACGCTTAATGCGAGTTCGAACAGAAAAATTGTAAAATCATTGATTATCGAGTCGGACCAGACTAAAATAATGACTTTTTACTAGAGAAATAATTTTTAAAATTCGATCATATCACTGGATTTCTAATAAAAAATTATAAAAAATGGACTATTTATTTGTCATTTTTGGAGATCAAAAAGTCGAATTATCGTCAAAATAAAAATGACGTCAATTTTAGAGTCCCATTTGGTCAAAAATGTAAATTTTTGCTAGAGACAGAAGTTGTAGAAATGGATCATACCATTAGATTCGAAATGAAAAATTAGACAAATAAAGTATTCATTCGTCACTTTTTGAGTCCGGACGGTGAAGTTATTGTCGAACAAAACAATAGGTAAAATATCGATTTCGTCACAAATTTTATATAAATAAAATTTTTAATTTTTTTAATTCATCGTCATCTCCAACCTATCCAAAACAACCACGATATTTAAACGAATTTTTTTTATTTTTTTACCGATCTTCAACCTTAAATTCACTATAAACGGTTCACCGTTGACTCCCGACGTAAAAGGGAGAAACGTCCGCAGCCTCGTTCTTTACAAAACTCATCAAATTTCTTTTAGTATCATCTTTTCTTTTACATCGTATCATAAAAAATCAGTCGTATATATATACAGGAGTTTCATAACTTCGCATCAGATTTCGCCTGTTTTGAGATCAAATCGTCCTCTGTTGTAGAAGAAAGAAAGGACGACGGCGTCAAAATCTTTGAAACTACCGGGTCAAATTCAAAAATCAGTAGTCCTGAAGTTCAGTCCACCTCAATTTTCATGCTAACTGTCTCGATTTTCATGCACGTACTTCAATATTTTCGCACAGAGATTGTAAGGACTCTCAATCTTTATCAATAATCGTAAATTTATGAAAATTGTATTTAGAATTTTATTGGAAATTTATTATATATTTTTAAAATATAGAATTCTTTTTTGTTATTTGAAATTCATGCCAAAACTTGCATATTTGATATGTTTAATTATATTTTATAACAAATTATACGTGGATATGATATTTCATCGGGTTATTTCTGTTAGTTGGCTCTTGTGCACCGCTTGGACCTCGTTTTAATCTAAGTTTTTTTACTTTTTCAATGTTATTGATAAAGTAAATTTCATAGTTGAAAAAATGATTTAATATTCAATGAACTTATATTGAGCTAATGAATATCAGAAAGTGGATATTTTGTTTGAGAGATTGAAAACTATAAAAATCGAAAAAAGGAAAAAATGGTATGAAATGGTAAAATGTCAGAGTCACACCTGAGGGGTGATGTCTGCATTTTACATTATTGTGTTGTATGTAGGTTGGTGAATGGATATCTAGGGATAATGTTATTGGTTTCATGTTTGTTTACTTTCTGTTAGCGCGATGCGTTTTTTACTTTTCCATTTCGTTTTTTATTTTAAGGCCGGATGGCCACAGTTGCATGGTAGGACACTAGATATACATTCTCAACCTTGTATTGTTAATTTCTCTTTTGTTTTCAAATAAAAATTATATATATATATATATGTAGTTGTTTTGTGAGTTGTTAAGGAGTCTGTGAATGCTTGAAGGGATAGTGCGTATGAGAGTTGAGTCACAACTAGAATCTGAGTTTATTCCTCTCTATCTTTATCAGTGAACTTGTAATGTAAAAGTGGGCATATACGAATGGTTTGTATATTTGGGAATTACATGCACGCCTGATAGACATAGACGAAGATGATTAGTCAGTGATCACTAACAATTTATAGTAGTCGAACGTTTTGACACATCGAAAAGAGACCCATTACTTACGGTCACATCAAACGGCCAGCTTGAGCTGGATAAACGGTCCCGCAAGTATGGTAAACAGCGACCAGCTACAAAATTAGGAATTAATATTATATTATAAAATATCATGGCCCGATTGGAAACGATCCAGTTGTGAATCCCAACTCTCTAATTTCACTACTCCACCATTGTGTATTATGTATTTGTTGCCTTATTTTGATATATAAAATGATATGCATTTTAATGTTTCCATTTGGTTAATTACATTAGTATAAAAAAATATTATAGTGGGTACTGTTGATTGATGTAATGTGAGTTTTAAAATGTTTAGTTACTCATCATTGACTATATGTATCAATTAATCGTAGTTTCTTCTATAAAATTTACATATTTTAAAATGATTCAATATGTTTATTCGTTCATGTTAGGAGAGGTTATTGACAGAAATTGTTTACTTCATACTAGGTAACCATTGTTACTCACTATTTCCTTGTCTATTTTTTTTAGTTTCAGATTTAGAGCTTGACGAGGCAGGTATAAAGCATGAGTGAGTATCATCTGGTGGGTCAGATAGACGATCAGAGTCTTTTTCATGGTAAGCACTGGGCTATACCTAGTGGCGTCAGGTTGTCCAAGTGATAATATAGATTTTGGTTTTGAGCGTTAAAAATTTTGTTAGAGTGAGGAATTTTTATATAATCATGTATATAAATTTCTTTTTCTGTACTCTTATTTTTGTACGTTATTAGATGTATATAGGTTTCCATTATTATTATATTTTTATGTCTATATGTAGGATTTTGTATGTCATCTATTAGGTGCAGGTTGAACGCCTTGGAATGCTAACATAAACAGAGGAGACCATGCCAAAATTTCGAGGTGCCACCTTATGCCTCGAGTTTTGACATGGGGTTTTGTTTTAGCGTTTGGCAGGACGTCACAATAATAATAAAAATCTTTTTTTTTTTAAATCTAAAAATTAACTAAGATTTCTTTTCCTTCAAAAGTTTTATTGTCCAATGATTTTACATTATAACGAGTATTTAATTTAATGAATTCTTCCCAATAGTAATAGATTACGTCAAAATGAATGATAAAGATAAATAAATTGAGAATACTGCAGATACAAACTTTGAAAAGAAAGTTATTTTAACTATAAAATTATCAAGAACTAGAAGAATAAACTAAAAATAAATAGTGACTTTGACTTCATCAATTTCCTTATATTGGGAGATTAGCCAAGATTCATTATAGAAATCAACAAATAATATAAAATCAAAATCATATTTTACTTTTATTGATTGCTTGAATTAACTTAAATAATATGTCTTTCAATTGTAAAAAATAAATTAAAACCTAAAAGTATAAAAAAGAAGAAAAATAAATTAGGCAAAAAAATGAGAGAGAAATCAAAGAGAGTAAAAAATTAGAGAGTTAATGTCTTTTTATAAATAAAAATAGATTATTTTAATAATACATTTTCGTCATTCTTTTGTTTGAATTTGATCTTCTACAAAAATAGAAATATGTTCCCCTCTCAATTATAGTTTTAACTCCACTAACCTTGCCTCATTTTGATAATTGAGTAAAAAATTACGTCGAAAATGGTAAAACGTGACAGACTTGAAATCTCTAACTTGTTACATGTTTTTGACCAATTCGAAGTTCGGATAAACTTTGCTTCGTGAAATACAAATTTTTTCTCTATGAATCAATTTGTTAATTCTAAAATATTACCTTATTTCAATCAATGAGTCAAAAGTTATGAACAAAATGGTATGACGTGATAGATTTAGAATTTGATTTTATCAATTTGGAACCATCAAATATCTTAGATCATGTTTTGACTTTGGTCTTTTTTTACTATTTGATTATTCAATTCTCATCTATTTTGCCTTTAGAAAATAAACATATAATTAAATCTTCGAAAACTATAAAAATAATGCAATTTAGTCAATAAAATGTAATTTATATGCATGATTTTATAAAACAAAAATCATAGTTTTTAGGTTAGAAAATATGATTAAATACTCTATAAAATAATGGAAAAATACACACTTTTAGATATTTAATAATACCTATGGTGCAAGTTAATTACGTCTAATAAAGTCACATGACACAATTCCAAGACCACTAATTTTAGTTATTGGATTTAGTTATTTTTGACATAAGTGAGGAATCCAATGTTTTTACCCTTAGATTAATTTGTTCTTGAAAATATATTATGATACTAAGTAATAATATATATTCATTTTATTTTTATTATATTATAATCATGGGAAATGCTTAACTAACTATGTTGAACGCTATGGTCGACAATACTTAACTATTATGGTTCTAGGTACCTTGGCCCTTCAGTGCAGTGTCAAACGCAATAAGTTTATAACGACTTTATAATCATTTATTATTGTTGATGGTGGATAATGTCTTAATTACACGTATGTTGTGGGCGGCGACCATTAAAATGCTAAGATTCTTAATTACAGGTATGTTGTGGTGACGAATTTACCCTTTTTTCATGTAATGAATTATCCCAACTTTAAATACCTCTAGGGATTTCATTAATTGGAATAATATAAACGAAATTTGGTGTACTAATACCAACTCTCTCCATTAAAATATTTTCTCATTTTGTAAAAATGATATACTTTTATACGATCAATTAGAAAGTGCATCAATTTTGTATGACATATGCCATTTTTCTATTTTATTTCTATATTTTATAATTTATCGCATATAAAATTTTAAATAACCCTTACTTCTCCATGTTAATATCTTTTTGAAAAGCATATTTTTGTTGATCAAATCTAATGAAAATAACTCCTTATACAATTTATTATAAATCAAAATCCATCAAACATTTGAGTGTTCAATCCGAGAAAATTTTCACAATGCGCTTTTAAGTAGTGGCAAGCTTTTAGTAATAATACGAATTGTCTATCATTAATACCTATGATGCAAGCTAATTACGTCTAATAAAGTCACATGATACAATTCTAGGACTATTAATTTTAGTTGTTACATTCAATTATTTTTGACATGAGCTAGGAATCCAATGTTTCTACCTTTAGATTCGTTCTTGAAAATATATTATGATTTTATGTAATAATATATATTCTTTTTATTTGTATTATATTATAATCATGGAAAATGCTTAACTAACTACGTTGAACACTGTGCTCGATAATGCTTAACTAACTATGGGTTTGGGTACTTGCCACATCACTGCAATGTCGAGTGCAGTAAGTTTAGAATGACTCTAAATCATTTATTATTGTTGATGATGGACAAGGTTCTAATTACACGTACATTGTGAACGACCGACATTAAAATGCTAAGATTCGTAGATTTACTTGAATTCCTTTCCATCAATGCTTCCCCTTTTATTATTTGTAGTCTTAAGGGAGCAAAAACACACACATATCTTGGGTTAGGTTAGTACCAAATGATTCTACGATCGCTGTTGAGTGATTATAACACTAAATCTTTCTCATAGGTCTGTGTTGTATGCTTGTAGTCTAACAACTGTCCAATAAACGTGAAATCCTCACTTAATGTTCTGATGGCGCTATATGATACCTATAAAATATTGCCTACTCTTAGCTTTAATAATGATAATACGTCGACGTAGAGTAATTAGCTAAAATTATATTTTTCAAAATCAATAAATTCTCTAATTTCATTTTGATATTGCCTGTACAATATGATCTACAAGAAAAACACTTGCTAAATGAATTCCGTAACCCCATCTCCATGGGGTGAAGTCATAAACATGATTAGATGCCATAAAGAACAAGATCACAAAAATTTAAGATATTTCAGAAAAATAAATTCTTAAAAATTATTTTTTTCCATTGTATTTTAATTTTAATTTGAGATTTTCATGGTCTTGGATCAAGCCCACTTTTATTTTTATTTTGTTTAAATCTGATCTAATTTGAGCATTTCTCAAGTTTTTTTTTCCTTCATAAAAACCAAGGGTAATAAAGACTTTTAACCTCTTGGATGGTATTTTGCATCAACCGGTCTCCACTCATCAATGACTCCGCCGACCTCCTCTGTCTGTCTCACACACACACACACACACACACACACTAAAAACACACATTTAGCCTCAAAGAACACTTCTCTCTCTCGCCCTCTCCTTTACCGATTCTCATATTTAAGTTGGAGTATGATCCATGCAAAATAAGGGTCGATGAAGGTACTTTTTATTTATTTATTTTCAAAATTTTGCTGAACATTATTCTTAGGGCAGACTAGATCTTATTGAAGTTCAATTTTTAAGGACTATTAAATTCCTATTGTCGATCAATTTTGCCCTAAATATTACATCAGTAATTTAGTTTAATTTTCTGAGATGTTAAATCCACTTCTGTATCGATTTTTAGTGCAGATTAGAACGATAAAGTTAATTTTTTAAGCGATATCTACGCTCGTTCTATTTGTTCTCGTAGTTTTTGATCATTTTTAGGCAGTTTAGTTTTTTTTTTTTTTAATTGCAAACAAACTTCATCACGTAAAGATTAAAGTTTGAATATTTATTTGTGTTGAAAATTTCTGTAGAAACTGCTTGTTAAATTGAATCTACGCATCGCTTGATATGAAATGGAGAAATTTTTTCACAGTTGAAAGGTTGAAGGAAATCTGCGTGGAAGATCTTTAAGGTTTGCAACTCTTGTTAATTTTTTTATTTTGGATTCTTCAAGAACATTCATTCTAAATCGTTGATCACTTTTTTCGCTCATTTTTTTCCCGCTATTTTATGATTAGATATAGAAAGAGAACTCGTGATCTGCCATGGCATCGGCAGAGCAACCTTTGAAGAAGCGAAAGCTATACGAGTCTCTTTCAGAACCTCAGAGCCTCCAGCCAAGCTTTGTTTCTCTTTCTCAAGAAGATATCTTGAGAAAACGAAGAAACAGAGAGGAAATCAGGAGTCTGTACGACTCTTACAAGCAAATTAGGTTTTGTATTTCTCGCAAGGATGCCCATCTCATGCCTGAATTTGAACAAGCCTATCTCTCATTCATCACTGCTTCAAGAGGTCAGTTTGATCTGCCACTCTCTCAATTATTGTGTGTTTTGATTCTATTTTTGTTTTTGTTTTGTTTTGTTTGGTTGTTGGAGTTGGACTTTGATCTTGTGTTGGGAGTAACCAACAAGGGGTTGGTGAGATGGCGAGGACCATGCCTCAGGAAGCAGAGGTCCTGAGTTCGAATCGCTTCACCCCTTGTTGACCACCACCCTGGTGCTTTAAAAGGCTAGGTACACAAGGCTCGTGCTGGAAGTGGTGACGGGCGTGCCCATGGGATTAGTCGGACTAAGTCTGGATACCCATGTATCCAAAAAAAAATATCTTGTGTTGGGAGTTGATAGAGATAGGTCTATGCATTATAATAATGTGCATGACATACACTATATCAATGCTATGGTGTATCTCATCACATATCTTGCAAATCTATCAGTTAGGATCAATTAGATATATTCTATTGGATTGATTGGTTATCTTTTCAAATTCATGAATATTTTGAATCTTTATAAATCCAATGAGATATGTAATCAACATCCAAATATTCACTAATAAATCATTTTCTACATGGTATTGCCATCGCCGAATCTAAGTCATTTTGTTTCCTTTATTAGTATTTAGTTTTATTTTTTTTATAATAAAATATCCCACATTTCTCTATGTTTCCACAAACCTCCCTACTTCACAATTTAATGCCTCACGATCTCAATTTTCATTTTTTTATAAATTCTCTTTAATGAGAGTTCTTGTATTTAAACTGCACGATCCTTATTCGTATGCTATGGGAGAGATCATGACAAACGTGATTTAGTGGGCCACCGGCTCCGACAGACTCAAAAATGAGCGGGATGCGACAATGATGGACTCCACAGACAGGTGGTGACCACCATCAAGCATGATCGGATGTTTGTGGCTATCCATCTTCAAGTTCTTCGTGAAATCAAGGGCTAATATTTTATGTAATCAATTGCATTTTCTTTTTTTAAAGGACCATGCAATTGCAGGAGGGTGATTTAGATAAGGTATATGCCTTATAATAATGTTCATGAGATACACTATATCAATGCTATGTTGCATCTCATCATATATGTTGAAAATCTTAGATTTGCATCAGTTAGGATCAATTAGATATATTCTATTGGATTGATTGATTATTTTTCTATATTCACGAATATTTTGAATCTTTATAAATCCAATGAGATATGTAATCAACATCCAAGAATTCACTATTAAATCATTTTCCACAGGAGTATTTGGAGATAGTCTAGATTAATCTTCATGAAATCAGAATTTCTGCATTTTAAATTTAAACTTAAGAAAAAAAAATGTAAATATGTGAAAGCAAAGAAATGAATGTATATTGATATAGTGGGAATCAAAATTAGTTGTTACTTAGGAACATGATTCTAAAAATCTTTTAGTATAGTAAAAATAATGGTCTTTATTTACCCAAAAAGGTGTTATTTATTCCCATATTTTGCAAAAGAAAGGTTTCAAACTTAAATAGTGACCTTTATTTTCAAAATAATGCATGCTGTTACCATTATTTAATTTTGTAAATCAAATGCCATTTTTAAACATTTTTTCAAGAAAATATTGGTATGATATTATTTGTGGTGAGCCCATCATTATGTAATGCCATTACATGAAATAACTGTAATGGCCCTTCTGTTGCACTAACTAGTACTATTATTCAAAACCTTGAGTTGGAATGATTCCTTCAAATTCTTGGGCAAATTTTGACACTAGTTTGTGGGTCCAATTTTCTTTCCCTTCCCTACCCAAGTATTGTTGTAGATTAGGAACTTCCTAGGTTAATTTCATTTGTTGACAGAGGATTAAGGTTTGCCACAATGACATTATGACTATAGATTCTCGAAGTTGATATTGCATCAGACTAGACAATTCGTATAGTGATCTCTAGGGGGTTGGCTTAACGGTAAAACTAGCGACAGGGGTTTGCTTCCTTTGGTCAAGTCTTTGAAACTGCATGGCCTCTTGACTTACTCTATTGCAAGTTGGGAAACTTCTATGGGGTTTGGGCGTTCTACTGTATGGACTAGTTTCATCCCAAATGGTGTAGGGATACTTGCGACATCAAAATAAATAAATAAAAAGGTGGACAGTTTTATAGTGGTGGGATATGTCAATAGTGTTTCAAAAGGCTTTTGAGGCTTTTGCCTCAAGACACTTTGTGGATTATGCAAAGCTACATGCCTCATCTACTGAGACTTTAACAAAGATGTAAGATACATTCCTTTTATGCCCATTTAACTCATGATATTTTAAAGAAGTGTGCCTCAAAAAAAAAAAAAAAAAAAAAAAAAAAATATATATATATATATATATATATATATATATATATAACGCTGATGATGATAATTGTAGGTAGTTGTACATCAGAAAATTCAATTTATATCCTTATTTGGTATTCTATTCCTTTTTACCCCTAGTAAAATTATAGTAAGCTATTCTAGGTTAAGCAATAATCTATTTCTCCCATATGAAGTAGTTTGACCTTTCTTTTGTAACCCCAATTCACCATTTTCTCCTATTTATCTAGAAAATAATAAAATAATTACAGTTGTTTGAGATGGTTGATGCATGTGAACAGAAGACCAATAACACTAGTAAGTTGGTGCAAGGCAAGGGATCTAAAATGGAAAGAGGAAGAAATGACATGGATGGGGTTGGTAAGAAAAATATGAAGGATCATGCCTTGGTTGAAGTTATGGTTCATGATAGAATTACTTAGAAAGAATTCTATTAGAATCGTAACTTCAGGAAAAAATAGTTCATGATAGAATTCATATGATTATGGTGCCTTCCCCACTAATGGGGCTAACATATAGATGATCATGCTTTATCATTTAGTTTCAATATTAATGTAAACATGTCTTGCTTGTGAGGCTCATGTCTCACTTTGTAGGCTATTGAAGTCACTCAAATGTTATGTGTTTAAAAGAACTATGACCACACCAGGTCACCTGGGACAATTGTTATCAGAGGTTAACAAAAGGATCATAGCTTTGGTCACCAAGAATCAAGTAAATCAATAACATAGGCACTTTCATGAGACTTGGAACAACACCTAGAGTGGATTGACTGCTCATAGTGTCATTTCTGTCCTACATTCCTTCACCTCCTCCAAGGAAGCTTAGTGGCATTGACAATCTCAAATGATACCTACAAAAGCTAGCTGGACATCAATACATTTATCATGGGTGTTAGTGCTTCCTCAAATTGATGCCTTGACAAAGTAACAACAAATTGTCAGCGAGCCCCCCCTCCTCTTTTATATGTTACTTTCAAATAACGTAGTGTTAAAGGATAAGAGAGGGATCCACCCAAAATTATAGTTTTGGAGAATTGCTTCGAAGGTGGGGGTTTAAGATAAGTTGGACCGAGAGAGTATGTGGAGTACAACTTAGTAAGTGCACACAAAGGAGTTTGCTAATATTATCAAGAAACAACTTGATAATAGAATGAACACAACATAGATGCGGATGTTGAGATGGATACGGAATGACTAAGAGTGATAATATCAACAATGAATGCATTTGTGAATTGTAGGATAAGCATAGTTAGGTGATAAACTAAGGGAAAGTTGATTGAGATGGTTTGACCATGCGCATTGAAGAGTGATGATAGCACTAGTGTGAAGGAACATGTAGGTTGAAAGTTCAAAAGAGTGAGATGAAGACCAAAAAAATTTGTGAGTAAAGGTAATAATGAGTATATATGTATGCATTTTGAAGGTGCCGCCTTGGTGAAGTTTGTGACTACTAATACCACAGACTAAGGACCAAAACCCTGCCTTCACTTGCTTACACCTATATAAAAAAGAATATATGTAGACCTTTTTTTATATAACGTAGGTTATCCTTACACCCTTTGGGATGGGACTAGTCCCTGCGGTTGCACGCCTCGATCCAAAGGAAGTTTCCCAACGTGCAATAGAGTAAGTCAAGAGGCCATCCAGTTTTGAACACACGACTAGAGGGAGCAAACTCCTGTTGCTAGTTTTACCGTTGAGCCAACTCCTTGGGTGTTAATATTCCTACTAGTGCCAAATATTTGGGTTATAGGCATTGGTGATGATGATGTTTATGCATATATAAATGGTTTGCAGTTTGATTGTTTTAGTCTCGAGTAGGGTGATTGACTAGAGAGGCCGTTCAAAAACAAAGGATATTCATAAAGCAATTGATGATCAATGGGGGCCAGGCATTGGGTCTGGATGGACTTTCTTGTCTTTTGCAAGCGTTATTAGGACCTCGTAAAGTGAGCTCATGAAGATGGTGGAGACATTTTATAGTAGTTGTCTTTGTTTGAGAGTCCCTAAGCTTGTAAAGTGAGCTAAAATCCTTTAAGGATTTTAGATCAATAAGTTTGATGGAAATACCTAAAAAATTTGAGCGAAAACTCTGGCCACAAGAAAAAAGTCTTGATTTCTTTGATATCTCTGTTCCAAGGACATTTTTCAAGGATAAGCTGATGTTAGGTGGTTTGTTTATTGCAAATGAGTGTCATTTCTCAAGTTCATTCAGGGGGTTTAAGGAATCCTTTCTAAGGTTGACTTGGTCGAAGCACATGGCCATGTGAGCTAGAATTTTCTTGACACTATGTTGGGAAGATTGCAGGTTCTTGTGGATGTGGAGGAGTTGATTCAATGTTGTGCATTTAGCGTCAGAATTTCAATTATGGTCAACAATTCTCAAAAAAGGTGGGAGTTCGAGAAAAGGTTAATTGACCTTCTTTCCCTTTTTTCGTTGTGGTGATGGAGATTGTGGAGGATGACTAGGAAAGTGGAGGAAGGCAAAGTGTAAGAAGGATATTGAGTATGGTAGAAGCGTCCATCTCCGATTAAATAATTTTTGACAACACAGTTTTTACCAAAGCTATACCCAATTAAGATACATGTTATTTTGTGTTCTTACATATCTCAATTTTGTCTGGATTACAAATTTACCATGTTGAAGAGAGGTTTTAAACTGGAAATGTGTATAATTTGAGGAATTAGCTAGCCATTGAGTGAAAGGTAGGCTATCTCCAACATTGCACTGACACTGTTTGCAAATCCAAAACATTTAATGCTTGGCGGTTGGAAAGTTTGAAAATAGGTGACATCTCTGAAAGAAGGTTACTAGAGAGAAGATGACGTTGAAGAAGACTATTATTCTAAGCTTCCCTGTTCATATTGTCTTGGTTCACCATAGCAAACATTATTTGTAAATTGAAGAAAAAACTAAGCATGAGGATTTAAACACCTCAAGGAGATGAAGACAAAATTGTGGGGTAATGACTGCAAACTCAGAATGGAAGCAGATTGCCTTTGGATATGAATTTTTCAGTAACCTTGGGAGTAGAAATACTAGTTTGGGCTACAAATTGGTTACCTAGTCTTACAATGTTGGTGTGTGGGAAAAGAATTTCTAAGATCCATTATATTTTTTTGGCAAGAGTAATTGATTCAAGAATGGCATACGGTATCTAGTGAAATATGGGTAGGACACATGGTGTGGAGCTAGGTGATCTAAGATTGATTTCCTTATAGCCCATGATATATCTGACCTTAAGGGGGATTGGGTTAGCTATTGTGGGGCGACTTAGATCATGGACCTGAGAAAGAATATCAATGATAATTAGATGGAATGCTATCGATCACAAAAAAAAATAATTAGATGGAATGCTTACTGACCTATGGTGCAGAGGTAGTGATCTGAGATTGATTCCCCTATTGCCCATGATGTATTTGAACTTAAGGGAGATTGGGTTCGTTATTTTTGGGCTATAATTATTTTTAGGTCATGGACCTGAAAAGAAATATCCATGATAATTAGATTGAATGTTTAGACACATATGGTGTGGAGGTAGTGATCTAAGATGGAATGTTTAGAATGAAGGCGGAGTAGAAGTGGTTCGACACCAAAGTTTGGATTCCAAAAATGCCCCCATCTTAACATTTTGAACTTAATATAATCAGGGCCATTTTGGTTAAAAACCAAGAAAATTGCAATCCCACATCCCTAAAATCATGTTGATTAGTTTTCGAAATTACAAAAATATCCTCTTCACTATGTCATCTTCAAAATCACCCTTTAATTAATATACTTTTTTTTAAATGAAAACCCTTTCAGAGACGTGCGTTTGCACATGCCACTTTCTAGTCTGTCTTAATTTAATTGTTGGGGGTTACAATTTTTATTCCTATTCTAAATGAGATCCTGTCCTTACTAGTTTTCTACTCTCGTTTTAGACTAAGTTCGGCCTTTAATGGTAACTAGAAATATAATTTTAAAGATGTCTGGTAATATTTTGTGTAGTCACAATTATCATCTCATACACCTTATCCTCATCTCCAGGGTCAGCAATATGAGTTTTATCTTGCCGTTTACCTGTATCTTGAGCTAGATCTTCAATCAAGATGTGTTCCTTGATGTATTTTCTTAATCTATTTATACATATTGTGTTCAATCTTCTCATTTAGAGTCCTAGACTTGTATCAAAGGTCTCATTCCCATAGGTGTTATTGTTGGTCTTCTTTTGCTCCCTTTGTAAGTCTAGTGCGGATGACACCATCATATTCTTATCTACTGTTCCTTGGCGTAAAAATCTGGTCTTATTTTCTTTCCTTGTTCAAAACTCCTTAGGTCTTCTCGTGTTCTGTTTCATCATTGTTCCAATCATGGAAATCCATGGCATTCTTCTCCAAGGAAAGGATATCATGGAGTATGTCTCCCTTTGCAGTTTGTTGGGCAATATGAAAGGAAACGAACAATTGGGTCTTTGAAGGGAAAGAGAGGTTAACCAATGATGTCATCCTCACCTCTATGGGATATTTGTTCTATTGGAGTAATACATTTAAAGAATTCAAAGATCTTCAAGAACCTATTATTTAGTTGGGACCTTGTATGCTATGATACCCATTAGGGTCATTGTATTGTGAGTTGGAATTTCTGTTCTGCTTTGCTTCTTTCTTGTTTTATATACTCCCATTTGTTTTCTAATTAAATAGATCAGTTACATATAAAAAATCATCTCAATGGACTTAAACCTTTTTTATTGCCTATTGGAGCTATTCCTAAATTTCCTCGAATGCACTCGTTTTTTATTTTGTCTTCACTAGCCTTACCAGTTACCACTCATCCTTCTTAACATTCTAACTCTAGTATTCTCATTCTATGAAAATGTTTCTTAACAGCTGAACATTCAGTTTCGTAAAGCATGGCTGGTGTTATCGCTGTCTTCTGATATTGCCCCTTTCTTTTGAATGATGCACGTCAATCATTCAACACTCCAAAAGTATATCTCCACTTTATGCACCCTGTGCTAATTAGACCTCCAAAGAGATTACAATAGGAGACTAGCTACAAATTGAAGCCCATATAAATAGAATCTTCAAAAAATAATCCTCTAAACTTCCTAAATTGCTTACACTACAAAAAATGAAGCCTATAACATAGTGGTCTCTTTGTAGTGTTTCTTGTCCATCAATCATAACTATTTATTCATGCCTAGTAACGTCCTAACAAAAGTTAGAAATCCTTTTATTTATTTTATTTTATATAATTTAAAAAGTTGGATTTATTTTGTCTTGGTCCTACTGGTCTTAAAATCCTTAGTTTTTAATCTATCCCTTCATGGTTCTACTTTTGAATGTACTATCTATCTATCTACATTTTCAACCACTAATCATGTGCAAATGACATACCCAAGGGGCCTTTTCTTGATTATGTGCAGTTCACTTATTTTTTTTTATGATAAGTTTAAATTTTATTGAAAAGGGGACGAGATGGCCCCGAAGAACAAACTTAACAAAAGATGAGGCCCACTTAAGGATCCTCTAAATGACAAACCATATCCCACCTAACAATTAGATCCTCAAAAACGATCCCTTTAAAAACTTTATATAATTTTCCCCAAAGGAACAAAAGACCTAAAATAAACAGAACTAGATCATGAATCGAAAGCTCTTTTCCTTAAAAAATATGGTTATTTCTCTACTTCCAAATACCCCAACAAACGGCGAACGGAGTGAGACTCGAAAGGATACGTTTTGCGGCTCTGAAGGAGTTACCCCATGATCCCCATGTTACCAAAAGCTCCTTAATTGACCTTGGAAAATAGCCCTTCACACCGAATAGATCGAGGAAATGAGCCCAAACTTTGTGAGCAAGATCACAATGCATGAGCAAGTGGTTCACCGATTCACCATCCATTAAGTAATCATTCAGTGTTTATAGGCCTCTTTTAATCAACTGATCTAGCGTGATGACTTTCTCCAACGACGCTTGCCTCACAAACACAGAAACCTTAGAGGGTACCTTAATACCCCAAACAAACGAAGCTGGGAATGTGGAATTGGAAGAGGGAAGTTCTGTAGTGTACATAGACCTGACTGAGTATACTATCGTCCCTATCCTCACAAATGGTATAACCCTCGACCAATTCCAAGAGCCTTCCCACACTAGCAAGCTCCCAATCATTGAAGTCCCGTCTGAAGCCGAAGTCCTAAGACCTTAACATGCTATCCCCTACTAAGAACTCCATTATGGGTCTCCCCTTTTTAGAAGAGATTGCATGAAGATTCGGAAATTCCTCCTCCAAAGAAGTTTCCTTACACCACTTGTCTTTCCAAAAACAAATTGTAGTGCCCCTCCTCACTTTGAATTTAACTCTCCTACGGAAAGCGGGGATTCTCTTCAGAAATCCTTTCCATACACCACACCTTATAGGGCCATTCCCTACTTTGTTTTCCCACCCAAGCTCATTCACCCCATGTTCCAAACCTCCATAACCACTTAGCTAACAAAGCTGAGTTCATAGAAGCAAAGTCTTTAATGCCCAAGTCTCTTTGTTTTGTTAAGCAAATCATCTTCCATCTCACCATGTGGTATTTTATGTTAGTATCCTTATTTATACATCTGGAATTCCACACTACAAGGCAACAAGAAGAGTGATAATAAGTAATTAGGGATGCTTGCTAGAGTACTCTTGATCAAAACTAATTTCCCCCCCTTTGGAGAGGTACTTTGCTTTCCACAAGCTCAATCTCTTCCTCATCCTTTCAAGAATTGGATCCCAAATAGCCTTACTCCTATAGGGAGCACCAAGTGGAAGGCCCAAGTAGGTAGTCAGCAAAACTCCCACCCTAAAGCCAATTGAAGCCGTGATCAACTCCAGACCACCAATTGCATTCACCTAAAAAATTCTGCTCTTTTTCAAGTTAACCGGGATGCCCGAGACTGCCTCAAAACAATCCAAAATATCACTGAGAGATCTCAATTGGGTTGTTGAATGGTCTAGGAACATAAGAGTACATCGGCGAAATGGAGACTCGAAACAATATGACCATTCCTACCCATTCTAAAGCCAGATAAGTCATCATTCTCTACTGTTTTAGATACCATTCTACTGAGAGCTTTCATTGTCATTAGAAAAAGGTTTGGGGACAGTGGATCCCCTTGTCGCAAACCCCTAGAGCCTTTGAAAAAACCTTCGGGGGACCCAGTCACCAAAATTGAAAAGGAAGGGGATGACATACTTCATCATCCAACTAATCTAGATTTTCCCAAAACCCATTCTCCGCATGACTTACTCAAGAAAAGATCAACTCACATGGTCATAGGCCTTTTCTAAATCAATCTTACAAATCAAATTTGGAACTTCTTTGATTCTAGAGTCGATGTATTCATTACCAATTAGAACACCATCTAGAATTTGCCTACCTGCAACAAACGCCCCTTGGGAAGGCCCAATAACATTCTGAATTACCTTTTTCAGTCTAGCGACAAGTAGCTTGGAGAGAATCTTATACCGCGCCCACCAAACTAATAGGCCTAAGATCCGAAATGTCCTCTGCCCCTTCAATTTTGGGAATCAATGCCACAAAAGTAGAGTTCAACCCATGATCTAGGTACCCCTCCACGAAAAATTCCTCCATAACTCTAATCAAGTCCACCTTAATCACATCCCAACAGACTTTGAAGAAAGCCAACGAAAAACCATCCGGGCTGGGAGCCTTGTCATCTGTAAACCCAAACACAATTAATCGAACCTCCTCGTCAACGTGTCTCTCAAGCCAAGTCCTTTGTTCACAAGAGATACTATCAAAAGGTAAATTTCCCAGTAAAGGCCTCACTGGAAACTCCTCTGTATAAGTTCTTGTCGAAGCCCACCACTCCCGAAGCGACCTCTTCGTCCTCTTTCTTCCAAACATTGTTTACCTTTACTCTTGTGATCTTGTTCACCCTATGATGAAAGTTAGCCATACGATGAAAGAAACGGGTGTTCCCATCCCCCTCCTTTTGCCAATTGACTCTTGCCTTTTGTTTTCAAGAAGTTTCATTCATCACTGCCAATCTTTGGAATTCAACATGAAGGTCCTCCCTTATTAATTTTCCTTCCTACTCAACTTTCCCCTCTTCTCATCCTGGTCCAAGCCATCTATCTTTGTCGTTATAGCCTTTTAGCTTGGAGTCCACCTGCCCAAAGCATTCCTTATTCCACTTCTTTAATATCTCTTTCAAGGCTTTAAGTTTGTTACGAAAGACCACCCCTGCTATCCCCACAAAATGTGGGTCATTCCACTAGGCCTGAACCAACTCCTTGAAATTTGGATGCAACCACATATTCTCGAAGCGAAAGGGAGCATGACGCTTAATAAATTCTCCCACCCTCAGACTAATGGGACAGTGATCTGAGACACTGTTGGCGACCGATTCTTGGGTGATACTATCATAAAGCTCTTCCCAGTCCGAGGAAATTAAGAATCTATCCAACTTTTTCAAGACTACAACCTCTTGTCTATTAGACCAAGTAAACTGACCCCTGCACAAAGGAAGATCAAGAAGCCCATTCCTGCTAACGAATTCCCCAAAATTTTTCTTGGCTAGTGAACCTTGAGCCATCCAACTTCTCAAAGGAGATTCGGTTCACATTGTAATCGCCCCCAATGCACCAGGGCGCACCCCACTGAGTGTTGACATCATCCAATTCCTCCCAAAATTGGTTCCAATCACTATGTCAGGTAGGACCGTAGACTCCAACGAAAACCCAGTGAAGATCTACACCCTGTAGCTTGCAGAGAACAGAAACTATAAAAGCCTTTTTCAACTCATCTTCAACCACCAAAAAATTCTTGTTCCACATAACAATAATTCCCCCAGACGTATCACAACCGGAAGGAAACTCCAACCTCTGTCCCTAATAGCCCACAACTCCCTGATGGTTATGACATCCACCCGATCCAACTTGGATTCCTGAAGCACCTCCAAGTGGGGAGCTTCAATATGCAAAAGAGAGCCTTTGCAGACGCCCTTTTAGCTCTGTCATTTAAACCACGAACATGCAGGAAATTTTTTTAACAGACATTGAACACCACTGGTCTCCTCCCAGCCCTCCTAGAATACGTTGATTTCAACGGGAAATCCTCAACATCGTTTTGTAGTTCCTGCACTTCACTCTGTCTTCTGGCTTTCGTCTTGCCTGGAGTCAAAGGCACCTTTGGAACTGGCTCCCTCTGACTAGCCTTAACACCTTGAACAGTATCTACCTCGAGCAGTTCACTTATTCCTAACTTATGCGAAAAGATATGGGTTTAGTACATAGCCCTGTTGCAAAACCATTGTAACTGGATCCCTGCTCTGACCAAATCTAAGGTGTGTAAAAATCCATGCACATAAATTTAACAAAATGCAAGTGACTGTAATAGATCAATTGAAATTATTGTAATAGAAAGTTGCTGAAATTTTGCTATTCTAGACTTTTAGAGAGCGGTAGAGCCAGCGGGCATCAATTGAAAACTGGTGCATCTAGCTTAGCCTCAAGCAAGATTATTAACTGGGTACTTCAGATTGCATATGCAAACAAATTCTTTCTGTCCACACATAAATGATTAGAATTGCTGGCCTAACTAAAATGATTTGTCAGAATATATTAGCATTATTTTATGTTACACTAATGACTTCACAGGTTGCACAAGTGCACAGTGTATTGTAGCCGAACTCATTCCTCGATATGCATCATACTGCCCAACGGCTTTGGAAGCTGCAGCTAAAGTTGTTATTAATATGTACAATTGGAGTTTGGCTGTGATACTAAGAGGAGAGGATTCTGATGGTGTTGCATTTCAGACTGCTAAAGCATGTGTTTTTGGTTTAGTAGATATCTGTTGCACTGCTTCATCGGAAGCACCAACATCATCTGTTATTCGTGGCATCTGCTCTGCAGTTTTCCTGAATGTCCTCACTTTCTTTGTATCCTCGTTCGAGGGCAAGGATATTTATCAAATTGGTGATGATGACATTGTAAAGGTGCGAGATTCCTTGGAGTTTTTTAATGAGCTGAAGCAGAAAGTAGCAGATAAAGATGAATCTACATTGTTGGAATTATTCAAGTTCCGAGCATTTAGTTTGGTCAGAATATTCTTTTGTTGTCCAAAGAATTTACTTGCAGCTTGTTTTGAGCTCTTCGAATCCAGTGCAACCGATGTTGGATCTTTTGAAGGAGGAAATTACTTTCTAAGTCAGGTGACTAGCCAGATTTATCCTGCTGATGTAACTCACCCTTTGGATAAGTCAAGTGATGAAGCTAGGCCATGTACAGGCTCCACTGTGTCATGTACTGAAGGCATTGGGATTAGTCGAGAGAGGCAACTATCAGATGACAGCCATGTTACAGAAGACGCATCTCTTGTTTCAAAAAACTGTCTGATGGGAATGGTAACACTTGAGCATTTTCTTTCATTTTAAATGTACTTAAAGATTTAATTTTAGATTACTATGATACTATATTTTGTTTGCAGTTAATGGCAATCATTACTGGTCTCCTTGTCATCTGATTAAATTCTATGGTCCCCAATTTGTCTTTTTGTCAAGTTTAATGTAACTTCAGCGAAAAACCAAAAGAGGGAAAGAAACGCTGCAGTTTGGGTCATCTAAACAAATCCTTGAAAAGAGGCCCCTCGTAATCATCATCCTCAAAGGCTTATCCCAAAGATTTGGGGTTGGCTAAACAAATCTTGTTCCTCCATTTTACACTGTCCAGAGCTATGTCTTCTGTTATCGAATATATTTTCTTTTACAATCTCTTTCCACTTTTTGTGTCTTCCTATTGCTCCTTTTGAACCTTCAACTTGAATATTTCTTCTAATTTGGGTTGTAATCAGTCTTTGTTGAACATTCCCAAACTATCTCAATCAACTTTTTTAGTTTATCACGTATTGGAGTTATTCCTACATCTTCCCGAAAGTAACATTTCTAATTTTATTAACATGATATTTTTGACACTCCAACATTTTGCATAAAGTATAGTCGGTCTTATTGCTGTCTTATAAATTTTTTCTTATAATTTGATTGTTATGTATCTATCACACAACATTCCATAGGCACCCCTCCACGCAATCGTTTAACTCTGATTTTATGTGAAACATCTCCTCAATCTTGTGTGGGATGCAAATGAAGTCAACAATTCCAAGCTCCAAAGGAAATTTTGTGGTTGGTTGGGTTTCCATTTTTTCGGGTTCAGATTTTAACTTTTTTATCACTTTTATTTTTGTTGGGATTAGTTTAAAATTAGTTAGATTTATTATATTCTAGTTTTGAGTTTTTTTTTTTTTTCTGATTATTTTATGAGACTAATTTGAGTCTGAGTGATATTTACGCCATTTTTCTTTAGGCCTTATTTTCAGAGTTCAAAACTTATTCTATTAAATTGATTTTCGTGTTATTTGAAAGTTTATTCAATTACCTATCCAACGAGCCCAAGATTTTGCGAATCCAATGTATTTTGAGAAAATTATGGTTAAAATACAGAGTATAGCAATTGGTGATGAGGTTTATATCTTAAGGTCAATAGATCAAAGTTTAAGTTATGTTAGGATTACGTTTAGAGTCTAAAACGTAAGAGTCTATATACATGGTTACTGTTATTGATTTCTCTCAGTTATTGAATAAAATTTAGTAATTTACAGAATTTTGAGTTCTCAAGTGCTTGGATTTGGTGTGAAGTCATCTTGGTGTGATTCCGAGGTATTTCTGGACCATTAGTTGTTACTGGACTGTCTACTTTGTTAGGCCCCCCTTAATAAGTTGATTTCAATTTGATTTCTTCCAATGGTCATTTAATTCAAATAAAAATACATGAAATAAAATTCCTATCTGAATCAAGTAATTCATGATGAATCTTACCGAATGTGAGTTTGCAAAGTGTTATGTCTTGAAAACATGCAAGTTTGATAAGTCATTACTCATTAGGTGGAGTTGTTAAGACCATGACAGAAATGTGGTCGTGGAATTGAAATCAATAACTCCCGAATGGTTTGGTTTTTAGATGGAGTGTTAGTTTAGGTGAAGAGTAGCATCACTTGTTTACTTTTCTTGGTTCTTACATACATTATTTTGTAGGTAGGTTTCCTCGACCTCCTCCGTCTACTGTTATTTTGATTTTAATAAATTTGACAAAAAATGCTGATTTTATGTTGACTAGAAATTGCTGTGTAAGATAAATTGACATATTAATTATCAGAAAGAATGAAGAATAGAAATTGTCATATTAGCAAGGAAATAGCCAAAACATTTATCCTGTTTCTCATGGGGATATATTATTTAAATAGTCTAATATACTCCTGTAAATCTATAGCACATCTCTCTATCTTATTTTTCATATGACTGCTCTCTTACAAGAATAAAGTACTTCAGTTTGCATAATAAACCTCCTAGTTTTTGCAATATAGCTAGTTTGACCCGGAGAATAAGCATATAACATCTTCACTAAGAATCTAAGATATGAAATTCGAGCTCTCTGTCTGTTTATTCAATTGGTTGGCATACAGGGTTTGCGTTGGGACCAGTTGTGTGCTGCCCTGTTTGTTTTGTGTTAATATCCAGTTTACAATTTATTAAAATTTACTGATTAAGACTTGTACCTGGCCTATGCAGGCTCTTGTTAGAAACCCAACCTTGAGGGATTGGATTTTTTCAAAATATAACAAGTTATGTAAATCAGCGTGTTCCCAAGCTGTATCAGAAATTTCATCTGCTTTGGAAGGAATCTTTGGAAATTTCTCTGAACTGGCCAAGAAAGCAGATAATCAAGAAGACACCGATGAGGATAATTCTGATGCATCAAAATTTATTAATCTCCATATTTGATGCCTAGGATTTCTAATCAATGTGATAACTCTGCTGAACTATCTGGAAATGATTACACTTCCAGAGTTCACGATTCATCTACCGGTGATGCATTTTATGAGGATAGGGATTCAGCCGACAAAGCCGTTGAGCCTGATATCCAATCAGTGAACGAGAATTCAAATAAAGAGTGTGAAGGTTCAAGGTCTATGAAAGGCTTGGAGACTGAGGAACGTGGAATTTCAAGCCATGACAGACATTCCTTGAGAAAAAGCTTGGTGTCACCTGTCAACAAAAAGCAGTTGGATCTTAGGAGTGATGCATCCAAAAGTGGAAACCATCTTGTTCAGGTTGAGAATAATCAAATTTCACATACTGATTTTGGAATGCCATCCAGATCCACCAGTGGAGGTGTAAATAATGCTTTGGCATCTCTTGAAGAACATTCAGCTGCACAATATCATTCCTCAACGAGTCAAATTTTTTGGTACTTTGACGGGGACCCTTCAGCAATGGATGTGTTCTCAGCTTCTAAACAGCTTTGGTTGGGTTCTCTAGGTCCCGATTCCACAGAATCTCTAGTTAGGTTTCAGTTCGAGAAGTTCGGTCCTATCGAACAATTTTTATTCTTTCCAATTAAAGGATTTGCTTTGATCGAGTACAGAAACATCATGGATGCCATAAAGGCTCGTTCCTATATGCGAGGATCATCCCCTTGGGGTGCCTGCCTGCGAATTAAGTTTCTGGATATAGGGTTGGGGAGTAGAGGATCCATTAATGGTGTGGCAATTGGTGCCAGTTGTCATGTTTATATCGGAAAGGTTTCAAGCCAATGGGCCAAGGATGAGGTTCTGCATGAATTAGCGAGAGTTGGTTTCAGGACCCCTTGTATGGTTACTGAGCTTTCCAGTGAAAGTGCCTTGTTGATGGAATTTGAGACTGCTGAAGAAGCTTCCATTGTGATGGCACATCTCAGGCAGCATCGGAAGGAAAAGGGGTATCATATTGATGTTGCAAGGTCCCATATGGATGGTTCAAGATTTATTCCTACCCCTATACAGGTTGAATTTAGAAGCAATAACCCAGGAAGCTTGCCTAATAACATGGTTGGATCGCCTCATGTTCCAACTGTAGTTGATAGTCCTATTGAAAATAATAAGATGAGGATCTCTCAGTTATCTTCTTTACTTCTATCTTTATCTTCGAAATGCAATAGTATTCAGGGCTCAAGAAACTATCATGGTACCACCACGAGAGATGAAGACAGAATGGCCACCAACACTCTTTGGATTGGTTTACCAGATGTTAATTCCTCATTCCTGACTGATGACGATCTAATGGCTGTTGGCAGTCTTGCTGTTGGAAATGCTGGGTCTATTGTCAGATTGACGCGGATGAATATGCAGATGGGTTCATGTTGGTTTATTGAATTCAGCAGTGTGGATGCAGCGATTACTGCTTTGAAGAATCTTCGTAGTTGTCCTAGCATGTTCTTCCAAATTGAATTCAGGTTGGATGCACTATCAATGGTTGTTGTCTTTTTTTCTCATTGAATTAACTTACAATATTTCTCTTGTAACGCACCTCTATATATATATATATATATATATATATATATATATATATATTTTCTCTTTTGGGTTATAATTCAAGATCATAAAATAGCTTTATTTTTATTTTTTCAAATACTGATGGTAAATTCTAACCTTCAGTCTGCTAATGACAAAAATATAGATTGAACTTTACCTAAATGAATCTTGACTTTTGGCAACCATAACTTAATTTTTCTGCTATTGGTAGAGGTCAGTCAATAGATATTGTCAGCTACCCGTACCCTTTTATTTAGGATATTTTAGAAACACTCCCTATAAAATTGATGATATTAGGTTTACCCCCCTTGACCGTAAGTCAACTTTGTTTTTTCTTGATGATTTAACAGTGAAATTTTGATTTAGTAATTTAAAGAGCATTTTGAAAAAAATCAAAATTTCACCATTAAATCATCAACAAAACGCAACATTGACCTATGGTCAAGGGGGGTAAGCCTAATCTTGCATTTTGCAAGGGAGTAAACCTAATATCACCAATTTTACAGGGGGGTGTTTCTAAAATACCCTTGTATTTACCCCACCATATCTGATGCAGATAAAAATAGGGGTACAGGCATGGTTTCAGCTGAGAACGAAATGAAAATTCACCTCACTGTTTCTTTGTCTCAGAATATTTTGGTTGAGACAGTTGATTTTTCTCCTGCCCATGATATTGCCTTGAGACTATTTTGAACCTTGGATACAGGTACTAAAAAAAGGGGAAAACAACCTTCTTTAAGGTTTAAGCAAGATGAGTTGTTTAAGTTGACTCAATAGCAATTAAGTTCCCAATTTGATCCATTCTGCAATTTTGGTTTGGACAGTCAACCAGGGAAGCACCATGGCATGCCTTTCCTTTCTAATTCTGAGAGCAGCAGTCATGAGCTCGTGTCTCCTAGACTAGATCTGGACAACCGTGGAACCACATTACCAAGTGGGCGTGCATTTCATTCGAGCTGGACCAGTTCTAGTTCTACAGAGACTATGGATTTTGGGGCAAGAAATTTTAAAAACATTGATGGTTACGACACTAACATGGCGGTGGATTTCTCACAAACAGGTAATATTCTATAGGGTAAGTTACACTTTCACCCCTTGTGGTTTGGCATAATTCTATGTCAAACCCTTAAGGTTTTGACAATTGCACTTACCTCCCTTATAGTTATCTAAGGGGTTCACTAATCCCCACCCCCCTCCCTCCTCCTTGTACTTGCCATCAATGCAAACAGTTAATTTTTATTATAAAGACCATTTTACCCTTTTTAAAATGTTTACTTTTTGATAAACAAAAATATCCTGTGAAAAGATGGGTTCATGCCCAAGAGTGGGAATGCTTAGACGGGTGCATTTTTAACTATTGTTTTAAAAGTTATTTTTTTCATGAAGAAAAAGATAAAATGAGAGGGTAAAATAGTAAAAATGTTTGGGGGGTCAACATGGAATTATGCCAAACTACAGGGGGTCAAAGTGTAATTTACCCTATTCTATAAAATATGGATAACATCTGTTCTTCTCCTAACCAAAATAATTGCATACTTGTGGATTTTATTCGTGATATGTCAAAAGGTCGCACTAATTCTTATGTCAATTTGCAGCTCCAGGGAGCATGCCATGTCCTCCCATGGTGACACAGGGGCCTAGTAATGTGCCACAACATCAAATTCAAGCATCCTCCTACATGCGGCCTCCTGTCTACCTTACTCCGAACAATCCTTGGGATAATACACATGGTTTAAATCATCCTTTGCCTTTGAACCATGTATCACCAGGCATAATGCCTCCCAACTTTCATGTTAATGTGGGTGCTCCTCCTTTCTTACCTGCTTCTGTGACTCCACTAGCACAGTTGCAAGGTAGTTCAATGCAGCATTTTGAGCCGATGGTTTCCATGCCAGCTGCACCACCTTTATCACCCCCTCCTCCTCCTCCTCCTCCTGATATGCCACCTCCATTACCTCCTTCTCCACCTCCACCCGGTTCTCCTCTTCAATCTGCTGCTGAACCTTCCAATTCAGAAAATACTGGACAGGGTTTGCAATATCAGTGGCAGGGTGTACTATGTAAAAGTGGCGTTCATTACTGTACAATTTATGCACATAGAGAGGACTCCGATGCTTGTAATTATTCTAATGCTGTGTCAGAACCTGCAGAGTAAGGATTTTCGTTGTGCTTCTCGTAGAATGACAAAAAAGGGTTTTGTTAACCTGTGCCCTAAGGGCAAACATTAAGCTGATTAAATGCACCTTGGAAATAAGTATTTGAGGATATTCTAAGTAAAAAAAAAAATCTTTTGAGGGCATTTTTGGTAGGAAATTCAATTTTCAAGGTGTATTTAATGCAGCTTATCGTGTGCACATGTTAAAAAAAACCCGACAAAAAAAATAGTCTTATCTGACGAATACTTAATGCAGATGGCCAGCGAGATTGGATATGACAAAACGCACAGATTTTCAGCATGTGAAGTCGACATTTACAAATACCCCACCACATAAAGTGAGTTATTCAAACACCTTAACACTAGTATCTTTTGAGATGTTAAATTTTATTGGGTTTTGAGTTTTGAGTTTTATATCTCAAGGCCATTCTTGAGGCATTTACTTTCAGAGTGAAAAATTACAAACTATGGGAAGCATGAAAAATTGGTCCAGGGATCATAGAGTAATGCTGTAGGTTTAGTACCTAGAATCTTTACGCTTGAGCTTTATAGAAAACAGTCTTAAATCCTTATATATGCCCATACTTTACCACCCAAGGTAGAAATTCAAACTCCTAATTTTGTTTCAACTCAAAACCTCATTTCGGACATGTTCGAACTGTTCATAGAAAGTGTGCATTTTGCCTCGTGTTATTTACTTCCTGATTTTGTATGACTCAGCCTTTTTTTTTTCTCCATCCATCTTGAAATCAAAGTCTCAAATATTTATTTCTCTTATAGATAAAGAATTTCTATTCATCATTGTCATCGTCATCATCATCGTCATCCATCATCATCATTCTCCATTCACTTATGTCCATTGCCGCATCTTTTGTTGTTAAAAAATAAGTTCATATCCAATTTGACTAGCTCAATCCACATTCTTTTGGGCTTTCTTTTCGCTCTTTTAGAGCCTTCAACTTTTATATTCTTTCTAACAGGGCTGTAATTGGCCTACGTTGAACATGCCCAAACCATCTTAATCATCTTTTTCTTAGTTTATTGCCAAGTGGAGCTACTCCCACATTTCTCAACCACATTCATTTTTAATTTCATCTTTCTTAGTTTCCACTCATCCGTCTCAACATCCTCATCTCTACTACTCATCATCTATGAACAAGATGCTTGTTGACCACCCAACACTCTGCTCCATGAAGCATAGCTGATTTATTGCCTTTGTGTAGAATATTCCTTTTAATTTGATTGATTTGTGTTGATCAAATAGCACTCCAGAAGTAAACCTCTACTTTAACCATCCCATTCTGATTCTATTACCAACTTCTTCCTCAGTCTCCATCCACATGTATAATAGACTTGAGGAAATGAAAATGCTTCGGGTTAATTTCACTATCATCAATTTTTACTAGATTTTTCTCTTCATGGGTTACTTGAGCAAAATAAAATGTTGTTGGATGTCAAGATTTCTGTTGTCCACTTGATTTTAAGTTCCTTGACTAGGTTCTTTAAATTGAGTCAAGCATCCTTGCCCCGTTATTGAAAACTACCACTGTTATATTTAACTTTTTCTCCTTTTTAACTTGGGTGTGTTCTAATTGTTACTTTTAATTTATACATCATGTGATTTTTACTTCAGTTTTTGGTGTGATGTAGAGAGAGGTTTGTCGGCTGCTCCCCTCTACGAAAGGCGACCATAAAGGCGTAAGTAGTTATCTCTTTTGTAATTTGGTGTCTCTTCAATATGTAAGCTATGAACTGCACATATAATTTGACTTAGTAATTTAGTTACTTTGTTGTTAGATGAAGACTGCAGCATTTAAACATTCATTAAGTTGGTTATGTGGCATAGTATCTGAAATTACGGGCTGTGTTGTAGTTCAGTTCCAATACTTTCGATCTTATACTTTTCTTGTGCAGTTCCAGGATTTCATATCATACTTGAGGCAGAGGGAATGTGCAGGAGTGATCAAAATACCAGCAGGGAAATCCATGTGGGCAAGACTGCTTTTTATTCTCCCGTACTCGCTTGACACATGCTCTATGCTTGCTATTGCTCCTCATCCATCAGAATGCCTAATTGCCTTGGTTTTGCCGAAGGAAACAAATTTCGATTGGGTATGAAACTCCATGATTTACAATTAAGAAAAGGAAATCAGCAGCTTAGGTTTGGTGCCTGAGAAGGTATGACCCTTCAAACAGGCATGAATTTTTCTGTAGGCACAATTAGGCTTATGGTTCATTGAAAAGGAGAGCGCTTATTATTATTATTATTATTTTGATAGGGAGCTGATAATATATTGAAAAGAAACTAGTGTGAAGGAGATACGATATTGAATTGACAAGGGGTCTGATGGGAATTAGTTGGGATCAAGATAAATGGATGCCCTTTGAAACCAAAATCGTCGAAATTAACCTTTGTAATTGACTAAAGATGAACGTTGTACAAGAAGATTTGATCTTCAGAATCATCTGGTTTTCTCTATCAAAATCCTAACCTTCGAATGTTTGTCTGTTTCTTGTAGACCCCCCCCAACAAATTGCACGAGGAAGCAAAGGACTGCATGATTCTTCATAGATATAAGAAGGCATTAGATCTCCTACATTAAAATACATTCAACACTCCTTGGCATAATCTAAGCATATACCAAAGAGTTCAAAGAAATGACACCACACTTCCCTGCCCGTGGTAAAAAGAAGCAAGTTATCAACTGATCCAATTTGTGCATCTAGGAATGCTTGTCCATAATTTTTAAAAAATCATTCAAAAGCTTGTTGAATCTTTTGATATTGAATAGGTTCTTTCATGTTTTTCATTGATTAGTGCGTCCGAATACTTTGTTTGGGGAGCCCTTATCCATTTGAAACCCATGTTAGGTTTCAAATAAGGATGGTTTTCAACAAAATATGGATGATTACGCAACTTTTCACCAATTCCAGACTGAAGTGCTGTTAGTTTTTTACAATGTCTATAAATAATCGTAGTTTAAGATTTTCCTATATGAATACGGATATACTTTTTAGTCAATTTTACCAAAAAAAGAAAAGAAAAGAATAGAAAAGTGGTTTTCAAGGTCTTACTGAATAGTAGTGGAAATTTTGATAAAAATTCTGATTTATTGGTTTGTCAATATATATATATATACATTCTCTAGTCAACTGTTCTATTTGTTTTTTTATATTATCTTATAATTGACTAATGCTTTGGATGAGTTGCTTCTGTTATTTTGTGATCTGTACACTTGTTGTAATTAGTGATGGGAAAAATTGCTCGAAATTACTTTTGTTATTTGTAGTGCTGATTCTTTTATTCCATGTTACATACTGATTAATTTTTGTTACTGTTTTATCTCTTCTGTATTGGTTTGTCAAAATTACAAGGCTTGTGTTTTGGTGACCTCTGTGGTCCTTGTTCCTGTGCTCTCATGGCTGTCACAAGTCAGTTACTAATAGGGCCGTTGATGGATCGGTTTTGGATTAAACACAGTAAGATTTGTTTTGGATCAAATTTCATATAATCCAAGAAATCAATCCAATTCAAAAAAATAAAAATAAATAATAAACATTTTAGTTTTAATATAAGTATGCATCTGGATTGTGATATGGTTGATCCAAAACTGATTCGGTCCTCATTGAAACTCTAGTCCTTTATCTGGACCAAGAGTTCTGATCAATCGACAGTCCTAATTACGGGTGCCACTTGGTCTGGATCAAATCGAGAACCGAACCAAACTGATAGCTTTAGGGTGGTTTGGTTCAGTTCTTGGATCAAGCTTGTATAGAACCGAACCCCTATGCAAAAAATAAATATATATGTATATAATAATTATTATGAATTATTTTAAGAGTTAGTATATAGATTAGTGATTTTTTATGGATAAACTAATGATTTTTTATGAATAGATTTGTGATTTATTATATGAAATTTTATGTTTATTTTTTCATTAGAAAATATTACTTATAATTTATAAAATATGTGCAATCCGTGGATCCGAATCGAGTCAAACTGACTTTAATTCGGTTTGGTTACAATGGAATTTGGTTCAGTTCTGGTTCTTATTTAGTGGAACCGATCAATGTCAGGTCGATTCCTATTTGACCTCAAACCGAATCGAACCGAACCAAGTTGCACCCCTCGACTCTTAATGACTGATTGTTTCAGTTTTCCAACAGGATTTCAATGTTGGAAACATTTTGAACTCATGTACCTACAGCAATAAATTCTACTTAAAAACAAATTGAAATCTCGCTAAAACAGCTATATATTTTGTCAAAATTAATTAATCAACTTTCTTTTTAAAATAGAATCGTCGTTATCTGATTATCCCATGTGACAAATTCAATTGACTTCCTTGACGTGACAAGTTCGGAATCATAGATCTGTGCTCCTTGGGATACATGATTCCACTTCCCCATTAAAAAGTGTATCTTGAGAGAATCGTATCCCAAGGGATGCAGATCTAGGGTTTCCAAACTTGTCACGTCAGGTATAGTCAATTGAGTATGCCATGTGAGGTAATCGGATTATCAGGACTCTTTAAAATATATGTCTAACTAGTCATAAAAAAATATTGTGATGTAAATAGCATTTGTACGGATATTTGGATAAATTTTATGCTCTCAATTTAATGTAGGTTCATAAGGGTTAATAACCAAATCGTAAATATGACCTTAATAGTGTATATTTATTTTGATAAAATATATTTATATATCACAAGATTGGGTATATAACTGCTTCAGTATCTTTAGCAAAATAAAAAAATACTCAGTCAAATTCATATAATAAGTCCTAAAATAAAATAATAATAATCCCCCTGAATTCTTTGTGGAGCTTCGACCATAAAAACACAAATTTACTCACTGGTGAGTCAAGGAGATCTTACTCATTTCAAATGGGCGCAGCCCATCCCCCCACCACACACATACACACACACACACACACACACACACACACACACAGAAATCAGGATTCATCGCCTCGATGAAGTAAGTAGATGTTGCTTACTCTACTGAACTCCCAGTCGTAGTGTGTAAATTTTGCTGTTAATTGTCCTTTTTAAATTATAATAAATAATAATTTTAGGATTTAAAAAAAAAAAAAAATTTAAGGGTGAGAAGTACTACATCTGGAGAGTGGAAATTGGAGAATTTTTCAAAAATTCATTTTCCTACCCTAAGAAAATTCACTCGGGGAAGGAACATTTTCCCACCCTCTAATTCTATTATCGCCACCCTATCCTCCAAAACTAAAGCCAAGTCTTTTTTTTTTTTTTCACATTTTCCTATGTGCAATCAATCTGCAAGATTCATTTTAGGGTAATTATAAAGCACCTCACGAATTAATAAGGACAACCCACACCATAGTCGAATTGTTTTATCTTATATGAGTTAAAAGTTTCGGAATGGGCTGATTTTTGGTGAGGATCATGATTTCTATGATGAGGAGATCATCCACACAAAATCAGCTCATTCTAAAAATTTTAATCCCATCAAAATTGGTTTACAAAATAAAAAATAAAAATGGACAATTTACGATTCTTAAATTTGTTTTGATGAGGTTAGAAAGAGATCATTCTCACAAAAAATCAGTTCATTCCAAAACTTTTAACTCATATAAGACAACAATTTGACTATAGTGTGGGTTGTCTTTATTAATTCGTGGGATGCTTTTATAATTATCTTTCATTTTAATTTTTCTACCATCATTTTTCCCTAGAAATTCATATTCCCTTGAAAATGAATTCCTTAGTCATACAAACCATTAAGTTGGAGGCAAACAAGAACGTCGAATCGAAAAAACACAAGAAAAAAATATGAAATTATTAAAGAAAGGATTAATGACATTGCACCCGCTTGAAAAGAGAAGGTGATGTGTGCCACTCTTCAAATCATTTGATCCATCAATGCTTGTTGGATCAGTCCTAATTGGATAGTAAATTTTGTCCAAAACTAAATATTGGCGAGAGACCGATAGCGAACAAGTACCGCAAGAAAAAGATGAAAAGGATTTTGAAAAGAAAGTCAAAGAGTACTTGAAATTATTGGGAGAAAAATAAATGGGGACCGGTGATGTGCCTTGGTTGGATGTTAAACGACGATCAACTGGTTCGTCGCTCGACTTGAGGCATAGATCGATGCAGATTACGATGGCAGCCCAAGCCTGGGTTGTCGAAATGCTCGTGGAGACATCGTCAACTAAAAAATAGTCTAATTGATGATTTTAATGCTTTGGATTAAGAGTATTTTTCCAACATGAATAGTAGAATTAGGATTATTTGCTCCCAATGAAAAACGTGGATGTCACACATATCTACTTCCTAATATGTGGCTCCATGAAATGGTGACCCCATTTAGCCATGAACCTCTGTTATTCTAAGGGAGCAACAAAATTTTGGACTTTGTGGTTCCAAATTTGGAGATTTGTTTGACAAAAGTTCTTCCCCATCACATGATATTAAATACAATAATGATTTGCTAACTAGAAAGACTTCACTTGGTCAATAGTATGAAGATGCACAGTTGTGTACCCCGAGAAAAAGATCTATGATTTTGTGTATGTGCCACATCAGCCGAGTATTGACCGAGTGAAGACTTTCTTATTAGAAAATCAGCACTCTATTAACTATCAATTGGGATAATCTAACTACCCCATGTGGTGCACTCAATCGGCTCTCTTGATTTGACTAGCTCGGGAATTGTAGATTTGTACACCTTAGAGAATACATTGCTGCACTTCCCTAGAAAAATATATCTTGAGGGAGCTGTGCATCCCAAGGCATACATAGTCGATTGAGTGTGCCACATGGGGTAGTTAGATTATCACGATTCATTTACTATTCATCCAATTAGGGGTGATAATGGGTCGAGTCAGGTCATGTTGAGGTAAGGTATTATGAAAAGAGAGATTAAACGAGCAAACCCAACTGTTGCATTTTTATTACAGAAACTCCCTCAAAGTTCGGAACCTTATTTTATGAAGTTTGTTACTCACCAAATCTAACCCTATCAAATTTGTTACCGAGCAAACCTAGAGTGGGGATCCTCGTCATAAAAAGTGAAATTTATGGGATTAATTTGTTACTTAACTTAATTTGGAGTGGATTCTAATCTCATCAATTTGTGGTATATAAAAACATGATCTGATGTCTAAAGGTTAAAAATCGGGAAAAAAAAAAAAAAAAAATTTCACCATTGAATTTTTGTTTTAAAATTGGGAGTCCAATATCCATCCAATTCCAACACGTACGATCAAGCTCTAAAAGGTTTTTTGTTTTTGAATTTTTTTTATTTTGAATTTGAGTTCTTTCATAGAACCTAGAAGGCTGTGTTATTAGATTGCTAATTGGATAATTCATGTGGGCCTAATGACCTTAGTAAGATTTGAAATCTTACTAAGTATGTCACGGTAGAATGGTTCGTAAAGTATGGTTGGTTTAATTAATAAACTTGATGAAGTAAGGGTGTTTTTATAATAAAATTTCAACAGATACCCAAACCTAACCCATTTAATAATGCCAAAATCTTAAATTTACCCACAGACAACTCTTTTATAAATAGGTATTCCTGAATCGACCCCGTATGTAACCTATTTAATAAAATTATAATTTTTATTAAAAAGAATAAGTTTCATTTACTAAAAAATAAAATCACACAATAGTAAAGTAATATTTACCAACATAAATTAAATATCACAAAACATAAACTAAATTTTATCACAAAAAATGAATAAGTTAAAAAATTCTTAAATAATTATTAATACACTTGAAACTATATATTAATGTCAAAATAACTAAACATGTCAAAATAGGTTAAACGTGTTAGATTGATTGACACTATCATGATCTAAATTCAATTAGGCTTTGATGCAAACCCACTAGTTTTGTGTTGTTTTCGAGTCATGTTCACGGGTCATGTTAAGATTGCCACCCTTACATCCAATTACACATTTTTTTGAGAAAATTACTTAAAAGACCCTATTGAAGTAATTTATTTCTAAATAATCCATAAATTTTGAGTTCCATTTAATAGGACATTTAGTAAATTTTTTATTTCTTAATGGTCCCTCGGTAGTTTCAAACTCACTGCTTTTTATTTATTGTTGAGTTCATAGTTATTATTGTCAAACTCACTACTATTTATTGTCTTCTTCGATAATAAATAAAAAGTGGTGAACTCGACATTGGTAAAACCCACCTATTCTTTATTTTCGAATTTTTTCAACTAAAATACATGGAAAGATCAATTATAAACACTTGAGATAATAACATGTTTAGATGATTTCAAACTAAAAGAACCATTCTTGATCGATTTTCATCTAAAATTAAGAAAAAAAATAAAGTAGAAAAAAAATCTTAATTTTTTTATATACATCTTCAAAATATTTGAAAAAATCATTGACAATGACTTCTTCCTTCTTAAATCCTTTCCGACAGAATGGAGTTATTGAAATTCGATTGAGATATCAAAATCCCAATTGTTTGGATGAATACAATGAATTTGACCGGTTAAGGCATTCAATCGTGAGAAATGTGGGAGATGAAGTCTAGGGACAATTAAGAAAAGAAAAATTTACAAAATTAAGAGACCCCCCAAACCTTAGGGACTATTTAGAAAAAAGTCCATCAACTATAGTCCTTTAACTAATTTTTCCTATTTTTTTTCTTATATTAAAATCTATCCTCTCGCAACAGATTTTAATCGTGTGGTCGAAATTGATTTTTGAATAAATATTGAGATTTATAAACTAAAACATTATTATATGTTAAAAGAGGAAAGTAGGTAACAGAACTAGCGTTAAATCATAGAGAAATCCTATAGCTTTCAGAAAATCAGAGTGGCGCAGCGGAAGCGTGGTGGGCCCATAACCCACAGGTCCCAGGATCGAAACCTGGCTCTGATACTACAAAGTTGTTTTTTTCCTCTCTTCATTCTTTTTATTCTAAGATCATTTTTTTCCTAGAAAAATAAATTTCCTCTGCAACTCAAGAAAGCTCAAGGCTTTTAAATTTTAAATATCAAACACAGAGCACAAAACAGTAAAAGAAGCACAAGTTTCAACCTCTAAATCCCTATAAAATTAAAAAGATCTATATCGTATCCATAAACATCATAAAATAAAAATTAGACAAAGCTACCTCAAGAATAATGTATTACGTATTACCACCACCTCCTTAGCTGACCATGAATCTGCAATGCAGAAAACCTACAAAAAAAAAAAATTGTCTCAACGAGAAAACTCAAAAGAAATTTTTTTTTTTCAAAACCATAATAACCATCTAATCTCCAAAAACCCTCCAAACCACTAAGAGATTCAAATAAGGATGTTAAAACTAACAAAACCAAGCCAAAAAACAAAAAAAAAAAAAGTCATACTTGGGTCGGCATTGATGATCATGGCAGTCCCTCCAAAGCTACAAGTTCCCTCATTGTTCTTGTTCTTCTGCCAATAACTATTAAAGGCATAAGATGCATGAGCAACCACTGTATCTGGATAATAACAGCTCCCATTTGGTTTAATCTCCTCACAATCAGCCCCACCTTCTCCACAAGCATAATCCATAGCTTCCTGTAAACTCTCTCCTGGAACACTAGGCTTAGCAACACACCATAGTTTCTTATCTTCCCTAGGTTCGGGTGTTGGTGATGGTTCTATCCTTGGATTACAAGGTGGGGGGAATGTGAAAAAACCTGGTGGTTCTGAAGGAAGTTGGATTGGAGGTCCATTTGGAGCAAAAGAGAAATACATAGGAGAAGGAGATATTTGGGGGAAAGGGGGTTGTGGTTTGGTGGTTACATGGTCTGGTAATGGAGTTGGTCTTGTTGGGATTAATGGGTCCAAAAGATCGGTTTTTGTGAATGAAAGCTTCCTGCTTGTGGGTTTTGTTTCTTTTGGGCTAAAGGTTAGAACTTTAATCTCACTTAACTTGAAAAATCCAATCTTTTTTATGGACTCTGTGTGAGAAAAAACCAATTTTTTGATGGTTTTATATGAGAGAGATGATGAGGGTGGGGACACAGAGTAAGTTGAGTTGGAGTTTTGAAGAAAGTTTAACAGAGGTTTGATTAAATTCTGAGCTAAATCATCTCTAAATCTATCAGAAAATGGATGTAAACAATCTTGAGAAAAAGCAACCGAGACTTTGATTTCTTTCTCTAAACCCCATCTCAAAAGAGAGTGATAAATGTTTTTAACAGATGGTAGAACCAAACCCCATTTCTCTTGATGTTCTCTGTTGCAGAGAAGAGTGTTTGCTACAACAATGGTGGTGATTTGGGTTGCAGGGAAATGGGTTAGAACATGGGTTCTTAGCCAACTTTCTGCCATTAAAACACTGGAAGAGATCTCACTGAGGTCTTCATTACTTACTGAAACTGCTACAGGGATACCAGTATGAGATAAGGTTTGGAGAACCATGGGTGTTGGGTCATTGAGGTTTAACAAAGTAACTGATTCTTGACCTGCATCTGCAATAAATACAAATGCGTTTAATGTTATAAAATACATAAAGAAAGAAGAAACCCATATAGAAGAAATTAAAAAAAAAAAATAGTTTTGATTTATCTTTTCTTTTACTTACTAGTAAGACCCAAGAGAAAAAGAAGAGCGAAACACACCATCTTCAACATCTCTGAAGCAGAGAGAGGGAGATAGAGAGGGTGATGGAGATCACAAAGAAGAGAGAACTAAAAACTCACTAAGTACCCAAGAAGCTAAAACCATTCTCTCTGTGTGGGAAGCTTGAAATGGAAGATTGAAAGAGATGTTTAGTTGGGTCTTGGGACGCGTGGAGGAACAGAAGAGGTCTGGAAAGTGTGAAGCTCAAGACCCAAAGAAGACTGAAACCAACTGTGACCTGACATATAGAGAGAAGAGAGAGAGAGAGAGAGAGTTGTCTTTGTTGTTCTCTCTGTTGCAGCAGAAAGGGTCACGAGAAATAATCCTTACCAACCAGCCTATATTTCTCACGATATATTGATTTAAATATCGCGTCTAACATCTTGTTGAATGTGGACCGACCATATGGTTGTAAGTCAAAAGTCAAATTAATCGAACGATCACAACACTAATATATATATATTTTTTCATGTTTTAAGATGGTCCCACGTGTCACGCAATATGGCGTATACGATTGATTTAATGTTTATCAATCATAAAAGGAATGTTAGATGAGAAACAATGATGACGTGCCACGTAAATGGTGATATGGTAATTATTGCCCGTCAGTGTATCAGTCAAATTACCTTTTGACCAAATCAGGACCTCTTGTTTGGTTGGATGTTGGAACAAGTCTCTTCTTCGACTTAAAATATTGTTAGATGGGAGGAGAATGTTGTTATAGTTATATACTTTGTGATTTAAAATTTTGACCTAATCTTAACTTGTTTCGACAACTTATTTTAGACTGGATCGAAACAGAATAAAATATTAATCTCAAAACATTTAATATTTTTTAAAATGTTTTGATCGAAATTATTTTTTCTCAATATATTATTTCGAAGAATCATGATACATTGACGCTCTTTGTATGTTCTTTGAAGTGACAATGCCTAATACTATAGATTAGTTTCTTTAAAATACACAAAGAAAATGATCTAGGGTTCTATGCACTTCTACGTTAGGAAGCTTACAAAGATCGGCACTTTATCATTAATCTATTTTAAAGTGATATTCTAAATCTTGAATGTAAGTCTTAAAGTAAGGAAGATATAACAAAGAATAATGATGAATGCATGTAATTTTGGTACGTAGTAAAGGCATAGAATTGCACATCTTTTTTTGTGTATCCTGAAAAAAAATCTATGATTATGTGCCTTTGCCATGTCAGTCGTGTACACAACCGTGTATCAAAATTGTGTGAATTCATTATGACTCTAACAAATTATTGGAACCACAGAGAAAAGTCACTTTGAATAATATAATAAAAGTTAGAGTTGTGATAATTTGACTCTCCTACGAGACATACTCAAAAGTAGAGTATTTTGAATATGCCATGTCGGGAAGTCAAAAAATCATTACTCCAAAAGTTATGAAGGTGCATATTAGTATGATTGTCTTTCTCCTTTCGAATATAGAAGAAGAGTTGGGGTGGCTAATGGACAAAAATATGTTGATGCAGTGTAAAAGTTTATATGAGAGCAACTATAGAGGTTTCTTGGGAGAGAGAATTGGGAAATATATGTAATTTCTAATATTTAGGTAGTTTAAAATTTCCTAAATGAACTTTTTTATATCTAATAAAAATTAATTTAAATAATCTTAATTTACATTTTTTTTTACCCTTTAAAAAGTTTTCTTTTAAAATTTTAAAGATGATATAAGTATTTTGTAATTTAAAAAAAAAAAAAAAGAAGAAGAAGGAATTGTTAGAAAAATCCTAAGGAGATCCTTTCAAAGATAACCATTAATATAAGAAGTAAAATAGTTATTTTACCCATCTACTTATTTAATCCTTCTTCTGAAAATTTACTCATTCACTCGTGGATAGGCTATGGATTAGTTAGTAGGTTAAATCACAAGGATCATACATGAACTATTATGATATAGAAATAATTGGCTAATTACTTACATATTTGTGAAAGAAACCAAATTTGTTAAATATTTGACTTTAGTTGTTCAATTGCAACATCATGTCACATGCAAATCCAAAATTATTTAATTTTAAATAATTATTAATTATGAAAGTACTACATTAGGATATCCCAAAGCAATTTATTATTGCGTTGCATTAAGAATTTTTTTCCCAACATGATGAAATTCAACTTAAATCACATCATTATAAATATTAGCACAATAATTTTTAATGGTAATAATTTTATCGTTGTCCCATTTGTAAATTGGAAATTATAACATTTAAAAAGTTGGAGTTTGCCCATGCACGTGCATCCTCTTTAGGGTTAGGGGTAAAAGAGGAAAGAAAATAATGATGGAGGGGCATTGTTGGAAAAATGATAAGAAGAGAAAAAATAATAAAGTTGGGGGGTTATTATTATAAAAGGGGGAAGAGAGAAGGTATCATACATGAAGTTGGAAATATATTTTTGAAAGAGGAGTAGTAAAGGATCAAAATGCAAAAAATTGGAACAGTGTTATTGTAAAGGAAGAGAAGCGGAATGACAATCTGTGAAGTTGAAAAGATATTTTTGAAAAAAGGGTAGAAGATGATCGAAATGCAAAAAAATTGGAGGAGTGTAATTGTGAAGGAAGAGAAGAGGAATGACAATAAAATTAGAAATTTTCCTAGAAGTTTGTAGGGAGATTAAATTTCAATCCCTATTTATGTGGGGGATAAAGGTATGGGAGTTCTCCATTATGTTTTATTGTATAGATATACTAGAGTTCGTGCGTGCTTGTAGCAAGTGCATCATCTTTAAAGTTAAGAGGGGTAAACACAGAACAATAATAAAATTGAGGGGTATTATTAAAAATCTTTGAGATTAAAGAGATAAAAGAGAAAAAATAATAAAGTTAAAGATGTATTATTAATTAATGGGAGATGAGGAAAGACAATAAAATAGATTAAAAGGGGTAAAAGAAGAAATATTATAAAGTTAGAGGATTATTATTTAAAAAATGGGGTAAAAGAGGAAAGATAGTAAGATTGAAGAGATATTATTGAAAAGTAAAGGAGGGGAGGATGAAGAAAAAACAATAAAATTGAAGAAAAATAAAATAAAAAAATGAGTTGTGTGAACCTTGCCTACTCTCGTCGGAAGGGATGTTTAGCCAACATAAAATTATAGTAAAATGGATCTTACATATGCATTTTATTATATAAATATATAGATGGGGAAGGTAGGTTCAATAAAATATATCTAACCCAAACTCACACATGCTAACTTGATGCCAAGAAAATTCAGTGAGTAAATGGAAAATTGTCCATTCCCGGGACAAAAGTTATTAGCTATGGGTAAGGATAGGAATAGTAAATTTTGATAGGAGTTGAAGAAACACTCATTGCCCCCTCTCTCTCTCTCTCTCTCTCCTTACAATCTCCAACACTAACATAAAAGCCAATTGAGGTGGAGTTCCGATTGGATGGAACGTCCACCCAAAATAGTCATCCTATTTACAACTTTATTTTGCTTGAGATAATTTTCATTTAGAAAATCAACCAACTTTGCCAAATACAATTAGAAGGACAACTACTAGGGTTATTAATGCATTTTGGTTCGAGTTAGCTATTGAGAAAAACTAAGATTACCATGTATGTGGAAAAATCAAGATTTGTGAAGGGTAGTTACAATTGATGCCCTTGCTCCGTAGTTACAATTTTCTTGGTTTCGTCCTCCACAATTTCTACCCATTTGGCAAGGAAAATTACCTCAACCAAAACCAGCTTATGATCTTTGGTACCAACAAGACCAACTTCTTCTTCTCTCGTATCTGTAGACTCTCCACCTCTCGTGATGTTTGGGCATCAGTTAAGAATTTGTATGTGATGAGAATGCAAAATACCATATTTTTCTCCTTTAATGTTTAGTCCTTTATACATATTTGGTGCCTAAATATATTCATTATTCTTTTATTTTGATTTAGGATGCAAATGGAGGTGTTAAGTGCAAAACGAAATTAATTGGGCAATTTTGGACAGTTTCGACATCACTTCGTAATCTGGGCATAACTTTCTCATCCGAACTTCAATTGAGATGATTCAAAATGCTATGGAACGCTAAGAAAAATATCTACAACTTTCATGTTTTGAGTTTTGAGAGATATTGACTATATCAAGGTCGAAATCGGATTTGAAGTTGCTGTACCTGCACTATTGACCCGAATTTGACGCGGAGTTGATACGGTTTATTTTAGAAAGTTTCCAAATCTGGTGCACGAAAATTTCAATTGAAAACACCACTTTCCTAGTTATATTAGTACTTTATTTTATTTTTAATATTTTTCCTTAATTAGTTAGATTGGGATATTGTTATTTCAGAATATTTTTAGGAGATTTTGTAGGCTTCTAAGGAGGAAAAATAACGAGTAGAAGAAAAGAGACTGGAAGAAGATATCTCTCTCTCCCTTCTTCTCTAATTTTTTTCTTTTGGGAGTTTTGGATTATGGCTTTGTGTGGCTAAACTTTTCTAATTGGTCAAAGGAAACGGAAGCTTGGGAATCAATAAAAACTATGAGATCTAATTGATTTTTATTGTTCAATTTATGCTTTGAGTATTGAATGTTCTTCTATGCCTATTTTCATTATTGTCTCGTTTAATTACTAGGAGGCCTACTAGTTTATTATTCGTTGCAATCTACTGTTAGATTAGATATCAAATCCGTAATTGTTTGATCCCTCTAATTTGTGAATCAATTAAGATTTAATGATTTGCTGCGTCAGAAATTATTAGATCTTAGGAAGAATACTCGACTAAATTAAATACAACTGCTTGTGCTTGTATTGTTTAGCTTCATCGATCTCTCTAATTCTTAAGGCTACTACTAGATTAAACCTTTAACGTTTGTTTTGGGTTGTTTAGTAGTTAGGATTAATTAAATCGCTTGTTTTCTATTTAACTATGACTAAGGAGAGATAGGAAAATAGTTCCAACGGTGAATATTCAAACTGTGAATTAATATATACTTGCATCGATGATCAGTTGTAAAATTCCTATGGTGGAAGTTGACTTAGACCAATGTTTGTTCTTTTGATTGATTTTAATTCTTTTATTTGAATTGTTCCTTAGTTATTCTTCTTAAAATTATTTTCGTTATACTTGAAACCCCCCTTTTTATTCACATAGCATAAAAACTAAGCTAGATACTCTCCGTGGGAACGATCCTTACTCGCACTAATACATTTATTTTTTAGGAGTATAGATCTTATTTTTGGTTGCATGCGACAGCACACCACCTCTCATTCTCCAACTTTGTATGGAGTTACAAAATTGGAGAAAGGGAAAGATCCCATTCACAAATACTTTCATCGAGTCACTACATTGGCTCATCAAGTCATTGTGGCTGCACATCAGGTCCACGATCAAGATCTTATCCTTTATATTTTGGGGCTTCTACCCTCACTTATGGTCCATTTCGAACCTCCATATCAACTTGTGTTGAAGCTGTCACCCTTCATGAGCTAAGTGTTACCACACAATCCAATTGGAGGATTGTGTGAGATATTTTCGTAGTAGCCTCTCTATCTTAATTTCTTTTAAATTCCTTACACCATTTTTTAATTAAACACAAATCCAACCATTTTGATTTCTTATTAAAATATTTTAGAGAAGTATTTTTCTTACTAGCTTTAAAAGATTTGAAATCATACTAAGTTTCATTAAGCTCAAATGGATTACTGTAGACACCCCATTTTTGCATCCGCCTGATTTGACGATCCGTCACCTGGTTGCTGTGGATTCCTAATGATGAGCATAAAGAACTCGAAAGCTTGAGAGAAGCATCCTTCTAATTCCCTTTTTCTTCTAATTTTATGCCTTTCTTTCTCTTTGCCACGCGACATAGAATTACGCACGCTTAGGATCGCTACACCATACACTCAACTTAGCAAGCACGTACGCTTAGGCTCGCTACACATTTGGACAACTTAGAGACCTCGCTACGCTAGGAAAACATGACCTCGAAACTTAGAAATAATCACGTTGCGATTGAAAGAAACTTTACGCTAAAATTCACCCAAATGGACAAAAATCGAAAAAATGGCCAAAATCCCCCTCGACCTCCAAAGCCAACTTAGAGATCTCGATCCTTAGGAAAATATAATAAAAATTAAAATTAAACAATTAAAACTTAAATTTTAATTTAAAATTAAACAATTAAAATTTAATTCAAAATTAAACAATTAAAATCTAATTCACAATTTAAACAATTAATTTGAAAACTTTAAACCGAAATTTAATCAACCCATTAATGTTTAAATAAAAATCCAAGCAATCGATAATACTTAAATCAAACTCTAATTGGCCAATCAACATATAAATTAAAAGCGATCAACCAACCAAAGATAAAATTGACTAATCGACATTCAAATCAACTAATCAACTTGAAATTAAAATACAAATCAACAATTCAAATTTGAACAATTAAAAAAGTAAAACTCAAATTAAAAATTAAACAATTAAGATTAAATATTTAAAATTAAACAATTAAAATTTAAATCAACATTCAATCCAGAAGTTAATTAACCCATCAAAATCAAACCAAAATTAAAAATTAACCCAAACCATCAACCAAAATTAAAAATCGAAATTTGATCCACCAATGTGCCACGTATTGCGAAGCGTGGGATCATGGTCCCATTCTTTTTAAACTTTAAAAAAGAGATATTCTCTCTATTGGTTCGGTCAAAGAAGAAGTAAATAAAATAAAATAAAGAAAAGAAAAGAAAAGAAATTGGATACAAGCATCAAAAAGGAAAGAAAGAGAAAGTTGAAAAAAAAAAAAAAATAGAAAGTTAACTCTATAAAAAGTGAATCCAATGTTCTCTTGAGAGGAGAGGCTGATATTTTGAAAGGAAGGAGAGAGGCTGATTTTTTGAAAAAGACGAGAAAGGTTAGCAACAAAAGAAGGAAAAAGAAAGAAGAAAAAGAAAAAGAAAAAAACAAAAAAAAACTTCTTCTTCTCCAACGTTGGGGGCTGCCCAATGGACTGAAATGTGGCTGCTATCTCTCTTTCCCCTCTATTCATTCTTCTCCTTTGCTGCCCCATCTTCTTCTCCCTTATTTTCCCATCTTCTTCTCCATTCAATTTGCAACCTCACCTTCCATTAACAGCCCCAACGGCAGCCCCAAACACCCCCTCTCTCAGCCCTCTTCTTCGTCGTCATAACAGCCCCCACACGCCCTCTAGCAGCCTCCATTAACAGTCCCCATTAACGCCCAGCTACCTCCATTAACAGTCCCCATTAACGCCCAGCCACCTCCATCAACAGCCTCCATTACAGCCATTAACAGCCACCTCATTCTCCTCTTGATTTCCTAGCCAAGGCACCACCTCCGTTTCCTCTCACAGTCCAATCGTCACCTGTACTCGAAGCAGCCATCTCCACCTCTTGATTCAGTTGTGAGGGACTTCATCTCTCTTTTCGAACTTGATCCTCCACTGTCTTCATCTCTTCCTTGCATCTCAGCACGTGCATCAACTTCGTACAACCATGCATTCATAGGTCGAATGAATCGCACATTATTCTAAGGAGAACCCATAGCAGTCCCAACTATCGTCCATCACAACCTCATCTTGAATTCTTTGGCATCTCACGATATTTCAAGGCTTTTGAAGGGATCCAAGCCTCCAACGTTATTCGATTGAAGGTAAGTTTTTTATTTATTCTCAATTTCATAGTTTTTTTTATTCATTATTAAATCGACTCACTGTTTTTTTTTATGTGCATAGAAGTTTAATATCGATTTTTGAACAATGTGCATGTGAGTCAACTCACTGATTTATATGTGTGGGGGATTTCAAAAATCATTTTGCTGAATAAAGTTGTCATGTGAGTCGACCCACTGATTTGCATGTACATTGGAATTCTAAAATCACCTTTTTTAATAAAATTGGCATTGAGTTGACTCACAGATTTTTATGTACATGAAAACTTAAAATTGTTTTTTTTAACAAAACAAGCACGAGTCAACTCATTGATCTCTATGTATATGGGAATTACTTCATCAATCAATGATTAACATTTTCCACGTGTCCCTTTTTTAAAGGAAAATTTGGATATATGTGTGAGCGGTTGATTCACTAATTTACCCCATGTCCCTAATGTTTTGATTGTTGAAGCACCGACTTGTTGATCCACTATGTGTTCTAATTTGAAAACTTGCTTGTTCACAATTCCCATTTTTTGGTAAGATTCATTTTTGGAATATTCTAATTTTGGAAATTTTGTCATTTTCTAATTTGGGAAATCCAGTATTGATATTTCTCTAATTTGGAAACCTTTGTATAAATTTCTAATTAGAAACTCATTATTTGGGAAATTCCAAATTTGGGAAATTTATTTCTAATTTGAGAAATTCTCATATCTTCATAAACTCCCAATTTAGAAAATTTCGAATTTTAATCTAGATATTCTATGAGTTACCAAATTAGAAATTTCATGTTCTCGATTTCCTAATTTAGAAAATTTTCATAAATTCCTATTTTAGTTTAATCAGAAAATCATTGTATATTGGGATTTGAGATGGAAATGTTGCCACGTGGATTTTGGAGCATAGATCAGGATCAAGGCTTTTTCAAATATTGCCATTTTATACGAAATTCGAGAAATCACGTGAGATTTGGTACAATATTGGCTTTGAGATTCGTTTAGCACACTCAATATAATTTGATGATGATGGTGATGATGATTGGACCATAATCTTGACTTTAGCCTCTACCCGTTGACCGTAGGATAGTTTGGATTGTAGTAGAGACCGATCATCTCGATCGGGCGGGTTCGGTGCCTAACACCTTCCGAAACCCGTAATCTGACCCCTTACCCATTTATCTGATCCGTGGACCGACCCGATCCGTTTTGGAGTTATTCTTGGTTCCTAGACCTAAACTAGGTGGCGACTCCTTATTCCCTAAAAGTCCCCAATTTACCAATCGGACCCCTATCCCCAATTTGGTGGAAAACGGGTCGAGGCGATTTCAGTGGCGACTCCACTGGGGACTTTAGGGTCAAACTTGACCCGATCCAAGACTATCCTTAGGTTGACCTTTTGCTCGAGTCAACCCAGTTGACTCAATGAGACTCCTATATTAGGTTAGATTTTATCCTTTTTTTCATTGGTTTTTGATTGGATGTAATTGATTATTGTATTTATTATGATTGGTTTGATGATGGGATGTATGTGGTTTATATGGTTGGATATTCTCGAAAATGCCCCGGGCGCACTTTGTCCCTTTGCACACACTCACGAGCATGCATATTCATGTTTGCATCACGACATGTCCCTATAAACCTTGTAGTCGGATCCAAGCTAACCTGGTCCTTCGGGACACGGGGGATGACAGTGAACGCTACAACTTCAGTACAGTACCTTCGGGTATATCAAACTGGAGCACCACGTACTGCTTGACTAGGTAAAACTGGGATAGTATATCGGTGTTTCGGGCTGAAGTGACCTAAGCTTTGTCCTAACCTAGCCTCAATCATATAGTGAGCTTAGAACCTTGAACTTAAGCCGGTCCCATTAGGCCACGACTCGAATCGACCCTAAGTGTTCCCGGGTTGCTCCATTTAATTTAACCAAAAGGTAAGTGGGCGGACCGATCCACACCGTTCAAATTAAACCCGCAATATCGGTCTGACCCAATTGATAAAATGCACCAATCAATTAGAACCAATTAAACCAGTCGGCCCAGTTGGCAAATAGATCTAACCGAACAACTTCAAACCGGTTGGACCAATTGGTTTTTTTAAGGTTAAAGATTCAACCTAACTCATACCGAAGAGATGCAATCAGGAGGTCAAACTAAATAGTCTGACCCAAGGTTCAACCCTAACCAGGGGTAGACCCGTAATTAACTTCTTTCACCCTTGTGGTCTTTATAGACTTATAATGCGTTTGGATTTAATATTTACAACCGGACTTGGGCTAATTTATGTCAAATTCTTTTTTATCATGTGGTTAAGAATCCAACCTTCCGAGTCAATAGTTGATCCTGATTTACTTCTAATTAGGTGATAATTGCTCCTAAGCGTTCTAAACCAACCGCGTCACTTTGGGTCCGTGAAAAAAGTCGTCTCACCAGAGTACCTTTGTCAAGTCCAAATAGTCAACACTTTCCACAAGAAGAAACAAGTACAATGGATGAAGCAACACTCCGTCAGATTTTGGACTCTTTTCAAGCACAGATTATTGCTTCTGTCCAAACACAAATTGAGGCCCTAAAGATTGAAAAGAAAAAAGATAAAGCTGTAGAACCTCAAGCCGTGTTTGACCTGGTTGAAGATTTTGAAGATGATCAAGTACCCTTTGACCCTGTATTGGCTCATCGAATAACCCAGGTAGAAACCGCGTTGAAGAATATCAAGGACCCTGACGACCTCGCCCTTGGATTAGGGGCAATGACATTATTTCCTACAGTCCGTCTGCCAGAAAAGTTCACAATGCCGGATATGGATAAATTTGATGGGACCGGATGCCCTAGGACTCATTTGAAAATATATGTCGGCATCATGCAGTCTCAGGGTTTGAGTGAAGAACAGATGGCCCAACTTTTTCAGAGAACCCTTACAGGTCCTGCCTTACGCTGGTTAATGTCACTGGACTCGTCTCGAGTAAGAACATGGCATGAATTGATGAAAGAATTTATTGGTCGATACTCCTTTAACACGGACATTGAACTCACAAGAAGAGATCTAGAAACGACTAAGCAGAAGCCTGGGGAAACCTTCACAGAATTCATTGCTCGATGGAGAGCTAAAGCCGCTCAGTTATGGGACCGACCTCAAGAAAAAGAGCAAGTTAAGATCATCCTCAGGAATCTTACTCCCAATTACGCTAAGTACTTGATGCCTCAATACTTGCCTACCTTTCAATCTCTCCTTGAAGCCGGAAACCAAGTTGAGGATGCCTATTCTTCGGGACTCTTTGGCAACTAGTCTGAGTCAAAACCCAAACACTTCAAACCTAGTACAAATTCCTTGCAAGTGGCCCACACCTCTTTTGCTCTAGCTCCTCAAGCCAGTCAATCCTCACAAGCCAAGCCTAGGAGACAATTCTCCAATCTCGGGATGTCCCTTAGTGTTGCCTATCAAAAATTAATGAAAAGGGGACTGTTGACACCGTTACAACCTAAGCCGTTGCCTAACCCTCTCCCTCCAAACTTGGACAATGGGCAATTCTGTGAATTTCATCAAATGCCCGGTCATGTTCTTGATAGATGCATTACCCTCCGCCACGCTATCCAAGACCTCATCGAACAAGGAAAAGTTACCATACCCGCTCCTACCGCGCCTAATGTCAAAACCAATCCTTTGCCTACCTTTCAAAATCAACCTCCTCCCGCTCTGAACTTAATATCCATATCCAAACCTGAATCAACTGATCCAGTTTCTTTCATCCGCCTGATTGGTCTTGATAGTGCATCCTTATCATATCAGAATGGGCTCATCTACCCTGAGACAATGACAGAACTGAAAAGCAAGGACAATACGAAAGCAATGGGTTATTCAGCATCAAACGAGATTGAATCAGAGTATGAAGAAATTGCAAAAGCGTACGAGCCTGAATCATGCCACGTGAAGATATCCAAAGTGGCATAGACCCCAGTGTTGTGTTTTTCCATTTAGAGTCATATCCCCATTTTAAGTTTTTTTCCTTAAGTGTCAGTTGCGTCAGTCTTTAAATTCAGTCGGTCAGTTCCATTATGTTAGGATTTATTTTTTTAAAAAAAACCTTTAGTCAAGTTGGTAGGTCTATGTCTTTTTATTCCAATAAAGTAAAGAAGCTTTTGATTATCATGCGTGCAATAATAATGTGAACATAAAATCTAACGTGAAGAATGACTCAGAGCTCACTAATTGAACTTGATAAATATTGGAATAGGAGAGTACACTCAAGAAGTGCATATTGGTACTATATTATCCTCAAAAGAACAAGAGAAAATGATGAACTCATTTAAGAAATTCAGCAGTGTTTTCGCATGGTCTCATGAGGATATGTTAAATGCGAACACCATTTCACCTTTTATCGGAACGGATTGCACCAAAATGGATCAGCATCAAAACCAAAGATCATCAAGAATGATGTAATTGAAATCGTCGACAAAGATGCTAAGATTTGCAAGAAGGAATCCCTCATAAAGGATAAAGGATTTTCTCGGAGTTCTAGAAGAAGTGAACAGTCGAATGCGGAAAACTTAATCATATTTTACAAAAGAAGATTGAAAGCGGTTTATTCTCAAAAGAAGATCTCGCTCGACAAAGTAATCAAGTCATTGAGTTCCTAGAACTTTGACCAGATCAAGTAACTTTCACTAAAGGAGGCCTTCGTTGGCCGAACCATTTTCTTATCTTACCAAGAAAAATGTAACCTTCTTTAGCCCCTTGCAACCTTAAAAAAAGAATTCAGTAGCCTCTTCTTTCTAAACCACACCAACTAACCTTGGGAGGGAAATCTAGTATGAACTACGCTTTGACCTGATCCCAAGAGAGAAAAGAAATATTTGGGGTACGTAGGCAACCTGAGAAGTTACTTCAGGCCCGGTCACAACAAAAAAATATATATATACATTCTCTTAAGGAAAGTGTCATCGAAAGGAAAAACCCCCTGTTGAAATGTGTAAAAGAAAATAATACCAAACAAGGGGCATTAGAAGAAGAGAATCAAAAGAATTGAAGGAAAAGAAAAGAAACCCAAACTAGGGGCATTGAAAAAAGAAGAATAAAAAATGATGACAAAAAATGCCTAACTAGAGGCATTAGAAAGAAAGAGACTTAAGAGAGTTGTCTAAGAAGAAGAATGTCATACTAGGGGCATTTTGGGAAGTTGAACCTTATACCTTTTCTTTCTAAACCATGTCCTAAGCCCACCTATGAAGTCCTCCTGAATGCTAATTGATTTGGTTAAGGTCCAAGGAATCATAGGTTGTCAAGTTGAGTATCTGAGATCATCAAAAAGAAAGAAGCTCGCTAAGTTGAAAACCCGAAAGGGCGACTTAGGCAAAAGTTAGGGCATAACAAAAAAAAAAAAAGCAAGCCTGCTAGGTTGAAAACCTGAACAGGCAACCTAGGCAAAAATCAAGGCATCTTCGAAAAAAGAAAAAAATAGAGCCCGCTAGATTGAAAACCTGAAAAGGCGATCTAGGCAAAAATTAGGGCATCATCAAATGGAAGGGAAAATCCTATCGAGAAAGAAAATTCAGAAGAAAAGCTTACCCAGAAGCTGGAGAATGTAGAAAATTGTTTAAGTCAGAACATCCATTTTTTCAGTTGAGAGCTCATATTTGACAAAGACAATGTTGAAGTTGAAGAAACTCAGAAGCCTTTCTTTTGAATATTACATGATCGTTAGTAGTGTCTGCTAATGAAAAGGTAGAATTATTGACCACTTTAAAGAGGAAGATCTTATATTCCGATATTTATCAAAGTCCAGCTCAAGCATTTTTTTTTAAAAAAGAAATTCGAAAGAGAATGATCATTTTCTTATTGCATATATGATAATCTCAAGAGTCTTGAATTTAAAGGAATGTCGATTCTTCTGTCTATCATTTATTGGAGTCCGTAGTTCCTTTTCCGTACTTTTCAAATGTAATCCAGTCCATCAGTTTCACAGTCAAGTTTCAGATGTAAGCCAACCTGGAAACTAGGGGCATTTTTTAGAATAACTTCGATTCTGAAATTTGCATTCTTGATCCCATGATCAAAAGGAAAAATCTTATTCAAAAGCTTAAAAGTCCGGCGAAGTCCAATCACAATTATAAATCCAGATGCATGATAAGCCAATAAAAGGTCAATCTCTCAATCGTTGAGCTCGATAATACCGAATCTTTAATTGATCCAAGCCCGAGAAGCGTGGCTCCATTGAGTTCGAGTCCGAGAAACGAGACTCCAACTCCTTTGAATCGTAAAATGAGTTAACAGGATTGTTTAAGTTCCTGCGAACCTCAGCCCGAGAAGCGTGGCTCCAACCAGTTTGAGTCCGAGAAACGAGACTCTAATCTTTTTTGAATCATAAAATGATTTATCAGGATTGTTTAAGCTCCTACAAACCTTGGCCCGAGAAGCATGGCTCCAACAATTTGAGTCCGATAAGCGAGGCTCCAATTGTGACAGGATTGTTTAAGTTCCTGTGAACCTTAGCCAGAGTCCGAAAAACGAGACTCCAGCTTTGTTTGAATCATAGAATGAATTAACAGGATTGTTTAAGTTCCTAAAAACCAATCTTTTTGAATCATAGAATGAATTGACAGGATTGTTTAAGTTCCTAAAAACCAATCTTTTTGAATCATAGAATGAATTGACAGGATTGTTTAAGTTCCTGTAAACCTTAATTCGAGTCCGAGAAATGAGACTCCAACTTTAAGAGGATTGTTTAAGTTCCTGCAAACCTTAGCTAGAGTCCGAGAAACGAGACTCCAACCTTGTTTGAATCATAGAATGAATTAACGGGATTGTTTAAGTTCCTGTAAACCTCAGTTCGAGTCCGAGAAACGAGACTCCAACCACTTGAAATAGGATTTGTTTTCGTCCAAACCTCAACTCGAAAAGCGTGGCTCCAATAAGCTTGAGTCTGATGAGTGAGACTCAAATTTTTTCAAACTCTGAAAAAGAATCTCGATAGGATTTAATGAAGTTCCTATATCACCTGATTCCGATAATGTTATGATTTTAATTATCTCATTGTTCAGACTTGCCATAATTTAATATCATACGAGTGTTTTCATTGCATATGTGCATTTCAATCAGAATCATCATTGTCAGTGAGAGAAGATCTCTAGGACATGACATTTGTCGTTATCGATAAGGGTTTAATCTCAATGATTCGATAGACTATTCTGTGAGCATCACAACATTGCACACACGTGCACTTTTACATAAGTCAAGGAGAATTTTCCAAAATTTGAGGATTTGACACTTTTAATCCAGGGAGAACTTACCTTCAAGGATCTGGGCGCCCCGACGAACCACCAAATCAGGCTGCAAAAATGAAATGTCATTAACTTTGGCATTCGGATGTCGCACTATCTACCAAAATAGATTTGTCATCTAGTTTGCTTCCACCCTCTGCCAAAGAGGGGCATCTGTAGACACCCCATTTTTGCATCCGCCTGATTTGACGATCCGTCACCTGGTTGCTGTGGATTCCTAATGATGAGCATAAAGAACTCGAAAGCTTGAGAGAAGCATCCTTCTAATTCCCTTTTTCTTCTAATTTTATGCCTTTCTTTCTCTTTGCCACGCGACATAGAATTACGCACGCTTAGGATCGCTACACCATACACTCAACTTAGCAAGCACGTACGCTTAGGCTCGCTACACATTTGGACAACTTAGAGACCTCGCTACGCTAGGAAAACATGACCTCGAAACTTAGAAATAATCACGTTGCGATTGAAAGAAACTTTACGCTAAAATTCACCCAAATGGACAAAAATCGAAAAAATGGCCAAAATCCCCCTCGACCTCCAAAGCCAACTTAGAGATCTCGATCCTTAGGAAAATATAATAAAAATTAAAATTAAACAATTAAAACTTAAATTTTAATTTAAAATTAAACAATTAAAATTTAATTCAAAATTAAACAATTAAAATCTAATTCACAATTTAAACAATTAATTTGAAAACTTTAAACCGAAATTTAATCAACCCATTAATGTTTAAATAAAAATCCAAGCAATCGATAATACTTAAATCAAACTCTAATTGGCCAATCAACATATAAATTAAAAGCGATCAACCAACCAAAGATAAAATTGACTAATCGACATTCAAATCAACTAATCAACTTGAAATTAAAATACAAATCAACAATTCAAATTTGAACAATTAAAAAAGTAAAACTCAAATTAAAAATTAAACAATTAAGATTAAATATTTAAAATTAAACAATTAAAATTTAAATCAACATTCAATCCAGAAGTTAATTAACCCATCAAAATCAAACCAAAATTAAAAATTAACCCAAACCATCAACCAAAATTAAAAATCGAAATTTGATCCACCAATGTGCCACGTATTGCGAAGCGTGGGATCATGGTCCCATTCTTTTTAAACTTTAAAAAAGAGATATTCTCTCTATTGGTTCGGTCAAAGAAGAAGTAAATAAAATAAAATAAAGAAAAGAAAAGAAAAGAAATTGGATACAAGCATCAAAAAGGAAAGAAAGAGAAAGTTGAAAAAAAAAAAAAAAATAGAAAGTTAACTCTATAAAAAGTGAATCCAATGTTCTCTTGAGAGGAGAGGCTGATATTTTGAAAGGAAGGAGAGAGGCTGATTTTTTGAAAAAGACGAGAAAGGTTAGCAACAAAAGAAGGAAAAAGAAAGAAGAAAAAGAAAAAGAAAAAAACAAAAAAAACTTCTTCTTCTCCAACGTTGGGGGCTGCCCAATGGACTGAAATGTGGCTGCTATCTCTCTTTCCCCTCTATTCATTCTTCTCCTTTGCTGCCCCATCTTCTTCTCCCTTATTTTCCCATCTTCTTCTCCATTCAATTTGCAACCTCACCTTCCATTAACAGCCCCAACGGCAGCCCCAAACACCCCCTCTCTCAGCCCTCTTCTTCGTCGTCATAACAGCCCCCACACGCCCTCTAGCAGCCTCCATTAACAGTCCCCATTAACGCCCAGCTACCTCCATTAACAGTCCCCATTAACGCCCAGCCACCTCCATCAACAGCCTCCATTACAGCCATTAACAGCCACCTCATTCTCCTCTTGATTTCCTAGCCAAGGCACCACCTCCGTTTCCTCTCACAGTCCAATCGTCACCTGTACTCGAAGCAGCCATCTCCACCTCTTGATTCAGTTGTGAGGGACTTCATCTCTCTTTTCGAACTTGATCCTCCACTGTCTTCATCTCTTCCTTGCATCTCAGCACGTGCATCAACTTCGTACAACCATGCATTCATAGGTCGAATGAATCGCACATTATTCTAAGGAGAACCCATAGCAGTCCCAACTATCGTCCATCACAACCTCATCTTGAATTCTTTGGCATCTCACGATATTTCAAGGCTTTTGAAGGGATCCAAGCCTCCAACGTTATTCGATTGAAGGTAAGTTTTTTATTTATTCTCAATTTCATAGTTTTTTTTATTCATTATTAAATCGACTCACTGTTTTTTTTTATGTGCATAGAAGTTTAATATCGATTTTTGAACAATGTGCATGTGAGTCAACTCACTGATTTATATGTGTGGGGGATTTCAAAAATCATTTTGCTGAATAAAGTTGTCATGTGAGTCGACCCACTGATTTGCATGTACATTGGAATTCTAAAATCACCTTTTTTAATAAAATTGGCATTGAGTTGACTCACAGATTTTTATGTACATGGAAACTTAAAATTGTTTTTTTTAACAAAACAAGCACGAGTCAACTCATTGATCTCTATGTATATGGGAATTACTTCATCAATCAATGATTAACATTTTCCACGTGCCCCTTTTTTAAAGGAAAATTTGGATATATGTGTGAGCGGTTGATTCACTAATTTACCCCATGTCCCTAATGTTTTGATTGTTGAAGCACCGACTTGTTGATCCACCATGTGTTCTAATTTGAAAACTTGCTTGTTCACAATTCCCATTTTTTGGTAAGATTCATTTTTGGAATATTCTAATTTTGGAAATTTTGTCATTTTCTAATTTGGGAAATCCAGTATTGATATTTCTCTAATTTGGAAATCTTTGTATAAATTTCTAATTAGAAACTCATTATTTGGGAAATTTATTTCTAATTTGAGAAATTCTCATATCTTCATAACCTCCCAATTTAGAAAATTTCGAATTTTAATCTAAATATTCTATGAGTTACCAAATTAGAAATTTCATGTTCTCGATTTCCTAATTTAGAAAATTTTCATAAATTCCTATTTTAGTTTAATCAGAAAATCATTGTATATTGGGATTTGAGATGGAAATGTTGCCACGTGGACTTTGGAGCATAGATCAGGATCAAGGCTTTTTCAAATATTGCCATTTTATACGAAATTCGAGAAATCACGTGAGATTTGGTACAATATTGGCTTTGAGATTCGTTTAGCACACTCAATATAATTTGATGATGATGGTGATGATGATTGGACCATAATCTTGACTTTAGCCTCTACCCGTTGACCGTAGGATAGTTTGGATTGTAGTAGAGACCGATCATCTCGATCGGGCGGGTTCGGTGCCTAACACCTTCTGAAACCCGTAATCTGACCCCTTACCCATTTATCTGATCCGTGGACCGACCCGATCCGTTTTGGAGTTATTCTTGGTTCCTAGACCTAAACTAGGTGGCGACTCCTTATTCCCTAAAAGTCCCCAATTTACCAATCGGACCCCTATCCCCAATTTGGTGGAAAACGGGTCGAGGCGATTTCAATTACCTAATTGACATCCAACACCACAACCTTCTAGATTTCATGGAAAAACTTGGGTAAAAAAAAAAATTATGAAAAGAATTACGTATTTTGAATGAAAACGATTACCTCGAAAAATTCAAGATAAAAAAATTGGAAAAAATCATTTTATAACTCGATTTTAATTGATTTACATAATAAATAGAATGAATAAAAAATAATACATTGCTTTCAGCCTTAACTGATGATTAAAAGCCCAATCATGAATACAAAGTAATAAGTTTAGTCCCTTAAATCTATTGGACTCCTTTTAACCAGTAACAATTCAAAGCATGTTGTCATAGTATTTCTCATTCAAATTCGTACTTGAGGGTTGGATCTCACCATTTCTGTGAGGACTGAAGAAGAATCCATTCTACTGAAAATATTACTCTTAAGCCAAGCCAATGAAATTCGCATTAAGAAGATGAAACAAATCTCCCTTAATAGGAATAAATTATTACTAAATTACAAGGAAGAAAAATGCAAAAATATAATAAAAATAATTTGGATTTCTCATAACAATAACAATCTGACTATCATTTGGTCAAATGGAAAGTGATATGCATGCTCAAAAAGAACAGGGGTTTGGGCATAAGGGGGTTAAGATTAGCCAATAGAGCTCTTTTAAGAAAATGATTTTGGAGATTTGGTGAGGAGAAGGGTAGTCTGTGGAGAAAGGTTATTTTGGCCAAGTATGGTGATAGGAGGTTAGATTGGTATAGCAGCTTGTCTAAAGATTTGTATGATTGTAGTGTTTGGAAAAGGGTCCTTAAAGTGAGCGAGGATTTCGAGAAAGGGATTAGGATCAAAGTGGGTTTGGGTGATAGAATTAGATTTTGGGAGGATAAATGGTACGACACTTCATCTCTAGCAACTCAATTTATGTCTTTGTATGCATGTTTTATTAAGAAGAATCACTCTAACCAGCAGTGTTTGATTTGCAACGAATTCGATCCTACTTGGAATTTGAGGTTCAGGAGAAACTTTAATGATTAGGAACTAACTGAGATGACATCTTTCATTAATCTTTTGTATACGTTTCATCTCAACGACGGCGAACAGGATAAGTGGGAATGGACTTGGACTAAGGATTTGAGATTCTCTGTCAAGTCTTTTTTTTAGTGGCTCACGCCTTTTGCAGAGTAATCCCTGTCAAGAACCATCATTTGGTTCAAGTTGGTCCCCTCTAAAATATCCTTTTTTGTTTGGTTGGCTTTCCTTGGTAGGATTCTAATGTTGGATAATTTGATTGTGTGAGGGTAAATTACTCCCAATTGTTGTCCCATTTGCTTGAGTGATGGGAAAACCGTTAATCATATTCTAATCCATTGTTTATTTTTTTTATAATATTTGGTCAACTTTCATTGATCTTTCCTCGTAAGTTTTCCTCATTGCTAGTAGAGTGGACCAGTAATGCTTTTCAGACCAGAAAATGGATCATTTGGACTATGTTTCCTTTCAATTATTGCTTGAGGGGTCTGGAATGAGAGAAATAATAAAGTGTTTAATAATAAGAGTAGTAGCTCTCATGCAATTTTCTTGGTGATCTTGGGTTTTTTATATGTTTGGTCAAAACAGAGCATAGAGTTTTCGGGAACTACTTTTGAGGATTTTGTTTTTAGATGGCACAATTTATGTAATTGCTGACGCTGTAGTTTTTTTTCTTTGTTGCTTTTCGAGAGACTTTCTCAGCCTCCTTGTATCGTGTTTGCCCTCTTTGCTCAATATATTATACTTAAAAAAAAAAAATCTGACTATCAAATTTGATTTGGATGTGATGTTGGAATTAATGGTTGAACTCAATGGGTATTTGAATCTCAACAATGTGGTCGACCTCATCACTAGTGACAATTGAAGCAAAATTCTCTAAATGATTTTGACCAAATATAACCCAAATTAATAATATATCTTTCCAATGTATATGTTGCAACTTCAAAGCATTCTCTTTATCCTCTAACCTATATTGTAAACCAAATAACATTCGACAAAAGAATGTCATTCACAAAAACAATGACTCAAATGACTTCTAAGATATAACAGACTAAGCAATCTTCATGGCTTCACATCTGAAATCGCCTTGACCCGGCTGTCCGCTAAATAGCGAATAGGGGTCCGATTACGTATCTCAGGGATTTTTAAAGAATAGGGAGTCGCCACCTAGTTTAGCTCTAGGAACCATAGATAACTTCAAAATGGATCGGGTTGGTCCACGAGTAATGGGTAAGGGGTCAGATTACCGGTTTCGAAAGGTGTTAGGCACCGAATTTGCCTGATTAAGATGATCAGTTTCTACTACGATCCAAAAATATCATATGGTCAATATTCAATACTAAAGGTCAAATTAGGGTCCAATCATCATCAAATTGCATTGGATTTACTAAACAAATCTTATGGCTAAAACAATTACATGGATACTCAAATTTCTCGGAGTGGAACCCCATAATTTAATAAGGTTTACGTGGCACCAAAAAATTAATAGATCAATTCAATCACATTTTGAAAAGTATGAATTCGATCTTTAATGTTATGTGCACAAAAATCAGTGAGTCGACTAATTAATTTTAATCAAAGAAATTTGATTTTTTAAATTACCCCGTGTGCCAAAATCAGTGAATTAGCCCACATATTTTAATCAAAGAAATTTGATTTTTTTAATCACCATATGCCCCAAAATTAGTGAATTAACCTGCATATTTTAATCAAAGAAATTTGATTTTTTAATCACCATATGTTCTAAAATTAATGAGTCGACTCAACAATTTTAATCAAAGAAATTTGATTTTTTTTAATCACCACGTGCACCAAAATCAGTGAATTAGCCCACATATTTTAATCAAAGAAATTTGATTTTTTAACCACCATGTGCCCCAAAATTAGTGAAATCACCACGTGTCCCAAAATCAATGAGTCGACTCAACAATTTTAATCAAAGAGATTTGATTTTTTTTTAAATCACCACGTGCGCCAAAATGAATGATTCAATTCAATAATTTTAATTAAAAAAAATTGATTTTTTAAATCTTCAAATGCATCGAAATCAATGAATTAAACTACACATTTTTAATTAAAAAAATCTTGGTTTTATGATTTGTCACGTGTATTAAAATCAGTGAGTTGACGCACATATTTTTTAACAAAGAAATTCGATTTTTGAATTGTCACGTGTATTAAAATCAGTGACTTGACTCACATGTTTTTAACTAAAGAAATTTGATTTTGAATTGGCACGTGTATTAAAATCAGTAACTCGACTCACATGTTTTTAACTAAAAAAATTCGTTCTTTGAATTGCCATATGTATTAAAACTAGTGATTCAACTCACATGTTTTTTAATAAAAAAAAATCTTGATTCTATGAATTGTCATGTGTATTAAAATCAGTAATTCGATTCACATGCTCAATTTTATAGAAAATTTCAATTTGAAACTTCCAAATGCACACAAAATCAGTGAGTCGACTCATGTGTCTATTTCATAGAAAACTTCGATTTTAAATTTTCAATGTATACAAAATCAGTGAGTCGACTCAACAATTTTAATCAATGAAACTTGAATTTTTAAATCGCTATATGTATCAAAATCAGTGAATTAACCTACGCATTTTTTAATCAACAAATTTAATTAATAGCAACAATCAATGAGTTGATCACAACGTGAGTGAATCAATCCGATAATGTAAACGATCAATGGGTTGATCCATTAATATCACAAAATCAGTGAGTCGATCCGATTAAAATCAATGAGTCGACTCTCTAATTTTGTATAAAAATTAACTTGATTGTTCTACCAATATTAAAATCAATGAATCGATCCACTAATACTTCAAAAAATCAAAGATTGCTATTAGTGCCACGTCTACCCTAAACTCGGTGAATCAATTCGGGTGTATAAAAAATTATGAAATCAAGAATAAATAAAATAAAATAAAATAAAAAATTAGTAAAAGGAAAAAAATACCTTTGTCGAATGATTTTAGACTCTTGAATTCCTTCAACAAGAATTCAAAATAGCTTATGAGTAGTATTGTGATCTTGCGAGTTTGTTGTGTGAATTTTCCTCTAAAATCAGATTTTTTTTTATTTCTTTGAGGGCAACGAAGAAGACGTTAATAGAGGTGAGGCTATGGCTAATTTTTTTTTATGGTGAAGAGAGAGGGAGAAAGAACGATAACGGAGAGCTTGGTTGCAGTTTTTTTTTTTCAAAAAGAAAGAAGAAGGTTGCAAATTTAATGGTGAAAAAAATGTTGCTATTTTTTTTAAGGACAGTCCCAAAAATATTTTTTTTCTCATTAAATAGCTCCTTTGATCCTCTTTTATGATGGTTCTACCATCAAATATAAGAGAGGGAGAGATGGTGGAGGATATGGGTAGTTATGAGAAGTTGGAAAGAGGGAGATGGAGGACATGCGAAAGAGAGAATTGGAGAAGAAAATGTATGCCCGCATTTTTTTTTTCTCTTTTTTTATTTTTTTTATTTTTGGAGAATGGGGGGTGGTGATCCCACGCTACTCACCTTAATGATCTCTCATAAATAATTTTTAAATTGATTGGTCGGTTGGAACTCGATTTTAATTCAATCGAATTTGGATTTCAATTTGATTGGCTGGATTTTGCTATTGGTTGATTGATTTAATTTTAAATTTGATTAGTCTATTTTAGTTTTGAATTTGATTAATCGATTTTAATTAGTCGATTGGATTTTAATTTCAATGTTAATTGATGGATTGGATTTTGATTTAAAAGTTTGATGGATTTTAATTTTCACTTTGCTTAATCAATTGAATTTTAATTTGATTTTTGTTTTATTATGATTTGATTTTGAATTTTTTTTTAAATTTGATTTAGAATTTCAATTTGATTTAAAAATTTAGTTTGATTGATTCAATTTTTATTTTTATTTGATTTTATTTCAAATTTGATTTGGTCGAACAAGTTCGATTTTGAATTTAGTTGGGTTCCGTTTTGAATTTATTGGTTGGTTGATTTTTATTTTTAATTTAATCGGTTGAATAATTTTCATTTCGATTTTCGATTTGATTTTACATTTTAATTTATTTTTGGTTAGATTTTAATTTGATTTTCGATTTGAATTTGTTTTTTAATTAAATTTTAGTTTAATTTTTTATTTGAGTTTTATTTTGATTTTCAGTTTGAATTTTAAATTGATTTTTGAGTTAAATTATAGTTTAATTTTCGATTTGAATTTTATTTTAATTTTCAGTTTGAATTTGATTTTCCTAGGGATCAGGGTCTCTATGTTAGAGTTTGATATTGATGGGCGTTTTGGTCATTTTTATGATTTTTCTAAATTTTTCTGTTTTCATTGATTTGAGTCTTGTTAGACTTGAAATCACATTCTGAAAGCAATTGAGGTAGTTTCAAGATTTTTCGGGGGTCTAAAATTTATGAGGGGTATTTTCATCATTTTGGTGATTTTTACAGATTTTTCTCAAATTTCTTTGTTTTCATCGATTTGGGTCCCGTTAGACTCGAAATCACATTTTGAGTGCAATGGAGGTACTTTGAGATTTTTTGAGAGTTCAAAATTTATGAGGGGTATTTTCGTCATTTTAGTGATTTTTACAGATTTTTCTCGAATTTCTCTGTTTTCATCGATTTGGGTCCCGTTAGACTCGAAATCACATTTTGAATGCAATGAAGGTACTTTCGAGATTTTACAGATGTCTAAAATTTATGAAGAGTATTTTCGTCATTTTTATGATTTTTACAGATTTTTACGAATTTTAGCGTGAGATTTCTTTCAGTCCCTGTTGAAAGCGCCCTCGATCCGCGGGGTGCGCGGATCCACTTTTGACCCTTGAGGTTTGGGAGTCACCACCTAGTTATTACGGTCTAGAAATCGAACATTAACTCTAAAAGGCAAAAAAAACTAATCTACGAAAAATAAGAAACTAAGTCCGGGGATCACATTACGGAGTTGGAATGTGTTAAGCACCAACCCCGCCCGGCAAACGTCGGTCTCTACTAATTTCCAAATAGAACTACATTTCTAAAAAGACCTAATCAATAAAAAAATAAAAAATACTTACCTTTTTCGAACGCAATGATTTTTTCCCTCAGATCTGATAAAACAACTTCTTGTACAGTATTCCTCGCTTCGTTCTGTCACCGGATCTGATTTCTAATATCCAAGTTGAAGTATCTCTTTCTTATATCTGAATTCTTCGGATTTGTTTATGGGTTTTGGAGTATTTTTGAAGGGCTTCTAGGTATTTTTTGAGCTAAAATTGAGGTATGGGTGTTAGGTAAGGAGTTGGGGCTTCAAAATTGAGGTTTATGGGAGGTTATGGAGGCTTTTTGACCTACTTCTCTTAGGGTTTATGATTTGATACGAAAATAGGGTGTGAGGACCTCTATTTATAAATTTTTTTAGGGGTTAATTTAAGATAGAATTAGTGTTTGATTGTAATTTTTTTAATTAGAGTTGTGTTTTAGTTAGAATTGTTTTAGGTAGAGTTATGTTTTAATTAGAATTGTTTTAGGTGGAGTTGTGTTTTAGTTTTAACTCTATTAGATAGAGTTATTATTTAATTAGAACTTTATTAGGGTTTTGACTTTTGATCTTATTTGATTGACTTTTAATATTTTGACTTTAGTCTTAATTGATTGACTTTTAATATCTTGACTTCAGTCTTGCTTAATTGACTTTAATTTTGACTTTAGTCTCACTTGGTTAACTTTAATACCTTGACCTTAGTCTTGCTTAATTGGCTTTAAATTTTTGGAGAACCCCCCTCTATCATATCTTTAATTCTTTGGACCCCCAAATGGAGGGGTCATTAAAGAAATATCTCACGAACCCTCAACAATTTTTCATGAGAGCCTGATTGATCGATTTTTTTAGTTCCAATTTTTAAATTAATTTCATAAATATTTCACTTTAATTATTTAATATTTTATTTATTAATTTAGAAAATTTTAATTATGAAAATTGTGAAATTATCGTTTTACCCCCAGAGAGGACTTTTCGCATTTTAAGTCAGTTTTTAATGTTCTAGGATGTTTTAGAATCGATTTTTCGTAAGGAATTCAATGGAAATATTAGTTTGTGTCATTTATGAAATTTTTTTGTGTGAAATGGTTATGAACTTTATGAGGGGCATTTTCATAATTTTGTCAAATTTTGTTAAAATTGGCGAAATAATTTATTTGATTTCGATTTGCTGTTTTATGTGTTTGAATGAGTTTTCCTAAGCGTAATGTAGGCTCTAAGGATATTTTGATGTTAGGTGTATTTTGGTAATTTGGTCTTTTTTAGTAATTTTTATCGTAAATCTTCTTTTTGTCTGAAAAATGATGATTTCTAAGCTTTTGGGGTTATATTTTTTTACCGTAACGCGGTTTCTATAGTTTTGTCAGTTCGAGATACCTCATCTGGATTTCTAAAATATTTCTGGTAACAAAATAAAGCAATGGAATAAACATCCATCATTGGGAACCGTTGCGATCGGGTTGACGAGTTGATTAATCAGGCGAGTGCAAAAATGAGGTGTCTACACCTGTGTGATTATTTTTACGTCTCAAATCTATATTTTCCTAGCGTAGCAAGGTCTTTAAGTTATCGAACTGTATAGCGAATCTATGCGTACGTACTTGCTAAGTTGAGCGTAAGATGTAGCGATTCTAAGCATGTATAAACTTATGTGTCGAGTCGTGACGAATAGGGAGATGAAAAGAAATTAAAAATAGAAGGAATCAAGAACAGTACTCAGAAGCCTTCGAGTTCTTTTATGCTCATCATTAGGAATCCACAACAACCGGATGACGAATTGTCGAATTAGGCAGATGCAAAAATGGGGTGTCTATAACATCCTTGCAGTTTAAAAATACTTCTTTGCCTTGGTAGAAGTCCTCTACAGGTTGACTATACATTTTCTTTCAATTGCAAATATAGATTCATATTAAAAAAATAATAATAATAAGTTATGAAACAAAAGCCATTTTTTACTTGAGATTTTGTAAAATAAGTGGGTAATATTGATTTACAAAAGCAAAAGACAAGAAGAAAAGATGCTAATTTGACAAGTCTAGTTGATAAAAATCATATCCACTATGATGATGAATCCAAAAAATCTAATTTTCGGACCAGACCTTGAGATTCATTAGTATGTGTAGAAGGTACATATAAATGATTGATGTATAATAAGTAAATGATGGTTTCTATTAAGTTAAAAAAGTGTCAAAACATGTAAATTCCATACATGTTGAGACATGTACACGCTACTTAAACAAATGATCATTTATTTGTTCTATATACCCATATAATTATATAGTGGGTATATTTTTGACTATTGAGACAATTGATTTGGGTAGTGGCTATATAATGATTGGTGGCCAATCCAAATGACTCTTTCATAAGAATGAATAAATCTTGTGTACTATGTTTCACTCAATCGTTAAAAATATTTTTTTAACATAAATCAAAGTTAGCTATAAGTTGGGTAGGTTGATGCATGTTTAATGCTCCACACATGTTCTGTGTTTTGGTCACATTTTCCAAATAATTCAAGCAGAGACCTCAAATTCTCCACAGTCATAAGCTTATTTTGCATTGCTAATTAAGCACATAAAGCATGTTTGTTAAACCTAGCTTTATGACAAATTAGCTTTATCTAATCAATCTAAGGAAATATATCACTGAATACCTTCCCAATCAGATTTAAAACAAAACTCACCCGATGAAGTACCTCCTGTCTAAACCACGGTATCCTTTTCCAAATTGTAATTGAAATCTAACATGAATTGAATTATTTTAGATCGAAGCTGCTCCATCCTCACAATAAGAACCTGTTGAGAAGAAAAATAATATATGAGGAATTTGCATTACTCTGAAATTGAAACACATCCACCAATAGTTTGGATCCATCCAAAATTTTGTGCCTCTTCTATTACCAATTAGATATCTAGTCCAAGTTATAACTATATCTCCACTGGTCAAGATGTTTTCCAAATTGGTGAAAGCTTTTGAAATCCAAATATTATCATATGTGGTTGTACACCAATTCCTCCACTCAGAGAATTTCGATTTTTGATTAAAGTCGAGCACAACTTCATCATACCTACTTTAGTTTGATTCCAAGCCCTCCTTTTGAAAAAATAAAGGTCTACAAACTTTCCTCCAATTCAAAAGACTGGAAAGATCCTTGTTGCAAATGTCCCTTTCGAAGGAACTTAGCAAAACTGCCTTGAGAATATTTTTTATTATTTTATTTGGAATAGTAAAAGTTGAAGTCCAATACACATGAAGTGAATTTAACATGGATTTAATCAGTTCCAAATGACCTGCAAAGGACAATAAAGCGGATTTTCATCCTTCCATTTTTTCAATCAAAGGTTGAAATAAATTAGAAGTTAATCTTGAGGAAAAAAGTGGCAACCTAAGATATTTGACCATTATTTATCTGCAACTCTATATCTTCACAAGCTATACTTTGATAAATTTGACTTTTAGAAAAATATTAGCTTGTGATAGAATGACAGAAATAAGAAATGATTATGCGAAACAAGTTTTGTTTTTCTTCATTAATGGTATTCGATACATGAGCACTATTTAAAGACTTTGAGATAGAATATTCTTTTGGTTACAAACTTTATTACTACGAATGAAAACATGACACGTATATAACAAACTAACAAACTATTTTGTATTTCCAAATGAGGTGTCCTTGGAGGAATGATCTGATGTGATGATGCTGATATGGTTGATACGCCCTTGCGAGCCAAGCTTGTCTAGAAGCACAGTGAGGCTCGATCGAAGTGTTGCAAATCTTGAAATGGATAAGGGCTTAGTAAAGATGTCAGCAAGCTAGTCCTTGCTTGATAAAAAAGAGACTTGAAGGGCTTGGGCTTGAATTCTTTCTCTGACAAAATGATAGTCAATATCTACATGTTTTGTCCGAGAATGCATGATTGGGTTCATGAATAGGTATATTACTCCCAATTTGTCATAGAAAAGAGTGAGATGCATGGATAAGAAAATACCCAATTCAGTCATAAGTAACTGTAGCCAGAGCTACTCACAAGTGGCATGAGCAAGGGCCTTATACTCGGTCTCAGTTCTTGATCTAGCTATTGTATTTTGTTTCTTGGAGCTCCAGGACACCACATTCTTTCCATAAAATATACAATAGCCACCGGTTGACTTTCGATCATCTGGACACCCTGCCCAGTCGGCATCAGTGTATGCAGCTAGAGAAATAGTGGAAGAAGATTGAAGAAAAAAACCAAAATCTATTGTTTGTTTCAAATATCGTAAGATACGCTTGACACTCTACCAATGAGACACACATGGAGCATGCATATATTGGCACACTTGATTTACTGAGAATGCAAGATCCGGTATGGTGAATAGCAAGTATTGTAGGCTGCCTACAACATTCCTATATAAAGAAGGATCTTCAAATGAGGTGGAATCAAAGGCAGACAATTTGGTGGAAGGAGACATGGGGCTGCCAACATGCTTACATTGCAACATATTGGTCTTCTTAAGTAAATCAATGATATATTTTCTTTGAGAGATCTTGAGACTAGAAGAATCACGTCGACATTCAATGCTCAAAAAATAATGCAAATCCCCCAAATGTTTGAGAGGAAAATCATTACGTAGAATGGAAATTAATTTAGCCACAACCTTCAGACTGGTACCAGTAACACGATGCTGTCCACATAAACAAAAAAATATAAGACCACAGACTGATGCCGATAAATGAATAAAGAAGTGTCCAATTTTGAAATCACAAAACCCATTTCTAATAGTCGAGAACTGAGCCGCGCATACCACGCACGTGGAGCTTGTTTGAGGCCATACAATGCTCGATTGAGCTTGCAGACATAGTAATGGAGATCGAGTTGCTGACCCAATAACTCAAGTTGATGTTTCCAAGTCTTCTCAAAAACCATTGCAAGGAATTGACGGTCCGATGACTAGGGCAAGGACAAAGAGGATGGAAGAGGCATTGCAAGGCTTGATTGTGGAAGTACAATACAAAGAGGCCATTCTAGAAAATTCTAAGGCTAACTTTGGAGATATCAAAGTTTTATCAAGGATGGTCAACTATCTTTTTATGCAAGAGATCAATTTGAATGCAAGGGTTACTTGGAATTTTTATGTTCTAATTGTCCTTAGTTTTGAATTCTTAATTTTCTAAGGATTAATTAGACTTTCTTTATTTTTTCAAGGACTAATTAGAATTAATCTTGATCTAATTTGTCTATAAAAGGACACCTCATCTTGTAATTGAGATACAATTTACAATTTATATTTTATGAGCAATTCTTTGAAGTTTATTCAAGAAGTTTCTTAAGTCTTCATGTGTTCTTTATGAGTTCTTGTATGAGTTCTTTATGAGTTCTTGTATGAGTTTTTATATGAGTTCTTGCTTGAGTTCTTGAAGAAGTGCATGAATCTTTGACTTATCAAATGAGTGATCATCCTTTGTGACGTCTCAAGGTTGGGGTTTTAAGGACATAGCTTCCTTAAGGTTCTAATCCGATCAACATCTTTTGTTCCCAAGTGATCTAACACGTTTTGAAGACATCGAGTTCAAGAGATCTTCAAGAGGATTCATATCATTCAAGAGGGATCATATTATTTGGTATCAGAGCATCAAGATTGCTAGAAAATAGAACATTAATTGAAGGAATTCTTCGAAGATTTGAGTAGCATAACAATTGGATTGGAGAACAAAACGGTTAGATCTTGCTTCCTAACAAAAATTCATACCAATTCAAAGCCAACGATAGTTGGAAACCAGGTTTTTATTATTCCAAATCAATTTTTTTGTTTTTGTTACATTCTTGATTAGAATCCATGACCATTCATTAGATTTTTTTTCGTTCTTGTTAACGTTCTTTAATGAATCTTAACAATCTTGAATGATCCTCCATTGAATATTATGAATCTTCAATTCGAAAACTTCGTTTCTTGATTTCTAAATTGATCTATCTTGCTGGAAATTCAGTAACAATGTTCTATTGATTCGACAAAAATGACATCTCCATTGACGTTCATTAGATAGCTATTCTTTAAATCATTCTTTGCTGGGTTTGTTGTTGTTTCTTCTTGCCTGAAATATATAAATAATCGAAAACTCCCATTAAAACATTTCTTAAACGTTCTCTTTCTTGTTGTTCTTGTTGTAAATTTCAGAATAACACATTTATTTTATTGCTGAGTTTCAGCCACCACGTGTTATTTGAATTTAGCAAAACAGAAAAAATAAAGATCGACTTCTAAACCAAACTTCTTACATAGATCATCCTCGATTGTGAATTCTGAATTTCATTCATAAGTTGTCTTGAATGATCTTTCATTGAAAATAGACGAAACATTCTTCATGAAAATATTCAGACATTGATTTCTGAATTGCGTTTTGATTGGAAACCATGAACATAATGTAAGTAGATTTTATATTCAGATTTTCACTGAAATTCTTGATTGTTTTGCTTGTTGTTCTCTGAAATTTAATTCTTAGAGTTGTCTTTAATGGACTTTCATTATATAAAAAAAAAAAATCTGAATTAACATAAAAATCAAACATTCCTTGTTGCTGTTAACATATGTTGCTGATCTTTAAAGGTCGTTAATGGTCGAAAATCTTTCAATTACATCACCATTGTTCTTGCTGCAATTAAACTCGAAATATTTCTTGCTAAAAATTTCAGAAATAAAACATTTATTTTATTGCTAAAACATAGCCACAACAGTCACAACATTTGCTGAAACTCAGATCAGTAACATCAGATCACGTGATGATGTTACGTGGATTTCTTGCTAAATTATAGATAGAGCGTGTAACATGAGTTTATTTTTCTATCTATGTTTTTGTTGAATTAACAGCCACCACGTTTTGTTCCTGTTTGTTTTTGTTGGATTTCTTGCTGAAAATTCAGTCAGTGGGAAACTGTAATTTCCGCCATTAAAGAAGACAACAAAGGAAAATTCATTGTTTTCATGTGTTCTTGTTCTTGTTGTACTTGAGTTTTCTGAAATAAAACGATTCAGATTTGTTTTCAATATCCGTCTCCCACACCCTTTTATATTAACGTTGCTGCCATCACTTTATATCTTATCGTAATTGTTTCGTTTTTAAAAAAAATATATCTGAATCGCAAACAGACTGCTGAATTTTGAGGTTATTGAACTCTAGCTGCTGAAAATTCATTGTTTTCATGTGTTATTGTTTCTTCTTGCTAGGCTTTGTTTTTTTTTTTTAAAAAAAAGGGATTTGTTAGTTGATGTTTGTAATTACAGAAAAATCGATAAATTGGAGTTGCTAACTTCAAACGGCCATAACTTTTGATCCGGGTATCGGAACGACTATTAGTGCATATCAAATCGAAGCTCTTTTCGAGATCTACAAGTTAAATGGGGCATAGTCTCGTTCCACACCATTTCGACTTTCAATTCCATCTTTTATATCACTTTTCGAGACTTACAAGATTGTTGTATTCTTTTGTTGTTTTCGTTTATTTAAACTAACAGGTTTCAACTATGATTAAGGAAGGAGGAGAACCACATGAAACCGACCTAAAATTATTCATCAAGGTGATTCATGACCAATTTAAATTGTTGAATTCAAGGTTGGACAATATGGAATCCTTTAATGAGTCTAAACCATATCGAAGACATGAGTTCGACGGAGAAGAAGATATTCATTTCGAAGCGGAGAGAGTACATTATCGACGGGATAAGAAAGTAGATTTCAAAGAAGATAACAATTTGGGTAGCATAAAGATGACGATTCTGACCTTTTACGGAAAGAATGATTCTGAATTATATTTGGAGTGGGAAAGAATGGTTGAGCACGTTTTTTATTGTCATAATTATTTCGAGGATAAAAAATAAGCTAACCGTCGTGGAATTTACAAACTATGCCAGTATATGGTGGGATCAATTGGTGATCAATAGGCGCAGAAATGGTGAGAGGCTTATTCGATCATGAGATGAGATGAAGTCAGTAATGCGTAAAAGATTTATTCCTAGCCATTACTATCTAGATTTGTATATCAAATTCCAAGGGTTGGTTCAAGGTTCCATGAGTGTAGAGGATTATTATAAAAAAAATGGAGATTGCCATGATTAGAGCAAGCGCAGAGGAAGATAGAGAAGCAACCATGGCTAGATTCATTGTCGGATTGAACAAAAAGATTGCTGATGTGGTTGAGTTGCACCATTATGTGGAGATGGAAAAGTTACTGCACAAAGCCATTAAAGTGGAAAAGCAAATCAAGTCTAGAAGGTTCAGATCTGGATCATCTTCTAATAATCCATGGAGACCAAATTGGAAGAACAACAAAATTCCTTTCAAACCAAAAGAAGACGCAAAGTCGAAGCTTTCGATTTCTATTCCTAAAGATAGACCTGAAACAAAGTCTCTTATTAAGTCACGTCAGATTAAGTGTTTTAGGTGCTAAGGGTTTGGACACATTGCTTCTGAATGCCCAAACAAAAGGGTTATGGTTGTCTTGGCAAACAGAGACATTGAAAGTGCTAGTTCAAATGACAACGAGATGTCTCCATTAGAGGATTGTTCTGATGTTGAAGTAGAAGAGCCTGTGTATGGTGATTTACTTGTCACCAAGAGAGCTTTGAGTATACAGCCTAAGGATGAAGGAGATGAGGAGCAACGTGAGCATATTTTTCACACAAGATGCCACGTAAAGGATAAAGTCTGTGCATTGATTATTGATAGTGGGAATTGTACCAATGTTTCTAGTATCTTGTTGGTAGAGAAGTTGAATTTGAAATGGCAGAAACATCCTAAACCATATAAGCTACAATGGCTGAATGATTATGGAGAAGTGAAGGTAAATAAATAGGTGGCTTCACGTCTACCCAATCTTCAAACCTCAATGCATACGGAAATACACATGTCGTTGGTTAGTGATCGGGTTTGATGTGTTCATTCCCGACACTTGAAATAACAATCTCAAGCCGTAGAACTACTAAGCATCGGGGCTATGTATATTGAGGGTGGGGTGGCTTGGAAGTGTGACTATGCTCGCAAGTGCACACGTGCCATTTTTTTTTTTTTTATTTCTTTTCATCGACCTCCTTACAATAATACAAGCAACGAAAGATAAGTAAATATTACAACGTGTACATGTGAGAAACAAAAGGAAAGAAACATAGGAAACAACAAATGAACAATGTTAGTTAATAAACAAAATCCTCTTTTTTTTTTCAAAACAATCGAGTTGTCACGAGGGATGAGTCATGGATCCCCAGTGGAGTCGCCAGCTGTAGCTACGTGGTTTTCGTCATTACAACGGCCACATCTACGATGGTTTGGAGTCGCCACCATTCAAGTTGGAAGTGGGTGTGAATGGTAACCCGAGGTACATTTTTCAAAAAATGGTATTTTTGGCATTTTAGTGACTCACAATGGATAAGGGGTGGTCAAACCGTGAGATTTGGGTAAGCGGCTCGGTTGGAAAAAAGGGAAGGTGTTAGGCACCTCTTTCTCCCCGCCACGTGGTGGTAACCTCTAATAACTCGATCATTTTGATTTTTAAAAGAAAGTGGAAAATATGCCACGTGGGTGCATTTGTTCCCTAAGTAGGGATTTAATTTTGGCTTGATCATAGGGTCATTTCATTAATGAAAATGACTCTTTTAGACCATTAGCCTTGGGGTCCATTCATATTCAACTTGCTTAAAAAAAAATAAAAAGAAAAGGGATGGTAGAAGGGGAAAGAGAAGAAGATTAGAGAGAGAGAGGAGGGGAGTGGTCTTGAACCCACCTTGAATCTTCAATGTTCTTCTTTCTTCTTCTTCTAGATCTTCTTAAGTCCTTAGTGAAGTGTGAGAGTGTGATTATTTTTAGAAAATGGTATGAGAGAGTAATAGAGATAAGTAGATGAAGTATCTTTTCTATTAAGACTTGGTAATCATTTTTGGGATGAGAGGGGAGGTATTTATAGATGTTTGGAGGGGGTTTGGGGGTATAATAGGGTGAAGAGTTGAGAGGATAGAGAATGGCATGGTTTTTAGAAGATGAGGGTATGCAATTTGGAGTGAATTTAGGGGTAATTTTGTAAAGAATGAAAATTGATTGTATTTCAACCCAAATGATTTGGATCCTACCCAAATCCATTTGGGTAGAGTGTTGGGTGAGTGATGGTTGATGGGAGGAGTAGGAGTGTAAGAGAGTTGTTTAGGGAAGGAGTGTTAGGTTGATGAAAAGGGTAAGGTGGAGGGATGGGTAATGTAAAAGATTGGTTGGTTGGTTTTTGGGAGAATAAAGGAGATGATGCCATGTGGCAATCATGATGAGAGGGTGAGGAATGAGATTGGTTGATTGGTTGATGGGGGTTGTTTGCTTAGAGAGAGAGAGAGAGAAATGGGTTAGTTGATTGATGATGAATGAGGTATGGGTTGAGTTGATTTTATTGGAGTATTTTGAGGAAGATGATGGGTAGAGGTATGAGTGGTGATGTGGGTGGTTGATGATGTTAGAGGATGGGGATAGGTTAGGTTAGGGTAGGGTATGGGTTGAGGTAATTTTGGAGAGAGGGGTGAGATGGGTTAGATGAGTTGTTTAGAGAATGGTGATGGGAGTGGGTGATTGGATGAGGGAGGTGAAGGGTGGTGATGACAAGTGTTATATTTTGATGTTGAGGGGTTGATTGGTTGATGTGGGTAATGGGTAATGGATTAAGGTTATGGATTAGATAATGAGTAGGGTATGGGTAATAGTTAGTGGGCTTTTAAGTGTTGGGCTTGGGTTTAGGAAGGTTGTGGGTTGTATTGACTTGGATAGGGCTTATTTCGGATCAGGATTTTTGAGGGTAGGTCGGTTTTAGGTTTAGGTGATGTGGATTTGATTTTGGGTCAAGGATAGGGTTGGAAAATGGGTTTAGGAAAGAGTTGAGGCCTTGTGGGCCTTAGGTGGGTTTAGGGTTTTGCGTATTTCGAGGTGGAGTGGTGGATGATAGATGAAGGGTAGGTCTCCCAATTCTTGCCTTTTTAATTTTTTAATTTTTTTGTATTTTTCTTGAAGTTATTGATTTGAAAAAAATGCCACATGTTTGGCAATATGGGCTTTTTGGGTCCGTTGGGGAATTTATCAATTTTTTGGATGTGAGCGTGGAGCGGTGATGTTGGACATGTGTGGGATGGGTCGCACCTCTTCTTGTGGGCCCCTTAGACCATTGGGAGGTCTTAGGGTATTGATTTACTCAAGATTGCCATTTTTTAACGTTTTGGGCCCTTAAGGCCCGTTGGCCTATTTTGTTGGAAAATTGGTATCTCAAATGAGCCAGGGTAGATGGGAATGTGCCGAATCTTTTTAGTGGACCTACTAACCCATTGAGAGGTGTTAGTGGCCTGGATGTCGGCGAAAGTATTAGATTTTAATGCGTCGGGCCTTCGAGGCCCATTGGCCAAATTCATCAGGAAAAACATTGTTTTTGGGCCTTTAGAGTGAGGGCCCGTTCAAATTGAGGTGTCTACAGTAACTGTCTCATCCGATCTCCGATTAACTATTATCGCATATCGATTCAGGGTAGAACAAATTTGTTTTTCAAATATGATAAAGTCAATAAGATTTTGACAAGTTAGAATCGATTTTTGAGTCCATTTACTATCATTTCCACTAACATTTCTATTTGACTTCTTATAGGGATACAAAATGAGTTTTAAAAAAAAAAAAAAAAATTTGGCCCAATCGAAAAACCAAAGGCAATGTGCTTCAAAATGAGTATAAAATTTTTTTTTTTAAATTAAAATTTTTTTTTGCTCAGTTTATTCCTTACGTCAGTCTTGGCAATTTTCCTCTTGGACTTTATTTTTATTTTGAGTTTTAAAGCTTCAAAAGATCAAACGGATCACTTTTTCGTTAAACTTAGGGCTTATCGCTCGCCACTTTTTGCTTGATCAAAATAAAAATTCAAAGCAATCTTTGGTTAGACAAAAAAAAATCCTTTTATTTTAGTTCATTCGTTTAAAAAAAATTATTAAAAAATATATATGAAAAAAATAGATTGGTCGATGCTTAACTATGGATGTGCTATCTTTGTTGATTAATTATCTGAAAAGCCATGGTCTCTATAGGAATATTTTAATGTGCCTACATGATCTTAATGTGGATGTGATGGATTTGGCCTTCTTTGATATATGTGGCATCCATGTATTGATGGTTTGATTTGGCCCACGAGCCCATTCATATGGAAAATGCCCTGGACACACCCTATCCTATTTGCACACACCACTAGCACGTTTACTTTATTGCATTGCAAGCTTACATATCCCTAATAGCCAATGTGGCATTAGTGCATAACCCGATCTCCTCAGATATGCGACATCATTCATGAAAATCACAACTCCAATCAAGTACAGTAAGGTATATAAAATTGGGGCATCAGTACCGTTTGATCAGGTGATTCTGAAAGGTATATCGATGCACCCATGCTAGAGCGACCTGAGCCTTTGTCCTATAGTAAGTCGCACAGTCACATGTCTCGATTGCCAACGTAGTACTAATACGTGGTCAGTCCCCTTGCGGGATGCTAAAATAATTTATAAAAGCTACAACCCTAGACTCGTATCTATACAGTATATCAAAGTAATCTAAGTTCATTAATTGCACTTCTTGATCAAAATCAGTACCTAAGCGAGATCCTGTCCCGCTGTACTTCGGTACTAGGGGATAAACGACGTTTATTCTAGACGAGAGGTAACTTAAGAGTGTCATTACTCAACATCGTGCGCCACCTCTCAACTAGAGATTACACTGGCTATTTTTGACTTCAGAGATTTGAGTTGGAGTCTTAGATTATCACTTATACGATATATCAAACTAAATCATCACGTACCGTTTGATTGAGTACGCTCGAGAGATATATATGTGCACTTGGGCAATGGTGGCCAGATAAATTGCATTGCACATAATAAACCTAGAGTCTAAGAACCTTCCTATAGGTTACGACTCGAACTTATCATGGGTGTTCTCGGGTTACTTTTCGAAAATGGACATCATAAATTGTTAAGATCAGAAAGTTATAATTTTGTCATCAAGATAATCAAACGATTTGTTTAATAGGTGCACCAACCCTATAAAGAATCCATTTTAAATATGGCAGTGATTCATAAATGACCAAGTTCATCACGATTTAACGATCACGATGGGCCAGACCTTAAGTCAAAATGGCATTTAAGTTTTTTTTTATTCGGGTCCAAACCCATTTCAAAAGAAGAAGAAAAGAAAAGGAAAAATGATTTACAAAAGATTTATTGTTGCAAAAAAAAATGACTTACAAATATATGTTTTGCATAGATCTTGGAAATGTACTGAGATACCTTTTTGTATCAACTCAAGATGCTAGCTGCAAGCAAAAATCTAATCGACCAGTTGGTCAAAACAACCATCACGGGGATACACACCGTAGAGAAATTCAACTTTGAGAAATTCATGTTGAGATGTGCCTCATACTTCCACGAGTTTGAGATAGATTTGAATCTTTTGTACGCCATGACTAAGCGTTGGAATATTTATCTTCATATCTTCCACATTGGGTATATGCACTTGTGTCCTACTCATGAAGATTATTACGGCATCATGGGGATATCTACTTCAGGTCCTCTAGTCAGGCCTTCGATGAAGACAGGATATTCTGGTGACCTCGCTACAGGCCTAAAATTTTCAAAAGAAGAAGCTAAGTCCTTAGTCCATAATGGGAGATTGGATTTAATACCCTTATTAAGTCCATACCATTCCCGTAGTCATCCCATCAATGTAAAACCAGAAGCCTGGTGAGCCACTAGAGACTATCGGTTGTATTTAGGAATCTTAACCCAATACATACTGACCTCCAAAAGTGATGGTCAAATTGTCCCTAAGTCCTTCATAGACATAGATTCCCAACTCTTCAGAAAAGTCAACCATGTACCTTTCATTCTAGCTGAAATCTTATCAGGTCTAGATGCCATAAAAAGGGTGAGGGAAGGGGTTTTAAAGGAAAACCTCACCTACTTTATATGTGGCTTTGCGACCGTCTTAAAATTGTGGGCATTCCTTCAACCCTCAAGTATAGGCCAAAATAATTTTCCAAAAGAAACATGTTAGTGAGTCACAACTCAGTCAAGGCTTGGAGCAAATGACAGGATTCTCGACTTGCCAGTCATATTGGTTGGAGATGCCCTTGGTAGATCGCTGACTACCCTATTTTAGGTACCAAAGGATCATATTATGTTCGTTTGATTGGACTGGAGGAGACATCTTTTTACCAACCTGCCTTGATCACAGAACAGTACAGAGTGCCTATAAAGTTTTCGCTGCCTCAACACAAAGAATTCTTTCCTCCCGAACCATTGACTGAAAAGTTAGTGCATTTCGTCGAGAAGGCCTAAAACAAGCGCACCTTACGATATCCAGATGGACCAGCAAAGTTCAAAGAACTAGTCGTTAGAATCAAGAGAAGTAAGCCTAATTGTCTTAGTAATCATGATGACGATCAAAACAAAGACAACCGTCTATGTAAAAAATAATCTAAGTAAGAGTTATTGAAAGTTGTTATTCAATGAAAATCTTATTTGTCAATAATTTTCAATAGTTCAATAAAATTATTTTTCTTTAGTTTCTGTGTGAATAATCATTGCATAAATGAATTATTTAATGGGTTGGTATACAAAATTCGATCTCAGGATCCACCAAAATGTTATCAAAGGGGTAACACAGAAATTGATAATCCACCTCAAATGAGTCCCCGACCCATATCCATCTCAGATTGGGTCCACGACCCATATCCGATTTCGAATCAGGCCCATGACCCATCAGTGATCTAATAAGGATGACAACCAATCAAACAAATCAACTTGTTTCAGTTAAATCTATTTTTACAAAATGTCATACCGACTCCGTGTCGATGTTAACTTCGACTGATGAATTTTTTTTTAAATGTTTTACCAATTTCGTGTCGATGCCAACCCCATGCTGATGTAATTTCCTTTTTAAAATTAAAATTAAAATTAAAAAAATTTATTGACTTCGTGTCGATGCCAGTCCCATGCTAATGAAATTATCTTTTCAAAATATTTTATCAACTCCATATTGATGCCAACTTCGTACTGATGTAATCACTTTTTAATTATACCTATTTCGTGTCGATGTCAGTTTCGATTGATGTAATTATTTTTCTAGATGTTTTACGGACTCCGTGTCAATGCCAGCCCCGTGCTGATGAAATTCCTTTTTCAAAATATTTTACCAACTCCGTGTTGATGCCAGCTCCGTGCTGATACCAACTTCGTGCTGATGTAATCGCCTTTTAATTATATTGACTGCGTGTCGATGCCAGCTCCAGCTGATGTAATTCTTTTTAAATATTTTACCGACTCCATGTCGATGCCAACCCTGTGCTGATATAATTCTTTTTTTGTTTTACCGACTCTGTGTGGATGCCAGCTTCAGCTGATGTAATTCCTTTTCAAAATATTTTACCAACTCTGAGTTGATGCCAGCTTCGTGCTAATGTAATCGCTTTTTAATAATATCGACTCCGTGTCGATGCCAGCTCCAGCTGATGCAATTCTTTCTTAAAATATTCTTCCAACTCCGTGTTGATGCCGGCTCCGTGCTGATGCTAGCCTTGTGCTGATGTAATTTTTTTTTCTCAAACGATCTAGCTCCGCAATGACGAACCACGTTTTCCTTTTGGGTGTTATCTCGAATAATTGCCGAACTTAATAAAACATCATACATGTTCCTTTTTGTAAATAAGACAGTAACATTTGGTCTTCTATACGCACAAGGTGACCAAACGAAAGAAGTACAAACACCCTGAGAAGCCTCCGTATTTCCTTCGATCTACATCAACTATGAGCAACTTAGAGGACCCACAACCTGCGACAAGTGAACTTGCCGAAGCTAATATAATGATAGCCGAACTAGTAGAAACAACAAAAAGACAGGAACAAATGTTGATAGCTGTTTTGAGTAGTATTAACTTTCTATAAGCATAAGCCGCTCAGCACCAAGCATCTGGATCAAATCCGGAACCCCCTGAGCAGACACGACCAGATCAACAGACCACCCCACCTCTTACTGTGCCAATGTGTCAGGCCTTCAACTTTACATCCCACATAATCAACCACCACCAGTAGTAATCCCAGACGATGAGTGTGACTTCAGGGTACCCGAGGCCAAAAATGTCACTGATGACAAAATGACCCAGCATATTGAGTCTCTCCAAGAGGAAATGAGACGAATGAAGGATACAAATATTTTAAGAGGGATAAGTTCAGAGACCTTTGCTTCTATCCAACGCCTAGCTGTCGATTAAGTTCAAATGCCCGGAATTCGAGAAATATAATGGTGTTGGGTGTCCTCTATTGCACCCAATATGACGAGGATGACAGATTGTTGGTATAGTTATTTCAAAGAAGTCTAACAGGGTCAGCTCTCAAATGGTTCTCAGGGTTGGACCACTCACTTATCAAGAACTGGCAGGACTTGGCTGAGATGTTTTGGCACAACTACAGGTTCAAAACAGATGTGGGGTTGGACCGGAATGATATGACTAGAATGACGAGAAATGAGAGGGAAACAATATTATTCTTTTATAAATTCATTTGTGACTTGCCTTATGTTTTCAATGATTTATCTATAGTTAATATTTTATATAAACATTAAAAATAATAGTTATTCTAAAGCTCTATAGCACATTCAGAACCTTGAATTTTTAGTCAATGATTTGAGAAAGAAAAATGTACATAATATTTAGTAGAGTGGTGTTAGAGTGACTTCAAACTAGAACTTGATATTGCACTTCTTGACGTAAAAGTGGATAGCAACCATTGATGTTTTTCACTCGTATCTTGATGAAAAGCATATGTGGTTTCGATACACTTTTAAGTCAAGAAGTACGATATGAGGTTTCAACCTGAGGTCACTTCAGCATTATTCTATTTAGTGACCTCTACTTTCTTAAAGAGATCTTTTTTTATTATACATTAAATATTTTAAACATTTAACTATTTTCTTGGTTGAGACTTGAGAGAGAAATGTTATATGTGTAGCACATGAGTTCTTCATTGTATCAGGCTTATTTTGACTAGACACACTATGGATACCTATTTCATTAGAGTTGTGATGAATGCATGCGGTCTTGGTACATGGTTGACATGACATAGACACAGAACCATAAATCGTTTTCATCGGGATACACAGGAAAAAGATGTACGATTTTGTGCCCATACCACGTCAACTATGTACCCAACTACTCCAAGACCACGTGTATTCATCATAATTCATTTCATTAAAACTTCCAAGTGAAGAGAGTACATTTACTTGAACAAACTTCATTTATTGAAGTTTTCTAGTTTAAATGTTCTTTCACACAGTCACATTTTTGTGGTCCAAAAAAGACGAAACTTCAACATCATTGATATAGGCTCTGGTAAAATAATATGGGGCCATTTGACCAAGTTGTTTTTAACACATTGAAAAAGATTATGAATTAGAAAAGAAATAGAATCTCTTTTTGATTCCACAAACATTATTTGGGTTCTCTAATTAGTCATTGACTTTCAGGTGCATCTCTTCTAATCACTCTTAGAGCCCCATTGTAGTCATTTCTCACAATTGAAATGACAAAATTGCCTTAAGCATTCAAAATCATCATTTTTGTCCAAACAAATTGGATTTCCAGCATCCCGATCGGATTTTGGAGACTCTATTCCAAGGAAAAGGATTTGAGAAAGAAGAAACTATTTTCAAGCATTTTTAAGATGTTTGTAAAAAATTAGGAATTTTCAATTATTTTGATTTGCTTATTTATGAAAATCAATCAAAGATGGTTCTTTTGGTTTGAAATTATCTACATAAGTCATTATGTCAAGTTTTAAATCAATATTTTCATGTATTTTAGTTGAAATTTTTTTTAAAAAAAATGAGTAGGTTTTACAATGTCGAGGTCAACAAAACATGATGAACTTGACAATAAATAAAACTAGTGAGGCTAACAATAATTATTGGTAAGCTCGACATTTTTTTTTAAATGTCAAACTTGATAATAAAAAATATTGAACTCAAAAATATAAAAAAATGTCGACCTCGACGATGTAAAACCCACCGATTTTCGCTTTTTTCGAGATTTTCCTACTAAAATACATGGAAAGATTGACTTGAAACTTGACATAACGACTTTTGTAGATGATTTCAAAATAAAATAACCATCTTTGATCAATTTTTATTTAAAAATGAATCAAAACAATTGAAAAATCCTATTTTTTTTTTACATATATATCAAAATGCTTGAAAAATCCCTTAAAAATGACTTCTTCTTCCTTCTCAAATCTTTTTCATCGAAATGGATTCTCCAAAACTTGATTGGGATGCCGGAAGTCTAATCTTTTTGGACAAAAATGGTGACTTTGAATAGTTAAGGCAATTTCGACATTTCAATAATGAGAAATGTCTATAGGGGTGCAGGGACTGATTAGCAAAGAAGGGTTTACTAAATGAACTATTTAGCTAATTCCTAAAAGTCAATGATTAATTAGAAAGAAAAACTTCCACCAAGGGTCATTAAGTAATTTTTGCTTTATTCAAGTTTTCTAATTTAAATGTTGTAACATAGGGTTACATTTTTATGGTCCAAAACTTCTACATCATTGCCATAGGTTTGATAAAAAAAACATGGGCCAATTTGATCAATTGTTTTTAATCCGTTGAAAAAGATTCTCTTCACAAATTAGAAAAGAAATAGAATCTCTTTTTGATTCCACAAGCACTGTTTTGGGTTCTCTGATCAAACATTAACAACAAAAAAAAAAAAAAAAGGTTGACTAGTTGCACACCATTAATAGTTGATTGCACTCCAAACATAAAAAATTCTTTTTTTTTTTTTTTTTGGATTTTTTTTTATAAGCTCTATTAATTTACAGGTTGCACCTCAATACATAACCTTCTAGGCTTTAAAATTTATTTATCTTCCTACAGTTTTATATTCTATGCTCATGTTGTATTTTACTTGTGATCTATTTTTCTCGTGATTGATTTTGCATGTATTCTCTTTAGGGCCAATTTAAGGTACTGTTTTTCCAACCTCTCTTTAAATTTTGTTTAAAAATTAATATGAACCTGTATTTGAATCTCATGTCTTGGATTTTCATGATTTCTTTTATATTTCAGAATCATTTTACTTTTGTTTGCTCTTTTGCAATTGTTCTTCTTTAAAATAAAAAGAAGAATTTTTTTTTATAAAAAATGAGTGCAACATTTTTTAAATTTATTTTTGGAGTGTAATCATCCAAATGGGATGTAAATGAGAATTTCTAAGTGGTGGGGGGCAATTAATAATGGGTGGTGTGCAACTAGTCGGTCCTCAAAAAATCAATTATGGCCCCTACCTCAAAAGACAACTTTTTTTAATATTCAAACAAATCCAATGACATTCACCATTAATATACACTTTTTTTTTTCTTTGCATCAAATCATACCAACAACTCACCTCTTCTACTCTCCTTAATCTCTATGGTTTCTCTTGATCAAACCTTTTTCAGTACTAAAAATTGGAATCTTTAATAAACCCTTATCACATATATGAATTGATATAAAACAAATTAAACAAACATAGACCCATACATTTCAACAATGAGATTCATGGGTTTTATTGAATGGAGTCACTTGTCATTGGAGAGGTGAAACAAGATTCCTCAAGAACATTTATAGAGCTTGAATAGATTGATGTTAAATCTGAGGACATCTCTCACTCACTTGGATGTTCTAAATTTCTCCAAACACTAATTCATGCATAAGATTGTAATATAAATAAATAAAAAATCATCTACAAAATCAATCGATATTTTCATTAAATCGATTGATATTTTCAAAATTGGATGAATTATCAAATCATACCGTGAAATCATCTTATTTATCAGGGTAATGTAAACTATTTACAAAATCAATATAATAAAAAATATAAAAAAAACATTTTTGATAAATAAGTTGGTTTTTAAATGGTCAGAATGCTATGAGGTTAGAATTGGTAAATATCATAATGACCCAAATATTAACATGATGAAATACCCATTTTGCCCATCACCTTATTTTATATATATTACCACAACAGTGAAAAAATGGGATTTGGTAAAATTTCATAATCTATGCTTCCTGCTAATTTTGAGATATCTAGTCCATGAGGTGGTAATTTTTTCTTCAAGATATGGCACGAGTCATTTTGGGTCTTAGACCGATAAACGTGATGGAGGATAATTCACCTTAGCTATAATGACCAGTTCCCATCATATATAGTCACAAGATTTTCTCGTAAAATTCTCCAAATAAGGGTCAAACAGATTAAATAGGTAATTTGGTTTAATTAACCCTTGATTTATCAATTAATTGTTGAATATGATAGCATTTTTACCTTTTTTATCCTCAAAAATTTATTTTCTTCAACACTAAAATCTGAAGAAGCAGGGAGAAATTTAAGGGGGGTTGAAGATGATGGGTTTTTTTTCCCAAGAAAATCCAGAAGTATATTTCTTGAGATTCCCCCCTCCCCCCTTTTAATGAAACTTTCCCCAATATGCCAAACAATTGCCAAATGAAAACTTGGTTACTATAGTTTAAGGGTCAGGTCAGGATCAAGATACAACATTAAAAGTGTTTTGTAAATTAGGGTTAGAAGTTTTGGAAGGGGATGATTTTTTATAAGGATGATCTCTATGATATCTTCACCAAAGTTAAACCTATTCTGAAATTTCTAACTTTAGTTTATTATTTGAAGAATCGTGGACCGTCCATTTTTTGTAAAACACTTTTAATGGGATTAGAAGTTTCAGAATAAAATGATTTTTAGTCAAGATGATTTCCTCACTAGAGATCATCCTCACAAAAAATTAGCCCATTCCGAAACTTCTAACCCCAGTTTACAAAACACATTGAATAAAATGTTGGATCACGATCCTGCCCCATAGTTTAAGTATCTAAATATATCGATCAAGACTGATATGAAACATTGAATGTTTGAAAAATGTACATGTACCAATACAATGAAAAATTTTATTGACATGCCAACAGCACCTCTCAAAATTAAAAAAGTTGTTTTGGGCATCCACATTAAAATCAAAACTTTTAAATTATTTTTCTAACTTTAGCCTGCTTTTACGAGTGAGTTGCGTGTCGATATAACTTCCCCAATACATTATCTATTTTTTTCCAAGACCAAAACATTTCTTCGATACAATATTTTAAACCTTGTCATGAAAACATTGTCCCAAGTTGGAATTAATCTAGGTCTTTATTTTAGACTTTTATACAACATTAAGCCCATGGGCTTGTACCCATAAAACTGAGGCCCGCACTTTCAAGACTAAATTTTCGCTATAATTGGAGAAAGATTTTAACACGTCTGTACTCAGTAAGTTAACTCTGTGTGCAATCAATCTCTCTTTAAAAAACACCACTAATTTGGCGACCAAAACCCATATTTTCTCTCTCTCTCTCTCACTGAATCGTGGGGTTTAGCCGTTGAAATGGTAGATTCTGCTTCTGTAATAATTAATGGAGGACGAAACTGAATCATCGCTTTCTCTTTCTCACTTTCTCTGCCAAGAAGACAATTCTTCTTCAAGTGATAAAGAGATTGAACAACGACAGCAAGAAAGTTCAGAGATTGATGACGAATATATTAAAATGCTGATTGAAAGAGAGAACAACTTTGGAATTAAAAACCCAATGGAAGAATGGTTAAAATCTGCTCGTTTCTTTGCCATTAAATGGATTCGTAAAGTGGGTTTCAAGTTTCAATCCATCTTTTTTTAGCATTTTTTTTTTGTCTTAATTTCAAGATTTTTATTTTATTGTATTTTTCTTTAATCAGGCAAGGGAAGTTCTTGGGTTTCAATTTCAAACAGCTTATTTGTCTGTGACTTACTTTGATCGGTTCTTATCGAAGCGAGACATTGATGTAAGAAACTTGCAACCCTTCTTTGTTCTTCATTTTCAATTAGTTCATTCTTCTATTTTATTTCTTTTTCCAATCAAAATGTTGTTGTTGATACAGAGGGAAAGATTGGGTGATTCATTCTTCTATTTTATTTGCTTTTTTCAATCTCAATTTTTTTGAGATTGATAGAGAGGGAAGAATAGGTGGATTCATTCTTCTATTTTATTTGTTTTTTTAATCAAAATTTTGGTAGGTGTTAATGATGATGATGATGTTGTTGTTGTTGATAGATAGGGAAAGATTGGGTGATTCATTCATTCTTCTATTTTATATGTTTTTTTAAATCAAAATATTGTTATTGCTGTTGTTGTTGATAGATAGGGAAAGATTGGGTGATTCATTCATTCTTCTATTTGTATTATTATTATTTTTAAATAAAATTTTTGGTGTTCTTGCTGTTGTTGATGTTAATAGAGAGGGAAAGATTGGGTGATTCAATCACTATCGGTAGCTTGTTTAAGATTGGCTGCAAAGATGGAAGAAATCAAAATTCCTGCTTTATCAGAATTTCGGATCGAAAATTATGATTTCGAGCACGAGACGATTCATAGAATGGAACTTCAGGTTTTAACTACTTTAGATTGGAGAATGCATTCAATCACCCCCTTTGCTTATCTCCATTACTTCATCACCAAATTCCACGATGAATCTCAACCAATTGATATAGAATCCAAATCGGTGAAACTTCTATTCTCCATGATACAAGGTAATTGAATTAATACTTATTAAAAATTGGATTTATTTTATATTGGTTTCCATTGAACTTGTTTTTGAAATATTTCATTTTCTTTGATACAGAAACAAACTCAATGAATCATCATCGGCCATCCGTTATAGCTGCAGCCGCTGTCTTAGCAATATCGAATAAATCATTAACACGAAAAATGGTGGAATTGATGATGAATTCGATCACATCATGTGCACCTCTTGAAAATGTAAGTTACATAATTCATCCTCTCAATATTATTATTATTTAGATAAATGGGTCTTATTTGGTGATGTTCACTTTGTCAGGATCAAGTGTTCTTTTGCTACATTCGAATGCAGAAATTACAATTGGAGAAATCTAAAACATTCAAGCGTGAAATGTCCTCATCAGATGTATCTACCCATCCTTTTGGAACTAAAAGAAGACAACTTAAATTTGATGATGATGATCATGATCATGATCAAAAGGGTAAGATGCCCTATGAGAAATGATCCCCATTAAAGAAAACCCATGAATCCCATTGTTAATCTTGAGCTCTTTTATGGGTGTGGATTTAAGTTTTTTTTTCTTCTAATTGGATTATATACCACATCATGTATTTGATATTGGTTGATTGAGGATGATCAAGAGACAATGATAGAGATTAAGGAGAGAAGAAAAAGGAGAAACTTTAACCTAAAGAGTGAAAATCTGACTGAAGAGGAAGTATGAGAGGGCCACATGAAGCCATGGAAGCAGTAGAATTAAAGGGGTTTTGATTAATTACATGAATTCTACAACTTACCCATTAATTCAATTAGTTGTATTTTTTGCTTTTTTTTTTTTTTGCCTGATATGTATTTTTTAATTTTTCTTGCAAACCCTATCTTTTTGATGGGTGGGACTTGGGATATTGCAGTGAAGAGGGGGAGCTGTTGGTATGATTTAATGCATCTGTGTTGTATGTTGGTTTTCAACAAGTGTATAATGGTGAATGTCATTTGGATTTGTTAGAAAATTTTAAAAGGGACTGTCTTTTGGAGTAGGGTCCATGCTTTATCATGTAAAGGATTCTGTTTCTTTCCTGATTCATGCTAGATCTTTCTCAATGTATTAAAATCAATTTGGCCAAATGGGCCCATGTTGTAACTAGATCCCATGTAAATGATTTTGGAACATTTAGTAAGCTCGAATAAATGAATTCACGTAAACATATTTTTTTTTCAATTATGCGGATGAATGATCATCTACTTCCCAAAGAATTTGAAGAATTTTTAGGAAATTCGACAAGCTTAAATGTTATTTTTTTTCTCTCATAAATGGTCCGAGCTTGATTGGATTTGAATCATATTGAGAGAGGTCCATTAGATATTAGAAATTGTTCAAGAGAAATAATAAGATATTTTCTTTTGTCCCTTCCCCACAGTTGAAAAATAAAGAAATGATGGATACATTTGTATTTGCAAAATAACAAATTATTGGGTCTGTGAAGTCAAAACAATCCTTGTACCATCAACTGGTACCTGCTCTTGAACAACACCAGCTGCATTTTGGTTGTATGGGCAGAAGACGAATGGGTCGACAGTCTCTCTCTCTCTCTCTCTCTCTCTCTCTCTCTCTCTCTCAATCAAGAAAACTTTGCCATGTTAAAAGAAAATTTTAGACTCGTTAACATGTCCGGTGTTGAAAGTAGATTTGGGAGAAAATAGCTTTTAAAGAGTAGAAATTACAAAGTAATTTTCTTTTGCTTTTAAAAAAGTTAAGGGCCTATGTGGATACACCTCTTTGCGCAAGAGCAAAAGCTCAATCACTCCTCGCAAAAGCAAAAAACCTCTCCGCGGAAGAACAGATCCTTGGAACTTCTCAACAAAGAGCAAAAACCCCTCCGTGCAGAAGCAAAAATCTATTCAAACGTTTGTTAGCTCTCCGCAGAAGTACAAGTCATCAAGAAACTCTATCCAAACACAGTGTAAGATTTTTCCTTTTTAATTTTCAAAAGTAAAAAAAAAATTTACTTTTTTATGTGTATCCAAACGGTCTCTTAGAAAAAACCAATGAAAGGCACATGAGATGCATGTGCAACTTAAGTAATGGCATTTGTTTAAAATATTTTATGTTTATAAGAAATAGATTTTATTTAAAATATTAAATTACTCATTATGGTGGTAGAGGTCACTACATATAGGGTTTTTTTTTTCATGTGTATCTCAGTCTTTTGAGTGTGATATAAGAGTTCGTATCAAAATATATATTATTTTTAATATTTAATAATAAAAATCATTGCAAACATAAGACAAGTTACGAATGAAATTATAAAGAAAAAGATATTAAAAAAAAGAGAGAAATATAGGAGGCACTAATAATTTCTCTATCTTAAGTCTCATTATTGAAAGTGTAATGATTGCAAACATAAGACAAGTTACAAATGAAATTATAAAGAGAAAGATATTAAAAAAAAGAGAGAAATATAGAAGGCACTAATAATTTCTCTATCTTAAGTCTCATTGTTGAAAGTGTAATGATTGCAAACATAAGACAAGTTACAAATGAAATTATAAAGAGAAAGACATTAAAAAAAAGAGAGAAATATAGGAGGCACTAATAATTTCTCTATTATTGCAAACATAAGACAAGTTACAAATGAACTTATAAAGAGAAAGATATTAAAAAAGAGAGAGAAATATAGGAGGCACTAATAATTTCTCTATCCCCCCCCCCCCCACCCGCGCGGCCCTGCACTCCCATCATAGAACCGTAAATTATTTTCCTTGAGATGCATTTAATCATAAATATTTTTTTCTGTATCCTGAGGCAAATGATCTATGATTCTATGATGGGGGCATCTGTCGGGGGGGCGTCAGGTTATCACGACTCTCATTGAAAACGATAGCAAGACTAGGAGTAAGGCTATTAATGGGCTGAATTGGGCCAGTCTGTTGAGGCCAATTCATATTTAAGTATGGGCTTCAACAAAGACATGTATTTGGTTTAGCCCAGCCCATTCATTATATGGGCTAGAATTTATGGTCAGCTTTTCATTGGTCCATTTACGGGATGACCTGTTCCATAGACAACCTAAAGCAGGATTGAAATGTGCATTTGGAGCATATTTCTAGGTGGAGTTTATGGAGCACCAAGTAGAATCCCATTTTGGGTCCACTAGCCCTTAAAATGTTTGGCCCACCTTGTTAGACCAAGCTGGTTTTTGATTGATGTGAATTTTAGGTCAACACATTATTATGCCAGTACAGATGGAATTAAAACAAAGGGCCGTACATGTCACGTGCCAATTTTATCTAGGTTTGTGGATTCATATCTATGGCCTCAGTAAATAACTACTCTGTGATGGTATTATTATATCAATTGATTTTATCATTTCAAAAGAGAATTTATGGATTTACTTGCTAAAATGCTTTTTAGAGAGTTAATGCATTTCCACATTGATGAAGATGGGCCTTAAAGTTCATTGTTAAATAAATCACCTCAATGGAAACACAATTTAATTTAAATCTTCTTTTTTTTTTTTTTTTTTTTTTTCTTTTCTTTTGGGAGGGGGGAGTTAAACAAATGAGATTAGTAATTAGTAATTAATAGATGAAGACGAATTTTAAACCCAGGTCATAGTATTAACATTCAAAGGACTTTAACCAAACTGTCATCTTTGAATGGGAATACAATTTGCGTAAATTGTATGGTGTGGTAACAATTACAATGTACAGTGTGATAGGACACTTGGGATAGACTCACCTATATAAGAAGTGGAATCCTTCCCGTAAGTTAATATGCATTAGAGTTATTTGTTTTACTGGGTGGGCCCACGTCTTTAATTTAGTGTAAGTGGGTCCCACGTGCTTTTATAAAAAATAAATGGAGAAGAGGAGGGGTCGAACCTATTCAAATTCGACCATCTCTCTCTCTCTCTCTCTCTCTCTCTCTCTACTCCTTGTTTCTTCTCTTCTTTTTCTCTAGTGGATTGATTCTTAGTCTCTAAATTGGCATCAAAGCATCTCTGCTCTTAGTTTAATCTATTCATTCTTCTCTTTTTCATTCAAGTTATTCAAACCCTAAGGCTTTAGTACCAAACACAACTTAGGAGTCTTCGTTTGCATTTTTTTTACACCTAAATGTGTATTTAGGATGTTGTCTATGATTTGTTTATAGTTTGTCAATCATTTTGAAGCCCGTGTTGCAATTTTGAAGTCCCAAAAATCAATTTTTAGAAAAAATCTGTGAATAGTATTCTATGAACAATGTGGGTGAATAGTGTTGTATGAACATCATTGTGTGAATAATGCCGTAAATAGTATTTTCTGAAGAAGAAAAAAAAGAGGGTTCTAATCCCTACTTGTGTTACAAGTGAAACCCTAAATGTGTATCTAATAGGAATGCAACTTGATTTAGGTTGGTTCGGTTTGTGGTAAAATTAGAACCGAACCGACATAAGTCGGTTCCACTAAATAAGAACCAAAACCAAATCGAAATACCCATAGAACTAAACCAAACCAAACTAATCTAAGGTCAGTTTGGTTTGGTTTGGTTTTATGGGTTGCCAATATCTTATAATTCTGCTTGGAAACAACATATTTTTAATGAAATAATAATAATGAATATGAAATTTATGTAATAAGTAATGAATTTATCCATAATAAAAAATGTTATTCATTTATCCATAGAGTAAAGTTATTAATCTATGTGTAAAATAATCATTAAAAGGGTAGTAAGTCATCTTGAGTTTGGCTCTATACAAGTCTTGAACCAAGAATCGAATCAAATTAATCGGTTCTCCATTTTCTTAACCCAGAATTGAACTACAACTTGGTCTAAACCGAACCAAACCAACCCAAAGCCATCAATTTGGTTCGATTCTCGGTTTGAACTGGACCAAGTTGTACCCCTAGTATCTAGGGTCTTGTTGGTGATTATGAGTTGTTGTGGTTGTTGTTTTGGGGCTTTGTGACCAATTTGGGAGTTTTATAAATAGATTTTCTACATTTAGCTCATTTTTTGCCCTTTTTAGGATTTTTTTATCTTAAAAAAAAATTGCAATATGGGTATGTCATCTATCATTGTCGTACATCTCATAAGTGTTTCACACACCTATTGATACTACTTTGATGGTGTTTTTTAATCTACGTTGTGTTACGATATTTTTTTATTTGATCTCTTTGCTATTTGATTTTTAGCGAAAGTGTTGTATTTTTTCTCTATCAGATTTCTACATAGTTTTTTTTTTTTTTTGGATTATTGGTGTTGGTTGTTTGCGATTGTTGGGTAATTTCTTGACTTGCCTTTTAGCACACATCAATAGCTACTTTCACAGATGCTCGGGTTCCCATGGGTGGTAATCGTGGTGGTCATAGTAGCACATGTGATTGTTGATATGTCTTCAGCTTTTGTTACTCAACCCCCTGCTCCTAAGATCATGGTTATCGATTCTTAGTCTTAAGACAACACTATTGTTCAGTTAAATCAAATCTTCTAAAAGATATCAGATCTACCCTCTCTTTCATGGGAGCGGTCCGGCAGCCCTAAAGTTTGCCAAGTTTGGTGCCAAACATTTTTTGTAAATCACTTTTGATGGGGTTAGAAGTTTTGGAATAGGCTGATTTTTTGTGAGGATGATCTCTACGGTGAAGAGATCATCCTTACAAAAAAATCAGCTCATTTTGAAACTTCTAACCCTAATTTACAAGTTGAAGAATTGTGGACCGTCCAATTTTTGTAAATCACTTTTGATGGTGTTAGAAGTTTTGGAATAGGCTGATTCTTGGTGAGGATGATCTCCTCATCATAGAGATCATCCTCACAGAAAATCAGCTCATTCCAAAGCTTCTAAGCCATAGTTTGAAAAATGTTTGGCACCAAACTTGGCAAACTTTAGGGCTGCTGAACCGTCCCCCTCTTTCATATGCTCCCATCACAACCAAGGACAATACAAGTAAATATGTTTGTCTAACTGTTCAACCCCCTTCATCTTGAGTTATTGATTTTGAAGCTAGTACTCATATGTCTGGTATCTCCTCAATCTTTTCAAATCTTCGCTCCTCTAAATAGCATATTGTCTTAGTTGATGGATTTTCTTGACCGTTGCTTGAAACCGGTGATCTTCATCCCATCAATTCCATGACACTAACTTCTAGCATATTTGTTTCTAGGTTTTCATTTAATCTTCTTTCTATGAGTCAGCTAACAAAATCATTTCACTGCTCTATAATATTTTCTCCAACTTCTTGTATTTTTCAGGACCTCAAGAAGAAATAAAAGTGATTGATTCGGGGTATGAACGTAATGAGATGTATTTTTTATGCCATGATAAGCCAATTTCTAGTTTGAGTATTGCAATCTCTCTTCTACAGTGGCACTATCGCTTGGGTTGCCTGTTATTACAGAAATTGCGTCAAGTTGTTCCAACATTGAATTATATTTCAGTTTTGGAATATGAGGCTTGTCGGTTAGGCAAGCTTCAATGTAGTAGTTTCCTCAAGCTTAGAGAGTTGTCAGTTGAGTCCTTTTAATGTAGTTCATTCAGGCCTTTAGGGTCTTACAAGGATAAAGAGTACTTCTGATTTTTCTTATTTTGTCATTTTGTATATGATTTTTTTCGAATGACTAGACTATTTTTAATGAAGGATCGTTCTAAAGTATTCCAAATCGTTTTAGCATTTTATAATGAAATATTTGTTCAATTTAAACAACGTGTTAAAATTTTATGTTCTAATATCCTTGAGTATACCCAAAACGTTATGTTTGATTTCTATAGCGAGAATAGTATTATCCATTGGACTACTTGTCCACTCACTTTCCAACAGAATGGTATTGCCGAGCGTAAGCTTCGCCACCTTTTGAATATCACTCGCACCTTATTGTTTAATATGTACATTCCTAAACCTTATTGGGCAGATGCAGTACTTACTACTTGTTACCTTATTAATCGGATTCCTACACCTATTTTGGCTAATCAAATTCTTTTTTCCTTGTTATATCCTAATGCAAAGCCCTTCCCTATTGTTCTGCGTGTATTTAGGTGTATTCCTTCTTCCACATTCTTAAGATTGGTCTTGATAATTTGTTTCCTCATGCTAGTAAGTGTGTCTTTTGGGATTACTCTATAAATTAGAAGGACTATCGTTGTTATGATCCTGTAGGATGTCAGTAGTATGCTATTGATGATGTTACTGTTTGTTAGTTCACCCTCTTTTTCTCTAATTCGGGTCGTCAATTTGATTCCAATCTCTTTTATTTTCGTAAAGGTAAGTTAGTTTTGCCTACATTTCCTCTTCCAGTATCCTCTCCCCCAGCTTTGCAAGTTTATTAGTGCTCTCAACATCGTCCAGTTGTATCATATGATCCACAGCCAGCAAAGACACCATCACCTAACTCTTCTAATGACGTAGCGGAAGCGTGTGAATCAATATATTCGATAGGAATTAAGATATTGTATTCAATGGAATACACAAAACTAGTCTGAATCAATAGGTTCAAGTTTGGAAAAGAAAGGAAAACTAGAAAATTAAATTGAAACAAAAGAAATAACTAAATTTGAAATTTATTAAATAACTAATAATTTAAAATTTGTATGTGAAACTCCTTATATAGATAACTTCATCATAACAACTTAAAGTCCTTCTAAAATACTAAAAATTAGCATGCCTAACATATCTATAACATAATTACTACTTTCATAACTCTATTTAGATACTTCAAAGTAGTTTTAATTGTAGTCTAAATATAAAAATGAAATGAGAATAAAATAAAAACCTTAAACAAATTAGAGACAAAGAAAAAAAATAATAGAAACTGACGACTAATACTATTCCTAAAGTAACTAGAAAATAGATCAAATCCTAATAGAATTAAGAAACTACTTAAAATTATAGATGCCTTACATCAGGCCCCTTTTCTTTGAAAAAACTCCTCGAATTTTTCTTGAAGGTTTTTTTTTTTCTCGTTTTCCATTCATCTCTCACTCTAATCCATTTCCAGAGATATTCGTTCTCCAGATTTTGTTGAGAGAACATAATTGATCATTCCAACATAATTAACACATCATTTAACCATGGTATAGAAAAGATATACTTCACAATGCACATGCACCAAATTCCATCTTTCGTACATAGTAACAAATTTGGCACAATGTAGGCAATCATGTTTTCGTTAACCTTTTCTTCGAGGTACAACTCATCCATAATTGATTTATGGCTCATTTGATGAGATGGATAATTAGGAAAATTAAGACCCATGATAAAATACACATGTGGCTGAATTTCTTTCATAATGAATATTCTAATTGACATATCACCTAAGGGGATTGGGGAAGAGGATTATTGGAACAATTTTGATGGGGTGGCGGTGGAAGATAGGTTTGAGGGTTTAGCGTCACATAGGATGCAATTTGGGTAGGATCTTGAAAAGTAGTAGGTTCGATCTCACTAATTAGTATCCTAAGGGTTGGCTTTTGAGGGGAATTGAGGGAGCAATAGTGGGAATCCTTAGGGTTTTCATCTCGAAGGATTTTCTTACCTTTTTCCTTCTGAAGGATGTTGAGAATCATGCCTTAAACACAGACCTCCAACTTAGCTATAATTCTAGTCTCAAGCCTCTCAAATTGGGTTGGAACTTTAACTACTTAGGCCAAATTTGATTTCAAATTGAACTTCTAGATAATATTTTGTGACAAAATCACCTTCATCAATCATCTGTTATGGGATTATAGTAAGAGCTCTAATACCACTTGATGTAGTGGAAGCATGTGAATCATAGATTCGATAGGATTTAAGATCTTGTGTTCAATGGAACACACAAAACTAGTTTGAAACAATAAATTCAAGCTTGTAATAGAAAGAAAAATCAGAAAATTAAATTGAAACAAGAGAAATAACTAAATTTAAAATTTATTGAATGAATAATAATTCAAAATTCATATATGAAACTCTTTATATAAATAACTTCATCATAACACTTAGAAGCCTTCTAAAATACTAAAAATTAACATTTCTAACATATTTATAACATAGTAACTACTTTCTAAACCTATTATAACTTTATTTAGATACTTCTAAGCATGTCTAATTGTAATTTAAATAATAAAAATAAAATAGAAACCTTAAACAAATTGGAAACTAAAAAAATAGAAACTAACAACTAATAGTAATCTAAAGTAACTAGAAAATAAAAACAAATCCTAATAGATTTAGGAAACTACTTAGAATTATAGATGTCCTACATCACCTAAGGACCTTCATGCACCATGACCTGACTCTCCTAAGGACCTCACACCTCTTCCCACAGCTCCTTCATCCTCTACGCTACTTATTGCGTTACGGAAATATTTTTGTTCTTACACTAGGCATCCTATATCAAATTTTATGTCTTTTCATTGTCTTTCATCTACTTTTCACTCCTTTGCATTTTTATACTCCACTGTTTTTGTCCCTTGTTCTTATCATTAGGTTCTAACTTCTTCTAGATGGAAACTTTCTATGGATGACTAGATGCATGCACTTTATGAGAATCAGATATGGGAACTCACTCATCATCCTTAGGAAAAAATCATTATTGATTGTCATTGGGTGTACAAAATGAAATATCAACCTGATGGATCTGTTGATAGACTTAAGGCTTGGTTGGTGGGTAAATGGTACACTTAGACTTATGGTGTGAATTATTGAAAGACTTTTTCACCTATAGTTCAACTCAACTCCGTTAAAATTCTTTTGCCTGTTACAATAAATTCTAACTAACAACCATACCAACTAGATTTCAAACAGGCATTTCTTCATGACAATTTATAGGAGCAACTGTATATGGATCAACCCCTAGGTCATGTTGTTGAGGGCAAAGAACATATGGTGCTTAGTTTGAAAAGAGCGTTGTATAGACTGAAACAGTCTTTGTGTAATTGATTTGACAAATTTAGCTCTGTGGTGCTTTAGTATGGATTTAAACATTCTACCTCTGATCATTCTGTATTACTCGTCATTCCACCTTAGGTACTATTATTCTTATTGTCTATCTGGATGACATTATTGTTACTGACAATTATTGTGGGTATTACTCAGTTGAAAGCTCATTTGGGTACTCAATTTCACACAAAGGACTGAGGCATTCTTCATTACTTCCTTGAGATTGAGGTTGCACGTTTCAAGGAAGATCTCGTTCTACACCAATGCAAGTATGTGTTTGACTTATAATCTAATATGAGCGCTCTGAGATCTCGTCTAGTTGATACTCTCATGGATCCTTCTGTCAAGCTTGATGTTGAACATGGTAAAAAAAATTAGGACACTGGGAGGTATAGACGGTTGGTTGGCAAGCTAATCTACCTCACAGTCACTCGTCCTGACATTACTTATGTCGTGGGAGTGGTCAATCAGTTTATGCATGCCCCTCGACAACCTCATTGAGAAGCTATTGGTCGTATTCTGCACAATCTAAAGGGTGCTCCTAGAAAATGTCGCTTGTGCCATCCTTTTTCTTCCTTGACTATTTCTAGATATTCTGAAGCTGACTGGGTGGGGAGCTGTTCTAATCTCAGGTCCATCTCTAATTATTGTATATTTGTTAGTGAAAATCTTGTTAGTTGGCGTAATAAATAAAAATATCCAAAATGTGGTGGTCTACTCTAGTGTTGAAGCTGAGTATTGTGCAATGGCTCACACTACTACCCAACCAAGAGCAACCTCAAAGAGAATAAAGAGATTTATATTTCAACAAGATATTAAAAAGGGGGGAAACTGGCATTCAAAAATTGGATTCTCACTCATCATAAAAGCTTGTTCTACATTTTCTTCAACACAGAAACTTAAAAATCTGCCATTACAACCAAGGGCAGCATCAAAGAGAATATTGAGATTTATATTTCAACAGGATATTAAAAAGGGGAAAAACTGGCACTCAAAAATTGGATCCTCATTCATCATAAAAGCTTGTTTTCACAATGTCTTCAACACAGTAACTTACAAACCTGCCATTACATTCAACTACAGTTTAGTAGAATTCACCATCATACAATGATTGGGAAAGCAAACGACGAAGTTTCAAATATAGGTCCCTCTCTTGGTTGTTGCAGAAAAAAACTTTAGGTCACTAGATCTGAGTAAATATGTAATATTTCCATGAATTTCAAGGCGGCCGCACTCACTGTGTGCTTATCCGTCAGACGGGTTTATCTCATATCTGCTTCTGGTGGAGAAACATGAAAGGTTTGTTTACTTCTCCAGTAGTCTACATTGACTTATGCCGGGATCCCACAATCTGCTGCAATATAAATTTTGGTTAACACTGAACTTCGACCAAAATAATTGAATTTAATGAATAAAATGCTAGATTTGGTTTAAATAATTCAGTAGACATAAAATTGACTGAAATATTCTTTGTTGGAAAAAATTATTCGGCCTATTACAAATATAAAGTGTGATGATGGGATCCTCATGGAAAAAATGCAATCAGTTGGATAATAATCGAGTGACATGCTTCTTTGGTCCCAACCAAAGAATCCCTTAGATATGATGCTAAATGGACCATTAGTACAGGTGAATTATGATTGGCTAGAATCCATATCATATTTTTCATGTATTCAAAGCATATTAACATGTTCATAGACATACAAATATATAGGGTAGGGATTGGGGTACAACTATTTTTTTACATCATCCAAGCGCCATCCATTTTACAAGATCCAATGGAATCGGGCGGTGTTGTAAAAAATAATGAAAAAGTGGACATCTAGGTGGCATTGTAAGAAAAAGTTATAACAAATAGTTGTCCCCCGTGCCTACGGCACAGGGATCCTCTTTGGGGTTAAAGGGGTTGTAGACACCCCAATTTGCACGGCCCCACTTGAAAAGGCCCGTCGAAAGTGCATTTTAAATCAAATTGCCAACAAAAGGGCCTAAGGGCCCAAGTGTTCAAAAGTATTCTTTTTATTCTAAATAAAAATTCAAAGACCTTTAAACGGGCCCATGGACCCACAAATAATACACTTTGCTTGCATTCTTGCCCTAAGTCGCAACAAATCCACCTTTTTATTCAACATAAAGCCCAACCCTCACTAGGCCCACTATAACTCTTAATCTCATTCTAAAACCAACTCCTAACCTAACGAAATCAAAATCAAATCCCTAATTTTTTATTTTTTTTGAGAAGTATAAATTTATTAAGAAATGAAAAAAGCAAATACAATTGGCGGTCAAGATGACCAACCTAAAGAAGGCAAAAAGCTAAATGTTAAAAAGGAAATCCCATCTTAAAAATGAAGTCCTTAAAAAATACGCCCTTAAACTCCGGACATAGCTTACACCAAAGATAAAGCAGCTCCAGAACATTTAAGACCAAATCATGAAAAGTAGCTAGGGATGGCAATTTTGCCCCTCCCCTATAAGGTTGATTTTTTACTAAACGGTTTTGGGGCGGTTTTGGTATTAAAAATAAAAAACCGATTCAGTTTCGGTGGTGGGGAATTTTTGATATGCCCCGCCCCAATAATATATCTTATATATATTGTTATGTACTTATAAAACAACAACCACCGCTTGGCTTAGTGGTATGATGCAAGAATTTATCTTAGGTTCAAACCTTCTCGAGTCTCCTTTAAAGGTTTTATATATACATTTAAAATGGGCAGGGCGGGGCAAAATATGACCCGAGTCGGGGTCGGGCCGGTTTCGGGATGAGGAAAACTAATCAAGGCTGAGGTCAGGTTTAGCTAAACCCACCCCGTTGCCATCCCTAGAAGTAGCCCTCCTTTTAAAGATTCTCCTGTTCCTTTCCAACCATAGACCCCAAGTAGTAGTGAAAGGAAGAAACCTCTAAAAAATTTCTTTCTCCCCATGACGATGGAACAATCCCAACTTTGAAATAGAGATAACAATGAATAAGGAAGTGCATTGAAAACTTTGAATATCTCGAAGAAATGTAACCAGATGGAGTACGTTACGTGACAATGTATCAAAATGTGATGCACACTCTCGCCATTCAAATTATAGAGATAACAAAAGTTTGGAATTACAAAACCGCAATTGATTAAATGATCAAGGGTGGGTAACTTGTCAAGAGTTGCTAGCCAAGTGAAAAAACGCACTTTTGAGGGACCTTTCAAATCACAAATAAATTTGAAAGGGAAATGCAAAAAAGAATTGGTAGGAGTTGACATACTTGCGACAAACGAACTAACAAAGAAATTTAGACTTGTAGTACGAGTCCACTCCCTCCCATCATCTTTTGCAGTCACCCAATGAATATGATCAAACTAAGTCGTTAAATCTTGTAGGTCTTGCAATTCCCAATCATTAAAATCCCCCTAAAACCCAGATCCCAGCCAAGCTCGTTTCCCACAAGATTCGAAAAAACAGCACAAGGTAGCCCTTTTTAAAGGAAAGGTTATAGAGGCAAGAAAACGATCACAAAGCGTTAAATCCCCGATCCACCAGTCCTCCCAAAATCTGACCCCATCTCCCTTGCCCACTTTAAACCTTACCCACCTCCTGAAATCCGGCTCAACTTTCATAATTCATTTCCACAAGCCCACTCCAACCACCTTGCCACATGTCATTGATAAGTTCTAGAAAATGTATAATTTAATGTCAATTCATAGGTCACTAATCAGGATTTTCAACCTAAAGTATTGTTCTTAATAAATATTCCTTAAAGTAAGTTTTTAATTTAATTTAATGGTTTTTAGGTTAATTAGGTTGTTTCGCATATTTTTGTTTGATTTTTGGAAATTTTGATTCATGCAATATATGTTTTGCAAATATTCGAGGAAACCATGTCAAAGATGGAGACTCAAGAAGCAGATAAAGTCAAATATTGGAGTCAACCACGAAAAGTTAAAGTCAAACGCGCAACTTTGACAGTGACACGGTGAAGCTTGCTCGTGGCCGGTGAACGTAGAGAATTACAAGAGGAAACTCATGCATGTTTCTAATAAAAAAAGAGTCGTGCTGAAACAGAATCCTATTGCTATCCAAACATCCAGAGAAAATCAGAGTCTATAAAGGACCAATCTCCCAAGAATTGAATCTCTTTGAATTTTGATATTCTTCTCTTTTTTCTTTAGTTTTAGTTAATTTATTTTTCTGTAAATTGGAGAAGACTATTGTTCAAGATTTTTTCGAAGATCAATAAAAGCTAAGTATTTTTCCATTATTTTATTTATTGTTCTTCGAATGAATCTAGGCTAATCTCTCAATCTAGGGAGATTGATGAAGCCAAGATATTTTAATTATTTTTCAATTTTAATTTAACTTCTTGAATGTTTTCATTGTTAAAATATATTTCTCTTCAATTAAACCTTGATTTTTAAATCCTTCTAATTATTTCTCCTTATCCCACATCTTGATGTGATCCGTTACTATGGGAGAAATCCATTATATCAAATGTTCGCTGTGATGTAGGATCATCAGGTGATAATAATTTTTAAAGAGAAGGAGATCTTGTCCAATTATCTAGACATTTTTCAAAACCCTTTTCAGAAAATTAGTTGTTTTAAGACTATCCTCTTTTCCTCGTGGATTGATTCTTACTAGCCCTATCAAGTTAAGGTTTTTATAAATTATTATTTGTTCAGAAGATCATAATGAGCTACAAGCGAACTTTCATTAGCATCACTGCATCAGCGAAGAACAGTCATCACCACCTTTGGCCTCCCAAAATCAATCTCATCATCACTTTCACCATCCCCCACATCCCATAATCTTCTCTAAAAATCATCTCACAAGTCACCCCCCATACACTCTCCTCCTTTAATCAACTCACCTAACCCCTCAAAAAGCTACACATGGTTACCAATCACCCTACCACTTTGCCACTTATCACCATCCCCTTCACCTTCCCAAAATCAAACCCCATTACCTTAGTCATTCCTTCAATCAACCACCCCACTCTTACTTGACTTGCACTCAACCAAGTCATGGGTTGCAAAACCCAACCCATGGGTCAAAAAGAGATCTATTTACCCTCTTTCATGTTTACCCTTCATAAATACCTAATTCCAACCCCATTCTCTCAAAAATCTTATGCCATTTACCCTCAACCCCTATTTTGGGACCCTTTTGACCTTAAAAGGTGTCCCCAAAACTCTATGAAAGGCTACCCTCTCCACAAAATCCCATGCTTGAATTCTCTTTTTCAAGTCTCAAATCTCTCTCTAAATTTCAAATTTCTACACCACAAACCTCACAAGTTTAAATCTCTACACTCAAGATCAATATCAAGAAACACTCTTTTTTGAAAATTAAAAAGAGAAAACAATCAAGAACAAGGCGGGATTAAAATAAAATAACATAGTTATATTCCCCACTCCTTCTTTTATCTTCCCTTCTTTAATTTCAATTTAGAAAATCTTTAAAATGTGATTAATACCCTTTCCTACACCTGGTAAATTGGGCCTCGGCTTAGTCAAAAGGGTAGGGGTTGAAGCCTTTCACCACCTTAGTTTTCTTAACCATACACACTTGTGTACCCACCACTTCAAATTGATTTTGAGGCTAAAGGAAATTTGGCCCTTCTTTTCCCATAAGAATGGGTCCATGACCTTCAAAGCCTATATTTTTCAAAAGCGTGTGACCTTCTTAAGGTAAGAGACATGGACTAGGATCCGTTTTTGAATAAGGTCCCAACTATCTAAAGCCCAAATCAATGTCCCTTGTAAGCAATGGTATAATCCATGTTTTCTTCATTTATTTTATTTTCTAAGAATGGTCATGTTTTAAGGTAACCACCTGAGGTAGAGAGAATGGGGTGCCTAACACCTTCCCCATTCACTAATCGAACCCCTAAACCTAGACTCTAGGTAGACCGGTGCCTAATCCATACGACAGTCACTATGATGCCAAAAAAAAAGTTGATTTTCAAAACTATTATCAGGGTGGCCATTCACACCCATTTTCTAAAAAAGAATGATGGCGACTCCAAACCATGTAGTGTCGACTTTTCACACTCAAAAATCACATAGCTATAGGGGTTATAAAAAGGAAAGATGGTAAAATTGGAGGGTTATTATTGAAAAAGGATGGGGGAGGAAAGGAAAGACAATAAAGTTGAAGGGGTTGAAAATGAAAGGCAATAAAATGTGGTAATGTGGACCCTAATCCACTGTAGCTGGAGTGGCACCACTATTGTGCTATATATATGGGGCAGGATCATGATCCAACGTGTTTGGTAAACTGGGGTTAGAAGTTTCGGAATGGGTTGATTTTTGGTAAAGATGATCTCCTCACCATAGAGATCGTCCTCATAAAAAATCAGGCCATCCGAAACTTCTAACCTCAGTTTACAAAACATGTCAGATAAAATGTTGAATCTTGATCCTAGCCCTATATTTATATGAGTAGTGTTCAGCAGACAACGTTGGAAAACAAAATTTGTCCTATATGGCTTAAAAGTTTTGCATTAGACTAATTTTTCTAAATCACTTTTGGATAAATTTTGTCTCCCTAACGTTGTCCCTCAAAAGCTACCCTATATCTATAATAAAACACAACCCAGTTACTACTGTTTTGTGTTTTTTGAGTTGGAGATAAATGTCCCTCAGCTATAGTTTTGTCGTTGGACAAATGTCCTACTGACCTACACCACATTATTTTTCTTTCCTCTTCACTCCTTCTAACTTTATTGTATCTCCTCTTTAACACCTTTTAACCTACTTTATTGTTTTTTTTTCATCTTTTACCCCTTTTAGCCCCTCAAAATTCTTTAATAATACCCTTTCAACTTTTTTTTCACTTTTACCCCCTTAACCCTCCCATCAAGCTATAATTTTGTAGGACCCATTTTATTTCCTTTACACTTCCCCCTATAACTTTCCTATATTTCCTCTTTTAATCCAAGAGAGGATGTCCATGCCATAAGCACGGGCGAACTCTAGTATATATATAACCCATTTTATTTCCTTTACACTTCCCCCTATAACTTTCCTATATTTCCTCTTTTAATTCAAGAGAGGATGTCCATGCCATAAGCACGGGCGAACTCTAGTATATATATACTGACATGTGAGGCAGCCCACATTAGGGTGACCACATTGGGAACAAAAATCTGTCTTATATGGGTTAATAGTTTTAGACTGGGCTAATTTTTTGTGAGGATGATCTCTATGGTGAGGAGATCATCCTCACCAAAAATCAGCCTATTCCGAAACTTCTAACCCCAGAGCATCAACGATGTACTTAATAGCTTGTTCATTTAAGCAAGTGATTTACATGTCAAGATACACGCATTCAATAAATCATTTTATCACCATCCAATAAATTTAATTAACATTCTGGTCCGAGAAAGTATCAAGATTTTCTACTATAAATCATGGAAAACTTTTTTTTCCCATCTGCAAATATGTAATTGATCAAATGGTTGGGATCATCTGATCAACGTGGTTTTGGGATATGAGCAATCCAAGAGATTGCTGATTAGCAGCAGTGCAAAACCAGCTTCAACCAACAATGGTCCCAATGGACTAACACTACATTTTTCAAGTACACAAGTACAAGGCTAAACCATTAGACTAAAAAGCTTGGAAACTTACCTTCATTTCTCTAGCAATAGAAGGCAGCCATTTCTCCCCCCTAATCCTTTTCAGTTCTGCAACTCTTTCTTCCTCTCTTTTGGCTGCTGCCTTTGCTGCAGCTTCTTTGGCTTCAAATCTAGCCAATGATTTCTCACAAGCATCTCTTGCGGCAGCCATTATAGCTGTACCATCAACAGCAACAGACTGAAGTTCCTGTCTAAACTGTAACTCACCGAATCAATGGATTTAGGAAAATTTGGAAATAAGAAGGAAAAAAACAACAAAATAATAACATGTAAATGATAAATAGAGAAGAAAATATTACAAGAGGTAAACCTTCTTTGATTTCTCATCAACCTCTTCTCCGGGAAGAATTCTTGGCCTCTTTCTTGGTTGCTGAAATTCATCTGAGAAACAACAAATAACTTCAACTCTTTTTTTATTATTAAAAAAAATTCTTTGTTCACAATTCCACAAAGAGAACTTTTTGGAGGTTAAACAAGTTCACATAACAGCTAGTCTGTTCAGACAGATGAAAAGGTGGAATATGTTTAGGGTTTATGAAAGCAAGCATTATCATTTCTTTTTATAACAGAAATTGTTCTGAATTTGATGAGATACACATACCAGTAGGATCAACTGCTATCCCTGGAGGTGCTTTCCTAAACAATCGGATTTCACCTTCGTTTACCATTGGATGGTTATCTAAGTTGGGGACAGGATTCCTCACCATCTCCAAGCTCTTGTCTACGAGGTCTTCTAAAAGTTTTTGTGCCTGTTGTAAAATCCATTAAAGATAGCATTTACCATATGGATTAACAAGTAGTATAAGTGTCAAAAGTCTTGAAAATGGAGTCCTGATATGGAAAGAAACCCAATAATATAAGAATACCCTTTTATATTCTACATGAACACTCACTATAGCTTGAAATTATTGAACAGCTCTATATCTGGTTCATGAAATTTCTTGGTGCTTGTCAGTTGCAGGCTCTTGTGAATTATAAATGGGTGGCATTCAGCAGCCAACGTTACGGAACCAAAATTTGTCCTATATGGCTTAAAAGTTTTGGATTGGGCTGATTTTTTTGTGAGGATGATCTAAATGGTAAGGAGATCATCCTCACAAAAAATCAGCTTAATCTGAAACTTCTAACCCCACGAAAAGTTGTTTCAAACTACCGGTAAAAAATCGACAAAACACAATTCTAAACCATTTTTGATGGGGTTAGAAGTTTCAGATTGGGCTGATTTTTTTGTGAGGATGATCTCCCCATCATAAAGATCATCCTCACAAAAAATCAGCTCATTCCGAAACTTCTAACCCATTTAGGAAAAAGATGTTGGCTCCCTAACGTTGGCTGCCGAGTGCTATCCTATATATATATATATTCTTTTCACTAGTATAGAAGCAATTCATTGAAGCTAAGAAGCAAAAGAAGTAGAAATGGTCGGGGGTGGGGAGCCCTATAAAAGGCCTATCCACTTGTTTGGGAACACCATCTTGGAAGACAGCAATGTACCAAGCAAACACTAAAACCACCCCGAAAAAACCCAAGGGAGAACTAGCACTACAGACTAGTAAACCCACCCCACCAATAATTATATGGTCTCATACATTCATTGAATCCCAGTGGAAAACAATGTCCTCAAAGAATATCACCCTAAACTCTAGGTGAATCATAGACCAATTGAACAAAATCACTTTCATGGCCAGGATCATGTTTTGCATGCTCTCCTAGTTACCCTAAAACGTCATTCTATTTCTTTTTTTTCCAACAACAAATGGAAGCTTTCCCCAAAGAACAATGTCTTTAGTACTAAATGAATTAGTGTACCAAGATTCCAAAAAAGATAATGACTGGGGAAGGATTTAATAAGTATCAAAGAGTTTTAAAAAAATTGCGATCACATGTTTCTAGCCACATTACAATGCATGAAGACGTGATTAACCATCTTGCCACTACCTTTGCTCATCATGTAGAAGTCCACAATAATTTATCTATGAGCAATTAGGAGGTCAATCATTAAGAATTTGTCTAGAGCAGCAGACTATTATAAAGAGAAAGAGACCTTAGAAGGAGTTTTTGAGCTGTAGATGAAAGAAGCCGAGAAAGACAAGACTTGAAGATGGTTATGGTTGAGCATAGCATAAAAGTAATCAACTACGAATTGTCCATCCGATTTTTTTACCATAAAAAAATATCTTTATTCCCGGGGAAATAATTGTTAGCCAAAGATACAAAGAGGTAAACAGTACACTTCCCAAACGTGAAGATTTCTTCTCAGGCCTATGTTTTATGACGGAACCTCTTTCCTAAACCATAAACCTCTAGACTAATAATGTCTTCTTATTCCATGGTAAGAATAAATTAGGAAATTGAGATGCCAGTGTAGATTCTCCACCCCACAAAACCCCCTAGAAAAGCACTTTACTACCAATTCCTACTTTGAATCGAATTCCGTTATTACAATCTAACACCCCATTTGGATTCCTCTCTAGACCCGCAACCATATGGGATTCTACTCCCTACACCAGTGTTACCTTGCCACTTCCAATTTAAAAGTTTTTGCCTTGCCAACGAGTCAACACAACATTTCTAGGCACTTTTCATAAATATGTAGAGCTAGTTTTTCCTTTTTTTTTTTAAAGACGAATTCACATTAAGAGCATGGATCATGTACTCTAGTAACTTGGAAAGCTATCCAACTCAAAGCATTCTTCATGTACCTCAAATTACTAGATTACCACATAGAAGATCTAATGCACCAGTAGTTAAAAATATTTGTACAGCTGTGCCGTTGTGTTAGAATTTTCGCAGGTTACCATGTCAAACAACTTGGGACACCTTGAGACTTGGCACCTGCGCCACATGTCAAGGTAACACTGCCTTACACTCTACCACCCAAAGCTATCACAACTAAACTTTTACATAAAGCATTTCTTAATAAGACTCTCTTGCTCCATTACGTTCATTGATTTTTCTCTGCTGGATTTCGCATGTAGCAATACAGTTGTAAAAATCATAGAAGTTTGGGAGTCGAGTTGTACAAAAAACAAACACAAATCATACTTTGGTATGAATTGTATGATTCAAATTATGGAAATTGAATAGAAAGAAACCTTTTGGTTACTTTTTAGATGATGGAAAATCATAAGAATATGTTTCTTTCTATGTATATGGAATAATTAGGCATACATTTTTTATTTTTTATTTTTTGGTATTATTCATATTTGTCTCAATGCATGTGATCCAACAATTTGAATCAAACACCACTAGATACAATTTAACGATCCAATTGGATAGTGGCAACATTGGGTAACATTAGGAAGAATGTACATTGCAAAGATGGAAGACGACGAGAAAGATGAGCGGTAAGCAAGAAAGACAAACGAAAAAATGAGTATAACAAAGATCATTGGCCACACTAGTGAGAAAGAAAGGATTAATGGCTCCAATAAGATGAGAGGAAGGCTAAATATGACATTTATTGATAACGTGAGAAAAGGTGTCTAGAAAGAGTTGTTGAATGGTGTAATATTTGGGATAAGGAGTAAAGAAAGATTATGATAAGAACTTAACCAATACACCAAAAGCACCACACCAAGTTGTTAATGGTGTGGAAAGTTAGCACTTATTTTTCTTTGCATTTATTTAAACTAAAATTCCTCCTTTTATTTAACATTCAAAATGCAACTTCAAATGATCCAAATCTCCCTCCTTTTATTTAACAGATGTTGATTGATGACCAAAACTAAACACCAATCATTTTTATTTTTTTTAAAAAGAAGTATACATATTCACTAACAAATGAAAGAGATAGAGAGTGACCTTGATTTGGTAGAGCTTGAGATTTTGGGGATTGTGCTGCTTCTCTTCTGTGGTACGATTTTTGGAATCGGTGATAAATTTTGTGGAATCGTTAGAATTAGTAGTAAACCCATTGGTGACAGAATCGATTGCTGCTTTCCAATCGGCATCTCCATCTTCCTCTCCGCTGCTTCTACTCTCTGAACCTCCACTCATCACCTCCATCTCTCTCTCTCTCTCTCTCTCTCTCTCTCTCTCTGTATTTTGAAACTCGGCTACTTCGTTAGGGTCTAGCCACCCACAGTTACCGCGTCGACTCGTCCGAGTCATCTCGTCTACCACGAGATAAATCCTTTTAACTCGGTAGTTCGGCAGCCAACGCAACGCATTTGTCCAAATATGACTTAAAAGTTTGGGAGTGATCTATTGTTTTTTTGCGAGGATGATCTCTATGATGGTCAGGAGATCATCCTCACCAAAATAAAAATAAAAATAAAAAATTAAACTCAATATAAAATTTATAACTCATCAAAAGAGGTTTAGAATTGTGGATGTTAGATTTTTTGACATTAATTTGTAAACTATTTTAGATCTCTATCAACATCATCCTTTCAAAAAAATCAATTCAATTCAAAAAATTTAAGTTATATAGGACAAATTTTAATTCCCTAACATTGGTTGTTGAATGCTACCCTTTTATATATATAACAAAGTAGATTAGAAAACTATCGCTTACAACTTTCTAGATCATACTCTTTATGGGTAATAAATATTTAAAATATAAAAATTATTATTTTTAATAATAAATCAGTAGACTAGTATCAGATTTTCAAAATATTGCTCCAATCATCCGGATTGTCAAATGAGAAAGTATCGTGGATGATTCACATTAAATATCTCACTTGTCCTTGAACAAAATGAATCATCTCATTCGCAGTCTCTCTTGTAATTGTAAGGAAACAAATATGCGAGTAGGTCTGCAACTAGGACAAGTTGGGCTGGTGTTAGGTGGGATCAATCCAAGCTTAATCCAACCCTAAAAAAAATACCAAACCAAGTTCGTGCTCCATCTGACCACGGGCATCAAATGCTCAACCCAAACCCAATCAAGTCAGGTTGTTTGAATTAATTCATTGCTCATTAATGCTAGATAATTTAGTAATGATAATAACTTATATAAAGATAAGTGGTATATAAAAGAACTTAAATTTTATAATTATTTGAATAAAAAAGTATTTCAAAATTTACATGCATAAGATTATAAGTAAATTTAATGAGTAAAAAAATGATGATTAACTAAAGTAACCATCTTTATTTAGTGTTAATTGTAATTTTCAATAAAACAAATATTTAAAGTTGCAATAAAATCATTGTATAGAAATTGTAGAATTACATAAACAAAAGAAAATATATTGAAATGTTAATTGTGAGTGCAAAGGAGCAAGATATTAAGTTTAGGCAAATCGGATTTTCCGATGCCTATGCCCAAACCCAACCTTATTTGAGTCAGGCATTTCTTTTATTGCCCAAATCAAGATCGAACCCAAACTAATTATGCCTAGACCTAACCTAAGGTTGGGTTCAACCCAACGAGTACAGATTTGGCCCGCCCAAGTTCCACCCCTAGATGATAGCATTGTTTGGAGCTTTAAAAAACATAGTTTTTAACCTATTATTTCGTCTTGTCTCCAATGGATACCGAGTTGACTCACCTAAGTCATCTTGTCTAGATGAGTTAAATTAAGAGTTTGCCTGTATAATGCCCCAAAATTTGTTAATGCACATCTCAAGGAAATTTGTAGGTCAATCCATAGGAAAATTTTCTAGACTTGAAATTTGATGAATTCGATCACACTATTAAATCCTCAATGAGACATTAATCGAGATAGACTATAAGTTTGCAAAAGTCGGAGCATGAGACATTAATTTTCTTAACTCAAATTAGCAAATGACTGTTACATCATTTTGGTTCTATAAATACAAATCTAAGAAAATTTACAGATTTTTAATTCTACTACACTATTTTCCTTTCTAAAAAGAAATCCTAGTCACCTTCCATCTTTCAACTTGATTTCCATCTATCTAAAGTCTCCGTTAGAGTTTGTCGTAGAAGAAGAGATCGATTGAATCGTCACAATCTCTGAGGAAAAACGAAAATTTAGGATTTTCAATCACATCCGAGAGGAAAATTTCGAACTTAGTCAATCTTTCACATTCTTCGAAGAGTTTTAGCGTCAATCTAAGGTAAGAAATTTACGGATCTTACTAATAGTTGTAGTTTTTGTACATCGTAATTTTTCAATCCAAAAATCTAATATGTTGTTAAATATTAAGAAAAACATATTATTTTTGTGAAAAATTATGATCAGTTTTATTGTTTGATAATTTAGGACTAAACCCACGTCTTAAAATTTATTTTTATTTGGATACAAGAAAAATCGCAACTTAGAGAAACCTCCGTTTCTAGAAAAGGTTTTGTCGGTGTTCCCGACAGACCCTTCAATGCTATAGACAACCATCGACTATTTTTCATTGGTGCTACTGATAGAAATAGATTCTTATGTCATTTTCTTCAAAACAAGTTGAGAATGTAATTTTTAGAGTTTAACTTATCGAAAACTACTATTTTAATTTTTATAAATTAGTTGAGGATTTTTGTTGAAAAATTGAAAACAAAGTGTTTTGAATCATTGAAAAGTTTGAGGGATCACATTATAAATGCAATGCCCTATGAAAAAGATAATAGGCTCTCGTTGTTAGCACATGGTGACGAGTGAATATCCAGGTGTTAATATATATTTTCAGTTATCGCCAGACGATGTTGCATGTTTATTTATGATTTTGTCATCACGAGGCGATATGTTCTATTATTTATTTTATTAGATTGGTTTCTTGTATGGTAGGAAACTGGATATTCATTCTACATACTTGTATACTCTATTTTTCTATTTGCTTTCAAAACTAAAAGTACTTATACATAGTTATTTTAGAATCTGTTAAAAAACTTGTGAAAACCTTAAAGAAATAGTTTGTCATATCACGTCCGGGGTGACATACTATTCTAGGATGGACAGTTGTAATGGTAAACTCTGATGTAGTATGGGATGTATAGGGGAGTAACATCACAACTGAGATCCGAGATATTTCCTTTCTATTTTTACCAATGAATTATGTGATGTAACGATAGTTTGTGAAAATGTAGAGGCGTCTTAGGGAACCATATGTTCACCTGATAGGTTTAAATGAAGATGACTAATCAATAATCATTAACAGTCTACAGTAGTTAAACGTACTGACACTTCGTGAAAGGACCTATATCTATGGTCACAATCAACAGTCAACCTGAGCTAGATAAATGGTTACCTTGGTGTGGTAAATGCAAGGATCAGCCATAGAATGAGAATACTGAGTTGCTTCACTTAAGTCATCTTGTCTAAGTAAATTAAATTAAGAGTTTATCTATATAATGCCCCAAAAATTTAATGCACATCTCGAGAAAATTCGTAAGTCAACCCATAAGAAAATTTTCTAAACTTGGAATTAGATAAATTCGATCACACTATTAGATCCTCGATGAGAAATTAATCGAGATAGACTATAAGTTTGCAAAAGTCGGAGTACGAGACATAAATTTTCTTAACTCAAATTAGCAAATGACCATTGCATCCTTTTGGTTCTATAAATACAAATTTAAGAAAATTTATAGATTTTTAATTCTCTTATACTCTTTTCCTTTCTAAAAAGAAATCCTAGGCTCCTTCCATCTTTCGACTCGATTTCCATCTATCTAGAGTCTACGTTAGAGTTTGTTATAGAAAAAGAAATTGATCAAATTGTCACAATCTACGAGAGAAAATGAAAAGTTAGAGTTTTTATCACATTCGAAAGGAAAATTTCGAACCTAATCAATCTTTCATGTTCTTCGAAGAGTTTTAGTGTCTATCTAAGTGGGTGTTTGTTAAAGCTTTTTAAAGCGTTTTTTGTGCTTTTGAGTTGTGAATCTGCGTTTGCGTCTCAAATTATCATTTGACAACCAAAAATCTATGTTCAAAATTTATGTTTTTAAACGTAAATATGAAAAGTTGGTAAAAAAAAAATTTTCAATTTGTGTTTGCGGGAGAATCCAACATTGAAAAACAGTTCAGTTGAAAAAACTGTAATGCCCTCGATATCTTCTCTACTTCTCTTCTTCCTTTCTTTATGATAGAACTGCACAGCAACTCATTTTTTTTCTCGACAAATCACATATATATTCTTCTCTTTCATCTTTTCTCCTCGAAAAAATTTCGTACATCCGTTTACACATCTGTTCTTCATCTCTCTCTATTCTTCTCGACAGCACGTAGTTGTTCTTATCGATAAAACCTCAGCAACCCTCTAGATCTTCATCTTGATTGAACCTCACACACCACAGCCCTTTAGATTTTCTTCTCGACAGATACTCACAAAGCCCTAACCCTCAGCCATTTTTACCCTTTTGTTGACAGAAGTTCACATAGTCGATAACATTCGAGTGCTTCAACAGTCGACACCACCTTCTCTAGCTTGAGCCAATCTCAACACCATCTTTTCTTGCGGAGATTTTCAGGTATACGCTCTCTCTTTGCCAAAGAAACCTTTGATTTGAAAACTGTCAATTTGAATATAAAAAACCCTCGATTTGTATGTAAAAATTAATGATTTTTCATCTTCAAAATCAATGATTTTGGTTAATTGCATATTTATGAATCGAATCGAATGTTATTGTGTGGTACCCCACCAAACGCTAATACAAATCCCTATGTCAGATCTCGAGGTATTATGTGGCACCTCGAAATTCTGGCATGATCTCATTTATTTATGTTAGCATTCTAAGGCATCCAACCTGTACCTAATAAACGACATACAATCCTATATACATACAGACAAAATATAATACTAACGGAAGCCTATATACATCTAATAACGTACGAAAATCAAAATGCGGAAGAAGAAGTTTATATACACGATTATTCAGAAATTTCTCACTTTAACAAAATACCTAACGCTCAAAACTAAAATCTATATTACTCTTGGACGAATCGACACCATTAGGGGTAATAACCCCAGTACTCACCAGGTAATGGACTCTGGTCATTTATCTGACCCACTAGATAGTCCCTACTCACTGGTTCTACGCCCGCCTCGCCAACTGCAGGCTTTGAAGCTAAACAAATAGGAAGAAACGGGTGAGTAACAATGGTTACCCATTAAGGAAACAAACAATTTTTCTAATAACCCCTCCTAACATGAATGAATAAATATACTGAATTATTTTAAAATATACAAAATTTTACAGAAGAAATTATGATTAACTGGTACATATAGCCAGGGATGAGCAACTAAACATTTTTAAACTGACATTACATCAATCAACAGTACTCACTATAGCATTTTCTTTATATACAAATCTAATTGACCAAATAGAAACATTAAACGTGTATTTTATTTTATATATCAAAGTAAGACAATAGATACATAATACATTATGGTGGAGTATTGAAATTAAAGAGTTGGGATTTACGACTAGATCGCTCCCAATCGAGACATGATGTTACAATTATTCTCTGACTTTTAGTTCCTAATTTTGTGGTCCGTCATTGCACTTACCATGTTTAGTTGACCATTTATCCGGTTCAGGTTGACCATTTGACGTGACCGTAAGCAATAAGTCTATTTTTGATGTGTTAAAATGTTCGACTACTATAGATTGTTAGTGATCACTGACTAATCATCTTCGTCTATGCCTATCAAGCATGCATGTGATTCCTAAATATACAAACCATTTGTATACGACCACCTTTAAATTACAAGTTCGCTGGTAAAGATAGAGAGGAATAATCTGAATTCCAGTTGTGACTCCACTCTCATACACGTCACATACCACATATGAGCTTGGTGGTCTCTACCTTACATCCCAGGATAGTACACCACTACATATGATATAATGTACTATCCCTTCAGGCATTCACAAACTCTTTAACAGCTCATAAAATAGCTACATATATATTATTTTCATTTGAAAATCAAAGAGAAATTAACAAAGTTGAGAATGGATATCCAGTTTCCTACCATGCAACTGTGGCCATCCGACTTAAAATAAATAACTAAACGGAAAAGTAAACAGCGCTTCACGCTAATAGAAAGTAAATAAACATGCAACTAGTAACATTATCTCTAGATATCCGTTCACCAACCTACACACAACACAATAATGTAAAATACAGACATTATCCCTTAGGTGTGACTCTGACATTTTACCGTTTCATACCATTTTTTCCTTTTTATGATTTTTACAATTTTCAATCTCTTAAATAAAATATTTATTTTCTGATATTCATCAACTCAATATGAATTCATTGAATATTAAATCATATTTTTTAACTATGAAATTCATTTTTATCAATAATATTGAAAAAATACAAAATTTATATCAAAACGGGGTCTAAGCAGTGTACAGAACCCAACTAATGGAAATAACCCATTGAAGTATCTTACCTACGTATAATTTGTTATAAAATACAGTTAAACATATCAAATATGCAAGTTTTAACATGAATTTTAAATAACTAGTTGAATTCTATATTTTTGAAAACTCACCACAATTTTTTTTAATAAAATCCTAAATGCAATTTTCATAATCTACGGTTACTAATAGAAATTGAGAGTTCTTTACTATCTCTGTGCAAGATGATTGAAACGCGTACTCGAAAATCGAGGTGAACTATACTTAAAATCGAGACGAATCAAATTTTGAAATGACTGATTTTTAAATCTGACCCGGTGGTTTCAAAGATCTCGACGTCGTCGTCATTTCTCCCTTCTACGACAGAGGATGGTTTGATCTCGAAATGGACAAAATTTGAGGTCAAAGTTTTGAAATCTCGTATACAAATACAGCTGATTTTTGACGATACGAAATGAAAAAAAGTGAAATGGAAAGAGGTTGGGTGGATTTTGTAGAGAACACGGTTGCGGTCGTTTCTCCCTTCTGTGTCGATCATCGACGGCGAGCCGTTTGTCGTGAGTATGAGGTTGAAGTTAAAAAAAAAAAAATTTAAATCTCATTGACTATTTTGGACGGGTTGGAGAAGAAGAAGAATAAAAATAAAAAATAAAAATAAAATTTTTATTTATATAAATCTTGGGACGAAATTGGTATTTCGCTTATTGTTTCGTTTGATGATAACTTGATCGTCTGAACTCCAAAAATAACGAATGAATACTCTATTTCGTTTAATAACTAATTAACAATTTTTCCTGAGAGCCTGATTGATCTATTTTTTTAGTTCAAAATTTTAAATTAATTTTATTAATTTTTCACTTTAATTATTTAATATTTAATTTATTAATTTCAAAAAATTTAATTATAAAAATTGTAAAATTACCATTTTACTCTCGGAGAGGACTTTTGTGTTTCAAGTCGGTTTTTGATGTTCTATGATATTTTAGAATCGATTTTTCATAAGGAATTCAATGAAAATATTGGTTTGTGTTATTTATGTAATTTTATGTGTGGAATGGTCGCGAACTTTATGAGGGGCATTTTCGTAATTTTGTCGAATTCTATGAAAATTGACGAAATAATTTATTTGATTTCGATTTGTTATTTTATATGTTTGAATGAGTTTTCCCAAGTGTCACGTAGGCTCTAGGGATATTTTAAGATTATGGGTATTTTGGTAATTTGATTATTTTTTAGTGATTTTTATCGTGAAGCTTTTTTTTGTCTACAAGATAATGATTTCTATGTTTCTAGGGTCATATTTTTTAGCGTAGCATGGTTTCTACAGTTTTGTCAGTTTAAGATACCTCATCCGAATTTCTGAAACATATCTAGTAACAAAATAAAGCTTGGAATAAACATTCATCATTGGGAACCGTTGCAATCGGGTTGACGAGTTGATTAATTAGGCAGATGCAAAAATGGGGTGTCTATACCTTCACGAATGCAACGGTTTTGTTCCCTCATATCTGATAGAATAGCTTCTTGTACAATATTCCTCATTTCGTTCTGTCACCGGATTCGCTTCAAATTTCAAAGACAATGTACTTTCTTCTTAGATCTGCATTTTTTGGCTCTTTCTAGATTTCTAGGTATTTTTGAAGATCTTCTAAGTATTTTTTGAGGTAAAGTTGGCGTATGGATGTTAAGTAAAGAGTTAGGACTTCAAAATTAGGATTTATGAGAGGATAGAGAAGTTTTTTGACCTATTTTTCTTAGGATTTATTTTTTCATACGAAAATAAGTTGTAGGGACCCCTATTTATAGATTTCTTTAAGTACTTATTTTGATAGAGTTAGTGTTTAATTATAATTCTTTTAGAGAGAGTTATTGTTTATTTTAGAATTATTTTAAATATAATTATTATTTAATTATAATTGATTTAAATAGAATTATTATTTAATTAGAATTCTATTAGGATTTTGACTTTTAGTCTCACTTGATTGACTTTAAGATTGACTTTAGTCTTACTTAATTGACTTCAAGATTGACTTTAATCTTACTTGATTGACTTTAAGATTTTGATTTTAGTCTTATTTGATTGACTTTAAGATCTTGACTTTAATATTAATTAGGATTTCACTTTACATTAATTAATGTTTTAATTATTAATTTCAGAATTTTTAATTATTAAAATTGTAAAATTATCGTTCTACTATCGGAGATGACTTTTTGCATTTTAAGTCGTTTTTCAATGTTCCAAGATATTTTGGAATCGATTTTTCGTAAGGAATTCAATGGGTATATTGGTTTGTGTAATTTATGAATTTTTTTGTGTGAAATAGTCATAAACTTTATGAGGGGCATTTTCGTAATTTTGTTGAATTTTGTGAAAATTGATGAAATGGCTTATTTGATTTTAATTTGTTGTTTTATGTGTTTGAAAAGATTTTCTTAAGCGTAATGTAGGCTCTAAGGATGTTTTGATGTTAGGGGTATTTTGATAATTTAGTAATTTTTTTAATGATTTTTATCGTAAAGCTTCGTTTTGTCTGTAAGATGATGATTTTTATGTTTTTAGGGTTATATTTTCCTAGTATAACGTGGTTTCTACAGTTTTGTTAGTTCGAGATACTTCCTCCGAATTTTTGAAACATATCTGGTAATAAAATAAAGCATTGGAATAATCATCCATCATTAGGAATCGTTGCGATCAGGTTGACGAGTTGATTAATCAGGCGAATACAAAAATGGGGTTTCTACACCTCAAAGACTCGTTCTTCATTTTCTTGGCGACCTAAACAAAATGTGCTAGTTTGGTTTAGGGTTGTGATCCCACGAATTTCACACGCATTGGAGTAAGAAAGTTCTTTACTAATCTTGATTAGTGTGATTAAAGTTGATCAGTTTTAAGGGATTAATTGGTCAATTTGAAAAGAAAATTGGCTCATGGGGGTGGATTGGAGTTATTTAAGTGAGTTAAATCAGAAGAATTAGTTAGTTAATTTTGTGGCAATTTGTTGTCAGTTCAATTCTTCATAATTCATGATTGGTTTATTAATTATTTATCTATAATTAGTCCAAGCGTCTAGTTCAAGACAAATATTCTTTGCACCCCATTTATGCTTAATTTTAACATTATGTTTAAAAAAAATTAGGGTGTATTAAGTAAATATTATAATCGTGAAGAACACAGATTCAATAAATAATTTCAAATTTTATCATTATTATTTTAAGATTTTTTAAAGTTTAAATTTGATCAGGTCGATTGGTAATTTTAATTTATATTATGTAAACCCTAGTTGTGTTTCCTTGGGGGATATTTCTCATTATTTGATGAAAGGTGGTAATCCGTAAATGAGAGGTTTCTTTTTATAAGAGAATTGGTGTTGATCAGTGGACATATCTCAATCTTAGGGGAATCACGTAAAATCTTTGTGTTTCTGTGTGTGTGATAGCATCTTGTTTTGATTTTCGTTCTCCATAGCTTCTGTTCTTCTTAACATGGTGGAGATAGATTTAACCCATTCAACCATGAAATCCATCTTCTTTTATGCTAAAAAATTCATTGAGTTCTACTTAAAAAAAAAAAAAAAAAATCATATTTTACCATCATAATATTAACATAGAAGTAGATTCTAGTTGAAGATGGTGTGAAAAAAGGATTTACCATATTTGGCTTACTATTTGCCCTATGTGTTTTGTCTTATATTGGTTAGAAGTTTTGGAATGGGCTGATTTTTGGTGAAGTTGATCTCTATGGTGAGAAGATCACTTTCATAAAAAATTAGCCTATTCCAAAACTTCTAGCCTCATGTTTACAAGTTGAAGAATTGTGGACTGTCCTTTTTTTGTAAATCATTTTTTATGGGGTTGGAAGTTTCGGAATAGGCTGATTTTTGGTGAGGATGATCTCCTCACCACAGAGATCATCCTCACAAAATATCAGCTCACTCCAAAACTTCTAACCCATGTAGGACAAAATATATAGGGCAAAACGTAGGGTAAATAATAACGTGCCAAACATGCCCCTATATATATATATATCTAAGAGCTGATTTTTGAGAGAAACGTGAAAGGGATTTTTTCTAGAGTTGGAGATGAAAGTGTTTAGGTTATTTTTTGTCATGTTCTTGTTGTTAATTTTTCATTTTTATCTATAATTTATTTTCATTTTTTCAAGTTTCCAAAAGTTCCTTTAAACAAAAATGGTTCCGTGTTTTAAAATTTGATACTTCAAATTCAAAATTTTATAAGTTGGTCCCACTAGATTAAAATTTTCTAGCGAAATCACCACAGATCAAAAGAAGCATGTTGAAGCCTGAATGAATAGTTCAAGATTGGGATTGCACTTGAACCAAACTGATTTTAGTACAAAATCCTCAAATCACGCAAATGGGTTTGTTTTTCAAACATTGTTGAAAAAAATTGCTGACCTATCCCGACCAAAGCCTTCCTTTAATCGATTGGTCATTGGTAGGGCTGTCAATTTATCAGTTCACACTCCAAATTTGATCCAATATCTACAAATTTGGATTGTGGATTTGAGTTTCGAAAAGGATCCAATTCGATGAGGCTCTGGTATAGTAACCTATCAGATTGTTTTGGATCATCTATGTTCAGATCCGATAGGGCTCCCAATCAAATAAAATGTGAGAAATTACGTATGTGGACACGGGATTTTAAACATTTTTTGAAACATCCCTCCACTTTGGGGTGTTTTGGAGTCGCCACCATTCAAATTGATAAAAGGGTGTGAATGGTCACCCGATGTCATGTTTTTTGAAAAATCATACATTTTGTATGTTTGATGACTCTCGTTGGATAATGCACGTGGCCCAACCTCGATTCAAGGTAAGGGGGTCCATTTATGGAGTAGGGAAGGTGTTAGGCACCCTACTCCATCCACGTAATGTGGTAACCTCGGATTCGGTCATTTTTAAAATAAAAGAAAATAAATGAAAAATAACTTGATGTGTGCCCTCAAGTATGAGGGGCTTTGATATTGATTTAGTCCATTGAGGGCACCCTTATTGAAAAAGGGGCCCTTGAAGGACTCAAATCATTGTGGTGTGTGCAAGGTGTAGAGAGAGGGGAGAGTAGAAGTGGGGGGTTAGGGGGGATGGTCCTTTTTCAAACCCACCTTGTCCCAATCTTGATCTTCAAGACTTTTCTTGATGTTCTTCTTTTGAGTGGACTTGGACTTGCTTCCTTGATTTGCTTGAGAGAGGGTTGAGATTTGAGAGTGAGGTGTTGAGAGTAGAGTGTTGAGATGAGATGAGAGAGGGTTGAGTGTAGTGAAGAGTAAAGTAGAGAGTTGTAGTGTTTTGAGGATTTTTTTCTCAAATTCTCATTAGTTGTTGTAAGAGGAGAATGGAGGGATTTTTATAGAGGTTGGGATGTATTTTAAGGGTATAATGGAGTGAATGAAGAGAGTAATGGATAATGGCATGGGTTTGAGATGAGAGGGGTATGAAATTTAAGATGGAAATAAGGGTAGTTTTGTAATGAGGGAAATGGGTTATGTTTTAACCCAAATGGTTTGGATCTTACCCAAATCCATTTGGGTAGAGTGTTTGGTGGGGTGAGATGAGTGATGGTTGATGGGTGTAAGAGAGTTGTTTGGAGGATGAGTGTAGAGATGGTTGAAGAGGTAAGGTGTTAGATTTGAGAGGATGTGTAGTGTAAGAGGTTGATTGGTTGGATTTTAGGAGAGGTGAAGGGATGATGACATGTGGCAAATGGGGGAGATGATGAGATTGGTTGATTGGTGATGGTGGTTAGATGATTAGAGAGAAGAGTATGGGGGTGATGATGGGAGGTATGGGTTGGGGTGATTTTGTGGGAGTGTTTTAAGGGAAAGTGATGGATAGATATGGGTTGTGATGTGGGTGGTTGATAGTGTTAGAGAATGGGGAATAGGTTAGGGTATGTAGGGTATGGGTTGTGAGGTGGGTGGTTGATGATGAGAGGATGGGGAATAGGTTAGGTTAGGGTAGGGTTATGGGTTGAGTTGTTGGTTGTTGATGATGAGAGGATGGGGAATAGGTTAGGTTAGGGTAGGGTTATGGGTTGAGTTGTTGGTTGTTGATGATGAGAGGATGAGGAATAGGTTAGGTTAGGGTAGGGTTATGGGTTGAGTTGATTAGATGAGGGAGGTGGAAGGGGATGATGACATGTGTCATCTCTTGGTGATTGGTTTGATGTGATGATGGTGGGTTGGATTGGATTTGGGTAGTGAATTGGGCTTAGGTTAGGATTTGGGCTTAGATTGGGTTGGGTTAATGTTGGATAAAGTAGTTTGGGTTTGGGTGTGGGCTTGGATAGGGGATTGAATAGTGATGAGGATGGACTTGGGTTTAAAAGGAATGGTTGGGCTTGGGTAGCATAGTATTGGGTTGAGTTGATGTGGATTGGACTTGGGTAATGAGTTAGGCTTAGGTTGGATTGAATATAGAATGAGGTGGTTTTGGATAGAATAAAGATGGGTTTGGGGCTTATATCGGGTTGGCTTTAAAGATGGGGTGTTTGGGTCCATGGTCCACGTGAGTGGCATTGGGAATGCATCGAGTTTTTGTAAGTTTGGGCTTGGGGAGGGCCCATTCCAATTTTTTCGATTTTCGGGGTATTTTGCATCGAGGGCCCGCTCAAATTCGGGTGTCTACAACGTAAAATAGTGTATATATATATATATATATATATATATATATATATATATATATGTAGTTGTTTATATCTAACCCGTTTTGATATGATCCATACCCTACAAGAAGCAAGATCAGATTTGATTCATGATACTAAGATCCAGTAAGAAAACCAATCCAACAACATGAGATCCAATTATTCGATCAATTCTAAATCCGATCCAATCCTTATCAGATTGGTTCCACCAATATAGTTTGGGTTTGGGTCATTGTTAGTTGGGCCTTAAAATATAATTAAAAAATCAGGCCCATTTTCTAATCTGAATGTGATGGGCATCTTGAAACTTGATTTTTAAATACCAATAAAAAGGTGCAGTTTTGTATTTGAGAAAAGCACATCGATTTTCCAGCTTGTCATGTCACATTGAGTATGCCATATGCCTAAATAAGATTATCACAACTCTTTAGAAAAACTTACTTAAAAATCCCTCATAGAGAGATTTCTTTCTAAATAGTACTTAAATTTTTTACTCTAGTTTATCAGGGACTTCATCCTATAAGGTACGTGAAATATTCAAATTGTCATTTTCTCATCTTTTTCACATAGTTAGGTTTTCCAACAATAATTGTGATAATTTCCAACGATCTTTGATCATGAATGATAAATGAAGAATGATATTCTCTTAATTTTGAACATCTAGATATATTTATTTCGTTGATTTGATGATTACATAATAATTTTTGAAACAATCATAATTGATGAATTCAACGTTATAATGCAAATCGATTTTTTATTTATTTTTCTAGATATTCAAAATTTAAGATAATAACATTCGTCATTTATGAGCAAAGATCTTTGAAAATGATTGGAATTGTTGTTGAAAAATCCAATTATGTGAAGAAGATAAGAAAATGATAGTTTGGATATTTCAAATACCTTACATAGGGGGAATGAGTTTCAAGGATCATTTAGAAGGGAAAAGTTTAACAAATGTTGCTAACCAAAATATCAAAAACTTATGGACTATTTAGGAAAAAGTCCCCCTCGAGGGTCTAAGTAATGTTTCCTATATTTTATGGAGTGACCGTCAAAGAATGGTTGGTACTATTGACTTACCAAACTTTCACTCGTGATGTTGGTTTGGTTATATAAACACTGATGCTAAATGCAAGTTGGTTTTGCCCAACATCCTTTTCTCTCTCTTGCCCATAGTGAAAAACATAAATTTTTTTGATTTGATCACCTTATGACATTAAAAAATATGATTCGATTGAATGGAATTGTAGAGGACAAAATTATCTGAACTTAAAAAAAAAAATTATTTTTTATTAATAAATTTTATTTTTAAATTTTGGTGCTCAGTGACCGATCATTTTCAACATTATGTATCAAATTCATAAAATAATATTTTTTTAATTTTCTTTTTGATATTTTCATAAAATTTAACAGACTGTGTCGTTGTATTGTCAAATTGTGATAGTCAATGCGGGTCCAACGAGCTTTTTCAACATTAGAAATCTGAAAAACATAAATATGTGGGCAGCGGGCAAGAGAGAGAAGTCCTCTGTTGATGAGGTCATTGCCCCCACATGTCAAACGTTTGTTAGGCTGTTAGCCAACGCCAATGGCGTCCATTTAGCATTTCTCTTGTATAAACGAGAGGGAGGGAGAGAGAGAGAGAGAGAAGTGTGCAACTGCAGTGTTGATAGTTGAAAGAAAAGATGATGGAGAGAGAATATGGAAGTATAAACGAAGTAGAAGTAGAAGACATAGTTAAAGGTGGGCTATCCCTGGAGGAGGCTCGAGTCATACACAAAAGACTTAAATGGGCGATCGATCGAGCCGGGACGGACCCAAAGGAGATATGGCGCGAGATCTCGGACCAAAGAGTGTTAAAACCATGGTATCCACATGGTGTCCACCAGCTCGTCTATTACAGCACCTACGCTGGGTGGGATGTCTCATCCAAAGGCCCTCCACTCTATTGGTTCCCTTCTCTGTAAGACCGATCTCATTTTCTTTCAACTCTGTTTTTTTTTTTTTTTCTTTTCTATTAAAGTGAGATCCAGAGCAGTGTCCCATTCGCATAGTTAGCTTAGTTTTCTACGTGGCAATATTTTATTAGATTCTAAAAACTTTTGGTTACTAAGGAAGCTGTGTGGAAAATCAGAGACTTTAATTAAGGAAAAACATTAGTTACAAATGATCACTGGAGAACATTGGATTTATTTATCTAAATGGAGAACATTGGATCTGTTGACATTTATATGAACAAAATGACTAATTCAGATGTAGTAGCATAGCATGATTCTAATGAAAAAATGGCTTATTTTTCTCGGATTTATGGATACCCTAATTTCAAAAATCAAGATCCTCACCCGTCATTATAATCCCCTTTTCAACCATCGCAATCAAATAAACGTTGGGAAAATCAGATCCATTGGACGGATGGGTGGACGACTACGACGTTGATTTCAGATGATGCAAGCGTAGACGTTAATGGTGGTGGGATAGAATAGGGGGGCCTGTGATCTCCCATGGTTTCTTGAAGAACCTTCTCTAAGATTGGAAGATTGATTTTGCTGTTGAAGATGATACCATGGCGGATTGGTTGGAAAAGTAAGGACAATATTTTATTTTTAATTAAAGTCTCTGATTTAGAACGGCTTAGGTTAGCATTACGAAAATATATGGAATAGAATGTTACCACGTGGACACCTAACCTACCTATAGGAACGGGAGCGGGATATTGCCATGGATCCTCACTCTTTTAACATTTGGTCAAATATTTGTGATGCCCTTGTGCTTTGAAATTTGATGACATGGACCCTTGGCCCAACGTCTTCTCTTATAAATTTATTGTACATGATGTAATTTAGAAAAATTTTAATTGTTAGACTCACATGGATTGCCGATGCCTAAACCAGATTTGAAACAGATAAAATTAGGGGTGCATATGGTTTAGATTGATTCGGATTTTGAAAAAATTGAAACCGAACCAAACATGATCGGTTCTATAAATTTGGAACCAAACCAACCTTGGTTCGGATTGGTTCTCGGTTCTCATATTTTCAAAATAGAAAAATTAGTATTTTTTTCTTTCAAAAGAGGAACCTTTTGGATCATATCATAAATAATGCTTATTTTAAAAAAGAAATTGATTTTATGATTAAATTTTGACTAAAATCTATATAAATTGAAAATTAGAGGAAGCTTAATGAGACTAAAAAAAATTACAATTTTAAAATTAGTATCTTGGATGGATTAGTGAGAAAATTAATCCATAGATGGTAGGTTAACGAATCCAAGCCTAGGCTCATATAGTATATTTCATCTAACAAACATAGCATAAATGTTCTCGTAAAAAAAAAAAAAGGAATTAAACTTTTTGAAAAAGTTTTTCCATAAATTGGTTGATCCATTTGAAAGTTGAGAAAGAAATTTATGTGCATTTTTTATGAACTTTTATTAGAAAAAATAGAGGAGATAAAGTTGAAGACTTTGATGAGTTACCTATTCGTAACATACTAATATAGTTGAAAGAGAGAGAGAGAGATATGGTTTACCTTTTCGTTTTTCAATGAGGTGACGAGTGGCGAGGTGAGGGAGATGAACGACGGATATGTTTTTTTCAAATTTGAAGAAGAGAGAAATAGATAATAGAATAACAAAACTAAGAAAGAGTTTTATTTTTAAATATATATATATATATATATATATTAATAGATACTTCGGATTAGTTCGGTTCTCGGATTGGTTCGGTTCTATTATACCCCTAATCTGGAATCGAACCAAATCAATTGGATTTTTTTTATATACAATCCGTACCCGAACCAAACCATGCTCAATCCGAACCAATCCAATCCAAAGGCTTCGGATTGGTTTGGTTCTCGGATTTACCCAATCCAATGTGCACCCCTAGATAAAATAAGAGAAACTTTTTTATTTTTTTGTGTTTTCTCCATACTTTGAAAATGGATGGTCACTAAACTCTTAAATTTCAAATTCAACTTCAATGGTGAAAGATTATCTTTTCATTTTTTTTAATTCTTAGAATCTTGTAATTTACATCCATGTGGTATTGGATCATGTTTTTCAAGTTGAAGTGACATGATTTTGGGAAGAAATAAAAAAAAATACTTACTTAATATCTTATTTTTGTGTCCGATTGGTTTGACCAGTTTGACCTGATGCACTTAATAATATGAGTCGACTAGGGGCGGAGCTAGGGTTTTGCCCATGCGGGGGCAGTTAAGAGTATAAATTTTCTTTTGTGGGGACAATTAAGAGTGAAAAAAAAAAAAAAACCTTGTGGGGGCAACTAAGATTAGGAAAAAAAATTGTGGGGGCAATAACAGCTGATTTTTCTATCTGCTGCTAATATCTGTTGCAATAGCTCATTAATCCATAGACTTTGAAAATTCTTGTGGGGGCAAGTACCCCCACTATAAATCCACCCCCAGGTGCAACTCGGTTCGATTTAGTTCGGTTTGTGGCTAAATTGAAATCGAACCAACATAGGTCGATTCCACTAAATAAAAACTAGAACTAGAACTAGAACTGAAATGCCAATAGAATCGAACCCACCCAAACCAAACTAAGGTTGGTTTGGTTTGGTTTGATTCCATAGATTGCCAATATCCTATAAACTTAGTTGGAAACAACATATTTTAATAAAATAAAAAATAAATAAAAATTATATAATAAATCATTAATCTATTCAGTAAAAAAATTATTAATTTATCCATAAAGAAGTCAGTAATCTATGTCTTAACTCCTAAAATAATTTATATAACTTAATAAATTTATTTATTTACTTTATGAGGTTCGGTTCTATATAAGTCTTGAACCAGAACTGAACCTAATTGATCACTTCTCCATTTTGTAAACCCAGAACCAAACCGCAACTTGTTCCAAAGCGAACCAAACCAACCCAAAGCTATCGGTTTGGTTTGGTTCTTAGTTTGAATCAGACCAAGTTGGACCCCTAAGGTCAACCACTGGTCTGATTTTTAAAACATCCTCTAAAGTTGGCTTCATTATGAATTTTACTTGGATCCTTCAAGTTTGATTTCACGATTCCACTTAGTATGATTCGGACTTGACCCTTTCTTTGGGTCAATTGATTACAAAAGAAACTGTTGGATAGTTTTGATTTTTCAGATCGATTGGTTTTTCATGATTTGATAGTTGTTCAAGGATCTAATCCTATAACTGGATCCCTTAAAAGTAAAATGTTACAAATATAGTAGCATGGTTTAAAGTGAGAGTCCTGCTCATATACACTTAGGGATGAGGGTTAAAATCCCACTCCCATACCTCAATATTTTTTACCACAAGGATCGTTTATTAAAAGGTTGGATTATTTGCACCTACTTTTTTACTCTAGAACCCTAATTGATGAGCAATCGTTGTCGACCCCATGACCAATTACTTCCCCCTGTTGCTCAAACAAACTCATCATTAGAATCAATGATGTCTGAATTTTTAAAGCAATAACAACAAATCATGCAACATCAAATTCGGACCAACCAGAGCCAGTCTCAAATCAACCAAGTAAATGCGCAAGCAATTAGCAAACTAGAGGTTTAGTTGGGTCAACTAGCTTCTTCTATAGGGGAGAGAAACAAAGGGCAATTTCCTAGCCAAAGAGTGCCCAATCCGGGAGGAATTGCCCCTAGGGGGTAGTATGAAATAACAAGTCAGACAAATCCCTCTAATAATTCTGTTTAAGCCATCCACACCTTACGATCTGGTAAATTAGTGCACAATAAAGTGAACCCAAGGAAGTTCTAAAATGAACAACCTCCAGTGCACCTTCCACAGAGACACGATAATTGAGAAATGTCTATTAGATCTTGAGGCTAGTGTGAATCTTCTTCCTTTCTCTGTATACCAGCAACTAGGTTTGGGGGAACTCAAACCTACTGATATCATTATGAGTCTAGCAAATAGATCAGTGAAGATTCCTAAGGGAATAGTGAAGGACGTGGTCAAGTAGAGGCAACAAACAAAACAATTCTCTAGATTCTAAGTCATATTGTATCTGACCATCATGCTAATTGGCACAAGAAACTCCCCATGGCATTATGGGCATATCATGTCGCACCCCGAAGTGCAATGCGGATGTCACCTTTCTAATTCGTGTATGGGGTGGAAGAAGTGCTACCCATTGAAGTACAAATAGAATCAGCAAGGATCGCTTTAGCTAGCCGAATCAACAAAGGTAGCGAGTACAACATGGCGAGATTTGGAGAATCAAAAACCTTGGATGAAAAGAGAGTTGTCGCAACGCTTACAAAAAACTTTTGGTGTGAGCATATGATAGAATAGTATGACCATGTTGTTTCTCAAAAGGCGATATAGTTTGGTGCACTTGCATCAATATCAGAAGAGGAACATAAGTGTTGAAGTATAGCTCAAAAATCAAGTAGGCCCTGTCCAAGTGTGTGTATTGTTGGGTCGGTCTAAGGTAATCTGAGTTGGGCTTGTAACTTATGTAAGTGACACACTTATGTGGTGCTTCTAAAAAGGGTTTTATTCTTTTGTTGTAAGAAGTTTAACTTCAAGTCAAAGTCTTTTCTAGAGAAAAATAGAGAAAGAAATAAACTTAAGAGATGAGAAGTTGAGAGGTTTGGGAAGATTGAGATCTAGAAGAAGGTGAATCTAAGTGATAAAGGGAGTCCTTGTATCGATTTGCCCTATTTTTTTCATAGTGAAATCGAGCTCCAACGCTCATACCTCCGTGGACGTAGCCTTTGAGTGAACCACGTAAAATCTCGTGTTGTGGGTATTGTGTTCTTACTCTTTTCTTTGTGTGGTTGTGTATCTTCTTTACATTTGCTACTATTAGTTGAGTTACTCTTCATTGCCATTATCAAACAAGGTCTTGGAAAGTGTAGCATATAGGGTGTTTGGTTAAATATCCAATAGATGTTTGATCAAATTATTAAGTGTGCTTCACAAGGGTGTTCACATACACAATAATAAGTTCACCCCAAATTGGGAAGGTCCTTTTATCATAGAACAAGCGGCAGTGGATATTACTTTTTGAGAATTGTGGAGGTGCTCTATCCTATTGTGAAGTTGTATTTTGAGCATTGTACTTGTGAAGACATATTATATTTGTTAGCCTTGTCATTAATGTAATGTGGCGTTTTTATCATTGTGTGATTGTCTTTTATTTCTTTTGTGGTCGGCATTAGTTCTATAAGAAAAGACGTTTTGTTAAAATAAGAGGGAGCTTTCTCCTTAACAAAAGAGTTCTGATTACATCGAGTACAATTCTGTCAAGGATCAATAAGTTACATCAAAACAACTCATTAAGAAGAGAGATGCTACTTGAAAGTATAGACTACTGGCGCACTTTATCAAGTTCTAATCGAAGGGTCTCCAGCCTGAACCAAGACAGTTGGTCTTTGAATTCCAAAACATGTGCCTTTAGGGGTATCAATACATGTTCAGCCTTAGTAAGCAGCTCTCTCTTCTGGGCGACTTGAATATCAAGGGTGGAAATTTCTTGAGCAACATGATGTTGGGCTTCAAAGTCTTGTTCAAATTGTTCTAACCTCGCCTTCAACCAAGTGATGCCAACATTGAGACGCTCAAACATATCTATGCACTTTTCCCAGGAACTTAGCTTAGAAGCAGAAACAATTAACATTCTCGACACATGTATTGCCCTCACTAATTGAAGAACCTTAGTCACAACGGTGTAATGAATGTACCACGAATTGTCGAATACTTCAAGGCAGGCAATATGACCATGCCTTGTATGTATAAGTTCATAGAAAGGCTCATCTTTCGAAAGAATTTTCAAGCTACCTACCATGGTGAATTTATTACCTGCCCTATTCTCCGAGAGGCTGTAAGAGTTACATTTTGATTGAAAAGTGTAATCTGATGATTTGTATCTCGTACATCAGCGGAGGGGCACAACTCTACCCATTGCATCGTCCGCCATCTGAGTAGCATTCTGCTCTGTTTGTACCTGGTGAGTTTCAATTTGAAGGTCACAAGGTGGCGAAACATTCAGAGTTTCAACCTCTGCCTCGTTATCTCTTGTCATCTCTGTCGTTGGATGGTGAGATACATTTTGAAGGTTCTGAGAGGACTCCATATTTGGGGTTTCATCAACCCTTGTCTCATTCTTGCCTATTGCATCGACACTTCTCCCGTTATCTTGACATTGAGTCTGATCCTCATTACCCACCCTTCCACTGGTTCCGCCCAAATCTGTCTTATTGGAATTAAGCGCAACGCTACAGCCCTCTTCAGGTTCCGAAGGTGCCTTATCAGAATCGAATGCCACAACACCCTCTTCGACAACAACTGTTAGGAGCTAAACATTTTCATATATGGCTTAAAAGTTTCAGATTGGACTGACTTTCTGTGACGATGATCTCTATGGTGAGGAGATCGTCCTCACAAAAAGTCAGTCCCATCTGAAACTTCTAACCCCAACAAAAGTGGTTTAAAAATTAACTGTAAAAAATTGACGGTCCACAATCCTAAACCACTTTTGATGGGGATAGAAGTTTCAGAATGAGCTGATTTTTTGTAAGTATTTTCCACTACATTTTTTTCCAATAATACCCTTAATCATTTTGTCTTTTATTAAAAAACACAAGGGTATGTTGGTCTTTTACTTAATAAATTCTTATTTACATAATAAATGCTAAGGGCATTTAATCCTTGAATTTAAATGTTTTGTTCGTAATAAATGCTTTGGCAATCAATACAAACAAATATTTATTATGTAAAATACCAACATATCCCTATCTTTTTCACTAAAAGAAAAAATGGGCAAAGGTATTATTGAAAAAAAATTTAATAGAGGATGCTAACATCCCCATGAGGTCTTGGATGTTAGCATTCCCCTTCTATATATAAATGGGTTGGGTTTTATATATATATGGATAGAAGTTTCAAAATGGGCTGATTTTTTGTGAGGATGATCTCTATGGTGAGGATATTATCTTTGCAAAAAATCGGCCTATTTCGAAACTTTTGACCCCAATTTACAAGTTGAGGAATTATGGACTTTCAATTTTTACTGTTAATGGGGTTAGAAGTTTTGGAATGGGATGATTTTTTGTGAGGATAATCTCCTTACCATAGAGATCATCCTCACAAAAAATCAACCCATGATGAAACTTCTAATCCATATAGGAAAAAACACATTAGTTGTATTATTTATTGGCTCTTGAACTTGACCCATATATATTTTGCTAGGCAAACAAGGGATTAGTGGTCTACATGAAAGTGGGTTCAACGGGTTTTGAACCTAAGTCGTGGGAGCAACACTCCACAAGCCTTACCAACGTAGTTAAGTTGGAACCTTCTTCAACATCAATATATAATAGGATAGGACTTTTGGAGAAGAATACATATAGATTTTCTCAAAACTAGAAATCTTTGACTTTTCGATAAAATCATTGATCCTAATCTTCAACCTAAAATTCTAGATACTTCATCCAATAAACCTCAAGAACAAAATAGGATTTTTCGGGTACTAGAAAACAATGACTGATCTTGGATAGAAAAATCAGGTGTTTATAAGAGTTTAGTGCGAAATTGGAAATGATGTATCAAAAAGATGAGGATGAATAGGTTAAAAATAATTCCTCATAGCTTACAGAGGTTGAAGAGCTTGAAGATGATGGATTTTTGAGGAAAAAATCTAGTGTTTTGTTAACAGCTTTGAAGATGACAAATTTTCTAGGAAAACTAATCTAGGAGTTTTGGTTTTGGCTACAGGTTGAAAATTGAGTATTTAGATCATTTTATGTTTGTGTCTCAAATAAAACCTAGTTTAAGGGGGGCATCTTATCACTTTGAAAACCCTAGGGTATCTATTCTATTGATCAAAATAGAGAGGGGTATCCTTGATATTATCACTCAGAAAAAACTCAAAATAACGGTGTTCCATTCATTATAACAAGTTTTTTTTCCCCTTAATCTTATAAGGTTATATGGGTCTAAACCCCTTTTATCGTTTGGGCTTATTTTACAAACATTAGAAATAATAATTTTATCGTTATAATCACCGCTACATTCAAGGGCGGAGCCAGGATTTTCTTCAAGGGGGGGGGGGGTGGAACTATAGTCTGTTGTTTCTGAAAACTGATTTCTTATGGCAAAAAGAGAAGAAGTTAGAACAAATCTTAATTTCGAAATCGAATGTAATAGAAAAATATTACCTAAAAAGAAATGGTTGAGGTTTATTGCAAAAATAACAATTTCCCTTGATCTTCTGAATATTGGCTTTTGGACCATGCAAGTTTTTCTTTACATATTTTTTCTGGAATCTGGGTTTGAACTTTCTAGTGAATTTGGAAGGTTCTTCTTCCACTACATTCGCTTTAGAAATCATAGAATTTGTTTCACTCTTCTTCTCATTCTTACGGTTATCCTCTTCAATTCTAAGTCTTATGACTAAATCCTCGAGTCTCATTTCCTTTCTTTTATGCTTCAAATTATTTTTGAAGTCTTTCCAAGATGGTGGTAATTTTTCAATTATCGATCCAACTTGGAATCCTTCACTTATACTCATGCCTTCAGCATGAATCTCATGAATAAGGATTTGGAGCTCTTCGGATTGTGATACAACTGACTTAGAGTCTACCATCTTAAAATCTAGAAAACGCCCAACAACAAATTTCTTTGTGCCGGCATCTTTTAAAGTATATTTCTTTTCAAGAATTTCCCACAATGTCTTGGTAGACTCAATAGAGGAATACACCTTATAAAGAACAGTACTTAATCCATTTAGGATATAATTCCGGCACATGAAATTGGAATGTTCCCATTTCCGATATTCGGTTCTTTTGATTTGGTTATCCTCATCATCATCTAAAGAAATTGGTTCTTGAGTGATGATATGAGCCAAATGTAATGTTGTTAAATAAAACAACATTTTCTGTTGCCAGAATTTAAAATTCTTTCCATCGAATTTATCGGGTTTTTCACTGTGCACGGAATTAGAGACTGTCTCCATAGAAATCAGTAAAAAATAAATTTCATTTTAGATTGTTGTTTCTGAAAACTGATTTCTTATGGCAAAAAGAGAAGAAGTTAGAACAAATCTTAATTTCGAAATCGAATGTAATAGAAAAATATTACCTAAAAAGAAATGGTTGAGGCGTGCACAAAGCACTGTCCTAAAACGAAATTCGCCCCTGCTACGGTACCACAGTTTGTAGGCGTTCGTTCTGCAGGATTCAACAACCCACGTATCCAAAAGGGTACTCTAAATTGGAACGTAACTTCGAACTCGATGATGTTGTGTGCTCTCACAACGAATAATAAATTACTGATAATTCGAAAATATAAAATAACAGATAAAATCAAGTGTTTTAAAATCGACTAAACAATTTTAAATAAATAAAAGAGAAAGTGACTATTTAGAACAGTCACAAACCTATTCCGAAGAGACACATTGTGCTGGTTCAGAATAAACACATGGGTTCAAAATAGAATTTAAAACGTCTAGAATTTTGAAATAAAATTGGGCTTGGGCCTTGATAATTAAAGCAAAAACGGGCCTTTGCGCGCACCCACGTGAGGTGTAAATCCGAGATTTTGCACCCCTCCTGCGCGCACGCATTAAGGTTTCCGGACCAGTGGATCCAAATTCCAATTGAAACCTTGGGTTTTCCTCTTGGACCCCCGTGTGCGCGCGTGAGCCCGCCCACTACTTCTATCCACTTTTAAAGCTATTAGAAGCACAACTACTTAAGAATTGCAAATCAATTATTCTCCTAGTCGATGTGGGACTAAAATTACTCAAGGCAAAAACAAAACTATCAACTAAACTAAAAGCAATAAAATAAAAAAGCATAAAGCATAAAGCATAAAGCAAACATGGGATTTAAATACCCTATGGTTAATAGATTGATTTACCATATGGTTGCAATTAAATGAATATTAAAGAGTTTTCCAATTCAACCCTCTAAATTCCAACATAGTCAACTTGTAAGATTTGAAGAGCTTGAATTCAGATTTTGGTTAGAAGTTGAAGAAAAAGGAGTATTAAGGTTATTTCTCATTAGTCTATGAAATCAGACCTAATTCAAGTATCATTAGTTTAAGAACATGAATATTCGCTAAAACGCATACATGCTCCCTTTGATCTCGCTCTTCCTTAATAGATTAATGTGTAATGATCTCATATCCTTGTTTTCAACCAAGAATCAAAATCCTTTGGATTTCTCTTTCAAAAATTGATTATATTCAACCTATTGGGTAAAATTTTTACCCTAGTCTTCAACTTTCAAATCTAAAGAAATAATGTGGGATTTTTTTTGAGTGGAAAATATGTGATTCTTTGATAGAAAATTCAAGGATTTTCGACAATGCGAGGTAATGATCTATTTAAAATGAAGACAACTAGATTAAAGTTCATTTACTATAGGGGTTGAAGAACTTGAAGATAACTAGATTTTTAGGAAAAAAATATATTTAGTGGTTGAAAATGAGGGAAACCTTGGGTTAATTTTTTTTGTTAGTTCGTAAAAGAAGAACACAGTCGAAAGGGACACGTCATCAATTTGAAAAAATGGGTATCTCAAATGTTTGCCAAAATGTAAAGGGGCACCCAAAAATTAAGGGGAGGGGAAGGCAAGAAGGTCAAATATGCCATCAGTTTTATAACATAGGGGTGTCTCAAATATTCAACAAAACTTAGTAGGGGTGTCTAAATTACCCCAAAAATTTTAGGGGGCAGGATAATGGAAAGAAACGTGGGGGCAACAACCATTGGCAGAAGGAGAGGGTGCAAATGGTGTTGCATCTGTTTGAAACATATGGAGGCACCTCAAATATCACTATATTTATAAGGGTATTAAAATCAAATGAGAAAGTTGGCCCCCTGACTCTGCCCTGGCTCCATTACTATTATGGCTATAATTGTAAACCATGGATAGGGCTTAAAACGATTCGGGTTTGGGTCGGATACGAGTATGCCCATATTCAAATTTTTTATTTGGATCTGATCTGATCAAATTAATTGATACAGGTTGGTCGGATTGGAAAATGTCAAACCATTCAAGATTATTTCAAATAAAATTGCTAAAATGGTACAAAATGGTGACTTGAACTCAAGACCTCTCCATTTTGAAGAGAGGCCTTGAACACTACACCCAACTGTTGTTAGGTTAATAAAACATAACTTGAAAAATATATCATTTGCAAAGTAATGTACCATTCGGATCTTGACAGATATAGCGATGGATCTGTATCCGACCCAGGTCAAGGGACATCAACCCATATTCAAACCATATTTTAATTCGGATGTACTTGAAGGAACCAAACCTACTAAATTCGGATTCAGATCACTTGGATTTCAGATAAAATCCGTCCCATTTTAAGCCCTAACCATGGGTTGCCGCACAAAATTCCTTTAAAAATTTGTTAAAAATACAAACGAAAAAATAATAATAATTGTGATTTGTTAAAATTGTTATTTCGGAAAAAAAAATTAGTTTTTTGAATAATTCATGCATAACACATTCATGAATGTGTATAATTCTAAATATAATATGTAGGTCTAAAAATACTAATAAGGTAATTTTCTAATATGCACCTCTATATGCGAAGTTCTCAAAGTGTTTAATTGGTTAGGTTGCAGGCTAAGCATACAAATCTGGGGAGAGTCATGGAAGTTCATGGTCCAAAATTGTTAGGGGAGTTGTATCAGGATCCTATTACAAGCTTTAGTCTTTTTCAGAAGTTTTCAGCTCAACGGCCAGAGGTAAGTGTATTATTTGATGAAATAGTTTTTTCTTCTTAAATTTGCAAATTAAACAAATTAACCACGTTAAAATATGAGATAGATTTTGGACATTTTCAAAGAAAATGTTGGAGTAGCACCCATATATTTAAGCAACTAAGAGAAAATTGATTGACATGGTTTGAGCATGACATATTCAGCGAAACCTAATTATAATCCTAGTTAGAAGAAATATTCTAGTTGAAGGCCCTTAAAAAATTAAGGGGAATTCCTCAAAAGAAAATGGATGGAGATAGTGAAAGCATATAGGAACTCACTTTGAATAATAGAAGACTTGATTTTGGACAAAGTGGAATGGAAGAATATGATTTGTCTAGCCGACCCTAAATATTTGGGATAAGGTTTTGTTGTTAATATACATTACATGACAACAGGATTCATCCAAATTGTTTAACATTAAAGATATCACAAATTGATGGGTGTATACCATAAAAATTAGGAACTTTATAATTACTTGAATTAGATATGAAATAAATTGTGGGTAAGGCTATCTATATGATGGGTTGTTCAAAATCAATGTAATTTTTGATTTTATTAATAATCTTACTTCTTTTGGTTATGTTTTTGAGTGTTCTCATATTTGGTATGTTATATTAGGCCATGTTAATAATAAATCAGTTATTAAATTAATGAATAGTGGTATGATTCCTAAAATGTATTGATACATTTAAGAAATGTGAAATTTGTGTTGAATCAAAATTTGTTAAAAAACCTTTTAAAAATGTTGAAAGATTTGCAAAACCTTTAGAATTAATACACTCTGATTTGTGTGATCTCAAATATGTTTGATGCATTTAAAAAATGTGAAATTTGTGTTGAATAAAAAATTGTTAAAAAGCCTTTTAAAAATGTTGAAAGATTTACAAAACTTTAGAATTAATACCCTCTGATTTGTGTGATCTCAAATATGTTCAATTTAGAGGCGGTAAAAAATATTTCATAACTTTTGTTGATGATTGTACTAGATTTTATATGATTTATCTTTTAAGTAGTAAAGATGAAGCATTAGAAATGTTTAAAATTTATATTTCTAAAGTTGAAAATCAACTTGAAAAGAAAATTAAAATTTTAAGATCTGATCAAAAAGGAGAATATGAATCTAATCCTTTAATTGTATTTTGTCAAGAAAATGGAATTATACACCAAACAACTGCTCCTTATTCTCCTCAACAAAATTGTATTGTAGAAAGAAAAAATAGAACTTTGAAAGACATGGTTAATTTTTTTACTTATTAATTCAGATGTACCTCTAAATTTATGGGCAGAAGACTTTTTGACATCTTGTTATATTTTAAATAAAATTTCATTAAAGAATTCTGATTAATCACCTTATGAACTTTGGAAATGTAGAGCAATTACTTTTAAATACATGAAAGTGTGGGGCTGTTTAGCCAAAGTGGTTGTCCCCTTGCCTAAAAGAACCAAATTAGGTCCTAAAGCTATAAATTGCATTTTTATTGGATATACTATTAATAGTAGTGCGTATAGATTTTTTGTGTTTAAATTTGATGTAAATGATATTAATCCTAACATTATAATTAAATCCAGAGATGTTGGATTTTTTGAGGATGTATATTCTTGTGAAGAAAAAAAAAACTTTTAAAGAGATCTGAAAATGATATATCTAATAATGAACCTAAAGAACAAAAATCTAATATAAAACCTAGGAGAAGTAAGAGAACTAGAACAACAACATCCTTTGGACCTGATTTTATTAGTTTTATGTTAGAAGAAGAACCTCAAAATTTTAAAGATGCAATTTAAATAGATTCAATTATGAGTAATAACACTTGGGAGTTAGTCAATCTACCTCCTAATAATAAAATAATTAGTTGTCAATGGATTTTCAAAAAAAAAAAAAAAAAAATCCAATGGAACTATAGATAAATAAAAGGTTAGACTAGTGGCTAAAGGGTACAGGCAAAAAGAAGGCATGAACTTCTTTGACACTTATTCTCCTATTAGTAAAATCACTTTTATTAGATTTGTTATTGCTATAGCTTCCATTTATCATTTAGAAATTCATCAAATAGATGTAAAAACTATTTTTTTAAATGGAGAACTTGATGAAGAAATATATATAGACCAATCGGAAGGATTTGTAATTAAAAGACATGAAAATAAAGTTTGTAGATTAATTAAATCCTTGTATGGTTTAAAACTAGCTCCAAAATAGTGCATAAATTTTTGATAATATAAGGGTATAAAATGGAGAATCAACGAAGCTGATAAGTGTGTTTATTATAAAATTATAGTTGATTCTTATGTGATCATTTTTGCCTATATGTAGATGACATGCTCATTTTTGGATTATATAAATGTTGTGAATCAAACTAAAAAATTATTGTCTAGAATTTTGACATGAAAGACTTAGGTCTTGTTGATGTAATTCTTGGAATAAAATTTTTTAGAAATGTTAATGGATTTGGTTTATCTCAATCTCATTATATTGAAAATGTTTTGAAACGTTTTAATTAGTTTGATTGTATTCTTGCAAAAACACCTTTTGATCCAAATTGTAAATTGATGACTAATGTTAGTAAAGGTGTTTTTCAATTAGAATATTATCAAGTTATTGGTTGTTTAATGTATATTATGAATTGTACAAGATCAAATATTGCGTATTCAGTAAATAGATTAAGTAGATACACTAGCAACCCAGGACATGATCACTAGGAAGCTTTGGTTAGTATCATGACATACTAAAGGTATACTATGAGTTATAGGCTGCATTATAATAAGTATCTTGCTATATTGGAAGGATATAGTGATTCCAATTAGATATCATACTCGGAAGAGTCGAAATCCACTAGCGGCTATATTTTTACACTTGGAGGTGCCGCAATCTCATGGAAATCTACTAAGCAAACATGCATAGGTCGTTCCACCATGGAATATGAGTTTATTGTCATGGACAAGACTAGTGAAGAAGTAGAGTGGCTTATGCGAGGGCCAAAAATAATGTAAACAATGGTAAGTCAAGGCATATTAAATGGAGACACAACTTCGTAAAACAACTATTCTCTAATGGGATTCTTTCCATGGACTTTGCAAAGTCTAAGGAAAATTTGGTGGATCCTTTAACAAAAGGATTATTTAGAGAGTTAGTTGCATCGACTTTGAGGGGAATGGGCCTAAAACCTATTGATTAAAAATTACTTCAATGAAAACTCAATCTAATTGATTGGAGATCCCAAGATCTAGGTTCAATGGGAAAACCAGTTGAACATGATTTAAAAAAAAACACTAATGGAACATATTGTTCCAAGTCCATTTTTATGAAGTGTTAATGTTGCCTGTAAATAAGAAAGGTTAAAATATAATTTCTTAATGTTGCCTATACTTGTAAAAGTAGAGTACAGCAGGGTACTTCTCATAGGCACACCTAAATGACTGTAGTATTGGGCCGATTCTATGGGAGTTTAGGCTAAGCTCTTTAAAGCACTTATGATACCAGGTTTTGTTCAGGGCTAAAATGAACACCATCGATGGAACTTGATAGTTGATTGAGTAACCTGCGTGTATAGTCTATTGTTTTGGTTTACACTAAAGGTTGTCAATTTAAGGCCTAAAGTCCACTGACCGACTAGTAAATCCGATAGACTTATACTAGGTCCAAAAGACACCTATACTGAAACATGATTGTTCAAAAAGTACTCTTTATATTTTTTATATATATTTTTATTTTGTGTTTTCTGCATTCATGTGGGGGATTGTTGGAATTTAGAGGGTTGAATTTAAAAACCCTTTGATATTCAATGGGTTTAAACCATACGGTAAACCAATCCCAATTTTTTGCTTTATGCTTTATGCTTTAAGCTTTAGTTGTTAGTATTGATTTTGCCTTGTGTAATTTTAGTCCCACATCGACTAGGAAAAGAGTTGATTTGCAATTTTTAAATAATTGTACTTCTAATAGCTTTAAAGTTGATAGAAGTAGTGGGCGGACTCACGCGCGTACACGGGGGGCCTAAGAGGAAAACCTAAGGTTCCAATTGAGATTTGGATCCACCGGTCTGAAAACCTTAATACGTACGGGTAGGGTGTGCAATATCTCGGATTTATACCTCACGTGAATGCACGCGAAGGCCCGTTTTTGCTTTAATTATCAAGGCCCATTTTATTTAAAATTCTAGCTATTTTAATTCGTTTCTATTGGTGTCTGTTCTGAACTAGTACAATACGAAGAGGTTTGTGACTGTTCTAAACGGTAATTTTCTTTTTTATTTATATGCTTCTGTTTAGTCGATTTAACATACAATTTTCTCTAATCTCTTACTTAAAAATTCCGTTGTTTTATCGCCATCAGTATACTTGTATTCTTCGTTGTGAGAGCACACAACATCGTCTAGTTCGAAGTTACGTTCCAAGTAGAGTACGTTTTTTCTATTACATTCAATTCAAAAATCAGGAATTATTTCAAACTTCTTCTCTCTCATTCCATAAGAAATCAATACACAATTAAACTAACAGTTTTGCATTTGGTCTTCTAATAAATATTGGAAAAATAAGACCAATAAATGATTGAAAAGGAAAAAGAAAAAAATAGTGTTAAATAACAAAAAGAAATTTAAATCCCAAAGTAGTTAAAATCATTTGAAAAATAACAAATGATATATTGGTTATGTTGTGTATGAGATGTCTTGTATTCTTTTGAGCTACACAAGGTTGTGGGGTGCAAGGGGTAGTGCCTTCGCAGGGGGTCTTATTGCCCAGTCAGTGGAGGGCATCACCCCCAAACCAAATTTTTTAGGATTACAAGAAGGGCAATCTCGTAATATTTTCTTAAGGGTTTTCTGTTTTTTTTTTTGGGAGGGAGGCAGAGGTTCTATTTTGGGGAGAAAAATGTGTTTTAGCAACTCCCGATTTTATAAATAGAGATCTCTAGAGTTGTAAAACTTGAGAGAAAATAGTGATTGTTCTTGTTTTGTGCCATGGACGTAGGAACACTGCCGAACCACCTAAATCCTTGGGTTTGTGTGATTTTTGTCATCTTTGCTGTTTCGTCTTCTCACAGGTTACTGTGTTTCTAATAAACAACAACTGCAAGCCTTATCCCAAAGATTTGGGGTTGGCTAAACAAGTCTTGCCCCTCCATACCACTTATTCCAAGCCAAGCATTTTGTTATTGGGGGTGTGTTCCTATCTGCTTTTGTTGTCTCTATCCATCTTGTTGGATCTTTCTCTTGCTCTTTCATCACCTTCAACTTGAGTATTTCTTCTAATTGGGGCTGTTGTAGACCAATTATTTTGTTCCTTGCAAAATGAATAATATTTTTAGTTGAACACGACCACATTTTGTATTAAAATTGATAATTGGTCTATTATTTTCAGGTCTACTGGTCAATTGTTCTCAAAGAGCTTTCAGTTATATTTCATCAAGACCCGACTTGTATTCTAGATACCACTAATAAATCAAAGCATGGAGGAACATGGTTGCCCAATGCAGTTTTGAATATCGCTGAATGTTGTCTGCTACCCAGGAAACATCCTAGAAAACAGGATGACAGTCTTGCTATCGTATGGCGGGAAGAAGGTTTTGATGATTCAGCTATCAATCATTTGACACTGAAGGAACTACGAGACCAAGTGATGTAATGCTTTGTATTATCAACTTCTATTTATTTTTGGCAATGTTTTGATCTTAGTGGAAGCACAAGGACTGACTTGAAAAAATAATTCATCTTTTGTCTATGGTGTTTGTTATTAATAGCGTATTATGCACTTGTGTGCAAATCATCTGATGGGCTCCACCCTAAATGGCTGCCAAATTGATAATACACTTATGACCCAATTAGAGATAAGAGATTTAACTTTCCTTGTCATTATCGCCTAGGTGCGTTTGGTGTATTGATTAGGTTCGTATCAAAGTGAAAACCGCCACAATATGGGGCATGTGGTCGTGTGTGATGACCCAAGATATTAGAGCTTAAATTTTCACGTATGAATTGTTTTAGACCTGTCTGAGTGTTACATTTATTTTTTTTAATTCACTAATATAATGTGTTTGCAATATCTTTCACAGGGTGGTTGCAAATGCTCTAGATGCAACATTTTCAAAGGGTGATGCGATTGCAATTGATATGCCAATGACAGTCACTGCAGTTATCATATACTTGTCAATTGTACTTGGAGGATTTGTTGTTGTATCCATAGCTGATAGCTTTGCAGCCAAGGAAATTGCGACTCGTTTGCGTGTGTCTAAAGCAAAGGGCATCTTTACTCAGGTCAATTTCAAAATTTTAAATCTATATAATAGAACACAACTGTAGGGTCCACTTTTGTGGAGGACAAACTTCAATCCAATTAGGATAAATATCCCATCCAACTACAATTTTTGTGGGGCCTACTTTATTGTCTTTCTTCTTCACCCCTTCAACTTTACTATATTTCATTTTTTTACTCCTTTGACCCACTTTAAATTTTTTTAATAATAACCCCAACTTTATTTTTTTCGTTTTTACCCCCTTAATCCCAACGAGGATTCTCGTGTTGTAGGCACGGGGGAACTCTAGTTGATTAACAATCCAAAACCTCAGAGTACGTGACCAATTTAAAGTGTAAGATTTGCTTTAAGCCGTATAATTCTATTATCTGTAGATTTCATCTTGGAAATATGATAAATTTCGTGTAGACAACTAATATAGAATTCTTCTTTGTAACTTATAAATATGCTTTAAAACTAATGTATGCCTTCACTTGTGTCCAGGACTTCATAGTAAGAGGAGGAAAAAAATTTCCTTTGTATAGGTAACGTGTAATTATTGACAGACTGCGCTGTGTTTTTAAAATGTACACTCGTACCTAACAAGTTCACAACTTTTCTTGCAGCCGTGTTGTTGAAGCTAATCCTTTTAAAGCTATTGTCATTCCTGCCATTGGAGAGGATGTGCAAATTCAATTACGGGAGCATGATTTATCATGGAAAAGCTTTCTTTCTCGTGTTGATCACCTTCCAAGGTACACCGAACCCTGGTGTTGATTCATTTTACTAAATAGTTCTTTTTCTTTTGGGTATGATTGTCTTGATAGCTTTCTTGGTTCAGGAGGACTGAGAGATGTATAGGAAGAAATCTATGGCTTTAATATCTTTCTCGGAGTTAGTTAGTTGGTCTCATCTCAGATGTGGACGTCAATATTACCTTGTCGTTTCTAATTTTCATGTTTTTTCCACGCCTGCATATAAACACAACACAAAACTTCCAAGTACTTTCCATTCATATGGTAATAGTAGTTCTCCATAATTTTTCTTTCTGAAATAAATTCACATTATGGATCATTTTAGTAAATTTAGTACTTATTTAACTAAAAGTTTCCTTCATATATCACAAATTACAAGATTATCACCCAGAAGATATGTTATACAACAATTTAATATTTGTACTATTGTGTGCCAACCATTGGAATTTTTGGAAATTGCCGTTTCTGACTCGTTAGGACACTTTGACCCTTAGCACCCATGCCATGTGTCAAGGTAACACAGATGCTTAGCAACCGTTTCTAACAATTTTGCGATTATTGGAACAAATATTCAAAGTCTATACTGAATGCTTACAAGCAGTCACTCTTTTTATTTTTTCAATTAGTAACAATGTAACCAATTACATTCTGATCCTTCCATTCTTCTCTTCAAAGCTATGTGTTTGACAAATTGATCCAACAACCTTGATTTTACAGACCAAACTATTACACTCCAGTATATCAACAAATAGATTCTGTGACAAATATACTCTTTTCATCAGGAACCACAGGTAGATGAATCGTCCGTTTTATATATTCATCCTTGTTTGCCTCTGTTATGCCATTTTGTTCCACCAATCAAATGATCCACTACTCTTGGACTTCCTATAGGAGATCCGAAAGCTATTCCATGGACACAACTTTCTCCAATCCGTGGCACTGCTGATGCGTGGGCACATACTGATATCCAAGTAGGAGATATCTTTTGTTGGCCAACAAATTTAGGTTGGGTGATGGGACCGGCCGTACTTTATGCATGCTTTTTAACTGGTGTTACTTTAGCTCTATATCATGGCTCTCCTCTCGGTCGAAGTTTCGGAAAATTTGTTCAGGTAACAATCACCAAAACATGTTCTTCTTTTTCTCTTACTTCTATTATTCACTTACAATACAACTTTTTGTTCTTCTTTTTCTCTTAAACATGTTCAGTTTCACGATATATGTCTTGAATTACCAGGGATGTATTGAACACTTATACCCAAACTGCGGCTCACAGGGCCTCAGAATTTCAAATTGAACAAACCATAGAAAATTTGGTTATTTGGGTCTTACTGGTATATATGTAATTGATGGTGAAATTAATAGCGAAACTAGGGTTTCAGGGTTGGCCCTTGTTGAAGGCACCCCATTTCTTAGTAAGGGCGCCCATCTTAGTAAGGGCACTCTTTTAACTTATTTCTATGATTTGAGCACCCTACTTTTTTTTTCTATGTTGACATGAACATGTCGACGTAGGCCAAACATTTTTTTGGAGACATGTCAACATGAACATGTCCACATAGGTGGGGTGCTCTAATCATGGTAAAACTTAAGTTTTCAATAGGTCATGGGTGCCCTTACTAATACAGTGAGTGCCCTTAAACACAGCCTTTAGGGTTTCAAGATTTGTTTGAGGTATTGGGAGAAATCTCAGGTTATAATTTCTACTCAACTGTCATCTCAGCTGTGGGTGTAGGCCCTGCCGAACGACATTAATACTAGTTGCGTTTCTATGTTCTTTGCTTTGTATTTTTAATACTAGTTTTGTGGTTTGATCTATGGTTTCATGCTCACATTCAGGATGCAGGTGTGACACATTTGGGTACAGTACCAAGCCTAGTGAAAACTTGGAAGAGTACTCGCTGTATGGAAGATCTTGATTGGACAAAAATAAAGTAATTTAAACTTCAAATATCCAATAATATTTATTTATAAACAATTTTTGACAAAAGAGTAAAATTTATATCTGTGTAGGTCATTTGCTTCAACTGGAGAAGCTTCGAATGTTGATGATGACTTATGGCTTTCTTCACGAGCTTATTACAAACCTATTGTTGAATGTTGTGGGGGTACAGAGCTCGCATCTTCTTACATTCAAGGATGTTTGTTGCAACCACAAGCTTTTGGAGCATTCAGCACAGCATCAATGACAACTGGATTTGTCATCCTTGATGAGCATGGAATTGCTCATGTGAGAGTTTCTTTTGGGTTGATTTCTAATTTTAATTTTTAGGTCATATTATATCATACATGAAAAATATTTATAGTTTATTGTCTACATGACAGCCAAATGATCAACCTTGTGTTGGAGAAGTGGGTTTATTTCCTATATATATGGGATCATCTGATAGATTGCTCAATGCTGATCATGAGGAGGTTTACTTCAAGGGTATGCCGACATACGAAGGAAGGGTATGCCATCTTTAAGTATTCCTCTTTACTTCTGTTGGTTGGATCTAATGCAAGAAGGAAGGACTCCGTTTGCCAAGAATTTTCCATGAGAAGACACCATGTCATATCCACTTGTCGGGACACATGCATAGAAAATATTACTAATATATGATTTTCAGAAAACAGGAGAAAAAAATAATGTGAGTCGACGTGTAAGCTCCACATGCCTTTAAATACATTGGGCTGACAAATTTTATGGATTTCTTGGCATATGGGAATTGTGGGGTTTCTGTGTTTGATACGTCGTCTCCTTGTCAAAAACAAACCTACATGTCTCTTAGAAAAAATACACATAATTAATTAGCTCTTTCAAACTCAAAACAACTTGGGTCTTGGGCAACAATATAGAGATAAAGAGTTTAAATTGATCTATTCATGTGTGCTAATTCTATAATGATTTACATATGAATTGGTGTGGCAATAGAATCTCTTAAAAATAATTGTATCTTTATAGTTACAAATCAACATGTATGATATAATTCCAATACAGTAATCACTAAAATTTCTTTGTTAATTTTCAGCAACTAAGAAGACATGGAGATATACTTAAAAGAATGATTGGAGGTTACTTGGTAGTACAGGGCAGGGCTGATGATACCATGAATCTTGGTGGCATCAAGGTATTTATTTCCCTGCCTATCCTCTAATATGGTTCACTTAGGAACCAATCTAAAGGACGAAAATTATTTCTCAAAATTTTCAGACAAGTTCGGTTGAGATCGAGAGAGTGTGTGACCTAATTGACGAAAATGTATTGGAGACTGCTGCAATTAGCATTGCACCAGTAACCGGTGGACCCGAACAGTTGGTTGTATTGGTTGTACTGAAAAAAGAATCAAACTGTGAACCAGATCAGTTGAAGTTGAAATTCTCAAGAGCCATCCAGAGAAATCTTAACCCATTATTTAAGGTATCATTATTTCTCATTTTAATTGCATTTGGGGTATTTCTTGCTTTACATGCCTATTTTTTATAGAGCTATTTTTCTGTAAATAGGTGAGCTATGTTAAGATTGTCCCCGAGTTCCCTCGAACTGCGTCAAACAAGTTACTGAGGAGAGTTCTGAGAGATCAGATGAAGCATGAACTTTCTGTTCATAGTAGGTTGTAGTCTGTACTGTTCTGGGGAATTCGAATCCGCAGTGATGCCTTGACTGTTATTATTAGACCTTGAATGTTGTTATGGATATATGAAACAGATTTATGTCGAGGGAATGGATCAGAAAGCTCTCTGTCAAAAAAGAAGAAATAAGATAGTTGTGTTCAAAACTTCTATTGTCCCAAACTTATGTCATATTCTGTCTCAACCTTAAGCATTGTATGCCAAGGGGTTCTTGTGTAACATAAGAAGTCAGAAATGTAATAAAAAAAAACCCATATATCTGAATAATAATTGAGTCTGCTCAGCAATGTAATTAAGGTAGATAAAGTTGAATCATCATTTTGCCTGTGATGTTAATGGGGGCAATCTTTACTAATAATTGGTCCAAAAACTGAAGTATGGTGTTGTATAAATGTCTTGTATTCTGTTGGGGGGTATGGTGAACTGTGGGGGTAGCACCCCTTATTGGGAAAATTTTAGGATTTCACAAAGGGCAATTATGTAATATTTTCTCAAGGGTTTTCTATTTTAGGGAGATAAGACATGTTTTCTCTACTCAAGTTTTTCAAATAGAGATCTCTAGGATTGTAAAACTGAAAAGAAAATAGAGACTTGTTTTGATCTGTGGATGTAGGCACACTGTAGAACCACGTAAGTCCTTGGGTTTGAATGCAATTTTGTTCTCTTTGCTGATTCATTTTTTTCAAAAATTGGTATCAATACCCCAGGTTATTGAGGTTAGTGGCGAAGATGACTAATTCAAAGTTGATAAGTTCAATGGAAGGAACAACTTTATCTTATGACAGAGGCGAGTGAAAGATATGCTAGTGCAACAAGGATTGTACAATTTATTGTCTAGTAAGAAACATGCGGCCATGGACAAGGATGATTGGGAAGAGATCGATTAGAAAGTCATGAGAACTATTTATTTGTGTCTTGCAAACGAAATAATGTATAATGTGATTGATGAAGAATCAACTCTAGATCTGTCGAAGAAACTGGAGAGCTTGTACATGACGAAACTCTAACAAACAAATATTTTTGAAGAAACAATTGTTTGGGTTACAGATAGTAGAAAGTTCAGATTTGCTAAAGCTAGGGCTGGCAATGGATTGGTTTTGTACTAGATTAGTTAGAATCCGTTACCAATCCGAAATCTTTGCTCTTTGATGTAGATATGATCCGATCCGATTAAGGTAAGAGATGCCATCAGTAGACATGTGAAAATAGACTTGTGACAAACATGCAATTCCAACCATTAAAACACAAAATCCAATGTTCATGAATTATCTTTGGGTTTTATCCCGACCATAGGGTTTCTTGTTTTAATAGTTAGAGATTGCATTTTTTTTTATAAATTTGTTTGATGATTTTGCAAGGTGGCAGGGTATCCCCACATCCTTTGGGATGGGGACTAGTCCGTTTGGTCACATGTTCCAACTCCATGAAAGGTTATCAACGTCCAACATAGTAACTTAGGAGACAAAATCAATTTTGAACACACAAGCAAAAAAGTGCAAATCCTTGTCGCTAATTTTATTGTTGAGCCAACTCTCTGCCGGTAATGAATTTTTGGTAGGGCTATGTGTGGAGGTCCCGAAAGTCCATACCAACATCCCCATATACACGAGGAAGTGGTAGTGGGGATTTAAGTGAGAGATTCAGCACCCTATTAGTCTTGGGTGTCACTATATCTGAGGTGTAGGTTCAGGGCTTTATAGCTGAATCGAATGGTACAATTAATTTTGATTTGGTTAAGGGATTTTTTGCTGCTTGATCCTCCTTTACCAATTGGGCATTGAGACCTCAAATATAGTCTTGAAGGGAAGGGGAAGGGAAGGGACCTTAGTGTGGTGATGATCCATTGTATATTATTATTGTAGACACCTCGATTTTGCCTAGACCAAGCTTGAAAATACCAAAAAAATTTTAAGGAAGAATTTGACCCAAGATAATTTTTTGAAGAGTCTGAGAACCCAATTTACACATAATCTAGGTTTGAGGACCAATTTTCATACATTTTTGACTTGGTCAAAGGTGACCCACAGATAGGCCTAAAATTTACTCAAGTTGTGTAGGTCACCCATGGCCAATTTTGTTGGGCAGTTTCTCTAACCCATGTACACTCGAAATTGGTTAGGGTTAATTACCCATTAACCCTCTATTTAATATTGTTTTTTCTCAAGAAATCCTTCCATTTTACCTTTGCTTTAATTATCCAAATAAATCTTTCATCTTTTTTTTTTTAGTAATTCACCAATTCCTTTAATAAAGACCTTAGTCTTGTTTGGTCCCTACTTGAGGCCAATTACTCTATTAACCTTGGTTTGTTGAAACTTATCAAAGGTTAATCTCCCTTGTACCATTTTCATATTCTTTATCATTCAAAGAGTTTCAATGACATTCAAAGAGGTTCCATGACATTCAATGCCAATTTCCAAAGTTTATGACTAATTTGTCATCCTAAGAGAATTTTCTAGAATTTGTGCTTAATGACCAACCTATCCGTAATTTGTTAGAGATTTTTTCAAGAGAAATGACCAAAAAAGTAAAAAACCTATCATCTAATTATATACCATTTGGGTTGTTTCCTTCATCAAGGTCAAGGTTGTAGACACCTCATTTTTGCACTTGCCTAATTAATTAACTCGTCGACCCGATTGTGACAGTTCCCAATGATAGATGATTATTCCAATGCTTTATTTGTTTCTAAATATGTTTCAGAAATTTGGATGAGGTATTTCAACAAACAAAACTGTAAAAACCACGCTATGCTAAGAAAATATAACCTCAAAAACATATAAATTATCATTTTGCAGACAAAAAGAGCTTTACAATAAAAATCACTAAAAAATAATCAAATTACCAAAATATCCCTAACATCAAAACATCCTTAGAGCCCCCCTTATGCTTAGGAAAACCCTTTCGAACATTAATTAACGTAAAGTGAAACCTTTATAAAATTACTTTAAAAATCTAAACCAAGAAAATTAATCAATCAAGTACTCAGGTAAAATTATTGATGGTTGCCCATTTATTTAAGTGGAGCCCCCTGATATTTATTAAAAGAACCCTTCATCTGGGGGCCTAAAGAATTAAAATATAATTAAGGGAGGCTCTTTAAAAATAAAAAATATATTCTTTCATTATACGTAAGAATTAAAACCCTAATCTAAAGAAACCTAGTCAATCAAATAAGACTTAAGTTAAAACCCTAATTCACCTTATCTAAAAGGAGACCTAGTCAAACCCTAATTCTTCCAAAAAAATTTAGGAGTCTCCACAACCCAATCTCGCAGATCAAAATAAACTCTAGAAAAAGTATGTCAAAAAGTCTCCCTAGCCTTCTCTAAACCTTAATTTTGAAGTCCTAACTCCCTACCTATCATCCAAACCCTAGCCTTTTACTCAAAAAATATCCAAAAATCCTTAAAAAATGCCTAGAAATCTTTAAAAAAATACTCAAATCTAAGAAGAAGATACATCAACTTGGAGATCTGAAGCAGATCCAATGACGAAGGAAAAGCAAGGAAACTCGTACAAGGACGCTCTCCGCTAGTATTGAGGGAATAAATCGTTGCGATCATTTAAGCATATTTTTTTACTTTTTTTTATTTCTTTTATATATTTGTTTTAGGTCTTTTAGCAATGTAATCCTTTTTGAAAAATAGTAAAAATCGACGTTTGCCGAGCGGGATTGGTGCCTATCACATTCCAACCCCGTAACGTGATCCTCGAACTTATTCTGTTTGTAGATTAGTGTTTTATGTGTTAGAGTCAATGTTTGATTCCTAGACTATAATAACTAGGTGGCGACTCCCAAACCTCAATAATCAAAAGCGGATCCGCACACGCCGCGGATCGAGGGCGCTTTCAAAGGTATAATTATATGAATCAAGGTCAAGGTCTTAGGACAATTCTAACCTTCATAAAAAATTTTCTAGAATTTTTGGATTTTTGCCATTATACCCATTGATGATCAAGATTGGTGAGACCCAACAAGAGGATAAAAACCATCAAGACCAAGGTTAGAAGGAGGAATTGATACCTTTCATAGAAGTTTTATTGAGAATATTGGAAACCCTATGATTTAGGACAAGTTTACCCCTAAGGGTCTCCCAAAATCCTATAAATAGGATCGCTGTCCAAGGCAAAAAGGAAGAGCTCAAGTGGTTTAAAATCCTGCTCAAACTTTTCCAAACCTTTCTAAGCCTTCATATTCTCTCAAAACCTCTCTAAAAATTTTTAGAAAAACAAACCAAGACAAAGAAGAAGAAAGAAAGAAGAAGACCAAAATGGGGTTAAAAACCTTCAACATCCCCCTTTTAAATACAACATCGTAGAGCAATTGAACAAAGTACCAGCCCAGGTATCGATACTAGGATTGCTATAAAACTAAAAAAACACAGAGATGCACTATTCAAGGTTCTCAACGAGTTATACGTGACAGAAACTATTTCACCCGAACAATTGGGTAGGATGGTTAGAATGATCACATCACTGAACGTCATCACATTCACGGAGGATGAATTTACTCCAGATGGTTATGGTCACATAGAACCATTACATATTGTAGTGATGTGCAAGGGTATGATCGTTGTTCGCATATTGCTAGATAATGGATTTGCATTAAATGTCTATCCTTATATAACTTTGAAGAACCTAGGCGTGGATCGGTCTCTCTTCAAACCTAATGTTAGGCAAATTTGAGCTTTCGATGGCTCAAAGAGATAATTAATGGATGAAATTGATTTACAGGTCACAATTGGGCCTTGCACGTTTTAGATCACTTTTGAAATGATAAGTATGCCAAGTATTTTCAATTTCTTCTTGGGAAGCCATGGATCCATTCAATTAGGGCAATACCATTATCTCTTCACCAGAGGGTGAAGTTCATCATCAACCAAGAATTGGTTTCGATGAAAATAGAAATTTTATTGCTAACAGACAGATATTTGGATATGCCATACATAGATATTGAAGGGGCAAGTGAACAACTTATGTATCACTCCTTCCAATTCAAGCCAGTTAGTCACATTCTAGAAGGCACATAGGTCAAGAAGGCGAGTTTATCACCAACTGTGACAATGATAGGAAGGGTGATAAGTAGTTTAGATTTCGTCCAAGGAGAGGCTAGGGAAGATAAATCAAGGTAGAACTAGGCTCATTTTGACTAAGAAAGACATGCCATGGTTCGGCCTTGGTTACAAGCCCACCTAGAAAGATAGGCAAGTGATAGAAGCAAAGAAAAAAGAACTCAAGCTAGCAAGGATGGAACATTGGGAACCCAAGATTTGGGATCTAGAGAAGGTTCCTCACATCCGAGAGACATTCCCTGTGTTGGCTTATACAATGATAAGCGATGACACCCAAACTAATGATTAGCAAATGCAGCTACTACAACAAGGTCAAAAAGAGCCAAAAGTACTCCCCAAACATGAGTTGTCCTTTGAGGACAACATCAGTAGCTTATTCAAGGAGGATTTTGGGCAAAGAGAGCCTGTGAAAATAGATGATGCCAATAATGTCGATTTTTTATTCACACCTAGAGTTCATTGGGATTCTATTGTAATCCTACCTCTAAGAGAGGTATCACTATTAGATAACCATTACGATTCTGTGATGGTCATCACGACTGAGTCGGGGGAGGATCCCCCCCTCAGTAGTCTACCTTGCGAAAGAAACAAATGTTTTTCGCAATTGGGACATCGTCCCAATTACTTTTGAAGCTTTTATGGCTTAAAAAAAAAAACATTGTTAGTTTCACACTTTCCTCCTGAGGATTCTAATGGACCTTCGTCCTTGAAGGGTATTTGTTTAGAAGGTCCACCCTTATTAATAAAATCTCAAAAAAAATTCAGAAAATCAAAAGTTTACAAAGTTGTTTGAGACATGGAATATGTGATTAAATGATTACAACCTTGAACCCAACTTCGATCTCATGGAGATTGAGAAAGAGTTTGGTGCACAAGACATCTACGTGCCAAAAGAATTAAAATAGCTTGTAGAACATCATGAGGAAGAACGTCAAATAAATGTTGAGGAAACAGATTTAGTAAATCTTGGATCCGAAAATGACCCAAAAATAGTCAAAATTGGATCCCTTTTAATCCCAACCTAGAAAATAGAAATGATTGAATTCCTCGACAATACCAAGATGTGTTCGCATGGTCCTATTAGGATATATCGGGGCTAGGGTTTGACATTAATCTTGTATTACACCATCTACCCATTCTTTCCAATACAAGGCCAATCAAGCAGAAATTTAAAAAATTGAAACCAGAATGGACTCTCAAGTCAAATACTAGGTAACAAAACAGATTCAAGCAGGATTTTTAGTAGTGTCAACTTATCCAAAATGGTTTGCAAACATAGTACTAGTGCTAAAGAAAGTTGGCAAAGTAAGGATGTGTGTAGATTACCAAGACTTGAACAAAGCTAATTCAAATTATGATTTTTCACTTTCTCATATCAACATGCTCATCGATAACACAGTAGGATAAGTCATATTCTCGTTTATGGACGGTTTCTCTAGTTATAATCAAATAAAGATGGCAAAAGAAACCAAGCGAAAATTGTATTTATCATGCCTTGGGGTACTTTTCACTACATGGTTATGCCCTTCGGTCTCAAAAATACTAGTGCAACCTATCAGTGAGCCATGATCGCTCTCTTTCATGATATGATAAGATTGTTAAGTCTGATTTTGAAGAAGATCACTTCAGCAACCTACGCAAAAATTTTGATCATCTAAGGAAGTTCAAGTGTGTAATCGAGACAACTTTGGGGAAGTTACTAAATTTCATTATAAGTCGAATATGTATGAAGTAAATCCAACTAAAGTAAAAGCAATCATTGAAATGCCAGCACTAGAGATAGAAACAGAAATATGAAATTTCTTGGGAAAGATTTAATACATCAATAGATTTATCGTAGAGCTCACATCAATCTGTGAAAATATTTTCAAACTTTTAAGGAAGAATGAATCTTTAGAATGAAATAGTGATTGCCAGGAGGCATTTAATAAAATTAAAAAATATATGTTGAATCCACTAATCTTAGTTTCCCCTACCCTAGGAAGATCTCTGTTAATGTACATGTCAATACTTGAAACATTTCTGGGATGTGTACTGGGCTAGCATGACAAGACGGGTCGCAAAGAAAGGGTGATATACTACCTCAACAAAAGTTTATAGATTATGAGATAAGGTATTCTTCGCTTGAGAAGACATGTTGTGTCCTGGTTTGGGTCTCTCAAATATTGTGCCACTATTTACTAAGTTATAAAGTACAACTTATTGCTAGGATGGATCCATTAAAGTACTTGTTTGAGAAACCTGCACTCACTAGTCGCATCATTAAGTAGTAATTATTATTATCATAGTTTGATATCGAATATGTCACATAGAAGGCAATCAAGGTGCATGCTATCATAGATCATCTAGGAAAGCACCTTCTTCCAGATTATGAACCATTGAAGACCAACTTTCCAAATTAAGCCATTCTTTCTACAAAAACAAAGGAAAATGAAGATGAATCAGGTTGAAAATTGTACTTTGATGGTGCAGTCAGTTATAAGGGTAATGGGATTGGGATTATTTTAGTGAAGTCTAATGGATCACATATACCTATAGCAGTTAGACTACATTTCCAATGTACAAACAATCAAGCAAAATATGAGGCATGCAAAATGGGTCTCAAGGCAGTAGTAGAAATGGAAGTTGATGAGATCGATGTATTTAGGGGCTCCAATCTAGTTGTCTATCAGACTACCGGTGAATGATAGACACGACAATAGAGACTAGTACCGTACCACGAGTCTATCAAAGAACTAAGTACTAACTTTTCTCGAATCACTTTCAATTATATGCCAAGGGCCGAAAACTAGTTTGTAGATGCACTCACAACCTTGGCATCTATGATTAGAGTCACTGAAGAAACAACTATTGATCCCTTGAGAGTAAGGATTCAAGATGAGTCAGCTTATTATTTATTAATTGAGATAGATGATGCAGAAATAGAAATTCCATGGTTCTTCAATATCTGAAAGCGCCCTCGATCTGCGGAGTGCGCGGATCCGCTTTTGACCCTTGAGGTTTAGGAGTCGCCACCTAGTTGTTAAGGTCTAGGAACCAAACTGACTCTAAAAAAGGCAAACTAATCTACGAAAGAGAAAAAAAGAGTCCGGGGATCACGTTACGGGGTTGGAAGGTGTTAGGCACCAACCCCGCCCGGCCAAAGCCGGTCTCTACTAACTTTCCAAGTAAATCACATTGCTAAAAACCTAGATAGAAATAAAAAAATATGAAAATTTTATACCTTTCCGATAGCAAGGATTTTGCTCCCTCAGATCTGACAAAAATAGCTCATTGTACCGTGCTCCCTTGCTTCGTTCTGTCTCCAGATTTGATTTCGGATCTCTGAGATCAAGGTATCTCCTTGTTTTTGGATCTGAACTCTTCAAGTTTGTTGCGGATTTGGGGGTGTTTTTAGAAGGCTTTTAAGTGTTTTCTAGACTAAAATTGAAGGAGGGATGTTAGGTAAGGAGTTGGGGCTCCAAAACTAGGGTTTATGGGAGGCTAGGGGAGCTTCTAGACCTATTTATCTTAGGGTTTATGATTTGATACGAAAATAGGGTGTGAGCACCTTTATTTATAGATTTTTTTAGGGGTTGATTTAGATAGAGTTAGTGTTTAATTAGAGTTCTTTTAATTAGAGTTGTGTTTTAGTTAGACTTGTTTTAGGTAGAATTGTGTTTTAATTAGAATTGTTTTAGGTAGAATTATTTTTAAGTTAGAACTCTATTAGATAGAGTTATTATTTAATTAGAGTTCTATTATGACTTTTGGTCTTATTTGATTGACTTTTAATGTTTTGACTTTAGTATTAATTGATTGACTTTTAATATCTTGACTTCAGTCTTGCTTAATTGACTTTAATTTTGACTTTAGTCTTGCTTGATTGACTTTAATACCTTGACCTTAGTCTTACTTGATTGACTTTAAAATTTTGGAGAACCCCCCTCTATTATATTTTTAATTCTTTGGACCCCCAAATGGAGGGGTCCTTAAATATTTTTTAGTTCCAATTTTTAAATTAATTTCATTAATGTTTTACTTTAATTATTTAATATTTTATTTATTAATTTCGAATTTTTTAATTATGAAAATTGTGAAATTACCGTTTTGCCCCCGGAGAGGACTTTTCACGTTTTAAGTCGATTTTTAATGTTCTAGGATGTTTTAAAATCGATTTTTCGTAAGGAATTCAATGGAAATATTATTTTGTGTTATTTATGAAATTTTTTGTGTGAAATGGTCATGAACTTTATGAGGGGCATTTTCGTAATTTTGTCAAATTCTGTTAAAATTGGTGAAATGATTTATTTGGTTCCGATTTGTTATTTTATGTGTTTGAGAGAGTTTTCCTAAGCGTAATGTAGGCTCTAAGGTTGTTTTGAGGTTAGGGGTATTTTGGTAATTTGGTCAATTTTTAGTGATTTTTATCGTGAAGCTTCTTTTTGGTCTGCAAGATGATGATTTCTATGTTTCTGGGGTCGTATTTTCCTAGCGTAGCGTGATTTCTAAGGTTTTGTCAGTTTGAGATACCTCATCCGGATTTCTGAAACACATCTGGTAACAAAATAAAGCAATAGAAATAACATCCATCATTGGGAATCATTGCGATCGGGTTGACGAGTTGATTAATCAGGCGAGTGCAAAAATGGGGTGTCTACAATATCAAGGCTTATTTAGAAAATAGAACCTATCCTTCAGAGGCTACAAAAGTCGAAAAGAAAACAATTCAACGATTAGTAGGAAAATTCTTCTTAAGCAATGGGATACTTTACAAGCAATCACATCACGAGGTTCTTTTTCGATATGTAGCAGAAGTTGAAGCTAAACGTCTCATAAAAGTTGTCCATAGAGGGATCTATGATCCTCACATGAATGGGCACATGCTAGAAAGGAAGATCATGAGGATGAACTATTACTAGTCTACAATGGAGAGTTATTATCTTCAACACGTCAAGAAATGTCATTTATGTCAGATATATAATAATAAGATCAATGCACCACCAAATGAACTCCACAACATGACATTACCATGGTCTTTCTCATTCTGGGGCATAGATGTCATTGGTTCGATAAATCCTAAAGCGTCGAATGGTCACATATTTATCTTGGTTGATATCAACTACTTCACTAATTAGGTGAAAGTCATGTCTTACACAAACGTTACGAAAAGATAGGTTATTAAATTTCTGAAGAGGAATATCATTTACAGGTATGGCTTACCTAGTGTCATTGTGTTAGATAACACTCTTAATATGAAGAATAAAGATATAAAGAATCTCTGTGAAGATTTTCAAATAAAACACCATAGATCGATGACTTCTAGATCAAAGATAAATGGATTGGTGGAAGCAACTAAGAAGAACATTAAACGGATCATTGAGAAGATGACAATAACTTACAAAGATTGGCATGAAATGTTACCCTTCGCTCTCCATGTTTACATAATCTCTGCTGGGACAACGCCATTCTCACTTGTTTATGGGATGGAAGTAATCCTTTCAGTTGAGGTAGAAATTCTTTCTTTCAGAATCCTTATGGAAGTAGAGTTGGAAGAAGCTGACTGGGTAAGAACACAATATAACCAACTAAACTTAATTAAGGAAAAAATACTTGTAGCAATATATCACAAACAACAATATTAGAAGAGAATTGCATGAGCTTACAATAAGAAGGTTAGATCAAGATATTTTCAATCGGATGATCTAATTTTGAAAAAGATCCTCCAGATTCAAGAAAATACAAGAGGCAAGTTCAAGCTGAACTACGAATGTCCTTTCGTAATCAAGAAAATGATGTTAGGGGGTGCGTTAATCCTCGTAGAGATGGATGGTGAAGTATTTCCTGAACCACTAAATACTGACACAGTTAAGAATTATTACACTTAAGATTTGATACTTGAAAGGAAGAGATACCATTTTCATTTCCCATCATTTTACCACAACCTCCCTTAGTCAAACCCTTTTAAGCTTGATCGTTTTTTTGACCACCCAGAACTACGTCAAACCAGAGAATACACTAGGGAAATTTGGGAGAATAGCTAGGTATTTTCAATAAAAAGAAAACGAGAGAAAAAGAGAAAAAATCAAAAGAAAAAAAATTCAAATAACTCTGGCTTGCATAAGGATAAACTATGAACGGCTAAAAATACAAAAAAAAAAAAATATATAAAAAAATAGAATTTTTAATCTTGGCCTCAACTTGCATCTCGAAGGTCAAGAAAAAGTCGAGAGGATAACATCATTGAGATTTCTAATAAAAGGATAATTTTAGGAAAGCAATAAGGGCACCCTTAGTTCTTACCTAACACATTCATTTTCTTTTGAACTTTTTATCCTTTTTTTCTTCAATCATAACCATAGCCTACACTATAACCCAATAAAGTCATCTCCGATCAGGTAAAGGGTCGAAGGTAAGATCTTAAAGTCAGTTGGTTGGTGATGACAGAATTCAGATAACATTTGGCAGTAATAAAAATACATTATTGGAGAAATAAAGTCCTTTCCGATCAGATAAAGGGTTAAAGGTAAGATCTTAAAGGTTGGTGATGATGGAATTCAGACAACATTTGGCAGCAACAAAAAGAAATAGATAGGAGAAATAAGGACACATTTATCTTGTGTTTGCATCTTGGACCCAAGTCACAAAAGTCGTTGGGAGACTCAAGAGGGGAGATCAGATTGGATATTCAAAAGTAGACGCAACTACCTGATCAGAAACAAGATTAAATCATCAAAAGATTAGCTGCAAAATAGAGTCTCTGATCTATTGGCTCAACTTGAATCACAAAACTACTAGAGTCGTTGGGAATTCGTATGGGTTCAAGTCTTTGTATCAATTTTAATTGTAATGTTAATAAATGTAACAAATTTTGAAAGAACACAGTGAAAATCCAAAAGAGTGTTGTGAGTAAAAATATCAGTTGTGGCAAGATCAAAACTACTGACACAATGAAAATCCCAAAAAGGGCATCGATGTGCAAAAATGGTAGAAAATCGGATTTGGTGAAACATTAATAGACACTAAGGGTAACATTAGTAAGAAAAATAAAAAAAAACTGTCAAGAGTTTTATTAAAACCACCAACCAACCCAAACATACCTCTTCATATAAAAGTTTCACTTCACCTCCCTCAAATTCTTAAAGACAAGTCTTGTCAACTTTGGGGGATGAGTCTAAAGAATCTAGGAGAAGGTGAGAAGGGGGCTACATAATTTATTTGCCCTTTTATCTCAATGACTACAAAAATATTTAGGCTCAACTTACACATGTCTTAACCAAGCCTGACTTGAATAACTTTGCAAATCAAAAGTAATTTACTTGTTTTCTTTTAGTTTTATTTTACAAATTTAAAAATCCAGAAAAATCTATATTTTTGGCTTATGAGAAAAAATCTACAATTAATATCAAAACAACAGCTTTCAAAATAAAAGATAGATATATTTGAGGCCAATAATATCAAAAAATAATTTTCTCATTCATTGCATAATTTTACATCATGTTGTTCAAGTGTACAAAAAATAAAGATGTAGAAAATACAAGGAAATTCTGTTTAACTACGGAAAACATAAGAAGCATATAAACGAAGCTCTAAGTCTCAGACTCGAACCACCAAATCAATGATCACCCTATTAGCATCGGAAAGGTTCCTACTCACTAAATATTATGCCATGTCATCAATGCAAGTACTTGAGCTCAGTCTCATCTAGGGATCATCAATCTTAGCCTGGTACCTCTTAGCATTGCTACGTCTCAAAGTCTCGCTATCACTCAAAGTGACACTCAAGTGATAAATAACAGATTGTAGCTTTTGTTCAGATTATACCTAGATACATTCGATACGACAGTAATCTACTCGAAGAGACCAGAAGTTGGAAGAAGATGGACCACTAATCAAATCTTTAAACCAAGATTGGTACTGAATAAAATAGTGAGATGCAAATATAGGAACACAAAGAATCTCCACATTCTGCCAAAGCCTACAAAGTTGATCTTGTAAATGGGTGTCTGAGGTAAAATCCCAAGTTCTCAATTCGTATCTCGAGGAAAAAATAAATAGTAAAAAATTAAGAAAATTCTGAACGTGGGAATTAGGATAAAATTTTAGGATGTTTCTGATTATTTTTAATGAAATCTGATGTCACCGTAGGATTCAAAATTATCAAAAAATATACTTCAACCTGTAAACACACTCAAGTGTGAGTCCGAACAGAAAAGTTGCAAAATCCTCAATTTTTGGGTTAAATCAAGTCAAACTAATGATATTTTACTAGAGTAAGAATTTTTAAAATTTGATTACACCATTGAATTCGTAACGAAAAATTATAGAAAATGGACTATTTACTTATCATTTTTGAAATCTAAAAAGTCAAATTATCATCAAAAATGAAAACAACATCAATTTTAGGGTTCCATTGGACCGAAAAAGTAAATTTTTGTTAGCGATATAATTTATAGAATTTGACCATACCATTAGATCCAGAGTGAAAAATTAGATAACATAGAGTTTACATTTGTCATTTTTGGAGTCCGGACCATCAAGTTATCGTCGAACGAAACAATAGGTAAAATATCGATTTCGTCCTACACTTATATAAATAAATTTCTTAATCCAAAATACTATTCATCATCAACTAATTTTGTCCAAAAACTAGCCTTGATTTTTTTAAAAAAATTAGTTTTTTTTTTCAAATCTTCAAACTCCGATTCACTATGAATGGTCCATCTTTGACTTCCGATGCAAAAGGAAAAAACATCCACAACATCATTCTCTACAAAAACCCACCCAATATCCTTTCGTTTCATCTTTTCTTTTACCTCATATCATCAAAAATCAGAAGTACGTGATACAACATTTTTTATTTTTAAACCTCGGATTTCATTAGTTTCGAGGTCAAATCGTCCTCCGTCGTAGAAGGGAGATAGGACAACAACATCGAGATCTTCGAAATCACAAGGTCAAATTTAAAATTAACCACTTCAAATTCGATCCATCTCGATATCCACACCGATCGTCTCGATTTTTATGCACGTACTTCAATTCTATTTCCTAAAGATTGTAAGGACTCTCAATTTCTATTGGTAACCGTAGATTTATGAAAATTGCATTTAGGTTTTTTTTTATCAAAAATTAGTATTAGATTTAAAAATAGTAGAATTATTTTTGTTATTTCAAATTCATGCCAGAACTTGCAAATTTGATATGTTTAATTGTATTTTATAACAAATTATACATGGGTAGGATATTTCACTGGGTTATTTTCTTTAGTTGAGTTTTGTGCATCGTTCGGATCCCGTTTTGATCTCAGTTTTGTATTTTTTTCAATGTTATTGAAAAAATAAATTTAATAGTTGAAAAAATGATTTAGGTCCCATTTGATTCAGCTGCCTGAATCTGCTGTCAGCTTCTACTGTCAGAATCTACTGTCAGAAGCTGAAACACTAAAAAACTTGTTTGATAGTGCTTTGTAAAAGTGCTGTGCTGTTGACCAGAATCTGATAATTATTGTTTGATACAGCTTCTAGAATCTGCTGTATTAAGGTAAAATGACCAAAATACCCTTAAGGTTGATAGTACACATAAAATACATCAAAAATTACCAGAATACCCTTATAAATATAATAAAATTATATAAAAAATAAAAAAAAATAATTATTTTAATTTTAAAATGTTTATAACTCTTTAAAAATTTATAAAAAAAATTTATAATTCTATAGAAATTTCGACAGCATCCCCTTTTAAAAATGGACATATGAAATTTTCTTGATAAACAAAATACCCGCATAGTACGCAATGTTGATAATGCATAAAAAATTAATAGAATACTCTTATAAATATATAATTACATTAAATATATATATATAATTGATAAAAAAAATTATTTTAATTTTAAAATATTTATAATTCTTTAAAAATTTATAATTCTATAGAAATTTCGACAGCATCCCTTTTTAAAAATGGACATATGAAATTTTCCTAATAAACAAAATACATGCATAGTACGCAATGTTGATAATGCACTTAGAATGCATAAAAAATTAACAGAATACCCCTATAAATATATAATTACATTAAATATATGTATATATAATTGATAAAAAAATTATTTTAATTTTAAAATGTTTATAATTCTTTAAAAATTTATAAAAAGAATTTATAATTCTATAAAAATTTCGGCAGCATCCCCTTTTAAAAATGGACATATGAAATTTTCTTGATAAACAAAATACCTGCATAGTACGAAACCAAATATCCACATTACATCATATATACATAACACATCCACATTATATCGTATATACATAACATATCTACAGTACATCGTATATACATAACATATCTACATTACAGCGTATATACATAACATATCCACATTACATTGTATAATCTCATTTACATCGTATGAAAATATATCAATGATTGCTAGTAAAAATGACATCAGCTATTGAATCCCTATATATTTTCATTGTTTGTTGACTCTGATGACCTACTGATGAGGGAACTGGATACTCTTGATTAGTGTTACCCTCTTCTTCCTCTACCATTGATCATTTTTCCTCGAATCGAGCAAATTCTTCATCTACAATCGCATGTTTTCTAATAAAATTATGCAATGTCATGTAGGCAACAACAATGTTTCGTTGTTTGTCCAAATTATATGAACGCATTGTCTTCAAGATTGACCATTTTGCCTTCAAAATCCCAAATGTTCGTTTGATTACGTTCTGAAATGAAGAATGTAAATAGTTGAATAATTCTTTTCGACCATTTGCTCGTGATCTTCTATAATCTTGTAGATGGTATCGAACACCTCGATAAGGTGCAAGATAACCATCTATGAGTGGATATCCAGCATCTACCATATAGTATTTACCTATTATTCAAACAAAAAAAATTAATTTCTAGGATTAAATATAAACAAATATAATTGACAAATTTTTAGATATAAACCTGGTGGAGGATGTGAAAAATTTAAATTGAGAGTATTCAATGTCTCAAGGAAGATACGTGAATCATTGGCCGACCCTTCCCAGCCAACCACCACATGAGTGAACAACATGTCAAACGAACATGTTGCCATTTATTTTTTGTGAGTCCCTTATGTCCTCGATATTTCACTTGTTCTGCTATTGGTACAAATGCACTAACGTGTGTTCCGTCTATCGCTCCAATACAATCCTACAAAATTTTAAATTATATTAATCTATGAACATTAATAAAACAAATGTATTTAAAATATATATATATATATAAGAAATTACCTTAAAATAGGGCTAGAAACGAGGATTGTTACGAATGTGCGGAGATACTTTATTGAGGTCGAGAGGTACAATTAAGGACATTGACAAGTTCATAATCGCCAAAAGAACTATGTTGAAATACTTGCTAACCGTTTCAAGTGAGTGAATGAAACGATTTGCAATTAGTCTTTGTCCTTGATTATGTCCTATTATCAATAGGAACATTGCTACTTGTTCTTGAATGGCAAGATATCGTTGCATCTTCAATAGATTTCGCTCTTCCAAAATGGAACACAAGTTCACAAATACGTGTCTTTCCATTTTAAACAGTGCGTGGCATTCCGTATTATCATCCAGTATTTTTCGCACAAAGTCAATCCCCTTGTACTGACAATTAATATGTTCCTCCCTATGTAAGAAATTCTCGCAATAAAATAAGGAGCCTAGGATGACTCCTCTCGTGACTATATTTAAAACACTTGACTCAACAGCATTACTAGTATCACCATTTGAATTAATGGTATCAGTCGTATCATCTGAATCGATAGTATTTCTGGTATCAACATCTGAATCCATATAACCTGTTTATGAATCCATATTAGTGTTATATACACTAAACTTAGAATACACAATATAGAAAACACAATTAAATGATATCCACCGCATACAACAAAACTCATTATCCACAACATTAATCACAATATCCATCCAACAGAAAATATTATATCCATCTAACAGAAAATATAATATACATCCAACAGAAAATAATATATCAATCTAACAGAAAATATAATATACATCCAACAGAATAGAGTATATTGCACCATATTAGTACAAAAAGTAACCAAAGTATATTGCACTCTATAAGTACATCATACAATCAACATAAATATAAAAGTAACATGAAAAAAGTCTAAAAATCTCTCCCAGCCAGAAAATCAATCATCTCGCTCTCCAACCACTTAAGACGAATCTCTGTTGATTGTAACCCATAAAAAATCTCTCTGAATTGCTTATTTTTCATAAACATCTTCAACGCAAAATGATAGAGATCACTATTGGGGATTACATCTGTTAGCAGGTCTAAGAGGTTGATTGACTCTTGAATACTACCTTTTTTAATAGGAGTGAAATTGTTAGAAACAGATGGCTGGCTGTGAACTACATCTACGAGCTTCTCCAATGATTGGTCAATTTGCATAGTAGTAGTCATCTTCTACTTACAATCCTGAGATTGTAGAGTATCGCCACTTCTACGTCGAACGGGATCTGTGGGTGGGGGTACAATAAGGATAGCATCATCTTCAAACTCATCAGCATCATCAGAAGTAAAGTCTAGAGGTGTCTGAGATTCCAGGGGTTGGGTCTCCATGACATTATCTAGATCATCTGCATCAAGATTCTCTTGTTGGGGTGTTGATGTAGATGGCATTATACTAGATGCAGGCAACCACATTCGGCTACCAGTAGCATATGTGCCTCTAAAAATGAAATCCAATTGCTTCGCAAATTTCAGAGGCTTCATTCGGAATATTGCATCTTTTGGATGATGCTTTAAAAAATAAAAATTTTAAATTATATATAAAAGAAAAAAATTAAAATAAATAAAAAAAAAGTAACAAAAAAACTATACCTCTAACCACCCATCCCACCATTCCTCACTTGCATCTAATATGTTGGTCTCAACATCATAAGAGATGCCACTATTTGTGCAAATCTTATTCCAACGTCCCCAAAGTCCTTTTTGTCTATCCCACTTGTTTATCATTTGTCCTCTATCATAGTAAACACTAGTTCTTTTTTTAAACTCCTTCATTAAGGTTTCATATCCGATCTTCTCAAGTACTTTATGTGGTCTCCTCCTCCTTTTAACTAATTCAATGCATATTTCAACCCAAACTTCATGTTGTTTGGGTGTCCATTCTGCTTTCGCACCCTTTGAATTGTTATCTTCCATCTGTCAATGGTAATAATAAGAGTAGTGCATGAAATGAAACATGTCATATTCTACTTCACCTTCATCATCAGTCATTCATAAAAATTTTAATTGATGTGTGTGTAAATTAAAGAAAAACACACATATATTTATGAAAACATTAAATACAAACAAGAGATTGAATCAGAACTTAAAAATCAAATCCATGAATCGACGCATTAGTTATATAAATTCTTGCAAAAAGGCTTGGGTCCTCATCATTCTGAGTAATAGCTGAAGACACCATGTAAGATAATTATAGTTAATAACATATCAATGGCCAAAGCATGATTCCAAAATCCTGATATTCGAAGTTATTACTGAAATGCATTAAGAATAAAATCACAGAGATGCTCAAATTAGGACATCTATATCAATGACTACCTTAACCTGCTAAATAAGAGAAAAATCCTAAAAGACTATTATTAAAAATAGAATATGAATCCTACTAACATGAAATAGAGCTTGACCGATAAACTTCATTATAAAATCAATTTTAGAAGACTATTAAATCTCACAAAACAAATAGAGAACAAAAAACTACTATTTATTTTAGAAATATCTGTATTTTATAACTCTTTGAAGGAAATAGAACTTCTAAAATGCCAAGAACATAACCAAATACTTCAATTTTCCAAAAAGTAGAAGAAAAAAATATCCAAAAAAAAATTAAAAAAAAACCCAAATAAAAACTCCCTTATTTCAACCTATAAAAAACTCCTATATTTCTTAGAATCTACAAGTTCCCACAAATACCCATATTTATTTATGATGGGATCTCTAAAAAATCAGAATAAAATATACCTGAAAATAGAAAAGCATTAATTGAAGAACATGACATATTTCCCTAAACAATGAAACAAAGAGAAAACTCAACAAAAATAACTGCATCTGAATCTCTCAAATCAAAACAAACAAAATCTACCTAGAAACACCCTTAAATCAAGAAAAAAAAATACCCAATTGAGATTTTCAGGTTTAGTGATCATTAACCAACGTTCTACCGACAACAAATAAATACAAGAAAAAAAAAGTTAACACATAGAACAAGAATAAAGGTGATACCTCTGTAGAGAGAAAAAAGACAAATAAAGAGCTTGATAGAGAAGAGTGAGAATTCAATTTATACCTAAAAATAGAATATTATCAATTGAAGAACATAACATATTTTCCTAAACAGCCATTTCTATTACAAAGAAAATGAGAATTCAATTTAAAACAGTGCCAAGGTTATAATTCTTCAGTAATTGAATTAAGGTTAGTAGATCGAAATCCTCCTCTACCTCTCTATCAAGTAACTCCAGATCAAAGAAAAATTAGTTACAGAGACCCAAATGCATCTGCCCAATCATTTATCCCTAAAAACAAGTGTATATCCCCAATTTCAAATGAAACCTAATATTAAACCACCTTAGATAGATCAAAACAATGTGCAAACAACACATACACGTAAAGCAACAGATGAAATAGAAATAAATTAATAAACAGAAAAAGTCTCTAGATTCCATGGGAAAAATATTAATATAGATTAAATCACAAGCAAATGACCATGAACTTTACTCATCTGAGATTCAAGATTAAAAAATTCTAATAAAAACTTCAAATTGGTTCATAAACAAATATAAAAAAAATATCAAAATTCACTAAAATTAACACGAAATGTCGTTACTTGTTAAAATGCAGACCTAAAAATCTGAAATTTAAAAATAATAATTTAAAAAATAAATAAATATAGAGACGAAATGTTACTGGAAATTAATACCCTAGAAAATATAGTCGAATTACCTGGAGATTCACCAGAGACGTATGTATATCGAAGATTGATGGATGGATTTGATTTCATTTTTCAGACAAAGAGAGAGAGAGAGAGAAAGAGAGAGAGAGTTTTGATCTATTTTTCGAGGTATTTTCGATAAGAAGAAATGAAGAGAAGAACAGATTTGTGATCTATTGAGTAAAAAATCGAGCTGTTGTGTGCGGTTCTTCAACAGAGAAGAAAATGAAAGAAGAAGAGATGTGTGACCAAAGAACAGTCGCATGCTGTCGAGAAGAAGATATAAAGATGGAAAACATATGTGATCTGTTGAGTTGCTGTGTGGTTCAGTCGTAGAGAAGGGAAGAAGAGAGGGGTGTTTCGGTTTTTCGAGCTGAGTAGTTTTTCGACTTTAAATTCACCCGCAAACACGAATGTAAAAAGCCCCTTTCAGTAGCTTTTGTTATCTACGTTTCAAAACGCAATTTGTTAACGTGAATTTTATTACCAAACGATAATTTCGGAGTGAGTGGCAGATTTTAGAAGCAAAAATGCGCTTTAAAAAACGGAAACAAACACCAGCTTAATATTCAGTGAACTCATATTCAGTTAATGAATATCAGAAAATAAATATTTTTTTCGAAAGATTCAGAACTACGAAAATTGGAAAAAGGGGATGAAACGGTAAAATGTCAAAATCACACCTAAGGGGGTGATGTTTGCATTTTACATCAGAAAAGATGGGATGTCACACCCCGTACACATGCCAAACTGGACCCATGATCAGTTGGGATAGCGGTGTGGTAGTAGTGTTACACATGACAAACTCCATAAGCTGACATGTGGCTGTGGATAGGAAATACGGCTAAGGAGTGATGCCTGCATTTTACATTGTTGTGTTGTGTATAAGTTGGTGAACGAATATTCAGGGATAATGTTATTGATTGCATGTTTATTACTTTCTGTTAGCGTGAGGCGCTGTTTACTTTTCCGTTCTATTATTTATTTTAGGCCGGATAGCCACAGTTACATGGTAGGAAAATGAATATCTATTATCAACCTTGTATTGTTAATTCTCTTTTATTTTCAAATGAAAATAATATGTAATATATATATATATATATATATATATATATATATATATATATATATATATATATATATATATATATTATTTTGTGAGCTGTTAAAGAGTTTGTGAATGTCTGAAGGGATAATGCGTCATATCATCTGGAGTAGTGTACTATCTTAGGATATACGGTAGGGACAATCAAACTCATATATGGGATAAGACACGTATGACAATGGAGTCACTACTGGAATTCGAGTTTATTCCTCTCTATTTTCACTAGTGAACTTGTAATGTAAAGGTGGTCGTATATGAATGGTTTGTATATTTAGGAATCACATGCACGCTTGGTAGGCATAGACGAAGATGATTAGTTAGTGATTACTAACAATTTATAGAAGTCGAACATTCTGACACATCAAAAAGAGACCTATTGCTTACGATCACGTCAAATGGCCAATCTGAACCGGATAAATGGTCAACCTAACGTGGTAAGTGCAATGATCGACCACAAAATCAGGAATTAAAAGCCAGTAAAGAATTGTAATATCATGTCCCAACTGAGAGTAATCCAGTCGTAAATCCCAACTCTCTAATTTCACTACTCCACCATTGTGTATTATGTAGTTGTTGCCTTATTTTGATATATAAAATGAAATGCATGTTTAATGTTTCTCTTCGGTCAATTAGATTTGTATAAAAAGAAAATGCTATAATGAGTATTGTTGATTGATGTAATATGAGTTTTAAAATATTTAGTTACTCATCCTTAGCTATATGTACCAGTTAATCGTAGTTTCTTCTGTAAAACTTTGCATATTTTAAAATGATTGAGTATGTTTATTCGTTCATGTTAGGAGAGGTTATTGGTAGAAATTGTTTGCTTCCCTACTGGATAACCATTATTACTAATCATTTCATTTTCCATTTTTTTAATTTCAAATCATGCGTTTGGCAAGACATGTGTAGAGCACGAGTGATGACTATTTGGTATGTCAGATACCCCCTAGTGATATTAGTTCATTTAGGTAGTATCATAGATCTTGTACTGAGCATTAAGACTTTTGTTAGAGGGAGAAAATGTTTGTATAATCATGTATTTTGTTTATCCTTCCGCACTCTGATTTATCATACGTTATTAGATGTATATAGGCTTTCGTTATTATTCTATTTTGTATGTATATATGCAAGATTTAATGTATGTTATTTATTAGGTGCATGTTTTTAGCGCCTTGGAATGCTAACATAAATGGAGGAGACCATGTCAAAATTTTGAGGTGCCACCTAGTGCCTCGAGATCTGACATGGGATTTTATGTTAATGTTTTTCAGGGCGCCACATATGAAGAGTTAAAATCTCTGATCAAGTCAGGGCAATGGACTTCCTAAATGTGACCATATTGACAGCAAACTTGGAACAAGAAAAAACGAGTAGATCCCGACAAACCAATCAAGACTAAGAATTGATAGTTACTAAAAGACAAAGAGGGCTAGGCAGAATGTTGGAAGGAACCTATCCATCTAATCATGCTCTTATCGACACACTAAAGATAATCATACCAGTTCTCATTCCTAACCACAAAGAGCGGATACTCTCTTGTCGACATCACGGAAACTAAATCGACGCTATAAGAGAAAGGACGCTCAACCGCTTCAACGAAAGAGAGATGATCGAAAAGTCGAAACTACACCAGAACAAAGAGGTAATCAAATAATAATAAAAAAAAAATTTAAATAAAAAATCTATAAAAATTCATAAACTTACAAAAAAAAAATAGAGTGTGTTTTTGTTTTTACCTGCAAAAGGGGTGCACACCTCTAGAAAAAATGACGTTTCTCAACAGCGCAAGTTGTCAAAACTCTATTAAGCTCAACTAAAAACATCAGAGATAACATACTAACTTCACGAACTTGAGTGATTATGCTTATCAAAGAGGGATCCACTAAGTCATTTTCCCTAGGAAACAAGATTTAGTTTACAACCATCAAGGATAGGGCGTTAAATCGGATATCCGACAAAATGTGTGTTCAAAGATATAAGGTTTTGATAATCGAACTAGAGTAGAATCCCCATTTAGCTTCTCTAGATAAGAATGACGAATTCCAAGAAATTGAATTACTTCATTCTGATAACTAGGATGTAAAAAAGGAGAAACTATTTTTTTAGAGAAGTATAACTCAAGGATCCTCTCCAACTCTTCGATAGTTGGTGTGAGCTCATATTTGTTGAATCAAAACACATTAGAATTCGGAGTCCAACACTCAATCATAACTTCAATCAAATCCTACTTCACCCCCACCTCATACAAAGCTTATTCTCACCAATCCATCTTGCCCTTTCATCCGTAGACATTGATTGAATTTACCTAGTTGTATGGTTCTCCCTAATAGAATACCGATTTAGGTTAAGAAAAGTAGGACCCGAAGTGTTGGTTCCCTCCCTGATTTCATAGTCATTTGTTCTTGAGTAGTTGGTATGCTCCATCTAGGGCAAGAGAGTCTCAAGTCTTAGAGAAAAATCATAACTTTTTGAGCAAATTGCAAGTTTTACAAGCAAAATATCAATTTTTGGACTTTAAATTGCGAAAAAAGTTATGGTCCATAGGTAATCCATGGAATGGGGGGAAATTTTGCTTGGCTGTAGGTAACCCACGGCTAGAACAAAAAGTTTTCAAAACTTTTTTTGTTATATTCCTTGATGAATTTGTTTATAAAACCCCAGGGATAGCCCTTTTGTATTTCGGATCTAACCTGTCAATTTTGTAGAAAATAGTCATTCATCGAAACATGCATCAAATTCAAAATAGGTAGAAACTGACGAATCCAGGTAAAAAAGGAATAAAAGTCTTACACACACAACTATACAAGGTATGTAGTGTTTTTATTACAAAATGACCCTTAAAAAACACTCATTTTAGCCAAGAAATGCCTTTGGTACAATGACGAAACATCTTGCCAAAGAATCATCATTGTTGAGGCTCTAGCTCAAGCTTTGCCTCATGCTCCGGTTCATGCTCGGCCTCAGGCTTCGGTTCAGGCTCTACCTTGGGCTTGGTTCTAGCTTTGTCTCCTTTTCAACTTCCAGTTTAGCCTCTAACTCTAGTTCAGCTTGATACTCAGACTCGCACTCTTCAGTGGCATAGTTGGTTTTGGGCTCTGAGGGTCTCGTGAACCAATAGTTTGTGCACCCGACATGGCTGGTTCTCGTTGCATCCCAAGTAGCATTGTTTCTAGTCTGATAGTATCCTTGATGACCAAAATTGCTTGCTCGATGTGGCTCGATAGGTGGCTTCGGGTAGTAAAGTGACTGGTAAGCACTAGCCGAAGTATAAGGAGTACTTTTCCCAGAAACTCCTTGATGTGACCAAAACAATCAAACAAAAATATATACATGTTAATAAGTGTGATCATTTTGTTTTGTTAAATGAATAATTACTAACTAAAATATTTTCTCTACTAACCTAATATGATTCAGGTGGCCTCTAATATGAGGAACTAGCATCTTCTCGTGCCTGTTGGAAAGCCTACAAGAAATAATAGAATGATCGAATCAGAGTTTTCAAAATGAGGGAAAGTCTATCAAGTGATTACTAGTTCACGTTGGAGTTGTTCTATGTAAGAAGTTTGTCAAGCCATATCAAGGTTCCTCCTTTCCTCTCGTTCGAGGTACCTAACCAATTCAGCATCCTATGAGCAAAAACGAGAAGTGGGAAAGCGGTAATGACAACAAAAAAGGAAAAAAAAAAAAAAGGTAAAGAAAGACAACTGGACCTCATGTTGGCGAACATAAACGCCCTCGAATTCCTAAACCCCCTCGACTACCTCAACTAGAGGAAGCAAACACCTAATGGATACCTCCTGGAACCACTTGTTGTAGTTCCCAGGAAGAATCAATTGCTCCCTAGGAATACTCTTAGCATTGGCAAGCAAGCCATCCTCAGTGGCACTGAAATGAGAGGCGTTCTCCCAAGTAGGACATATAAGAAAACTCGTCGATATAACACGAAGAACCATCCTTTGAAAATCAAGAAGGCAAGGTGCAGCAAAATCTGGATGAGCAGAAATAGAAGGTGGTAACTCTAGTACTCAAGGATTGATGATCTAAAAAAAAGAAATGAGTAGCTAAGACAGGGAGGAAAATGAATGAGAATAAAGAAGGACAAAGAAACATGACAATACTTACATCTCGACAGAAGCATCGATCCAAGTGAGCCCGAGCAAACAAACCTCTACTCTTTTGTGTCTTTTTAGGATGGATAGTCAATTTCTGACCCATGGGGTAGTCAGCTCCTCTTGAAGGCATATGAGGACGATAAAAAGGAAAATAGCGATGCGAGAATAATTGCAAAAGAGAAAAGGTATGAGGCACAAAAAAGAGAGTACAGAATCTAAAGTAAAGTTGTGAAATACCTCAACAAAAGGCCAGAAGAAGCATAGAGATATTCCATCACTATGTTGGTCCATCACACCCAAGATCACTCGATCTATTCTCCCAAGTATCATGCTTCCCTAATTGTATTCATGAATACAATCTATGTCTCATACAACTGAAAGGAAGATGGCATCAACTGAAGCTTGGTCCTTAGAGAAGGAGCAAGCACCCAACATAATGAGAAATAATCATCTAAACATGATGATAAAACAAGGGTGATCAACTCAAATCTATACATAAGAACCTACTATACTGGCAGTTGCTTCTATAATGGTTGGGCTTAGAGGAACCATACTTAAGTTTCCATTACTTGGTTAATATTTTTGTCAAAAATGAAGTTTTAAATCAAAGTGTCATTATTCGCAAAAAATATTTTAGAAAATGATGCATTGCGAATCAATTCGAATCTTAAAGATAATGTCCAATATCTTAACATAATAATATTTTTAAGCTGCCATTGCCACACCAGCTTTTACTAATGCCACACCAATTCCTTCTAAATCACCAAAGAATTGACACAATTGGTGTGGTGTTCGTAAAAGTTAGTTTGGCAATAGCAACTCTCTAATATTTCAACTTTAGCTGGAAGCATTGAAAGAAAAATGAGTCATGATAATATGTTCACCTAGTGGCATACTCAAATGACGCCATGCCATGACAAGGTCGGGTGCCGTAGATTTATACGATTGCACTTCCCCATAGAAAAAGGTGTATCCCGAAGTGTTCAGTCAGTTTAGATCTACGGTTCCCAAACTTGTACACGTCATGGAGTCCATGGTTCCCAAACTGAGTCATATGAGTATGCCACGACTCAAGAAAAATATTGCATTCTTTTGTTGATCCACTAACCGTATGAATATGTGGTCTGGTCCATCCCTTGGGAAGTCTACACACAAAAGATCAGTTTAATTGGTGATGTGAATCCATTTATTATTAGCATTGTCTTAAAAATGATTCTAATCATTATCATTAAATTATTCACAAAATACTTTAGGTTGACCACTTGAGTTATTTAATGGTTTTCTTAATTCACCCAAGTCTAATATGATAGGCCTTAGACGAAACTACCAATAAAAATTCTAAAAATCAATTATACTTTATTCAAAAAAATAAATTTTTTTTTGTTAATATCCCTGCTGTAAGACTCGTTTTAGTAAATAGAAATAAAAATTTTCAAAAGTAATTTTTATTCTTTAAAAAATGTTGGAAGTTTTAACTTTCAATTTATAATTTGAATTAATTGTAAAAAATAAGAGGGTAGTTTAGACACATAAAAGTTTGTTAAGTCTTGCTGAACATTTGATATACCCAGCCCCTTGATCGTGGCCTATTAATAAAGATTGACAAAAAAATAAATTATTTTCACAGAAATCCACCGTTTTCAACCTCTTTAATCTATGGCTAAACGTTTTTTTGATTATTTTACCTTAAATTTTATTCAGTCTTACATTTATTTGGTGAAGTCTTCTAAAATAAAATTTTATTGATTTGAAGAACAAATAATATAGGCCACAAAGGACCATTTTTGTCATCACACCCCAAAGTTAATATGAAGGTTTATTTTATTTTATTTGTGTCCACAAGTATTAGTGATGGATTGAAGATGAGGGTATTTTGATCACTTTATAAGTTTTTCCTGGAAGATCATGATAAATGGGTTGCATGGTTTTTAAATTCATCTGGTCTGATTCAAACGTGTCATCCCAGTCCACTGTAAAATGGACGGACTCATTCGAGATACAAGTTGACTAGTCCCATTTTCGAAATATTAGCTGAACTAATAAAAACTTTCAATTGGACTTTCATAATTTTTTATTTTACAAAAAATAACTACTCTTTTATGATATCAGTATGAATAAGAGTAACAAGCTCTGATCCTCCATTCAATTCTATCTATGTTCAGCCTGATCCTTGAGTTCACAGTGTCTCCCAACCTACAAAATAGAACTTGAAAACAATCCGATCCAAGTAAAAGAGGGTTAAGGAAGCTAGAGAACTAAGAAAGTAATAAAATTTTGGGATCTTCGGCAATGTTAATGACGGATCAGATTTCATGCCAATTTTCTTCTTTCTTTCTCCACAAAATCCTGCTAGTTCCTTACTTGTCAGTTTGGTTAGATGTGGAGTTATATAAGTGAATAGTAGACTCACAAAAAGCCCAAAATCACTCATTATTTGCATGATCTACATGGTGTTTTTGGCTACTAATTCATAAATAAATAAAAATAACAATCAGAGGGTTCAACATAATCCCTTAAGGAAACTACGCACTAGGGGACTAAAAATCGACATTCATAAACCATGGGGATCAAAATTCAATTACAGTGGACATAGTGAAACGTAAGAAAAGCAGCAAAATTTCCTCAATTGATCCAACAGTCCCTTAAGGAAACTACTCTTAAAGAACATGCAAGAAAACAAAATTGTACTTATATAGTAAATAAACAGGAAATCGCACGATTTGAAACTCGTTAGTCATCAAGTTTAAGAGAAGTGTATACCAACCTTGTTGAACAAAGAGAGTAGGTACAAGAAATCCACTTGAGTGAGTTTAGAAGATCTCTTCTCCTCAAAATCTCCTTGCTTCAACACACCCAAAATCTTTTCCTTGAAATCAGACTTGTCCCCTCCTACATCACTATCCTCCACCTCCATCTCCTCATCATCTCTTCCATCCTCAATCTCCATACTCGGGTCCTCATTGGTATCAGCCAAAGCAGTTACGTCCACGGCCATCTCTGTCTCCACCGATGATCCATTCTGAGAGAGTTGCAATGCTTGGAGTGTCTTGTAGTTCTTCTCCAACAAAGAAAGAACGGATTTTTGTCTGAAGATCGAACCTAGTGTTTTATTCTTCCGATTGAAACATAAACGGATCAAACCATCCCACTCCTTGAAATTTACAGTTGGAACGGGTTTTCTTGGCTCGATGCGAACAACAGAGGAGTCTACTTTAGGTGGGGGGCGGAAATTGTTTTTTCCCACTTTTAGGAGATGAGAAATACGGGCCAAAAGTTGGGTGTTCACTGAAAGGCGACAATAGAGATTGTCACCGGGTTGCGCAACAAGTCTCATAGCGAATTCCTTTTGGAACATTATGACTGCACATCTGAAAGCCGGTCGGTGTGACAATAATTTAAAGGTGAGAGGAGAAGAGATTTGATAGGGAATGTTTGCCACACAGATATCGAAGTAGGGAAGTTCACACTTGAGCACATCTCCTTGGATAACCTGTATACATCAGGATTGCAAAAGGGAAAAAAAAAAACAGGAGCCAGCTTTAATTAATTTTAACAATCACTTTCAATACAATTGTAGAACAAACAACACAACTAAACATACAGAAACCACATTGACATCTCAGACAGGGATCACCCTTCGACTGAGGCAACTTTGGCCAATTTCAAACACGACCATGCTTCAACAACAAATTTATCTGATTATTTATCATTAAAAACAATACTTATGCCCTTTTGTCGAAATTAGTGATATGGTGGCAACCCTTCCACTGAGGCAATTTTGGTCAATTTCAAACACAACCATGTTTCAAAGACAAATTTATCTGACTATTTATCATTAGAAACAATACTTATGCGCTTTACTGAAATTAGTGACATGGTAGCCATTAGGTATTTTGGAAATTGGGGCAAACAGTAGGGATCAGTAGCATGGTTTCAAAACTCGTCCGAGACCGAGACATATTGCCTGAGTTAATTCGGTATCAGAGCTGAACGAGACCAACTCACAAACCTATTTGATAGGTTCATGTATCGCAAGATAAGCAAGACGTCACAGACGAGATTTTGCAAAATCTTGTCTGAGACAAGCGATACCTAATAGTAATGTCTAAATCGCGAGACAAACGAGACGTATTGGACGAGATTTTGAGTTAAGCGAGACAAACGAGTTGAACATTTTCACCCCTATATTCTTTCGGCCAAATCGATTTTTCTTCATCTCCTCAATCAAGTGAACAAAAAAAAACAAGGTTTTGGGGGAAAAAAATTCAAAAATTTTCAGATTTTTCAAATGATTAAAAACCATTGTCTCAATGCCGAACGAGACAACTCGAACGAAAAGAGACATATCATCCGACTTAACTCGATATCGGGGTTGAACGAGACAAGATGTGAAACCGAGTTTAAAAACCATGATCAGTAGATTTTCCCAACACATCAAGCATTATCAAAAACATTATTTTTATGATTTCTGATTTTTTTTTTCTACAAGCTTTCCCTGAATAAATCAAACTAACTTGCAGATAATTGCCGAATCTGAACATGGTTAGGATCACGCAACAACAAAGCCTTATCTCAAAAGATTTAGGGTCGGGTAATTCCTCCATTCCACTCTAAGAAAACTATGGAAAATAAATTCAAGATTTCAAGAACAATTAACAACAATACATGAAGGAAAGAAAAACAATTTTTTAGGTGAAAAAAAGAAACAATTTTTTTTGGTAAAAAAAAATTAATTTCAAAGCACAGAGAGCAATTAAACATGTGAAAAGGTGTCGAATCATCTTAAATTTAACACCAACAGAACCCAAAAAAAAAAAAATCCTTACCTTCAATCGATTGGAGAATGGTGTTCCTTGAAACCGCCGCTGCAACTCAAGAACCATACGAGGATCCAATTCGACAGCGATAACCATTTTTCCAACTTCAAGTAGCTTCTTTGTGAGATTTCCAGTACCAGGACCTATTTCGAGGATTACATCTGTGCTCTTGATTCCTGATTTTTGAACAATTGTGTCAACCAAAAGAGGGTTCTTGAGGATGTGTTGGCCTTTGGATTTGTGGAAAGATATGCCACCTTGATAGTGATTGGCCGCAGCACGAGATGGTTTCTCTTTCCTGATCTTCCCTCCCGCCATTACTAAAGCACAAAAGCTTTGAATTAGTATTTCTTAGATAAGGCTTTGAACTACAATTTCTCAAATAGGAATTTTTGCAAGTAAGAAGGGAAGCAATTTGAGCCTTTGAGGGGAATTAGAGGCCCATGTGGATACAGGAGTCAGAAGTACTTAGAATATAAGTACTCCCAGAAGTACTTTTTGAAGTACTGTCTGGAGTAGTTCTGACAGAGTTTTGTGTTTGAGAACTATTCTGGATTTTGTTAAAATGACCACAATGCCCTTATATGTAACAATTATTATTTTTAACATTATAACTCAACAACTTAAGCTCCAAAAAGTAACAGTTACTGTTTTTATTCAATAAAAACATTATAACATCATTTTAAACTCAAAATATACTTCCTTTTTTTAAAAAATATTCGACAAAACCTCCCCTAAATATTGGACATATGAAAAATAAAACCTATATAAAAACTTGACAACTATCATATAATAAAACCTGTATCATCATATATAAAACTATATAAAAACATGACAGAAAAAATGGAGTCATACTGAAACACTATTAATATCACTAACGGGGAAAAACATCACAAATTTTTTTCACTTTCCACACAAACCTCAACCATTTTCGGAACCCTCATCCATAGGTTAGTCTCAATGTGTAAGGCTCAAAAGCTTGTTAAAACAATGGCAGAACTTAAGAGGATTGTCTCTTATGAAGATATTGGCTTGAAACTAATTATCTAAACTACTCATGAACTTTATAAACATGTTTCCACATTTTTGTCCCCAAACATGGGAAATTCCATAGTAAATTATATTTCATAAAAATAAGAAGTAAATGACAATTTGATTCCATTAGGACATAATCACAATCACATATGGTTGTGATGGATTAGCTACAGTTTTGCTCAAGAAGGAACCATAACATTCCACTCCATAACTAGTATAATGGTCTAAACTTTCTGCGTTTTAAGAACTTTGGTCTCGATGAAGGATGAGATTAGATAGTCATAAATACATAATCACATAAGGAAATTAAACATAATCCTTTGCACATACCCAGTAAGAGTAAAATATAGATTCAACAAGTGTTTTTGGGTGTTGAGATAATTATCAGACGAGAGAATACTTGCCTATACTAAAGTAGTTTAACCAAATCAACATGCACACAAATACCCTTCTGCTATTGTCAGTTAAGGTTAACATTCAAGGAATGTCTGTGCTTTACCAAGGATAAGAAAACAAACTTCTACCAAATTCAGGCAAGGGAAAAAAACTGACAAATTAAGAAAATTATAATAAGACGATAAATTTGTCAAACAATATAAGAATCATCCAAGTAGAGGAACAATCAACATTCAAGAAGCATCATCCAAGTAAAGATTCAAGAACAACAATTAATGATGAAGTATATTTGGGGTTTCCTCAATCTTTCACATGCATTTGCAGAAATTGGAGATAGAGGAAACCCTCAAAGAAACCCTCGATGTTAAACAATATAAGAATCATCCAAGTAGAGGAACAATCAGCATTCAAGAAGCATCATCCAAGTAAAGATTCAAGAACAACAATTAACGATGAAGTATATTTGGGGGTTTCCTCGATCTTTCACGTGTGTCTGCAGAAATTGGAGATAGAGGAAACCCCCAAAGAAATCCTCGATCTGAATTCAACCAGTATATTTTCAAGAACTCCAATCTAACACACATCTATCTCACCATGATATCTTAAAATCTAGTAGAAGAACAATCAGCATTCAAGAAGCATCATCCAAGTAAAGATTCAAGAACAGCAATTAATGATGAAGCATATTAAGGAGTTTCCTCGATCTTTCACATGTATTTGCAGAAATTGGAGATAGAGGAAACCCCCAAAGAAACCCTGAAAACTCACGGTTAGATAAACTAACCTCGGCGAAAATCATCCCTTGAATCGATTAAAGAAGTGAAAGATTTCGTCGCCGCTGCAATCAGAATTTTCGATGAATAAAATCAATTTCTACCGCATCAATCATTGATGGGGGTATGGGTTAGGGTTCAAATAAAAACGAAGAAGATCGTTGATGGGTATGAGTTAGGGTTCAAAGGGTATGAGTTAGGGTTCAAACAAAAAGAAGAAGATAATTGATGGTATGAGTTAGGGTTCGAACAAATCGAAGGTAAGGAACCAAACAACTGAAATGTAGAAGAGATGATTTTGAGAGATGGGTGATTTCAAGAGATCGAATTCAAAGACTAGAAGTGTATGAAACTGTCCGTGAGTAAAGCTTGGGCGGAGAAGATAGTCTCACAAGACCTAATTTGATGAGAATGGAGAAGAAAGAGAGAAAGAATCGTGACAAGAGAAGAGAGGAGTCTTTCTTCTTTGTAGCAGAGTTGGAGATGGATGGCCATGAGTTAGGGATCAAACAAAATGAAGAAAATAATAGGTAAAGGAGTAATTTTCATTTTTTTTTTTTTAGGGGCATACTTGCAAACAAACTATTAAAATGACATGAATCTGGTACTCCCGCAAAAGCAAATTTGAGAAGTAGAGGTTGGGCCCGTTTGGATACAGGAGCCAGAAGTACTTCAAACATTAGTACTCCTAGAAGTACTTTTTGAAGTATTATCTGAAGTAGTTCTGACAAAGTTTTGTTTTTGGATGTAGGTTCTGAGAAGTACTTTCAGAAATACTTCTGGCAGAGTTTTATGTTTGAGAACTGTTCTAGACTCTGTTAAAATAACCAAAATGCCCTTACATGTAACAATTATTGTTTTTAACATTATAACTTAACAACTTATGCTCCAAAAAAAGTAACAATTACTGTTTTTATTCAATAAAACATTATAACATCATGACCAAATACAATCCATTTTGACATTTCTAATATCATTAGAAAATTTGAAATAAATTATATGAAAATTTGGAATATTTATTCTTGATGGTTATAATGTTAAAAAAGAGTATTTTTGTTGACAATGATCTGGTATCATGTCAAGCATGACAACTGATATGCTGTTGGATCTTCCAACATACTTATGGGCCTCAAAAACAGGAGTACCAAATTTGATTTTATATAGAGAGGAAAGAAAGTGCTAGCCTATAAGGTGGCAAAGTCCACGAGTGATTATACCTCAAATAGGGGTTCAAAACCTTGACCTCACCCTATAGAATGTATTTCATTGTTGTTGGTAAAGAGGATCAAAAGGTGTAAATGTGCTGAACCAAAAATACAACAATATTTCAAATTTATCATTCATTCAGAATAGATTTCAATTTAATGAGCAACAAAAAGTCATATACATCAACACCTCTATGATCCAATGTGAATTAAACTTCTTGTTTCAGACCTGAAATCTTTCAAGAAACAGATTTCAGCCTAACCCACAAACCAAATAATCACTAATATCTACTCTGATGAATTAAAAGCAAATAATGATCAATAGTGAAGCTTACAACTGAAATCAAACTCAAATAAAGAAGAAAACACAATAAAACTAAATAATAAAAAAAAAAAAGTAAAAACAGAACATAATTTTCTGTGTTACGTATGAGATTAAACAAACCCTAGAGAGCTATCATCAAACAAGAAGAACAAACTCCTCCACCCTCAAAACGCAACTAAATCAAACAAAATAAGGACCAAAAGCCTTAAATTTTTGTCGATCAGGTAGATGAATTACCTCTACACGAGCTAAGATGAAAGAGAGATAGTTATTGAAATCGGGAAATTGACTATAGTGCTGAAGTTGCTGCCAAATCGGAGGTTTATCTGAATTGGGAGAAATCTGTTGTTCGAGAAGATTGTTTTAGGTTAGGGTTTTATTTTTTTGGTTATGGGGAGGTGCTGATCGAAGTGGTTGCTGATGCTGATGCAGCGTGACGACGACGAGGAGGAGCTACTGCTGAAGCGTGACGAGGAGTAGGAGCTGCTGCGGTTGATCGAAGAGGTCAAAACCCTTAAGAAGGTTTTTGGTTTTGGTTTTAGGAACAAGCCGTGGACAATAATAGGGTCACTTATGGATCTGACTTACTAGTTTATTGGATCGGATCTTCATTGGATCCATATTTGAATATGAATCCAATCCAATATCCTATTTAGTTCCTTTGAGCCCTCTGTGCGTCAATCGAGGGCACCATCAAAGGGAAATTTTAAAGAAATTCACAAATTGCTTTGAATTGAAGTTTGACTCTATTAATATTAAATTTAGAGATATATTCAATCATTTTTGGTGAATATTCTAGTAAGGGATTGACTAGTTGCACACCACTAACTCTCTATTGCACTTCAATTGTAAAATGCCGCTTTTAAAATTTTATTTTAAATCTCTATCTTAACCTATTAGTTGCACTTCTTGTGTTTTCATGCGATTCTACCACACGTATAAAAAAATAAAAGAAAAATGCTGAAATGACAAAAAGTATTTATTGCGATTCTCACAAAGTCTGACGTGGGATGTGCACATAACCATAGATGTGTTTTCTTGTGATACAAGTAAAAAATCATCTATGGCTCTGTATGCATGTCCACGTCAGACTTGTGAGAATCACAGTAAATCCTGTGTCACCCAGCAAGACTCTAAATAAAAAACTTGCTCCCTATTTATGATCCATTAAAAAGGGTCAATTTCAAAGAATCTTCTTCAAACTTTGATATCAAGCACTCTTCGATATCACAATGATAAAGAAGGTTTCAAACACTCTCTCACTTGTTTGACTAATAAAATAAATATGCTTGGACTGAAACATTAAAGCATGTAGGCAGAGAATAACTTTTATGTGGCCTTATTTGAGAATGAGAAATAACTATGAAAGGGGAATATAACTTTTTTAGAGAGATTCTATTGTCACCAACTTTTTACGAAGAACACCGTAACATGCGTGCTAATCCTTCGTTAAAATCATATGAATTGATGGAGTGGAACTGGTAATGGGTGATGTGCAACTAGTTGCTCCCTTTGAGTAATTCCCATCTTTTTTAAGCTGATGGTATATTCCCTTGACCTCTATCTTCTCTAATAGACAAATGAAAAATGTTCTACGCCACTAAAAATATGAAAGAACAAAATCATCAAAAAATCAAGTAATCCAAAGTTCCATCAGAATCACACAGATGCTGGAAGCTAGAAGCTAGAAAGCCAATGTGAGCAGTTTTTGGTTTCTATCCTTTTTCAACTTCTCACTTCTCTACAAGAAGCAATTTGAACATAATCAAAAAGTATTTTTGAGGGCTAAAAGTACCAGAAGCAACCCCGAATGCAACCTCAGAAATTTGCATTATTATAGCCAAAAGGTTACTAGCAGTAAAGCGGGAAGGAGAAGAAAAAAACCTAACAAATCTGGAATTCCAACAGATAGCAACAGCAATGGAAACCTTCGAGTTAATTTATATAAACAGAGTAAACTTTATAGGCTCGTCGAGCAAATTCGTATTCTAGCAAATGAATTTTTCTGCAATGTCATCATATAATAATATAGTGCCTTAGACAATCAAGCTCCTGTTCTACTGCAGGACTGGAAGAGAATTACTGCTCAGTAAAACCCAGCAATTCAATCTGAATTCTCATTTTACCGCCTTTGCTCCCAGCTTTTATAAGCACTTCTTAATGGAACGTTATGTGACGTCTCTTTGCAGGAGCAAAGTCCAGCTATCATGGTTGGTATCAATGTCTCTGAATTCTATATTCAATCCCTTTCGGAGTGAGGAAAGTATTTGTGGGCGTCAAATGGCTGAGTCTTGGAAACTGGATCGCGGTTGTCAAAACTGGTTCCCCTGTTCATAGGGGCAAATGCTGCAATAAGAGAATAAAATATGTCAAAGGCACAAACAGTAGAACACACAGAAAAACTCATGTAGACCTTAAAAAAACTGAAGCTAAGTATGTCATTTATTCGGTATTGAAAGAATCTAAAATAATGATGAAAACTTATGATCAAAGTCAAGCTTAAGGAGACAATTTAAAAGCAAATTTGCTTTTGCAAAAATCTAAGAGCCCATGTAGCCTGTTAAGTGAACGCACTCAATAAAAGTTAATTGGAAATAATAAAAGGAGAAAAAAAAATGAGAGCACGAGAATTGGATTAACATTCAAATTGTTAGCAAAGACAAAGATATCCAAACAAGCACAACCAACCTCTCTTTCTCATTGATTTCTCCCTATCATATTCAAACTTATCCCGAATTTGGCCAACCTTTTCCCATGTATCACCTTGTCTGTTTGGCTCGAAACCATGGTCCTGCATTTTAAAATCATTAACTTACATAAGAAGAGAAATTATTCAAAACATCCTAAAGCATGTTCAATATCCAAAAAGTTTAAATGTGATGCAGCAAGGTATTCCATTCTTTTGATGCACCATTAGTTTGGCAATTCACGTATATCAGGTTTGTGGGGGGTTAGTGTTTCTGTCTCATTATATCAATGTGGCAACAACGCAAGTATCTATGTCCTTGTTAAATACAATCTATATTTCATGAACTCTTTTAAAGGCATGAAGTACGCATATCGGATAACATCAAATTGGACACTAACAGACTCTAGTGCAATATTTCTGACTTTCTTCTTTCTTTATGGGAACATTATTACTAGCATTTATCATAAAATATGAGTTCTACCCTTTCAATTATTACTTTCTTTGTAGAAAATACAGTAGAAATATATGAGATCTCCTTTCTATAGGTATATGTAGAAAATATAGTGTGATACTTCTGACTTTTTTCTTTCTTTATGGGAACATATTGACTAGTATTTGTCACAAAATATGAGTTCTACCCTTCAGATTGGAATTTTCTTTGTAGAAAATACAATAGAAATATATGTAATCTCCTTTCTATAGGTATATATTTTATCGAGGAAAAGCTTGAGGTTAGGCAGACCTGATGAGATTTTGTTAATCATAAACAAAAAGTACAAGCAGTAATACTTAAAACCATTTGCATCATCCAAAGCAATTCTTGGATAGCTAGCAAAGACAAAAATAGATTTCTCCCTGGGACTTAAAACCATATTTTCAAGTAGAATTTTTGACCATTAAGTATTCATAAAATATCTGAATCTGCAAAAATATTCATAAACTTTGCCAGATTTTGCTAAATGAACAAGAATTCAATCACATATATACACTTACAATGCTATACGATAGAATAGAAAGCAAGTACTAGACTATTTCATGGAAGTCAAATTCCGAGAGACGAATGTATTATAACCAAGTTGTCAAAAATGAAAAAGAGAAAGAAGAGACATTAAAAATGTAAATAAATGACATTGGTACCTTAGTCTGCTCAGCTTGGGATCTCCTTCTCCTAGAGCACAAAAATGAGATATATAAGTCCCACTTCATGTGTGTAATATCTCAATTACATGCTATTTCTATTAAAACAAAATAAAACCTTGGTTTATTACTAACAGAATTAGAAATTGACTGATGTCTTTAAAAGAAAGCATAGACCAGAAAAGAAATTGAATAAATAGCAATGCATAATGGACACATAAAATCCATATAATAATGGATTCAAACAGGTTTAGATTTATTATGTAACTAAAGAAAATTGATTCTTGTAACTAAAATGAGCATCATTTCTAAAACTCATCACGCAATTTTTCTCACTAATAAGTAAAAGCATAAAATATATCCAGATAAATAAAAAAGAGCCTATGTTCCTTATATCAAATAAGATTTTTTTACTACTCATCACTATGATTATTGCTGAAACTAACCAAGCAATCTGTTTGGTGAAGCAAGATTCGGAAAGTGGTGTAGATGACATGTGCATGGCATAAAGAAAATCAAACAAACCAAATTCAATACCAAGATGTTACAAGTAACCTAAAATAATGGGCTGGAAAATTTGAGAAAAAGCTCGAGTTAATGTAAACCTGTACGGTGAAAAATCAAGGTCATCATCCTCGGCAGATTCATAGTTGGCATGATCTTGGGCAAGCTTTTTTGAGTAACCTTCGTCCCAATAGAGTCTTTCCCAATTTTCTCTGAGCTCCTGATATAGTTCCATATATCTTTTACACCAAGGTTCATGTTCCTTTCAATTAAAAGGATGAGAATTGTCAGACTACAAAATATATTAGACACATTTTCACCAAAATACACAATTGTAATAGCCTTAATTAGAATTATAAATGTCAAAGCAGCTAAAGGGGGAAAGATGTGGGAGAAATGAACATTGAGCTTATTTCAAACATGAAATGCTAGGATGAAGAAATTGTTAAGATGGCAAAATGCCCAGAAAACACTTTCTCAAAAGCATTTCTTTTCTTTTCTCTTTTACTACTTTTTATAAGTATAGATATTTTCTTCAAAGAAAGGAAAGGCTAAAAAAGAAGTCTACCGGGGATGTTGGGTGCTGATCTACCATGGCGAACAATAAAGAAAGAGAGATGAAAGAAAAGGAAAAAAATGCATTTACCATTGGAAATTAATTATGGAGGGAGAATAATACTATACAAAATTATTAATATTCAATCAACAAAGACTTTTAAAGCTCAAAAAGATGATATCTTTTATATAATATATTTTTCCCTTTACATTTTGATCACAAGTGCACAAAGGGTGTAGGGAGATTACCTTGAAGATATAATGAATCTCCTCGATTGAAGGATTACTGTGATATACAATGTGCACTGTCCGATCACAGTCAAATCACTATTTTTTAAGATTTATGATATTACACAAAAGAAACGACTAAAACTAATATATTTTAGATTTTTCTAAGTGTGAAAAAATTGGAGATGAAATAATTTATATACACTTATTTATGTGTCTATTCCCCAAGAACACTTGTACAGTCAAGAAATTTGTGTCAAATCTGGATAGGCATATGCTTCTTAAAAAGAAAATATTTACAATACAATGTAGTAGTTTATAATTCCCAAAGAGCATATTTTCAACTTAGTAAGTTGGATTGATACTCCAAAATTTTATGACTGCTTCCAATAGGTATTCTATGAATTCTGCAATCGAGATCATATCTAGACAGACCTCTTCCCAACTAGTACAATCATAATCGATCACAGACATGACTGATTGCAACCACTCTTTCAAAAACACAATTCGAACCACTTAATCCAAAACATATATATAGAAAATATTCCAAAAATCCCCTCCCACTTTCAAAATAACATATGATTTAAAAAAGTATTATATAATAACAACAATTGCACCACTAAAATTGGCCGCCTATGTGCTCTTTACGGGGTTCAAACTTTCATAGTTCTTACAAGGCAATAAACACCACAAAAAAAAAAAAATGACAACTTAACATCATCGTAAAAATAGTACCTCGATGAAGTGTCTTTTGAACTAAAACTTCCACGTAGTGCAAATAAAACATATATCTATCAAAATGTTAGGTTAACTGATCTTAAATCAAGGACCCTTACAGATGAACCAAACTCATTTGTACATACACATTTCTATAAGCAAGAATGATCTTTAAAGCTTGCACAATAATGGCCATGCGAAAATATCTAGATTTCGTGAGTGCTCTAGAAATGGTCTAGAATTCATAAAAAATGGCCTAATTTTTTCACTCATAGGAAACTCCATAAATAGTGATCCCGTGAGTCACCCATATGAAGAATTTGCATCCAATCTTTTTCTTGTAGGAACCAACACTAAATGTCTAAGAATGGGGCAATTATAAAGTTTCTAGTATCTCACTAAACAACACATTCAACTTTTTAGTACCTATTCAACCTTGCCTATCATTTCAAGACTAAAGTTGGGTTCCCATTAAATGGTGGTTGAATTTACTATATTGACCTCAACCCCATCCATTTATAAGTGAGATACATCACCTATTTAACAAGACGTTTTGGTTAAAGGATCTGCTAAGTTTTTATTTGACTTCACATAGTCTATTGTAATTACTCTGCTCTTGAGCAATTGTTTGAGATGATGATGTTTGTGACTTATATGTGAAGACTTGTCATTGTATGTCATATTTGAGACTCTATACAATGTAGACTAGCTATCACAATTGATCATTATTGCTGGAGTGGGCTTTTTCCAAAGTGGGATATCTACCAATAAGTTTCTAAGCCACTCAACTTCTTTACTTGCATCTGCCAAGGCTATACATTAGCCAATATAGTAGAATAAAAAATGCAAGTCTGCTTCTTGGATCCCCAAGATACAGCAACAACTTCTAGCATAAAGATCCAACCAATAGTGGACTTAGACTTTGATTCATGGTTATTTGAACCACCATCACTATATCCTTCTACCACACCAGGATATCCAACATAGTGTAAGCCATAGTTCATAATCCCTTTCAAGTATCTAAAATATCTAGAAACTGCATTATAATATTCTCTTCCTGGATTACTAGTAAATTGACAAAGCACCCCAACATCAAATATGATATATGGTCTTGTGCAATGCATAACATATATAAAACTTCCTCCAATACTAGCATACTCCAATTGAGCATTACAATGACTAGTGTTTTTCATTAATTAAATATTGGGATCAATAGGGATAGGTGCTGGCTTTTGATCTGTCCAAATATAATCTAAACTGCAAGATTGAAGGAGTGCCTATTAGGAATAGTCATAAAATTATCAAAACTCAATCTAGCCCACTAAGTTGAAAAGGCGTCTATTGGGAATTATAAACCATTATATTGTATTGTAATACCAGAAAAAAAAAATTCTATCCAAAAATTCAAATATAGGATTGATAGGTGTCTCTTAATAAAATGTATGTACTACCCAACTTTGACCTAAGCTTTTGACCGTATAAATGTTCTTTGGAATAGACAAATAAATGTCTCTATAAGCTATTCCATGCTTTAATTCTTCCACACTTGGAAAAATCCAGAATATAATAACTTTAGTTTTTTATTTTGAGTAACATCATCAGTATTAAAAGAGAGTAATCTGACCGTGATCGAAAGATATACAATCTGCATCACAGTGATCCTTCGATTAAAGGACTTCATTGTCTCCTCAAGGCAATATCTCTACATGTTTTGTGCACTTGTAATTAAGATCTAAAGGGGATAAATATTGCCGAAAATATATTATCTTTCAAACCTTATTATTGATCGAATTTGTATAATTCTGCATATTATTAGTCTCTCTTCATAATCAATTTCTAACTTATGCAACAATATACAAGTAGACAACAAGCTATTACTCCCCAATAATCAATATTTCCATCAAAAGATGAAGTCCTCGAAAAACACTCGTCTAAAGATGCTTTGCAACAAAGCCCACAAAAACATAAGGCCCTCAATGGAAAGTGCAATGGCTTAAATGCCCCCCCCCCCCCCCCCACCCACACACACACACACACACACACACACACACACACACACACGCACAAACACCCACTGATTTCATTTATCAATAGTCCCAAAACATAAAAATGGGAGAAATTTAACCTCTATATAATGAGATCAAAGAAAAGAATCCCAACTGCGACAATGTTCCAATGAATCTTTAACTGCTAAAAGAAGACACAATAAATGTCCTGAGCCATAGGGCCACACGAATAAGTAAATGGTTCACAAATTCAGCTATATTGTCTTACAAGCTAAGCAAAAGTTAACCATAATCCAGTTGTGGGTTAGTCGGCCACACGAATAAGTAAATGGTTCACAAATTCAGATATATTGTCTTACAGGCTAGGCAAAAGGTAACCATAATCCAGTAGTCAGATTTTATAAAGAATATTAATCCAAACTACAAATAAATAAATAAAAAATACGATCTTTAAAGGAAATCTTAAAGCCCCAAACAAAGGATATTGGGAAAAAAAAAAGATTTTTGGCCAAAAAAGAGAGTAAAACAAGGTAAAAAAGATCTCAAATATTCACTAAGTATCGTTGAAAGGGAAACCCTAGAATGAAATTCAAAGAGGAGGGTACGAAGACCAAACCGATTCCTTAAGAACGAGACGAGTACGGCGCATGAACTGCTCTCTCATCTGCTTGCGACGCTTGTTGGGAAGATTATCTCTCGGAATCACAAATCTCTCTCTTGGAGGAACATTGTCTCCAATCTCGTGCATCTCTCCATCAACCACCCACCACTCTGATTTTTCGTCCACTTTCTTCATCTTCGATGTTGATGGGTATTTGCTTCTCCTCGTAGAAGATGAACCAGAACCAGAACTAGCACCAACCCTAGACCATCTGAGTTGCTGGAACTCATATTGGGTGGAGGATCCCACCAACCTCTGCAGTTGTCTTGCTAGTGAGAGCATGAGAACGTTAACTGGCACTGAAACTCAAAAGGGCGTAAAAGGGTGGGCACCTGTTTGAAGTTTGGACTTTGGTTGTAGGAGGGCGCTCATGTTGTCATGTTTGATAATACTTGACACACCCCTGCATTTTTTTCAAAATAAATAACGTACCCCCTTTGAGCTTGGACTCACATGATGGACTATTGAATGGAATATAAACCCCATGACATGACATGTCATGTGCTAGAATCATACATATTTCCTCGAGATACACAACAGCACATGATACATCAGGGAGTGTATGTCAGAGGGGGTGTCCAAAAATCACAACTCCGAATGAATAACCTGAATGACTAATGATGAAATGACGCGTTAAACTGTACGTGATCGATGTGGCAAGTGCACAGAACTGTAGATCTTTTTCTTTGGGATACAATCTTTTTCCTTGTGTATCCTGAAGAAAAAGATTTGTGATTTTGTGCACTTTGCCATGCCAATCACGTACAAATTGTGTATGTTTTAGCATGTTAATTTATCTGAATGCCCTTTTCTTCACCTATCCTTGATGATTCAAGTGAAAGAATCAGCCTCATGGGTATTTAAAATATTTACTTTAAAAAACACTTACATAACCATTAGTAAAGAAAAAGCGCCTTACTAAGGCTTATCCAACGTCAAAACAAAACCTAAAGATTCATAATTAATTCCAATAGTCAAGTAAAGCTGAAAAAAATAATTTCAGTTGGATTATCTTGAGAAATAGAAAAGTAGGGTGGTTGATCGGCAAGTTCAGACCAGGCGGCTTGGTTAAAACTTATAGAGGTGGGTTATGCCTTAGCTCATTCATATATTCCTATCAGGTCTAAGTTGCCCATTCCTAAGCCCAACCTTAACAAGCTAAGGTCGGACTCATGTTGATTTTCAGATTCCATAAAAAGGTGAAATGTTTTGAAATCATTGGGAGTTGTTTGATATTTTCTTTATCAAAATAGGGATTCACTGTCTATCCTTATTGATAAATGGTTATCATCTATAATATGTTTAAGACATATTTACCAAGAGCGGGTAGTGCATAGTCAAGCCTACTCTATTTTGTATTAACAAATTAGCATTTTTGAGTTAGACCCTATTTTTGCTGGCTCAAAATCAAGGTCGTAATCCTTCATTGTTTTGAGTGGACCAACAAGTTTAATTGACAATTTGTGGATGGGTAAACTCCTCGAGCCTTAAGATGATGACACTTGTACATGGGGATCCACACAAATCTGAATCACGGTGGTAATTCCTGACCCAGGGTTCAGAATAACAAAAAGCTGAATGGTTTGTGTCATGTTAAGACATAAGTATCACTCGATCCATTAGCTCTAGTGAGTTAGGAGAATGTTCGTCTGGAAGTATAAAACATAAGGTCATTGATAATCCCATGAATAGTGTGCCAGACGGATTGCACCAATTTCTGGATTTGGTGGTATTTGGACGTTGATTTAGGAAGGATTCATATCTAGAAGATGCCAAACAAAGAAGAGTTTGAAAAAATAGACAAAAAAGACTATCAAAGGGAAGTTACTTAATTAGGATGAGAGCAAAATGAAAAATGTTTAGAAAGGGGATTATATCCCATCCTCTATAAATAGGGCACACACTGATAATCAAAGGTGCATGAAAATTACTTATTAAAAGTTGCTAAAATTATTTTGTGGGTAACTTGGGAGTTAGAGGATATGTGGTGTAGGCACAACCAAGAGAATTTGACCACTATGAGACAAACTTCAACAAAAAATTACAAATCTTGAGGTAGAACGAAAAATCACCTCTACAATGACCATCTAAAGATTTGTGAAATGGCCAAATTAACTCATCTTGCTTGAAATATTAATATCTGATTGTCTTATGATTCAAATGCATCAAGTGCATTGCGAGCTGTTGTTGCCCACCAACAAAAAAGGGAAGACAACTATTATTTGTGTCCTCATCATTTTCTGAGCACAGTTTTCAGATAAACTCTTTGATTAGATCTCTAAGATTAAGCCGAACCATGATATATGAGAAGACAATCAGGACCATATATCTTATCGAGAATCTGAAACCAAGAAGTTCCAAGTTGGTAACTACATTGAGTATCAAAAAATAGAAGGAAAAAAGACGTTTAATGACATTGAAGCAATGTCTTCACATGATGCTCAATTGCAGAGAGAAGCTATCAAAGATGAGATGAACTCGATGAATGTCCCAAAAGATGTGAATTTTGGTGAGTTTTCCACGAGGTTGCAAGCCAATCAGATAAAAAGTGAATATTTCTAAAGAAACCAAAAGCTGATAGCACATTTTTGCACACTTGTTTCCTTCTATGGCAACTATATATAAACTGCACAGTTTCAAGAATTTTGCATAGTTTATTTGTTGTTTGCAAGAAAACTATACTCAGATTTCATGCTTCGACATTAGTATGATCTGTATTTATGAACAGAGTAAGACTTGTTAATGCTTGTAGCTATTGCTTTATTACTTCAATTTTTTGATAGTGTAACTTCTCTTCTGACATTAATAAGTTAAATAATTTACGTGGGAATTGTTCGTTTTTTAATTATGACTATATGGATTTTACATGGATTATTATAGAACATGAATGGATTCATATCTTGGTTGCAGTTCAATGCTCGATCAGAGTCAATATGTGAAAAAGCATCTTTTCGCCGTCTAGTTCCTAATAATAGGTGCCTTGTGGCAGTTGAAGGGTATGTATAGTTCAATGGTTTGCACATTGAGTCGTGAGCTTTCTCTTTTTCTGTTCCTTGAGGAAATACCTTTATTTTACTTTAGTTTTATTCTATATAAATGCTTTTCAGAGTATTTTAGTTAAATTTCTTTGAGGTAGTATAAACCTACTCTACTAGCTACTTCAATGAAATGATATTCAACATTATAGTGACATCATCAATCTCTTTAATCTCAACAAGAACTGAAAATAGGCTTTCTGTCGTTACTAGACATTTTGAAACAACTATGGTTGGTTGGTGTCTTATTTGTTAGCTCATTTATGTTTTAGAAGTCAAAAATTTATCATACCATATACAAATAGATAAAAATGTGCAAAAGATGTATAATCGATTTAATAATATATATTGAATAAAGAGTAGTTTTTGTGTGTTAACCAACCTAGTCCAAATGACCGATCTGTTGGAGAGGGGGAGAACTATGATTATAAGAGTGTCATGGGGATTAACTGAGGTATGACACACCCGAGAGTGGAGGAAAATATACACTCAACACTCCCCCTTACCCATAAGGGTGGAATGAATCGAACCACTTTGATACCATACCAACTACTCCAAAAGATCGACCTGTTTGAGAAGGGAAGAACTCTGATTCTTTTATTGCTTCATATGTTCTTTTTATAATATGGTCTTTTGAAAATATGCATGTAGATACTATGAGTGGAAAAAGGATGGATCTAGAAGGCAGCCATATTATATTCATTTTAAAGATGATCTGCCTCTTGTTTTTGCTGCTCTTTATGATTCGTCGGGGAACTCAGAAGGTAAATCTGATTTCTCTTTTCAAGTTCTAGAGCTAAAATTTCATGTTATGAGAAGCCATTTTGTTGTAGAAACTGATTTTGAACAACTACATGATGATCCAAGCAAGAATGTGGTTGCTGATAGCTTAATTCCTTAAGAGAACCCTTTTTAAATGGTGAACATCATGTTTCATATCATCCATATTTGAAAGAGTAGTTTCCTTAGCAGCCTTTGTTAAAAGAGATGGGTAACTAACTCTGGAGTGAACTATTCGTTGAACGATTCCAGATTTCTATTGTTCTTACTCTTGTAGTTTCATCCATGGCACCTTATGGACATAACTTTATTGCACTAACCAGGCCTCTCTTTTTTCTTCCCCCCCCCCCCCCCCCCCCCCTCCCCTCCTTTTTACTGGCAATTTCCTTAAAACTTCTAATCATCCTGGTTTTCATCTTGCAAGAATTCTCCATCAATCATTTCTATGCAAAGATCCCTCTTAAACTTTTATTTACTCTCTAATCATATTTACTCTTTCAATTTATTTGTAGCTTCTAATTGAATAGTGTAGTAATGATGCTATCAATTGGAGCATACAACTGCCATTGTCGGCATTGGCAATATAACCTTATTATCTCCATTTTTTTCTTTGTACCTGAAGAACACCAACCCAAAATTAATTGGCAATTGTTTGAATTACTTTTTCCTTCACATAATAGTGATATTTATCTGAATGTGAGTAACTCCCATTAGATGTTCTTTACTTTTGGTATTGATAAACAGCATATGTTTTGCAGGAGAGATGCTTTATACATTCACTATACTCACAATGATTCATGTGAACTTCCTTAATGTGGTCATCTTTTCGAATGATTCAAAAGTTCATTTTGTCATTGTTGCTTGTTCATCATAACGAAAAGAACTCGACTATAATAGACCTTTGTATACCTATAAAAAAATGATTCCTTTGTATTTTCTGCACTAGGATACTGGCTCTTACTTGTTGCAGTTTTTTTCCTCTTTGGACCAATGAATGTCTGTGTGCTTAAGGGTAGAAATTTAATTTGCTCTTGGTGAAGAAATCTAGCTCATGTCTTTGTTAGGTCGTGACAAAAGACTGTCGGAATTAATTTTATAGAACTCATGTAAAAGTAATCTTTTTTCCACTTCATTTATTATTCCATTTTTGTTTTCCTAGGCAATCAAGGGGGTTAGTGGTAAGTGTGAAAGTGGGTTCAACAGGTTTTGAACCTGGGTTGTGGGATCAACACTCCACACGCCTTACGAACTTAGCTAAGTTGGCACCTTCACTATTATTCATTATTCCTAAAGCTATGTTTTATTCATGAGTTGATGGTCATCATATCCTTTGACTTCTTTGCCTTTCTTCGTGATTGATATTTCACGTGGTGCATGAGTTACGCATTTGTATTTGCAGATGCATACTTAAAATTTCTATATAGCATTTTATAGGATTTTTCTATCATCAAATCAAACCCATGGTTGAGGTTCTTCATCAGCATGAGCGTTTGAGAAAAAAGAAAAACAGATTTGCTAGAGTAGTTCCTAGGGATACACATTTTCCTAGGGATAAATTTCTCTTGGGAATCCCTAACACCCCAACGGTCATGTTGATGGAAAGCCTCAGCCCATGGGTTGAGGCTTGCATTTTCGTTTATAAAAAGTTGGAGATTGATGTGAAGAATAATAGCTTTAATTGAAACTCATGACCTTACTTGCATGCAAATTGCAATACTTTATTGAATGTGGATTCAATTTGGAGTAATATATATATATATATATATCTATATATATATATATATATATATATATATATATATAGGTTCAAACGACAACCATTTCAACACACATATAGACAATGTGTTTTGTCTTATATGGGCAAAAATGTTTGGAATGGGCTGATTTTTTGTGAGGATGATCTCTGTGGTGAGGAGATCATCCTTGCCAAAATCAGCTAATTATGAAACTTCTAGACCGTCCAATTTTTGTTGAAAAATTATAGACCGTCCAATTTTTGTAAATCAATTTTGATGGGGTTACAAGTTTTGGAATGGGATTATTTTTTGCCAGGACGATCCCCTCATCACAGAGATCATCCTCACAAAAAATCAGCCCATTCCAAACATTTTTGCCCATATAAGACAAACACGTTGTCTATATGTGTGTCGCAATGTGTGTCGCAGGAACCCGACCCTATATATATATATAGATGGTTAATATTTGAAGAGTTCATGAAAAAAAAATATCACTACCATATATTTCATTTATGTGCCCATGAATGCATGCATGCATATGGATAAAATAATTTTACTATTCTGATGGCCTTTGATTTGAAGAGTTTTTTTTTTTTTTTTTGGTGGGATCTAATTGTAAATGGTCTCGCCTACTCCTCCACAGGGGCAAAGCTAGTAAGGAGCTAGTGGGGGCAATTGCCCCGACAAAACTTTGAAACAATCATGTATTTTCAACTAAATACATGTCTCATTTGCCCCTACTCACTCATCTCCCTCCTTATTTGCCCCCACCCCATCACCTCCCTCCAATTTTTCCTCCCAGCCCTTTTACAGTTTTTGAAGATGACATTGTCTCTTGATTAGGCCTTCTCTAATGGACTACTTGGAAAAGACCTAAATAACATTTTCTTCAGCTTCCAACAAAAAATCTTTGAATTTTTCCCTAAAACTGTTCATATTCAAGCTTTTCAATTGTGTCATTAATTATAGTTTGCCCCCACTACAATAAAATCCTGGCTCCGCCCCTGCTCCTCCATCTTTATTTGCTTAATGCCTAGTTTATTTTTGAAATTAAGCTCAATTTTTTAGAAGTAATTAAAAATTACATGCATGATCTAATAGTTTTTAATTAAAAACTATTTCTAATTAAAGAAATTTAAAAAATTGGATAGGATACTTGTAGTTTGTGATCATGTGGCTATGAGCCTATGACCTTAGGTTGTAAGTCAGCTAGTTTGATTTAATCTATTTAAATTAGATGATTATGAATAGCTAAATGTGTTGGTGTGACTATAACAGTCCAAATCTCAAATAATTGTGTCATCATCATGTATTAACACAGTTTATCATATTTTTTCTTACTCCAAATGGTTGTTATTGTTATTCGGTAGATACCCGAGAAACTAACAAAAAGATAGATTGAGGCTTGTGTTAAACACAATGTCTTTAAGACAATTTTGCTCCCGCAACTTGGTGCTCACAGATCAATGAACAATTGTCTCTCAGGATACAAAGATCACATGTGCAGAGGCAGCACTACAATCTACATGTATAACGAACCGAACACTAAGTTTGTACTCTCAAGAGACGCAAATGAGAAATCAGAATGCAAGCAAGTTAAAATAGTAGAAAAGAGAAATTTTTGAATGAAAAAAACAAAGGTCGAAATGACCTATTTATAGAATATTAAGAGACATGGTGTCTTTTGAAAATAGAAGATTCTAAGAGACATTATGTCTCTTGGAAAAAAAATGTGTCTCTTAAGAGACAACCCAAAAAATCAAAAGAACCCATCCAAATTAAGACGTGTCCTAACTGGACGGTGATAAGAATTAAGGGGTGTGCCCCTTCAAAAAAAAATTTTGAATTTAAGCCCAAGCCCAACATGTAAATTAAGGGCCCGTCGCGCGCACCCACATTAAGTCAAATTGTCGAAATTTGCACCCCCTACGCATGTATAGTGTGCCCGCAGACGCATTTAGGATTTTTTGGACTAATGATTTAAATCCTTCTGGAGTCCATGAGCCCCTTGTGCGCGTGTTTATCCAAGTTTCTCTCTCATATTCACTTTAGTGATAATGAGAAGTTCTATATAAGAACTAGACAAGTTTCTTATTCCTATCCGATGTGGGACTAAAGAGTTTCACTAATAAACTCAATAGTTCTACAAACTATATCCAAAAACCATGGCTTGTAGGAGTTGTTTGGAGCCAATTTCTCATTAACCCAAAATGAATGTTTGATAACTAAAGAAATGAAATTATTATCTTCAATGAGAAGAATAAGATCCCAAGTGATCCTGCCTCAATTAAAGTATGGGACCTACTTAAATCATAGCTTAAATAGACCCACTCGGTCACAAAAATCTGAAAAAACTGCAAATTTTTTCCAATAGTTAGTTGCAGTATTATAAGTCATGACTCATGAGTATACTTTTGTGCTTTGTTTTATCATTTTCTAAAATTTTAAAGTATATTTTCTGTGAATTCTATAATATTTTCCATAATTTCTAAAATTCTATGTTATTTCCAAATTGATCAAAATATTTTCATTACCAAGCTGGCCGAAATATTGATCAAATTGAAATTTAAAACCTTGTTATGACTTTTTTTTTATAATTAAGTCACAATTCTCATGATGCTTGTTCATTCATCGTACAACAATTGGAGAAACAGAGCTTCGTGCAGTTCCCTTTTCCTATTTTACTCCTGTAACTCCTCACATGTAAGATGATGGTTTACATTATGATCATTTAAATATAAAATTTCTCAAAGAGAGAGAGAGACAGAGAGATAGGAAATGTTGGGCGGATGAAGCTTGGGTCTCAAGGGCTAGAGGTCTTGGCCCAAGGACTAGGATGCATGGGCATGTCGGCCTTCTACGGCCCAGCAAAGCCAGAGGAGGACATGATCGCACTCATACATCATGCAATAGACAGTGGCATGACCTTACTCAACACCTCGGACATCTACAGACCCTTCACCAACGAAATCTTACTTGGAAAAGCTCTAAAGGGAGTGAGAGAGAAGGTTGAGTAGGCTACAAAGTTTGGTTTTAGTTTTGTGGATGGGAAGGCAGTTGTGTGTGGAAATCCTGCTTATGTGAGAGCTGCATGTGAAACAAGCTTAAAGAGACTTCAAGTTGATTACATCAATCTCTATTACCAGCACCATGTGGATACCACAATTCCCATTGAAGTCACAGTGCGTTGCTTCCCCTTTATTTGTTTGTTTGTTTTAACTTTTTATTCATAAAGTTTATTGTTCATATCAAAGCCAAATTTTTTGGTTGTTAAAATTGAGTTCACATCTGCTTTCAGTATCTCCAAACAAGTTGTTATGGGTCTTTTTCTCACTCTTTTACCATCTTTATCTAGAATATATTGGCCTACTGTGAACATGCATAATCCCATAAACCATCTCAATTGCTCTATTTGAATACAAAATAGAAAGTCATTAAGAAAGAAAGTAGCTTTTAGAAAAGAGAAAGTAATTTTCTTTTGCTTTTTAAAAAAGTTGAAATATTTTAAGTTTTAAAATAGTTATTTGAAAAAAAAATTTACCTTTTCAACTTTCAAAAGTAATTTTTCTTCTCTTTTAAGTGTATCCAAACGGGCTCTTAATTTATTGACTTTTAGCATAGTTTTAAAATTTGTCAATCGACTCATTCGAGACTTGAAAGGACTCATCTAATATTTTGAAAATATCAACCAGCTTTTGTGTTTTTGATGTAAAATTCTTATTCTTTAGTGATTTATATGGTTGTAATCTATGAAAAATAAGATTTTTTTATGTGAGTTAGAATCGACTAATCTACATTGTAATATGAAAAAATTATAAATATTTAAATATAAATATTATTAATAATTTTTAAAATTATTTAAAACGTTGAGATGAGATGACTTGAATGAGTCAACACAATATTACTGGGGGGCAAAAAGATATGATATCAAGTTTTAAAACCATTCCTATTGGAGCTACTCCTACATTTTTTTTCTCAAATGCATTTATTTCTAATTATAATTTTCTTACTCTTTGCACTTATCCATCTCACTATCGTCATATATGTTTTAACAAACAATCTGCAAATTATTTTTCATAAATTATTTATAATGAATGAATCCCCTTCCATTATTTTTTGTTAGAACTTGTCGTCGAGGAAAAGATTATCTCAACAGGTTATCATGCATGATTTTCTTGTCGTCTTTCTCCATTTGATGGTGTGTGTTCGCTCCATTCCATTGCCTCTCTGTTACTGCCTTTATGCCTTAATATGTAATCTATTTACAATGAACTCCCCATATAACTACTACCCTTAACGAAAGCATGTGTCGATCGTTCTCTAATTTTGCTTTTGTCTTCTACTTAAGATGGGAGAACTCAAAAAACTAGTTGTAGAGGGAAAGATTAAATATATAAGGCTTTTTGAGGTTTGTGTTTCCACAATCAAAAGAGCACATGCTGTTCACCCAATAACAACCGTGCAGTTGGAGTGGTCCTTATGGGCAAGAGCCATAGAGGAAGATATAATTCCTACTTGTAGGTGAGTATTTGCTACGTCAACTTCCTTATTTATGCTAATAATTGTTATTTGGGTGTTCTAATGTCCGTTTCTTTGTTTTATTTAGAGAGCTTGGCATGGGAATTGTTGCATACAACCCTTTGGGGAGGGGCTTTCTTTCGTAGGGACCCAATTTGATTGAGAAATTGTCTGATATTGACACCCGAAGGGTTTGTCTATATCTAGTAACACACTCATTGCATTTAACAGAACATATTATATTTCAGGTATTTTAGAAACACCCCCTGTAAAATTGGTGATATTAGGTTTACCTCCCTTGACTGTAAGTCAACGCTGTTTTTCTTGATGATTTAATAGTGAAATATAGATATTTTTCAAATTTTGATTTAGTAATTTAGGTATTTAAAGAGCATTTTGAAAAAAAACCCAAAATTTCACCGTTAAATCATCAAGAAAAATGAAATATTGACTTACGGTCCAGGGTTGTAAGCCTAATATTGCAATTTTCAAGGGGGTAAAACTAATATCACCAACTTTGCAACAGGGTGTTTTTAAAATACCCTTATATTTCAACATGATATAGGACTTTTGTGGCATTTTTGTTGGAATGATCACTGATAAAAGAATGATAATGACATCTTGGGGCCATAAACTAATAGGTATTTTCTATAGAAATACGTACTTATAAAAAATTTATGTGCAAAATGTCATATTTACTGTAAGAGTACTTTGTCATGCTTAAATGTTTTATTTTAATTCTTCCAAATATGGTAAGTTTATATTTGTATTATAATTTCAAGAAAAATCTAACAGTACACATTAAATAATTTAACAAGTGGTCCATTTGCTGATTATGGCCGATTTTACAATATTTTTTTCATTAAATTTCTCTCTAATGTACACAAATTTACTCCCCATCTTTCAACCATTGTTATAAGATGTCTTGAAGTTCATCTCTTTAGATCTTTCACACCTATAGCATAAATCCTTAACTAATGCCACAGTTCTGTATGTTAAGGGATACATAGCAGAATTATCTTCCCTAACAATAAGCCAAATCCATATTCGTGGTAAACAAATTAATGAATAAACAACACAAATCTTATCAATAACACACCACAGCAACACACAAACTCGATATAGCATGAAAAAAACAAACACAAGAAACTTGTTGTTTGATATAGCAATCTTATTTCTCTCCAAGCTTTTCTTCTAGGTACAAAAAACATCAAAGAAAGTTTTGTTTTAGTAAACGCTATTGAATGTTGTTACAACAACAGTGAGTGGAAGTCCCAAAAAATGTGGATTGAAGAAGTGAGTGCGAATATGAATATAATTGAACTAACAGAATATATGGGTTTTGATGGAGGTGAATTGAGAATCATGGACTTGTCTGATGATGACTTCCGAAAGGTTTGTATGTATTAAAAAAAAAATGCTAAACTACCTTCCTATAACACTGCACCATTATGGTGGTATGCATATATATGAAAAGATGCATTGCACATTTCAGAGTGTGCAACGTTTGGATCTAGCACATGAGCTATTCTTTTCTCTGTTTTTTATGACTTGTTACTGAAATATGCATTGCACTTGTAGTATCTACCAAGGTTTCAACCCGAGAATGTCAAGCATAACAAACATATATTTGAGCAAGTCAATGACATAGCCTCAAGGAAAAAATGCACACTATCTCAACTTGCATTGGCTTGGGTACACCATTAGGGAAGTGATGTGTGCCCCATCCCAGGCACCACTAAGATTGAAAATTACAACCAAAACATTGGAGATTTGTTTGTGAAACTTACTGTAAAACCCCGAGTTTTCGATTTGTATCTCGAGGAAAAATAAATAATGGAATTTTGAAAAAATCCTGAAAGTAGGACTTAGGGGTAAATTTTTAGGATGTTTCTGATCATTTTTAATAGAATTTGACCTCACCATTGGATTCAAAATGATTGAAATATATACTTTAGCCTGTAAGCACGCTCAAATGCGAGTCCGAACAGAAAAGTTGTAAAATCCTCGATTACCGAATCGGATCAGGCTAAAATAATGATTTTTTTTAGAGTAAGAATTGTTAAGATTCGATCATACCATTGGGTTCATAACGAAAAATTATTGAACATGGACTATTTACTTGTCACTTTTGGAGTCGAAAAAGTTGAATTATCGTCAAAAACGAAAATGACGTCAATTTTAGGGTCACATCAGACTAAAAATATAAATTTTTTTATATACAAAATTTGTAGAAATTGACCACACCATTAGATCTGGAATGAAAAATTAATATTCACTCATTACTTTTGGAGTCCGGACGGTCAAGTTATCATCGAACGAAACAATAGGCAAAATACCGAAATTATTCTAAAATTTTATATAAATAATTTTTTTTTTAATTTTTACTATTCATTTTCATTTTAACCCATACAAAACTAGCCAACAAATTTTTTTTTTAAAAATTATTTTTTTTCAAAATTTCAAACTCAAATTCGTCACAAACGCCTTTGATGACTGACACAAAAGGGAAAAAGGTTCGCAGTCTCGACATCAACAAAATCCATCAAAGATCTTTTCATTTCATATTATCTTTCACCATAAAAAATCAGCCATATATATAAAGGGGTTTCGTAACTTCGACCTCGAATTTCATCTATTTCGGGGTCAAATCGTCCTCCGTCGCAGAAGGGAGAAAGGACGACGGTGTCGAGATCTTCGAAACTACCTGGTCAAATTCAAAAATCAATCGCCTCGAAGTTCGATCTATCTTGATTTTCGCACCAACCGTCTCGATTTTTGTGCATGCATTTCAATCATGTCGCACAGAGATAGTAAGAAACTCTCAATTTCTATTAGTAATCGTAGATTGTGAAAATTGCATTTAGGATTTTATTAAAAATTTGTGATGTGTTTCCAAAAATAAAGAATTCAATTGGTTATTTTTAATTCACGTCATAACTTACATATTTGATATGTTTAATTGTATTTTATAATAAATTATATGTGGGTAGGATATTTCATCGGGTTATTTTCGTCAGTTGGGTCCTGTGCACCGTTCGGACCCCATTTTGATCTAAGTCTTGTATTTTTTTCAATATTATTGGAAAAAATGAATTTCATAGTTGAAAAAATGATTTAATATTCAATGAACTCATATTGAGTTGATGAATATCAGAAAGTGAATATCTTGTTTGACGGATTGAGAACTGCGAAAATTGAAAAAAAAAAAAAAAAAGGAAAAAAGGGGATGAAACGGTAAAATGTAAGAATCACACCTGAGGGGTGATGTCTGCATTTTACATTGTAATACATTGTATATGTTGGTAAAGGGATATCCAAGGATAATGTTACTAGTTGCATGTTTATTTATTTTCTGTTAGCGCGATGCGCTGTTTACTTTTCCGTTCCGTTATTTATTTTAGGTCAGGTGGCCACAATTGCATGGTAGAAAACTGGATATCCATTTTCAATCTTGTATTGTTAATTTTTCTTTTGTTTTCAAATGAAAATAATATATATATATATATATATACTATTTTGTGAGCTGTTAAAGAGTTTGTGAATGCCTAAAGGGATAGTGCGTCATATCATTTGGAGTGGTGTACTATCCTGGGATGTACGGTAGGGACCACCAAACTCATACGTGGTATGGGACGTAAATGAGAGTGGAGTTACAACTAAAATCTGGGTTTATTCCTTTCTATCTTTACTAGTGAACTTGTAATGTAAAGATGGTCATATACAAATGGTTTGTATATTTGGGAATTATATGCACGCCTGATAGGCATAGACTAAGATGATTAGTCAATGATCATTAACAATCTATAGTAATCGAACGTTCTGACACATCGAAAAGAGACCTATTGCTTACGGTGTCACGTCAAATGACCCGCCTGAGCTGGATCAATGGTCCCTCAAGTGTGGTTAACAACGATCAGCCACAAAATCAAGAACTAATATTTTATTATGAAACATAATGTCTTGACTGGGAGCGATCCAGTCGTGAATCCCAACTCTCTAATTCTACTACTCCACTATTGTGTATTATGTATCTATTGCCTTATTTTGATATATAAAATGAAATGCATGTTTAATATTTTCATTTGCTCAATTAGATTTGTATAAAAAGAAAATGTTATAGTGAGTACTACTAATGATGTAATGTGAATTTTAAAATATTTAGTTGCTTATCCCTGGCTATATGTACTAATTAATCGTAGTTTCTTCTGTAAAACTTTGTATATTTTAAAATGATTCAGTATGTTTATTCGTTCATGTTAGGAGAGGTTATTGGCAGAAATTATTTGCTTCCCTACTAGGTAATCATTGTTACTCACCCTTTGCTTCTTCATTTTTTTTAGTTTCAGATTCAAAGCTTGACGAGGCAGGTATAGAGCACGAATGAGGATCATCTGGTGGGTCAGATAGACAACTAGAGTTCATCACCTGGTGAGTGTTGGGGCTATACCCCCCTAGTGGTATCGATTTGTCCAGGAGTATTATAGATGTGTATTGAGCGTTAGGACTTTTATTAAAGTGAGAGAATGTTTGTATAATCCTATATTTTGGTTATCCTTCCGCACTCTGATCTATCGTACGTTATTAGATGTATATAAGCTTCCGCTAGTTATTATATTTTGTATGTATATATGTAGGATTATATATGTCGTCTATTAGGTGCAAGTTGAACGCCTTGGAATGCTAACATAAACAAAGGAGATCATGCCGAAATTTCAAAGCTCCACATTGTGCCTCGAGATCTGACATGGGACTTTGTGTTAGCGTTTGGCGGGGTACCACACTTACACTTGATGAAATGGCTGAGCTTGAAGGCCTATCTTATGAGGATGCAGTTAAGGGTGATAGATATGGAATTGGATACTTAACTTGGAGGGAATCAAAAACTCCACTCGTGTCATCTTGGAAACTTGATCAATAAATGTGCATTTGTTTTTTTGCTATCGAAATCTCATGTCCATTTTCATGAATGATGTTTGAACAATAATGGCGTCGGCATTTTCTTTTGTATGATCTTCAGAGTGTGCTTGTTTAAATAAGAAAAACACATTCCTCAACAAGTTAGTAAGGAAATTAATTTCCTGACCGCATCACCTTGTAGCATCCAAAAATATGAATCCATGCCACAATGTTATATAGGAAGAAATTTGAAGAATTGTGATTTTTTTTTCAAAAAATATTATTTTTTTACGTTGAATTTCAATTTTAAATTTATGAGCTCAATAGCCATCCATTTTCAACTCCTAGATCAAGCTCAAACAAATTTTTTTTTTGAATCCTAATTTTTCCATGAAATCATGACACACGTCATTGGATTGCCAATGACGTGTCTCATGATTATTAAGAAAAACAAAAATAACAAAGAACGAAAATGAACAAAACATAATGCAATCACACATAGAAACATACAAATTTTACATGATTCCTACAATATTGAGTTACATCCATGGATCACATGGAGAAAAAACTAGCAATTACATATTTTACCCATTCACCGGAAAAAAAAACATAGCCAAGATTTTACATAATATCAATGAAATTACAAAAAATACTTGTGGAAAGTTGATGACTACTGCGTTCGACCCATGATTTTAAAATCTCATCCGAAATCGAAATCACTTGCTTGAGTTATCTCGTTATCGTTCAACAATGTTTCAAATATACATAGTTTCTCAACATTCAGATCATCTCGCAAGATAAACGAGATGTCTCAATGATATTTTGAAAATCTTGACCGAGTTAGTAAAACTCGACCGAGTCCATCGTGATTTTGATTAAAAATAATTAATTTTTTCTTTTAAATTATAAATATTTATTATATAAGTAAAACATGATTTTATTACTAAATATATTCTAATATATTTTATTTTATTAAAAAATTATATTATTTTAATTTAAACATATGTAAATCAATGATTATAAGAATTGTGATAATATGACTACCCACGTGGCAAACTCAATCGACTACTTGACGTGATAGTATCGAAAACCATTGATCTGTGCTCCTCGATATACACATTTTTCTCAAGATATATTTTTTATGGGAAGGTGCAATTGTGTATACCAAGGAGTACAGATCAACGTTTCAAATCTAAAGAATTTTTTTATTGCAAGATCAACCTAGTTTTTTTTTTCTTTTTCTTTTGCACGGTTGTGGATTGTTTGATTGGTTGTATGGTTTTTGGGCATTTCATTTTTGAAAATTTTTCTATTTTCCAAGCGAGGGGCACTTCTAATTATCCGAAATAATTTAAGATTCTAAAAAAAAAATAATGAAATGAGGATAGCAGGATTTATGTGGAAAAAGAAATAGAATGAATGAAAGAGGTTCTTGTTTGGGTCATAAAAATTTAAGGAGAGAGGTTAAGGATTGTCGTTAATGCTAAAAAAAATAAGAGAGCAAATGCATACTTGCTACTACTTACAAAAAAACACATTGTGAGAATAGATAGAAGTTCTGGTTCATTGAAAAAAAAGGGAGTCATTATTCATTAATGATCAGAAAAAGAATGAAAAGCAATTGTGTGTGTCAATGAGTAAAGAAAATTCATGAGGTGGTTCTGCCAATGATTATAAAGGAATAAAAAAAATGCCCTTTTCTTTAGATTTGAATCTGAGTCGACCACCTTCCACCTATTTAGAATCATCACATAATACTATAATTAGTGAAATGATCTTATATATATATATATATGAAAATAACAAAAATATAATCTAAAAATAAATATTTGAACCCAAAAGAGTTGGCTAGAAAACACGCATCGAAGGTAATAGGAATCTGAACGTCAATTTCAAACATGAACCTTGGTTGTAGGAAACCCTCTAGATTTCCCCCCTTTTTCATGCCCCTCTCTTCTTTTAATTTTGATAGAAACAAAAGAAAAAGGGATAGAAGGCATGAAACGAAGTTACCCTGGATAGGACTTAGAACACAGCTTGCACTACACTCACCTGCGGAAATGAAATTAAAACAAAGAAGATACAAGGGAATCAACCATTTGTTGGATAACCAATAAACAAACAACTCTAAAGGAAGAAAGCTAAAAAAGAAACACCCGCTCTGACTCCAAGAGGTTGAAGACCATACAATCCTTCGGCTTCACCATACCTAGGCTTTTACACAAACAAAACAGAACGTATAAGTAAATAAACCTGAGACCAAGAAGTCCTTCTTTGACATAACTGAAAAAAATAAAATTTTATCATCTGTTTAGCAAAAGATAAATTAGCAAATAAATCAAAAATGAAAAATGCTAAACTAACTCAAAAACAAAAAGAAAAAAAAGGGCCAAAAAAGATACTCATTGACGTGGCAATCTACAAAGAACCATTGATTTTTTCCTTATATGTCCCGAGGAAAAAATCTATGGTTCTCTGCACACTGCCATGTCAATGAGTGTCTCTTTTGAACCAGTTTAGCATGACTCATCAAAAATATATATGCATATTATGTAAACTATACCAAAAGTCCCCAACTTTAATACCAATCAACCTATCATTGACAGTACACAATCTTTCTCCATGTTGATTGAAAACAATTACTTGTATAGAAGGAAATACTTACTTTAAGTTCTCTAAATAATTTGGAACACACATTTAATCCTCTAAATAAACAAGACTCAGGTCTTGCACCTGAAACATAAGAATAAATAAGACTTCTTAGTATGTTGAGTATTTAGTCCCACATTATCTACAAGTTTTGAGAAAAAAGAAAAAGAAAAGCAATACCTGTTATCACTTTAATACTCTTTGGATCTTCTTTTTCCTTCCTCCTTTATCTGGGCTTGGGACCGGCAGTGTAAAATATTTAATTTTACAATGACAGAGTTAAAAAGGAGTTAGTTAACACAAAAAAATAATCAGTTATTAGTTAAATAGTATAAATAAAAAAGTAAAAGTACTTTGTAGATAAATAACCTTGTAGTGAAGAAGAACATTATGCATATGTAAGTATTCTAGTTCACAATTCCACTGCTCTAAATATTCTCAACCAACAAAAAGAGACACACTAATAGAAGGGAAATATTGCAAGTAGTGGCAAAACTTTAGAGGGGTTGTCCAAATACAACTAGTAGTACCACTTAACATCTAAACATATGCCAAAAGAAGGATAACTAGATCACATTACAAGTAGCATATAAAACCATAGAAAAAACTATTGCGAGATAACCCTAATAAAACTTTTCGACCACACGGTAAATCTACCTATTCCAACTTCTCCTAGAATCTCTGCAAAACTAGTTCGTTGGGTAAGAGGTGTGTTTTCTATATGAATGATGTTAATAAGAACCTTGGCATCGTCTTCACCCAAAGGATGCCTATATACAATAGAAGGGGTAGTATCCATAACCGCTTTTCCAATTGCAACAACATTTCTTTCCCAATCTAATAGTTCACATGGCATTTCTTTTGTAGAAAATCATAGTTGTGCAGTTGAATACAAATCAACTGTTTGGGGTCTTGTTTCGGTAGACATTCGATCAAATGCTTGGAATCTTGAAAGCATATGCTGTAATAAAGATTGATATCAACTTCTATATATAAAGATATATTTATATATGTATGACTAAACAAGAAAATGTAATAGTATATACCTCAATGTTCTGAATACTTCCGTGTACATCTCCAATTTCTTCCTGTAAACATTTCACCTCAACTTTGATATTCGTTATTTCCTTGGTTTGTTTAGTAATTTGCTTATCTTTCCTTAGATGCAGCAAGTCCTTGTTACATAAATGGTAAGTTAACTTTGTTACTCATAAATTTATAGGTGGATTGAGGGTATCACATATAAGTGAAGCTTACCACTCTAGTGACCCATTAACTTCACGACACCAACACCATCCTCAATACTTTTAACTTCAACATTTACATCATTAATGGGATCTTAGCAATAAAATTGTTTGAATTCATTCCTTTCTAACGGGGGAAATTTTTCTTAATTGAGAGTATATTGTACCAAAAGGTGGTTCGATGAAGGACACAATAACTAGTGGCTTAAAAACTCCTAAACATAACCACTTACAAAAAATAATTAACTCTAAGACAAGGCCCCATGTACATTGCCACCCATAGGTTCCAAATAAACACTCAACGAAACATACAGAATTCCATCACAACCAAATAAAATTACGAATAATGCAACAAATAAGAGCGAGGGAAGAGCAATCACAACATATTAAAATAGTAATATGTATTTTAGAGTGATAGCCAGGATCCCCTTTGTTATCTAGTTAAGAATTAATAAACAAGCCAAGAATTGTTTGTCAATAAAGTAAGCACAATGCTAAAAATTTTGAAGAAACAAAAGAAAAGATAAGGTAAAACACATTCACATCAGAGAAAGCACAAAAACCCGACAAACCTAAATAGAAAAAAACTTAGAAATGGGTACCTTTGATTCTGAAGCAGTAATAATAAATTTGAGTTTGAGCAATAACCCGAAATAGTAATATAAGGGGAACACATTTACATCAGAGAATACACATATATATTTCATATAAAGACATTTTAGCAATTTTTCAGTCTAAGGATTTCTGAAATAAGTGGGTTGCCTGGTAAATTACAATCTAAGACAAAAATTGAAGGAAAAATATATCTGAAATGTCATGGCAATTTAGCATATCATCCCACCTAATTGGTGCAACTACCATGTGCACCAATGCCAACTACATACATAGATAGAACACCATAGAAAATTTTCAAATTTTTAGCAATGAAAAAACATATAATAAGATGCCAATATAAATTATTCGTATATAAGGCTACTTAATTCATATAAATACTTAAAGTTGGGTCAAAACAGTGAATAGAGAGCAAGTTGATTGTGAGAATGATATAATAAATAAAATGATGATAAAAATAATGAACTGCAACCATGACACAAATTCCAATATGTTTTTTGGTACCAAGTTCCAATTGTGTTTGACTAAGATCAAATAAGTTCTATTTCGGGGCCATGGCAAAGCGAGATGATTTACACACTAAAATATAAATCCAAACATAATAGGAAAACAAGTAGTTAAGCATGATAGAATTGAATCTAGAGAGTAGAATTCTCATTCTTTCTACCAAATAAAAATAAAAACAGCAATAACAATAACAATAACAAAGTCTTGTTCCAAAGATTTGGGGTTAGGTAAAGAAATCTTGTTATGTTTTCATTCCTCCTATAACCATCAATGGATAAAAACACACTTAACTAAAATTATTTAAGGGAATTATTTCATGCCATCAATGATTTACAAAATTAAAATTGGTGACGGACACGAATGTTTAAAAAAGATGTCATTAGTTTTCTGACGACAAATTCAAGTTTAAATTACCAGATTTGCCAAAATAGTAGAAATTTGATCTAATACTATAGCTGAAGTTTAAATGAATACGAAGAATTCATAGATGTCTGGACATTGTTTTCAGAAGTCGACGAGTGGAAAGCTTTACATATTCTTCTTCTACCATAGGCATGCATCATATAAGTGGTACTGCAGAAATTCAGACTTGAGATAGAAAATGTAATGGAACAGTTCAAAATATCTCAAGAAAGTGTAATTACTATTACAAAGGGGAATGAATTATTTTTTGACTTTAAAAAAAATGGACTGCATCAACATTCAAGCCTTCAATCTTCATGTTTGAGACATATCAAACAGAGAAAGTAATAATAATCTTCAAAAAAGAAAAGAAACTAAACCATAGATGTTGGTGACTAGCAAACTTACCTCATTGAGATAATGAAGAACATAAGATATAGAAGTTTTAGAGTTCTCACTATTAATGAAGATTTTATGGTAAGAACTAATGAGCAAACGATTAAGGTTTGAGATTTGAGCTGCTGTCTTTCAATCTCCCCATAGAGGTGGTGAAGGTCCTCACTCACTAGACAATCATTTTGTGTATGTATATACTAGAAAAACCAGCTTGATTCCTATGTGAAGTTTTTAAACTAAAAGGTAGAAATGATGGAAAAACAAATGTATATGATGTGTAAATGATAATTTTGAATTACTAGTTAGCAATCAGTTGAATCCCAGCTAAGAACAGAGCATAGTTAAAGGAAAACCCAAACCAATTTCAGAATAAAAAACATATTTTCTTATAAACGATAGGTATAATTTATTTCTTTTAGTTTCCTAGTAGACTAGAAACTCATTGCTGTAATTCACATATAAGTGCCCAATTTTCTCTCCTTGTTTATCATCCTAAACTCTGAAAAATTGGATTTGACTAATAACATCAAAATCTCGAGCTTTCCGAATCACCAAAACTGATTAATACCTCATCATAGTTCACATCTAGGCATGGTGTTCAATTGGAGTTAAAAGTTCCTCAAAGGAATCACCTTTTATTTTTTCGATCAATTTAATAAAAAATTAGATGAATTATTCTATTTTAATAAAAATAGCAATTTCAAGGTAAAAAAAATGAAGAACGATAGGTTATAATGGATTGATTGAAGAAATTAAAAAAAAAAAAACGTTTTATTCTCAGGAAAAAAATTAGAAAATAAGCATCCACACAACCATAAAGGAAAATCCGAATCCATAAATTCAACATTTTAGCAAAAAAATCTCATTTAATCCTTAGAACCAGAAAAATTCCATAAAAACTTTAACTGTTAACAATTTTAAAGAAACAAACCTTTTTGCAAATATCATGAGAAGAAGCTCAACAGCAACTTGAATTGAGCTTTCAAAGTAGTTTTAAACCCCTAGAAATCATGAAATTTGGGATGAAATGAGGGTTTCTTGTATATTTAACTTCTTTGAACTTCCTTTCCGCTTCAATGGCTGAAAATCAAAATGATGTTGACATCGATATCAAAATCGAGATAAAGAATCGAATAATCAAGTTGAAGAAAAGAGAAATCAAGATGAAGAACAAGGGTTTGAAAAGAAAGATCAGAAGCGAGATTAGGGTTTGTAGTCAAAGATAAGAGCGATGAGGTTTTGTGAAAATCGATTTGCAGATGAAGCTTTGGAGAAATCGAATGGAAATGCGTTGTTAAGTATCGTTCCTGTTTGAGTGAGAGACCTAATGGGGTGTTTGTTTAACACTTAATTCAGCACTTAACCCTGAACGCAATTCAGTTTCAACAATATTACGAAATTAGCGCGTTTGTTTATAACAAAAATTCAATGAAAATTGTTGACAAATGGGTCAAAATTTTAAGCAAAAATTTCTCACTTAACATTAATCTCTATTTGCGCCTAGCACCGATAAATGTATGGGCGGACAAGTATGCCCTTTTAAATTTTAAAGATTTACATCTATTATCCTTTAACCTAAATCTCCAATCTCTATGAAGAGTAGATTCATCGTCAAAAGAGCGACCCATCGTCGAATGAGGTTTATTGCCGAACGAGGTTCATTGCTGAAAGAGGTTCATCGCCGAATGATACCTTTGAAAATCCAGGTTTCTGGTTTCTCTTTACTGTCATCTCTTTAACTATAGTCTCTGCAACTTAAAAGCTGAAAACCATTTTATTCCAAATTTCTCATACTTTGCAAGATTCTTGGCTTCCCATATTGCAGCCAAAAATTAACCCATTTCCTACCTTCATCTCTTTCCGATTATGGATGTGTTCATGGATGACTGTAGAACCTGTAACTTAACACACTTGATTTTAGGCATATGGTCTGTTTTCTTTGAAACTCCAATCAGAAAATGGTTTTCAAGTCTGGCAATACATCAACACATGAACTGTAACACTGTTTGATAGTTGTACTAGTTCTTGATGTATCTTGCTCAAATCCGCATTGATAATAGTAATAATATGGAAAGTTAACCGTATAAAAGCTTATGTGGTCCACTTAAGTGCCCAACATTACACGTTTGATCCTGTTGAAGAAAATTGAAAGATGCAACCAATATTTGAGAACGACAACATAACATGTGCTACACAACATTGGATTGCTTCGAAACAACTAGCATTTGTATTGTTCTAATATTTAAGAAAGCATGGGATAATTTTTGATAGTGGGAATCTGGAATTTGTTACAAGATACTTCAATGATTTTATTGAATTCAATCCCACGACACTCAGATTCGAAGCAAGCTAAGAAAGGTGATTCACCCACTTGGCTAAGGATTATGAGAGATTTGAAGGAAAAAAAGAATGGCCAAATTCAAACATATAATCTTTGGCTAAGTAAGCATATAATCCTTCGTCCCTTGTAAATATCTCATAACCTTCTTTGTAGCTTTCCAATGGTCTATTCTTGGGTTACTTTGATATCTACTTAACATTCCAACTATAAAATTGATATCTGGTTTGGTATACGTCTGAGTATATATCAAACTCCAACAATTGAGGTATATGAAATATTTTTCATCTGCCCCCCTTTTTAAATAATTCTGTTGATATTGCATCAAGTTGAACTTATTTTCTTTTTCAATAGGTGTTTTACCGATAGAACAAGATTACATATTATATTTCTCTAAGATTCGATTGATATATCCTTTATAAGGCAATCCTAATAATTCTTGAGATTGATTCCTAAGGATTTTTATGCCAATGAGATATATTACCATACTTATATCAATCATTTTAAAATTCTTAATGAGATAATTCTTGGTTTCGTGGAGCAAACCAAGATTATTACTAGCTAACAGAATATCATCTACATACAAGACCAATATAACAAACTTGCTCCCACTGACGTTCGGATATATACACTGGTCAACAGTGTGTTCCTTGAATCCAAAGGATGTAATGGTATCATTGAATTTTACATACCATTATTTTGAAACTTGTTTAAGTCAATAAATTGATTTTTTAAATCTATATGCTAATTTTTTTTTACTCTTTTTTATGAACCCTTCAAGTTGTTTCATGTAGATTTATTTATCCAAACTCATATTTAAGAAAGTCATTTTCACATTCATTTAGTGTAACTCTAAATCATAATGAGCCACCAATGCCATAATGATTCTTAGTGAGTTTTTCTTTGAAATTGGAGGAAAAATCTTAATACAATCGATATCTTCATTTTGAGTAAAATATTTGACCACAAGTCTAGCTTTAAATTATTCGACATTGCCTTTTACTTCGCGTTTAGTCTTAGAAGATAATTCAATGAGATCCCAAATACGATTCTGATCCATAGATTTTAATTCTTCTTTCATGGTATTCATCTACTTAGAATCATTACTTGTGAAAACGTAATCGGATATTTATTTATCTTAATATCGTAGTCAGATTCTTGTAGATACACTACATACTCATCTAAAATGGTAGGTCTCCTTTCTTTGAGAGATTTTCTTAGAACTACTAGTAGTGAATCTTCAATTACGATGGTTGAGTCCCAATGGAGTGGTACATCAACTTATTCTAATTGTTGTCTATTCTCCTCAAGTTGTTGAACATCTTGAGAATCAAACGTTTTTTGAAGATTAAGAGGTAATAGGATATCCACTTTTATTTTCTCAAGAATTATTTTATATGGTTCTACACTCCCACTGATCTCACCATTTTCTAGGAATCTAACATTTTGGATTTCAATTATTCTCATACTGTGATTAGGGCAATATAATTTGTATTATTTAGACTTTTCTGGATAACTAGTGAAATATCCAAAAATGATCTTGGATCAAATTTCCTTTCTTGTGGATTATAAATTATTGCTTCCATTGGACAACTCGAAACATATAAATGTCTTAAACTAAGTTTCCGACCAGTCCATAATTCGAAAAGAGTTTTGGAAACTGTCGTACTAAGAATCCTGTTTAAGATATACATTACAATCTTTAATGTTTCTCCCCATAAGAATTCTAGAACTGTTGAGTGACTCAACATATTCCTAACCATATCAAGAAGTGTACGATTAAGCTTTTTAGCCCACACCATTTTGTTGAGGCGTGATAAGCATTGTGTATTGTAAACAAATACCTAACTCTAAGAGTTTGGCTAAAGGGCCAAGATTTTAACCCGATTAATTAAATCTACCATAATATTCACCTCCTCTATCTAACCTAACTATTTTAACCTTCCTATCTAACTATCTTTTTATCTCAATTATAAATATCTGGATGATATCTATAAACTAAGATATTTCATGAATCAGATAAACATAACAAAATCTAGAGATGTCATTTATAAAGGTGATGAAATATCTTTCTTCACTTAGATATGTAGTGAGAAAGGATCCACAAATGTCAGTGTGTATCTCAAGAAGTTATTTACTTCTTGTGACTCATTTCTTGGTATGTTTGTTTTGTTTTCTTTTAACGCAATCCACGCATACTGAGAAATCCATGAAGTCCAAATTATCCAAAACTTTGTCATTCACTAATCTTTCTATCCTAGTTCTAAAAATGTGCCCTAAACGTTTATGCCACAAGATAGAGAAATTTTCATTTATCAAGTTACGTTTTAAACCATTATCGGAATGCAAGGTAACTAAAGACTGGGTATAATCATAATTCAAATTAATTTTATATAAATCATCAAATAATATTCAAGATCAAATCAAAATTGAATGTAAAAATAATTTTAACTGTCCATATTAAAAAAACCTGAATAACCTAAACTATCTAATCTAGATAAAAAAGCTCCGAGACGGTTTCCCACAAAAATAGACCTTTCATTTTGTATTGGCTTCCTACTTGAAAGGAATCCCTACATCAAAATTTTAATATGTATTGTGGCTCATGAATCAATTTACTAGGCATTTGAAGAAATTTCAGTTAAGTTTGATTCATAATATATAAAAGAAAGAAACATATATTTTTTTTCGAACTAATTTTTGTGTTTTGGGTGGTCCTTCTTTATGTGTCAATTTGTCACAAAAGTAGTACTTAACACTATTGTTACTTTTTCCTTCAGTCTGATTCGTATTCCCAGACATTTTATCTTTCTTTAAAGAGTTCCTCTTCTATTTTTTTTTTTCTTCCTATCTTTCTTACTCCTTAAGTTATCATAAAAATAGGTTATTTCTCTTAATGTCTCAATCGTGTTTCCTCCTAAATGCACATATTAGTCAGTTCGTTTACGTTTTACTTATCTTTATTGATATTGTAGTAAATCTTAAAGGAACCAAACTGAGTTGGGAAAGAGTTGAGACTAAACTATATTATGAAGGAATCATCCATACTCATTCATAATATTTTAAGTTTCATAGTCTTGTCAGTCATATTGAGGATATGATCTTGAATTCCTCGCACTCCCACTTCATAGTTATTAACTCAATCATCAAAGTACCTGCAAATGATTTATCAACAGGCTTGAACTTTTCTTTCACATTTTCACTGTCAGTTAGAGGTAGGGATGTCGTGTTGTTGTTAGTGATTGATGAGTGTTTCCAAACACTCAATTATACACACATTTTTCGGATATTTATCTTGATTTTTGTACCTATTTATCCATATTAAGATAATAATCATGATAAGCCTCAAATCACCACGTTGCATGTTAATTAGGCTTAATTATATATAAATAAATTCATTTACTAGATAAATCTAATTACGTGTGTTTCTTGTGTAGAAAATCAACAAATTGGAATCAAAATCTTAAGACAAAAGCATTTGGGCCCACTTTGGAATGCCCTAATCCTTTGGAATGCCCTAATCTTTAACTCATATTATCCTTTTTTGTCTTTTTGTGCAAAGAAAAGTGGAGGCTACTTTTAGACTCTTCTACACACATTTTCTCTATAAATAGAGCCTTCATTTCTAGATAAAGGGTCCCATCTTGGTTCTCTTATCCAAGAATCTTTTAATCTAAGGGTATGTTTGATTGCATGGAAAGTGACTTTCCATGGAATTTGAAATCCATGGAAAAATAGTAGTGGAAAATAGGTAAGGTTGGAAAATCAAATTCCATTGTTTGATTTTACTTAGATAAAATCATGAAAAAAATATGAGAAAAAAGAAGAGAAGATGAGAAGGAAAAGGGAGGGGGAAGGATGTGGCGGTGGCGACAACGACAACGACGGAGATGGTGGTGGTAGCGGCGGCAGCGATGACGGCGACGGCGGCGATGGTGGCGGTGGAGGTAAGTAAGGAAGAAGAAGGAAGAATGTGATGGTGATGGTGGCGGCGGCTGAGGTAAGTGAGGAAAAAGATGCGGGGAAAACGTGGTGGTGGAGTAGGTGAGGGATGGAGAAGAAGGAGAAGAAGAGAGAGAGAGAAGGTGGCCGGAGATGATGATGATAGAGACGGCAACGACGACGGCGCCGATGACGGTGACGGCGACGACGGTGATGACGATGACGATGAGGTTAGTGTAATGATGGTGGTGGTGGTGGTAGGGAAGAAGAAGATATGAGTGGAGAAGAATTGGGGATGGAAAATATGGGTGGATTTCACTTTCCCACCCATATGGGTGGGAAAGTGAAATCCATGTTTTGGTGGACTTTTTGATTAGGGTGGAAAATGAATTTCCATTTCCATGTGCAATCAAACACTTGAAAAATGTCATTTTCCATGGAAATTGATTTTCCACCCTATTTTCCATGTGCAATCAAACATACCCTAAGGCTCTTTGCCTATTCTCTTATTTTTTGTATTTTCATTTTCTAGTTATTTTCTTTTAGCTAATTAGTCTTGTAAGAAGTAGAAGAAGAAGAAGTTGTAATTTTCTCCATGAAATGAAGAAAAGTTCTTTCATCTCTTATCTTCCCTCTCTTGCAATGACATTAGGCTAAGTTCCCCTCCATTGGAGAGTGAAAAATCCTAGAGCAAGTTCTTGTGTTATTTTTAATTTCATGCTTTTCTTTTATTTAAAATGCTTATGAATTATCTTTAAGTTTCTTGCACCTTTTATTCTTAATATAGATACTTTATGCTTAGATTAGATCAAGATAAAGTATGCTTAAACTAGATAATTGGTAGTAGGAAGTTTTCAAAGAATTCTACTTTGTTTATGTTCCCTTATTTCATTTCATTTGCAAAACTTTTCGATCTAAGGAACTAACACCAAGCCCTTACGATTGAGTTATAAAAAGGCTTGAAACTAAGAATTGCTCATCAACATGTTCTAGGTAGATCCACCTCCAATGGTGTTTTAATTTCATAAGTTTACTTGCTTTTAATTTCATTTACTTTAGTTTCTTTTCTAGTAATTTACATTTTCTTATAAGTTCAAAAATACAAAGAAAAACAGTTTTAATTCCTTTTAGTTAATTTAAATTTTATCTTCTTAGCTTAACTCTATTCCTCATTTCTCTTGGGTTCGATCCCCTACTTGCCCCACAAGTAAGGTAAACGTAAGATTATTATTAACTCCGGTGAGAAGAACAACGATAGTCTCATCAGTGATCGCCATTCCCATGAACATCAAACTAAACCTATTCGATTTTTCTTAAGCGATAAGTAAATTCTCCTATTCTACCGTATTATTCTCAATGGGGTCCGCATGTTTTGCATAAATAAGCACTAGTCAAGATCATGAACACCTAGAGTAAATTGGATATTCTCATACCATTTTGAAAATTTTGATTCAATAAGAATTGGAGCGATAAATGCATGGAAGTGCAATGAACCGGGAACTGAAACTAAATAAGGACAAGCTCTAATAAGTGCCTTGAGCTTTATTTGATAATGATGAACTTATTAATATCACCTAAATTTATCATTTTGGTTAAACTAGGTATATTTATTATTCACTCATTTTAGGGTGACAAACTAATTAAGTTACTCTATAAGACTAACATAATTTATATAATTTATTCAATCAATTTTGTTACCTTTGAGTATCCAATCCTAGTTCTGTTAAATTCATGTAAATTATATTATCTTACCTAAATTTTAATTAGTTAAATGAAATTCTTTTTAGGATTAATCTCATTTACCTAATTGTATTTACAATTGTAAATATTATTGTTCTTTAATGTCACTCTAATGACCAAAATTTAATGCAATTTGATATTCCATAAATTTTACTAATTCATGCTACTTTAACAATTACAAAATTAATATAATTTATGTACATCTAAATTGTCCAACAATATTTATTAGATCTTTGGATTATTCTCAAAAGTTCTAACAACAATAACATTGCGCAAAAACTTTTATTATGGATACTTATTGAACAAGAAACATTTTATCAATGACAATAAAAAATAATTAACATTCCTGCAATTAACTTATTCAAAACAACATAATCATAACTTGTGTTATCTATTAGACATGATTTAAAAAAAAAAAAAATCTGAAATCCAAAAGCAAACAATCGAAACCAAAAATCTGGAATTTAATAGTATAAACTATAAACCAAAAATCTGAAATCAATAGTGTGAACTATAAACCAAAAATTGATTTATATAAACAAAAAATCTGAAATCAATGGTATGAACTATAAATCGAAAATTTGCGATCAATAGTATGAACTCAAAATTGAAAATTTGAGATCAATAGTAAGAACTCAAAACCAAAAATCTTAGACCAATAGTAAGAACTCAAAATAAAAAAATTGAGATCAATAGAAAAAACTCAAAATCAAAAATCTTAAATCAATTGTAAGAACTCAAAATCGAAAATCTTAATTCAATTTATAAATTCAAATCAAAAGATTCTATAAGATTTTAAAAGAGGTTAAAACAAATATGTCAAAAATCATGCATGAATAGTCTTTAATCCAAAATATAGAGATTCAAGAAACCTATATTCTGATATCATATGTTAGATTTTAATCATACAAAATCTCTCAACATAACAATTATTCTATAATTCTCAATGGATCAAGAATCATGCATATATCTCAAGAACCTATTCATGTTTTTAAAATTAAAGTTCAGGGGTACTTACCTTGTGTTATAAACCAAAATCGTTGATTTAATAGTTGTGTTGGAGGTGTGCCTTTTGTAATCCACGTGCTAAGGAATCGAAGTCCGTAAACCCCAAATCAGAGTTATTAAATTTTCAGATTCACCTTCTCTCTCTTCTTTATTTGGATCGGTTGGGATTCTAGTAATTGGTGGATATCACTATGTTCAGAACCCTATGAATATAGTTTGTACATCTCTCATTGTTATTGCTATTATGGGATGCCAATCCACTTATATAGATGGAGATAGAGGGCCTGAAGATCTTCTCTTAGTAAGTTTCCTATCTATCAAAGTTTCTTACTAAAACTTTAAGAGTATATTTTTATTTCTAACAATATTGGAAATCAACTTTAATATTGACATCTTTAAGATATAAAATCCTTGTGCAAGTAAAGTTACCAAAACTGTGAGATCAATGGGCCACACGAATTTGATTCTAACACAAGGGACATATCATTAATTTGAAAACACAAAGGGATTTTCCTAAATATTCACCAAAAAAATGGATGACACAAAATAAAACTCCTAATTTCTCATTTTTGAGTTGTAAGCTTATTTTAATGAGTTCAGTGACTCGGTGTTGACATGAATCAAACCTAGGTCTATTGTATCATCACCCAAAGACTTTATCAATTAAATTAGATGGTACTTACATTTTAAACTATTCGTAAGCTCTAACATTGTAGAAAACCCTATAAATTTCTAGGATTTTTTTTTTCTGACTTCTACTTCCCCAAAATCCTATCTTGCCCTGAGTTTTGAATAGGGGTGTAAATGGATAGTCGAAAATTCGAATTCGAATTAAAAAAATTGGATATTATCTGAAAATTTCAGATATCGGATTCGAATTCGGATAGTTTTAGATATTCGAATCCTTATCGAATACAGATTCAAATATTAACATTTCGAATCTGAAATATCTGATTCGAAATAATATATAATATATATTATTTTATTTATTTATTATATAAATAATATAATATATAATAAGTTTTTCTTAATAGTAAAAAATCAATTGGATAAGGAAAACTTATATTTTTTAATATACAAATTATTTGAATTCTAATCGGATATTATTCGATATCCGATAAGATAATTGGATTTGAATTCGGATAGAATTTTAGAACATCCGTCGAATTCGAATTTGAATTCGGATATCAAATAAAAATTTCGAATTTGGATTCAGATATTGTTATATACGAACTGATAAGCATCCGTTGACAACTCTAGTTTTGAATTAGATGGAGTCTTAAGGTTGGATATGAGGGTAAAAAGTTTTACCAAAAAATATGGGTCCTTGAGATTAAAAATGCAGGCAATTAGGTTATTTTCAATAGGTCTACTAGAGAAGACTGAGGTCAAGGGACATGTCATTAGATTGAAAACACAAAGGGATATCCTATATATTCACCAAAAGATGGAGGACCAAAACGAAATCCCTAATTTCTCATTCGTGACACAAGCCCTAAAATCCCAAGAGAAGAAGATACACTTGTATAAATACTGAACCTAACCCTAACTTTCACTCCTCCATTTGCAGTTGCAGAGAGAAAGAGAGAGGGAAGAAGAATCGAAGATGAAGTACAACCCTAGGGTTTCGAGCTCCAGAAGGAAGAACCGCAAAGCTCATTTCACTGCGCCATCGAGCGTTCGACGCGTTCTCATGAGCGCTCCTCTTTCATCCGATCTACGCAGCAAATACAACGTAAGATCGATTCCAGTTCGCAAAGATGACGAGGTTCAGATTGTTCGTGGAACCTTCAAGGGTCGAGAAGGTAAGGTTGTTCAAGTCTACCGTCGCAAATGGGTGATCCATGTAGAGAGGATTACAAGAGAGAAGGTTAATGGATCTACTGTTAATGTCGGCATCAATCCATCTAAGGTTGTCGTCACAAAACTCAGACTCGATAAAGATCGAAAATCGCTTCTCGATCGCAAGGCAAAAGGACGAGCAGCTGCTGATAAGGATAAAGGGACTAAGTTCACTGCAGAGGATATTATGCAGAGTGTTGATTGATTGAGAGTTGAGTTGATCCAGGTTATGTGTTTTTTTTTTTTCTTCTAGGTTTCTTGTTTTTGAATTCGATGAAACTTTTTTACATTTACTGTTGAATGGGGAAATTTTGAACCCTTTTTTACTTTTTTTTTTTTTTTGCGTAATATATAATTGCGATGTTCGATCTAATTTTAGGATTTTGAATGTGGGTTTTATTTTGTTTATTGTTCAAATCGTTCTGTGGATGAATTTTTTTTAATTTATTTTAATTTTTATGAATTTTGGATAGTTATTCTATTTTGATTTTTCGGTTTTAATTTGTGGGGAATTGTGTTATAGTGTGAATTTTATGGTCTATTTAATTGCAGGGAATTTTATTTTGTTTTCAAGGGAATTCGAATTCCTTTGGAAAATGGTACGATGGTACCTTTTTTTTTTTTTTTTTTTTTGCGTAATATATAATTGTGGTGTTGGATCGCGTTTTAGGATTTTGAATGTGGGTTTTGTGATGTTTATGGAATCATGGTCAAATTGTTTTGTGGATGATTTATTTTTTGTTTTGATGAATTTTGGGTAGTTATTTTATTTTGTTTTTTCGGTTTTATTTAATGGGGAATTGGTTTTAGTGCAAACTTTAGGGTCTGTTTGATTGCAGGGAATTTTGATTTCAAGGGAATTTGAATTCCTTGGGACATCGGTACCGTGTAACTGTCCTGCCAAAGTGATAGAGAGACCTTTCTCGTCTGGGTTTTGATGTGGGAATTCCATTTTGCGCTTGGGGGGTGGAAAATGATTTTTTATGGTAAAATTGTCATCAAATACCGGAATATCATAAAACCATTTTCCCACCTGTTTTGCATCTGCAATCAAATAGATCCTTAGTTACATCATATACATCGTCATTAAAGTCTTATTCCATTACTGATTGCGGCATTATTTTGTTATGTAAATGATTTATTTACAGTTTAATTTAGAATGTTTTTTTTTATCTTCAAAGATGAGATTGATTGCGAAAATCCCCAGTTCACGCTTGGAAGAATCAATGGGTGTACAAAATACTTTTTATTCTCCATAATTAGATGCTGAGAAATCACATTAACTTCCTGGTATCCATGAAGAAGTCATGGTAAGTATGTAAAAAATATGAGTACATTGTTAGGTTATAGGAGTAGAGCTTCTTTAGTATAACACACTAAATTATATTCCGATGCTTTCATTCATTTTGGTCTAACCATCACTGTAGTTTCTCTACCAATTCGAACCAGTTACTGTAGGTGGGTGCAACTTGATCCAGTTCAAACTGAGAACCGACCAAACGATAGCTTTGGGCTGGTTTGGAACAATTTGTCATTTGGTTTTGGGTAAAGAAAATAGAGAACAGATCAATTTGGTTTGGTTTTCGGTTCAAGGCTTGTATAGAACTGAACCATTCTGAGAACCAAACCCTCATGTAATAAATAAATAAATTTAAATTTATTATGAATTATTTTACTAGTTAGGACATAGATTAATGAGTTATTTTTATGGAAAAATTAATGACTTTTTTAATGGATAGGTTAGTCATTTATATATATATATATATATATATATATATATATATATATATAGATATAGATATAGATAGATAGATAGATAGATAGAGTAAGTATTGGCAACCCATAGAATTGTACCGAACCAAACTGACCTTTGTTCGGTTTGGGTTGCTTTAGTTCTATTGGCATTTGGTTCGGTTCTGGTTCTTATTGGTGGAACTGATCTATGTTGGTTAGGTTCAAATTTTGCCCCAAACAGAACCAACCTGAACCAAGTTGCACCCCTGATGTATTGACATTTATGAGCACTCTATGTTGGCCACATATTCATCTTTGCGTCATTCTAGAAGGCTTCTGTATTTTTTATGGGTTCTTGGTAAACTGTTTTGCAATGGAAAACTCTCAATGTGCTTGTGTTGCTGAAATTTTCTGTAATCCGTCTATTAAAATATGATCTTTCTACTAGTAACTATTTAATTTCTCTCGTCTCTACCCAAACTATTTGGCGGAGACCACATGGAATAGAGTAAATCTTTGTTGATAGATTGAATTGACTTTAATTCTATGGACAGTTTGGTATGATTGGTTGATACATACCTTTAGGGAGTGGGTTTGTCATTTAATACTCTTTGGCTATGTAGGAAATTGATCTTCAATAATTCTTTATTTGGGATTCTAAAATTGTTAATACTTGGCCAAGGCTTTTACCTTGTTAGACCTCAAAAACAGTCTTCTAGTGCACTCCTCAAGACAAGATAACTCTTGTATGGATTGTAAGTTATCAGATTTTGTTAAGAAGGCTTCATACATTCATCTCTTAAACTTGACGTACTTAAGTCTTCGTAAACACACTGCTTCCATCCATTTTTGGCTTCAAGTTTGAGTTTTAGATTCCAAGCCTTAATTGGTTGATCAAATAAGTTTAGTATTATCCAGCTGAAAATTACCAAGTCAAGAAATTAGTAATTCTTCTTATCTTGTTCACTGAAACTAATATCTTAAGTGTTGAATGAAAGTTTCTTTTTTCCCTTATCCTCAAAGAAGCTACAAAACTGATGCCAACATTAAAGAGTCTTCTTAGCTTGTTCGTGGGAATAGGGTTAACAATAGGTAAATAGTTGGGGCCATATCTGTTGATCGGGGACTTGGTAGAGTTTCTTTGCACTAAGCACCATGTATATCTGTACCGATGAATGTTGTGTAACTTCAGATATTTCTAGCATTAAGGGGATGTGTTTCTCATTAAAAAAATGAAACATACATTTATTTGTTACTTATGATATTCTATTCATAATTTTAAAAAGACCATACTAATGCTTGTATATGCTTTGCATCATGATCTAGAAATATCTTCTTTGGCAATTTGTGCTAATCTGTGCATGTGTGTGTGTGTCTCTTTGGTTGAGGGGGGAAGGGATGTAATTTAGGTTAATTCATTGTCGCAGCTAAAGAGTCTTGTTCCTCTACTCCAATCTTCTGTTATCGTATGTTCATGTTTGCACTCACTATTTTGAGGCCTTTCTTGTTCTTTATTCGAATCTGTTCTCATTATTTTGAAGTCTTGCTCTCTCTTTTAAAATCTTTAAGCTGCATGTGTCTTTTAACTGGGAATTGTCTATCATTTAGCTGTAACGTGTATCTTAATAGACTAGTTTATAATCTTATGGGGTTTACTACTCTTTTCATAAAACAATTAAAATGTTTGTAATCGGAAACCACCTGAAATCAGTGTTCATTTTTTCTTTTCAAACCAAGTGTTATTTTTATTTTATGTTTGTGGTGAGCAAAGGACTTGCTTATTTTAAGAAGAAATCAACATGGTCAAAAAATCATTTAAAGGCTTGCCTACAAAGTGTTAAGCAATCATCCAAGAGGAAAAGGTGATTTACGCTTCTCCTTGTGACCATTCATCTCTTGTTCATGGTTTTAAGATGGGGCCGATCCCAATTTGGCTGGCTGAGAAAATGGGAACCTATTCAATAGGTGATGGCCAAATCTGACTTCTTTATTTATTTATTTATTTTTGGTTTAAGAACTTGGCTCTTTCTTTTTTCTATTGTTTTATTAAACTTGATGGATAAAACAGGTTTTATTTTTTATTGCCATTGATGTATAATGATATATATATGATTGTAGCAATTATTAATCCATCTTATGAAAAAAAATCTATAATCATTTTGCAAATTTAAATTTAAATAAAAGGCGGCCAGTTCAAATACCCAGTGGGGTTGCAACCTGGACAGGTTGGAGGGTCAACTAAGGCTCAACCCAAGTTATAGAACTCTCAATCCGACCATCAGGTTAGAGCTCATTAACCCAAGTTGAACTTGAGATTAAGCTTCTAAAATTGGGTTGAGCTTGGGTTAGTTCAAGTAGTTAGGTAATTTTGGGTGAGTTGGGCTCCTTGACTAAGTCTAATTTTATTTTTGATCAACATGACCTAGGCTTGCCCATCAATTGGGTTGAGCCCGTCCATGTTGCAACCCTAATACCCGGTTCTTGAAATCCTGTTTTTTCTCGTTCTTTTTTCCTGGAGATGTCCATGATGAATGGACGATGGAATGGGTTTGAGGATCTCCCTGATGTAGGCTTCTAGTTGATTTATAAACTTTAGAATGTGACTCAATTAATTGGGTGTCGGGTGTAGGCCGTTTCTGCTGGAAAGAAAAGCTTTTATAGTTTTTAAGAAATGGTTCTAGTTGATTTACTCAAGCTGATTCAGCTTTCTCCAATTGATGCTCTTTTGTAATAATTGCATGAACGTGTGTAGGCATCAAAATTTTGTGGAGGGTCCTACTTGCATAAATCACGACAAAGTCCTTAGAAGTCATTAATGGTCTAAACATCCATCCTAGGTTTTCGTAGATTAAACTCATGGTCTAATGAAATCTAAGTGATCCACATTAAATGTTGGACCTTATGCCCAAGTAAATAATTTTGGTTCACCAAGAATTTATAGTCTTTAAAATTGGAATTAGATCAAATTAACATTTAAACCAATTAATTAAAATTTATAAGTTAGGGGCATGGTTGGAAATTTAATTTATTCCAAGTCTTTAAATACAAAAATCTCCTTTATTTAAGAGGATTTGGATCATTTTCTCTCAAAAGACAAAAAATTCTTGTTGTAGAGAAGAAGAAGTTCTCAAACCCTCCCTTAGAAAAGAATTAAAGTTCTTCAAGAGAGTTGGATTTCGATTTAAGAAAAGATCAAGCCTAAATTTTTTCTTCAGAAGTAAAGAAAATTTTCTCGTCCGCACAAAGTTCGGAGAGAAGAAAATCTCTACAAATATAAAAATCTTTCTTAGCATCAACGCGAAGTTTGGAGACAAGAAATCTACATGTCACCATTATTGTTATATTTAATTGTTAAGTAGAGGATAACACTCCGTTGAACGAGTGTATCTATGATTTGTATCACAATTTTTATCAAAAATCGATAAAATGTCATTTGCGATCTCTTTTCATGCATCTCGAGGTAGATTTGTGAAATTTGTTGTAATACTTTCATCATTTTCCCGATTGGACAATGAAACCATATGTTAACTTGTAATAAAAATTATTTATATTTTATACAAACAATTGAAATAAATGTGATACAAAGTCACAGATTTGCATGAAAGTGTCAATTTTTGCTAAAATGGTAAAACTTTTGGTGTTATAGTGTGACTTAGATTCAAAACCTACCTTCACCTACTAATTCTTAAGTGCTAAAAAGATTGAAACATAATCATGACATTACTTACAAGAAACTAAAATAAATGATGAAAATGATTCAAATTTATATGACCCAAGTGATTCAGATCGTAACTGTTGAATACCAAGTACGTCCTAAGTTGGGAAGTAGCTTAGTCAAAAGATTGGTCATAGCATGGCTAATCGAAATGACACCCAATATATTAAGGCATGTGCCATGACTAAACTAGATTGAGATGATGTCCCTCTCAAGTCGCACTCATGGCCATAGGCAATACATATTGATTTAACATTTCATCTCATTACTCTAATGATTCTTGGACTGCCAAAACCATAATATAATATGATGCGCAATGGAGAAAAGTGATTAGGCTTTGGGTAACTTGAGGCCATAGTTGCAGTTTTTAACAGTGCAACGCAGATAGTGATTAGGCTTCGAGTAACTTGGGGTCATAGTTGCAGTTTTTAAGTGTGAGAGAGCGGATGTTGATTATTGAGGTGAATCCAAGCCATGTGCTGGTTATTTGGATTTTATCCTACAATCATCATATTAATGTGTTGCCAACATGGTATTTGTTCACAAAATGCTTCAAAATCTTTAAAAAAAAAAAAAAAAATACTTCCTAAACACTAACAACCAATTTTGCGATCGTGATTCTTATCGAAAGTGATAAAAAGCAAGGCCATCATCTAGAAATAAGAACATCCACGGTGCCATCTACTCACAATTATAGAATTCCTAAAATGTTAAACTTTACTTAGGCAAAACCATCATGTTTCCATTGCTTTGTGGCTTTTTAAATTGTCCAAAGCCATTTGATATGGTGCCTCAACAGTTACCAAATCAAACCACCAAAAATGAAAACTTTTCATCAATCTATCTATTTATTATTATACGTTAATTAAAAAGAAATTAAAACAGAAGGTACATTGTAAAGTTACTCCAATAATAAAAACCAATTATAATATTTATATAAACTTGCTTTTACTTCAATCCATGTTGATTCTTTAAGATGAATCCCAATCCCTTATGTTATTGTTGTTGTAGACGAGAAAAATTATTCGCTTTTGATGGTTGTTGAGGATTACAAGAACCAATTGGCTCCTTCTCTCTCATCTTTGATGGGGAGAGAAGTGAATCCACCTTAAGGCTTCTAGAATGTAAGTATTCCATACCCGAAGAATGGTGCTCCATAAAATCAAACGTGGGTGGCTGAAACTCCGATAGGGTGCGTCGATGAGAGGATCCTTCCGCTGATCTTGTGCCCACTAACACATGGTAGCCACGGGATGAGCCCTCGGAGAGGAAATGATAACCCTTGTGGTGTTTTTGTTTCTTGATCGCATGGAGAAGGAATGGAATCAACCCTTCCATCTTTCTCCGAATGATTTTTAAGAATTAATAGATCTGTTTCACGCAAATAGGATTTGAAGATGTTTGGACTTTGCAGTGACCAAATACCAAATACCATTATTTATAGAGCTAACTATTAAAGGAGATAGATAGAGATGCAAAGGAAACTTCATGGGAATGACCACCTATTAAAAAAATAGAAAAAAATGGAAACAACGAGATAAATAATGAATTGCACACTCTTTTTGAAGTCAAAAGTCAAAAGTGGAAACTGTGTGAGCCATCCGTATTGCGCTTTAGTTTTACTTTGGTGAATCATGGTTTTAAAACTCTAGAATCAATGTAAATCACACATCACATTGAGTTTTTTTGAAGAATTGAGATGACTTATGGTATTTTAAAATTATCGATGGAGTTTGTGGAGGATAATTTTGGTGATGGGCACCAGATAGCAACATGTGGTATTATGGATCCAACTTAACACATCAATTCCAAGAGAATACCCCGAGGCAGAGGATATAGATTCCCTTGATAACCTAGGAGTGAACATTTGAAACTCGAAATTTGGTTGAACGTTCTTCCTTGGAATTCGGACGATTGATTCTGGCTTGAAACTTGGATAAGTATTCTGGAAAGAAGTGTGAGAGGAGTACATAATTCAGATACGATCTGTCAGTAGTCCAATAAATTAGGACTTGGACTAGATAAGAGAAATATTCTAAATCAAATTAAGGAATGAATAAGGACATAATCTAAATTAGATACATTTTAATTTAGACTCCAATTCCTAATTGAGACAAGGATGAAATTGGTAACACGATCAAGTAAATCCTTAGGGCCTACCCTTATAAATGAGGGCCAAACACACAAAATGTATGATTTTCTCTTATTGTCAATCTGCTAATTTTTACACTTAACTCGACTTGGGCATTGAAGAGGCTGTATTGCAGGCACACTTAATAGCTCAAAGGTTGCAGATCTAAAATAGTTGGTGAGGATCTTGAGGTAGTGTAAGAAATTACATTTACAATTTAGTGTCATCCGTGGAAAACATACAAGGAGAAACGATCATCATGATGAGAACACAACAAAAAGAAAATAGAAACAGAGAAGGTGCACTTCAAGCCCCTACTGTCCCTCAGGATCCTATGTAATCCATACATCAATTGTAATAATGATTCGAGCATAAAATTTAACACGCAAAAAAGTTCTGACTTAATGACTAAATTTGATAAATATTAGAATTAAATAATACACCTAAGAAGAGTAATTTATTACTGCCTTGTCCACAAAGGAACATGAGAAAACAATAGACTTACTTGAGAAATTTGACAATGATAATGTTTTCATATGGTCTTACGAGGATGTGGTAGGCGTTTCATTGATTAACATTGGACCCAAATACTGGATTGATCAAGACATGAATTTGAAGATAAATTCTCAAAGTCAAGGTTATCGGATTGATGTATACGACTAAGAAAGACAAGATTCACATGTGAAAAATGAACCATCATACTTCTCACTACTAAAAAGAAAAATTCTTTAGAAATCCTCAAGAATTGAAAAATTCCAAGTAGACGTGAAGAACTCAACATTGTGAAGAGGAATCACACTCAAGTCTTTGTGTGAAATTTCTAAAGATTGAAGACCCGTTAGAGGCATTGCACCCATTATCAAAAAAAGACTTAACTCGATAAACCGATCAAGATATCGGGCTCTTAGAACCTTAATTAGATTGAATGGTGTCTCATCTGAGGATGCCTTATTTGGCAGAACCATCCCCATTTCTTACCTATTAAAAGTTTTTCCAAAAAAAAAAAAAAAAATCCTTTATTTAGTTTGCAACCTATATAAAAAAATTAATAGCTTATTCTTTCGAAATCGTACTGACCAACCTCGGAGGGAAGTCCTTATTTTAAACTACGTTTTGACCTGATCCCGAACAAAATTGGGGTACGTAGGCAACTTGAGAAATTACTTCAAGCCTGATCACACAAAAATACAAATATTATTTCAAGAAAAGTCTTATTCAAAAGAAAATTTCTTATTGAAAGGTACAAAAAAGAAAAAGAAAACAATAAAGAAAAAAAAAACAATGCCAAACTAAAGGCATTTTGAAAAATAAAGATAATCAAAAGAATTAGTAAAAAAAGAGAATATTAGATTATGAGCATTTTAAAAAGTTGAGCCTTACACCCCTTTCTTTTAAAAATATTCTCCTACTACCACTAATTAAGTCCTTTTGAACACTAATTGATTTGGTTAAGAGGCAAGGAGCCAAATGATGTTTAGTTAAATCTTCAAGAGAAACAAAAGTTTGCTAAGTTGAAAATCTAAAATGGTGACTTAGGAAAAAGTTAGGGCATAACCATAAAAAAGGAAAAACCTGCAAGGTTGAAAACTTCAAAAGATGACCTTGGCAAAAATCAAGGTGTCTTAGAAAAAGAAAATAATAGAGCCTGTTAGTTAGAAAACCTGAAAAGGAAAATCGTGCCGAACTGAAAATCTGTGAGAACTGCTTAAGCAAATGTAATGACAAACATCATAATGCGTGCAAACAAAAACATTGATTTTCCAGTGAAGAATTCATTTTCAATTAAAATAACATCGAAGTTGAAAGAGAACATTGAAATCATCTCAAACATATTGAATCTTTAACAGTAGGCTTACTTGCCAAAGTATTTCAAAAAGGAAGAGGTAGGACCATTGACTAGCTTCGAAGGGTAAAATCTTATATTTTAAACATTATTAAAACTTCATGTCCAGCTCGAGCATTTCTCAAAGGAAAATAATCAATTTCTTATTACATATTTGATAATCTTAAGAATTTTGAAAATTTAAAGGGTTGTCCATTCTTCTATCTTTCATTTGTTAGAGTCCACCGTCTCTCATCCATACTTTTCAAGTACTATTCAGTGCATCAATTTCGTAGTCAAACTCCAGTTAGAGATCAATCCTTAAACTAGGGGCATTTTTGAATAGTCACCATGATTTAAAAATTTCACTTCTAATCCATGATCAAAAAGAAAAATTACTTTCAAAGTCCATAAGGCTAGTGGAGCCCAATGCTCGTTATGAACCTAGATGTATACTAAGCCAATTTCAAGGTCCAACCTAATGTTACCACCGATCATTTACTTACCTATCAAAATTAGCCTCCGCCTGCTTTGAATCAAATTTCTTTGGCTAAACTAGAACCAAGTGGCCTATTTTCCTTCATTCATCCGATCGGTCCTAACGATATATCTCCATTTCATTGAGATGATTCCATGGGTTAATAGACAGAGAATTTGTCGAAACAATAGGTCATTCAACATCTGACAAATTCAAATCAGAGTATGAAATAGTGATCTATCATGAAGATATCTGAGGGGCACTGATCCCGACACCACAGTCCATCCATCTAAGTATTTCTTCCAATTTTGAAATCGTTTATAGATTTAATTTAGTTTTTTGTGTCAGTTGTGTTAATTTTTTATTCTGTTAGTTACTTTTATTTTTATTCAATTAGTCGTGTTAGTCATGTAATTTTTATTCAATCAGTCGTATTAGCCATGTTTATTCGTCAATTTTGGAAATTACTCTAAGGAAATTGATATGCCAAGGGAATTATGTAAAATTACTCAAGTAACAATAAATCAAAGTACTATAACTAGTTATCATAAAGCTATCCTTAAGTAGAAAAGGCTATTACAACATGTTCTACTGTCAAAATAAAATACACATGGTGTCAAAAAAATTACAGAAACATAACTTGACTGAGTCAACTCGATGAGCTCAACACTCATCAAGTTGGGTAGTTACATATTTAAGGTTACTCCTCGTGTAGGTTATAAGAACCATGAAGAATCAGTCTTCATTATCATTAAAGCATCATGGGCTTGTATTACCATAAATACTATACAAAATGAGTGAGTGGTTACAACTGAGTTTACTACCCCCATTAAAGAGCCCATTTTATAAATAAGGATGCTTCTCCCACTCAACCCAAGGAATAAACGATACCCAAATCTAGTGCTTTTATTTTTTCTTCTTATTTTGCAATTTTCATCAAGTACTAACTTGATCATCAGAGTTTTCTTGGTCGACACCACATCGATGTCATTTCAGATAAAGGCTAACAAAGAAGAGGATCTAAAAAAGAAAAATTCACCAGAGAAGATGATCGAAAATTCAGAAGATTATCAGAGAGGAAGATCCAAGAATCACATTAATTATAATCTGGATCTTGAGGAGTTGGAGATTCGAAAATTCCCTCACAAAAAGTTCATAAACAAATAGGAAAAATAGATTGACATTGTGTATGTTAAAGGACTTGATTCACTACGAAAACACAAACCTTTAGTGACATATTTTTCACGGCAACCAAAATAGGCACCACTGTAAACTACAAGAAAACAAACTTTTACCCAATATATTCTTTCTTAAAAGAAAAATTAACGACATATTTTTCGCGACAACTGAAATAGGTGCCACTATATATAGTGGCCAAAATGTTTGTAACAAAAAAAAAAAAATTAAAAAAAGCCCGCAAAGATGCAAAGTTGCAATCTCGAGCTCTCTCTTTCAAGTTCGACACTTCTGTCATCTCTGTCTTCGAGACTTGCCCCATCTCTCTCTCTCTCTTTTAAGCTGCGAAATTGTGAAGCTGTAATCGTCTTCTTCAAGACTTCCTTAAAGTCGTCTTCGAGGTTTCCACCATCTCTCCCTCTCTCTAATTTTGAGGGTTCCAAAGGATTTTTCGTATTTCAGATCTCATAGATTGTGAAAATTTTCATTTTTCCTTGTGTTTCCCAAAATAATCATCGATTTTGGTTTCTTCATTGTTTCAGATCTCATAGATTGTGAGTTTTTCCATTTTTTTTGAGAAAATTTGGTTTTATTATTTGGAAGCATCAATCGTCCTTGCCTTCCATAGTTTCTGGATTTCAATTGTGTGTATTCGATCGGAGGTTGAAGGTTTAACTCCTAGTTTCGATTAATCTCATAGATTAGAGTTTCACTTTATTTTTTTTTTATAGAATTAAATCATAATTTAGATTTAATCATTTTTTTTATAGAATATGATTTGTTTTGTTAGAGGGAAAAACATTGTAAGTAACCATTGGAAAGGTTGAAGATGACCTACAGAAGTTGCAAAAAAAGAAATTTTTTACCCTAATTTAACTTTTAAAGAATTTGGTGTTATATGCTTTTTGTCAAAATTTAAACTTACTATCAAATGTTACCTATATTATAACAACATTTCTTAAAATTTTAAACTTGTAGTTTTACTGTAGAAGGAAATTTCTTCCCTTGCTATATCTTTGTTATTGCGCTGTAAAATCAGTGTTAAGAATCAAAAAAATAATTTATTTAGTTTTATGCTGTCATTCCTGAGGAATATGTGCTGATTACTTTTATTTTTTATTTTTATGGTTTAGATTAACAATCTTTCCTAAATACTCCACATTGGATTGAGGAGGTTCACATTGAATGTGGTAGTCATGTTATTATTGTCCTTGTTGGGAACAAGACAGACCTTGTGGACAAAAGGTAAGGTTCGACTTTCTTGTTAGAGCTTTATCTCTAATGTCATCTACTCGTGCATTGATTTGATCTTTTAAGGAGAAATGGCCTTCTGGTTGGCACTATAGATTAAATGATTGATGGTTACAAGTAATGTTTAATTATAGTTTATTTTTTTGTCTGATATTGGGTTGTTGTTCCATTTAGCTTATCTTTTATATAGTGGATGACTTAAGGGTCACATGATGCATATCGAGGACCTAATGAAGTCAGGGTGCCATAGCGTATCCATCTTTAGTATTTTAACACATAGTGTCACCCCATGCTATGCTTTAACTCTGCGTGTTAGGGAATTACTTGGCCTATGCACACCAAGCAACTCGTAGCAAAGAACACCGTCCATGAGGTTTGTGATACAACCAAATCCTCCCATAGGAACCATCTGAGAGAAGGTAGAGCTTTTATATCCATGCCTTAAAGGTGGTTGAAGAACAATAGTAATTGCTATTCTATGAGCGTATTTTGTCCAGGGCAAGCTCAATCCAGTATTTACAATATGATATTTCAAAATTGTAATAGTAAAACATAGAATCAAACTAAATCCTAAAAGAGGTTGGGTTTGAAATGGTAGAAGACTTCGACTTTAGACAGGATTGAACAGAGGAATAGGATTCGTTCAGCCAACCCAAAATTTAAACTTACAAGTCCTCCATTCATTTTTAATGTTGTTCGTGTGAATTCTATACTCTTTTGTCATTGGCTTCCATGTGTCGAGTCTTGATTTATTATTGAACATGGAACCATCTTCATTATTTATATGTTCAAGCAAATGTTTTCTTTCACTTATCAATTTTTATTCCCAAGTTCTTCTCTGAATTTTTTTTTTAAAAAAAAAACACCTTTGTTTAGTAACTCTCAATAGAAACAACAATAAATAGCTTGTAAAACCTGATAAAGATTAACCCCATTGTTTCCCTCCCTTTTCCTATCATTCTTTCTTCCTTCTTCTTTCGATCTGAAAAGGAGATCTTAGGACAGGGTAAAGCTTAAAGGTTTACTGAAATTGAAGGAGCTTCTTTTTCACCTTAGAGGTCAAATTTAATTTCTTCCATCATTGACTTATCTTATTTTTATAATTACAATGAGTTTTACTTTTCTATTTTTTTTCAATTTATTTTTTTTATTTGAAAATTCTGTTGTATATACTACTTTTTGGGGACTCTTTTAAAACATCCTACTTCCTACAGGCTTCAACTCGAATTTTTTGAATTTTTAATGTTTTAAATTTGATGTAATTTAGTAACTATAACTTTTTACTGATGTTTCTGTGTCAAATTAGTGTTTTGAAACAACTTCATAACTCGTAATCTATCTCTGCTATTTATTTTTATATGAAAAACCCAATGATGCTCACTCCATTTATTCTTTCTTAATCTTACCTCATTTTCATTTTACCGAATCTCTTCTTGTTCACCTTGTGTAGATTGTTTGCTGCCATATATATATATATATATATATATATATATATATATATATATATATATATATATATATATATTTGCCTTCTCTCTCGTTTACTATGCAGCCTCTTAACTTCAGCTGATACCATTCAAGTCAAACTGTTTGCAAGTTGACACATCTTCATTTTATTTCATCATTTTCTTTGTGTCTTCTCATTGAAGGAGGAAACATTTTATTCTCATCCAAGGTTTCTAAACCATGTTAGTTCAATATAGGGTGTTCTAGAAAATTGTTCTCATGAACTTGAAGTTTCATTGGAAGCAAGGTTGATTTTCAAAATGAGTTTTTCGTTTTTTTGACTTAAATGCATATATGCATTTAAAAAAATGTATAATTTATGGATGTTATATAAAAAAACTTATACCCATCAAAGATACTCTCTGTTGTTGTTTTTCATCATGTTAAGGAGTTATTTTCATTGTAATATTTCTGAATGATTGAGTTGAAGCTCATCTAATCCATGCCTTCTTTTGTCCTCATCAGATGGAACCTGGACAAAGTTCATCTGGTGAGGACAATTCAAAGAGAAAAAGAGGCCGCACTTGATGCCTTTCATTACAAAATCTAAAACCAGGAGAAAGGTTTGAAATAATGAGAGATAGCCATGGACAACCTGTAGGAAAGCATGTGTCTAAACTCCAAAGATACTTGGGTGTATTGGCCTAAGATGGCCATATGTTTCCCCTAGACATCCTTGATTGGTATGCGATGCCAGAATCAGTGAAGGAAAATAAATGGCAGACAACATTGATATAAATTAATTATAATATAATATTAGATAATTTATGAGTTTAACATTGAACAATTTTAACCCCATAATTGATTATTTAATCTAGGCCAAATTTGAGATCCCGCCCACGCTTAAACAAGTTGTGTTACAATCTATTAGCAAGAAGTGAAGGATCATAAATGCAAGTTGAAAATCAAATTCTATGATAAATACAAAGATGATGCATCCCGATGTGCCAATCGTCCATCTGATATTTTGGAGGCTTAATGGTATTCTCTTGTGGCCTTTTGGAATTCTGAGGAAGGGTAAGTACATTTTATGTTTAAAATTTATATATATTGAGTTATGAAAAGTTGCAAACAAATTATTAGGTACTCTATAACTCATATATATTTAACTTTTCACAAATTACTTAATGTACAGTCTTGAAGTCATAGAAATAAGGCAAATCGTACTCAACAGACAATGACTCATATGGTTGGGACGAATAGTATAACTTGTATTAGATATGATGAGGTATATATATATATTCTTTTATAATGTTGTCTATCAATTCTGTGCCCAATTATTTTTATTATAAACTAATCTTATTGTCATTGTCTTAATGTGATACACATAGAAATTAAAGAGTTCAACGAATACTGAGTCAAGCTGAGCAACCTTGTTTCTCATGACACATAAGCTCAATGATTTAGCCACAGAGGAGAAGATTGTAAGTTTATTTATATGTTTGTTATATTTCCTTTTTTAAAGTGGGTTTATGCTTGAAACATATTTGTTTTAGTACCCCAACAACATGTTTTTATTTTATTTTATGGTAATATTTGAATTTGAAGGTACTAAGATATTTTTTAATATTTTGCAAGACAAGATAACAATTTTTTTTGAGTAAATTACCAATAGACTACCAAGATATTATAGGTTGAAATGATATATTCTCTAAGGTCTTGAGTCTTGATAAACATGGTCGTGTTTGTGATGTCAGCCTGGGCTCGATTCCCAGTTAATTGTTTGCATCATCTTCCGAAAATTCATCTAGCGATTCTACTGAGGTACATACATCTAGCGATTCTACTGAGGTACATAGGTTGAAAGAGAAACTTGAGTTTTTGGAGCAACAACAGATTGGGAGGGATGCTGAGGTGGAAATATTCAAGGAATTGATATTCCCTAATGAAAAAGGTAAATTCTCATTGATAATTGAATATGTTGTGTTTTAAAATATTTTATTAATAATAAATATTGATTGGTATGACTAATTTGAATAATGTATAGTGGGTTGATGAGCAGCACAATCACCCTGACAGTGATCGGTGTCCACAACAACCATGATAGATAGTTTTTGTTTTTGAGTGATAGACATAGATTTATAAGACTTGATTTTTAATTCAATTGACTTACTATTTTGTTATGTGAGAAATGGAATAGGTATTGCTCATATTTTGTTGTAATAATTCGTCGTTTATTACGTAATTGTGTTTTATTAACAGGTTGTATAAAAATAGGTATTTAAAGACATAATTTTAAAATAAAAAAATAAAAAAAATCTTATTAGTTGCGGCCACAACTGTCACCATAACCCACAAAATGTACTTATAGGTATGGTTATAAAACCAATTAGCGGCGCCTACAACCGCTACTATAGGCCAAAAATTGTACATAGCTACATTAATAGAATCAATTAACGACAACCACAACCGTCACCATAGCCCACAAAATGTACTTATAGCTATGGTTATAAAACCAATTAGTGACACCCACAACCGTCACTATAGGCCTAAAATTGTACATATAGCTACAATAATAGAATCAATTAGCGACGATCACAACCATCACTATAGGGGTCCTTATGGCACTTACCTACACTACCAATAACGGCATTTCCCTTGGCCGTCATTATTGATTTAGTGGCAGTTTTTTAACATTTGCGACGGCTTTTGACCCCCGTTAGACACCTAAAATTTTGTAGTGATTTACACGAGGACAAGTTCAAATGTGAAAATTAATTGTTTTGAGAAGAAAAAGATAATGAATACCAGCAGAATGGGGGGTTTCCTAAATATATGGATGCTAGTAGTGACAAATTTGATTATTTTGGTAACTTGATTAGTAATTTTGATTTATTTATCTATTTCATGTTTTATTTATATACATATATTATCATTAATTTTTATATGCCTGACTTGAAAAAACTTCAAGATGGGAGAAGAACTTGTATCATCATCACATATTTTTTTTTAAAGTTATTTAAATGGACTTTAACAAGTACCCCATTTTTTTTTGTAGCTAATATCAATGGTTGAAGATGTGCCACATCATCAGGACAATATATCCAATCATTTAAATTTAGGAGTCTAGTGACCTTTCATTTTCAAACACAATTCGAGCAAAAAACCATTGAGTTTTATTTTTAAATTTAGGTGCTCGGTGGTCGTCCATTTTCAACACCTTGGACCAAGTTCCAAAAAAAATATTTTTTGAATATGAATATTTTCATGAAATCTAAAAAGTTGTGCTGTTGGATTATCAATGAAATGATTTGTTGTAATATATGGCTCATATTGAATGGAACACGTATATAGAGAAAGCAGACAAATGCCGGAGTGGAAAAAGGGAAGTGTTGTGTTCCGAGTGGAATGAGGAACGCAATACTTACCAAACGAAATAGAGTGAATGACGGCATCTGTTTTTGGGATTGTTGGGGAAAATTAATAGGTTCGGGGTATGGGACAACGCCCCCATAATACGATACATGGGTATTATTAGAATTTTTTAATACCTATTGTACGGCTAGGGTTTACTATAAATTCATCTAATGTAACCCTTATTTGACATATAATGAAAATTCAACTTTTCATTTTTGTGGACGTAATTCAACTTGTGTGTGTTTTACAGCTAGGGTTTACTATAAATTCATCTAATGTAACCCTAATTTGACATATAGTGAAAATTCAACTTTTTATTTTTGTGGACGTAAGCATATCGTTGAATCATGTTAAATCTGTGTGTGTTTTTTTATTATTTATTTCCTATTTTTCTCTTTCGTATTATTCATCATAATTGTCGCACGTAGCACAAAAATTGGTATTAGAGCTTAGGTCACGATGTCTAGGATTTTTTCTACCAAATTCGACATGGTCAAGTTTGATGGATTTGGTAATTTCGGATTATGGCAGAGGAAGGTGAAGGATTTACTAGTGCAGCAGGGCATGGTAAAGGCGTTATACGGAAAGCAACCGGAAGACATGGACGACATAGATTACAAAGACCTGGAAGTGAAGGCTGTGCAACTATCAGGCTTTGTCTGACTGATGACGTGATGTATCACGTCATGGATGATGAATCATCGACGACAGTTTGGTCGAAATTTGAAAGTCAATATATGTCCAAATCGTTTATGAACAAAGTTTATCTTAAGCAAAAATTATGTGGTCTTAAGATGTCAGAGGGCACATATTTAAATCAACATATCAACGTGTTCAACCAGATCGTCAGTTATTTGAAGCGAGTTGATATGAAGTTCAATGACGAAGACAAGGCGTTGATGTTATTGAATTCCCTACCCGTTTCTCCTACATATGAAAATTTGGTTACAACTCTGATGTGGGGGAAAAAACTCTCGAATTGGAGGAGATCACAAGTGCGTTATTAGGCTTTAATTTGAGGAAGAAAGCGGTGATGATAATTCATAAGGTGAAGGACTTGTGGTGAGGAATAATCAGGAATGTGGGAGAAACAAGTTCTGGAGCGGATCGAGTAACAATAAAGCTCAGTTTAAATCTAGGAAGAAGAAGAACATACAGTGTTATAATTGCGGGAAAAAGGAGCACATAAAATGAGAATATCTAGAGAAAAATAAGGGGGATACAGATAATAAAGAGAGTTCATCAAAGTCTACGAATATAGTGGAAGAAGAAGACTTAGAGAGTGGTGACGGGGATACGCTTTCTATTTCATCTAGTTCAGATCATCTCACAGATTCTTAGATACTGGATTCGACATGCTCTTATCACATGACACCCAATAAAGATTGGTTTGATACCTATAGGTTAGTTAATTTTGGTTTTGTTCTAATGGGTAACGATGTTTCATGCAAATTTATTGGAATGAGGAATATCAAAATTAAAATGTTTGATGTGTTGTTAGAATGTTGTGTGATGTTAGACATATATCGAATTTGAGGAAAAATCTGATTTCATTGGATACTTTAGATTGTAATGGGTTTAGTTACAAGTCTGAAAGTGGAATAATGAAGGTGAGTAAAGGTGTTATGATAGTGATGAGAGGGCAAAAATTAGTAGAAAAATATTTATCAACTGGTAGGTGCGACAGTTGTAGGTGGAGTTGTAGTCATAGAATCTGAGTTAGATAGCACGGTCTTGTGGTATATGTAGTTAGGCCATATGGGTGAGTGTGGGATGATGAAACTTCATAAGAAAAATCTATTGAAGGGTGTCAAAACATGCAAGCTTGATTTTTTGCAAGTATTGTGTTATTAAAAACAGAATAAGGTGCAATTCAAGACAACCACACACAAGACAAAGGAGATTCTGGACTATGTTCATACAGATGTCAGTAAGGGTAACATCATGGGGAGGTCATATGTATTTTGTGATTTTCATTGATGACTACTCACGAAAGGTTTGGGTGTACTTCATGCGACACAAGTCAGAAACGTTTGCTAAGTTCAAGTTGTGAAAAACTGAAGTAGAAAATCAGACATGGAGGAAGATCAAATGCCTCAAATCAGCCAATGGTACTGAATACACAAATTCAAAGTTTATGGAATTATGTGAGCAGCATGAAATCAAGAGAAACTTCATAGTACGCAAGACACCATAACAGAACGGTGTACCAAAAATGATAAACAAAATAATAGCTGAAAAAGCAAGGTATCTTAGGTAGAATGTAAGGCTTGTCAAGAACTTCTGGGCAGAAGCAATGAATATGACATATTTCTTGATTAATAGATCACCTAGGGCAGCACTAAATGGGAAAGTAATAGAGGAGGTATGGACAGGGAGTGTAGTTAACTACTCTGGTTTGAGAGTATTTGGATGTCCAGCTTATGTGCATGTTTCTAGTGAGGAGAGGTCGAAGCTTGATGCGAAGTCTAGACAGTGTATTTTTCTGGAGTATTAGAAAATGGTGAAAGATTTCAAAGTGGTGATAAGTAGAAATGTGTTTTTTTGATGAGAAAGCCATATTGCAGCGTACTCAAGAAGAAGATAAACAATTACCAGAAAATTGCAGCAACAATGAGCATGTGATGTAGGTGGAGCTAAAAAATGCTTAGAATGTAGGGAGCTCTAACTTAGAGGATCAGCAACATCACAATATAGCTACAAATAGACCCAGACGCACTATTAGGCCACCTACCAAATATGATTTTGAAAATTTTATTTCTTATGCACTCATCACTAGTAACGGGGATCCTACTACTTTTCAAGAGGCATTATATAGTCAAGAGAAAAGTAGATGGATGGGTGCTATGAAGGAGGAAATGCAGTCTCTGCATAAGAACCAGACATGGGAGTTGGTAGAGCTTCTAGAAGGGAAGAGGGCAATAGGATGCAAATGGGTGTATAAGAAGAAAAAAGAAGTATCAGAAAAAGAGGGTGAGGAGTTCAAGGATCGTCTAGTAGCAAAGGGTTATTCACAGAGGAAAGGGGTTGACTATGATGAGATCTTTTTTCCTGTGGTCAAACACACTTCCATCAAGTAGTGTTAGGTTTGATAACACCTTTTGATATGTAGTTGGAGTAGATGGATGTCAAGACATTGTTTCTTTATGGTGATTGAGGAGCAGATTTACATGGTACAACTAGAAGGGTTTAGTCAACCTGGACAGGAACACTTGGTTTATAAATTGGAAAATCACTTTATGAGCTGAAGCAGTCTCCGAGGCAGTGGAACAAACGATTTGACTCCTATATGATCCAAATTGGCTACAAGAGATGTGAGTATGACTGCTGTGTTTATGTAAAAAGCTTTGATGATGATTCATTTATTTTTCTATTACTTTATGTGAATGATATGTTGATTACTGTAGAGAGTATGAGTGAGGTAACAAGTTGAAGATTTTGTTGAGTAGAGAATTTGACATGAAAGATTTTGGTGCGGCTAAAAAGATTCTTGGGATGGAGATTCGTAGGGAGAAGCTTCCAGGAGATTATGGTTATCTCAGCGTAGTTATGTTGAAAGAGTGTTGGAAATGTTCAACATGGATAATGCAAAACCAGTGAGTACACCTTTGACGAATCATTTTAGATTGTCTATAACTCAATGCTCGAATACAAATGATGAAGTGCAAGACATGTCAAAGGTCCCATATGCCAGTGCAAATGGGGTGCTTGATGTATGCTATGGCTTGTACAAGACCAGATTTGACACAAGCAGTCAGTGTGATGAGTACGTTTCTATCAAATTCAGGACGACAACATTGGGATGCAGTTAAGTGGATCTTCAAATACTTGAGGGATATTACAGACTATGGCATCATGTTTAATAGACAATAAGGTGATCCTTCAGTTGTGGGATATGTGGATGCACACTATGCAGGGGATTTGGATGACAGGTGGTCTATCACAGATTATGTATTCACTCTTGGGGAGGGCTATTTGTTGGAGATTCATGATTAAGTCTCTAGTTGCACTATCTATCACTGAGTCATAATATATGACAATGGCTGAGGCTGCCAAGGAAGCCTTGTGGCTTACAAATTTGGTCAAGGAATTGGGTATTCAATAAGGTGGAGTTCAGTTGCATTGTGATAGTCATATTGCCATTTATTTGATAAAGAATCAAGTGTATCAAGCAAGGACCAAGCACATAGATGTGAGGTTTCACAGGATCAAGGAATTATTTTCTTCTGGTGAATTATTGCTTGAGAAAGTTCACACTTCTGAGAATGCAGCAGACATGTTAACAAAGCCTGTTACCACATTAAGTTCGATCATTGCTTGGACTTGATTAATGTCTCCAGTAGCTAGATGAGAGACGTCCCAACCTATTGTCCCAAGTGGAGTTCCAGATTATTTTTTTTTTTTTTTTTACTTTTTCCTATCAAGTGGAACACATATATAGAGAAAACAGGTAGATACCAACGTGAAGTTGGAGTGGAGAGAAGGAAGTGTTGCGTTTCGAGCTCTGCTTGGAACGCAATACTTACCGTTTGGAATGGAGCGAGCAACGACGTCTGCTCTAAGTTTGGGATTGTTGGGGATAATTAATAGGTTGGGGGTGTGGGGGCAACGCCCCCGCGGTACGGTACAAGAGTATTATTGGAATTTTCTAATACCTATTGTACGGTTAGGGTTTACTATAAATTCATCTAATGTAACATTAATTTGACATATAGTGAAAATTCAACTACTCGTTTTTGTGGATGTAGGCACATCGCCGAACCACGTTAAATCTGTGTGTGTGTGTGTGTGTTTTTTTTCTTTCATATTTTTCTCTTTTGTATTATTCATCATAATTGCCGCACGTAGCATAACATGATCAACGTGAGCTCAACTATCTTTTTTAAGATTTGAAATCTAAAAAAATAAATCCATGGGCAGCGGGGCAAGAGAGAGAAAGTTGAACACCTGCGAAGGTGGTTGATGTGGGCCTTCACATTTTTGGGAAGTAGTGAATTTAAAATCATAGTCTAGCTTTGGCATCTTATAAAATAAAATAAAACTATCCCAATATAAAACTTTAAATTTTAACTGATATTGTAAGTTGATACAATTATGATATGGTCTCAAATTTAAGAATTGACTGTTTTTTTTTTTTTTTTTGAAATTGATTTCCTACGTCTCAGCCTTGTATGAGCATGTATTGTTTTTTTTTTTTTTGGTAAATGTATAGTTGATTCTTAACTGATCCAAATAAGGTTGTGATCACCAGATGTCCCAAAGCCTCAAAAAGCACTTCCTAAACACGAATAACCAATTTTCCTATCGCAACTCTTACTAATTATCAAATCAAACCACCAAAATGAAAATTTTCGTCATTCCATCAAATTTCTTTTTATTTGATTGTATAAAAGAATAAGTTCATTGCACAGTCCTAATAATTAAAGGAATATTAAGAACAACACACCAACAAAAAAAAAAAAAAAACAATAATATCTATACAAACTTGCTTTTACTTCAATCTTAATTTGTTCATTCTTTCACCATTTCAGCTAAATTTAATCTTTTAATGCCGTCTTCGAAGTTGAGAAAAATTATTCTCTTTTAATGGTTGTTGAGGATAAGAAAACCCCATTTGCTTCTCATCTCTCATCTTCGAGGGAGAGGGAACTGAATCCACCTTAAGGCTTCTCGAGTGTAAATATTCGATGCCCGAACGTTGCTCCATGAAATCAAACGTGGGTGGCTTAGACTCAGATCGGGTTCGTCTATGAGAGGATCCTTCCAACGATCCCGCACTCATTAACAGATGGTAGCTACGCGTCGAGCCATCAGAGAGGGAGCGATAATTCTTGTGGTTTGTTTGCTTCTTGATGGCGTTAAGAAACAATGGAATCAATCCTTCCATCTGATTCTGATCGTTCTACAACTAGTTGAAGAATTAGTGGATCTGTTTCAGCCAAAATTGGACTTGATGATGTTTGGAGTGACACCCAGACCTTTATTTATAGAGCTAAATGTTGGAAAGAGAACCAAAAAAATATAATACATGATATCTTAGCACACCTTTTTGAAGTCAAATGAAAACCGTGTGAGAAAATACGTGATAGTTTTGCTTTGGTGAATCATGGATGACTCACATTCACATTCAAATTGCATCGTCCAAAGTCTAAGATGACTCGCCAATGTTTTGAAAAACTCAGTCGAGCCAAAAGGTTTTGATTTTGAGTCGTGATAAACTCACTATAAAAAATAAAAAAAAATACCCAAACATACTCAACTGACTTGGCATGTGCAAGGAACCGTAGACTTTATTCTTTGAGATACTCAAAGGAAAAATCTAGAATTCTATGTACATTCCATATAGGGGTGTCAATGGATAGTCGAAAATTCAAATCCAAATCGACTTTAAATTCAAAAAATCAGATATTATCTAAAAATTTTGGATATTGGATTCGAATTCGGATAGTTTTATATATTCGATTCCTTATCGGATAGAATTCGGATATTAACATTTTGAATCTGATATTATCCGATTCGAAATAATATATAATATATGTTATTTTATTTGATTAATTTTTTATATAAATAATATAATATACAATAAATTTTTTTAATAATAAATCAGTTTGATAAGGAAAAATTATGTGTTTTTTATATACAAATTATTCGAATTTTAATCGAATATTATTCGATAATCGATAAATGGATTTGAATTCGGATAGAGTTTTAAAACATCCGTCGGATTCAGATTCATATTCGGATATCAAACAAAAAATTTCGGATTCAGATTCATATTCGGATATCAAACAAAAAACTTCGGATTCGAATTCGGATATTGCTGTATTCGAACCGATAAGCATCCATCGACAACCCTAATTACATATCACTTAAGTATGTTTGACTATTTTTTTTTTGAGTAAGTTAATCATTATTCTTTGATTTTTTTTTTATATCTTACATTAAATTTTGATAATTTAAATATTTGTATGAGTTGTGATAATATGATGCTTCTTCAGACACATGCCGCATACGCCTCCATCGCAAAACCCTAGATCATTTGCCTCGTTATATACAAGAAAAATATTTATGGTTACACACATCCCGATGCAAATGATCTATGGTTCTGTGATGGGGCGTAGGGACCTTGGGGGGGGGGGGGTGTTAGAAAATCATTACACTATTTATATTGTCCGTTTGTGGGTTGTATTTTGTTGGTGTTAATCTTGTATTCCTTTTTAAGGCTTAGAAACGATTTCGTCTATGTACAACTTATATATTTATAGAAATCTCGTTTTTAGATTTGTATAATTTTTAATTTTTTGAAAAAAATGAGATGAGAGATTGTAACCTTGATTTTCTTGATGGATGTAAATGGATCTTATCATGGCCAATGGACATATGTAATCTTGCCGAATCGCTTAAATTATATGTTGTGCTTTTTTTTTTCATAATTAGTTTGAATGATTATCATTTGTTCTTGTATATTTTTTAAAAAATACAATTAATGATTGAATATTTATTAATTAAACTTTAATAAGAAAAATAATAAGCCAGTGTGTGTTGGGTATAGTGAACAGGGCCTCCTCCAAAATGGGAGAGGTCTTGACTTCAATACCTCTCATTGTCAACCACAAGGATTTATTTCGGCTTACTTGGGCTTGTGGGTCAGGACACCCTGACATAATAAATAAAAGAAAAAAAAAAAAATAATAATAGGCATAGATATATCATAATAAATTTATAAAAATTATTTAAATGTCTATAAATTAATTAAAATGATTTGGATTGGTCAACTTGGCCCTTGTGAGTGCCCATAAGAGATTCAAAATTAGGTTTGGAAGCAAGTTAACCCCGGGTTGGTCAATTAGCAAACCAAGCCTTGATAAGCTACCCAGGAAGGGTAGGTCAAGTGTTCAAACCCCACGAAGCTATGAATTCCTTAGGACCACCTTGCAAGGTTCAGTTGACCTTCGAGTCAACCAATTGCTCGTAGGACTTTCCTTGAGAGCGGTGCATGTGACTGTGAGATTAGTCTCACCTGAAGGGGTGGGAATACCCATGATAAGCCCACTCCACCTCAAAAAAAAAAAAAAAAAAAAAAAAAAACAGTTTGAAAGCAAGTGAATTTGCGTACTGTTGAAAAAGTTTATCCAACATATAGATTTGGTACGTGGTAGCAATCAGTTCATGAGGAGTGAGGATCAGTGTTTTAGAAAAGGGCATTGAACCCCCAGTCGGTTCAATTATTAAATCACCATTTTTTTTAAACTAAGGTATCCGAGCTTTTTATAGAACTCGACTAATCCTTGGGGCACATGTAGTCCCCTCCCCCACACGCACTAGGTAATTTCCGGGATAAATCCCTAAGGATGGTTCTTAAGGGGGGATTTGAACTCAAAACCTCCTCTTCTTTAGTTGTGGTCTTGACCTTCTCACCAACCCTTAGATAGTTCAAACAACCAGTTTTTTTGTGAATATATTTTTAAGAAAATAAACTTTGGTAGTTTAGGAAAAAGTATAATTTAATTAAATATAAATCAGTCCAACCAAATTAAACTAGGGTGCAACCATGGTCAACGGTTTGATAAATTGTAGGCCCATCCATTAATTTGGTTTTTAAAATGTTACTGTATGCCAAACAGTTGGAGAGATCATACGCAAGACCTTAGCAATGACATCTATAATACATGTTAATTTAAATAATAAATGATTATGAAATATTCTAATAATACTTTTATAAACTAAGGATATATTTTTGTTCAGATTAATAAATCGTGATTTCAAATTCTATTTTTGGGTTGTTAGAATCAAATTAGAGAAAGTCATTTTGATTGCAGAGAAAATATTGCGCCTGGCAAATCAAATTAATAGTTCACTATTTTTGGGTTGTTAGAATCAAATTAGTACTTTACAACTATTATAACTCTTTAATCATTAGTTGGTACACACTATACTACTCGCTAGGCTCATATAAAATCCTATCCTAAAATTTAAAAATTAAAAAAATGACATGAAAATAAATGAGAGAGCTTCTTTATTAGTCCATGTGTGTGCTGGCAAATCAATTTTTTTTGGGTGAGGGGTTTAAGAATTGGATTTGCCTATAATTGTGAAAATTTTTATGTGGGCAAATCGATTTTCATGCATTTTTTAGACAAATTTATCAAAACATGCACGACATATAGATTATTTATCAAAATGGTAAACTGTAAATCTTATTTTCAAAAACAGTAATTTACCAATTTCAAAAATATTTTATTTTACTAAAATAGTAAAAATAATAATTTTCATATTTTTGCTATCGAAAATATCCTTTTTGTCGAAAGGATTTTTCTGAAATGAGATTAGAAAGTATTGTATACAATGTTAGAAGAACCTTCTGAAATGAGATTAGAATGTATTTATAAAATGTCAAGAAGATCCTTCCGACGAAAAATATATTTTTAATAGCAAAATTAAGAAAATTACTATTTTTACAATTTTTGATAAAACTAAATATTTTCAAAAATGATAAATTATCGTTTTCGAAAATAAGATGTATAGTGCTCAATTTTGGTAAATAAGTTTGAAAATTTTTCTTTTTTGGTAAATTATTCTTTTTTTATGTGCTACGCCAAACACATGAAAATACCCTTTTACCATGAAAAATTATTTTCCACCTAATTTTCCTTGTAATGAAATACACCCTAAATTCAGAGTAGTGAACAATTTTGTATTGTATTGATATGACATAATAAATAGATTTAGATTTCCCAATCGTAATAAATAGGTTCATCCTCTTTTTTTTTATTTTTGTCTGGCTGATTTAAGATTGTAGTTGAGGGATAATCACTTTATAACCCAAACCATACATAAATATAGGATTTTTACAATCTGATCGGATTTCTAATTTTAGATTGTAGAATCAAATTATATATTGTTTCTAGAAATTAACTCAAAGCATAACTTTCCTAATCCAATTTTATTGTATCTATAGGAAACACAGTATATGCTTAAAAAATAAAAATAAAAATAAAAATAAAAGACTAAAATCACAATAAATAGTTTCAACCTCATTTTTATTGAATTAATGGTTAATTTTATGGGAGAATTGCTTTATAATCATCGTACGTAACATTGGACTTTAGAATTAAATAATGAGCAAATTTTACAACGAACGATGATATGGATAATAAGAGTATAGGTTGTTCTAGTTGACTAACATTCAGTCAAAATTTAATTTAACAATCCAAAATAAATAAATAAATAAAATAAGAAGTCAGCAAAGTTGATCTTCTAAAACGATGGGCTATGAGTGCTTTGCCACACTGGTGGCCATTACTAGATAGCTCACGTGGTTAAAACACGGCTGGAGCCTTCCCTCCAATAAGGTTTCAAATGCCACTAGCCAGCATTGTTTGACTGGGATTTTTTAGACCTAGTCAATGATCTTATGGTTCCAGTTGTAAGTTAATACATAGAGTACCACCTCATGCATTCATATGAAAATAATAATGTCATCAAAAGTTTTATTACATCACCTTATATCAACCCTAGCCATACCCCTATCTAATCCCAAACCCGGATCTAATTTTCGGTGGTTATAAAAATTTAAATCCATAATTTTTTTAAAAATCATTGGGAATCGTTTGATATTTTGCTTTTTCTTCAAAATAAAAGTACAATGCTCATCCTTATTAACAAAATAAGAGAGCTACTATTGGCACTACAAATCTATTAAATTATTTATTACACCCCAATTAAATATTAAAACACTTTCTTTAAACATTTCTAAGGTTTGGCTCAAATTATAATCTTAACATTACAAAACAATATAACACTCGTTTAAATAATTTCAGCAGTTGCTTACAATTATGATTAGGCTCATATAAAATCATAAAACCAAAATAAAAAAGTCTAGCAATGATATAGGGAGAGTATCTATTAACACCCCTGATGCTAACAAATTTCACGATCTATCTCGAAATGCAAGAAACAAGATCGCAAATAAATTTTTTTTTTTTTTGTTGATTTTGATAATAATGGTTATACAGATATCAATACTATTCTTTCATTAATAGTCAAATACAAAATAAAGATAGTGTGTGTAATTTTCTTCTTTCCGAACTCCGCGTTTGCTCAGATGGGAAGTAATTTTTTTTACTTGTAGACAGTGCTTTCGATGCTTGATCTTTTGTAAAGATTTTTTGTAGATTTTCTTCTCTCCAAGTTTTGTGCTTGATCAGATGAGAAGTACTTCTTGACTTCCTAAGAAGGATTTTTAGGTTTGATTTTCTCTTTAATTGGAGTCTAAGTCTTCCTTAAAGAACTTTGCTTCATCTCTAGAAGAGGGTTTAAGAGTTTTTTCTTCTTTAGAGGAAAAACTTCTATCTTTAAAAGGGAATGAATTCAAGTCTCCTTCAAGTGAGTGAGGCGTTGATATTAATAGACTTATAATATTTAGTTTTCCAACTATACCTGATTTCATGAGCTTTGATTAGTTGGCCTAAAGGTTAAGTTCATTTAATTCCAATTTTGAGGACAATAGATTATTTGTGAGCTAAACTCATTTTATTTTGCTGTAAAGCTCAATAATTAATGTGGATCACTTAGACATGTTTTAATCATGGGCTTTATTTGTGAAAAATCAAATTCAAATCATATAGGGCCATCTCAATCAATGGGTCCAATTTAGATGTGTAGACCCAATTCCTATTGGCCTATGTGGGAATATATATATATTTTTGGGTATATATGTGTTTTTAAGAGTTTTGATAAATGTTTTTCCTTCTGTGATAAATTCCTAGTGAGAAATTTTTTTCCAGAATTAACGTGGTTAAGAGCATTGACATTGGGCTTTATTGTGAGGGTAACAAAGCTAAACGATTTTTCCTTAGTACAAACTATAAGAGATTGGATCTATCCAGGGAGTGTTAGGCAACGTTTTTTGGGTGGCACAAAAGACACGTGAATTGCCTTTCAAAAATAAAGGACTCCCATTTTCTATTCCAAAGTGTGACCCACAATAAACTTCATTGGAATGATAAGATTAGGAAAGAAGGAATTTGGAATCAAGTTGGACTCTAGTTTCGACTAAAACAACACGAACAGAAATCTTCCACTTTAATCAAAACTGAAACATGAATGAAAGTCTAGCTCTTATATAAACAGTGTCCTACCGTAATCTTGACATATAACCCTCCTCGACGTTTGGTGTTGCAACTGCGTAGGTAAATCCATTTCCTCTCTTCTCCTTTATATATTTCTTTTGTTGTTCTACATCTCCTTTCCTTCTCCACCTACTTCTGATCTTTTTTCTTTTTTTCAAGAAACAAAGAGTTATTCAAGAATGGAAGAGCCGACCCCTTCCTCCACCTTCTTCTTACAAAACAACTCAGAGTACACACCAAATCAGGTATGTCTTCTCTTTATTTTATTCTTTATTTCCTCTGGTGTGCACCACGAACTAGAAGCCCCCCCCCTCTTTTTATTTTTTATTTTTTTATCTTTTTATGTGAAAACATGGTTGAACACCTCATGTTTTACTTTTTACTATTGATTTTTTTGATAGAGCACTTTCCCTTTCTTTTATGTGAAAACAAAGAATATCCCATCCCAAATTTCTACAATTCGGCACACAAACCTTATTTGTTTAAATTGGTAATTTAATCAATGGGATCAATTCAACTCAACTAATAGAGTCAAGTTCAATAAAGAACTCAGTGGTTACCTCTCCCCCTTTGTTTTATCTTCTTGTATGGTTTGTTCCCCTAGTATTTTAAACAAGAAAATCGTTTTTTTTATTTTATTTTAAATAATGACGAGGAATCTTTTTTGTATTTAAATTTTCACCATAGGGAGATGTGTCATATTTGTTAGAAAAGTAACCCTCTGTTTTGGAACCCAATGGTGTGCCCTTGCATTGAAACCTGATTATTCTCTCTATCCCTTTCTCTTGTCTTTTTTGTCCACAATAATACCACGCACACCCCTTCCTTTTCATTTTTATTTTAATATTTTTACTTTGTTGCTGCCCATGTTTGTTGTATAAAGATGTTTTTGAAAAGAACAAGAACAAATATAAAATTAAAAATCTATTTTAAGTTGTCAAGTAAGATCATTCCACTAAGGATTAGGGACTAATATTCTAGATTTTAGAAAACAAGGAAAAATAATGTGATTTTGGAGAAAAACTAAATTTTATAAAAAATAAATAAAACTAATTAAAATTAAGAAAATGTAGGGATAATGAATCCATCAAAATAACCTAATTAAATTTAATATAATATTTAAATTCTTGTCAAATAACTCAAATCAATAATCCAACTAAGGATCTTGACTTAAAATATTTTTTATTAAAAATACTTGTAAAATAGATCTAATTAATTGGCCAAAATTTCATTCCTTTAAAATATTTTACTGTTCAATGCTCCTCCATCACGACGAACATCTGATATAATGGATTTTTGTTCTAATAATAATGGATCACGTTGAACATTGCGGATGAGCATAAATAATTGAAATACTTAGAATCTAAGATTGTTGAAGAGAAATTTATTAAAATCCTTTAAAACAAATGCAAAAAAAAAAAAAAAAATTAGAATTAAACCTATCTAGTTTGACATAACTTCATCAATCTTCTTATAATGGAATATTAGCTAAGTATGATCGTGGAGACACAATAGAAATAAAATATACAAAATGCTTATCTTTATTATTGATGAACTCCTTGAAAAAAATCTTCATTGTCTATCAAAATTATAGAAAAAATAAAAATAAAACCCAAAGCTAAAAGATGAAGAAAGAGATTAGGAGATGAGGGGAGAGAGAAATCGAAGAGAAAAGTCAAAACTAGGGAGTTAAGGTCTTTCTATAGAAAAAATTAGGGTTGTTTTGACAACACATTTTCGTTAAAAAATTGTCTAAATTGACTCTCTTTCATGAAATAGAAATATCTTCTCATCTCAATTAGAGTTGTAATCCTACTTATCTTTCTCTGTTTTAGTAATTGAGTCAAAAGTTATGTCCAAAATGATGAAACATGACAGATTTGGGGTCTTCGACTTGTTACATGTTTTTTTACCAATAAAATATTTAAATTAACATTTCTTCATGAAATACGAATTTGTTTTCCTTTGAATCAATTTTTTAATCTCACTAACCTTGCCTTAATTTGATAAGTGAATCAAAAGTTCTGACCAAAATGACATGACATGACAGACTCAGAGTGAATGACAACTTGATTTTATCAATTCGGGATTATTCGATCTCTTAGACCGTGTTTTAACTTTAACCTTTGCCTTTGACTTTTGACTTTGGTAATTTTTCCACTATTTGATTATTCAATTTCTATCTGTTTTTCTTGAAAGAAATGAACAAATAATTAAAACTCCGAAATTCTTGAAAATACTTTCAATTCAATCAATATAATGTAATTTATGATAAATTAACTAACAGAGTTGACCCAGGTAAAAGAGATGCTATCATAAGCCATCACTTTTGAAGAATTCTTTAGTGCCATGATTCAAGAAAAGGGGGATGCTCTGTTTACTTTTGAGATTGAGTGCACTTGTCTTTTTAGTACTCCAGTAATTGATGATGACGAAGTAGTTGCTTTCGACGCATATAGAAAATCTTTGAAGAATAAGTTTTGAACATTTGGTTCTTTGTATTGAGTTTATTATTATTTTTTCATTATTTTATAGGACATGGGGAATTATGAAATTTTTTATTTTATCTTAAATTAATAAAATTCATTTATTTCCTTATATAAATATTTTTTGTTATGTGGTTGAACTTGAAGTAAATTTATAAATTGCCTTCGTACCTAGAATAAGATCAAACCAAAACGTTGTTTCAATTAATAATACTTCAAATTTTGCCTAAATCACCCTTTTGAGTTTCCAATCTAGCGAACCCTTTTTATTTTATTTTTTACTTTTTTTAACTCAAACTTTTGTCTAGGCCATCATTTCAGGTTTTCAATTGGGCAAGTATTTTTTTAATCATTAATAGTTTTAACTCATACGTGTCAGGAGTATCATGCAATTTAAACTCGTGTTGAGGAGTATTGTCAAACAATTTAGGTTCATGTTAAGGAATTATATTTTCTTTAGGCATAATACTATTTGAAGAATTTTCCTTTGATTGGGTTAAAATATAATCTTTCGATGTTATAGGAAGGTAAGCGCCATTAGTATACAACATTTTCACCATGTGAGGCCTATCACATTTTGGGTCAAACTTCTTCTTAGAATGGTGTGAAATGATGATTAGTCATTGTATTGCAAGTGCTAAACACCAATTTGGAATGATCGTGTTCAAACTTTCTTATTGAAAACGCATGACAACCGAGTTTGATAACATTCCAACCGTTATTTTCTTTTTAATATTTTCTTGTCTAGTGCTTTAACCTTAAGTAAATAAAACTTGGCATTCTCGTTACTAGTTAATCCTTCTTACATTGCGATCCTGAAATGTAAGGTGTTGCTAGTATAAAGGTACGATAGGATGTTCTCTAGGCCCACAATGTTTCCCCAATCCTTTTACGTAAATCCTTCTTCAACTTTGAGACAAATTTTGTGAAATAGTTTTCAAAGAGTATTGTTGGAAGCTTTTGCAATTCCATTTGTTGCAATATTGTACATATGTAAACACCCCATTTTGCATCTGTCTGATTAGACAAATCGTCACACGGTTGTTGTGGACCCCTAATGATGAATGTAGAATATACGAAGAAGTCAAAATCTTGTGAGAGACAATTTTCTGATTTTCTCCAATCCTTTCCCAGTCCTTATGATTTCATATCTCTTATTTTTGGCATGCTCGACTTAAAAATTATGTACGCTTAGGATTGCCACACTCTACATTCGATGTAACAAGTATGTATGCCTAAGGCTACGTGCATTTAGATAATCTAGAGACCTCACAATACTAGGACTTCGAAACTTAGAAATAATCACATTAAAACCAGAAGAAACCTCTCGTCAAAATTCGCACAAATTAATAAAATAATCAAAATTCCCTTGATATTTGACTTGTAATTAAAAATCTTGATTCCTAGGAAAACATGACTTTGGGATTGAAAATAAGTCTTTCAACAAATATTTGTGCCAATCGATAACCTAGAGACCTTCGACGCTTGGGAAAATGAAATTACAAATTTTTATAAGAAATGACGATTTCCATTCATTTGGAATGGAATAAATTACATCATAAAATGAATAATTTCACTACATGGAATATCAATGATTGATCATATAAAATCACAAAATTAAAATCTTAAATTTGAAAAATCAAAATCTTAATTAAAACTTAAAAATTGACCAATCATGAAACTGATCAATTTATTAAAATCCAACATCAACCATTGATTTTAAAAGAAAATTTAACCAATCGAATCAATTCAACAAATAAAATTTGAACCAACACTACAATAAAAATCACCTTTAATAACGTTCAAAAAATGTTATAGATTACTTGTATAGAATTTTTTGAACGTTATCATATTCCATGTTATCCTTTATTGATAGTGTTTTATTGAGAACGCCATTAATGATGATACTTTTATAGTATTCACTAAATGTTATGTTTTAGTTATGATAACGTTCTAAGAATGTCATCATGTACTAATCCATTTTTCATTTGAAAGCTATTATTTTGATAGTATTTTTTATAAAAGAAAATGTTATAGATTTCCGTAGAAGCCCATAACCTTTTTGATTTAAACACTATATGTTGACATGAGATGTTCATCATTGAACCTTAATGCTACGTTATTTGGAGTTATCACCATTCTTTTTGAAAATAGGTGTGAATGGACACCTAAAATGGTTTTGAAATTAGTTTTATCATTGTAATGACTCTTGTTCATGGAAAATGTATGGTCTACCTAAGATTTAAGTAGGGAGGTCCGGTTAGGGGATGGGAAAGGTGTTAGGCACCCCATCCTTTCCACCAATGTGGTTACTTTGAAACTTGAACAATCTTTTGAAAAAATTAAGAATACTAAATATGCATATTTATAAGTGGTGTGTGCAATATGTGAAAATGTTCCCTTAGAAAAGAATTTTGATGTCAATGTGACATTGGGAACATCTTATGGAAAATAATGGTCCATCTAATCTACGTTATTTTCGTGAGTATGAATGTTGGTTTAGACCTTTCAAAGAGAGTCCATAATGGAGTTCTCTTAATACTACAACCTTAATGCATGTATGTAAGGCTAGAAACTTAGTGTTTCAACCCCAATAAGAGGGTAACACATTTCTTCATCATTGCCAAGCATAGGTGAGTGGATGCATGGTGTATAATATGATATATGAGATACTTTATAAGAAAAATAAGACTTCAATCCCCATCTTTTCGACTGAATCAAAGTCCAATCTATCAGAGGTGGGAGAGGGTGTGCATTACATCCTAAAAGATTTTAGAACATAAAAATAGATAGAGGATTAGAAGTAGAAAGTGCAAGTGCTTGAAAATAAAAGTTAATATATACCCATCTTGTCCCTTGATGTTTTTAAATGAGCTTGAGTCTTGAGAAATGAACTTGAGGGTGGAATGCTTTAGTTGAGAATAGATGGTTAGAGAGGTGGGTGTTATTGTTTGAAGGTTGAAAGATAGGTATGAGTTCTTGAGTTGAAAGTTGGGTTAAGAGAAAGAGAAGTGAGTAAGGATTTTGATAGAGTTTTAGGTTGAAAGATGGGGGCTTGAGAGCATGAATTACATAAAGGAAGTGGGACTATTTAAAGAGTTTTTGAAGAACTTTTGGAGATAAAGTGGTCCAACCCTAAAAATAAAGAGAATGGATATAAGGTTTAGGTTTTTATTTTTATTTTTTAGGGTAAAGATGGAATTTGTGAATTGAAATCCGAAAAATATTTTTTGATCTTTAATTTTTTAGTAAATAAATATAAGAGAACAAATATACTTTTAAGAGGAAAAGTAAGGGAGTGACATGTGTAAAGGTGAAGTGGTAGGTAAAAAGTAGATATTTGTTTATTTGTAAATAAATCATACAACAAGGGTGAATGTATATTTTTTAAATAGATTAATGGGAGATCTCCATGTATGTACTTGAAGATTCCCATTTTTAGGAGTAGGATTGGAATTTCTCTTAATTTTAGGGATTTTTACCAAAAACCAAAATACCTTTTTGGTTTGACCAAATTTTTTGAGGACATTCTTGGATTTTCACGAGGGAGTTGATTCTCCAATTAAGTTGGAGCATAGGGCATTAGGGCTTATGGGAGACCATCATGTATCCATTTTTTGGGAGGAAGTATAAGACCATGGGCTTAGAATGGGCTTAATAAAGACTTTGTATTGGACTTGGGTTATGGACTTAAGATGACTTTGGGTATTTGGACTAGGTTTGAAAATGGACTTGGTATTGGATTTGGGTATAGATAATGAATTGGTTGATAGAGAGTGATATGGATTATGGAGCGGGTATAAAATTGGGTTGGTCCATGGTTAGGGAGATGGGTATGAAATTGAATTGGATTAGGGATAATGTTTGGGTATGCAAAACAATATGAGATGATGCATGTGTGCATGAAAAATGTGCCAAGTGGCAATATGGGCCCGTTGAAGGGCTTTAAGTTCTTAATTGAAATCAACTTGAAAAAACTTGGATTTTTCTATTGGGTATGGAAATTGGGGTGTCTACAACTACCCCTCTTTGTAGGAGTTGTTTGAAAAAAAAAAGTACAAAGAATAGATTGCACCTTTACTTATACGAACTCAAAATGGTTCATCGCAAAATGATTAAAAATATCAAATGGATTGAAGATTTTTTTATATATAAAATGTGGCTACCCAAGCACGGGGTCTAATAGGGTTAGCCTTTTTTGAAATCCTTGACTTCGTAGCATGGAGCTTGTTTGAAATCTTGGATAAAAATTTGATGATTTTTGAAATTGATTGATGCTTCAAATCATGCAATTTTTGAAATATTTTTCCTTCTCCTCTTATTGATTATGAATTTCAAATTTGTTTATTTTCGCTCTTAGTAGTTACAAAATCGTCTTGAGAGGGCTTGGCCTAGCATGGTTGTTCTTGATTGTCCTATTTTCCTAGATCACTCATTTTCTTATTATGTATTTTGGCTGAAGAGGTAGATTACGGAATGTGCTAGTGTTGTATCTAGTATTGAGGTGAGGTCCTCCTCCACTCATTTTTTTTGACCATCGAGATAGGTTGGAAGAGTTGCGAGTATTGAACAAGAGGGGATTGAAGCGATTTGGTTTCGTTTCAAGAAAAGTTACGGGGCCCAAGTAACTCAATTGAAGTCAGAAGTCATCGATTTGAGAAAGAGAAAGAGAGTTGCTTCTAGGATGCATGTTGATATGATTGTTGAGTTTACGTGATGGGTTTTGATTAAGCAATAAAACTTGATTGGCCGGTCCAGCACAATTTGATGATGATGATTAACTTAAGACACTTTACTTTGACCATAGTCTTCTATTTGACTTTAGGTTTGGCTTTAGGATAGCTTTGACCCTAGTTTGACTTTAATTTTACCCGTTAACCATATGATAGTCTTAGATTGTAGTAGAAATTGATCATCCCGATTGGGTGGATTCAATGCCTCACCTTCTAAAATTCATAACTCGACCCCTTACCCATTTATCTTAATCATAGACCAATCCAGATCTGCTTAGAGTTATTTCATGATTTCTAAACCTAAACTGGGTGGTGACTCCCAATTCTAAGAAAATTCCAATTCAATTACATGCCTTTTTTTTTTAATGGAAAAGCTTCTTGAGGTGCTTTCACATTAGTTAAAGCATGTAATGATTGACTCATTGGTCGAATCGTATAGAGAACATGTTTGGATAAGGGATTAGACAAGGGGGCCGATGAGGGGTCAACTAAGGAGGTTGAACCACCTACTGAAGCACTTTTGGATGAGGGGTCGGCTAAGGAAGCCGAACCACTGAGTGACACATTTTGATGAGGGATCGACCAATGAGGTCGAACTACCTAGTGAGCGCGTATTGATAAGGGGTCAGCTAAGGAAACCGAACCACCTTGTGAGCACATATGGATGAGGGATCAGCCAATAAGGTCGAACCACCTTGTAAACACGTTTGATTCGACCGATATTGATTCAAGTTGAACGCGTAGTAACTTTACTACTCCCAAGGAAAGTGGTTATTTTTTTGTCCCTACAACCATGTTAGTGTCGTGTCTAACGAGGTGTCTTGTGAAGTCACTTCAGCATTATTCCACACTTTATTTAGGTTCCAAGATGACTTGAGGATTTCATATAGGGGTGCAACTTGGTCCAGTTCAAACTGAGAAACGAACTAAACTAATAGTTTTGGACTGGTTTGGTTTGGAACAAGTTGCGATTTGGTTTTGGGTTTAGAAAATGGAGAAACGATCAATTTGGTTCGATTCTTGGTTCAAGGCTTGTATAGAACCGAATTGAACCTTATATAATAAATAAATAAATATATTCATTTATTATAAATTATTTTATGAGTTAAGACATAGATTAATTAAATCTTTATCGATAAATTAATGATTTTTTTATTAATAGATTAATGATTTATAATATGAAATTTTATTTTTATTAAGTTTCTACAAATCCAAACCTGAGAAGCATGGTTCTAGTAAGTTCGAGTCCGAGAAACGAGACTCCAACTTTTTGAATCAGAGAATGTGAGTTAAATTAAGATTTTAATAAGTTCCTGCAAAACCCCAACCCGAGAAGTGACTCCAATAAGTTCTAGTATGAGAAACGAGACTATAATTTTTTGAACCATAGAATATGAGTTTAAGTAGGATTTTAATAAGTTCTTAGAAAATCCCAGTCCAAAAAATGTGGTTCCTATAAGTTCGAGACAAAATAATGAGACTCAAATTTCTCGAACTCTAAAAAAAATTTCAAATAGGATTTAATGAAGTTCTTACATTTCCTGATTCTGATAATGCTATGACTCTAATTACCTCGTTCAACTTTATCATAACTTCATATCGTATGATTGCTTTAATTGTGTAGGTGAACTTTAATTTGAATCATTATTGTCAGTGAGAAAATATCTATAGGATCTGACACTTTTTTAATCGATGAGAGTTTATTCTCAATGGTCCGATGGAATACTCCGTAAGTATTACACCATTGCACACACATACACTTTTGCATAAGTCAAGGAGAATTTTCTAAAATTCAAGGATTTGACATTTTTTTAGTTTAGGAAGAACTTACCTTCAAAAGTATGAACACTCAGACGAATTTTCAAATCAAACTGTAAAATGAGATGTTAGTGGCTTTGACATTCAAATGTCACATTATCTATCAAAATAAATTTACTGTCTAGTTTGCCTCCACCCTTTATCAAAGAAGGGCATTTGTAAACACCCTATTTTTACATATGCCTAATTTGATAATTTTTCACCCGATTGTAGTGGATTCCTAATGATGAGTGCAAAGAAATCGAAATTTGGAGAGTACATTTTTCAAATTTTTTTTTCGTTTTTAGTCTTTTCATCTCTTTCACTTGTTATGACTCGATATAAATATTACGTAAGCTTGGGATCGCTACACTTTACACTCGATTTAGCAAGTACGTATACTTAGATTCGTTACACATTTCAATAACATATAGTCATCACGATGTTAAGAAAATGTGAGCTCAAAATTTAGAAATAATCACATTGGGACTGAAATATACCTCATGCCAAAATCATAAATTTGTAAAAATTAACAAAATATCGAAAATACCCTTCATTAATTTCATACCTTTGAAAAGTTTTGAAAGTACTTTCATCGCCTTCAAAATATGATTTCGAGTCTAACTGGACCCCAATCGACGAAATAGAGAAATTTATGAGAAATCACAAAAATGACTGAAACGCCCTTCAATGTCCGACTTTTACCTAGAGATTTAGGGTATGTTTGATTGCATGGAAAATCACTTTCCATGGAATTTTAAATCAATGAAAAAATAGTTGTGAAAATAGGTAGGGTTGAAAAATCAAATTCTATTGTTTGATTTTACTTGGATAAAATCATGGAAAAAATATGAGAAAAAAAAAGAAAATGAAAAGGAGGAAGAAGATGAGAGGAGGGAGAGAGGAAAAAGAAGATGACGAGGAAGAGGGAGGGGGGAGGATGTGGCAATTGTGACGACGGTGATGATGGCGAAGATGGTGATAATGGCGATAACTGAAAGCGCCCTCGATCCGCGGGGTGCGCAGATCCACTTTTGACCCTTGAGGTTTGGGAGTCGCCACCTAGTTATTGTGGTCTAGGAACCAAACTGACTCTAAAATGGATAAACACTAATCTACCACAGAAAATCTGAATCCGGAGATCATGTTACGGGGTTGGAAGGTGTTAGGCACCAACCCCGCCCGGCCAATGCCGGTCTCTACTTGTCCCAAATAAATCTACATCGCTAATGACAAACCTAGATTAAAAAATAATAATAAAAAAACTTACCTTCAATCTGCAAAAGTGTTATTCCCTCAGATCTAGTGAAAACGGCTCCTTGTACCGTATTCCTTACTTCGTTCTATCTCCGGATCTGATTCCTGATCTCCGAGGTAAGGTATCTCCTTCTTGGATCTGGATGCTTTGAATTTGTTGTGGACTTTTAGGATGTTTTTGAGAGGTTTTTGGGTGTTTTTTAGGTTAAAATCGGAGTAGGGGTGTTAGGGAAGGAGTTAGGGGCTACAAAAATTAGGGTTTTGGGGAGGTTGTGGAGGCTTCTTCACCTACTTTTTCTAGGATTTTTTCTTTGATCCGAAAATAGGGTATGGAGGCTCCTTTTTATAAAGTTTCTTAGAAGCATTAGGGTTTCATTAGGGTTTCTTTTAGGATTTCAATTAGGGTTTCAATTAAGGTTTAGACTTTGGTCTCATGAGATGGACTTAGTCTTTAGGATTTTAATTTAGGGTTTTGACTTTTAGTCTTATGAAATTGACTTGATTAGTTTAGATTAGGGTTTTGATTTAGGGTTTTGACTTTTAGTCTTATGAGATTGACTTGATTAGTGTTTTGATTTAGGGTTTTGACTTTAGTCTTATGATATTGACTTTAGTCTTTTTTGGTTGACTTTAATGTTTTGACTTTAGCCTTACTTGACTTTAGTCTTACTTGATTGATTTTAATGTTTCTTTTTACATTTTTTAATGATTTATTTACTAATTTCAAAATTTTTAATTATTAAAATTGTAAAATTACCGTTTTGCCCTCGGAGAGGATTTTTTACGTTTTAAGTCGTTTTTCAATGTTCCAGGATGTTTTGGAAAGTAGAAGAAAAAAGGCAACTAAAAATTATAAAAGGAGGTGTGCATTATTCTAAAAGAGGATGAGGAAAAGAAAAAACGGGTGCACAAAGGATGGGGAACACCAAGTAAGAAAAAATTTTAAAGAGCAAAAAAGCAAAGGAAAACAGAAAGAAAAAGAGAGGATGAGGAAGAAGACTTACCTTCTTCTTCAAGTAACCTTACTCCAATAGCCGAACCAACACCACCACTTAACCATCTTCTTTCTTTTATACCCACGTACTAGCCACCTCATCTTCTACCCATCTACATCTTATTTTTTTCAACCCAATCGAACCCCACTTACAACAGCCTCCCCCTTATCTACTTCATCACGTTCTCCAACACACATCAGTACCTCTGTTAGGAGCCCAGTCGAATGTCACTTCACAAACTTCCATTCTCCTCTCTTATTTGTATAGCCCCAAAGACCTTCTCGTCACTTTGATTTAGTAACTCCAAAAACATGTTCATATCTTCGATTTCAGTCATAGCAAACAGACCCCTATGAATTCTCGACCTCATCCTTCATTTCAACAACCATTTTAGGTTTATAGGAGTCCCACCCATGGCTACAATACATCTTAGTTTCGATTTCTTCTCAATTTTTGAGGGGATATCATAAGCAATCAACTCTCTTCGCATGGTCAAGCAACTTCTTAACATAACAGTCATCTTCACTTCCCATCTTTTATTACTACAATACTTACAAGCCATCTTGGGTTGCTCCTGAAGGAACACACGACAGCCACCATTCTGTTATAGAGGAAAGTTTGATTTTATTTTAGTTTATCTTCATATTTTTCTTTCTGCCTCTCCTCATGATTTATTTTTTTATAATTATTTTGTCCATTAATGATTTCTATTGTTATTGGATTATACTCATCATGTGACTTATTATTCTCATCCCTTTCATTTTATTTCTAATACTAATAGGATTAAGAATTGTATTTGTGCGAAATTTATGATCACCATGTTTAAGCTGATGAAAGTGAAGTTCGATGAATTTTCTTTACTAGAATAACTTGAATTACTTTTAGCAATTATCCATGTTTAGGAATAAATGATGATTCAATTCGATCAATACTAACACGTGATGTATTGTTTGATGATTTGAGAATTAATTATTAGATTGGAAGGTATTCATGATTTAACCATTAAATTGGTAGTTATTTGTATGTGAGAATTTTTTTCTCTAATTTAGAAATTTTCGGCATGTGATATGTTTATTTGTTTAATAAAAATTATTGCTTGGCCATAAAATTGGTAGTTTGATAAGTTTTTATGTTTGCGACTGATCAATGGCTAATTTGGTAAATATTCACATTTTGGATGATGACTATTTGGAAATTCGAAGATTAATGCATATACTCTTATTTTGGCAATTTATAAGTTGGGTGCATATGGAATTTTTTCTAATTTATAAATTTTACATACATTCCTATTTTTATCAATTTCCAATTTGGTAATCATGTGCGATGTGGATTTTATTGATTTAGAAATTATGCATGTGACCATATTTCTTCAATTTTGAAATAATGTGTGAATTGGAGGATGTTTACAGATGTGATGGATGCTAAATGATGTGAAAGTTACTGGTACACATGGCGTTTTTTTATTGAATCTCAATTTTATGAAAATTTGCCATATGAGTCTTAGAATATTAAATGAAGTTTAAGCTTTTTCATTTTTATCCCATTTTTATGCAAAATTTGTAAAATCATGTAATGATTGGGAAAACTTTAGCTAAAAGATCCATTTAGCAAATCCAATATAAATTAATAATGACCAGACCCTAGTTTGACTTAAGTGTTTACCCGTTGACCATAGGATAGTTTTGGATTACGATAGAGACCGATCATCTCGATCAGACGAGTTTGGTTCTTAACACCTTCCAAAATCATTGATCTAATCCCTTACCCATTTATCTTATTCGTGAATTAATCCGAATCCGCCTTGGAGTTAATTTTAGTTCCTAGACCTAAACTACGTGACGATTCCCAATTATCAGAATATCCCCAATTTACCAGTTAGGCTCCCTTTTGCTATTTAGTAAAAAAGGCTCGAGGCAATTTTACCTGGGGACCTCAAGTTCTTACCACCGCACACCTTTGGTGGGCTTGGGTTTAAGTGCACGTCCCTTGTGGACCTCAAGATCTTACCACTATACCACATCTTTGGTGGGTTTAGGGTTAAGCGCACATCTCTTAGGGACCTTATGCTCTTACTACTACATCAAACCTTTAGTGGGCTTGAGTTTAAACACCACAACTTTGGTGGGCTTGGGTTTGTACACACGTCCCTTAGGGACTTCAAACTCTTACCACTGCATCATACCTTTCAGAGTCATGATAATGCTTGATTTATCTTCGGGAATTTTTTTATTTATTATTATGTTGTTCTTTCGTCCTTTGTGTGCTCAGACACATCTTTTCATGATATTTTCCCTTCTTTCTGAGTTGTGTGTCCATGTATTAAACAAAGAAAACATCTTTTTTTTCTTTATTCTTGACTTCTTTGAATTTTTGTTTCTTTTAACCATTTTTTTATTTTTTATTTTTTTGACTTTTTAATTTTTTTTTTTGAATTTTTTTATTCTTAGTCTTGGGTGAGGTATGGCTAGGAAAATGTTTTTACCTTGTCGTGGGTAACGCACGACCCAGTTAAATTTTTTGTCTAGCCGTGGGTCATCTCCATACCAGAATTTTGCAAAAAAAATTTAAATCGAAGTTCATTTGTTCATTTGCTCCACAATCAAACCTCATTTTCTCCTTGGCTTGTTCGAATTTCAACCTACGAATTTTTGAAGTTTTGCTTCCAATCTTAACCCATGGTGTGAACTCAACTCTTGGTGAGTAGCTTCGGTTCGATTTTGTTTACCACGTCCGATTTGCGACGATTTGAAGATTCACAATCAATTGTGATTGAATTGATATGATCTTTTGTCTTTGAACCTCCAATTTCCTTATAATGTATGTTGTAATCTCTGAATTTCTTCAATTTTTCATTAGTTCCTTGAATTCATGAGATTGGAGCTTTTATTGGGTCGATTGGCATAGAGATTGGGTGTTTTCGGATTGGATTATGGGTAAGTTGGATTATGGATTGGGTTGAATTTTATTAGAATTAAGTTGGATTTTGGGGTTTGATGGGTGTAGGAAGTGTATTGGAATTGAATTGATGGATTAGGATGGGTTGGAGAATGACTTAATGGCTAAAGAGAGGCTATTTTATTTCGGTACTCCACGTGTTTTATAAAATGCCTCAATAAAATTGGTTGAAGAAATGATGAGGTTTAAAGATATGTAATGTATTGGATAGGCTTAGATAGGGGTTTGGATAGTTTATGTGAGATTTTTATTGACTTGGGATGATTAATTCATATCGAACACGCCACGTGTTCAACAAAATGCCTTCGTGGGGTGGATATGGGTTTGGGGCAAATTGCTTGAGATTTGAGTTGGCTAAGGCATGATATTTTTGGTATTTTGACCTTTTTTGAAATTTTTTTAATTTTTATTGTGACTCTTGGTTGGATTTTGATATGATCATATTTTTTTTTTCTCCTCAGATGGGTCAATTTAATATTTTCCAAGTTTTGAGAAAGGAGTTTTCTTGTAAGAGTAAAAGCAAGAAGGTTACTTCTCGTGAGGATAATTCTTTGAGCAGTTCAGATAAGGCAAAGCCTCAAGTACCCTTGGATAATGGAGAGGAGTATGGAGTAAAACATGATCCTCCTCCAGCAGTAGTAGAGCCTGAGGTGATTGTAGCTGAGATTGATGATACTGTGGGGTTGAGGATGATCATTCCTTCTAAGATTTCTACTCAAATACATGATACTCCTCTATTATCTGATCTCCATCGTCATATATCTGCTTGTATGCGTGCTACCTAATCAACAGTTTAGGGGTAGTTGATATACTTTCTACAACATTTATGTGACTTCTTCTTATGCATTTAAGGCACAAATAAGATTGACTGGATTCGATACCTTCTTTGAGATTTCCCATTTATGGTCAATAGAACTTTGATCATTGCACTTATGGAAATGTGGTTTCCTTAAACTCACACTTTCCATCTCCCTGATGTAGAGCTTGGAATCCGACTTTCTAATTTTGTAGGTATCATCGGAATTGGAATATGATGACTACCTATACTTCTCGTGAGGGTTGATGATGAGAAAATGTTTAGACTTCTAGATCTTCGAACTATTTTAACTTGTGACTGGCTAAAGGAGAGGAGGTTGAACATCACCTAACTAAAAGATATTGAAAGCCCCCTCGATCCACGGGGTGTGCCGATCCGCTTTTGAGTTTTGAGGTTTGGAGTCACCACATAGTTATTATGGTCCAACAACTGAGCATTGACTCAAAATGGATAAAAACAACTAATCTACAAAAATAAACTAAGTCCGGGGATCACATTACGGGGTTGGAAGGTGTTAGGCAGCAACCCCGCCCGACAAACGCCGGTCTCTGCTATTTCTCAAAAAAAAACTACATTATTAAAAGACCTAAAACAAATAAATAAAATAAATAGAAGAAAAATGTACCTAGATGTTCGCGACGATTTGTTCCCTTAGATCTGATGGAGAGATTCATCGTATGAGATTCCTTGCTTCATTTCCATCACTGAATCCACTTCTGATCTCCAAGATGAAGTATCTGCTTCCTAGATCTGATTGTTTTCTAACTTTTTGATGGATTCCTAGGTGTTTTTTAAGGGTCTCTGGGTATTTTTTGAGCAAAAGTTAGGATTTGGATGATAGGTAAGGGGTTAGGACTTCAAAATCAGGGTTTTGGGAGGACTAGGGAGGCTTTGTAACCTATTTTTTTTAAGATTTTCTTTTACCTGCGAAATTACGTTGTAGGGGCTCTATATTTATAGAGTTTTTTGGAAGAATTAGGACTTGACTAGGTCTCCTTTTAGTTAAGATGAATTAGGATTTTGACTTAAGTCTTATGAGATTGACTAGGTTTCTTTAGATTAGGATTTTAATTAGGGTTTTAACTTAAGTCTTATGAGGTTGACTTGATTTTTTTAGATTAGGGTTTCAATTAAGGTTTTGGACTTAAGTCTTATGAGATTGACTTGGTTAGGGTTTTAATTAGAGTTTTGACTTAAGTCTTATGAGAATGACTTGGTTTAGATTTTTAGATTAATTTTATTAAGGTTTTACTTCAAGTTAATTAATATTTTATTTATTAATTCTGAAATTAAAATTTTTAAAAATTTAAAAATTATCGTTTTGCCCCAAAAGAGTACTTTTACGTTTCAAATCGATTTTCGATGTTCCGAGATGTTTTGAAATTGATTTTTCGTTAGGAATTCAATGAGATTATTGGTTTGTATCATTTACAAATTTTTTGGCATGAAATGATCGCAAACTCTATGAGGGGTATTTTCATAATTTTATCGAATCTGGTGAAAATTGGCGAAATGGTTATTTGATTTCATTTTGTTGTTTTATGTGTTCGAATGTGTTTTCCTAAGCGTAATGTGGGCTCTAAGGATATTTTTATGTTATGGGTATTTTGATAATTTGATCAGTTTTTTAGTGACTTTTATCGTAAAACTTTTTTTTGTCTCAAAATGATGATTTCTATATTTTTGGGGTCATATTTTTCTAGCGTAGCGTGGTTTCTACAATTTTGTTAGGTTAAGATACCTCATCCGAATTTTTGAAACATATCTAATAACAAAATAGAACATTGGAATAATCATCTATCATTAGGAACTGTCATAATCGGGTTGATGAGTTGATAAATCAGACGAATGTGTCTACAGATATGTATTTCAATAATGACCTTTACTCGAAAATTGGAACTGATTGCCCTTATTTTATCATCATGTTTAGACGATTATTCTTTATCATGTTGGGTGCTTGCTTCTTCTCTGATGACCAGGCTTCGCTCGATGTTATTTTCCTTTCAACTTTGCAAGACATAGATCGTATTCATGAGTATGATTGAGGAAACATGATACTTGGGACCATCATGGGTGGAATGGATCAAGTGGTTTTGGGTGTGATGGGACGACCTAGTGATGGGTTATCCCTTCATTTTGTCTGGCATTTTATTGAGGTACTTCCAGATTTTCTTTAATTTTGTACTCTCTTTTCCTATGCATCACATTCCTTCCCTTTATTATAGTTTTTCTTGCATCGCTACTTTCATTTTTATTGTCCCTATGTGGCCTCCAAGAGAGCTCACAACCCTATGGGTAAGAAATTGGCTATCCGTCCCAAAAAGATGCAAAAGAGTAGGGGTTTGTCTGCCTAGATCGATGCTTCCGTCGAGACGTAAGTATTGTCTCGTTTTTCTATCCTTTTTCACTCTCATTCATTTTTTTTCTCATTTGTCTTTAGCTACTTGTTTTTTTTCTTTTCAGATCATCAATCCTAGAGTACTTGAATTGCCACATTCTATCTTTGCTCATATGGACTTTGCTACAGCTCGCCTTCTCGACTTTCAGAGGATGGTCTTCCCATGCTATATTAGCAAGCTTTCCTATGTGCTTTATCTGAGAGCATGACTCTCATTTCAGTGCCATGGCGAATCTCGCATTCCTCATAATCCTCCACCTGTTTTGACATTCGGAGCTATCGAGGGTTGCATGCTTGCTAATCTAGGAATTTTGGGGTATTTTTGTTCGTCAACATGAGGCCCATGTACCTTTTCTTACCTTCTTTGTCTTTTCCTCTTTAGTTGTCATTATCATTTTCTCACTTCTCATTTTTTGCTCTGTTTGTACTCAAAATATTGAGTTGCTTCAGTACCTTGAACGAGAGGAGAGGAAGAATTTTGAGATGGTTTGACAATATTCTTACATTGAGCAACTCCAACGTGAATTGGTAAGCCCTTGTAATACTTTCTTTCATTCCGAAAACTTTGATTTAATCCTCCTGTTATCTTCTGTAGGCTCTCTAGCAAGCACGAGAAGGTGCCAGTTCTTCTTATTAAAGGTCACCTAAGTCATTATGAGTAAGTAGAAAAAAATATTTTAGTTAGTAATTATTTATTCAATCAAATAAAACAAAATGACTATGCCTATTAATATGCATATATATTTTTTTATTTTGACCTCATTAGGGAGCTTTTGGGAGCAGTGCTCCATACACTCCGGCTAGCACTTACTAGACGCCTTATTACCCGACACCACCCATTGAGCCACATTTGGTAAGAGACTTCGATCCTCAAGGATACTACGAGTCTGGAAGCAACGCTACTTGGGAATGAACGAAAATCAACCATGCAGGGTTCACAGACTATTGATTCATAGGACCTTCTGAACCCCAAACCAACTATGTATCTGAGGAGTGTGAATTTGAGTATCCAGCTGAGCTGGAGTTAGAGGCTAGGTCAAAGGTTGAGGGAGAGCTAGAGCCAGAACCAGAGCCTAAGGTAGCACTGGCTATGACTCGTTTAGAACGATTCTATGCTAAGAGGTTCTGTCGTGGTACCAAAGGCTTCTTTCGGCAGACAAGAGAATTTTTTTATTAGTCATTTTTTAATAAAAGGAATATTATGTACCTTGTAATTTATGTTTGTTTGTAAAACTTTTATTCCTTTTTATCTGGATTCGTTGATTTTTGCTTATCTTATTTTTTAGATGTATGCTTCGATGGATGTCTATTTTCTGCAAAATTGACAGGTTAGGTTTGAAATGCGAAGGGAGAACTCCCTAGGAGTTTTTCTAAGCAAATTCGTCAAAAAATAACAAAAAAATTTGAATGAAATTTTTTTCTAGTCGTGGGTGAACCTTGGCCAAGCCAAAATTTTATTTTGGCCATGGGTTTACCTAAAAATTAAGCAAATTTTGGCTTGGTCATGGGTTACCCTTGGCTAGAAAAAATTTACCCCAGTCGGGTAAGGTACAGACCAAAACTTTTGCAACTTTAAAACTCAAAAATCGATTTTTTGTTCATAAAATTTATGATTTTACTCAAAAAGCTTGCAATTCTCTTACCTTAGATCGAAGATGGAGCCTACCAACTGTTCAAGAATGAGTGGTAGTGAAATCGGAAAATGATAGAATGCATGAGGTCCTACTTTTCTCAACCTGAATCAGTATTCTATCAAGGAAAACCATACTACTCGGTGGATTCAATCTATGTCTACGGATGAGAAGACAAGATGGATTGGTGAGAATAAGCTAAGATTTGTTTTATCTTTGTATGAGGTAGGGGTAAAGTTGGATTTGATTAAAGTTATGATTGAGTGTTGGATCCTAGATTCTAATGTGTTTCGATTAGGAGAGTATGAGCTTACACCAACTATCGAGGAATTCAAGAGGATTCTCAGGTTATACTTCTCTAATAAGATAGTCTTTCTTTCCTTATACCCTAGCTATAGGAATAAGGTACTCCAATTTCTTGGAATTTATCGTCTTTAGCTAGAGAAGCTAGATAGGGATTCTACTTTGGGTTGATTATCTAAACCTTTCATTTTTGAATACAAAATTTTTGGTGTTAAATCGAATATTCGATTTAATACCCTATCTTTGATGGTTGTGAAAAAAATCTTCTTTCTTAGGGAAGATAACCTAATGGCTCCTTCATTGGTAAGCATAATCACTCAAGTTCGTGGAAGTAGCTGGCTAGCTCCAATGCTTTTAGCTTAGTTTTACATAGCTTTGACAGCTTGCGCTATTGAGAGACATCATTTTTTCTTGGGCTGTGTACTCCTCTTGCAGGTAAAAATAAAACACACTTCCTCCGCAACAAGATTCTTATTGAGTGGTTGGTCTTGGATGGCTCGTTGAATATCTTCCAACTGTTGAAAAGTGTTTTCAGCCTTCTTCTTGTCCTCTCCAAAGTGCTACGCATTCCAATATTTCAAGATGGTTTTGAGTCTTTTAAGTTTCAAGACAACCTTGTACATAGGATTTCCTCTTACTGGTTCATTCCAACTAGTCTTCACCAAGTCAAGGAACCTCTTGTTAGCTGCCCAAAAGTTGAAGAATCTAAAAGGCCTCAATCTACTATTATTTTCCTCCCCCATGGGAACAGACATGGGACTGTGGTCAGAGATCTCTTAAGGATGAAATTCAACTTCGAAGAAGTTAAAGGTCTCTAGACAATAGATGTTGATTAGAACTCTATCAAGTTTGGACATAATTCTTTTGTCTTCCTGTTGATTGCTCCAAGTAAGTTGGCATCCTCTAGCCTCTAGGTCCATAAGGTTTGCTTTCTATAAGCTTTCCACTAAGTCTTTGATATCAACATTAGTTATTTTTCTTCCTTCCACTTGCTCTCCAGCCTTAGTCATGGCATTGAAATCTCCCATCATTAGTCAAGGAATGTTGGTGTTGACGGCAATACATTCCAGCTCCATCCAGGCTCTTTTCCTTTCTTATTTCTCGTTGAGCCTATAGACGGTGGTCAACAATAATTTAGGACCTCCAGTGACATTCCCTATCATGTTTATCAGCTGGTTAGATTTGGCCACAAGGTTCATATTGACTCGGTTTTTGTTTCATCCCACCAGAATCCTACCCCTTAAAGTACAGCTATAGTTCCCCTCCATGTCCCAATCAGGCCACACATACTTAGCTATCTCATACTTGTTAACTTCTCTGACTCTAGTCTTTATAATGCCCATGATGTCAATGTGGTTCTTATTGATGAATCTTCTGACTTCTTATTACTTGAGAGGGTTATTCAACCCCTTTATGTTCCAGGTTATGCACTTCATTGGGAATCATTTGTGTCCTCTTTCTCCCCTTCTTGCTCCTACATAACTCTCATTGCCAACTTGATATGTTGGATAGTAGGAAGGTTGTTGGTGTGTTTCATGGAAACTTCATCCACTCTTAAGTTGTAGAAATTTTTGTCTCCCCATTTCTAAATTTCGACACTTCTATTGTCTTCTTCATCTTAAAGAACTTGGAATCTATTTTTATAGGGGGTGTGATTGTTTACTGGGGGGGAGGGGATTGTCTTTGTTGGGTATGGTCCCCTTTCCTTTTGAGTAGGGTTTCTAAATTTGGGGGCCTTTGCTTTTGTCCTTTGGTGCTGTTGTCTTCTTACTAGATTCGCCTACTTCCTTGGAAATTCTCTTCCTCCCATTCCATTATTCGATAGTGTGATCTAGATTTCCTATCATATGGTTGTTGTTCCTCCTTTTTTCTTTATGTCTGTTTCGTGTTTCTTGGACCTCTATGTTAGCTATTTGTAAACACCCATTTTTGTACTAATCTGATTAATCAACTCGTTAACCCGATCGCAACGCTTCCCAATGATGGATGATTATTCCAATACTTTATTTTGTTACCAGATATGTTTCAAAAATCCGGATGAGGTATCGCGAACTGACAAAAACTTAGAAACCACTCTACACTAGGAAAATACGATCCCAGAAACATAGAAATCATCATCTTGTAGATCAAAAAGAAGCTTTACGACAAAAATCACTAAAAAATGACCAAATTATCAAAATACCCCTAACATCAAAACAACCATAGAGCCTACGTTACGCTTAGGAAAACTCATCCAAACACATAAAACAACAAATCGAAACCAAATAAATCATTTTACCATTTTTCTCAAAATTTGACAAAATTACGAAAATGCCCCACATAAAGTTCACAATCATTTCATACAAAAATTTTCATAAATGACTCAAATCAATATTTTCATTGAATTCCTTACGAAAAATCGATTCTAAAACATCTTATAACATTAAAAACTGACTTAAAACGTAAAAAGTCCTCTCCGAGGGTAAAACGATAATTTCATAATTTTTATAATAAAATTTTTTGAAATCAATAATTAAAATATTAAATAATTAAAGTGAAACATTAATAAAATTAATTTAAAATTTTAAACTAAAAAAATCGATCAATCAGGCTCTCAAGCAAAATTGTTGAGAGTTGCCAAGATATTTCCTTCAAGAACCCCTCCATTTGAGGGTCCAAAAACTTAAAGATATAATAGAGGGGGGTTCTCCAAAAAATTAAAGTCAATCAAGCAATACTAAAGTCAAGGTATTAAAGTCAATCAAGTAAGACTAAAGTCAAAATTTAAGTCAATTAAGTAAGACTAAAGTCAAGATATTAAAGTCAATCAAGTAAGACTAAAGTCAAAATTAAAGTCAATTAAGTAAGACCAAAAGTCAAAACCCTAATAGAGTTCTAATTAAATAATAACTTTATTTAATAGAATTCTAACTAAAATATAATTCTACCTAAAACAATTCTAATTAAAATACAACTCTACCAAAAACAATTCTAATTAAAATATAACTCTAACTAAAAGAATTATAATCAAACACTAATTCTATCTAAACTAACCCTTAAAAAAAATATATAAATAGGGGTCCTCACACCCTATTTTCGTATCAAATCATAAACCCTAAGAGAAGTAGGTCAAAAAGCCTCCCTAGCCTCCCATAAACCCTAATTTTGAAGCACCAGCTCCTTACCTAACACCCATACTTCGATTTTAGCCTGAAAAACACCTAGAAGCCCTTTAAAAAACACCCCAAAATCCATAAAAAATTAAAAGAATTTAGATTTAAGAAAGAGATACCTTTCCTCAGAGATCAGAAATCAGATCCGGAGATAGAACGAAATAAGGAGTACGGTACAAGAAACATTTTTATCAGATCTGAGGAAATAAAACGTTGCATTCGAAGGTAAAATTTCTATTATTTTTTTTTCTATCTAGATTTTTTGTTAGTAATGTAGTCTTATTTGGGATAAGTAGAGACCGGCGTTTGTAGGGCGGGGTTGGTGCCTAATACCTTCCAACTCCGTAACGTGAACCCCGGACTTAGTTTTTTATTTTTCGTAGATTAGTTTCTTTTGCCTTTTAGAGTCAATGTTCAGTTCCTAGACCGTAATGACTAGGTGGCGAGTTCCAAACCTCAAAGGTTAAAATCGGATCTGCGCACCCCGCGGATCGAGGGCGCTTTCAATGGCGACTCCACTGGGGACTATTGATGATTAGACTTGAAAAATCCCAAGTATAAGATCATTGCCAAGATGACCTAATTTTTTTTTATTTAGTTCATTTTATTTATTTATTTATTTTTGTGACTTGATTGTGGAAGATTTTGGGTATTGTATTTTTGTCTAATTAAGGGTCACTTTTTGATGAACCCTAAATAATGAAATATTCAAATTAACATATGAAAAGGATGGAATGATGAAGGTTAGGACAACAATATTAAAATATTTTTACAAAATATTCTAGTAAGAATTAAGTCTGGGCACCTATTAATAAAACGTAGATCCCATTGAGTAGATTAATTTAGAACTTGAATTCACTCGATTTCGTTATCGGGAGTCTTGGATATTATCGATACAAATTCAATATGTAAATCTGGAATTGTTGCTGAATGAAAATTGGGACAACAATGTTAAAACGTTTTCACAGAACATTCTAGTCTGAATTAGGTCTGGACACCTATTAATAAAACGTAGATCCAATCGAGTAGATTAATTTAGAACCTACATTCACTAAATTTCGCTATCAGGAGCCTTAGATATCATCGATGCAAGTTCAATCTGTAAATCTGAAATTGTTACTGAAGAAGATTGGGACAGTAATGTTAAAACGTTTTTACAAAACATTTTAATAAAAATTAAGTCTGTGAACCTCTTAATAAAACGTAGATATCATCGAGCAGATTAATTTAGAACCTGAATTCACTCAATTTCGTTATCGGGAGCCTTGAATATCATTGATACAAGTTCAATATATAAATCTGGAATTGTTGTTGAATGAAGGTTGGGACAGCAATGTTAAAATATTTTTACAGAACATTCTAGTTAGAATTAGGTCTAGGCACCTATTAATAAAACATAGATCACATCGAGTAGATTAATTTAGAATCTGAATTCACTCGATTTCATTATCGGTAGCCTTAGATATTATCGATGTAAGTTCAGATTGTATTTTCCTAATTCACAGAAAATCCGAATTTATCTAGTGTTAACACAGTTAATGTTCCTGAGAGCGAGCTCATTTGGCACTAAGATCTTTCTCTTTGATTTTTTTTGAGATGTGTTTCTAATTTTTTTTTTATAATTTTTTTTTAAAAGAGGGTTCATCGTTCCTCATCTCAACAATTATCATTCTATCATCAATGTAACATCTATTGGAATCTCGATTTATTGTGGATCACCCAAAAGTGATCATTGATTGGACCTTAAAAATTATAAAAAGTATACCAATTGCAATATTTGGGTTTGATCAATTATTATATGCCATGATCATTAATTGATTTGCCATTGATCTTGATCAGATATATAGTTGATGTGCTTATTGGTGATCTTAATGATGTTATTGGATTGGTATTTATTTTGACTAATATTCATATGGTATCAATTTGTGATGGTATGATCAGGCCCATGGTCCCATTTTTTTGCAAAGGCCCCGAGCACACCCCACCTTGTTTTGCACACACCATATCCACATTTACTGTTTTACACGTTTGCACGTCCTATATAGCCAACGTGGCACTAATGCGTGGCCCGGTCTCTTCGGAGATGCGATATCATTCATGAAAATCACAACTCCAGTCACGTACTTTAGGGTATATCAAACTGGGACATGAGTACCGTCTGATCAGGTGACTCTGAAAGGTATATCGATGCACCTAGGCTGGAGAGACCTGAGCCTTTGACTTATTGTAAGCCACACAGTCACATGTCCCTTTGCCAACGTAGTACTAGTACGTGGTCGGTCTTCTTGTGGGATGCCAAACTATTTATGAAAGCTACAACTCTTGACTCATACCCGTAGGTATATCAAAGATAATCTAAGTACATCAATTGCACTTCTTGGTCAAAACTAGTGCCTAAGCGATATCCTGCCCTGCTGTACCCTACTATACTAGGGGAATAGACTACGTCTATTTTAGACGATAGATATTTAAGTGGGTCCTTACTCAGCATCGTGCGTTACCTCTCAACTGGGGATCAAACTGGCTATTTTTAACTTCAGAGAAGTGAGTTGGAGTTTTAGATTATCACCTATACGGTATATCAAACCAAGTCACAACGTATTGTCTGATTGAGTACGCTCGAGAGGTATATAGGTGTACTTGGGCAAGGGTGGCCAGATAAAAATACATTGCATATAGTAAGCTTAGAGTCTAGAAACCTCCCCTGTACATCAGCACTCGAATTTACCATGGGTATTCTCGAGTTGTTCATTGAATGAGATTTTGTGATTGATGATGTATGAGATCAGAATGTATGATTGTCCTTTTGAAAATTAAACTGGGTGCACCAACCCAATAAAGAATCGATTCAAAATGTAACAATAATTCATAATGACCCAATCCATCTTGATCCAATGATCATGATGGGTCGGGCCATTTACATCGAAAAGGAAATCAAAGTTCTTTTCTAAATTTGAGTTTCAACTCATTTAAAAAAAATGTTTTTCCCAAAAGAAAAGAAAAGGATTTTTACAAAAGATCTATTTTTTTGCATGGAATTTGGAAAATTACTGAAATATGCTTTTCTAAAGGAAAAAATTATTTAAATCAGATATTTGATAATTCAATAAGATTATTTTTCCTTTTAAAATGATCATTGCATAAATGAATTGTTTAATGGCTTGGTGCACAAAATTCAATAAAATCTCAGGGTTCATTTAAAATGTTATCAAGGGGGTAACACTAAAATTGATCAGATTCACATTTGATGGGGTCTCAAGGTTTTCATTGCACCTAAGCTCAATCGCTCACCATTTTGTTAGGGTTACTAGTCCGGTCAGTTAGAACGAATGTCAACGCCAAATCAATCATCAGAAACCCTTTAGAATATCTCAACATTTTCCAATTGTTCCTTGAAGATCACAGTGCCTCAGTCATGCCAGTTATAAGTAATATCTCAGTCATTAGTCCTAATTAAGCCCGTAGTAGGTAGTCTTGAGTTTTCATGAGTCATTTGGGTTAGCTCAAGTCCCTTTTTTTATCAAGGTCATGTCTTCTTTTCGAGTCGACTCTTTTTTCTGTTGAGTCGAGTTAGTTTGTCGAGTCATAGAGGTGTCTATCGCCTCATCTGAATTTGATTGGATAAATGAAATTTTTGAATACCTCGAGCGTATTAACGAATTAACTAATGATCTTGTTTCAATGATAGATTCCTCTCTTGAACAAAAAGATAAGAGTTAAGCTCAACCTTTAATTGAGAAATCAAAGGTCATTGACCTCAGAACAAAAAATAATTCTCAAGAAATTCGGATTAGAATTATCTTATCCCCAAAAGAACACGATGGGGTAATGAATTACTCAAAAATTTCAGAAGACTTGAGATGCAAGCTTGGGTGTTGTTTAACACGGAATAGATACTCGTCTATATCGATGAAATCATAGAAGATGTTATAAACTATATCAGTGTTATTCTCACAGTATCTCGAGTTGTAAAGTTCATTCAAGAGCATATTCTCAATCAATATGGAGGTACCTTTTGAGCTGATCTTTGATAATGGGTCGTACTTCAAAGCTTAGGTCATTCCTCCGTTTTCAAAGTTCAAGATCTGGCATCACAAATCATCTCCTTACCGTCCTCATATTAATGGAGTAGTTACAATAGCTAATAAGAATCTTAAGACTATCATCAGGAAAATGTGTCAATCACATCGAGATTGGTCAGAAAAACTGTCATTTGCACTATGGGCATATTGAACTTCAATTCGATCCTCTACTGAAGCTACTCCATACTCCTTAATGTATGGCATGGAAGCAGTCTTGCCAGTTGAAACGAAAATTCCATCTCTCAGGGTCTTGTTGGAAAGTCAGTTGTCAGAAGCAGATTGGATTTTTCAACGGTATGAAGAGTTAAATTTGATCGAAGAAAAATGACTAAGAGCTTTGTACCATGTGCAAGCTTATCAAAGAAGAGTCGCTCGTGCGTTTGACAAAAAGATCAAGGTCCGTCACTTACAAGTCTGGAATTTTGTGCTCAAAGATAATCAGACACTTATCTTTGACCCTAGAGGAAAGTTCAAACCAAATTGGATGGGTTCATTCATCGTGAAGAAAATATTACCAAGAAAAGCTGTCAGGCTTCAAGATCATGATGGAATCGAATTACCAGAACCAACCAACCTTGACCAAATCAAACGGTACTACATTTATGAGACCATCTTTGGCTGAATCAATCCTCATATTACCCAGTTACCCAATTCAATATATCCTTTTTCAACCCCTTTGTAGCCTTTTCAAAAAGAAAAATTATGCATTTTTCTTTCTCAGCCCGATCACCTAACCTAGGGGAGGGAAGATTCGAACTACGTCTTGGTCTGATCTCAAAATTTTGGGGTACGTAGGCAACCTGAGAAGTTACTTCAGGCTCGACCACATCAAAATAAACAATAGATTCCTCAACAAATAAAAAATTCAAAAGAAAAAGAAATATCCCTAGAATGGGGAAGAAAATTCAAGACAAAATAAAAGAAATGCCACACAATGGGCATTTGGGTTTTTGAGCCTCAAAATCCCTTTCTTTTTTATACCCAGTCTTAAGCTTACCTATTAAAGTCCTTCTATGTACCGTGCGAAAAGTCAAAAGAGATAGCAAAGCCTGATCTGACAGCAATTCCATAAGGAAAAAAAGAGAAAAAAGCCTGTTATGTTGAAAATCCGAAAATGGCAACTTAGGCAAAAATTAAGGCAAGCTCGCAAGGTTGAAAATCCGAAATGACAACTTTGACAACAATCAGAACAAAGGAAAAAAAGAAAGCTCACTAGTTTGAAAATTTAAAAAGGCAATCTAGGCAAAAGTTAGAGCAAGCTCGCTAGATTGAAAATCTGAAAAAGCGATCTAGGCAAAAAATAGAGCAACAAAGCAAAACAAAAGAAAAACTAAGAGCAGTCCGAGCTGAAACATCAAAAGTCCGAATAATCAAGTTCAATACTTAGCTTAAACCAGACACAGACTCAGAAGCCACAAGTATTTTGTCTATGATCGATTTGAAAATTTTTACTTCCCCAAGTGAACTAAGGGAGAGAAGGGTGAATTCTATGATGAGTTTCAAAAGAAAATATTTTATTCTCTTGAGCCTGACTCAAAATCTTCAATAAAATTAATCAAAATTAAAAGTTGGATCTTTATTGCGCTTGTGGTAATCAAATATTTCAAGCCTTTATACAAGGGGCATTTTCTTTTTCCTCTAAATATGTAGTTTCCCCCTTATACTAGGGGCATTTTTTACTTTTTACATGATGTGTTCAGTTATCTTCAATGCCATATTTATTGTCAAACTAGGGGCATTTTGTTTTTGAGCAATCTTAATCCTAAAAGATAATGAGAACCCCAAACTTAAGGTTATCCTCTTGATAACAGTTTGTCGAAAAACCCTTGAGGTTCAAAAGAAATAAAAACTCAGTTTTAAATTCATAAAACTTTTGGATAAAACCTTGAGGTTCAAACAAAAGCATTTCAGACCTCACATTTGACTGTGCCCAGAGATTAACTACTTTATTTAGAATAGGAGATATGACATTCTTTCGTTCCCAGATTCTTTTTCAGATCCATTCAGTCTTGGATTCGATCATTCTCTTCCAGATTCATTATCTTCCAGATTTATTCGTTCCCGGATTCATTTTAATCAGTCTTCTCCAAATTCATTCATTCATTCCCAAAATTCATTCATTCATTTGCCAGTTTTGCTCAGTTGCCACCAACGGTTATCTTGGATTTTGCTCAGTTGCCACCAAGGGTTATCTTGGATTTTGCTTAAATGTCGTCAAGGGTTATCTTGGATTTCGCTCAGTTGCCGCCCATGGTTATCTTGGATTTCGCTCAGATGCCGCCAATGGTTATCTTGGATTTCGCTCAAATGCCGCCAAGGGTTAACTTGAATTTTTCTCAGTTGCTGCCAAGGGTTATCTTGGATTTTGCTCAGTTGCCGTCAATGGTTATCTTGGATTTTGCTCAATTCCGTCAAGGGTTATCTTGGATTTTGCTCAGATGCCATCAAGGGTTATCTTGGATTTCACTCAGTTGCCGCCAAGGGTTATCTTCGATTTCGCTCAAATGCCGTCAAGGGTTATCTTGGATTTTGCTCAGATGCCGCCAAGGGTTATCTTGGATTTTGCTCAGTTACCGCCGAGGGTTTTCTCGAAATTATGCTCAGTTTATGCTCAAATTATTGCTCAAATTATGCTCAATTTATATTCATTTTATGCTCAGAACTTAAACTCTTTGAAATTTATCTTAGATTTTAAGTCACACACTTGCACAGTTGTTACATCAGTCAAGAAGAATTTTCTAAAATTCAAGGATCTGAGACTGCCAGTGAGAGCTCGCGCTCAAGGACCTGACATTTTTAATTCGGGGAGAGCTTTACCCTAAAGTATCCAAACACCCCGACGAATTGCTAAATTAGGCTGCAAAATGAACTATCACTAGTTTTGGCATTCAGATATCGCACTATCTATCAAAATAGATTTGCTATCTAGTTTGCTTCAACCCTCTATCAAAGAGGGGCATCTGTAGACACCTATTTTTGCACTCGTCTAATTAATCAACTTGTCAACCCGATCGCAACGGTTCCCAATGATGGATGATTATTCCAATGCTTTATTTTGTTATCAGATATGTTTCAGAAATCCGGATGAGGTATCGCGAATTGACAAAATCTTAGAAACCACGCTACGCTAGGAAAATACGATCCCGAAAACATAAAAATCATCATCTTGCAGATCAAAAAGAAGTTTTACGATAAAAATCACTAAAAAATGATCAAATTACCAAAATACCCATAACATCAAAATAACCCTAGAGCCTACGTTACTCTTAGGAAAACTCATCCAAACACATAAAACAATAAATCGAAATCAAATAAATCATTTCATCAATTTTCACAAAATTTGACAAAATTACGAAAATGCCCCTCATAAAGTTCACGATCATTTCACACAAAAAATTTCATAAATGACACAAAACAATATTTTCATTGAATTCCTTTCGAAAAATCGATTCTAAAACATCCTAGAACATAAAAAATCGACTTAAAACACGAAAAATCCTCTTAGAGGGCAAAACGGTAATTTCACAATTTTTAAAATTAAAAATTTTGAAATTAATAATTAAAATATTAAATAATTAAAGTGAAATATTAATAAAATTAATTTAAAATTTTAAACTAAAAAAAACGATCAATCAGGCTCTCAGGCAAAATTGTTGAGGATTGCCAAGATATTTCTTCAAGGACCCCTCCATTTGGGGGTCCAAAGAATTAAAGATATAATAGAGGGGGGTTTTCCAAAAAATTAAAGTCAATCAAGAAAGAGTAAAGTCAAGGTATTAAAGTCAATCAAGTAAGACTAAAGTCAAAATTATTAAAGTCAATCAAGTAAGACTAAAGTCAAAATTAAAGTCAATTAAGTAAAACCAAAAGTCAAAACCTTAATAGAGTTCTAATTAAATAATAACTCTATTTAATAGAATTCTAAATAAAATATAACTCTACCTAAAATAATTCTAATTAAAATACAACTCTACCAAAAATAATTCTAATTAAAATATAACTCTAACTAAAAGAATTATAATCAAACACTAATTCTATCTAAACCAACCCCTAAAAAAAATCTATAAATAGGGATCCTCACACCCTATTTTCGTATCAAATCATAAACCCAAAGAGAAGTTGGTCAAAAAGCCTCCCTAGACTCCAATAAACCCTAATTTTAAAGCCCCAACTCCTTACCTAACACCCATACTTTGATTTTAGCCTGAAAACACCTAGAAGCCCTTCAAAAATATCCCAAAATCTATAATAAAAAAAATTCGAAGAATCTAGATCTAAGAAAGAGATACCTTGTCTCAAAAATCATAAATCAGATCCGGAGACAGAACGAAGCAAGGAGTACGGTATAAGGAGTGATTTTATCAGATCTGAGGGAATAAAATCGTTGCGTTCGAAGGTAAAATTTCTTTTATTTTTTTTTCTATTTAGGTTTTTTGTTAGTAGTGTAGTCTTATTTGAGATAAGTAGAGACCGACGTTTGTTGGGCGGGGTTGGTGCCTAACACCTTCCAACTCCGCAACGTGATCCCCGGACTTAGTTTCTTATTTTTCGTAGATTAGTTTCTTTTACCTTTTAGAGTCAATGTTCGGTTCATAGACCATAATAACTAGGTGGCGACTCCCAAACCTCAAAGGTCAAAAGCGGATCCGTGCACCCCGCGAATCGAGGGCGCTTTCAGTATTGTTCGTGGGTTTATAAGTAACCAAGGCCGAATCTGTTCTTTCTCTCTGGTTCCTTTCTTTCTCCCTTGTGTTGTTATGTCTTTGGCTTTATTCCCTATCACCTTCTGTAGTCTTGTTATTCTGTGGGAGGCAGTTCCCATCAGGGTGCCCAAAGGTACAATAGACTGAACATCTTGGGAACATCTCATCATACTCAACTGACACCTTTGCATGAGCTCCCACTTCCACTTCGACAAAGAGCTTGTTAGGGAGGGTCCCTTGAAGGGTCTATTTCCACGTAGACTCTAGCGTATGACATTTTCCGAAGTTTTTCCATGGCACTATCCATGAACAGAGGTTTACCTATTGAGCTCGTTATGTAGCCCAGAGCTTTTGGATGCCAAAACTGATTGCGAAGGTCATGAAATTTGATCCAGATAGAAATGGCTGTTGTTTCCATCTTTTCTAGTTTGATTTTTGCCTTCCATTCCTTAAGAATCATTAGTATTCCTGTTATGTGTCATGGGCCTTCTAGTAAAGCTTTCCTTCTATCCTTTTGTCCCCGAACTTGAAGAAGTGTAGTTTATTTCCTTTGGAGAAGATTTCAAAGCTCCTTTTAGGTCTCCATAGTCTTTTAACTGATTTCTTCACCATTGCATAACTGAATTGGTGTCCTAGGAAGTGGCCCACTAGGCTTCATTCTCATTCTTCCTCCCTCTTCTTGATCATTTCCTTTGGGCAAGCGATGTAATTTTTGTTTCCTTTCAGAACTTGTGGATGGAAAGCCAACTTGCCATGTCTCCTTACAGAAGCTTTGGTATAGGCCCCCACCAAAGCTACCCAAGAGTGGGTGTTAGTTGCTGAGTCAGTAGCTATTTCCCTTGCCTCCCTATCTCCTTTGTATTTCTCTATGTGGGCTCGATGGGTCCCCCTATCCATTGTCTTTGTTGTGGCCATTGAGTTGGATCTCCCCTTAACTATCTCTATAAGTGCTTTTGTCTCTTGTCGATTGGTCTTTATTGTCCCCTTGGGACCTTCCCTTGTCTCGATCCTATTCTCCTTCCCTAAATTATTTGTAGGGATAAATATATCTTGTGGTTCTACAACAACATGAGTTTGCTTGGTGAAGTTTTTACTTCTATTCGAGTCCTCAACGTCAATTAAGAGTCTTCTTTGTTATGGCATTTCATCGAATAACCCATAGGACATCCTTATCATAGCAGCAGGCCCTTTTCCTGAAGAGGTGAAAAAGTTCCTGTTCTCAAGGAGGTCCATTGGGCTACGGGAGATAACATGCCCCCTCTCCCCCTGCTCCCATAAGTACCCTTGCCGTTGTATGTCCCTCTCTTACCTCCATTCTCCCTCGATCGTAGGCTAATTCCTTCAAAGCTTGTCCACCTTTGCCCATAATTCCCTAGTCCAGCTTCCTCCGTTCCTAATAAGCTTATGTCAGAGCCTTAACCCCATGCCTTCTCTAACTGTTTTTGTTTGTTCAGGTCCCCTTTGAAAAAACTCCAACTGTATTTCTTGTCTCTTAGTTTACATGTCCAGCTTCCTTTATAACAAGACATGTCTAGTTTACATGCCCCCTCTCCCTCCGCTCCCATAATCCCCTGGTCCAGCTTCCTCCGCCGTTCCTAAAATATGGGTTTTGGTCATCAAATTAGTGGTGTTTTCTAAAGAGATTGATTGCACACAGAGATTGCTCATATAAAATCTTAAACTCAAACGATGGAAATCTAACAGAAAAGAAAAAGAACTTATATTGACACCCCCAACTTTTACTTATGACTTATTTTATTTATCTTTAATTGCGGTGTAATAAGTAAAAGTTGGGATGCCAATAGCAGCTCTCTATTTAAAAGTAGTTGGATTTTTCGGATTTTTCTATTTAATGGACACATGGGCATGGCAGTTGAGGTTGATTTAACAGCCTAAGACCCTCATTTGTTACCAGCAAATCCCTCGATTTACTTTGAGGTTTTCAGTGTTTTTTAACTTATGGTAAGACAATTTGGATTCGTTAATTATTTTTTGGGGCTTCCTTTCGGTAATTCTGATGTATTCATGAAAATTTTGTAAAAAATGAGAAAAAATTTAGGTAATTAAATAATTAAAAAAAAAAAGGTTAGAATTGTTTTTTGTATAAATAGTCATGAAAAAAGATTTGTAAATCAAATTAAATGATTTATCTTGTTCGAGACAACTCGATCTCGTTCATGAATGACATAGGACTTGAAATAAAGACTTAAAACAATATCCTGAAAGTCATGGCGAAAAACTTTCCTCACTAACTAAGTAAGAGTTTTAAGTCTTAGTAAGGGTTGTTTTGCTTAAATGGAATTCCAAATTAGCCAACCAACACCACAGCCCTCTAATTTTTCATGAAAAATTAAAAAGGAAAATTAATTTTTGACTTGATCCAAGATTTTGAAAATGGACATCTATCGAATTTTCACATAGGTCCCATAATTAAAATTAAAATTCAATGGTGGAAAAAAGCTATTTTTGGATTTTGTTCTTTCAAAGTTATAGAATTTTGTCCTCAGCAACCCTGAAGCATCATATCATATTTTTGGATGCTACAAAGTGAGTCCAAGGACCCTAGTAAGGGTGAAATGATTACTAACTTGGTAAAGCTACTTAAACTCAAAGTCATAGACAAAAAATTAGTGCACAGGCCTCAAGGGAGTTGTTGACGCCTTTGTTTCCTTGAAAGGTGGGGTCCGCAAAAACTATGAAACTGAGAAAGGAAGCATCGCCGAAGCAACGAAATTAAGTACTACCAATGTTATCTTTTACAATAGATTGTTTTAGGCCCAGCATCGAACAATTTAAGATGAAAAGGAGTGAGAGAAAAAGTGATGGTGAGAGTGAGAGTTGCCTTACTTGTAATGAAGAAGGGATTTCAAAGTTTAGGTTTCTACAACTGTGATTGTTTGTTTGAGTAAATTTCTTTGATGGGGAAGTTGTGCGCAAATTTCGGAGGATTGGGTTACAACATTTCAACTATTTGGGATCTCCAAGAAGGGAAATTTTTATTATGAGACTGATTTGATTTGATTTGATTTCTTCTTCTTTTTCTACAATATGATTGATTATATATTAAGATTTTTTATTATATATTAAGATTATATGTTAAGATTTTTTATTTCTCCCTTAATACAATTTAGGGTTTGATATTTTTGTGTTAGAAGCTTACATAAAAAATAAAAAATAAAAATTTGCAGTAGCATGCCCACTTCAAAATTTTGGAGTCCACATTTTGGTGAATTTTTAAGATATCCCCTTTTTTTTTTAAATTGGTGATATGTCTCTTGATCTTGATCTCAATCTCATTTTATAGACAGATGAAAAGTGATTTAAAAATCTTTGATTTCTTTATTCTCGTCTAAATCATTATCTTCAATCACTTGAATAAAATGATGGTGATGGTGGTGATTGCTAGATTGCTTAATTGGTAAAGTTTATGAATGATGAATGATACCATAAGCCTAGATTCAATATCATCAAGTTACTTATCACAATAACTATGAGCTTATCGCTCGAAAAGATCTTGATGATGGTGATTAAATGAACACGGTGTTGTGTTCATTTTCATTAGTCTATAAGAGAAAACCAAATTCAAGGGTCATGTATAGTTTAAAAATCTAAGGAGGTATTTCAAATATTCATAAGACATATAGGAGCATGAAAACATAAAGGAAGCACATGTTGTGTAAGATGTATTCCAAAATTTTGAAGTTGGTCGCCTTACTTAGATTGTCACGCTTTTGTCGTCAATCTTACAAAAACTGCCGCCCACCTTTGTAAATTTGGAGCAAGGATTTGATGTCAGTAAATGTAGCTCTTAAGCTGTTAAGTAAAAGGCTAATGCTGAAGTAACACTGAAACATACATTCTGCTGAGGTGGTGCACATGTAATTATAGATGCTTTTCATCGAGATACGAGTGAAAAATATTTATGATTATGGGTTAGAATACCTTAACTCCTAAGAATGACTCATAAAAGGACACAAGATCTCAACCTTTTAAAATGCAAAATTCAATAGTTGAGATTTATCCTTAGGCCAAGTATTTTCAAGATTTGTGTTGTCGAGATATTCATAAATCTCAATCATTGATTTTGTCTTTAAAAAGTTGGGATCATGTGTTTTTTCCACGAGTCATTCTTAGGAGTCAAGGGATCCCAACCCATGTTCAAAAAAAAAAAAAAAAACCAACAACCATTTTGCTTAGTGTCATTGCAAAAGTAAAATTTTTATTACAAATATTAATGTTAAGCTGTTAAATAAATGAATAATGCTGAAGTAACCTCATGCTGGAACCTCATATCGCACTTTTCATCGAGATACAAGTGAAAGTGTGCGATATGAGGTTCCAGCTTAAGTCACTCTAGCACAACTCTAAATAAATAACACCATTTTGTCATTTAATAAAGCGAGCTGCTATTAGCATCCCAAATTTTATTTATTACATCCCAATTGTTTAAATTATTTATCACGCCCCATCATAGATTAAAACACACTATGCAAACATTACAAAAACATCATAACACTTGCTCAAAAAGTTATTTTTTAAAATTAAGCTCACCTAAAATCCTAAACCCAAATGATAGAAATCTGGAAAAAAAAAAAAAAAAGAGAGAGCTTATATTGGCACCCCCCAACTTTTATTTATTCTCAACCATTTACTTATTTTATTTATTTATTATTGGGGTGTAATAAGTAATAGTTGGGATGCCAATAGCAACTCTCTATTTAAAATGTAGTTGTATTTTCTCTTTAATGGACAATTGATAGTTGAGGTTGATTTAACAACCTAAGACCCTCATTTGTTACTAACAAATCCCTTTTCAGTGTTTTTTAACTCATAACAATAGAGTTCACATTCGGTAAGTAATTTTTGGGACTTCCTTTGGGTTAATTCCGATATATTTTCATAGAAAATGAGAAAAAATTTAGGAAATTAAATTATTCGTGAAAAAACTTATAATTATTTTTGTGTGGTCAGAATCCGGTGAACGGCTACGATGAATCCAACCGCACTGATCCGAAGTTGTTCCTAGCACCCCTTCCTCGCAACAGTATGGTACCTGCCAAAATCACTCTGACGCTCAAGTTAGAGAAGTAGAGGAATAGTCCTTAGTACTGGTTAGACTCTAATCTCCCCAAAAAAATCCCCTTCAATAGTATTTATTGTGCTATTTATCCTCTCTAACTACCCATAAGGTTTCCTCCTCTATATGCTGTAATCATGGGATTTCTACTAACTCTACGGAGTTATTTACTTAATCAGGCTCTTTTGGATCGATTGCACTTACCTACAAAGATCTCTTTCGAGATCTCCAGCATTGAAGTACATGCAACAGTTTTATGGTTTTCCTATGACCTGGTCTACCCTGCTTGGCAAGCCTGGTCTGACTTATTACTATGCGTACTAGCTAGACTAGGGAGGTCCCTACTCTGACCTGCCCTGCCTACAGGGCTGCGCCCCGTATACTGTTATGCGCTTGGTACCACTTAGTCGATTCAGACACGTGTACGACTTAGAATAACACACAATTATTTCCCTCTACAATTACCCCCTCTCGAGGAGACGCAGGGTCTCTTCGTCTCTTCGAGACACAATTCTACTTTTTGATTGGCTTCCTTGATCTTTCATAATTACGTCTATTGTTTTCGAATCGACGTATTCAATGCGACGTTGCTTCGAATCTTTTCTGACTACCTAGATGGATTGCTCTTCATCTGTGCCCGTCCACGTGTCTTGATGCTTTTTGCACTACCCCCAATTTCGTGACGCTTCAACTGGGCATAAGTTGTCATTTCAAGTGTACGTGTTCTTTTGCCTTTTCTTATAAATAGGGGACTTAGTGCATTCGTCACTTGTTATCGTGCTAAAACTCTACAAACTTGTCTCTGTGCTTTCCTTGTAATAACTCTCTATTTCTCTTTCTGCTTTCTACTTTCTGCTTTGCTGGTACAATTACCTCTTTCACATTGAGGTAATCTCCTCTCTCTCTCTCTCTCTCTATCCACTTCCTTCTACATTTCTGTCTTTGCAATAGCTATCTCTGTGTCTCAACTTTGACGAAGTTTGTATATTCCCGCCTTTGTACACATTCGAGTTGGCGGAGACTCTGATGCCAATGGTGAATGCCGCCAAAAAGAAATCCTTATCTATGCCGATTAAATTAAGGCTGGCTTTAGTTTCCCTCTCTCTATCTTCCTTAGAGAGGTATTAAGTAAGATAAACCAAACTCCTGGCCAAATGTTTGGAAACTTCTACCGTCTAGTTGAGGCTACGGAGAAATGGATATTACCTTCAACAACTTCCTTTCCCGGTACAACCTGAAAGCCATCTCCCAACGGTCGGGATATTACTCGTTGTCCTCCAAGAGTTCAGCGGTCTTGGTTCACTTTCTTCCTAGTTCTGATAAAATGTGGCATAGAGACCCCCTCTATATTTCTAGGGACTGAGAATTTTCCCCTGGCATTTGCCATGAGGGATTTAGAATCCCTCGAACCTTCCAGGGTAATGTCATCTTGAGACTGCTGACTATATTCTACTTTTACTCTGCTCAGACTTTGCCTCTCTTTTTTAACTACTTCTCTGCTTCTTTCACATATTATTTTGCTATTGTGGCTACTGAGGCTAGGAATGAGTGACGCAGAGCATCCAAAGATTGGAGGCTTGTGGTAATGGACCTCCGAACCGGGGCTACAGAGAAGACGATAGTGGAAGATCTCCTAGATGATGTTCTGCGGCCACCTGCACGACGTGTTCCTTCTAGTAAGGCTAGGCGGACCGTGGAATATCTTGATCCATTCTCTCTTGCCTCTACTCCCTTTCGACCTCCCCCACGATGATGGGATCCCAATAATCCAGCTCCTTTTTCGGACAGGCAGGGTTTGAAACATTTGATCCATTCTGGTCCAAACTTTTCCCTTCTAGGATTCTACTAGGGTCCTCCAACGTGATGAACATTGAAAGCGCCATCGATCCATGGAGTGTGCGGATCCACTTTTGATTTTTGAGGTTTGGGAGTCGCCACCTATTTATTATGGTCTAGGAACCAAATATTGACTTTAACAAATGAAAGCAACTAATCTACGAATAAAAGGAGACTATGGTCTGGGGATCACGTTACAGGGTTGGAAGGTGTTAGGCACCAATCCCGTCCCGCAAATGCGGGTCTTTATTATTTTTCAAAAAAGATTACATTGCTAAAATACCTAAAATCAATAAATAAAAAAATAAGAAGTATACCTAGATGATCGCAACGATTTGTTCCCTCAGAGTTGGTGGAGAGACTCCTCGTATAAGATTATTTGTTTTGTTTATGTCATTGGATCTGCTTCTGATCTCCAAGTTGAGGTATCTAGATCTGAGTGTTTTCTGTGTTTTCTTTTGAAGGATTTCTGGATGTTTTTGAAGGATTTCTGGGTGTTTTTTGAATAAAAGCTAGGGTTTGGATGATAGGTAGGGAGTTAGGACTTCAAAATTAGGGTTTGGAGAAGGCTGTGGAGACTTTTTGACCTATTTTTTATAGGGTTTAATTTGACTTACGAGATTAGGTTGTGGAGGCTCCTATTTCTAGATTTTTTGAAAGAATTAGGGTTTGAGTAGGTCTCATTTTAGATAAGGTGAATAAGGGTTTTGACTTAAGTCTTATTTGATTGACTAAGTTTCTTTAGATTAGGGTTTTAATTAGGGTTTTGACTTAAGTCTTATTTGATTGACTAGGTTTCTTTAGATTAGGGTTTTAATTATTACGTACAATGAAAGAATATATTTTTTATTTTTGGAGAATCCGCCTTAATTATATTTTAATTCTTTAAGCCCCCAGATAGAGAGGTCTTTTAACAAATATCAAGGGGTTCTACTTGAATAATTAGGCAACTATCAACAATTTTTTCTGAGAGCTTGATTGATTGATTTAAAAAAATTTAATTTTAATTAGGATTTCACTTTACGTTAATTAATGTTTTAATTATTAATTTCAAAATTTTAAATTGTTAAAATTAGAAAATTACCATTTTACCCCTGAAGATGACTCTTGTATTGAGAAGTCATTTTTTGATGTTTTGGAATCGATTTTTTATAAGAAATTTGATGGGATTATCAGTTTGTGTCAATTATGAATTTTTTTGGCGTGAAATAATTGTCAACCCTAATGAGGAGCACTTTCATAATTTTATCGAATTTGGTAAAAATTGACGAAATGATTTATTTGATTTCATTTTGTTGTTTTATGTGTTTAAATGGGTTTTTCTAAGCGTGATTTGGGATCTAAGAATGTTTTGATGTTAGGGGTATTTTGGTAATTTGGTCAATTTTTAGTGATTTTTATCGTAAATCTTATTTTTGTTTTAAGAATGATGATTTTTATGTTTTGAGTCATATTTTCCTAGCGTGGTGTGGTTTCTAAAGTTTTGTTTGCTTGAGATACCCCATATGAATTTTTAAAACATATCTAGTAACAAACAAAAAATATTGGAATATTCATCCATCATTGGGAACCGTCGTAATCGGGTTGACGAATTGATTAATCAAGCGTATGCAAAAATTGGGTGTCTACAGACATCAATCTCTCGGAGTTCATGCTCTCATGTTCTCCTACTACCAGGGTTGTTCCTCCCACTGTCCCAGCCAAGAAGCGAAAAAAGAAGAGGAACCAAACTTCTCGTGGATCCAGCCTTCTAGAAAAGCTAGTCAGCTGGCTGTGGTGCATGGGGAGCCTACTGCCATTACTTCTGCCTTTGCTTTTATTTCTACTACAATTTCTACTGATACTACTACTAGTGTTGCAACTGTTTCTGTGGAGCTTCCTATGGAGACTTAGATGTAGGCAGGGCAGAGTTTTGCCACCTCTAGGGAGGACAGCCCTGTTCCTGACCTCTAGCTACGAAAGAGGCACCAGTTGGTCAGGAAAAGCTTGAAAAGTCCCTTTCCTCCAGAGGAGTCTGAGCACGAGGGCCCTTCACTTCGCAAGACTCCTCTAGGGCCTTTACCTAGATAGGTCACGGGGCCTTCCTCCAGGATGGGAACGAGAGTAATATTTTTCAACCCCTTTGCCATGTCTACAATAAAGGTTGCGGGGTAAAAAACCCAATAACCGTTGCCTCCCTACTTTCCCAGTCTATCTCTCCTATGGACTGGGATGTCGTTGACCTGGACTTTGGTTGTTTGGCCCACGGCCTTCACCAGGTAACTTCTACTTTTTCCAATATGCTATCTGCTTTATAACTTCTGTGCCATAACATTCTTCTCTTGCTTTCTAGGCTCATGTTTATGGGACTCTAGCCTTTCTAAAGTGGCCTAAGGCTGAAAACCAAACAACTATCCTGGCAAGAGAGCAAGGGGAGAAAATAATTGTGCTCCAAACTAAGTTGACCTCTTCTAGGTAATTTTCCCGGGAGGTTAGAAAGGACATGGAGGCTAATCTGGCCCAATTCTCCAAGGCCAACCTAGCCTTGGAGGCCTCTAGTAGGAAGTTGACATATCTTCAGGATGTTCTTTAATTAGAGCTAGCTGACTACAAAGAGAGAATGTAACGGAGAGACGTGGAGCTAGTAAAGCACTGAGAGAAAGTGTAACAACATGAGATCGAATTGAGCTCTCTGAGAACAAACGTTGATTCAGCCAGGGCTGCTCAGGCTACGGAGGACAAGGATGAAACCAGGAAGCTTCTAGGGAAACTGCAAACTCAGTATTCTCGACTGGTATAGAAGGCTTCTACAAAAGCCTGCCACGAAGGCTTTGAGGCTGCTCAGCTTCAGTATGAAGAAGAAGATGAGGAAGGGGATGATGAAGAGGACATGGATGATGCTTCTTTGGTGTCTCCTGTCAGGAATGTTCCCTGGACTGAATGCCTTGGGCGTTTTCCCCCCTTCCAGCTGGATGAGGTCATCCTTGATCAGACTCTTTGTGACCTTTTGGAGGTTGGTGTTATCTTAGAATTGAATCCTGCCCCAACCACGGATTCTTCAGCTCAAGCCAGCAGTCCACCCCCTACTCTCCCTTCCAACCAGCCATCCGTTCCTAGTGAAAATCAAAGTGAAGCTGCTGACCCTTCAAGTACTACTACTGAAGATGATCTTCCAGTTACTGTTCCTTAGACTTCTCCCTCGGCTCATCAGTCTCCCCTTACTGATTAACAACATGTTCTCGGCTGTTAAGCTACTACTCTTTGTATTGTCCCAACTTTGGGATCTCTCTTTTGTTTTTTTCCCTTTACTATTAGTGGAAAAATTTTGCATTTACACATTTGCTGTCACAATTGCAATTCTTTAATACATTTTCTTTTACCATTTTTATGTTGCACACACATTCTACTTTTACACTGCATACACATTCTGTTAATCTGCTTTCCAACTTAGTAACTTCTATACTACGCCTTTCTTTTTTTGCTATTACTCTACTCACACTAGTTAAACTGATCATTGCGTACTACTTACGCATACACTGCCATTCTGCTTTTATAATAAGCTCATTCTCACTATACCCTTCTTTTTTTACTATTGCTTTGCTCATACTGATTAAATTGCTCATTGCATACTACTAACACATACAATGTTATTCTGCCTTTACAATCAGCTCATTCTTATGTACAAATTGCTACCCTACTTTCACAATCAGCACGTTCTTACTTTTTACTTTTGCAACCAACTGATTTTGCATTAATAATAGGCTCATTCTTTTGTTCGTCCACATTTTTCCCCCAAGTTCTACCTAAAGTAAGTTTTACTTCAGGTGGAACCTATACTAGGCTAATTCTGCAAATGGCTACACAAGTCACTATCCTTGAAGAAGGCTCTAACTCTACTCTACCAATAAGGACAGAAAAGACCCACGTAAGTCCGGATCCCGACTGGATCCACATAATATTTTTGTTATCATATCAGAGTTGGGCCCCGATCAGTTTCTTGCTCTACTAATGAAAGCAGAAAAGACCCACATATGCTCGAATCCCGGTTGGATCCCTCTTAATGCTCTTAAAACTCATGACAGAGTAGGACCCCGATTAACATCTTACCTTGTCAATGAAGGCAGAGAAGACCCACGTAGGCCCGGATCTCTGCTGGATCCATACAATGCTTTTGTTACTCATGTTAGAGTTAGGCCCGACCAGCTTCTTGCTCTACTAATGAAGGCAGAGAAGACCCACGTAAGCCCGGATCCCAGTTGGATACCTCTTCTCAGCTAATTCCTGCACAGAGATTTAGAACAAGTAAGGCAAAAAACTTATTGATAATACCTTTTTCAAATTACATGCATTCCATGGTCTAGGCAGCTCCTAACCGGACATTGTGACTGTGTAATAGGCTTCCCTTTGGCCCATTTTCGTCACTCTATATGGTCCTTCCCAATTTGCGCCCAACTTGCCATTGTTTTGCTCTTTCGTATTCTAGAATACACGTCATAATACTAAGTCTCCTTCTTGAATTTGCTGGGGACAGACCTTCTTGTTGAAGTAGCCTTATAATCTTTTGTGATAATGCTTCAACCTGACTAGTGCTGCATCTCGCTTTTCTTCCAATAGGTCTAGCTCAGCAATTATCTGTTTGTTGTTTCTGTCAGTCTGCACTACTCTAAACCTCACTGTGGGGAAATCGTTCTCCATGGGAATTACCGCTTCCATTCCGTAGGCCATAATGAATGAAGACATCCCTATAGAGGTTCTAGCGGTTGTCTTGTAAGCCCATAAAACTTTGTGCAAGACTGCTGTCCATATGCCCTTTGCCTCCCTTAGCATCTTCTTCAAAGTGTTTGTCAATACCTTATTTGTAGCCTCAGCTTGGCCATTACTCTGAGGGTACTGCGGTGTGGAAAACAATTGTTTTATTCCATGTTTACTGTAGAATTCTTTGATCTACTCTCTAGTAAATTATCTTCCGTTATCCGAAACTATGGTGTGCGACAGGCCAAACCTATAAATAATATTCTCCCAAAGAAACTTCTTGACATCTTGTTGTCGGATTTTGGCTAAAGGGAGTGCTTCTACCTATTTAGTGAAATAGTTTGTGGCCACCAACAAGAAAGTCAGATTACCTGGTGCCCTAGGCAACGAGCCTATAAATTGATCCCATGTCCGTGGCCTACTAAATCGGTCTGACAAGGGAGTTGAGCTGTACTACTAGCTGCCATATTATCTTCCCATGTTTTTAGCAACTATCACAGTGCTTGACATATAGTACTGCATCTTTTTGTATGTAGGACAAAAAATAGTCCTATGAGAGTACCTTATGCGTTAGAGATCGTGCCCCCAAATGATTTCTATAGTATCCCTTGTGATTTCACTTAGCACTTCCTTGGCCTCCTCTGAGGCCAGGCACCGCAGGAGTAGACCCCCTACAAATTTCTGTACAAAATCCCACCAAGGATAGTGTACCTTTATGCTTTATTTCTGATTCGCCTAGCCTCTTTTGGATCGTTGGGCAGCTCTCCCTACTGTAAGTAGGCTAGGATTGGGCTTATCCATCCTTGGTCTCTTGCAACTGCTACTAAGATAGTTAGTCCGGGCTCGTTTATTGTCGGACGTTCTTGGTAGTCCAACGGTAACTCCCTCCTGTCTCATCCAACCAGCATCGAGGCGATGTAGGCTAGAGCATCTGCATGCCTATTATCTGTTTGGGGAATATGTTCTACTTTTACTCCTTCCGCACGATGCATAGCGGATCTAATATTTTCTAAGTAGAGCTACATCCTAGGATCTCGAGCATCGAACGTCCCATTGATATGGTTCACCACTAACTGTGAGTCGCTATAAACCATTGCTTCAGTTACCCCCAGTCCTGTTATAGTCTCAGGGCGAAGTAACATTGTTTCGTACTCTGCCTCATTGTTCGACGTTTTGAACCTCAGTCTTACCACCTTTTCTATCCTTGACCCGTCTTGGGTGACCAATACTACTCCGATGCCCGACCCTTCGAAATTGGACGACCCATCCACTTAAACTTTCCATCCTGGACCCCCCTGCAGCTCTTGCTCACCATCTACTTGATCTAATTCCTCTACCAATAGATCTATTCTCTCTTCTATTGGGAAGTCTACCAAAAAATCAATCACCACCTGGCCCTTCAACAAGACTCTGGTTTGAAATCAAGCCCAAACTTTGATAGCTGTCCGACCTTTCTACTTTTCCCAGTATAAACTTTAGAGAGAACTCTGTAATGATCTGCACTCGATGTGCCTGAAAGTATTGTGGCAGGCGTAGCGCCATATAGACTAAAACTAACCCTATCTTCTCGAGTCTTGAGTAACGTATTTCTGCATCTGTGAAGGTCTTACTCAGAAAGTAAATGGGCTGCTATGTCACTGTCCCGATCTTGACCAAGACTGAGCTGAGTACATGCTCTGAAGTGGCCAGATACAATCCGAACTCTTCTCCCACTTCTGGCTTTGAAAGTATGGGTGGTTTGTCGAGGTATCTCTTTAGTTCCGAAAATACTTGTTCACATTCTTTTGTCCATTCAAACTTGAAATTTTTCTATAACAACTGAGACAAAGGTCTGTATTATCAGAAGATTTGGCTATGAAGCTATTTAGGACAACTACTCTTCCTACGAGTTTTTGGACTTGTTTCTGAGTCGTTGGGGAAAGCATTTCCAATAACGCTCTAATCTGATCTGGGTTAGCTTCAATCCCTTTCTTCATGACTAGGTAAGCTAGGAACTTCCAGAAAGTCAATGCGAAGGTGCACTTCTCTAGGTTGAGCTTCATCCCCACTTTCCTTACTTGGGCAAAGACTTCTTCCAGATCACTAACATGGTCTTTTTTTCCTTTTGCTTTTGATCAACAGGTCATCTATGTACACCTTTGCTATTCTGCCTAACAAGTCTCTGAAGAACTCCGTTACCAACCTTTGGTACGTAACTTTCGCATTCCTTAAGCCAAAGGGCATCACTTTATAATAGTAAAGCCCCTGCTCTGTAATGAATATTGTCTTATCCTGATCTTCTAGGCTGAGCTAGATCTGATTGTACCCAAAATAGTCGTTCATAAAGGACAACCTCTCATGACTAGACGTCGCATCTACCAATTGGTCTATCCGTGGTATTGGGAAACTATCCTTGGGACAGGCCTTGTTTAAGTTTGTGAAGTCTATGTAGATTCTAACTTTCCCATTTTTCTTAGGCATTACCATAATATTGGCTATCCACTTAAGGAACTGCACCTCCCTTATGAACCTAGACCTAATCAACCTGCTCACTTCTTCATTCATTGCCTCCCTGAACCGTAACGCTAACCTCATTGGTTTTTTCTTGATTGACCTGAAGGTTGGCTCCATATTCAAGTGGTGACAAATCACTTTCGGGCTGATCATTGGCATTTCTTCGATGGACCAAACGAAGATATCCCTATTCTTCCTCAAACACTCTACCAACTCTTTTAACTCTTCTGGCTCTAACTCTACCCCTACTCCTATTTGCTTTCTTTATCCCATATCCACCATCTGAATGCCTTCCAAGCATGGGGGTCCACTAAACTTAGCCTCCCCCACTGTAATTATTATTGTTGTACCTTAGCCTCGAACGACTCTTCCATGCCTAGTGTGCACACTCGAGCTGCCACTTGGTCGCCTTGTACATTCTACATCCCTTGTGGCGTAGGGAATTGGAGGACTTGGTAGTATATGAATGGAATTGCTCGCATCTCATGTGTTCACTATCTCCCCAGAATAGTATTGTATGGTGAACTCGCCTCAACAACCACGAACTTGGTCATCAAGGTTATCGGTCCTGCCTGTACCAACAACACTATTTCTCCTCATGGTTCATTAGATTTCTCGTGAAACCTTATCAGCGATGCTACCGTTGGGGCGAGCACATTCCTACTAAAGCTCATCTTTAAGAAAGCCGAAGCATACAAGATATCTACTGAGCTACCACTATCAATCAACACTCTCTTGAGCATGAAGGTGCCTATTCGGAGTATTACTACCAATGCGTCGTAATGGGGTCTCACTACCCTTTCCAAGTCTTTCTTAGTGAACGCTATCGTTTGCTCCCCAAAGGGTTCATCTGCTCGGTAGGCCTACTCTTTGTTGTAAATATGTAAGCCAAATGCTCAGCCCTCATTCTTTTTGTCTTCTCACTGGTTCTATCCTACCCTGAATTTATGTTCTCCTCTCTAAAGACTACATGTATCACCGCTGCCCCTCCATCATACTCTTCAATAGGTAGCTGATCAGGCCTGCGGTTCTCATCTTGGGAAAAGTCCTCTCTTTGCCTCCTAAGCAGGTCTCTCAACTTGTCCTGCTTTGCCAACCTTTGTAAAAATCTTCTCAAGGCTTGACATCTATTAGTGGTGTGTGCCCGCACCTTGTGATACTCGCAGTATCTCTCATTTTGGTTAATCTGATCTCGAGGAAGAAGTGCGGACCACTCGAAATAGAGTTCATTTGTGATGAAAAACAGGATCTTGTTGGGAGGCATAGCAAAATACGTCCCCCCTCTTCTTCTCCCCCCTTCTTGCTCGAACGGGCTTTTCTTGCCCTGTTGCTATGGTTGATGTTGTTTACTGGGCTTTTTTGCAACATGTATAATCTTGTTCTTTCCCGTTGAGCTCTGTTGATCATCTTCTAAGCGGATGTACTTTTCCTCTATTTCAAACAACTTGTCCGGAGTTTCCGACCTCTTCTTCACTAGGAACCTATACAACCCTGAGCTAGATGGTAAAAAATTCCTGAACGCCACCACGGCCGTTCTCTCGTCACAACTTTCTAAAGACATCGCTTCCTCTCTGAATCTCCGCGTGAGAAGAAAGTCCTCTATTTCTACATACTTTTAATCTTCTCTCTAGCCATGAAAGGCCTCAAATTTAGTTGAAAATCCTTTCAACCCATGCCCTTCTTTTGGATCAACCCTAGAGAAGATTGCCACTCCTCTCTCCACACCTTGAGAGTCTTCTCTACTTTCATGAGAGTCTAACTTAGGTGAACCACTTCAACCTTCCGAGACTTTTCATTTGATCCCTCTCTAACCCTCAAGCCTCACCTTGCACACACATTGGTATATTCATAGGCGAGGAGGAAAATGAGACAATGGTAGAAGTAATCACAAGGAACTGATGAACTCGAAAGCTTGATTAGAATATCCAACTATCGAGACGTACTTGTGAGTTCAAGGACTCGAAGAACTCAAGATCGCCATTATCAAAATTTATAGAGTTGAGTGAGTCTTTGATTTTATTTTTAATTTTAAAAACATATGTAAGTGATTACTTGGTTCAACTCTCAAAAACCAAACTTTTGTTAGAATCGAGGATTTTTAACAAGAGTAGAGGTTCATGAGTTTCCAAGGAATAAAACTCACAATTTCGAGAGAATGCGTTCTCTTGATCTTAAGGTTAAAGTGTTTAACCTAGGTATAAAAATTCTATGAAAAAGGTTCGAGGTGAACCATAAACCTCTTTGATAGTGAACACCAAGTTCCTAGGTAGGAACCTTGGGAGTATATATAGGCACATTACCGAACCACTATAAAATGCTTATCTTGTGTTTGTGAAAATGCCTCAATCAATTTATACTTAGATGAATGCATGTTATGAATGAATACTTTGCTATGTATGTCATGCCATGAATGTTTAGATTCTAAGTAAACTTCAATTGCATTGCAAACTAGAGATTAACCGTAAGAATGGGTATAGGCATATTATTGATCCATTAGATGTCTTATGTCTCGTGTATGTTTTTATAATTCTACAATTTACACTTGAATATTTTTAATGTCGTGAAATGCCATGAATGCTGAATAGGTAAATCGTATTTAAATGTGCCATTGAATGACATGGTTAAATGAATGTTTAAATTCTAAGTGTATTTCATTAAATGCAAATTAGAGACATGAGTTCAAAATCGATGCTAGGTGAATGATTTAAAACACATAGTAAAATTATCAATCTAAGTTAAAATTGGACAAATTGAAAGAAATTTTAATTATCTTATTTACCCCTTCTAGGGCTAGATATGGTACGAAACCCGAAATTTTCAGAAAACACATGTAAAGACAAATATTTTTCAATATATGGGTTAGAAATTTCGACATGGGCTGACTTTTTGTGAAGATGATTTCTATGGTGAAGTGATCATCCTCACCAAAAATAAGCCCATTCTAAAACTTCTAAACCCATCAAAAGTGATTTACAAAAATTGAATGGTCCACAATTCTTCAACTTGTAAACTGGGGTTAGAAAATTCGGAATGGGTTGATTTTTTGTGAGGATGATCTCCTCACCATAGAGGTTATCCTTACAAAAAAAATCAGCCCATTCTAGAACTTCTAAACCATATATTGAAAAATGTTTGTCTTTATATGCATTTCCAAATGTGGTTATACATATACAATGTGAACCATCAATTTTTTACTAATAATTTGTAAACCACTAATGATGGATTTAGAAATTCAGATTGGCTGATTTTTTGTTAGGATGATCTTCTCATCATAGAGATCATCTTCACAGAAATCAACTCAACAGGAAACTTCTAACCCATATTTTGAAAAATGCTTGTTTTTACATATGTTCTTACTAATGTTCATTGGACGCCCCCCATATATATATATGGGTCCCTATCCGTGGCCAACAGTTTGGCAAACATTTTGGCAAACACTTTTTCAAAACATGGGTTAGAGGTCTTGGAATGGGCTGATTTTTGGTGAGGATGATCTCTACGGTGAGGAGATCATCCTCACCAAAAATCAGCTCATTCCAAAACTTCTAGCCCCATTTTACAGGTTGAAAAATCGTGAACCGTCCATTTTTTGTAAACCATTTTTGATGAGGTTAGAGGTCTTGGAATGGGCTGATTTTTGGTGATGATGATCTCCTCACCATAGAGATCATCCTCACCAAAAATCAGCCCATTCCAAGACCTCTAACCCATGTTTTGAAAAATGTGTTTGCCAAAATGTTTGCCAAACTGTTGGCCATTGATCGCTACCCTATATATATATATATATATATATAGGGTGGCGTTCGCTGGCTAATTTTTTGGCAAACATTTGTTAACCGTTAGATAAAACGTAATCTGACGGACGAGATCGCTGCTCTCACGAAAGTTATAAAATTTATAATTTTACAGCGCCGTCCCTTAATTTAACTATATTTCGTGCTTCCTCCCTCTCCTCTTTAAACCCGAGAGAGCAGAACAGAGAGTTCTGTCTCTCTTCGAAGAGAACTCTCTGGTTCTCTCTTCTCACTCACTCTCTCACTCGCTCTCACCCTCTCTCTCACTCTCGCCCTCTCTCTCACTCTCACTGCCTCTCTTTCTCTCTCTCTCTCGCCCTATTCCTCGCTGAAACCCTCGCACGAACGACTAACTCTCTCATTCTCTCTCGCTCTCTCTCTCACTCTCGTTGTCTCTCTCTCTCTCACTCTCGTTGCCTCGCTCATTCACTCTCGCTACCTCTCTCTCTCTCTCGCCCTATTCATCGCTGAAACCCTCGAATGCTTCGACAGAACTGTAAGTTTTTTTTCATTTTTTTTTTTTTTTGGAAATTTCTTAAACACTGTATGGAATTATTCTATGAACATGAATAATTATTGTGATTTGATTTTCGATTTTATTTATTGTGATTTTAGTAAGAATTATTTGAAGACAATAAATCAGGAATTAATTGTTATCCATGTGAAACCCCATTTTAAAATTGTCTAAATGTTTAACTTTGCGGAGAACCATTGATTTTTAATTTTTTTTTAGTTTGTATAAGTTGTTTCATTCATTTTGTAAATTTTTCTAAAATATCTGTTAATTATGCAATGGAAATTTAAACTAAATTTATGTACAAATTAAATTACCAAGTTTGTCTGTGCCTTAGTTTCATTAACAGTGAGTGGGAAATTGAAAAGTGTAGAGTAAATTACTGATGACCCAATTAACTGGTTATTGGGGTCATTTGTCTATTAAACAAATACAAATTTCTTAATCGATAGTTGAATATCTTTTATGCACAAATTGTGTATGGGGGAGACTTGCAAAAGATCCTTTCATTTTATTTTATTGGGGGATAAGTTTATTCTGATCTTATATATGCTATATGTAGGTGCATTTGCTGTATATTTGGAGCCATGGCATGCTGATGTCTTTGAGTTTCTAGATCTCAGAAAGAATCATGGAAAGGTATCGTTGAGTGGGTTCTAAGTTATATGCTTCTTAGCAATACTGTTGTGCTTTAGATTTCCAAGATTATGATTGGAACTTCTGTTTTAACATTAATTGGTTTAATTCTTTTTCTATGTTATGTTTTTTAGACTTAGGCAACACTATTTTCTCTGCACAACAAGAGGAGGGTACTCTTTAGAAGCAATAATGTATCTTTATTTGTTTCACTTTTTCAGGAAGAGAACCGAGCTCGGGATCTATTTTATGCTCTTTGGGTTCCAGACCTCATTATGAAAAGAGTCCAAGGTTATGGACAATGGTCTTTTTTTTGCCCCAATGAAGCTCCGGGTTTGTCTGATTGTTGGGGTGAGGAGTTTGAGAAACTGTACACCCAATATGAGAGAGAGGTAAGCTCAGTCAGCCTCTTTCAAATTTAAATGCCTGTTAGTTATAATGTGATAAAAATTCCCATTTTTCTTGATGGAGTTCAATAGCAGCCCAGGGGACCTAATAGAACTTTCACCTTTATTTTCTGATGACAGTCGTGTTGCCGAGGCTGCTTCAGTTGCACAAAAATTGTGTAAGCTGCCATTACTTTTCTTCAGTCTTCTTTTCTTTACTTAAGGCAGTGGATGTTACCTGAAACCATGGATAAAATGTTTCCTTCTTATATAAATTGAAAAGTTCAAGATAGACATTGATTAAAGAGAAAACAAAGGGCTAGGAGACTGTCTATGGAGAATAGAGGCTATAAAAGTGAAGCTGTACAAAGTTAGCTGGTGGCGTGGAGGGAAACTTTCGAATCTGGTCTTTCAGAAAGGGATTTTGCCACGCTCTATGGTTAAAAAGGCAGCTCGTCAAGGTAATTTGGCAGGTTAACTCATCTTTTTTCCCACTTCAGATTCGTGAGATAAATAAAAGAAAAAAAAAGGCTAATGTATTGGTAGCACTTCAGGTGGTTCTAGAAAAATCTCTGGTATTAATTATGCTGAAGGTTCTGAGATTCCCAAAAGAAGTAGACGGTTTGCTTGGAGAGCTGCAGTGGAAATGAGTATGAGTGCATCGAATCTTGCACTTCAGGTTTGTTCATATCTTATCTGAATGCTAAAGGCCATACTCTCTTCTTTCGACTTTCATTTTTTCTGGAGAAGACACAAATCTTTGAAAGATGCAATCAGTGCTACCCAGCATGCACGGATCACACCTCTCATAGTAGCCATCTTAGCATTTTTAAACATAAAATAAAACTCATTATTCACTTTTTCAATCAGAGATCATGGGTTGGACAACATCCTGTAATTTCTTATTTCTATTGTAATTTTACCTAGAACGGGAAATAGAAATTTTCTTAAACTATCTTATGACTAGATTCACAATCCTAATTCCAGTCTATATGCTCTTTCTTAATAATAAACCTAATACAGCAGAGAAACAAAGGGGAAAATAGAGCAACTATCCTAGATCTGTTAAAATTAATGGAACTTCTCCATTTGTTTTCTCGAACATATTTCACCTATCCAAGGTTTTAATGGAGGAAGTTGTTGGACTTAGTGCTTGTGTTCTTGTGACATGGCATCTCGCCCTAATTTCGGACTCGACGAGCTCGATTTCGTCTTCTCTACTTTTGTTGTTGGAGCAATTTTGAATTTCGTCCTTATGTATCTCTTGGCTCCTACCTCCTCAATTTCAACTTCATCCCCAAAACTCCCTTCGATCTTCTCTACTTGTGCTAAAAATCACATGTTTGAAAAAGGATCTTTTGCTGTAATCGATCGGTTTGGGACTTTTGTGTATAAAGGAATTTTGTTTTCTGTTGTTGGATTTGCAGCTGGACTGGTTGGGACTTCGATTTCGAATGGATTGATTAAGATGAGGAAGAAGATGGATCCTAATTTTGAGACGTCGAATAAGCCTCCACCGACATTGTTGAATTCTCTAACTTGGGCAATTCATATGGGTTTGAGCTGTAATTTGAGGTATCAGACTTTGAATGGGATAGAGTTTTTGTTGGAACCACCCTTCATTGGGATTTAAGGCGTCTTGTGATTTTACGATGCTTGAATGATGTTGTTGGAGGAGTTTCATTCGTGGCATTGGCGAGATTGACGGGATCACAGAAGAAGGTTGTTGACGAAGAGGAGCCAAATGGATTGGTGGAAAAGAAGAAATTGGTGGTGGAGGAGATATCCAAGATTATGGAACCATTCAGTCCAATTCCAAGTGATTAAGAGGTTTTAATGTATCTCCAACAAAAAAACAAATTTATTTTTTTGTTTGGCTGATCTCAAACACTACATCTCTGATTTTTGTTTATTTATTTTATTGAGAATCATGTTCTTTCTAAAACATTCAATTCTGAAAAAAGTTTGCCTTATATGATTAACTTATATCCCCCATTTGCCTCGGCAGATTCCTTATCTGATATGGCTGATTTTCTCAAAAACTCGGCCAAGTCAGCGGGTTCGGATTGGTTTTGACATTTATATATATATATATATATTTTTAAGATCTAACGTTCAAGTTATATTTAATCAAACTATTCAAGCCTTGGCTAATCAAGAAACTTGCAGACAACTCAGCCATATTGCTGAAGCTGTTGAATTGATGCAAGAAATTGCTTCAGGGTCATATTGCTGAAGTTGCTGATTTGATGAAAGATTAAGGAAGAACAGGGTTATAATGTTTTTGTAATATTGAGACTATAATTTGAGCCAAATCTTGTAATCTTTGAAGAGTGTATTTTTATATTTAATAGGGGTGATAAACAATTTAAGAAGTTGGGGTGTAATAAATAAAAGTTTGGATGCCAATAACAGCCATCGTTATATAATACACCAATTTAAGGAATTTATATAATACATCTTAAAAGATATAGACACAACAATTAAGTCTTTTTTCCTTAAACCCCTCTTTCTCTTTGCAGAGAAATAATAGCCGAGAGTGAATAAGAATGCTGAGAGAATTTTTTTTTTTTATTAACAAAAAAAAAAGAAGAAAAAAAATAATCCTTTCCTCTTGAAATTCATCAAATTCAATGGTGGGTGTGATATAATAAAAAAAAGTTGGTGCGGCAATATAAGTTTTTTTTTTTTTTTTTTATAAATGTGATTTCCATAGAGAATTTATTAATGTGAACTTTGTTGATAAAACCCATCGACCTTCTTCATCCATATACATCAATGGAAGTTACTATACTTCTACTATTAGAAACATAAAGACATTGTGACCCAAAACCATGTCAGAGATCAACATTTCTTCTTATAACATAAAGCTTACAAACTCTAGAAGACAGAAACTTGTGACCTATAGATTGGAAGTCTTAGGAGATTAGTAGTCTAAAAACCAATCCTCATGATCGATTAAAATCGTATGATCCTGTAATTCTGATTTTTCGCCTTCTATAGCTGATATCAAAGACCCAATAATATGTAATATAGTGTTGTGATGGGCAATGAGACAATCATTCCAATAGAAGCAACAGCCATTACAGTAGGCCCAGCCACAAATCTCACAAGCATCTCATATGCAGCTAGCCTATTTCCACAACCAATGATCCTTGGTTGCAAAGCCATGAACAAACCTGAAAATTCAAGAAAATTATAAATTAGCCCATTTGTTTTGTGGATATTTTCGTTATCTAGATGTCGTTAAATGAATAAAATTAAAAATAATTTTCTCTTACCAGGACTAAACATTGCCATTCCAAGACCTGCATTTGACAAAATTGTGATTGAATTTTCCATAATTTTGGGTTTCTTGACATCCCACCTACAGTAACAATAAATGGTTAAAGATGTTAGAACAAAAGATCAATCAAAGAAATGTATTAGAGTATAATTGGGGTTCAAGATTCAAAATACCTGCAAGAAACAATAGCCCCACTTAGACCAAGTAAGCTTGCATAAGATTTTGGGTTCTTTATAAGCTTAAACCAAACCATTTTCAAGATCAACCTTAGCATCTCTGAATTCATGGAAGAAGAATATTCAACAACCTTCATAGATTCTGGTTTGGGAATATTTTCCTCCTCTTTGCTACATACCTGCACTGACTGCTCACACACACCTATTTTATTCCAACACCCCAAATCAAAATTCAGTATAAAAAAAAAAATATTCCATGTAAAAAACTCATATCCAAATAATAGTAATAATAATAACCAAATGGCTGAACATCATTTATCCATGTCTACAATTGCAGACTTAGTCAATTGAACATCATTTACATTGGGAGATGCAGATCCCAAGAGAGTAGATGGTATGAACAGGTTGGCATGTCAAACCATTCATGAATTCCATTGGCTTGTCCGTTTGCCGCATATCGAACACCAAAAGTTTGTCATTCTGCATCAAACTTTTCAGTTGAGTAAAATATGATCCATCCAGCATGCAATGTTGTGAGCTCATTTAAGGAATGGATCATTGAAAGTTATCCCAACATCGTATTCATGGAAAACGCATTCCTCAACAATTACTAATTCGACATCTCAAAGTGGCAACACATAATAAAATCAACATATTCTGTTTTGACACAATAAATTTTTCTATCAATCATCGTCAACCACTACTCATTTTACAAGGCCAACCACATTCATCATCTCATTAATAACATGCATCCTCACGCATAATAGACAATTAATACCAACAAACACAATATGATCATTGATCACCATAAGTTCGAGGAAGACTATAATAACTAATAAGGTGTCTTCATGGCATTAGGATTGTTATCGTTTGTTGGGCAGCAAGGAGTATTATTCATCATTTAATACAGTGCTAGTTGATTGAGCACTATGTAAAACCCAAAGTAGGTTTTTCTTCCACTGAGATTTTTCTCTTCATAATGGAATTGATGTGATACATGGATGTCCCTCAATCTTGAGGGACTACGTCAAATCTTTGTGTTTTCTGTGTGTGATTGCATCTTGATTATTTTTCCTTCTTTATTGTTCTTGGTTCAATTTCTCTACAAGGATCAGATTAGTTAGTAAGGATTAAGATAAGATAATTTATCTCCTTGTTCTTATAAAAGTGAGTAAACCTTATATTAGGCAAGATGAGACAAGAAGGAGATACATTAAAACCTCTTAATCACTTGGAATTGGGCTGAATGGTTCCATAATCTTGGATATCTCCTCCACCACCAATTTCTTCTTCTTTTCCACCAATCCATTTCCCTCCACGCCACCAGCTAACTTTGTACAGCTTAACTTTTATAGCCTCTATTCTCCATAGACAGTCTCCTAGCCCTTTGTTTTCTCTTTAATCAATGTCCATCTTGAACTTTTCAATTTAAGAAGGAAACATTTTATCCATGGTTTCAGGTAACATCCACTGCCTTAAGTAAAGAAAAGAAGACTGAAGAAAAGTAATGGCAGCTTACGCAATTTTTGTGCAACTGAAGCAGCCTCGGCAACACGACTGTCATCAGAAAATAAAGGTGAAAGTTCTATTAGGTCCCCTGGGCTGCTATTGAACTCCATCAAGAAAAATGGGAATTTTTATCACATTATAACCAACAGGCATTTAAATTTGAAAGAGGCTGACTGAGCTTACCTCTCTCTCATATTGGGTGTACAGTTTCTCAAACTCCTCACCCCAACAATCAGACAAACCCGGAGCTTCATTGGGGCAAAACAAAGACCATTGTCCATAACCTTGGACTCTTTTCATAATGAGGTCTGGAACCCAAAGAGCATAAAATACTAAAATAGATCCCGAGCTCGGTTCTCTTCCTGAAAAAGTGAAACAAATAAAGATACATTATTGCTTCTAAAGAGTACCCTCCTTTTGTTGTGCAGAGAAAATAGTGTTGCCTAAGTCTAAAAAACATAACATAGAAAAAGAATTAAACCAATTAATGTTAAAACAGAAGTTCCAATCATAATCTTGGAAATCTAAAGCACAACAGTATTGCTAAGAAGCATATAACTTAGAACCCACTCAACGATACCTTTCCATGATTCTTTCTGAGATCTAGAAACTCAAAAACATCAGCATGCCATGGCTCCAAATACACAGCAAATGCACCTACATATAGCATATATAAGATCAGAATAAACTTATCCCCCAATAAAATAAAATGAAAGGATCTTTTGCAAGTCTCCCCCATACACAATTTGTGCATAAAAGATATTCAACTATCGATTAAGAAATTTGTATTTGTTTAATAGACAAATGACCTCAATAACCAGTTAATTGGGTCATCAGTAATTTACTCTGCACTTTTCAATTTCCCACTCACTGTTAATGAAACTAAGGCACAGACAAACTTGGTAATTTAATTTGTACATCAATTTAGTTTAAATTTTCATTGCATAATTAACAGATATTTTAGACAAATTTACAAAATGAATGAAACAACTGATACAAACTAAAAAAAAATTAAAAATCAATGATTCTCCGCAAAGTTAAACATTTAGACAATTTTAAAATGGGGTTTCACATGGATAACAATTAATTCCTGATTTATTGTCTTCAAATAATTCTTACTAAAATCACAATAAATAAAATCGAAAATCAAATCACAATAATTATTCATGTTCATAGAATAATTCCATACAGTGTTTGAGAAATTTCCAAAAAATGAAAAAAAAACTTACAGTTCTGTCGAAGCATTCGAGGGTTTCAGCGATGAATAGGGCGAGAGAGAGAGAGAGAGAGGCAGCGAGAGTGAATGAGCGAGGCAGCGAGAGTGAGAGAGAGAGACAGCGAGAGTGAGAGAGTGAGCCGTTCGTGCGAGGGTTTCAGCGAGGAATAAGGCGAGCGAACGAGAGAGAATGATGAGAATGAGAGAGAGGGCGAGAGTGAGTGAGAGAGAGAGTGAGAGCGGAGGAGAGAGTTCGAAGAGAGAGAGAGAACAGAGAGTTCCGTTCTCTCTGGTTTAAAGAGGAGAGGGAGGAAGCATGAAATACCCAATTTTTAAGGGACGGCGCTATAAATATGTAACTTTTTATCATAACGCGTGAAATTAAATAACGTCCGTTCGATGTCGTTAGATCCAACGCACCCAAAATGTTTGCCAAAAAGTTTGCTAAAAAGTTAGCCCCGAACGCTCCCCATATATATATATAAGGGGAATTCTAACATCCAAAACCTCATGGGGGATATTAGCATTCTCTGCATTTTCACTTTCCAATAATACTCCTACTAATTTTGTCTTTCAATGAAAAAGACAAAAGCATGCTGATCTTTTATATAATAAATGTTTTTCTTTTACATAATAAATGTTAAGGGTATTTAAGTCTTTAGATTTAAATACTTTGTTTTCAATTAATGCTTTGACAATTAATGTTAATATATTAAATATATTTATTAAAGACATAATAAATGCATTTATTATGTAGAATATCAAGATACCCTTGCTTTTTTCACTAAAAACAAAATCAACAGGAGTATTTTTGAAAAGTGAAAGTGTTGGAGAATGCTAACGACATTCTTTGATGTTAGCCTTCCCCTATATATATATGGGAAAATGTTGCCTAATCTGAAGGATCAGGCAAAGCTTGGACTGAAGACCTTAAAAACTTATACTTGTTATGTAAAATAGTTAGAAGTTAACCCTAGTTAAATACTGGGTTTAATCTTATCTAAAAAACAAACTCATTGTACTGTACCACATGTACAAAATCCTTCTCTGTTTAAAATACTCTACTTAAATAAAAAACTCATTAGAATAAGGTTACCCTGAATAAATAAGATTTAAAATCTTACTAAGGGTTTTTTGTCCTACAATGGATTACTATATTGACAATCCTACACCACACCTCTAGATTTCATTGATAAATGTAGATTAAAATAGAAAATTCAAACAATTTTTATTTTTTTATATTTTCGATCCAAGAAATTTGTAAATGGACGATAACCAAGGTCCCGAACTTAAATTTAAAATTCAACAGTGAAAAATAACTTCTTTTTTTTCCAATTTTTTATTTCAAAGTTCTTAGAATTTTATCATCTACAACCCTGTGGTATTGGACCGTGTTTTGGATGCCACAGTTGAAGTGGTGACGAAACTTTCCTTACTGACATAGTGAGGAAAGTCATTTTCAATTTATTCAAATGTGGGTTCTTCAATCTCTATAACAGAGGAGAAAAAAAATACTAAAATCGATAGTTATGATTTTGCTTTTTTACATAGAAACCATTATGAATTTTTTTACTTATTTGGATTGAAATTTTAATCAATTGTTTTTTAAGAAGAGAAAGATTTATGATTCATTTCTTTAAAACTTTTGGAGAAGATGGTTTCTATTTCTTTAGCAATGAAGAGATAGATATAGAGATAAAGAGAATTAAGGAGAGTAATTGGATAGTTAATTATAGAAGAGGAAAAATAATAAGAGAGAGAAAGAAAGGTGTGAGAGAGTTAAACAAAGTGGTAGGACTCTATTTAATTAGAGTGCACATGTATTATTTTTGTTACTTCGATCTAGACTCTACCTGGACCTTCGGTTCATATAACCATATATATATATATATATATATAATAAAGCACAATTGAGTTGGAATAATGTGTATGATACAAACATCTAATCAATTACAATATTGTGGGAGATAAATCCAACTAGGATAAACCTCTCATCATCTATAATTTTATATGTTAAATTTCTCATCAAGTTATAATGTCATAGGATCCACTTTATTTATTTTATTGTCCAACTTCTCTAATTTTACTATATTTTCTCTTCTACCTTTATAATCCATTTTATTGTTTATCATCTTTTACCCCTTTAATCTTAGATTTTTATAACAATTTTGTGAGTTAAACCTCCCATCAAGTTATATTTTCAACGAATGCACTTTATTTTCTTTATTCATCTCTTCTAATTTTAATATATTTTCTCTTTTATCCTTTTAATCTCATATTTTTAAATAATATTTCTTCAATCAAGTTATAATTTCTTGGAATTCACTTTATTTCATTTATTCTTTACCTTCCTTAACTTTACTATATTTTCTCTTTTACCCCTCTAACTTTATATTTTTTTTACTTTCACACCGTTAACCTAAGAGAGGATGCCCGTGTCATGGGCACCGGTGAACTCTAGTATATATATAAATTTGACCTCAGATTGGGCTTGGATATAAATTATTTTATATTTTCCTCAGCACAAGCCCAGTCATTAGATGGTTCGAGGTTTTGGGGTTGAATTTGAGACCAAAGTAGAACCGGCCCATTTACATTATTCAAACTTTTAAGAATGGTGGCATGTATTCGCCCTTAAGTAGGGCCCAGGGTTTGCACTTTGGATTTCTTTATCAAAAAATTTATAACAGGAGTTCGTATCAAAGTAATATTCTAGTGGAACTTGTACTGGGAATGGCCGGGAGTGTCTCGTATTAGGATTCTATACTCAAACATGTCTTCTTTTGTATATATGATCATTCTCTTTAGTTCAAAACCCTAAGCTTTAATCTTTCTCTTGCAATTCAAGTTTTTGAATACTGTCTTTTTTCATCAATTCATCAATGGGCTTGTGGTCGGCTTTTCTTAATTGGCTTCGAAGGTATTTTTTTTTAATAATTTGAACGTTTTTTTATTTCTGGAAATTGATTTTGATTTCTTGAGAGTTCTATTATTTATGATTGATGATGATGATCCTAGCATTGTCATTGTTGAATCTTTGTTGTTTTATGTTTAATCTGTATCTGAATATTTGGATTTTGGTCCTCATAAAGGAAAATACAGATGCTTGCATCAAGAATATTGCTTTTTGTTCCTCTATGTGTGTGTTGTGTGTTCTGTGGAGAAGTTATTGATTTAAAGTTTGAGGAAATTAAGATTGAGAATAAGACTGCAATCGAAGCTTGTTGGTTGCATAATCTAATTCAAACAGAACTGAGAATTGTAATTTGATTTGCTTAAGGGATGATTTGAACTTAATTTCTACTATTCCATTCCATTGTGTGGGTGGGCTTCAATTTGTTGGTACTGAATTGTGGCGTCAAGAAGATGAGAAACAAAGAAAGAAGAAAATATAGGGAAAAAAAGAAGAAAAGGAATTGTTATTTGGGGATGAAAGAACCGATAATTAAAATAATAATAATAAAAAAAAAAAACATAACAAAAGGCAGTTTGATTCATGGAAGGATTTTATGGGACCACTCACCGATTTGTGTATAAAAAATTACTCGGATTTTCTGATGAGATTGCCACAGTAACTGCTTGTGCTAAATGAAAGAGCTGCTCTAAAAGTTTGAATCTATGTTGTCTGGTTCGTCGGTTCGAATTTGGGTCCATGGTTTGTGGTTCGCCACTCTAGAATGAACCCGGTTCATAGGAGTAGGTAGAGATAATTCGTTTCTTGGTTTGGTTTCCTATATCGGTTTGCTAGCTTGGTTTGATTGTGCATATATATAATTCAAGTATAGAAGTTATAAGTACAATTAGAATGTTAAAAAATTCTAAGTTAAAATAGAAATAAATTAATATAAAAAAATTAAAATTTAAATATAAACAATTAAAAGATATAATAAATTGGTTTGGTTTACCGAACTAATTAAAAAATTATTTGGTTCACTGAGCCCAACCAAAATTCGGTGGGTTCGTGGTTTACTAGATTTCAGACTTTGAACTATTTTTAGCATGCCTAGGCAATGCTGAATGTTAAGTATATGAATTCAGAGTTTCTAGTGATAACTGGGCATGGAGCAAAATTATTCTAATTTTTTAAGCGTTTATCAGTAGCACATCATTTAGATGGGTTAGAAGGCATATTTTTGCAGTGTTTTGATGGAGTTGGGACGTGCCAACCTTAACACATTTTGCAAAAATTTCTTTGAGGGCTTTGGCTCTATCTATTGTTACCTTTTGGCTTGTTTTCGGTTACATGGAATGGGTTTTCATGGTACATAACTTTTTCTTGTTTGTTTGTTGCAGCTTATTCTTTAATCAAGATATGGATCTGACTTTGATCGGACTTCATAATGCAGGAAAAACTTCACTAGTGAATACCATTGCAGTAAGTAAAAAAAAAATTTAGTTTACTTGAACTGCCTATTAGGTTTTCTTTGCCTTTTAATGATGCTAAGAGAGTTTTTTTTGGATTTTTCTTTTGTAGACTGATGGATTTAGCGAAGATATGATTCCTACGGTACATAATCTCTCAAATAATAAGATTCTAGGAGGAAGATGGCACTTCGGATTTCAGAATATCATGTCCTCAATTTAAAATATTTTTGCCATAATTTATTTTATTTTATTGTATATTTCGTGGCCTACAGATAGGATTCAATATGAAAAAGGTTACGAAAGGGAAGGTCACGATAAAGTTGTGGGATATTGGAGGCCAACCCAGGTTTCGCAGTATGTGGGAGAGATACTGCCGTGGAGTTTCTGTTATTGTGTACGTATCTTCTTTGTTTAAATTGTTCTTTCACATAAGCTGGTTTATTGCTCAGATAAAATGTTCTGAACATAACCCATTGTAACATTGACGTTCCTTGAATTTTTAGTAGTGGAGCTCTTTCACGTTTCAACAAAATTATTGTTGATGTTCTTGTAAGCAATTCGGGTTAATAACTAGTAAGGAATTAGTCTTTGTAAGAACCTTGGCCACATTGTTTACTCTGTGATGACTTGAAGCTTCTTTCTAAGGAATCCAACTTGTTTAGGATGTATCCTTGTAGTATATTTCTCTCTGAATCCTATTGTTATTAAAACTACAACTTTGTTTAGTCAGCGTAGTGAATTTCTTTACTTTCCGGTTGGTTTTCGTTCCCTACCAAGGGAATTCTAAAGAACCATCCAACAGGGCTCAGATTTTATTCAATCTCCATGCAATTTTTGAAAATCAATGATTATTTTACTGCTAAAAATTGGTGAAAATTGTAGGATTAGTGGAAAAAAGGTTGGTCAAATTAGCTAGGCTAAGTGATTAAATCTAACAAAAATTGAGTTTCTTGGCTGAATCTTACCACATATCCCCTGTTTTGAGTGGTTAAACTGATCCAAGTGGACTGCTGAAACAAGTCCCATGCTTCCTCATCACCCTCATAAGGGAATTTGAGGGTTTTTTCCTTGAAAAATTCAGAGGTAAGCTCTTCATTCTAAAGGAGACTACTCCATCTGATGCAGCTTTGGAAAAGAAATTGAGGTGAATGAAGGCAATCCCAATTTTGATAACCTAGGAATATTTGTAGGGCCAAGCTATCAAAGATGCTTAGGAAAGATGATGAGAAAAATGAGCGGCTTTCGGACGAGAATTTGAAGCATGATGTAATGGAGTATTGATGGGGTTAGTTGGAGAAAATGCTTCGGTCTGTTTGGTTAAGACTAAGACCTTCATTGAGTATTGTGCTCGCCTAACAATAGGTTTTTCTATTTTGAATGCACTTCAGTGACTGCACTTCACTGAAAACAGAAGTTCATGATTTTGAGAATCACAACCCTTAAATTACTAAAGTGACACATTTCTTAGAACTAATAACAAAAATGGAAAAGAAAGAAAAAAGCTCGAGAGGATTTCTTGAATTAATCTAGGTGTTTTAGCATTGCAAATATATGAATGCATTGATTCTACGATTTATTTGTTATTTTCTAGTTTTAGGGTGGTAAAACCAAAAAATAGAGGTAAATATCAATTTCCTTTCTGTTCAACCTTGCAAACACAATTATGGTCATAGATCAATCTTGCCATGACAATCATATATGTAATTGGGGTTAGCAAGGGAGACATGGGAGATCTAGAAGCACACATACTGTCATAGAATTATGATTTTAGTAGTGAAATTGACACTAGTAAAGATGAAAATTGGTAGGGTTTAGGATCAGATTGTATTTTGATAGAATTGCATGGGAAGTTCTTGATTTTATAATATTTTAAGGCTAAAAAGATGCAGGATGAATGGAGAAAAAGCATCGTAGTACCTACATATAAGAATAAAAGATACCTATAGTTGTAGCAAATATTGAGGTATTAAACTTATGAGCTACACCATGAAACTATGGGAAAGAGTGATCTGATACGGGCTAAGAAAAAAAATGAAGATATTGGAATACTACTTTGGTTTTATGCCAAGTGGATCAACCATTGAGGAAATCTCTTTATTTAGATAATTGATAGAGAAGTATGAAGAAGAGGGGCTCAATGCAAAACTAAAATTATGGAGAGAGGTGTTGGAGTGAAAGGGCTTTAGAATAAGTAGAAACAAGATCGAGTATGTGCAGTGTAAATTTAATACTGACATTTATGAAGAGGAATGTCCTAGTAGAAATTAATGGTCCAGAAATACCCCAAACCAACCATTTCACTATATTGGATCTATCATATACACTAAAAACACATATGTGGGTCCCACTTTCTGTCTCAAGATTTATACCCCATAACTAACATATCTTGAGGACATGTTTTACCTTTTTCTCTTCTTCCTCTTTCCAAAAATTCCCCTAACTTTATTATCTTTCTTCTACACTTCCAATATTACCCCTTCAACTTTATTGTCTTTTCTCTTTTTCTCACTTTCTTAATAATACCTCTCCAACTTTATTATTTTTCGTCTTTTACTCCATTAATCCCAAAGATTTTTTAAAAATACCCCTCCAGCTTTGTTATTTTTCCTCTTTCATCCCCTTAACCCCAAGGAGGATTCCCGTGCCGTAAACACGGGAAAACTCTAGTTATACAGGTGGAGAAATTGGGGAAGGTCTTTCCCATAAAATTAAAAAGGAATTTACAAGTTGAAGGTTCTAAAAGAGGGAAAGGAAGTCCCAAAAGAATGTCAATTGAGATATTGAAAGTGGATGTGAACTTACTTTCAATAATAGAAGACATGGCTATGATAGTTTTGAATGAAGGGACACAACGTGAAAAAAAACCCCATATTTGATGGTCCAAGGCCATCGAATTTCATAAAATTTGATGGACTTTGACGGTCTAAGACGTCAAAATTTTCATTGTCGAATATTTTTTTTAGACAGGCCAAAACCGTCAAATTAATTGAGGATGGGAGATATTCGACGGCTCTAAGCCCTCAAATCTGGGGAACATAAAAAATTTGATGGCCCTTGACAATCGAAATTTGGTTTCTAAAGTTCATGAGCCTTGGCCAGTCGAATTTCCCTGCTGAAATTTTCAGTTTTCACATAGTGGGACATGATGCCGACCCCAAATCTTTCGGTTGAGGTTCAATGATGAAAATGATGATATTTATTGAACTGTTTCATCTTGAATGCATTACCCCGCTTTGTTGTTTTTTTGTGATCAGTAAGTTATTGAGTGATGCTACCATGCTTGTTTAATCATTTTCTAATTTAGTGGTTTAAAAGGAGTATGTGACTTACATCGAGATTTCCTTAAAACACCCTTCCTTGTGCCTAAATCATAAATCTATTAGGCTTTGAAAAGGGCCAATCCTTGTGCTTTCTACACTTTTTCTAAGCATTTTGTCATGGGGTTGTTTATTTGCATAGGCAATTGTAGCAGATTATAGTAGCTCAAATGGTCCAATTCTGTTATGTTTTTGGTTTTTCCCTATTACCATTGGGCCTTACATGGTAGCTTTGAAAAAATTTCCTAGGAAAATAATAACTTATTGTAAGCTTCCAAATTGGGCGTTAGTTATAAATAATAACAAACAATTCTAGATTACAGAACATCGCCCAAATTATATTCCCCCATATGAAGTAGTACTGGTTTAATTTCCTGTATTTTTTGTAAATTTTCTTATTTACTAAATTTATACTATTTTTATTTATTTATTCTATCTTTATGAAATTTTAAAGGTCGTGCTCATGAGGCTCATGCCTCATGCTTTAGGCCATTAAATGAAATGCCTCACCCCCACATCTTCACATTTTTCCAATGTTTTGGCAATAATTCTCTGTAACTTCTCTGTGTTGGCGGATTTTTCATGCCAAATTAAACTTCCACAACCTAATTCCAAAGTTTAACTTAGCAAAATTTAGGGTGAAGTCAAAAGTTTAGCCAGCTTGTTTATCATTATTCGCTGCCCTATCGTTCTAAAAGAATTCCTAGGAGTTGTGACCTAGGAAGTGAAGATGGTCTTGAGTGTTTACTCCCAGTTATTTTATTTTTTTCTGAAAGCTTGTACACTCCCAGTCTTTTTGTGACAAATTCTCTTCACCAAAGAGGAGCAACATTATCTTGGAAACCTCAATTCTGTGATGCACAAACATAGGAAAAATCACCTCACCTGGAAGCATTTATACTGAACACACAAGATGCATGTCAAGACAACATGATTGCATTGAGTGGTGTTGATCTTTATGAGATGGCAACAAATTTATTATTTGTTTCCTATGCATGTTAATTTAGTTGTGATCAGATATGTTGCTCAGTTACGAGCCTTATGTTTGAATTGAAATTGAGATATTGATTCAAGTTCTTCCCTTTTGAATCATATAATAGCCTACCATTTTAACTTCAACTATGTTGTATGCTTGATTTTACTGTAGAACTCGTATTGGACTGATTTTCTCTTACTTATTGCAGTTACATTGTCGATGCCGCTGATCATGATAACCTGGCCATCTCAAGAAGCGAACTTCACGACCTGTTGAGCAAGCACTCCCTTCATGGTATCCCCTTGTTGGTATTAGGGAACAAGATTGACAAGCCCGAGGCTCTTTCTCAACAAGCATTGATTGATGACATGTAAGTGAAGATGGTTTTGAGTGTTTAGTACTTTAGTTTCTCAATTTGGTTTGTAAAAAATTTCTTGGTCTTGAGAGTGGACCCATATCGTGCAGGGATCTCAAACTGATAACCGACAGAGATGTTTGTTGCTTTATGATCTCGTGCAAAAACTCTACCAACATTGACTCGGTCATGGATTGGTTAGTGAAGCGTTCCAAATCAAGGACCTGAGAGCATGATAAAGCTTCCCAGTATGGAAGTCTAACCAAGTTTCTGATTATCTGACTGTTTTTTTTTTTTTTTTACTCTATAGTTTTCTTTCATTCAAAATATTACATTTTTTCCCTTTTGATTGGGAGTTTTGGGGTTTTAGGTACTTTGGCATCAATCTCTTTGTTAGGACAAAAATATTAATTTGACTTTTTATGTATCTAAACTCATTGAAAATATCTTATAGAAAGTGAAATAGTAATCTTTATTTTGCATCTAGGAATCTGGAATAAATGTGTGATTCTAATGTTTGTTGCATCCACCATAAAATATGATGGTGAATTTGTATTTTATCAATATTTGCTCTCTTTTTTTGTCCACTAACCCCATCAAAGCATAGCCGGCAATACACATGCCAAAAATAAGCGCGATTGGATTCAAATATTTTTATGAATAATGTTAATGCTGAGGTCACCTTAGGCTGGAACCTCATATCGTACTTCTTGACTTGAAAGTGTATGGGAATCATAGATGCTTTTCATCGAGATACGAGTGAAAAAGCATCTATGGTTCCTATCCATTTTCACGTCAAGAAGAGCGATATGAGGTTCCTGCTTGAGGTCACTCCTTCACGACTCTATATTTATAATTATTTTAAATATTAATATTAAATAAATTTAAATCTGTTTAAATGGTTTGACCCACCTGGTTTTAAACCCTTGCTTAATATAAGATTGATGAGCTGTATCACGTGGAATATCATCACTCACATCACAAAAGTCATGTGCATCCTTTAAGGCCCTTCATAGTTAAAAGTGATTCAAAATGTAATAATAATAACAATAATAATAAATTGGTAGGCCAAGGTATCCCTCCAAAAAGGGAGAGGTCTTGAGTTCTACCTTGCCTTTTGTGAAATTTTTGCCAAGGCATCCCTCCAAAAAGGGAGAGGTCTTGAGTTCAGCCTCGACCCACCCACACTGTACGATTTTGTGAAATTTTTTTTGCTCTCAGAAATCTGGGATCCACCAATCACATGTACTCACATGTATTGAATGGAATGGCATTCCTAATTTACAAAAATAGGCAAATGTCCGGAACAATAATAATAACAAAACCATCTCTCTATATTAAATGAAAAACATGGCTTAACATGCTCAAACATCATTAAAAAATAAGTGAATAAATGAAATGGATTCTCACTCCATTAAAGTCCCCATGAATTCAGGAATTTTTATTTATATTAGAGTATCTTTGTTTATGCTAAAATAAGATGTACAGGTACTTGTTAATTAATCTTTTCTAATTATAATTATAGTGGTTAAAGATTGTTAAAAGTATCATAGGATGCTAACCTCATATTCATGTTTATCTATGACCAATGCACTCTCTCTCATACTAGATGTTCATAGGTATATCCAAAGTGCTGCTTTTCAAGTTCTGAAAAGAGAATTGCTTTAATTTTTGGATATATTGGACGTCAGATTTGGAGACGATCGTGTTGATGTGGGAGTACTTGTAATTGTTAAAAGAAGCTAATCCATTCTATTGTGCATTAGAACATATAGAAGGGAATGAATTATATTGGACCGGATCTTTGAAGGAAGTGAACAATCTATTAGAATACAAGTTTTCTATTTTATTGATGCCGGTGTACTAACGAAATTAAGGGGAGTTTCGACCATTTTCTGTTTAGGCGGAAACCTTATTCCTCTTTTTCTTATATATTGGTTGAATTCATCTAGACTTTTGTAGTTCTATGTCTCTTGTTTTATTTCAAACAAATCTTTCCTTTTGCCTAAAAATAAAACATTGACCTCCCAACCACCTATATATTCATTATTAATGGACATATCCCAACCTAATCCTAGCATGGATACACTAACAAAAATTCAACAAACAACATTAAAATAAATGATGAAACAACAACAAAAAAAAAAAAATCTTCACAAACTCTCATCATCTTGGTGACAACCCATGCCCTCCAATTCTCTCTCTAAGGAGATTTAGAATCCATCACCTTCTCACACTTACTTTCTCATCCAATTTGAATTCGAATTCCCACCCTTTACATTAGGGTGGGAATTCAAATTCTCACTCTTTATAATAGAAAAAGATAAGAAGAGAAAACAAAACAATCTTCATAAACATTTCTTACCATGTCATCTCGGTGATAAAATATGCTTCAAATTCTCATTCTGAAGAGACTGAGAATCCATCACCTTCCATTTTTTTCTCCCATAATCTATTTCATCGATCGCTTTGAATTCCCACACTTTATAGTAGTCACCAAGTACCACCAAATTGAGGTGCAAAGGATTGCAAAAGATCGCCCATAAATCACCAAACACAATAGTATTAAGGCTATAACGATGGGCAAATCATGATTAAATCTCCTCCTTTGAATTAAATACACATTCTTCTTCCTTGTTCTTCCATCAGTGCGAGATCTTGGTGTTGGTTCAGCTTCCTTTGACCTTAAGTCAGTCTGGGACTTAACCAAATCTTCTGAATTATGTGCTACAGGCTTTTCTTTATTATCATCGAGCCTAATATTATCTTGTTTTTTATCTCTAAACTTCACCACAATTGGAACCCAACCTTTTGAATTGGAGTAACCAAATCGCACCATCGAAACGTCTTGTGAACCCATCTCTTCATAAATCTTCTGTCTCCTCTCATTGAGCTCTGCTAAAACCGTAGCAAATTTGTCTAGACCACATGTTGAATATGGGTTCTTCTTGTTCTTGTTGTTGCTTCTACAATTCATGCTCCTTCTCCTTAATTTCCTTGGTGTTGAAGAAGGGGCCCATGGGTCATCTTTTTCTTCTTCATGAAAATTGTGACTCCCACAAAGAAAATGTTTCAACATTTGAAACTTTTTGTTGATGGGAAGTTGTGTTTTTTCGATAGTTTGGATTGATTGATAGATAGATAGAAAATTAATGAGAGAGCCACAGATTTCAAAGGGTATTTTTTCAACTACTAGTTTGATGAAAAAACAAATCCAATGGAAGTTTCTATATTTATTGTTGTGTTTTGACTTATGATAGGCAACACTTGGCGGAAGGGTTGGAATTGGTCCATCAGTCTTAATTTATTATAAGAAATATTATTAATTTAAACAATAAATTTTATTTAAATAATGAAACCTTGTTTGTATATTTACCGTTACTGGCGGAGCTGAGCCGGCATTCTTTCTAGGGGTCCGACTTTTAAGCGACCTGTCCCACTTCAAGCTTGGGAGCGGATACTCTTTAGCGTTTATTCCTCTAGCACTTGTTGCACGGTGAAGAGACTATCACATTAAGAGTATAAAAACAGTCCATAGTCCTATGGTGTTAGGACCTAAATCTGATTTAATAAAAAAAGAAAATAACTTTAGAGAATTTTTTTTTTTTTTTGTTTGTTTGTTGATATATGTACCAAAAAGCCCCTTCGATAAGGATATGGATCTTCTAAGACATTTTTTTATATAAAATATGAGACTAATTAAGGAGGGTCTTTCTAACATTTTTCTATGAAATACCTAAATTATCCTTCATATATCTTGGAATAATCGTCATTTATTTGAGAGGTGGCTCCTACCATAGTTTGATTAATATCTGAGATACCTTTACATTTAAAAATTGATACATGCTCCTTGACCTTGGTCTTCTCTAATAGATTATGAAAATGACCAAACCAACGTTAATTTCTTTTATCGAGGTCTACCCCCAAATCAACGTTTCTTGTTAGAGTCCATGCACAAAAGTAAATTCATGAACCAAACTCCTAACTAAGCAGACGAGTTCCTTGTGGAACTAGCAAAGAATGCTTGAAACTGGGCACCAATTTAGGAGAGTTTGAGAGAGAGGATACAGGAGCCAAGAAATCAGGCATATATTGGATCAAGATTGATCTCAAGAATATCATGACAACCTGGTTAATGGTGTGTAGAACCTCAATAAGAAATTTGACGCGTTGATCGTCAAAACAGACCACCAAGAGGCTACCCCAGTAATGCATGTTGCAACTGAGACACAATCAACATGTCTCTTATGCGAAAGTTTCGATTTTTCCATCGAGGACTGTTTGAGTCTACTGATAGTAAAGGCTAAGCAAGACAATACTATTGGATCATATAGCTTCTATAGGAAACTCACTCCAAATTCTTTCAATCAAACCTATTACCATAACAATAGGTTTTACCGAAAAATTATCTAACTTCAAAATGAACCTATCTAACAGGTTGGTGCTACAGGTTTCGAGAAAAGTTACAATAGGTAGTCTCATCCAACTTCAAACCTAGCATTAAATCCACATCAATCATACTCTTCTTCATCTCCAAATTCAGATCAAAAGGTAATCATAGTCGATCCTATAACAAACCATTCTCTCCACTTGCACAAACAAACTCATCATTAGAAGCAATGATGACCGAGTTGTTAAAGCAACAACAAATCATACAACAATAACAACAGACCAACCAAACTCAATATCAGATCAATCAAGTAAATGTGCAAGTAGTTTTCAAACTTGAAGTTCAGTTAGGTCAGCTAGTTATTTCTGTTGGGGAGAGGAATAAGGGGAAATTCCCTAGTCAAACAGTCTCAAATCCACGAGAACATGTTCAAAATATTCCGAAGGGACGGTTTGAAATAATAAGTCAACCAGGTCTTTCTAAAGACCCTGTCCAGGCTATTCATACGTTTCGTTATGGGAAATTGGTGAATAATCATGTTCATGATCCCAATGTGAAGCAAGAGTCTCCAATAGAACGCAAGGGCTCTGATACTAATGTGCCCGTGACAAAAGAAGATGACCAAAGTAAATAAACAACTCCATCAAATGAACCTCAAACATCTATTCCCAAAGCCCCGTTCTCTCACACGTTCACAAACAATAAGAAAATGAAGCAATTATAAGGGGTTTTAAAAATATTCAAGAATGTTAAAATTAACATCCCTTATTAGATGCAATCCATCAAATTCATTCCTATGTTAAATTTCTCCAAAATCTCACTATAGTAAAGAGAAAAACCCTAGTACCCAAGGAGGCTGTGACGATAGTCCAATCATTTTGTCTGATTCAACAGAAAATTGCACTTCAATTCAAGGATCCTGGATGTTCAACAATTTATATGTACATTAGGGCCACAATGATCGAGAAAGCTCTGTTAGACCTAAGGGCCAACGTAATCCTACTCCTATTTTCTATCTACAAATAACTATATTTCGGGGAACTCTAACCTATTGATATTACCTTGAGTTTCATTGATAGACCAGTTAAAGTTCTCGACTGTGGAGGATATTATAATCAAGGTTAAGAACTTTTATTTCTTAGTTGACTTTGTGGTTCTTGAATGAACTTGTCATCAACCCAAACAATTGTGTTCCTGTCATCCTGAACAGACCATTCTTGCAACGTTTAATATCGTTATTAGATGCAAAAACAAAATCATGACCTGAAACTTTTGGAGACATGAAGGTCAAATTGAATGTCTTTCACAACAAATCCCAATATACTAGCATGGATGATTTAAAAGAGGTCAACATGATCGATACTTTGATTAACAATATATTTGAAGTAGTGAGGAATTTTGATTCGTTAGAAAAGTACTTAGGTCAATTTGGCCTAAATCTTGACACAGAGAAATCTATCAGGGATGCCAGCTCCATACACGAATTTATCCTCATGATGGATTTTCTGAAATGGCAAACAAAAGTCGAGAGTCTCCCAATACTTTCACATTCTCCATCAGTTAGAAAGACCTCTAAACTTGAGTTGAAATAGTTGCTAAACACTTTGAAGTAAGCATTTCTTGGAGCGGCTAAAATCTTTCCAGTCATTATTGTAGACACCCCAATTTGAACGGGCCACTACTCGAAAAGGCCCAAAAATACAGATTTTCCAAATAAATGGGCCAACGGGCTTTAAGGGCCCAAGTCATTGAAAAGTGACATTTTGACCAAATCGAAGCCTCTAACACCTCTCAATGGGTTAGTAGGTCCACCAAAAAGATTTGGCATGCTCCCATCTACCCCGCTCCAATCAAAACATCGATTTTTCGACAAAATTGGCCAACGGGCTTCAAAAGCCCAAATCACTAAAAAGTGATGTTTTAATTAAACCGAGGCCCCTGAGACCTCTCAATGGTCTAAAGGACCCACCAAAGGGTTTGACCTATCCTCTATTTTGTCTAAACCATCACCGCTCCGCCTTTGTATCTAAGAATACCCTAATGTTCGATGAAATTTTTCAACGGGCCTAAAAGGCCCGATTTGCCAACACGTGGCATCTTGATCAAACCAATGATTTCAAAAATCTCAAAAAAATAAATAAAACTAAAAAACGAGACTTGGGATGCCTACCACCTCCTATACCTTGCACCGCTCCATCTCCGAATCCAAAAAAATCTAAACCCACCTAAGGCCCACAAGCCCTCAACACTTTCCTAAATCAATTTCTCACCTTACCCCTAACCTAAAATCAATCCCATATCACCTAAAATCTAAAACCAACCTACACCCTCAAAATCCATTCTAAAATAACCCCCAACCAATTCCTAAAATCCAAAATCATTTCATAACCCAAGCCCAAAACACTCCAAAGTCCCTAAGCCCAAATCCATATCCAATTCATATCCAACCCACAACCCTAACCCATCAACCACTACCCACATCAACCAATCACCATCTTGATAATCAAAGATGACAAATGTCATCACCCCATCTCACCTCCCTCACCCAACTACCTACCCCATTAATTTGCTTTAAATCCCATCTACCCACACATCAACCCATCACCTTTTCTCTCAAATCAAACACATCTACCCACACCCCTAACCTATACCTCCCCTAATCTACCCTCATCATTCCCTACAAAACCCACATCTACAACCTAAACCTACACCATCCTCTCAAGTCAAACACTCAACCTCTCCCATCAACCTATCTCAACCCTTCATTTCCACCCACTTTGACACATGGCATCATCTCCCTCACCCTCCAAAATATCATCAACCACCTCTTTAAATCCTCATTCTCTTAAATCAAATACCATTTAATCACAACCACCATCTTAAACTCACCTCACCAAACACTCCACCCAAATGGGTTGGGTAGGATCCAAACCATTTGGGTCAAAACTCACCCATTTAACCCCCTTCCCTAAATACCCTCCAATCTCCTCTAAATTACACCCACTTCTCTCTCAAACTCATAACCATTCTATCATTTTTCTTCACTTCACCCCATTATATCCCTAAAATAACTCCTCAACATCTATAAATACCCTCCTCCTCTTCCCAAAAATGGCCCCCAACTTTCACTACAAAATTTCTCCCCAACTCTCTCTCTACTAACAACTATCAGCCATCTCACTAAGAAAAATCTCATCAATTCTCTCACACTAATCCTCCCCAAGTCTCATAAAAAAAATCACATACTATACTCATCTCTCTCATCATCTCTTCTCTACTCCTTCAATCAAAAAAGAGTTATATTTGCTTAAAATACTAAGGACTCAAGAAGACTCAAAGAAGAAGAAGAAAAGAATAAAGAAGATACAAGGTGGGTTTAAGGCAACTCCCCCCTCTCTCTTCTACACCCTCTCCTCCTCCCTCTTCTATCACCCCTCTCCCCTTCATTTTATTTTTTAGGATGAATGGACCCCAAGGCTAAAGGTCTATAAGGGTCATTTCCATCAATGGAATGACCCTATGATCAAGCCGAAAATGAACCCCTATCTAGGGTACAAATGCACCCACGTGGCACGTTGTCTTTCACACCTTTTTAAATAAAAAATGACCGAGTTGAGTTGAGGTTACCACTCTTTAGTGGGGAGAAAAGGGTGCCTAACACCTTCCCTTTTCTCCAATCGAGCCACTTACCCCGAATCTCATTGTTTGATTAGTTCCTATCCATCGAGAGTCACTAAAACGTCAAAAATGTCACTTTTTTCAAAAAATGCACATCGGGTGACCATTCACACCCACTTATAATATGAATGGTGGCGACTCCAAACCATTGTAGATGTGGTCATCGTAATGACGAAATCACGTGTCTACAGCTTGGCGACTCCACTGGGGAGTAAAGGCTCTACCCTCGTGTCAACTCGGTTATTTTGGAACAAAAAAGAAAGGTTTCAATATTTTTTTATTTTGCAAGCTAACAATACTTGTTGTGTTTGTTGTATTTATTTTTTAGGTAGGTTTTTTTTATTTTTTTACTCACTTGAAAAAAAAACAAAAAAAAAATCTGATTTTTACTTTATTTATCCGATTATGTCCTTTTAAGCATGCATATCATCAAAAAAATTGAAAAAAAAAAATTTCTTTTTTGGCCCAAGCCAAAAACCAGAGGCAATGTGCCTTAAAATGGATATAAAAAAAATAAAAAATAAAAAAAAAATCGATTTTTTCTTTTTTTTGGCCGAATGGACAGCGAACTTAAAATGATCATAACTTTCTCGTCCGATCTCCGATTAGCTATTAGTGCATATCGATTTGGGGTAGAACAAAATTTTCTACCAAATGTGACAAAGTCAGCAACATTTTGACAAGTCAGAATCGATTTTTGAGCTCATTTACTATCGTTTACGCTATCATTTCCGTTTGACGTCTCGTCGCGATACAAAATGAGTAGGGAAAAAGAGCATAAAAAAAAGAAAAAAATTTGGCCCAAGCCAAAAACCAGAGGCAATGTGCCTCAAAATGAGCACACAAAAAAATTTAATTAAAAAAAATTAATTAAATTAAAAAAAAAAAAAAAAAAAAAATTTTGCTCAACTTGTTCCTTACATCAGTCTTGGAAACTTTCCTCTTGGAATTTATTTTTATTTTAAGTTTTAAAGCTTCAAAAGATTAAACGGATCATCTTTTTCAAACTCAGGGCGTACCGCTCGCCACTTTTTGATTGATCAAAATGGAAATTCAAAGTGATCATCGGTTGGACTATAAAAAATAAAATAAAAAAAGAAGTCCTTTTATGATTAGTCCATTCGTAAAATTGAAAAAAATGATTAAAAAAAAAAATCGATTGGTTGATGCTTAACTATGAATGTGCGACCCTTATGGATTAATTATCTAAAAAACTATGGTCTCTTTGATCTGGCCAACGGGCCCACTCATCTAGAAAATGCCCCGGGCACACCCTATCCTATTTGCACACACCACTAGCACGTTTACTTTACTGTATTGCACGCTTGCATGTCCCTAATAGCCAACATGGCACTAGTGCGTGGCCTGGTCTCCTCAGAGATGCGAAGTCATTCATGAAAACCACAACTCCAATCACATACCGTAAGGTATATAAAACTGGGGCATCAATACCGTTTGATCAGGTGATTCTGAAAGATATTGATACACCCACGTTGGAGCGACCTGAGCCTTTGTCCTATTGTAAGCCGCACGGTCACATGTCCCGATTGCCAACGTAGTACTAGTACGTGGTCGGTCCCCTCGCGGGATGCGAAAACCATTTATGAAAGCTACAACTCTTGACTCGTACCTGTAGGTATATAAAAGATAATCCAAGTACATCAATTGCACTTCTTGGTCAAAACCAGTGCCTAAGCAAGATCCTGCCCCGCTGTACCCTACTGTACGAGGGGGATAGACTACGTCTATTCTAGACGAGAGGTACTTAAGTGGGCCCTTGCTCAGCATCGTGCGCCACCTCTCAACTGGGGATCAAACTGGCTGTTTTTGACTTCAGAGAAGTGAATTGAAGTTTTAGATTATCACCTATACGGTATATCAAACAAAGTCACCACGTACCGTCTGATTGAGTACGCTTGAGAGGTATATAGGTGTGCTTGGGCAAGGGTGGCCAGATAAAAATGCATTGCACGTAGTAAGCTTAGAGTCTAGAAACCTTCCCTGTAAGTCACGACTCGAACTTATCGCGGGTGTTCCCGGGTTGTTGAATGGAACCTGATGATTGATGTATGTGAATGATGTGAATGATGTAAATGATGAGATCAGAGTTTATGATTGTCCTCAAGGATCAAAATTTTGTTTTCAGAAATTAACATGGGTGCACCGACCCAATAAAGAATCCATTTCTTGCAAAAATTCAATAATGACCCAGTCCATCTCGATCCAATGATCATGATAGGCCGGGCCATTTAAATCAAAATGAAAATCAAATTTTCAAAAAAAAAAAAGTGATTTACAAAAGAAAAATATTTTCCAGAAAGTAGGTTTTCCAAAAGGGGTGTTCTCTAGAAAAAAAAATGTTTTAAAAAAAAAGTGTTTTCCATAAGAACAAAGATTTTCAAAAGAAAAGTAATTTTACATAGACCTTGGAAATGTACTGAACTATTCTCTTGTGTCAACTCAGGATGCTGGCTGCAGGCAATAACCCAATCGACCAATTGGTCAAAACAACCATCACGGGGATGCACACCGTAGAGAAATTCAACTTTGCAAAATTCATGTTGAGATGCGCCCTGTACTTTCACGAGTTTGAGATAGATTGGAATCTTTTGCGCGCTATGGCTAAGCGTTGGAACCCTTATCTTCACATCTTCCACATTGGGCATATGCACTTGTGTCCTACTCATGAAGACTATTGTGGCATCATGGGGATATCTACTTCAGGTCCTCTAGTCAGGCCTTCATTGAAGACAGGATATTCGGGTGACCTCGCCACAGGCCTAAACATTTCAAAGGAAGAAGCCAAGGCCTTAGTCCGTAACGGGAGATTGGATTTAGTACCCTTATTGAGTCCATACCACTCTCGTAGTCATCCCATCAATGTAAAACCAGAAGCTTGGAGAGCCACTAGAGACTATCGATTGTGTTTAGGAATCTTAGCCCAATACATACTGACCTCCAAAAGTGAGGGTCAAACTGTTCCTGAGTCTTTCATAGACATAGCTTCCCAGCTCTCTAGAAAAGCCAATCCTGTACCTCTCATTCTAGCTGAAACCTTCTCAGGTTTGGATGCCATAAAAAATGGTGAGGGAAGGGATTTCAAAGGAAGCCCTCACCTACTTTATATGTGGCTTTGCGATCGTCTTAAAATTGTGGACATTCCTTCAACCCTCGAGTATAGGCCAGAGCACTTTTCCAAGAGAAACATGTTAGTGCGTCACAACTCAGTTAAGGCTTGGAGCAAATGGTTGGATTCTCGCCTTGCCCGTCATATTGGTTTGAGATGCCCTTGGTGGATGACGGACTACCCTGTTTTAGGTACTAAAGGATCCTATTATGTCCGTTTGATCGGACTGGATGAGACATCTTTTTACCAACCTGCTTTGATCCCAGAACAGTATGGAGTACCTATAGAGTTTTCGCTACCTCAACACAAACAATTCTTTTCTCCCGAACCATTGACTGAAAAGTTAGTGCATCTCATTGAGAAGGCTTGGAACAAGCGCACCTTAGGGTATCCAGATGGACCAGCAGAGTTCAAAGAGTCAGTCGTTAGAACCAAAAGAAGCAAGCCTAATTGTCCCAGCAATCCTGATGACGATCAAAACAAATCCAAGCGTCCATGTAAAAGAATGTAAAACAGAGTTATTTGAAAGTTGTAATTCAATGAAAATCCTATTTGTCAAACAATTTTCAATAGTTCAATGAAATTTCTTTCAGTTTATTTGTGGATAATCATGGCATAAATGAATTGTTTAATGGGTTGGTGTACAAAATTCAAAATGTAATCTTCTTTTTCAAAATGTCTTACCGACTCCGTGTCGATGCCAGCTCCGTGCTGATGTAATCATTTTTAAATTTTATCGACTCCGTGTCGATGCCAGCTCCGTACTGATGAAATCATTTTTAAAATTGACTCCGTGTCGATGCCAGCTCCGTGCTGATGTAATCATTTTAAAAAAAATTTACCGACTCCGTGTCGATGCCAGCTCCATGCTGATGAAATCGTTTTTAAATTTTACCGACTCCGTGTCGATGCCAGCTCCGTGCTGATGAAATCTTTTTAATTTTACCGACTCCGTGTCGATGCCAGCTCCGTACTGATGAAATCGTTTTTAAAATTGACTCCGTGTCGATGCCAGCTCCGTGCTGATGTAATCATTTTTAAGTTTACCGACTCCGTGTCGATGCCAGCTCCGTGCTGATGAAATCATTTTTAAATTTTACCGACTCCGTGTCGATGCCAGCTCCGTGCTGATGAAATCATTTTTAAATTTTACCGACTCCGTGTCGATGCCAGCTCCGTGCTGATGTAATCATTTTTAATTTTACCGACTCCGTGTCGATGCCAGCTCCGTGCTGATGAAATCGTTTTTAATTTTACCGACTCCGTGTCGATGCCAGCTCCGTGCTGATGAAATCGTTTTTAAATTTTACCGACTCCGTGTCGATGCCAGCTCCGTGCTGATGAAATCTTTTTAATTTTACCGACTCCGTGTCGATGCCAGCTCCGTGCTGATGTAATCATTTTAATTTTACCGACTCCGTGTCGATGCCAGCTCCGTGCTGATGAAATCGCTTTTAAATTTTACCGACTTCGTGTCGATGCCAGCTCCGTGCTGATGAAATCGTTTTTAATTTTACCGACTCCGTGTCGATGCCAGCTCCGTGCTGATGTAATTCTTTTTCAAAATATTTTGCCAGTCCCGTGTTGATGCCAACTTTACATTAATATCGGCTCCGAGCCGAAGAATTCTTTTCTTTAAAATTCGACCTAATAAAATGTCAGGCATTTTTCTTTGTAAACAAGATAGTAATGCTTCGTCTTCTGTACCCAAAGGTGGCCAAACGAAAGAAGTACAAACACCCTGAGAAGCCTCCGTATTTCCTTCGATCTACATCAACTATGAGCAACTCAGAGGACCCACAACCTGCGACAAGTGAACTTGCCGAAGCTAATGCAATGATAGCGAAGCTAATAGAAACAACGAAAAGACAAGAACAAATGTTGATGGCTGTTTTTAGTAATACTAACTTCCTACAAGCGCAAGCCGCTCAGCACCAAGCATCTGGATCAAATCCGGAACCCCTTGAACAGACACGACCAGATCAACAGACACCCCACCTCCTACGGTGCCAATGTATCAGGGCCCTCCACTTTACATCCCACAGAATCAACCACCTCCGGTGGTAATCCCAGATGATGAGTGTGACTTCAGGGTGCCTGAGGCCAAAAATGCCACTGATAACAAAATGGCCCAGCAGATAGAGTCTCTCCAAGAAGAAATGAGACGATGAAGGGTACAAATACTTTAGGAGGGACAAGATTCAGGGACCTTTGCTTTTATCCTAATGCACAGTTGCCGGCCAAGTTCAAATGTCCGGAGTTTGAGAAGTACAGTGGGGTGGGGTGTCCTCTGTCACATCTAAAACTATACTGCGGATCCATGTGCCAATACGGCGAAGATGACAGGCTACTGGTGCAGTTGTTTCAAAGAAGCTTGACAGGGCCAGCACTCAAATGGTTTTCCGGATTGGACCATACGCTTATCAAAAGTTGGCAAGACTTGGCTGAAATGTTCTGGCATAATTATCGATTCAACACAGATGTAGGTTTAGATCGAAATGATATGGCCAAGATGACTAGAAAGCAAAGGGAAACAGTAAAAGAGTACGCCTAGAGATGGCGGGAATCTGCTTCACAAGTAAGGCCTGCAATGACTGAACAAGAGATGAACACCACGTTCATCTCAACACTAGGGCATGCCTTTTATACTCATCTGGTTGGACACACCACAGGCACCTTCTCAAATTTAGTTCAAGTGGCAGACCGGGTCGAGGACGGGATCCGGACTGGTTTAATATTTGACTTCACAGCCCTAAGTACAGCGGCAGGGACATCGGCACAGAAGAAGTTCGTGCCTTTTGTCAAAAAGAAAGAGGAAACCCAAGTTAACAATGTACAACCCAGCCAACCTCTTTTCATTCAGGCACCAGTTCAGAGGCCGCAGGCACCACAAGTCCCTGGGCGCCAGTACCTCAAGCTGCTTGGGCTCCAGCACCGCAGAATCCCTTTCAGATAGTTCCTCTGCAATGGAGTGTGACTGCTATCAACATGTCCGCAAATGCCATCTATGCCAAATATACGCCAACAAGATTAATGCCCCACCTTTAGAACTACATAATATGACTATTCCTTGGCCCTTCTCACACTGGGGCATGGACGTCATTGGGCAGATCTCGCCAAAAGCTGCAAATGGGCATCGTTTCATCCTAGTCGCTATCGATTACTTCACAAAATGGGTAGAAGCTGCATCATACGCCAATGTCACTAAGAGTAACGTCATGAAGTTTGTCAAGAACAACATCATTTGCCGGTATGGACTTCCAAGCGGATTGGTAACTGACAATGCTAAGAACTTCAAGAACAAAGATATGCTCAAAATGTGCGAAGACTTCCAGATCACTCATCACAACTCTGTACCCTACAGACCTAAGATGAATGGAGTAGTCGAGGCAGCCAACAAGAACATCAAGAAAATAATCGAGAAGATGGCAGTTACATACAAAGATTGGCACGACATGTTGCCATTTGCACTACACGCCTACCGAACCTCGTTCAGAACTTCGACTGGGGCAACTCCGTATTCATTGATCTACGGAATGGAAACAGTCTTACCCGTAGAGATCGAGATTCCCTCCCTCCGAATCTTAAAAGAAGCAGAGTTAGATGAGACTGAATGGATTCAAGCTCGGTTCGATCAGCTGAATCTGATTGAAGAGAAACGCCTTGCAGCCATTTGCCATGGACAGATCTATCAGCGACGAATAGCTCGTGCCTATAACAAGAAAGTTAAGCCTAGGGATTTCTCGCCAGGAGACCTGATCTTAAAAAAGATTCTGCCAATCCAAGAAGACGCTAGAGGAAAGTTCAGACTGAACTATGAGGGACCATTCATCGTACAGAAGGTAATGACGGGAGGAGCTCTGATTCTCACAGAAATGGACGGACAAGTCTTCCCGCAACCGATCAATGCTGACACTGTTAAGAAATATTATGCTTAAGACCTGACCCTAAGATGACGAAAGGCCATTTTTGTGTTATCCCAAACAAACCATCACACCCTAGTCAACCCTTTTGAGCCATCACGTTCATTTCTTAACCTAAGACTGGGGCAAGTCAACAACTACAAAACGAAAAAAAAAAAGAAAAAATCAAAAGCATCAAAAGTACTCCTAGCTCGCATGAGGATAAATTGTGAATGACTAAAAATACAAAAAAAAATCAAGAAAGTCAAAAACTCGAACACTTGATCTTGGCTCGATCCAAATCTCCAGCCTAAATAAGTTCGAGAGACGCTGGGAGGAGACATAGATCACTTTTCTGAAATAAAAATAGACGAACCCCATGTTTATTCCACTTTAGATAAACTAAAACCCAGACCTTAACCTTTTTGTAACCTTCCACTACCATAAGCCTAAGCCAACGTTTCATCCTATTTAAAGTCCTTTTTGATCAAGAAATGTTCTAGGGCAACATAACGACAGTGGCATCACCAATGATCTTGCAACTTGGTCCGAACATCAAAGTCTTGTTAGTCGTTGGAAGACTTGAGAGGGGAATCCAGATCGGATATTCAAAAAAAAAGAATACTCGAAGTGTAGAGTAGTCGATCTCGCGGCTCAACTTGAGTTGTCGAACCACGGATAGTCGTCAGCAAGCTTGAGAGGGGAATCTAGATCTATTACTCAAGAAAAAATGCCACTACAAGAGTATAGTCGTCGATCTTGCAGCTCAACTTAAGTCACCAAGCCACAAAGACACAGAGACTCCGAGCAGAATTGTAATGAAAAATCTAGAAAAATACAAGCATGGTCTGAAAGGGCATAGTGAAAACCTGAAAGGGCGCTATGAGTAAAAGAATCAGATTATGGCAAGATCAAAGCCACCAGCACGATGAAAATCCCAAAAAGGACGTCGATGCGTAAAAATGTGGAAATCGGGTCTAATGAAAACCGTAATTGGCATCAGGGGCAATAAAGGTTTTAAAAAAAAACAACTCCTGGCCCGCAAGAGTATAAACTGTGAACGGCAAAATCTTTCAAAAATCCCGAGACCCAAACAGATAATAGTCTTCCAATACCAGGGCACTAGGAATGACTCTAAAGGAATCAAAAGAGCAATTAACGCTTATATCCTCTGTGGTTGGCAAAAACACCAAGATCGTCGCAACCAAAAGTTTTACAAACTTTGAATTTATCGTACTCATTTGATAAAGACATTTCATAAAATTTCAAAAAAAAAAAAACTACTATTTTGGCCGATGATGAAGATTCTAGGACTTATTCAAACTTCAAGTTTTCAAAGCATTAGATACACCTGAGGCCAAGTAAGTACAAAACCTATTTTCTTTGCATTAATCTTTCAACATTTTATAATGAAAAGAAAATACAAAAAGAATTAATACAACGCAATCAATCAAACATCATGAAAAAAGAGTCAAGGCGTTCCTACAAAGCACGGATCCAGGCAGCCCGACTCATCATCAATTTTTCAACGTCGGAAGCATCATGACTCACTAGACAAGACGCAAAGGGCATCGAAGCAGGGACCCCGAGCGAGCCCCTCCTGAGATCACTCTCCGAGCCTACTGAGGTAAATAAACCATTGATCATCGAACTCGCAGTTGCAGCAATAGAAGAGTTTATAAGAATGACCCAACTAGGGAAACCCTTATGGATGCGTGGCCTTGACGATGCTTATGAGATTCTAAGTGAAGATGAGTACATGCAAACATTCCCGAGGGGAATTGGGCCGAAACCATTTGGATTGAAATCAGAAGCTTCTCGAGAAACGGCCGTTGTTATCATGAATCACATTAACCTTGTTGAGATCCTTATGGATGTGAATCAGTAGTCCACCGTACTTTCTAGCATTGTTTCAAGAACGATGACTCTTGAGGTTGTATCAACAAGCGTAGCAGAAAACTACAATGGAGCCTTTTAAGTGATGACAGCAGAATTTCAAGTCCCTTCACCTCTGGTTTTGATTTGAGAAAATTTCTTTGTAAGGTATTGTAAACAACATGCCGAGGGGATTTGAATGGTGGTCGATGTTTCCTTGGATCATTTGTGTCCTAGCCCGATATCAAGGTGTCGAAGAAGGCCATCAGGGTGGTTAATCCAAGAAATGCCAAATGGTCACTCCGAGGTCAAATGGGTCGAACATATAGAAGTGGATGACAAAGCAGTTAGAATATAGACATACTGATTGATTAACTGGACCTTGGATTAGGAACAAAGTGATGGGTTGCTACCTTAGATTGACAATGCGAACGCCTGGCAAGTGTTATGACTAGTAACATGCCAGCTAGAGATATTGGTGTGATAATGAATCAAGAAGTGCGAAAGAGTATGTTGATACTGCAAGAGAGTAGCACCGATGCAACAGGTCTTGGTCGATTAAGTTCCAACTGTAAAACTCTCTCTTGGATCTGTGACAGCTGTTAACAACCATATTGCTTGTGCTCTAAACAGGAAAACTCTCTCTTGGATCAGTGACAGCTGTTAACAACCATATTGCTTGTGCTCCAACTACAAAACTCTCTATTGGATTAGTGACAGATGTTAACAACCATATTGCTTGTGCTCCAACTGCAAAACTCTCTCTTGGATTTGTGGCGACTACTAACAACCTCAGTGCTTGCACCGTTGAAAGGATCAAAGGTATCAAAGGACAATGCATGAATTGAGAAGGTTAGCTTATGATAGAAACAGAGCAAGATCAACAAAAAAAGGCAATGAAGAGGAAATTAAAAATAAAAAATAAAAAAAAAAAACCCACAAAAACCAAAAAAACCTAAAAAAACCAAAAAAATCAAAAGAATTTCAAAAATCTTCCGAGTTGCACTCAACTCTGATTTGTCAAAACACGATCGAAGAAATAGTCGGATTTCAAAACTCATCAAATTTTCATCAAATACAAGATCTCACACCAGCTCCGCGCCATCGAGATCAAGGAATTAATAAGGCAAAACTCTGTTAGACCCCGTGCTTGAGGCGTCATTTTTCACAAAATTCATCAATTTAATCTGAAATTCGAAGTCGTGTTTTACAAAGTTCTCTTTCCCGTGCAAATACGGGTTTTGTCTATTCTTTTCAGTTCTTTGCAAGCAATTCCTGCAAATAAGGGCAGCTGTAGACACCCCAATTTGAACGGGCCACTACTCGAAAAGGCCTAAAAATACAGATTTTCCAAATAAATGGGCCAACGGGCTTTAAGGGCCCAAGTCATTGAAAAGTGACATTTTGACCAAACCGAAGCCTCTAACACCTCTCAATGGGTTAGTAGGTCCACCAAAAAGATTTGGCATGCTCCCATCTACCCCGCACCACTCAAAAAATCGATTTTTCGACAAAATTGACCAACGGGCTTCAAAAGCCCAAATCACTAAAAAGTGATGTTTTAATTAAACCGAGGCCCCTGAGACCTCTCAATGGTCTAAAGGACCCACTAAAGGGTTTGACCTATCCTCTATTTTGTCTAAACCATCACCGCTCCGCCTTTGTATCTAAGAATACCCGAATTTCGATGAAATTCTCCAACGGGCCTAAAAGGTCCGATTTGCCAACACGTGGCATCTCTATCAAACCAATGATTTCAAAAATCTCAAAAAAATAAATAAAACTAAAAAAACGAGACTTGGGATGCCTACCACCTCCTATACCTTCCACCGCTCCATCTCCGAATCCAAAAAAATCTAAACCCACCGAAGGCCCACAAGCCCTCAACACTTTCCTAAATCAATTTCTCACCTTATCCCTAACCTAAAATCAATCCCATATCACCTAAAATCTAAAACCAACCTACACCCTCAAAATCCATTCTAAAATAACCCCCAACCAATTCCTAAAATCCAAAACCATTTCATAACCCAAGCCCAAAAGACTCCAAAGTCCCTAAGCCCAAATCCATATCCAATTCATATCCAACTCACAACCCTAACCCATCAACCACTACCCACATCAACTAATCACCATCTTGATAATCAAAGATGACAAATGTCATCACCCCATCTCACCTCCCTCACCCAACTACCTACCCCATTAATTTACTTTAAATCCCATCTACCCACACATCAACCCATCACCTTTTCTCTCAAATCAAACACATCTACCCACACCCCTAACCTATACCTCCCCTAATCTACCCTCATCATTCCCTACAAAACCCACATCTATAACCTAAACCTACACCATCATCTCAAGTCAAACACTCAACCTCTCCCATCAACCTATCTCAACCCTTCATTTCCACCCACTTTGACACATGGCATCATCTCCCTCACCCTCCCAAAATATCATCAACCACCTTTTTAAATCCTCCATTCTCTTAAATCAAATACCATTTAATCACAACCACCATCTTAAACTCACCTCATCAAACACTCCACCCAAATGGGTTAGGTAGGATCCAAACCATTTGGGTCAAAACTCACTCATTTAACCCCCCTTCCCTAAATACCCTCCAATCTCCTCTAAATTACACCCACTTCTCTCTCAAACTCCTAACCATTCTATTCTTTTTCTTCACTTCACCCCATTATATCCCTAAAATAACTCTTCAACATCTATAAATACCCTCCTCCTCTTCCCAAAAATGGTCCCCCAACTTTCACTACAAAATTTCTCCCCAACTCTCTCTCTACTAACAACTATCACCCATCTTACTAAGAAAAATCTCATCAATTCCCTCACACTAATCCTCCCCAAGTCTCATAAAAAAAAATCACATACTACACTCATCTCTCTCATCATCTCTTCTTTACACCTTCAACCAAAAAAGAGTTATATTTGCTTAAAATACTAAGGACTCAAGAAGACTCAAAGAAGAAGAAGAAAAGAAGATACAAGGTGGGTTCAAGGCAACCTCCCCTCTCTCTTCTATACCCTCTCCTCCTCCCTCTTCTATCACCCCTCTCCCCTTCATTTTATTTTTTAGGATGAATGGACCCCAAGGCTAAAGGTCTATAAGAGTCATTTCCATCAATGGAATGACCCTATGATCAAGCCGAAAATGAACCCCTATCTAGGGCACAAATGCACCCACGTGGCACGTTGTCTTTCACACCTTTTTAAATAAAAAATGATCGAGTTGAATTGAGGTTACCACTCTTTAGTGGGGAGAAAAGGGTGCCTAACACCTTCCCTTTTCTCCAATCGAGCCACTTACCCCGAATCTCATTGTTTGATTAGTTCCTATCCATCGAGAGTCACTAAAACGTCAAAAATGTCACTTTTTTCAAAAAATACACATCGGGTGACCATTCACACCCACTTATAATATGAATGGTGGCGACTCCAAATCATTGTAGATGTGGTCATCGTAATGACGAAATCACGTGTCTACAATTATCTTAGCAAATTTAGAAGAGTCCTAAGAAAAATAGTTACTTAATGGTCTACGAGAACGCCGTGAAACTATAAGTTTGACCATAACTAACATCAAGGGCATCGGTCCCTCTATGGTTATGCATCGGATACATCTCAAGAAAAATTCCAAACCATCAAAAAATCAAATAAACAACTAAATCTGATTTTGCAAGATATTGTTCGAGAGGAAGTCTTCAAACTATTATATGCAAGTATTATATACCCCATCTCAAACAACAAATGGGTTAGTCTAGTTCAGGTGTCATAGTCGTAACCAATCAAGACAATGAATTGATCCCTACTCGTATCAAGACTAGGTGGTGAATATGTATAAACTATAAGAAATTGAATTCGATGACTCAAAAAGATTACTTCCCTTTTTCATTTATTGACCAAATGCTTAAATGGACATGCCTATTATTGCTTCTTTGATGGATATTCGGGATATAACCAAATCTCTATTGCTCTTGAAGACTAGGAAAATACAACATTCACATGTCCCTTTGGGACATACACATATCGTCGCATGCCTTTTGAGTTATGCAATGCAGTGGCTACCTTTCAACAGTTTATGTTGAGTATATTCTCCGATATGGTAAAAAAATTCCTAGAGATCTTTATGGATAATTTTTCAGTATTAGGATCCAATTTTGATGATTTCTTAAACCACCTTAGGCAAGACTTAAGTAAATGTCGAAAAAGAACTTAGTGCTCAATTGGGAGAAATACCACTTCATAGTAACCTCCAAGATTGTCTTAAGAACACATTATATCATAAAAAGGAATTTAGGTAGATGGGGCAAAGATTGACATTATTGTTAGTCTACCTCCCACAAAAATAATGAAGGAAATCCAGTCATTTCTAGGGCACACAAGATTCTATCGACGCTTCATCAAGGATTTTGAAAAAATTTCCAAACCCTTATGTGATTTGTTAGCTAAAGAAACAATGTTCGTTCTGTCCACAACCTACCTAGATGCTTTTGAGATACTTAAAATTGAATTAACATTAACACCTATTATTCAACCACCCAATTGGAATATTTCATTTGAGGTGATGTATGATGCATTTGACTACACCATAGGTGTTGTTCTGGGACAATGAGTTGACAAACCCCCCCTACGTTATTCAATAAGCGAGCGAAATGTTCAATGATGTTGTAGACACCCCAATTTGAGCAGGACCCATTCAAAAAATGGTAAAAAATAATATTTTTTATCAACAAAATTGTTAATGGGCTTTAGAATCCAAATATATAAAAAATACTTATTTTATTTCAAATAATTGCCTAAGGCCCTATTCATTGGCTCATGGGCTAAAAGTAGACAATCTCCCATCATAAACATTTATCCCTTAAGCCATTACCACTTCATCTTCTCAACATATAATCATTCTAACCCTAGCCTAATCAAGTCCAACCCAACCCCTAAACCTAATGGACCTAAACCAATCCTAAATGCAACCCAGCCTAAACCATTACACAATCATAAGCCCAAGCCTCTACTCAAGCCCAAAATCATACCCATATCCACAATCTTAATCAATCACCGCAAAAAATCAATGATCATCAAGAGGGACACATGCAACGAACTCCTAAAAGAAATCATTCTCATTACCTCCTCACTATTCCCACACCATACCACATGCCACCACATAATCACATCACATTCTCCTCAAAACACTCCACAAGTTATCTCCATACCCCTTATACCCTTTCTCCTTAATCAACTCACCTGACCCACTCACCCCATACCATTGGACGCATGTCACCATCTTCCACCCTCCCAAAACCTAATCACTTACACCACTATTCTTCTAACCAAAACACACTCCTTTCAACCCACCTAACACTCAACCCAAATATGTTGAAATCTATCCCATTTGGATCAAAAACAACCCACTTACACCTCCTTCCACAAATACCCTTATCTCAATTCAAAATTTCATACATCTTATTTATAAACCTCATATCATTCTATATATTTTCACAATTTCATCCCATTCTACTATAGACACCCCATTTTTGCATTCGCCTGATTAATCAACTCATCAACCCGATCGTAATGATTCCCAATGATGGATGTTTATTCCATTACTTTATTTTATTACCAGATGTGTTTCAGAAATTCAGATGAGGTAACTCGAACTGACAAAACTATAGAAATCACGCTACGCTAGGAAAATATGACCCCAGAAACATAGAAATCATCATCTTGCAGACAAAAAGAAGTTTTACGATAAAAATCACTAAAAATGATCAAATTACCAAAATAAACCCTAAACCTCAAAATATCCCTAGAGCCTAGATTACGCATAGGAAAATCCTTTCAAACAAATAAAATAACAAATCGAAATCAAATAAATCATTTCACTAATTTTCGTAAAATTTGACAAAATTATAAAAATGCCCTTCATAAAGTTCACAACCATTTCGCACAAAAAATTTCATAAATGATAAAAACCAATATTCTCATTTAATTCCTTATGAAAAATTGATTCCAAAACATCCTGAAACATTAAAAAATGACTTAAAACACAAAAAGTCATATTCGAGGGCAAAATGGTAATTTCACAATTTTAATAATCAAAAATTTCAAAATTAATAAATAAAACATTAAATAATGTAAAGTGAAATATTAATAAAATTAATTTAAAATTTTGAACTAAAAAATCGATCAATCAGACTTTCAGGTAAAATTGTTGATGGTTGCCAAGATATTTATTCAAGGACCCCTCCATCTGGGGGCCCAAAGAATTAAAGATATAATAAAAAGGGGTTCTCCAAAAATTAAAGTCAATCAAGTAAGACTAAAAGTCAACCAAGAAAGACTAAAGTCAATCTCATACGACTAAAATCAAAATCCTAATCTAAACTAATCAAGTCAATCTCATAAGACTAAAGTCAAAACCCTAATCTAATCAAGTCAATCTCATAAGACTAAAGTCAAAACCCTAATCTAAACTAATCAAGTCAATCTCATAAGACTAAAGTCAAAACCCTAAATTAAAATCCTAAAGATTAAGTCAATCTCATAAAACTAAAGTCAAAACCCTAATTAAAACCCTAAAAAAATCCTAATCAAACCTTAATTCTTCTAAAAAACTTTATAAATAGGAGCCTCAACACCCTATTTTCGTATCAAATAATAAACCCTAAGAGAAGTATGTGAAAAAACTTTCCTAGCCTCCCATAAACCCTAATTTTAAAGTCTCAACTCCTTACCTAACACCCATACTTCGATTTTAGCTTGAAAAACACTTAGAAACCCTTCAAAAACACCCCAAAATCCATAACAAATTCGAAGAATCCAGATTTAAGAAAAATATACCTTGACTCGGAGCTCAGAGATCAGACCCAGAGACAGAACAAAACGATGAATACTATAAGAGGAGCTATTCTATCAGATCTGAGGGGATAAAATCGTTGCGTTCGAAAAATGTGAGTATTTTTATTTTTTTTATATTATTATTTAGGTATTGTTAGCAATGTAGTTTTATTTGGGAATTAGTAGAAATCGATGTTTGCCGGGCGGGGTTGATGCCTAACACCTTCCAACCCCGTAACGTGATCCCCGGACCCGTATTTTTCTTTCGTAGATTAGTTTATTTGCCTTTTAGAGTCAAAATTCGGTTCCTAGACCGTAATAACTAGGTAGCGACTCCCAAACCTCAAAGGTCAAAAGTGGATCCGCTCATCCCGCGGATCGAGGGCGCTTTCAGTGGCGACTCCACTAGGAACTTTTGAGGATCAAACTTGAAAAGCCCCAAGTATGGGAATATTGCCATTTAGACCTAAATTTTTTTTTAATTTTTTTAGTTTATTTGACTCGTTTATCTTTTAGGTTTGTATTATATTCTCTTGACATTTTTTTTAACATATTATTTTGGCTCAATCAAGTATTATTTATGTGGTTCAATTAAGGGTCGTTTAAGATGACCCAAAATAATGCAAGATTGCAAAGAGGTGATTTTTGTTGATGGTAGAATAATGATTATCGGATCAAATTTTTATTTATTTATTTGTTTTTTTTTATTTTTTATTTTTTATTTTTTATTTTTTTATCTAGATCTATCATTTTTTTAATTAAAAAAAATTTGGGTGTGTGCCGATTTGTTCTTTGATGGTATACATAAAAGAAGAAAATTTTATTGGTTGTTCATTAGGTACGTGTCGATTTGACTTTTGACAGCATATTATTATTTTTCCTTTCTTCTAAAAAAAAAAAGTGTTGTTATGTGTTGTTGGCAGCAACAAAAAAAAAATGTGCTGGTGTTGTTGGGTGTTGCTGTTCTGTGTTGCTGTTGCTGTTGGGTGTTGCTGTTGTGTTGTTGTTGATGTTGGGTGTTGTTGTTGTGTGTTGTTGTTGCTATTGGTGTTGCTGTTTTGTGTTGTTGTTGCTGTTGTGTGTTGCTGTTGCTTGTTGTGTGTTGCTGTTGTTGTTGTGTGTTGCTAGGCAGCAACATATACGAAAAAAATGAGTGTTGTGTATGCTGACGCCATGTTGGATGTTTTGGCAGCAATAAAAAATTGTGTGTTGGTAACAAAAAAAAAAAGAATTTCTTTTCTTTAAAATCAATTAGTTTTTTTTAAAATTTTCTTTAAAAATAAAAATAAAAATAAAAAAGGGATTCATCATTCCAAATCACAACAACTATCATGTTATCTTCAATTTAATATTCTAGACGAGAGGTATTTAAGTGGGCCCTCGCTCAGCATCGTGCACCACCTCTCAACTGGGGATCAAACTGGTTGTTTTTGACTTCAGAGAAGTGAGTTGAAGTTTTAGATTATCACCTATACGGTATATCAAACCAAGTCACCACGTACTGTCTGGTATATAGGTGTAGTTGGGCAAGGGTGGCTAAATAAAAATGCATTGCATATGGTAAGCTTAGAGTCTAGAAACCTCTCCTATAGGTCACGACTCGAACTTATCGTGGGTGTTCCCGGGTTATTTATTGAATGAGACTTTGTGATTAATGAATGTATGTGATGATGTGAATGATGAGATCAAAATGTACGTATGAGATCAAAATATTTTGTTGTCCTCAATGATTAAGGTTGTTTTTTACCTGATTAAAATGGGTGCACCAACCCAATAAAGAATCCATTTTTTGCAATGATTCATAGTGACCCAGTCCATCTCGATCCAACGATCATTATGGGCCAATCCATTTGAATCAAAATGGAATTCAAACTCTTTTCTAATTCGGGTTTTAATCCATTTTAATAAAAGAAAAATGTTTTTCAGAAGAAAAGTGTTTTCCAAATGAAAAATATTTTCCAAAGAAAAAATATTTTCCAAAAGAAAAGAAAATAAAGGAAATGATTTACAAAAGATCTATTTTTGCATGAAAAATTTTTGAGATATATTTTTTACAAAAAATCTATTTTTGCATGGGCCTTGGAAAATTATCAAAATATGTTGCAAAAAATAACCAGATTTGTGAAAAATTTTATATAATAAAAAAATTATTTTCCAATAATTTTCAAGAGTGCAATAAAATTATTTTCCTTTTGAATAATCATTGAACGAATGAATTGTTTTATGGATTGGTATACAGAATTCAATAAAATCTCAGGGTTCATTTAAAATGTTATTAACGGGGTAACACTAAAGTTGATTAAATCCACATTCGATTAGATTTCAAGGTTATCATTGTACCTAAACTCAATCGTCCATCGTCTAGCTAGGGTTGTAAATCCAGTCAATTAGAACAAACGTCAATATCAAGTCAACAGTCAGAAATGATCTCAAAATTTCTCAAAATTATACAGTTATTCCCTGAAGATCATAGTGTTTCAATCTGTAGACACCCCATTTTTGCACTCACCTGATTAATCAACTCGTCAACCCGATCGCAATGATTCCCAATGATGGATGTTTATTCCATTGCTTTATTTTATTACCAGATATGTTTCAGAAATCCGGATGAGGTATTTCGAACTGACAAAACTGTAGAAACCACGCTACGCTAGGAAAATATGATCCCAGAAACATAGAAATCATCATTTTTCAAACAAAAAGAAGCTTCACGATAAAAATCACTAAAAAATGACCAAATTACCAAAATACCCCTAACTTTAAAATATCCCTAGAGCCTATATTACGCTTAGAAAAATCCTTTCGAACACATAAAACAACAAATCGAAATCAAATAAATCATTTCGTCAATTTTCATAGAATTTGATAAAATTACGAAAATGCCCCTTATAAAGTTCACGACCATTTCACACAAATTTTTTTATAAATGACACAAACCAATATTTCCATTGAATTCCTTACGAAAAACCGATTCTAAAACATCCTAGAACATAAAAAACTGACTTGAAACGCGAAAAGTCCTCTCTGGGGGTAAAACGGTAATTTCACAATTTTCATAATTAAAAATTTAGAAATTAATAAATAAAATATTAAATAATTAAAGTGAAACATTAGAAAAATTAATTTAAAATTTTAAATTAAAAAAATCGATCAATCAGGCTCTCAAGGACCATGTAAGCAAGTCTTTTGAATTTTCTGAATAAATTCATCATCTCTTTGTGATCCTCTGGGGATAAGTTAGCTCCAATATGAATTTCTTGGGAATTATTTTTGTTCCGAGGTCAATGACCTTTAGTTCCTCGAGCAAGACATTTATCTTCTCATTCAAGAGGGGGTTCCTTATTAGAGGAATTTCTCTTTGAAGCCAGTTATTAGTTAACTCGTTAATGCGCTCAAGGTATTCAAAAATTTTCTTTATTCAATTAAATTTAGATGGGACAACTGACACCATTGCAGACTCAACAAACTAACTTGACTAGAACAAAATAATAAATAAAAAGACAGATTTGATTACTAACTTGATAGAAAGAACCGGACTTAAGACTCATAAACAACTAAAAACAATTACCCACAACGGGCTTGATTACAGACTGAGAATTCGAGAAACTATTTCCAAGCAGTTAGACTGAGTTTTCTCCTTCAGATTCTTTGCATTATTCAGACTTACTTCTTCTCTCTTGGCCAAGACTGCATTTGGTGGTGAAAACCTCATTAGGGACCGTCACTTTGGTAAAAGGAGGGATAGGAGGTTTATGATTGACTGATCGGATGAGAAGGATTGGGTCAAACAAGAGTTGAGTATTGGATACCATGTTCAAAGTCTGAGGAGGTTGGTAACTGGGTAGAGGGTTGGTAGTAACATTCGGTTGCTCAGGGGCAGGGACAGTAATTTTTTTGGCGTCGATGAGGTCTTGAACTGTATGATGAAGAGCGACACAACGATCAGTAAGATGACCGGGATTTTGGTGAAACTCACAAAATAGGTTGGGATTGTGAGAAGTGGGGAGTGGATTTGGTAAAGGTCGAGGTTGGAGAGGTGCAATGAGCCCTTTACTTAATAGTTTTTGAAGGACAATGCTCAAAGGCATCCCAAGATTGGTGAATTTCCTACGTGGTCGAGGTTGATTAGGGTTAACTTGGTTACTAGGCAAGATAGTAGATTGGACGGGTGTAGTAGACGTATTGGCTACATAGGCGTGATCAGTACTAGACTTAGAATTGGTAAAAGGCTTTTTGAACTTGTTGTTAGAAAAATTGGAAAGGATTCCGGAAGCGAAAGCATCTTCCAATTGGCTACCAGCTTGCAATAGAAACTCGAATGTATGAAGGTATTGGGAAACTAGATGTCGGGCATACCCTTGCGAGAGGTTTTTTAAGATAATAGCCACTTGTTCTTTCTCTGAAGGTCTATCCCACATTTGTGCAGCCTTGGCCCTCCAACGACCAATGAAATCAGTGAATGTCTCCCCATTTTTCTGTTTAGTTGCTTCCAAATCCCTTCTTGAGGTCTCAATCTCAGTACTGTATTTATACTGATGCCAGAAGGCCTTTGACATGTTTTTCCATATACCCACAGTAACTGGATCTTGAGACATTAACCAACGTAGTGCTGATCCCGATAGAGTTCTTTGGAACAACAATGTCATTTGTTCGTCGCTGAGCCCCATAGTGCGCATGTTGGTAACATACACCTTAAGATGTGTTTTTGCACACCCTGTCCCACTGAACTTGTCCATTTCAGGCATCACAAACTTCTCTGGCAAATGGATTCTAGGGATGCGATTTAAAGCTTCAATGCCTGCTGCAATTTCATCAATACCCTTTATACTTTTCATCGCTGACTCCAATTGAGACATTCTATTAGATAATGCCGGATTCTCATCAACATACTCTTCATCTCCGTCAAGCTCGAAGACTTCACGTGGACATTTCTCTTCAACATTTTTCCCCTTTAGGTCATCTAGGGGAGTTCCCGTTGATTCCGAGGTCTGTTCTAACATTTCCACTTTGCCTTTTATATTGCTGATATCATTGGCAAAGGCTGCCAAGATCTTACGGATCTCTGTGAGCTCAGATTCTGAAGCCATCTCTGCTTGTTGACTTGGTACTGTGGTTCTTTCTAACCGACTGGACTTACGACTCCAACTAGGAGGTGGACGCTTGAGTTTGGGTGCAATGATAATCCTATATGACCCCATCAAAGGTAGATTTAGTCAATTTCGGTATTAACCCCTTGATAACATTTTTAAGAATCCTGAGATTTTATTGAATATATCATTTGTAAATCATTTTTCCTTCATTCTCTTTTCTTCTAGAAAACATTTTTTTTTTGAAAAATCTTGTTCTTATGGAAAACACTTTTTCTGGAAAAAATATATATATTTTTTAGAGAACATTTCTTCTAGAAAATACTTTCCTTTTGTAAACCATTTCTCTTCTTTAAAAATGGGTTGAAATCCGAATTTAGAAAAGAATTTGATTTGCATTTTGATCTAAATGGCCCGACCCATCATGATTATTGGATTGAGATGGACTAGGTCATTATAAATTATTGCAAAAAATGGATTCTTTATTGGGTCGGTGCACCCATTTTAATTTTCAAAAAGAAAATTTTTTATCCTTGAGGACAACCATACATTCTTGATCTCATCATTCACATCACTCACATAATTCATCAATCACATGCATTCATTCAATAAACAACCCGGGAACACCCACGATAAGTTCGAGTCGTGACCTACTAGAAAGTTTCTAGACTCTAAGCTTACTACGTGCAATGCATTTTTATCTGGCCACCCTTGCCCAAGCACACCTATATACCTTTCGATACGTGGTGACTTGGTTGATATACCGTATAGGTGATAATCTAAAACCTCAATTCACTTCTCTGAAGCCAAAAACAGCCAGTTTGATCTCCAGTTGAGAGGTGGCGCACAATACTGAGCAAGGGCCTACTTAAATACCTCTCGTCTAGAATAGACGTAGTCTATCCCCCTCGTACAGTAGGCTACAGCGGGGCAAGATCTTGCTTAGGCACCGATTTTGACCAAGAAGTGCAATTGATATACTTAGACTATCTTTTATACCTACGGGTACGAGTCAAGAGTTGTAGCTTTCATAAATGGTTTGGCATCCCACGAGGGGACCGACCATGTACTAGTACTACGTTGGCAATCGGGACATGTGACTGTGTGGCTTATAATAGGTCAAAGGCTCAGGTCGCTTCAGCCTGGGTGCATCAACATACTTCTCAGAATCACTTGATCAGATGGTATTGATGCCCCCAGTTTGATATACCCTAAGGTACGTGACTGGAGTTGTGGGTTTCATGAATGACGTCGCATCTCCGAAGAGACCGGGCCATGCACTAGTGCCACGTTGGCTAAATGGGACGTGTAAGTGAGTAAAACAGTAAACGTGCATGTGGTGTGTGCAAAACAGGGTGGGGTGTGCCCGGGACCTTTTTCAAACAAATGGGCCCATGGATCCAATCAAACCAATCATACATTTAATCAAAACCAAAATCATTCAAATCATATGAATATTCAATTAAGATCACATTATTCCCATCACATAAGCACATTAACATTACGATCAACATCAATCATGTATTTCAAGCAAGATCATGGTAAATTAATCAATAAATATGGCATATGATAATGATCAAACAAACATTGCAATAGGCATAATTTTTATAATTTTTAAGGTCCAATCAATGATCACTTTTGGGTGATTCAAAATAAATTGAGATTCCAATAGGTGTTACATTGATTATAGAATGACAATGGTTGAGATGAGCTCACTCTCAAGAACATTAATTGTACCAACATTAGATAAATTCAGATTTTCTGTGAATTAGGAAAATACAATCTGAACTTGCATCGATGATATCTAAGGCTCTCGATAACGAAATCGAGTGAAATCAAGTTCTAAATTAATCTGCTCGATGAGATCTACATTTTATTAATAGGTGTCCAGACTTAGTTCTCACCAGAATGTTCTGTAAAAATATTTTAACGTTGCTATCCCAACTTTCATTCAGAAATAATTCCAGATTTACAGATTGAACTTGCATCGATGATATCTAAGGCTTCCGATAACGAAATTGAGTGAAATCAGATTCTAAATTAATCTAATCGACGAGATCTATGTTTTATTAAGAGGCTCCTAGACTTAATTCTTACTAGAATATTCTCTAAAAAAGTTTTAACATTGCTGTCCCAACTTTCATTCAGAAATAATTCCAGATGTACAGATTGAACTTGCATCGATGATATCTAAGGCTTCCGATAACGAAATTGAGTGAACTCAGATTCTAAATTAATCTACTCGACGAGATCTATGTTTTATTAAGAGGCTCCCAGACTTAATTCTCATTAGAATATTCTCTAAAAACGTTTTAATATTTCTGTCCAACCTTCATTATTCCATCATTTTCATAGGTCAATTTGAATCTTTCATTATTTAGGGGTCATCAAAAAGTGATCCTTAATTGGAAAAAAAAATGCAATACCCAAAATCATCTACAATCAAGATAAAAAATAAATAAACAGAAAAAATAAATAAAATAAATCCAACTAAATAATAAAAAAATCTAGGTCATCTTGGCAATACTCCCATACTTGGGGTTTTTCAAGTTTGATCCTCAATAGTCCCCAGCGGAGTCGCCACTGAAAGCGCCCTCGATCCGCGGGGTGCGCGGATCCGCTTTTGACCCTTGAGATTTGGGAGTCGCCACCTAGTTATTGTGGTCTAGGAACCAAACTGACTCTAACATGGATAAAAAGAACTAATCTACCACAAAAAATATGAATTCGGGGATCATGTTACGGGGTTGGAAGGTGTTAGGCACCAACCCCGCCCGGCCAAAGCCGGTATCTACTAACTTCCAAAATATCATCACATTGCTAAAAACCTAGATAAAAATAAAAAAATTACATACCTTTCCGATAGCAAGGATTTTGTTCCCTCAGATCTGACAAAAAGAGCTCCTTGTACTGTACTCCCTTGCTTCGTTCTGTCTCCGGATTTGACTTCGGATCTCCTAGATCAAGGTATCTCCTTGTTTTTGGATCTGAACTCTTCAAGTTTGTTGCGGATTTGAGGGTATTTTTGGAGGGATTTTAGGTGTTTTCTAGACTAAAATTGAAGGAGGGATGTTAGGTAAGGAGTTGGGACTCCAAAACTAGGGTTTATGGGGGGCTAGGGGAGCTTCTAGACCTACTTCTCTTAAGGTTTATGATTTTATACGAAAATAGGGTGTGAGCATTTCTATTTATAGAATTTTTTTAAGGTTGATTTGGATAGAGTTAGTGTTTAATTAGAGATCTTTTAATTAGAGTTGTGTTTTAGTTAAAATTGTTTTAGGTAGAATTGTGTTTTAATTAGAATTGTTTTAGGTAGAATTATTTTTAAGTTAGAACTCTATTAGATAGAGTTATTATTTAATTAGAATTCTATTATGACTTTTGGTCTTATTTGATTGACTTTTAATGTTTTGACTTTAGTCTTAATTGATTGACTTTTAATATTTTGACTTCAGTCTTGCTTAATTGACTTTAGTCTCACTTGATTGACTTTAATACTTTGACTACAGTCTTGCTTGATTGACTTTAAATTTTGGAGAACCCCCTTCCATTATTTCTTTAATTCTTTGGACCCCCAAATGGAGGGGTCCTTAAAGAAATATCCCACGAACCCTCAACAATTTTACCCGAAAGTCCGATTGATCGATTTTTAGGTTCAAAATTTTAAATTAATGTCATCAATATTTCACTTTAATTATTTAATATTTTATTTATTAATTTCAAATTTTTTTATGAAATGATTGTGAAATTACCGTTTTACCCCCGGAGAGGACTTTTCACGTTTCAAGTCGGTTTTTAATGTTCTAAGATGTTTTAGAATCGATTTTTCATTAGGAATTAATGAGAATGTTGGTTTGTGTCATTTATGAAAATTTTTATGTGAAATGATTGTGAACTTTATGAGGGGCATTTTCGTAATTTTGTCAAATTCTGTTAAAATTGGTGAAATGATTTATTTGGTTCCGATTTGTTATTTTACGTGTTCGAAAGAGTTTTCCTAAGCGTAACGTAGGCTCTAGGGTTGTTTTGAGGTTAGGGGTATTTTGGTAATTTGGTAATTTGTTAGTGATTTTTATCGTAAAGTTTCTTTTTGGTCTGCAAGATGATGATTTCTATGTTTCTGGGGTCGTATTTTCCAAGCGTAGCGTGGTTTCTAAGGTTTTGTCAATTCGAGATACCTCATCTGGATTTCTGAAACACATCTGGTAACAAAATAAAGCAACGGAATACACATCCATCATTGGGAATCATTGCAATCGGATTGACGAGTTGATTAATCAGGCGAGTGCAAAAATGGGGTGTCTACAGCAATGTAATCTTATTTGGGATAAGTAGAGACCGGCATTGGCAGGGCGGGATTGGTGCCTAACACCTTCCAACCTTGTAATGTGATCTCTGGATTCAATTTTTCTTTAGTAGATTAGTTATTTATCCGCTTAGAGTCAGTATTTGGTTCCTATACCGTAATAACTAGGTGGCGTCTCCCAAACCTCAAGGGTCAAAAGCGGATCCGCGCACCCTGCGGATCGAGGGCATTTTCACAATCTTGCCGATTATAAGCAATGTCTCGAGTCCTCAGTCCATAAGCAAGCCCGTTGTTGTTACTTGTCTTGAGTTTTCATGAGTCATTTGGATTAACTCGAATCCATCCAGCAAAGTCATGTTTTCTTTAGATTGAGTCAACTCTTTTTTCTGTTAAGTCGAGTTAGTTTGTCGAGTCATAAAGGTGTCTGTCGCCCCTTCTGAATTTGATTGGATAAAAAAAAAATTTGAATACCTCGAGCGTATTAACGAATTAACTAATAATCTGGTTTTAAGGATATATTTTTCTCCTAAACAAGAAAATAAAGGTCGGACTCAACAACTTTCAATCAAGAAAGCAAAGGTTATTGACCTCAGAACAGAAAATAATTCCTAAAGAGATTCAAGTAGAAACCATCCTATCCCTAGAGGAACACGAAGGGATAATGAATTTACTCAGAAATTTCGAAAGACTTGTTCACGTGGTTTGGTGAGGATATGTTAGGTGCTAGCTTGGGTGTTGTCCGACATGGAATAGATACTCGCTCGATGAAATGAAAACACCAATGAGATCAAAGACGATGTTACAAAATATTTCAATGTTGTCCTCACTATAGCTATCATAAGTCAATACAGGGTACCTTTGGGATTGATATCTGATAACGGGTCACACTTCAAAGTCAAGGATTACTTTGTGTTCAAAGTTCAAGATCCGGCATCATCTCCCTACCGTCCTCAGATTAATGGAGTGGTTGAAGTAAATAGCTAATAAGAGTCTCAAAATAATTATCGTGAAAATGTGTCGATTGCACCGGGAATGGTCAGAGAAGCTTTCATTCACACTAGGGGCACATCATGCTTCAATGCAGTCTTCCACTGGAGCTATTCTCTACTCTCTAATATATGATATGGAAGTAGTCTTGCTAGTTAAAATAGAAATCCTGTCTCTCAAGGTCTTGTTGGAAAGTCAGTTGTCAGAAGCAGATTGGATTCGTCAATGGTATGAAGAATTAAATTTGATCGAAGAAAAATGATTAAGAGCTTTGTACCATGTGCAAGCTTATCAAAGAAGAGTCGCTCGTGCGTTTGACAAAAAGATCAAGGCCCGTTACTTGCAAGTCGGGGATTTAGTACTCAAAGAGAATCGGACACCTATCTTTGACCCTAGAAGGAAGTTCAAACCAAATTGGGAAGGTCCGTTCATCATCAAAGAAATATTACTGGGAAAAGCTGTTAGACTTCAAGATCATGATAGAATTGAACTACCAGAGTCAACCAACCTTGACTAGATCAAGCTGTACTACATTTAAGGAGGTCATCTTTGGCCAAATCAATTTTCCTGCTATCCATTTTAATATCTCCTTTCTCAGCCCTTTGCAATCTTTTTCAAAAAAAAATAAAAAAATATATATACATTCTTCTTTCTCAGCCCGATCACCTAACCTAGGGGAGGGAAAAATCCGAACTACGTTTTGGTCTGATCCCAAAATTCTGGGGTACGTAGGCAACCTGAGAAGTTACCTCAAGCTTAACCACATCAATAAAAAAGTATATTCCCAGACAAAGAAAAAATCTAAAAAAGAAAAAATTTGAAAAAAAAAATGAAAAAAATATCAGCCAAAATGGAGAAGAAAATTCAAGGAAAAAGAAAACAATTTAAAAGGAAATGCGACATAAGGGGCATTTGGGTCTTTGAGCCTCAAAATTCCTTTCTTTTTATGCCCAGTCCTAAGCCTAGCCATAAAAGTCCTCCTATGTACTGCGCGAAAAGTCAAGGAAGATAGCAAAGCATGATCAGACAGCAATTCCATAAGGAAGAAAAGAAAAAAAATCCTGCTAGGTTGAAAACCCGAAAAGGGCGACTTAGGCAAAAATTAAGGCAAGCTCACAAGGTTGAAAATCCGAAAGGACAACTTTGGCAACAATCAGAGCAAAGAAAAGAGAAAAAATTGTAAGCTTGCTAGATCGAAAATCTAAAAAGGTGATCTAGGCAAAAGTTAGAGCATGCTCGCTAGATTGAAAACCTGAAAAGACAATCTAGACAAAACTTAGAGTAACAAAAAAATAAAAGAAAATCTATGTTGAGTTGAGAAGCTGAAAAGGTGGTCCGAGCCGAAACATCAGAAGTCTGAATAATCAAGTTCAATACTTAGCTTAAACAAGGCACAGACTCAGAAGCCACAAGTATCTTGTCTACGATCGATCTGAAAATTTTTACTTCCCCAAATGAACCAAGGGAGAGAAGGGTGAATTCTATGACGAGTCCCAAAAGGAAATATTTTGTTCTCTTGAGCCTGACTCAAAACCTTCAATAAAATAATCAAAATTAAAACTTGGATCTTTATTGCGCTTGTGGTAATCAAATATTTCAAACCTTCATACAAGGGACATTTTCTTTTTCCTCTAAATATGTAGTTTGCCCCCTTATACTAGGGGCATTTTTTTGCACGATGTGTTCAATTATCTCCAATGCCATGTTTATTGTCAAACTAGGGGCATTTTGTTTTGGAGCAATGTTAATCCTAAAAGATAATGGGAACTCCAAACTTAAGGTTACCCTCTTGATAACAGTTTTTCTTAAAACCCTTGAAGTTCAAAAGAAATAAAAACTCAGGTTTTAAATTCATAAAACTTTTTAATAAAACCCTTGAGGGTCAAACAAAAGCGTTCTTGATCTCATATTTTGATTTTTGCCCAGAGAATAACTTATTTACCTAGAGTAGGAGATATGACATTATTTTATTCCCAGATTCTTTTTCAGATCCATTCATTCTTAAATTCGATCATTCTCTTCCAGATTCATTATCTTCCAGACTTATTCATTCGTTATCCGAATTAATCATTATTCTCCAAATTCATTTTCAATCTTATCCAGATTTATTTTAATCGTTCTTCTCTAGATTTATTCTTTCTTTCTCAAAATTCATTCATTCCTCAACCAGTTTTGCGCAGTTGCCGTCAATGGTTATCTTGGATTTTACTCAGTTACCGCCAAGGGTTATCTTGGATTTTTCTCAGTTGCCGCCAAGGGTTATCTTGACTTGGATTTTTCTCAGATGTCGTTAAGGGTTATCTTGGATTTTGCTCAGATGCCGCCAAGGGTTATCTTGGATTTTGCTCAGTTGTCGCCAAGGGTTAACTTGAATTTTGCTCAGTTGCCATCAAGGGTTATCTTGGATTTTGCTCAGTTGCCGCCAAGGGTTAACTTGGATTTTGCTCAGTTGCCGCCAAGGGTTATCTTGGATTTTGCTCAGTTGCCGCCAAGGGTTAACTTGGATTTTGCTCAGATGCCGCCAAGGGTTATCTTGGATTTTGCTCAGTTTCCGCCGAGGGTTTGCTCGGATTATGCTCAGTCAGATGCCGCCGAGGGTTTACTCGGATTATGCTCAGCCAGTTGCTGCCAAGGGTTTTCTTGGATTATGCTCAGCCAGTTGCCACCGAGGGCTTTCTCAGATTATGCTTAGTCAGATACCACCGAGGGTTTTATCAGATTTTACTCAGACAGTTCATTACTCTTTCACCCCAAGTAGGTAGAGTAGAACTCCCGAAAAAAGTTCATTACTCTTTCACCCCGAGTAGGTAGAGTAGGACTCCTAGAAAAAATAGTTCATTACTCTTTCACCCCGAGTAGGTAAAGTAGAACTCCTAGAAAATAAGTCCATTACTCTTTCACCCCAAGTATGTAGAGTAGGACTCTTAGAAAAAATAGTTAATTACTCTTTCACCTTGAGTAGGTAGAGTAAAACTTTCCAAAAAAAATAGTTCATTACTCTTTCACTTTGGACAGGTAGAGTAGGACTCCCAAAAAGCTTAGTTCATTACTCTTTCACCCCGAGTAGGTAGACTAGAACTCCCTAAAAAAAAAATTGTTCATTACTCTTTCACCCAGGGTAGGTAAAGTAAGACATTCAACTTTTTTATGTTTAGATTTTGTTCAGATTATACTCAGTTATGTTCAGTTTATACTCAGATTTTACTCAAGCCCTCTGAGATTTATCTCAGATTTCAAGTGCACACACTTGCACAGTTGTCACATTAGTCAAAGAGAATTTTTTAAAATTCAAGGATCTGACACTATCAGTGAGAGTTTTCACTCGATGACCTAACAACCTTTTAGTTCAAGGAGAGTTTTACGCTCAAGGATCCGAACACCCTGACGAATTGCCAAATCAGGCTGTAAAATGAACTGTCACTAGCTTTGGCATTCGGATATCGCACTATCTACCAAAATAGATTTGCTATCTAGTTTACTTCAACCCTCTGCTAAAGAGGGGCATCTGTAGACACCCCATTTTTGCATTCGCCTGATTAATCAACTCGTCAACCCAATCGCAACGATTCCCAATGATGGATGTTTATTTCATTACTTTATTTTGTTACCAGATGTGTTTCAGAAATCCAAATGAGGTATCTTGAACTGAAAAAATTTGTAGAAACCACGCTACACTAGGAAAATATAACCCCAGAAACATAGAAATCATCATCTTGCAGACAAAAAAAAGTTTTACGATAAAAATCACTAAAAAATGACCAAATCACGAAAATACCCCTAAACCTCAAAATATTCCTAGAGCCTACGTTACGCATAGGAAAATCCTTTCAAACACAAAAACAACAAATCGAAACTAAATAAATTATTTCGCCAATTTTCACAAAATTTGATAAAATTACAAAAATGCCCCTCATAAAGTTCACAATCATTTTGCACAAAAAATTTCATAAATGATAAAAACCAATATTTCCATTTAATTTCTTACAAAAAACTGATTCCAAAACATCCTGGAACATTAAAAAATGACTTAAAATACAAAAAGTCCTCTCCGAGGGCAAAATGGTAATTTCACAATTTTAATAATAAAAAATTTCGAAATTAATAAATAAATATTAAATAATGTAAAGTGAAATATTAATAAAATTAATTTAAAATTTTGAACCAAAAAATCGATCAATCAGGTTTTCAGGCAAAATTGTTGATGGTTGCCAAGATATTTATTCAAGGACCCCTCCATCTAGGGGCCCAAAGAATTAAAGATATAATAAAAGGGGGTTCTCCAAAAATTAAAGTCAATCAAGTAAGACTAAAGTCAATCTTAAAGTCAATCAAGTAAGACTAAAAGTCAACCAAGAAAGACTAAAGTCAAAGTATTAAAGTCAATCTCATACGACTAAAATCAAAACCCTAATCTAAACTAATCAAGTCAATCTCATAAGACTAAAGTCAAAATCCTAATATAATCAAGTTAATCTCATAAGACTAAAGTCAAAACCCTAATCTAAACTAATCAAGTCAATTTCATAAAACTAAAGTCAAAACCCTAAATTAAAACCCTAAAGACTAAGTCAATCTCATAAAACTAAAGTCAAAACCCTAATCAAATCCTAATTCTTCTAAAAAGCTTTATAAATAGGAGCCTCCACACTCTATTTTCGTATCAAATAATAAACTCTAAGAGAAGTAGGTGAAAAAGTTTCCCTAGCCTCCCATAAACCCTAATTTTGAAACCCCAACTCCTTACCTAACACCCATACTTCAATTTTAGTTTGAAAAACACTTAGAAACCCTTCAAAAACATTCCAAAATCCATAACAAATTCAAAGAATCCAGATCGAAGAAAGAGATACCTTGCCTCGGAGCTCAGAGATCAGATCCGGAGACAGAACAAAGCGAGGAATACTATACGAGAAGCTATTCTATCAAATCTGAAGGGATAAAATCGTTGCATTCAGAAAATGTGAGTATTTTTAGCAATGTAGTTTTATTTGGGAATTAGTAGAGATCGGCGTTTGCCAGACGGAGTTGGTGCTAACCTTCCAACCCCGTAACGTGATCCCCAGACCCGTATTTTTCTTTCGTAGATTAGTTTATTTTTACTTTTTAGAGTCAAAATTCGGTTCCTAGACCGTAATAACTAGGTGGCGACTCCCAAACCTCAAAGGTCAAAAGCGGATCCGTTCACCCCGCGGATCGATGGCACTTTCATCTACCCCTAAAAGTCACATTTAAAATCTTAGAAAACCCCACATTCTCAACACAATTCCCCCAAGACTTGAAGCCTCTCTCAAACCTCAACACTCTCACATCAAATGCTTAAACCCCTTATCAAGCTTCAACTCTTTCAACTCTCTCAACCTCCCTAAAATCCTCTTAAACTCCTTTTGAACTCTCTAAAAGTCTTAAAAAAATATATCATCAAAAATAATTCCACCAAGAACTTAAAAATAAGAACAATAATGAAGAATAAAAACTTCAAAATAGGATGTAGTAGGACCATGTAATTCCCCCCTCTCTCCCATCTTCGTCTCTTTCTCATGTATCTCCTCCTACTAAAAAATATCATCTTTATCCACCAATCACTATCTAATTCGAGAAGATTTGAAGTCTGAATAATAATTGGTCTATCAATATATCGTATAAATTATAAAGTCTATAAATAATCATCAATCATCATACAATCATTTATCTTATTATCAAATATCATCCAGTCATTTTCTATCATTTTGTTGATCTCCGATGATGGGAATGACTTTAAAGGACATTAAAAAGAATTGAGGAAAACTTTTATTTATTTGATAGGCATACCATGATCAGTATTCAATAATACCGAATTCTTAATTTGGTCATTTTACTCATACTAAAAGAATTATTTAAAAAATAATGATCAGGGTCTAGAAGGTGATTTTTAAAATCCTAATTTCATAAATTTTATGAGTAAATTATATACTAAACCATCTAATTAGATATAATTCATTATTAGTCCATAATTATTATTGATTTCAATAAAATTATGTATTTTTAAACTAATTACAGTAATTTTTGTATAATAGGAAAAAGTCACAAATTTTCAAAAATAAATTAAAAAATCTGAAGATTTATTACGATCTAAGATCTGAACAAAATCTACTGACCAAAACCCAGACTAATTGGGCTCACATGGAGCACGGTACCAAGGTTGGGTACGACGGTGTGGTGAATAGAGAATGGATTGTCTCAAAATTTGTATAGTGTGATGGTAGTTGAAAAGAGTTCTGATTGAAGTTAACTTTTAAAGTCGTATGAATTTAGAATGTTATCTGAAACCCTAGTCTGATCTCTATAAATAGGAAACTAGATCAGAACTTAAAGAAGATAGTAGAAATATATTTAGATCATCAAAATTAGATTTAGAGAATTAGGTTTTTCATATTTTCTATTATTTATTTCTTAGTTTTGATTTTTATAAGGAAAACTCTATCAGATTCGTTTCCAAGATCAATAAAGATAAGTTTTCTTTTCTCATCTATCTTTTTTTTTTTTTTTTTTTACTGTTATTGTTCTTTCAATGTTTCTAGGCTAAACCTTTGTTAAAAAGGTCAATAAGCCAAAGTAACATATAATGAATGAACTTGTTTTGAATCTATCTTGTTTAATGTTTTTAGTGATTTACTTTTTATTCATAAGTTTTAAAAATCTATTTTAAATTATCGAGAGTTCTGATGGTTTAATCTTAGATAAGGTCAAGTTAAATCATGCTTAATTCTAGTAGTTTGATTTTGATTTTGTTATTTGTTTATTTAAAAAGAGAATCATACATTTTAATTATTATATGCGCTAAACCAGATTTACTTTTTGATGTACAAGTATTAGCTTCATCTGAGTAAATTGAGATAAAAAGATTCAAACTTGTGTTATTTATTATATTTGCTAAAGTGGATTTGATTAATCTAAACTTTTATCTTATAGTTTTAATCTTTCTTTTGTATTAGTTTGATTGATAAATATTTTCAAATTAATTTTTAATTGACTACCCAAAATCCTTAGTTAATTTGAGTTAAAAAGAATAAGTGAATAACATTGTCTCTGTGGATCGATCCTTACTTACCAAGGTTTATTTAATTTTTATTCTATTATTATTTTCTATTGATTCATAACTATTATACGAACAAATAACAAATAATTTTCTGCATACATCATGCAAACTAATATTTTGGGGCTTATGACAAAAAATTCAATTTATTCCTTAAAAGCCTATTACTTGAGGCCAATAATTATCAAAACTATTTTGCATAAGTATGTTCTTAGCATTTCGTTTCTCAATAAAAGCCTAAACTACATGTTGCTCCATAGTACGAACCTAAACTACATTTTACTCCTCAACAAGAATCTAAATTGTATAATGTTGCTCAGTAAAAACCTAGACTGCATATTGCTCCTTTGTAAGAGCTTAAACTATATTTGTTTCTTAATAAAAGCCTAAAATGCGTATCATGCTCTCCAGTTCGAGTCTAAACTGTGCGTTACTCCCCAACAATAGCCTAAACTTCATATTGCTCCTTATTAAGAGCCTAAACTTCATATTACTCCTCAATAAGAGCCTAAACTGCATTTTTCTCTCTAGTATGAACATAAACTATATATTGCTTTTCATAAGAGCCCAAACTAAATTTTTTTTGTAACATGAGTATAACCTACACAATATTCTCAATTTATAAAAATAAATAAAAAAAATCGATTAAAAAAGAATTTGATCTCTTTTAGATTTCACGAGTTTGTTGTTTAAAGCAAAGACATCAAATCGTAATCGTTGAAACACACTTATATTGTAAATCTCATCTCCATTTTTCATAATCGGTTCAATCCCTGTTAGACTCCTAACCTAGGAGATCGTCTTATTTATAATAGATTCCATCATTGTCAAACTTAAAGCTTAGGAGGATCGTGTTTTCTTTTATTTTTCCAACCATTAAATTAGAGAATGTTATGGTGAGTTTGAAAGACTCTTTTGTGTAAACCTATTAAAGGATAATCACAAGCCTCTTAGTTCCTTAAAAAAAATATATTATTTGAATGTATTTCGTTAAAAAAAAAATTCAGGAATTTCAAAAAATCCTTTTTCAATTACATTCAATTTTAATTTGTCAAAACACGACAAAAAACACTAGAATTGCAAAATTCATCAAATTTTCATCAAATCTGAGACTTCAGACAAGCTCTATAACATGAGATCGAGGAATTCTAAGGCCAACCATGTCAGACCTCATGCTTAGATAGCCACTTTTCACAAATCATTAATTTATTTGATATTTAAAAATTGTATTTTCAACAAAACTTTTGAGCCTATACAAAAAGGGGTCTAATATATTCTTTACAGTTATTTGCAAATAACTCCTACAAAGAAGAATAGCTATAGACACCCCAATTTGAATGGACCCCACTAAAAGAAAAGGTAAAAAAAAGTGTTTTTAATAAAAAAAAATCTTAAATGAGGTTTAAGAACCCAAATTTTCAAAAAAATACTTATTTTATTTCAAATAATAGCCTAAGGCCTTTTTCCTTGGTCCATGGGCTAAAAGTGGACAATTTCCCATCATAAACCTTTATCCCTTAAGCCATCACCATATCATCTTCTCAATATATCATCATTCTAACCTTAACTTAATCAAATCCAACCCAACCCCAAAATCCAATGGACCTAAATCAATCTTAAATGCAAACCAACCTCAATCATTACTCAGTCTTAAGCCCAAGCCCCTACTCAAACTCAAAACCATACTCATATATAAAATCTTAATCAATCACTACAAAAAACAGACACATGTTACCTCACAACGAACTTCTCAAAAGAAATCATTCTCATCACCCCATTACTATTCTCACATTATACCACATGCCACCACCTAAGCCCATTACATTCTCGTCAAAACACTCCACAAGTCATCTCTATACCCCCATACCTCTTCTTCTTAATCAAATCACCTAACCAACTCACCTTATACCATTAAGCACATGTCACCACCTTCTCCAACCTCCTAAAATCTAACCACCTAATTCCTAACACCACTATTATTCTAATCAAAACTCATTCATTTCAACTTACTTAACACTCAACCCAAATAGGTTAAAAGATCCAAATCATTTGGATCAAAAGTAACATACTTGCACCTTCTTCCACAAATACCCTTATCTCAATCCTAAATTTCATACCTTATTTATAAACCTAATATTATTTTACATATTTTCACTATTTCATCTCATTCTACCCCTAAAAGTCACTTTCAAAATCTTATAAAACCCCTCATTCTCTATACAATTCCCCCCAAGACTTGAACCTTCTCTCAAACCTCAATACTTTCACCTCAAATATTTGAACCCCCTATCAAGTTTGAACTCTCTCAACCTTCCTAAAACCCTCTTACTCAATTCTCAAAAAGTCTAACAAAAATACATCATAAAAAATAATTCTACCAAGAACTCAAGAATGAAGAATACAAACGTCAAGGTAGGATGTAGTAGGACCATATAATTCTCCTATTTCTCTCATCTTCATCTCTTTCTCCTATCTCTCCTCATCACTTTTTTATTTTGGATTTTGAAAATCCATTTCCATTAAAATGTAAGTTTTGTAGGCGTAGATACACTAGGGTCCCTCTCATAATGAGGTGACCCCCATGATTTAGGTCAAAAATAAAATCCCTCTAAGTTTGAGTATACGAACTTTCCTTCTCTATCGATTTTCTTTTTTAGAATTTATAAAAGTAAAAAATTACCATTTTTTTAAACTATTTTTCGAGTAATCAATTTTCAAAACCCCTCTTAGAATCTAATACCTTCTTATCCCTTAACATGGACCCCTTATTTAGATCTTAAGTCGATTAATGTCCATTATCCGTACGAGAGTCATTACAAATAAAAATGACATTTTAAAACTATTTTTTGAAAATCCAAGTAATAGAGATTTTCGAAAATGAAAATCGCAATATCTACAACTTGGTAATTCCATTGAAGAAAATATTTGGTCCAACCCTTCTTCAACGTGGTCATTTTTCAAAAAAACTGTATTGTCATCAGTTTGTATTTTTTACTATCTCATAATGTTTTTATGTTTCTTTTTCATTTTACTCAAATTGGTGGTATGAATGGTTATAGTAGTTATTTTCATGCTATTATTTTGTTGTATTTAAGTTGTAAACACTTGCATTTGCATGTGCACGTGCACATGCGTTTCATATTTTATAACACAATCACCCTCCATGTTTTAAAAAAAAAATTTGTTAAAGAAAAATAGTAACAGTGTACTAAAAATGTAACAAATGTACTAAAAAACCAAAGAGAAAAAAAATTAGATTAATATTTCAAATACAAAAATCTAAATTTTTAGTTAAAATTTGATATTTCTTTTGGTTGAAAACTCTCATCCAAAATGACATTCTCTGATATTAATTTCTTAATGAAACTTGTAAATCTCTTTGTACGAAATGAGCACACATTTGCTAAAATCTAACATCGGATCATAAAGTTCTGACCGTTTTAAAAATATTGCGCAAAAAATTATGCCTCCAACATTGCTCTTGGGTTTTGACATTTTAGTTTTAGATACATTAAAATGAGAAATTTTTGATTATTCAAGTCCACCAATTTATGATTTTCCTTGCTTAAAAAAAATTTAAAAGCAAAAAAATAAAAAAATTTATCTTGGTATATATTTTCTTGTATATCTAAATATTTTCTTTAGGAGCCCGTAATTTAAATGATCATTGAATTGTTGAGCATAAACACTTTGTTTGAGTAAATGTATCAAATGAGTCTAAAATCAATTAAGTCACAAGTACCATGCACTCATATCATTCATGTACATTTCACATCCTAACTAGGTTTACCCAGAAACTTATAAGATGGATTCAAAATCAAAGCTCTAGATGTTTTATCATCTAAGGGATAGGTAAAAAGTCCCAACACAAGCCACCAACAAAGACTTGAGCCAATAATGGATCGATGAGGTTTGAAGGCATGGACAGCTTAAGCCTAGAGAAATAAAAGTCAAGCCATACATTAGACATCCTTAATTCAGATTTTCTTAGGACAAAAATGTAATAGTTCGAGTGGAAAGGCGTACATTCCCCATTTTTGTGTGTTCAATAAACTTGAGATCGACACGAACCGGGTACACAATTCAAGAATTGACCCAAATTGGGTTTAATTGTCTATATTCGACCTAGGTCAACGATCCAAATTCCATCCGAATCGAGCCAACTATCCATATTGGACCCGAACTGAGTTCACTATCCATATTCAACTCAAATCAGGTCTACAATCTACATTCAATCTTAACCGATTATACAATCCAAAAATCAACCTGATCTGTGTCCACAATTCAAGAATCGACCCGAACTGGTCCACTATCCACGATTAACTTTAATTGGGTCCATTATCCATCATTCATTGATCTAAATTGAAACCACTATTCACAATAGACTCTAATGTGGTCAACCATCATTTGATCTACCCTAATTGAATCAATTATTCTTCAATCGACATTAACTTGGTTTACTATCCACTATCGATCAAAATCAGGTCAACGATCATCCGATTGATCCTGATCGGGTTTACTATTTACAATCAACCAAATGGAGTCAACTATCCATGACTGAGCCTAACAAGGCTAACAATCATCTGATAGATCCTAATCAAGTCTACTATCTCCAAGATCAATTCAAATCGAATTCACTATCTTTAAGATCGACTTTAATTGGATCTACCACCCTTCAAGTTGACCCTCATCAGGTCTACTATCATCAGTCTACTCCAATCGAGTCTTCCACCTTTTATCAAATCACGATCAATCCCAACTGAGTCTATAATCGTTCAATTGACCTAAATGAGGTCAACTATCCTTCAAGCGACCCCAAATGGACCACTATCCTTCATCAATCCTGATCGAATCCACTATACATGATTGATTATAATCTGGTTCATTATCTTTCGATCGACTTTAACAAGGTCAATTATTCTTAAATGGACCCCAATGAGGTCAAATATTTTTTATTTATCCTTAATCGAGTCAACTAATCATGATTGACCTCAATCATGTCCACCATTATTTGATTAATATTAATCAACTCCATTATTATTCATCAACCCCAATTAGACTCACCATTCCTAATAATATTTTTTTCTATAAATTTTTTAAAAAAAATCGAAGAACTACTAGTATGGGTCACAAATCCAAATACCTCATCCTTTAGCTTCATTCTGATAAACTTTTTTCTATTTTCTAACTTTTCCAATTCCGTATTGATGTTAGCTCTACGCTGATGCTAGCTCCGTGTTAATGTCAACTTGGTACTGATGAACTTTTACAAAATCTTCTCCCTTACAAGATTTTTTAGGCCTGTGCTAATTAAACCTTCAGCTTCATGCTAATAGACTCGTTTCTTTTTCAAAACTTTTTCAACTCTATGCTGATAACTTTCTTTTTTTAACGTTGATGTTAGCTCCGTGCTAATGAACCATTCTACAAAATATTCTTTCAACACATTTCCAGCTCCATGTTGATAAACTTCTAGCTCTGTGTTGATGTTAGCTCCATGCTGATAAGGTTATCTTCTTTTTTTCAAGAATTTCAGCTCCGTGTTGATGTCAATCCCATAGTAATGATCATTTCACAAAATTATTTATATTTCTAAGTTTTCCAGCTCCGTACTAATGAATTTATTCTTTTTCAAATATTTTTTTAGTTTATTATCGATGCAATCCATTCCTAGGAATATTTATTAGATATTCTTCCTCGAGGAGGGTATTAATTTAGAATGTCTATCTTAAAAAAAAAAAAACACACATACACACACAAAAATCAAAATTTTTGAAAATTTCAAAAAAAAAAAACATTCCCTTCCTAAGAATATTTATCGGACATTTGTCCTTGGAAAGGGTATTAATTTAGAAAGTCCATTTAAAAAAAATAAAAAAATAATTATCATCCATCTTAATATATATATTCAAAAATAGAAAAATCAAAATATTTTAAAAATATCTTTCAATTATGAACTTCATAACTACAAAAAAAATTTGGAATTAATGAATGATATAAGTGTCTTATCAAATTTTGAAGAGTTAGACTCGATTCAATTAGAGGAATAAAGATGACTGAAAAAACCTAAATATTATCGTCATATTCTTTTCAACTCCTTTTGATTACTCTTGGCCTACATGAGTATAAACTGTGAACGACAAAACAATAAAAATCTTTTTTCTTGAATTGGGGTATTTCTCATATTCCTTAGTCTAAAGACAATAAAAAATCTCATTCATCCACCGAAAGTCTTTATTTTAAAAGTATGAAATTGGATTTCAACCAACCACTTCTACTTCAATGTATATAATTCTCAAATGAAATTTGCAACTTGAAAAATAATTCATGTCAATAATGTATTGATTTCTTCTTCTTTGAAGTTTTTTTTTCTTGCAAGACTTATCGAAGAAGTGAATGAAAAATATGTGTTAATTTAGGGACAAGCCTAAACGAACAATCATAGGGATTCTTGGAAAGCATATTGAAAATAATCATCAAATGAAGAAGAGTATCGAAAAAATATCAAAAAGAAGAGTAGAATAACAAAAGTTCGATAAAATGATTTAACCGCAAAAGTATAGTCTAGTCTAGTGACGAAGGACTAGTCACTGTCAAGGATTCAAATCTACAAAAGTTCTCTCTTTAGCCTATAAGCATTAAATGACATCAAAAGATGTTTTAAAAAAAATCAAATATTGAAATGAAGAGACACTTTCCTTCTACTACCTAAACATATTTACTGCGAGTCAACTCACCCAAGTTTGAGCCTTCATTATCCTTTAATTACCTAGAACTAAGGTATGTCATCCTACATTGAGGCAATTTAAAAAAATAAAAAATAAATAAAAATATCATTTCAAAAAAGACAAAAAAAAAAGGAAGAAAAGAGGATTCCATTCAAAGTAACTCAAAGAAATCAAGGAACTAATAAGGTAACATTTATCAATTCCCGTGCTTAGGTAACCACTTTCCATAAACCATCAAATTTCATTAAATCCAAGATTTCAAACGAGTTCCATGTCACGAAATCAAATAATTCAATAAAATTAAATCTTGTCAGATCCCATGCTTGGGTAGTCATTTTCTAAATCCACCATCCCACTTGATGCTCTCAAACGTACGTAAAAGAGTTATTTTTAACTCATGCAAAATGAGATGTAGTTTCATTTTCACAAAGGAAAAAAAAAAAAAGCAAACCTCCAATTAACTTATCTATTATATCAAATTTCAAATTAAAGCCTATATCATTTCTTTACAAACCTCAACGCTATCCACGTTACATCATAAAATTAAGTCCTCTCTGATCAAGAAATAATTTGAAAAGAAAAGTTTCACTACAAATGTTCATTTGCAATGAAGGAATAACTATCTATAAGAAGTTTAAAAAAAGTGTATCGTGATTTGAAATGGCACAGTAAAAACTTACAAGGTGTTTTAGTAAATTATTCAAATTATGACAAAATCAAATATCATAGGCATGATCAAAACCTCAAAGGGCATCAACGCACAAAACATTATGGAGCCGGACTTGGTGAAAATCATAATTAGTACTTGGGGTATGAATGGCAAAAAATAAAAATAAACAAAAAAAGTATCATATTTATCCACCATTCACTTTCTAGCTCAACAAAGTTTGAAGTCTAAATATTTATAGATCTATCAATATCTCGTAAAGATTCTAAAGTCTACAACTAATTATCAATCATCACAAAATCCTTTATCTCATTATCAAACACTATCAAATAATTTTATATCCTTTTGTTGATATCAAATAATAAAGATGACCCTAAAGGACCTTAAAGAGAATTGAGGAAAACTATCATCTATTTGACAGTCACACTCTAATTAGTATTCAACAATATCAACTTCTTGATTTAGTTAATTTGGTCATACTAAAAAGATGATTTAGAAATAAAATAACAAATAATTTTCTGCATGTATCATGCAAACTAATATTTTGGACTATGATGAAAAATTTATTTTATTCCTTAAAAATAAATATTCAATTTTCCAATATCAATAATTATTAAAACTATTTTGCATAAATACTTTCTTAGCATTTCGCTCATCAATATGAGCCTAAACTATATGTCGCTTTTTAGTACGAGCTTAAACTACATTTTACTCATCAACAAGAGTCTAAACTATATGATGTTCCTCATAAAAAGCCTAAATTCCGTATTGCTCCTTTGTAAGAGCTTAAACTATATTTGTTCCTTAGTAAGAACTCAAAGTACGTATGATACTTTCTAATACGAGTCTAAACTGTACGTTATTTCCTAACAAGAGCCTAAAATACTTCTTGCTCCTCAATAAGAGACTAAACTAATTTTGCTCCCCAGTACGGGCCTAAACTCCATAATGCTCCTTATTAAGAGCTTAAACTACATATTACTCCTCAATAAGAGTCTAAATAGCATTTTGGTTACTAGTATGAGGCTAAATTATATCTTGTTTATCATTAAAAGCCTAAACTAAATGTTGTTCATTGTCGCATTAGTATAAACTACATGATATTCTTAATTTGTAAAAGTAAACAAAAAAATGGAGGAAAAAAGAATTTGATTTCTTTTAGATTTCACAAATTCATCGTTTAAAGAAAAGACGTCAAATCATTCTCGTTGAAATATACTTATATTGCAAATCTCATCTCCATTTTCATAGTCGATTCAATCCCTATTAGACTCCTTGCCTGGGAGACTATCTTATCTATAACATATTTCATACCTGTTAGACTTAAAGTTTGGAAGAATCATGTTTTCTTTTATTTTCCAACCTTTGCAATCAAAGAGTGTTATGGTGAGTTTGAAAATTTCTTCTGTGTAGACCTATTAAAGGATAATCACAACCCCTTAGTTCCTCTAAAAAGTTTTTATTATTTGAATGTATTTCGTTTAAAAAAATATAAAAAAATCTAAAATTTCAAAAAATCATTTTTGTCTTACATTCAATTTTAATTTGATAAAACATGATCAAAACCACTAGAGTTACAAAATTTATCAAACTTTTAATCAAATTCAAAATCTCAAATGAGATTCATGGCACGAGATTGCAGAATTCTAAAGCCAACATAAAATTCCAGACTTTGCATCGTGTCTAAACCTAAAAAGGGTTAAATTCTATTTTAAATTCAACACGCAAAGTTAATTTAGTTTTCTTGATTATGCTAGTATGATTCAATACATAGATATGCATAAAGTTGATCTTAATTGATTCATGACATTGCATACAACAACAAAATATAAACGAGGCATTTTATCAAATACTTGATATGCAAGTCATGACATTCTTGTCATTCATTCAAAGTAAAGCGCCATACATAATCATAAAAGGAGACAATCAATTTATAATGATTCGGCAAGTTGCCTACATCTACTACCAAGTATCCTACTCTAGGGGTCTTGGGTTCCACTATCATATAAATTTTAAGGTTTACCTCAAAACCTTACAACATAAATTTTTCTCTAGGTTAAATCTAACATATGGTTTGAGAATAACACTTCTTTTTCAAACTTGTGGATTTTTTCCTTAGGAAATTCACAACCTTGTACACTTGAGTAGAGTCCTCAACTCTTCTCAAGAGCTAGGCTTTGACTAGGAATCAAGAATCATTTTTGTTAAAAAAAGAAAAATAACAAAAATACTCACAAGGATCTAACCTAACTTGATTGATTTGCCAATGTATTGCTCAAGTTTTTCATGTCCTTGAGATTGTCATCTTTATTCCAAAGTGCTCTTTGCTTCAAGAAGATGCTCCAAGCTCCATGAGATACACCAATATGTGTGCAAGCAAGGTGTTGGATAAAGTGATTTAATAATGGTAAATGCTTGAATTAAATATTTTTTCAACTAAGTATATGACTTCCATGTCTAGAGAGATCTTTAGAAAGGGTTGGAGATTAGAGAGTTGCTTTTCTAGTAGTTGAACCAACTAACAAAAATGAACATGAGTTAGTTTAAAAGAGAAAGGAATGAATTCGTCTCTCAACAGTCAAAAATAGGACCGTTGAGCACTTGTTGTCGACGACGTTATAAATCACAAAGGTGGCACCATTAGAAATTACAAAAATGTCATTGAAAGGTATTTGGACCATAATTTTTAAACAATAGCTCCATTTCACATGTCGTTTTATGTATAACATCCCTAAACTACCACCAAGGAATGAACCATGGTAAAAGTGGGTGAAATGATAAAAATACCATTTTTGCCATTTTGATCAAAATAAGCTTTCGTGAAGTCTAATGATGAAATGATTCAAATGTGTGATTGATTTTACCTATATAATGTCTCCAAAAAAGTTAGCAAAGATAGAGGATGGTCTTAGGGTGGTCAAATCTCTAATGTTCCCTATATGACTATTTTTTATTCCTAAAAAATCCGATGAGTGAACGGATCAACTTATTAATCATCTAAATGTTGAGGAATGGTTTTATGTAGTCTTATTACCTTTTAGGCTTTGTGTACACACATTTGATCTTTTTGTCAAGACGTATGCGATTAAATAACTTTACCAGAGTCTTCATATGTCTTCAATGGTAAATCGATCCGACATTCAACATATGTCTCGGGATTGACAAATAATAGAACTAACAATCTCCCCCTTTGTCAATTACAAGATAAAAAACCTAAGCTAGACTAAATGAAGTAGAAAACATTCACAGAATGACCAACACAACTTACACTCGATTAAAATCTTACAAAAATGTTCAAAGATTTTAACTGCTTTGCTTCCCCGTAAGTACTACTCCCCCTAAATGATTTACCTGTAAAATACAATTGGAATAGTACGCACGGGTGAAAACTACATTTTTCCTCCTTTTGTTAGTATTTGACAAAGGACGTAATCAACCCAATGTTGATACAAGATATATACCAATAAGTATAGGGGAATAATATACATGGATGTAATTAATATGATTATCAGAACGAGATGCATGACGGAAACAAACAAGGACATGCCAAAAAAAATATAACTATAAGGCATGGGCATGGCATGTTAATACGATACATAACAAAGGCATGTTAATACGATACATAACAAAGACATGTTAATATTAATATGATTATAATACTCTCCTTCCTATTTTTCTATTGGTTAACTTGTTTGAGATATTTTAAATCTCATTTGTTGATTCCTTAATTAGTTTAGATGTTCCTGACATTTTAGTCCTTTTTTTTCTTCTTCATATTTGGTTCAATTATTCAGATTTTAAGTTGGCGCTCGATATTTTATTAAATTTGAGTTAGATTGAAATCAATAATTGGTTTGATTTATTTTAATTTTTGGTTTTCGATTGGTGGGTATTAAAAGATTTGACTTGATCGATTGTGACTATATTTTCATCATTTTACGTGTTTAAGGATTAGTGTTTCCCGTGGAAAATTTGTCATTTCATGTGCGAAAATTCATCATTTCATGTGAAAAATTGTCATTTCACGTAAAATTTTTTGATCTTCCTAAGCACGAGATTTATAGATTTTTTTTTGTGCGTGAATGTTACAGAAGTTTATCTTTAGTCGCATTTTTCTAGAAATCGAGGTTTTCTAAGTAAACATCAAACATTAAGTGGTACATTGGTCATTTTTCTAAGTATTCCTAAAATTTTCCAATTAATCGATTTCGGTCTTGTTAGACTCAAAATCATATTTTAAGAGCAATGACACTACTATTGAGATATTCCAGAGGTGTGGAACCCACGAGGGGTATTTTTGCTATTTTATCAATTTTTTGAATTTTGACGAAATTTCGTTTGGTCACAATGTGATTATTTATTAGTTTAAATGTCGCAATGCGAGGTTTCTTGGTCATTGAAAAGTGTAACGATCCTAGACATATGTACTTGCTAAGTTGAGTATAAATATACGACATTTATAAGCGTGCGTAATTTCTAAGTTGCGTGTTTTGAGAAGAGAGAGAATAAAGAAGAAACTAAAAAAGAAAATGGTAGGATTAGGAAGGGATCAGAGAGGTTCTCTCATAAGCTTTCGATTATTCACATATTTTATGCGTTCATCATTAGGGATCCACGATAATAGGATGACAAGTTGTTGGATCAAGTGGTAGCAAAAATGGGGTGTCTACAAAGGGAGAGAGGGGGTGTATGACTTCCTCTTGACCATGGAGGAACCAAAAAGAAAATGAAGGAAAAAATAAAGGAGAAGATTAAAAAACTTGAAATTGAACCCCAAGAACCACTTACTTTCACCAAAGAGCATGAGTATAACACGAACTCCTTGAAGCACACAAAGACGACGAAGAATGGGTGTGAAGAATGTAAAAACCAGAGAAAGGCAAAGAGAGAGAAGAAGAAGAAGAAGAAAAAGAAGAATGATTCATAAAAAATGAACGAGAAGAGTTAGGGGGTATATATAGGACAATAACCCTCGAGATCCGTGTTTCAAAATCAACAACAAAGATTTCATGGAGAAACGAGATAATAATGGCTATCGCAGCATTAATGGGACACACTGATTGAAATGATTGGTATGAACACGCATGCGTCAGGGACCAATAAGGAATGAATGCGTGGCGAACTTAATGAGTGCGTCATTCTTGGGTTCTACGAATGGTGCAGTCCCAATTTCAACAAGTTTAAGAGTCATCATTGTGTCGTTTTAGAGTTTCGAGAACACTTAAATATGACAGTTAACAAGCATGTGTGAATGGGAGAATGCCACATGTCACTAGTGCTAGACTCAGGTCTCGGGGATTTGAATAAAATTCGAACCCCCTGAAAGGGGGTAGTTGTGAATGATTATTTTTGTAAACGCACTAGATTGAGACACATGACATTATAGTAATTCAAGTCCGACGTGGAACGATAATATTTCAAGTCTGACGCAGTATCATACTCCGATTGACAAAAAAATTAATATGCCCAACCCAAAGGCTAAAGAAATGAGTACTTTGAGTCCGAGGAAGGGGAACGGAAACAACCTCATCTTGGAGCTCAGAATCAGAGAATGGGTCAAATACAACATAGAATCCACATCTCAAAATACTAGGGATATGACTAAGATACAATCTGCTAAATATTCGATAAATCATGGATCATCCAAGATAAAGGGAGTTCACTATTAAACATATTGGATGAATAGGGATATAATTCCAAAGTAGATGCATTCTAATTTAGACTCTAATACTAAATTAGAAGGAAGACAACATCAACAGGGCAATGAAAATGATTAGGATTTTACCTCTATAAATACAAAAGGAAGGGACGTTAAAAGGTATGTTTTTTCTAATACACAAAAACTTTATCAATTTTTGTACTCAATCTGATTAGGGTATCAAAGAGGTTTTGTTGCAGGCACACCTAAGAGCTCAAAAGTCCCAGATCCGAAGCATCAAGTGAAGATATTGAGGTAGTGCAAGAAATTACATCTACAATTTCATTGGGGAAAAATAGTATGTATCCATTGAGTGGTGTTGGGGTGCGTATTGTGCACAAAGGCTTACTATATAGAAAGAGAGATTTTATTGCCACACAAACTTTTCCTAACCCCACCTCAATTCATGTAAAAGAGATTTTTCCCAAAGCGTGCGCAACTTTTGTCCAAATTCCATGTTCGGTATACTATTCATTTTAATACCCAAAACATGCATTTCAAGTGAATTCTTCACTTTTATAATCAATGAATTTACGAATTCATAAATATTAAAAGTGATGAACTCATGAGTTGATAGGTTAAAAAAATTTTGAATGCATGTTTTGAGAATCAAAATTATACTGAAATGCGAAATTTGTTCGTATTCAGCACACAAAATGGAGATTCACCCCATGTAAATCATTGAAGTATTGCAGACATATTGGGGTGGCGTTAGCAAAAGTTGGTGTGGCAATAGAAACTCTATATAGAATTGGAAATGGAGTGCTCTTTTCCGTTCCAGTAACATTAGAGGGGTTATTTTTAAAGGATTCCGTCGGGGGAAGCTTTTAGAGTTCAACTTCAAGATGGCAATCTTTCTGCAACGGAGCTTAAGCTCTGCTCGTCTTCTTCGATCAACATTCCTCTCTTCTTCGAGATTGTTCTCTTCAGATGCATTGGTGGAGATCAAACCTGGAGAGATCGGGATCGTTTCGGGAATTCCAGAAGAACATCTCCGAAGAAGGGTATATTCTTCTTCCTTGCTAATAAATTTTCCCCAAATTGTATCTCATTTTCTCATTTAGTGGTTAATATTCTGAGCTTTTTGTTTCAGAGCCATGGGGATAAGACTTTCGATTAGAAAATTGGTTTATTTAATTGAATTAAGAATTTTCCATCCGAAGTTCTTGTTATAATCATCTTCAATCTGACAAATTTGTGTTGCTCCAATGGTACTTTTTGATGTTGAAATGTTGGGCTAACAAGGAAACATGTTTATAGATAGATGTCTTACTAACTAGTAATGAACCTTGAACGTCCAAAGTTTAAAATTCTTCCCTCAATCTCTCAAATGAGCAATTTAACGAACACCTTGGACCCAAAAACAGGAAGCTTTGGTACCATGTGTTCTGGCTTCAAATAATTGTTTCCTATAAGCAATAGGAGAACCTAAGGTAAGGATCGTGTTCAAATCAAAGTGAAGGAAATATGGAGAAATAAGGAAAATCACACACACAAGCAACATACTGCCAAATGAACTAAAACGACAATCAATCCAATAAGATAGAAATTAGAAGATTAAGAGCTGATCTCCCTCAATCTGATGTGAAAAACCGAAATCACTTACCCAAATCTACCAAAATCTCCATCAAGGTTAAGCTACAACATGCAACTACACATTCAACTTCATTATCACTGAACTAATCAATAACTAGATGGAAAGCTAATCATTGTGCACCTCTGGGTTCTTCTAGAAAGAAAAAGAGAGCTCGTAATGAATCCTAACTCCAAAAAATAAAAAACAATCTCACATACCTCTTCTACCCCATACTGATATATTTGAAATACTTATATGTTGTGAGTAAAGCTTATTTTCTCATGTTACACTTACAAAGATGAAAACAAAGAGGCATATATATGGGAAAAGGTTGCTGAGCTTGAACCATATCAATAAAGAGATGGCACGTGGTTCTAGTTAAGTAGATAGCGAATTAGGGTTACATAATCCTGGTACAAAGCTTGATATCATTTGATTTTGTTTCTTTGTAACTTGAGGGAAAAAACCCCAGGAATGATATTGAAGAGAAAAATTATGATTTTATTCAAAAAGGAGAAATGAAGAAAAGAAAAGAGTGGGGAGATAACCACTCACCTTAGATCTGGTGATGGGAGAAGAAACCTATCCAAACGAAAAAAATCCATCCTTATCAAAAAAAGCAAAAAGATATTGGAAAGAAATCACCTTCTTCTCCACATTTTCTCTTTTCGATTTCATTTTTAGGGTTTCTTGTTCTCCTTCTTTTCTTAAGTTATAAAGAGATTGACATGCGATCAAACAAAATACGTTCTGAACCCAAAAACCTTCATTTCATCAACCCTGATTCCATCTCTGGTTAACTTGCATCTATGTGGCATATCTTCATTGGTGTGATCCAGGTTCAACTTGATCCCTATATGTATGGGGAAAGGATGCATGGACTAAAAGAACATTTAGAGCTTGGGCTGAGCTCCTCATTTGGCCCTTGTGGATTGCCACATAGTCTAAGTGACACTTCAGCCATATAGATTCTATGGTCTAGAGGTTTGAAAAAACAAAAAAAAAAAAACCAAACAAATCTTTTTTGGGACCAGATCTTGCCTTTGAAAATGGACAGCTACTGAACTCCCAAGTTAAAGATTAAATCCAATGTTGAAAAAGAAATGTCTTTTTTTTTTTTCATTTTTTTATAAGAAAACTGAATTATATTAAAAAGAGAGAAACAGACTGGTTGAGATAACCAGCCAACATACAAGAGTTAGGTTACAACTAAAAAGCTAGTAACGGAATTAATTAGAACATAAGGACTCCCACTTAAATACTAACTCATTAAAAAACACCCCTTTGAAGTCCGAATCCAATTTGCTCCAAAAGAATAAGAACCCTAACACCTCCAAAATCAAATCTTAGAATTCCAAAATATGCCCATTGTTGTCTGGTCAAGCTTGAGAGTCAATTCTGCCAATTCCCTTTTCATTTTTTTTGGAATCTTATAAAATTTAGATTCAACATTCGTGTGGCACCTGATCATATTTTTGGGTGCCACATGGACATATGGTCCATGTAGATAGGTAGTCCTTGGGTCCATATAACCCCATCCCATATGTGCGTGTATATATATGAGATGAAACACAAGCTACTAAAGCTAAGAATGGAGCCATTATGCAATCTCACAGTTGGGAAAATTAGACTCTCGATGGGGGTGCTACTTATCACATGTGACTGCTTTGATCTTTGTAGCTCAAATGAGTCATGTGTTGTTCAATTTTGTTGGGTTATCACTCAAGTAGCAAAAATGGTTAAAGTTAGCATATATGGTCTAGAATGTTCAAAGCCTTAGATTAAAATGTTTGACTTGTGTGCTATTTCACTTTCCAAACTAGACTCAAGTGGTTACACATAAGGCTAGATGGAGCTGTCAAGATTTTAAAGGGTAAGTCGACTGTTGGATGGAAGGCTTATGGAGTCCATGTTGTTGACTTGAACAAGTTGCTAAAGAAGAATTTGAGAATAATTATGTCAAGTCTCTTTGTGAGAGCTTGGCAGGAATTTATATTAATTACGAAGGTCAAATTACAGAAAGGTCCTTATAAATAAGAATTAAATAAAAGACTAGAAAATAACTATATCAACAAACTAAATTATTTCCAATACTCCCCCTCAAGCTGGGGAGAATATATCAACTAAACCCAGCTTGACAAGGTGAGAATTAGTGATAGACGGACAAATAGACTTCATAAGCATATCGGCAAGTTGATCTAAAGAAGGAACGAAAACTGTCTAAAGGTCACCAGATCGAACTTTCTCCCTGAGAAAGTGAATATCAACCTCAATGTGCTTAGTTCTTTCATGAAGAACAGAGTTAGAAGCAAGCATAATAGCAGACTTGTTGTCACATAGCAGAGTAGAAGGACTAGAAACAGGAAAGCCCAACTCTGTCAGTAAAGACCGAAGCCAAGTTATTTCACATGTATCAAGGGCCATATCACGATACTAGCTTTAGCAGAAGAATGAGATACCACATTCTGTTTCTTACTTTTCCATGAGATAAGATTATTACCATAAAAGGTACAAAAATCAGAGGTAGATCTCTTATCTGTAAGAGAGCCAGCATAATTAGCATCTGTAAAATAAGACAAATGCGGCTGAACAGTGGAAGAGTAGAAAAGGCCAAGACCAGGATGTGACTTCAAGTAGCGAAGAATGCGATAAATTGCATCAAGATGAGATGTACACAGAGTATGCATGAACTGACTGACCACACTGATTGCAAAGGATAAATCCGGTCTAGTGTTAGTTAGATAAATCAGGCGACCTACAAGTCTCTGATAAGAGGAGGGATCTGATAAAAGATCACCAGAATCAGCACGAAGATGATGATTCTGATCCATAGGAGAGGAAGCAGGACGACTGCCAAACATCCCAGTGTCTTGAAGAAGATCTAATGTGTATTTACGCTGAGACAACGATATACCACGACTAGAATGAGCCACTTCTATCCCTAAGAAGTACTTGAGTGGATCTAAGTCTTTAATCTCAAAAACATGACCTAATAGCGTCTTAACCTTGTCAATCCACTTTACATCATTTTCAGTTACAATGATATCATCTACATAGACCAAAACAATGGTGCAACGACCATCTACTCCTCGACGAACAAAGTAAGTATGATTTGAGTGACATCTAGAAAACTCCATAGAAAGAATAACCTCAGAAAAATGCTGAAACCAGGCTCGCGGGGACTGCTTTAGGCCATACAAAGACTTAAGAAGGCGGCATACCTTCCCAGAATACTCTCCCTGGAGACGAAACCCTGGAGGAGGGTCCATATAAATAACCTTAGTCAAATCACCATTCGGAAAGACATTTTTTACATCAAGTTGGTGAAGTGACTAGGAGTTACAGGCAACGAAGGAGATAAGAAGGCGAATAGTGGAGAGTTTGGTGACAGGAGCAAACGTGGTACCAAAATCTTTTCCTGGGGTCTGTGTAAATCCCTTAGTAACAAGTTGTGCCTTATACCGATCAACCGTACCATCTGCGAGATATTTCACTGTGAAAATCCATTTACAACCAACAGTTCATGCCCCAGACGGAAGAGAAACAAGTTCCTAGGTATTATTGGTTTGCAAAGCATCCATTTCCGCAGTCATAGCTTTTGTCCACTGTGGGTCTCTTAATGCCTCTGAGACAAACCAAGGAATCCAAATAGAATCAATTGCGGTAAGGTAAGCCTGATAAGAGGAAGAAAGACCCTGATAGAAAACAAATTGGGCAATAGGATGATCAGTAACACACTTCCGCTTACCTTTGCGTAGGGCAATAGGTAAGTGAGAGTCAGAAATAGACGGAATAAGAACAAGTATATGTGTGGAGGTAGAAGAGGGTATACCTGAATCCAAGGAAGAGGTTGGCAAGGGTGTAGAGGGGTGAGTGTGGCGAGTGTAGACTTGAAACGGCAGCGAAGGCAGAGGAAAAACTGGGGAAGGTAGTACAATAAGAGAAGAGTCCTACAAAATAGAAGTAGCATGATAGAATGGAACATTTTCAAAGAAGGTAACATCAAAGAGTGTGGAAGATATGGCGAGAAACTGGATCATAACACCGATACCCCTTTGACATAGAAGAATAACCCAAAAAAGTGAATTGAATGGCTTTGTCATCCAATTTTGTACGATTGGGGGTTTTGTTCTGAACAAAACACGTGCACCCAAAGACACGAGGTGGAATAGGGAAAAGAATGCTATTAGGTTGAAGGACATGAAGGGGCACTTGCTTCCCCAAGGTGCGACTTGGAACACGATTAAGAAGAAAAGTCTCAGTAAGGACTGCCATATTCCAAAATGACTTTGGAACATGCATTCTGCGAATAAGACAACGGACAATGTTCATGAGGTGGCGATTTTTGCGTTCCGCCACCCCGTTCTGTTCAGGAGTATAAGGACAAGTCAACTGGTGAAGCATACCATTCTCATGAAGATGGGAACGAATACCATCAGATATATATTCCCCCCCCCCCCAATTATCAGACCTAAGGGATTTAATAGTGATATTGTACTGAGTTTGAATCATTTTAAGAAAGTTAACAAAAATTGAGAGTACCTCAGATCGTGCACGCATCAGATAAACCCAAGTGCAATGAGAGAGTCATCTATAAATGTAATATAATAGTGATGACCATTAAAAGCAGTAACAGGGGAAGGTCCTCACATATCATAATGAACTAAATCAAATATTGCATTAAATCGATGCATACGTGGAATATAAGAAGTATGTGTGTGTTTAGAAAGTTCACACACAGAACATTGAAATTTATGTCCACTACAAGTAGTTTTTAAAGCAGGAAATAAGGAACATAAATGTTGAAAATTGGCATGTCCTAAGCTAGCATACCATGAATTTAGAGTATGTGATGTAAAAATGTGACTGCCAGATGATGGAAGCATGGAAGCCGGAGCAGCACTAGGCTGAGATCCAATCACGTACAACCCATCCCTCTCATACCCTTTGCCAAAAATCCTCTTCGAAGTCAGGTCCTGAAAAATGCAATGAGTAGGAAAAAAGATAACTGAGCAATTATGAGATTTAGTAATACTGTTAACAGACAAAAGATTAAGAGATAGGTGAAGGACATGAAACACAGAATCAAGGGAAAGCCCAGAGGATAAAGAGATAGTACCCTTACTGTAGATAGGTGTAAGAGATCCATCAGCAAGGCAAACTTCCCTATGGGTGGTGGAAAAAGTAGAAGAAGTAAAGTGGCTAGACGCACCGGTTATGTGATCAGAGGCACCAGAATCAATAACTCATGTCAGAGGAGCAGAGCTAGACTGAGTGACATTGAATGCAAATGATGTACTTGGAGGCGTAATACCTGAGGTCCAGTCGAAGAGGGTTTAGTGTGAGCTTGAAGCTGATCCCGGACAATAGTGACAATCTAAGTCTGTAGTTGTTGCAAGTCAATCGTACTAAGTGAAGATGGATCAGTAGATGAGGACTCCACTGTAGCAGCACGAGGAGTAATCTGTCCCAAAGATGAAGTGGAGGAAGATCGTAGTATCAGATGAGGATAAAGCTGAAAGCAACGAGCCTTTTCATGACCAGTCTTCCCATAATGACTACAAGTAAGGCCACTCCCCTTACCACGACCACGGCTACCACGGCCACCATTCCCTGATCCAGGGGTACGGTGGTTAGAGAAACTTGAGTTGGCAACTAAGGCCATCTGATCTGTAGCTGGAGCAGAAAGAATGCCAGGGGCCTGAGGAGGAGGAATACAACGGCGACACTCATCACTGTCAATGGTTGCAAATATCTCAAACAAAGACGTTAAAGGAGTAGTGTTGAGGATTTGTGTGCGAAGTGCCTCAAATTCTGGACGGAGACCCATAAAAAATTGATAGGTTTGATGTTGAGCAATCCGCTTGACAACATAATCGGCTGTCTTGGAAGACAATTCAGCCATAGACTCATAGTGAGAAAGTTCTTCCCAACGTGACTGAAGGTATCCAAAGTAATCAGCTACACTCTGAGTCCCTTGAGTAGCCTAGGCAATGTCTCGATAAAGTTCATAAATCCTCGAGTCATTCCAAGAATGTGCATATGTCCGAGTAAGCGCTGACCATAAAGATGAAACTGTTTCATGGTACATGAACATGGTATAAATGCGCTGCTCCATGGAATTAAACAGCCACCCAAGGATAGTGCAATTGTCGATCTCTCATGATTCAAATTTAGGATCAGTTAGGGGTGATTTAGTAACAGTCTTAGAGAGCAAACCAGATTTTCCTCTACTTTCGAGAAAGAGCCGTACAGATCGAGACCATGACTAGAAGTTTCGACCATCAAGAAGAGCAATAGTAATACGTTGAGCGGAAGAGGTAGACCCACGGACTGAAGTGGAAGTTGTAATTCCTTATTCCAAAGACATTATTTGGTTTGAAGGGAGATCTGAAGAAATTGGTACCCTCAATGCAATCGCAAAGTACAGATAACAGTCCTACTGCTGTTGTGTCACGGTCCTATTCTTTCGAAGCGAGGTCGTGCGGCGCAAGGGGGTCAAATCCACTTGCAAGCCTGTAAAATGATCGTACACCATACACACGTAGCAAGCAAACAAGTAAAAGAGGCAAAGCCCGGAGGCAACTTTGTTGATATAATATTTGATTACATGGTGCAACGCGTTACAAAAGCAATAGATGCGTTACAAGCAAATGATGATCCTATGACACGCGGGACTTCCACGGAGCTGGGCTTCAAGGGCTTCAACAACGTGGGTGTAGGCCGGGGATTGGGATGGCACTGACACCCTTCCTACAAAGTGTATGCTAAGTCTTTCCTAGGTTTCCAGAAGGAAACATCAAAAGTGGAGGCCGGTCATACTCCCTTATTACGAAAATGTCACTAAGCTAACAAGGATGCCCTGGCACGGGGCTGACATGTACCCTAAGCTAACAGATATGCCCTGGTACGGGAGCTGACATGGCTTCATAACGAGCCTTACATAGTATTACATGGGTGCTCCCAGGTGACTCCGGGGCGAGCTACACCTAAACTCTAGGTGTCAGAGTACATGGCCGTTACAGTCTCCCCCACCTATTCTGCAGACGTCCTCGTCACATTGTCCCTGACGAACTCTTCAATCTTCTGCTTGAATGGTTGTAGGTTCTCTGCTCTTTCCCAGGTGGCTTCACATTCTGGCAAGTTTTTCCATGTGACAAAGTACTCCATGTGCTACTGCTTGCTTGAACTGCTGCTGACTTGACGCTCGGCGAGAACTTGGTCGACAACACGTTCCGGCTGGATTGTTGAACGAGAAGGTGAACGTGTTGGAATGCTGCGTGCTGGATCTGCATGGAATGGCTTGAGACAGCTGGCATGGAAGACAGGGTGGATGTTGCGTAACCAGTGCGGTAACTTCAGCTTGTAGGAGACCTTGCCAACTCGAGAGAGGATGAGCATTGGACCTTCATAACGCTGTAGTAGTCCCCTGTGTGCTTGCTGTACTCGGTTGAACCTTCTCAACTGATCTGTCTTGAGTAGAACTAAGTCACCAACTTTGAAACGATTTGGTCGACGATGTTCATCAGCCCATTTCTTCATCCGCTTCGACGCTTTTTCAAGGTAAGATTTGGCAATTTCATTGTTGTCTTGCCAAAACTTAGCAAACCTGTACGCCCTTAGACACTGTCCCTAATATCCTGAAACAATAGTATGAGGAGTTAAAGGTTGTTGGCCAGTAATAAGTTCAAAAGGACTCTTGTTGGAGGAAGAGCTCTTCTGAAAGTTGAAACAGAACTGTGTGACATCAAGTAGATTCGCCCAATCCTTTTGGTTGGCAGTGACAAAATGCCTGAGATACTCCTCCAACATAGCATTAAATCTTTCAGTCTGCCCATCTGTTTGAGGATGTTCGCTGGTCGAAAAGTCAAGCTGAGACCCCAGTAATCTGAACAATTCGGTCCAGAACTTCCCTGTAAATCTTGAATCTCTGTCGCTGACAATGTTCTTGGGCACACCCCAATACTTGATGACATGCTTGAGGAACAAGTGTGCTGTTTCTTCTGCTGAGCAATATGTCGAGGTCGGTATAAATGTAGCATATTTGGAGAAACGGTCCACAACCACAAGGATGGACCCATACTCTGCAACCTTCGGCAAACTTGAAACAAAGTCCATAGAAACACTTTCCCAAGGCCTTTGGGGGACTGGAAGCGGTTCCAGTAGCCCGATAGGTTTGTCGCGCTCGATCTTGTCTTGCTGGCAAATGAGGCAGGTCCTCACATAGTCTAACACATTATCATGGATGTTCGGCCAGTAGTATCCTCGCTCCAAGAGAGCTAATGTGCGGCGCCAGCCCAGATGGCCAGCCCATGGAGTGTCATGACACTCTCTCATTAGTTCTCGTCTTAGCCCGTCCGCACGTGGAACAAACATGCGGCTCTTGGTGGTGTATAACAACCCATCACGAATCCAAAAACGGCGTGCTTTCCCCTTCTGTACCATATCCAATATGGCCTTTGCTTGGGGATCACTGTTCAAACCATCATAATTCTCTGTTGTAAAGTACTGGTAACCTGAGAAACTTGTCGCTGAAGTGCTGTTATCTCTGCTTTGCGACTCAAGGCATCGGCCACGCTGTTGTTCTTTCCTGGCTTGTAATCCAAGGCCAAGTCAAACTCTGCGAGGAATTCTTGCCAACGACCCTGTTTCGGTGTCAACTTCTTCTGAGTTAGGAAATGGCTCACTGCCACACTATCAGTCTTCACATGAACTTGTGACCCCAACAGATAATGTCTCCAAACTCTCAAACAGTGGACGACAGCTAACAACTCTTTCTCCTGTGCGGTATAGCGTCTCTCAGCATCATTGAGTTTCCGACTTTCATAAGCAAGCGGATGCCCATCCTGTAACAACACTCTTCCAATAGCAAAGTCAGATGCATCTGTCTGAACTTCAAACGGCTTTGTGATGTCGGGTAGAGCTAAGACTGGGTCTTGCATAACAGCAAGCTTGAGGTCTTCAAACGCCTCATGACACTTGTCCGACCAGGACCAAGTGTGATCTTTCTTCAACAGGTCTGTGAGAGGTGCGGCTCTTTTGGAATAACCTTGGACGAAACGTCTATAATAGTTCACAAGACCGAGGAATGACCTGAGTTCTGTGATAGTAGAAGGGATTTTCCATTCATCAATAACTCGCACTTTCTCCATGTCCATCCGGATCTGTCCATTACCCACTACGTGGCCAAGAAACATAATCTGCTCTTGAGCGAATGAACACTTCTCTAGCTTAACATACAATTGATTGTCGCGAAGCACTTGGAATACCTTGCGTAAATGTTGAACGTGCTCTTCGAGGGTAGAACTGTATACTACGATATCATCAAGATATACCACAACAAACTTGTCGAGGTACGGTCTGAAGAGGTCGTTCATCAAGGTGCAGAATGTCGCAGGTGCGTTCGTAAGGCCGAAGGGCATGACTAAGAACTCATAAGCACCATACCTGGTAGAACAGGTAGTTTTCGGCTCATCTCCATCTGCAACCCGTACTTGATAGTACCCTGATCTCAAATCCAACTTGGAAAAGTACTTGGCTGCCCCAAGTTGATCAAACAAATCGGCAATCAGTGGAATCGGATACTTATTCTTGACGGTAACCTTGTTTAGCGCTCGGTAGTCTACACAAAGTCGTAATGACCCATCATGCTTCTTTTGGAATAAAACAGGCGCCCCATAAGGTACCTTCGAAGGTCTGATAAATCCAGACTCCAGAAGTCCATCAAGTTGCTTGCGTAGCTCAACTAGTTCCGGAGGACTCATCCTGTATGGCCCCTTTGCAGGGGGCTTGGCACCAGGTATTAGTTCGATTTGATGATCAATCGGCCTACGTGGCGGTAGGGTCTTCGGAAGCTCTTCCGGCATAACATCATCAAATTCAGTCAAAACCTGTTTTACCAATGGGGGTTGAACTATGGTCCTGATCATCAGGTTCAACTCGCAAGGTAGCAAGAAACGTTTGCTCACCTTTCTTCAACCCTTTCTTCAGCTGAACGGCTGAGATTATCTTTCCCTTTTCTTTACCTGTAGAGAGAGGAATGAAGCTTGGACTTTCACCTAGCAAGCCCAAAGTGTTGGCAAATGGCATCGGAATGGCCCTGTTCTGTCGCAGAAAGTCCATCCCAATGATAACTCGGAACTCATCGAGTAGAACTGCGAGAAGATCTACCTTACCCTTCCATGGACCTATCTTGAAGGCCACGGACTTGGCCGACCCTTGTATAGGAGTGGCCTCGGAGTTAACAGCTTTCATACAGCTTGAATCCTTTTCGAGCCGGATATTGAGGCGTTTCGCCTCAGCAGGGGCAATGAAGCTATGTGTAGCTCCCGTATCAACCATTGCCTGGGTGGTCTTACCACCAATCTCCACATCAACATACATGAGACCCTTACGCTGACGGATCGTCTTAGTCTCAGAGGTCTGTTTCATTGCATTCAACAGATGCATAGCTCCCATATGAGAAGATTCATCCTCATCTTTCTCACTTGAACTCTCATGACTAGGGTCACTCTGGGAAGCTAACAATGCGTTCAACTTGCTTCTTTGCGGGCAATTGAACGTCTTATGAGGACCACCACACAAGTAACACTGAATCTTGTTGCGGTGATTGTTGGACTGGGTACCTGTGTTCTTCGAAGGGGAGGAATCCCGGTGGGATCTCCTGCTTGGACTGTGTCTAGATCCTCCATTTTTACCTTTGGAAGACCCATGGGTACGTTCACTCTGTGAAGAGTGCCCTTTCAACTGATTGGATACCTTCTTTCTATTCCCATCCACGGGAGAATAGTCTGTCAACCGCTCAGCTGCGGCGATAGCAGTCGTGAGGTCTTGCACACGTTGCCTCTGTAGTTCTGTCTGAACCCAAGGCTTAAACCCTTCTGTAAACGAGAACAGCTTGTCTTTCTCTGACATATCACGGATATCAAGCATCAAGGCGGAAAACTGCTTGACATAGTCGTGTACGGTACCAGTATGTTGCAGTTGCCTCAACTTTCTGCGGGCAATGAACTCCACATTCTCGGGTAGGAACTGATTTTTCAGCTCCCTTTTGAGGTCTTCCCATGTATCAATGGAGCATTGGCCACTCTCCATCTCGGTGTACTTCGTTTGCCACCATAGCTTAGCGTCACCTGGATACATAGAAGCAGTTGTTACTTTTACCTCTTCTGAATCCGGACGAGCTGCACGGAAATACTGTTCCATATCAAACAGGAAATTCTAGAGCTCTTTCGCATCGTGTGCACTACTGAAGGCGCGTGGCTCGGGGACTCGCAAGCTCGAGGGAGAAGCTTCACTACCGGTAGGCCGCTCGTTACCAACGGCTCTTACCAGGAGGCCTACCTTAGTAGTGAGCTCCGTAATCTGTTCCTGTAACGTGGCTATGGATCCTCAGGTATCTTCCTCGAGGTCAGTCATTCTGACTCTGAATGTCTCGATTCTTTCCTCCAGCGTGTTCTGTCAATCATCTATTCGCGTAATACCATCAACTATACTGGAGAGCATGGCTATCTTCTCCTCCAATACCTCAATGCGTTCCTTGTTTGTACGTGGTGCTGGTGTGTTTGGAGCAGGTTGGTCCGCGGTACTAGTAGTTCCTCTTGCCATCGTTCGCGTGAACTAAATGGAATCTCGGGGGAATAGCTAGGGGGGAAACCAATTGTGCTCAAACAACTGTAGCTCTGATACCAACTGTCACGGCCCTATTCTTTCGAAGCGAGGTCGTGCGGCGCAAGGGGGTCAAATCCACTTGCAAGCCTGTAAAATGATCGTACACTACACACACGTAGCAAGCAAACAAGTAAACTAGGTAACACGAGGCAAAGTCCGGAGGCAACTTTGTTGATATAATATTGATTACACGGTGCAACGCGTTACAAAAGCAATAGATGCGTTACAAGAAAATGATGATCCTATGACACGCGGGACTTCCACGGAACTGGGCTTCAAGGGCTTCAAACAACGTGGGTGTAGGCCGGGGATTGGGATAGCACTGACACCCTTCCTACAAAGTGTATGCTAAGTCTTTCCCAGGTTTCCAGAAGGAAACATCAAAAGTGGAGGCCGGTCATACTCCCTTATTACGAAAATGTCACTAAGCTAACAAGGATGCCCTGGCACGGGGCTGACATGTACCCTAAGCTAACAGATATGCCCTGGTACGGGGGCTGACATGGCTTCATAACGAGCCTTACATAGTATTACATGGGTGCTCCCGGGTGACTCCGGGGCGAGCTACACCTAAACTCTAGGTGTCAGAGTACATGGCTGTTACACGTTGGCAACCCACACAATAAATCGAAGCAACTCAAATAGCAGAGAAGTGTTCAAACTGCTGTCAAACACTATTACACACTATTGTCGAGCTCTAGTACAACCAGTTATGTAACGTGAGGCTCAACTAGTGTGTAACTACTGTTGTACTTCTCCACAAGATACAACAGATTTATCGTAGGACCAAAACGGAGGTGCTAGGGCTTTCGTATGACCAAAACGAAGCAACTACACCTGTTGCTGAACTAAAACGATGATGCTAGGCTGTTGCAGGACCAAAAAACGACTCAGCTATGACTGTTGTTGAACCACAAGGTCCAACAGATCTGTATCACTGAACCAAAATAGAGTTGTGAGGGCTGTAGGGCTGTCGTAGGACCAAGATAGAGCAGCTGTGACTGTCGCAGGGCCAAACCGAAGGTGGTAGGGTTGTCGTAGGGCCAAACAGAAGCTCTTAGGGTTGTCACAGAGTTAATCCGAAGCAGTGATGGCTATCGTAGAACCAAAAAACGATGCATTTGCTACTATCGCAGAACCACAACGAAGTTATGAGATCTGTAGAGCTGTCGTAGAATCAAAACGAAGTATTTACAATTGTCGCTGAATTGAAACGAAGGTGTTAGGGCTGACGTAGTGTTATCAGGACCCAAAAAACGAAATAGTAACTTCTCGTCTTGTTCCAGGTTGTCACAGGATTCGATAATGGTGGCTATTGCAGCATGTGATAAAATAAAAAAATAAAAAACCCCCGAAAGGGAGAAGGTCGGATGAGATTGACTCTAGGTTAAGGTTTAGCGAGTAAAGAGAAGAAAGAGAGGAAGGAGAAAATTCCTTGGCTCTGATACCAAGAAGAATTTGAGAATAATTGTGTGAAGTCTCTTTGTGAGAGCTTGGCAGGAATTTATATTAATTACAAAGGTCAAATTACAGAAAGGTCTTTATAAATAAGAATAAAATAAAAGACTAGAAAATAACTATATCAATAAACTAAATTATTTCCAATAGCTAAAACCATTATAACCCAAGTAGCAAAAGTGGTTAAAGTTGGCATATAAGGCATGTAATGTCCAAAGCTTTTGATTGAAAAATGTGAGAATGTTTGACTTGTGTTAGACTTTAAAAATATCTCTATTTCACTTTTCAAACTAGACTCAAGTGGCCATACATAAGGCAAGATGGAGTTCCCAAAATTTTGAAGTGTACTTTGACTGTTATGGATGGAAGGCTTATGGACTCCGGGTTGTTAACTTGAACAAGTTGCTAAGACCTATAATGGTTGATAATACACTTAGTGAGCCTTTGATTCGGTTATGACATCGAGGGAAGGGCCATAGGAGTGAGAGGCATGTGGAAATGTTTGTAATAAGGAAACTATTCTAATGAAACAAAATTTGGTGATAAGGAGTTTTATAGGCAATGCATTTACGAAAAATATCATGAGAAAAGTTTCAAGGTTGGGAATCATACGAGCAAAAGTATCCGTGATTATGTTTATTAGAGTGTGACATAGAATTTATGCTGGGTGGATAAAGTGCTGGATTTCATGTGGAGTGTTATGTCGTCGGCATGTACTGATAAAACTAAAGGGAAAACTTAGAACACAACAATATGGGCTAGCATGTTTTGGTGGAGCTGAATGCTGCGTTGTGAAAAATTGTGTTCATATATGAGCGTAGCAGTGATGAGGATGTTGATCTGGAAGGATGGTATACTAGAAATACACAATTAGAAATGAGTATATTGGACAGAAAACTAACAATAGTTCAATTAGTAGATAAATTAAGAGAAAGCTGTTTGAGATGGTTTGGTCATGTTTAAAGAAGACTAATAACATTGCAAATGAGGATGTTGTGATGCAACTATGCAAGGGTGGTAAGATTTGGAAAGAAGAAATTAAAAGTGAGTGTATTGAAGGAAAAATAGGAATAGTTTCAATAGTAGATAGCATTAGAGAAAGCCCTTTGAGGTGGTTTATCATGTCCAAAGAATACCAGTAACATTCCAAATGAAAAGGAGGGATTTGGTACAAGTTGAGGGCTTTGAAAAGAGCAATAGGAAGACCAAAAATGATATGGATGTCATAAGAAAATATTATGTTGGAATATGAAAAACGAGAATATTGATTAGTGCAAGACTTGTCTACCTATCATATTTGATAAACTATGGTTTCATGTTTTGAAATATTAAAGCATGGGTTGAAACACTTCAATGGTCTCAAGCATGAGGCGTAAGTCTCACGACTACACCTTCCTAAGAGAACTCTATACTAGAATATAAAATGGATATATAGGAAATTTAAGAAAATATTGTAATTTTTTAAATACAGATATATTTTATATTTGGGGGGAGGGGGGTACTGGAGGTCTCGAAGTGATATTTCTTGTTGCTGTTATTAAACTAACATTTTTTATTATTATTGTTCAACTATGAGTTATGCTGGAGAAAAAACAAAAGAAGGAAATAAATGGATGTTTTTAATGACTACCAGCAGCAGATGCACTCATGGGACGTGTCCTCAACACCAGGCCTTAGTCATAAAGGGCTTGAGGTGCCTTTTCTAAAGCTCTAGTGGATGAGGTGTATGCTCACAAGCATTTTCACTTTTTTTTTTCCTTTAATTATCAGTCGGGCATTTAGAGAAAGCATCTCCTTGTGAGAAGACTGTAAAGCATAAGCCTTCAATGCTTTCCAAGACACCGTCATTGCCCTTTGTGCACCAAAACATTTTAATTGTTCATTAACATGTATCTTTGAAATTATGCTGTACATACGCATTCTTAGTTCATTTGATTTTATGTTAGAATTCCAGATATTTTTTTCAACTTTTATGGTCATTCAGATATTATTTTCCACTAGAATCACACTAAGTTATTTTATACCCAGTCTATATTTGCTGTTATCACTAAGTCTTTGCAGTGACTTACTTTTCCCTCTTTCCCCTTCACTTGATTATTTGACTGTGTTTGGATTATCCGGTGAACAAACCCCTCTTTACCATATTTTCTCCTATTTGTCAGGTTGTAATTTACTCACCTGCCCGAACTGCAACCCAACAAGGTTCAGGAAAACTTGGAAGGTGGAAAATCAATTTTATGTCAACCCAGAAGTATGTTACGTTATCTGTCTTTTGTTGTTTTCTATTTCGATTAGTTGTAGAGGGTGAGCCTCTCAGTCCATGAACTCTGGTTTTGTATTACCATCAAATTTTCCATATAGGTGTTGAGTGTCATGGGAACTTATTGTGAATTTGTGATGGATATACAGGTTTCTCTCTTGTCGGCAATGCTCCTTTATAGCTTTGTTTATGAATTAATACTTCTAGGAAAAAGTATCTATTATCTTAAACATGTTTTTTATTCATTGATTACTGCATAACTTGACTCCGTCTAACACATTTGCAACCAGATTAATTGATTTGTACAACAATTATATACTATTTGTCTTATTGTTTAGAGATGATGCAAAATTAATCGGTCCATGTGTATGCCACATGGATTGAACATGAGTGAGGTGGCAAAACATACTCAATGCTTGGGGGGGCTGGGTTGGAGGCCAAGAGATTGTTGTGATCCGTGTGATTGCACATTCGGCATCTTTTATCTAAGAAATTCATCGCATTATGCGTCTTTGGATGAGAGGGGCATTCTAGACATTTCATACTGATTTGCCTATAAATAAGTTATTAAGGCAATAAAGGAAGGGGGCTAGTATTCCTTACCTTATCCCTCGCATGGGATCCTCTACTCTTGTTCACTCATCCTTTCTCTCCCTCTATCCAATGGAATCTCTCATTGTCCTTCGTTTTGTCCCATTTGACTTATACTACCCCCCTTACGATCATCTTATTAGTATAGGCAGGGTGTCAGATCCTTCTCACCTTTATACTCTCCATGCCTTCACATAAAGGCCATATCCACTCCAAAAGCACAGTTATACTTTTATCTCTACCATTTATGAGTTATGATATTATTAGCATCTGTTATTTTATATCATAGTCAAGGGTTAAATATCAAACCTAAGGCAGTGTTTGTTTGCGCTAATTTTCAGCGCTTATTGCTGAAAAAAATTAAATTCATCACTTTTTGTCAAAATAGCGCGTTTGTTTACTCTATATTTTCAGCGCTTATTGCTGAAAATAAGTGAAAAAAATTCAGCACTATTTTGATGCTGAAAAAAAGTGCTGAAGCGGTAAGCACTTCGCCTTTTTTGACACGGACAAGTATGCCCTTCATTTTTTTGAGTATGGACAAGTATGCCCTTATTCTTAAAAGGATATTACCTCTTATATCCCATGGATAGGTATATAAGCACCCCACAAATTAATAAACCTACACCATGGCTAAATTATTTTATTTTATATGGGTTAAAAGTTTTGGAATGAGTTGATTTTTGGTGAGAATGATCTCCTCATTAGTATATAAGCACCCCACAAATTAATAAACCCACATCATGGCTACATTATTTTGTCTTATATGGGTTAAAAGTTTTGGAATAAGTTGATTTTTGATGAGGATAATCTCTACAATAAGGAGATCATCCTCACAAAAAATCAGCACATCCTGAAACTTCTAACCCTATCAAAACAAGTTCAAGATTCATAAATCGTCCCTTTTTTTTTTTTTTTGAAAATTATTTTTGACGAGTTAGAAATTTCAAAATGGATTGATTTTTGGTGAGGATGATTTTTAGACCATATAAACCAGCTTCAACAATGTGCAACAAACATGATTCAGCATCTAAACAAACAACTTTTTCAGCACTTAAATTTAGTGCTTATAAGTTTTAGCGCTTAATGCTATTCAGCACTTATTTTTTTCAGTTTAACAAACAGCACCTAAGTTGAAAAATATTAAGAAATCCCGCATTCAGATAACCGCACTATGCCATCAAAGAGTTGTGAACCTCATTTTCAAAAGTTTTGGATTTTTTTATTTTTTTTGCTTTTTAAGTTTTTCTAGGGAATTTTAAAACGAAAAATATGAATTTAAAAGTTTAGAAACTTAAAGTTTGTCATAAATAAATTTTAGATCTTTTAGAACTCTCACATTGTTTTCACTTTACAAAGGAGATAAAATAATTAATTGTGAGATAACTAATTTCATAAAAACAAACAGGATTTCGACCTGTTTCTGAAAATCTTAGAGAACTTCTGAGAATTTGAAAATATTTACAAATTATTAGAGGGTCATTGTTCTAGTGGCTTGGGGATAATTTAGCATGATTGGATGTCACACTTGATTTGCCTCAATGCATGGCATTAATTGTAAATTAATCTCAATCTATTGATCGAAGAAGTATTATTTTCTTATAGCAACTATAAGCTTTGCTTTTCTTTTGTTGTTGTTTGATCGGTTTGTACTACAATTGTTGAATATTAATTACTTGTGATAAAAGTGTTTTGAATCATTGACTTGCACATTTGCAGGTGGGAAAATCCATTGATGGGTTGGACATCAACTGGGGACCCATATGCTAATGTTGGTGATGCAGGATTTGATTTTGACAGTGAAGAAGCTGCTAAGGCTTTTGCTAAGAAACATGGGTGGGACTATGTGGTATGTGTCTCTTAATATTTAAAATTTTGTATGGAAGTTTGTTGTTCAAGACAATTAGTCGTGTCACGTTTGAATGTTTCTAATATGTGCTTCTTTGTGCCAAAGCATTACTTTTTAATTTGCTTCACTCACACATACACATTCAACATGTCCAAACAATTACCAATGAACTTCTTGGCTATTTAAGAACTAGTGACAATAATAAGGTCAAACTGGTTTCATTAAGTTGTAATCAAGGTTTTATATTTCAATTTTGGAGTTAACTTCAGTTAGGCTGGAAATGAAAAAAAAAAATTCTTTGAATTATTTGTCTAATTTAGGTATATTGGAAAAATAATGACAATATTGTCTAAATATGTATTGAAATTTTAGGAAATGATTGTTACTTATTACGTGTTACCTAAAATAAAGGAATAATATAGTAGGCATGAAGTGCCAACTTAGCTAAGTTGGTGAGATATGTGGAGTGTTGTGCTAGATTTTAGGATGATGTATTGTAATAAGGTGTACTGCAATACACCAAATCGTTCCCTATGAGGATTAGGATAATATGGATCCAATTAGATTATAAGAGATAGAAGTTATCTCTTTTTAGAATTTGTTTCTAGTATTTCTGTATAAATCCTATTTGGGCTCATTGAATTCGTCCAAGAGAAATATATCACTTTCTCTTATTTTACATAGTATTAGAGCAATCCATTGATCTTCTGATCAATATCTAAGATCTAGGTGTCCTCCGATGGGTGGCACCGCCACTGCCCGTCCAGTCTTTCATTTCAGTGTTCTGTTCCACCAAACCATCCACCATCAATGAGTTCAACATTACCACCTTTTCCATTGCTTTGGTTCTCCCTATTCATGGGGTTTCAACATCCATTTATCATTTCTCTCATTCAATTTTGTTGAAATCCCATATGCACCAACATCTATTTTTCTATTATCAATTGATCCCATATGCCCCAACATCTTCCTCTACCTTCCAGTCTGATCCATCTATTAAACACTTTATTAAACAGTTCATGTGCCAAGAACCAGCAACCACTAAGAAGAAAGAAGGGAAAATCAAGAGTTACTGCTGCAATCGTCTATCCTACACCATCATCACATGCCCTTGCTAATGGATTGTCCTCCATGATCTACCATCATTTTCACCTGATCTGTATGGATCATTGCAAAAACAGTTGCAGAAAAATGTTGTGTTGTGATTCAAACAATGCCCATTATTATGTGCAAGCCCTCAAAGTTGTTGTCTAGTTCAAGAGAGAGAGGAAAGTTTCTTCCCCGGATCTGCAAATTTGCACGTCGAAGGAGAGTTGGATTGCTGCTGCTTGTGGTTGTTTGTTATCGTGATTGATTTCATCTTATTTAAGTGAATGAAATATCATAGTTAGGGGTTTTTGAAACCACGACATCATTTTTCAAGTATCACCTTCTCTTGAAGAAGGAAACCTCCTTATGTTGGGTCTGTGTTTGTTTGCAAATATTGGGTTCACGTTTGATCCCTCAGTCCATCCAAAGTCTAAAACAAACCCATCTCGGCCCATTAGACTAACCCATTGAACCCAACCTCACATGATCCAAATTCAGCCCAAAAATAGATGCCCAAATCAATTATCTCAAATTTCTTTGGTACAGCCCCCAAAACAAAAGGTTTGTGTGTTAATGAATGCCCAAACTAGATCAATGATTGAACCCCCGATGGAGCTGCATTGAGACCATCTAAGACCCAAAAGAGACAGTGGCTAATGACTGAGCCCACGATGGCACCTACATTGATTCTTTTCATAGCCAGATTTTGGCTATTTGATCATGTCTTATTTTTAGGGTTGTTTATCTGATTTGAGTTGATTTGGGGTATCACTATTCTCCTCAACCATATTATCATTAGGGTGTCTTCTTCAGCAACATTCCTTTGGCGATTGAATGCTTTTTCATCAATGATAGTGCTTTTGGAGGCTATTGATTTCGGCAAACTCGCGTTGATCATCGATCACCATAATTTTGAGGGAGGGTGTTAAGAGTATTTGGATGATGTATTGTAATAAGGTGTACTGCGATGCACCAAATCATTCCCTATGAGGATTAAGATAAATATGGTTCGATTAGATTATAAGAGAAAGAGTTTATCTCTTGTTAGAATTTGCTTCTAGTATTTCTATATAAACCATATTAGGGCTCATTGTAATTCATCCAAGTGAAAAAAATCACTTTCTATTATTTTACATGTTGTTCCCACGTCCTAGGTTCAAACCCCCTCTCCTTCACCTTGCTAACCACACTAACCTTTACCCATCTAGGAAGGGGAAAAAGGGCATGAAAAGATAACATAACTTATCAAACTACAATAAAAACTATTTGGAGTAAGGAAGTACCATCAATACGTTCAGTAAATGTAGGCACAAGTAGTTAATTGTTTAAATTAACTGGAATTACACTTCTAAGTATTTATATAACCTGAGGAGATCATAACCACATAAACCTATTTAAGGTTCAAAATTTTCGTTTCATCAAAGAATGGTTCATCCAGGAAATTTCGATAATTGGAATGAATATTTCCGAGGAATGTAAATGTAAATTCCAAGGAGATTCTTGAAAAATTATTATTATTATTATTTTCTTGATTCTTGAGAATTAGAAATAGACACTCCAAGAACAAAGGATCCAAAGTGAGATACATTGAAAAAAGGAAGCACCAAGATTCAAATCTCAGCAAAAAGCGGAGATTTGAAGGACAATAACACTGCCTTTCAAATCTCAGCTTTGTTCAAAGAAACTTTTATTTAACCACCAAGGAAGATGCGAAAAAAACACTAATGAAACTTCTAAGAGGCTCCATTCCTTGCTTCCATGGACCAATAAAGCCAACAGAGAAAGGTAAGCTGCTTACTATCTTTGGTCATTATATATTTTAATTCTGTAGTGTAGGGAGTTCGATAGCTTTTGCACACATATGATTGGTTAATAGGCCCATCGACCAATGAGCATACGGTGTGGATGCACCAAACTGGATGAAAATCGTTGTCAAGGTACTTATCACAAACGAACTCAAGTGGATGTAAGTGTAACTGGAGTATGTTCACTCTGATCCACACAGCACCTCGAAATCATGTCTCAACAAAGAAGCCAAAACAAATGGTGTATGTGCACTACAACTTAATATTGAAAGCGAGGTATTTTGGATGAGATGATAGTAAGTGGGAATATTGATATCTGTTTGATTTGATCACATTTACAAGATGAAGACTTGATAATTCTTGGGTACGATTCGTCAAAGATGTTAAGTCAGGTGGTCCTCCACGGCCTTATACTTGGCCTCAAAGAGAGAGGGGTTGACGTCCATTTGTGGATTGTAGAAAAATTATAGTATGTGCAACCGATAAAGAGTAGGAAGGAGTCATCGTCATAGATGAGGGCATTGAATTAGATGAAAAGTTCAATATTTGATGAGAAGGCAGACAATGCTGGTAAAAATGATGATGATGACAGGGGAGGTGATGGTGGTGGTATGGAAGTAGACACATAGCCTTCAGATTCAGTCATGGAGATGATGTCCTCCATTCATTAAGGGGAAGTGTTTCGATCATGTCACACAATAAATATCATGGTTCTTGAGCTTGGAGGGCTCGTGACAGATTGTAGGGAAACAAGAGATAAGAGAAAGGTACCGATCCACCACAACAAAACATGTCCGTGCGGTTAGCCAGGGCATGGAGTTGATTAATATTGGATTATTGATGTGATCTATACGACCCTAGGGCTCTGATACCATGTTAACCAACCAATTACTCCAAAAGACCGATCTGTTGGAGAAGGAGAGAACTATGAACGTAAAAGGGTCACAGGGCTTAACGAAGAGGAAAGTATACACTCAACAAACTCGGAGTACTGCTTATTGTGACCATTAAGGGTTGGAAAATCTAGTTTTGTTGATAGTATTTGGAAATGGGGGATTTAAACTCCCAATAAAAATACATAGCATGAGAACACATTGATCAAAATTTACTTTTAAACAAAGCTCATATGACATTTTGGTGAAATATCTTGAAGACCCAAGGCTTATGATATTTGTTGTGATGTACCTGAATTTGTGGTCAAACTACTGGAATTTTTGTATTAAAGTTATATTTTATGTTTGTAGAACCAAGATTTTTGACTTGTTTTTTAAATCCTAGATGTGATTGCCTCTAAATTCCAATTAAATTCCTCATCTTTGTTCAAGACTTCCAGCAGTGTGGAATCAAGCTTATTATAAGATGTCTTGGCTAAAATGTTAACACTATATGATCCTCAACACTGAATTTTATCATTACAAGTTTCCAAATATTGAAGATACAGATCAAGAAATTGAATTTCAATTATTTGTGGAAACATATCAATTAGTGGAACCCTTGATAAAAGAAAGAGATGCTGTGTATGAATTACTCACACATTCTTCTGAATTATATGTACCCGTTGGGTTAATTTGGAAAACTGGGTTTTCTTAAGAAGTTGGAAACATAAATTCCTTTTCCCTAATTATCATTTTTTTGGTAGTCATAATTATCATTAGCAGCACAAACTTTGCTTGTGCTGATGCCACATGAATATTTTGTGGTGGTTTTATCTTTCATTTATACTCCAGTGTTGATTCCCATGTTAGACATCTTTCACCTGATTGATTGAGCTGTTGTGCAGGTAAAGAAGCACCATACACCTCTTTTGAAGGTTCGGATTCTTCTCTCACCAACTTACTGATACAATTAATTCTTCTCCATAGAAATTTATTATCATATTAGAATTGCCTTCTCTCTATGAGATCTGTGATTTTGGACTCAAATTGATGTCATTGTTAATATATAATTGAGACAGCAATACAAACTGGTCCGTATAACAAATGTCATTTATTCTTTGGTGACATTACCTCTTAAGATATGCCATTTCATCCTTTCATCCTTATAATATCTTATTTCTTGTAATCTGAAATATTTTGTGCTTTATTTGCTTGTATAATTATTATCGTAACATGTTCCTACTGTACTTTTTTCAACATATATGCTATTATTTATTTTAGCATAGATAATGTAATCATGATGAGGTAGAACTGGGTAGGACATGAAATCACTATAATAAGACACTGTAGTATTAATTTCATTATATTTCCACGAAATATACTGAAATATTTCCATCTCAACAAGATCCACCATAAATTTAGTCTACACCTTTTTGTATATATTTCAATGGAAATCACTATTCATTTAGCAAAATATTTTGGTGAATAATGAATTTCGACCAAAATAATCAAATTTTAGGTATAAAAATGCAATATGTTTCGATGAATAGTAAATTTCGACCAAAATATTATTTAAAAAAAATATTGATAAAAGTTATAAATATAAATGAATTATGATTTATTAGGTTTTTGTATCATCTTATTTTGATGTATTCTATGCATATTAGTATGTTCGTGTAATTATGCAAGCAAGCATCCATGTTTTAATTAATAGGATACATCAATAATTTATTTATACATATCCGAAAATTAAAAATACGATAACAAGTGAATTCAATACCCAAGAATTTCTCCATTTAAGCAAGCGCTTTGTATATTAAAATGTGTAGTTAATGTAACATTGTTATTCTCATTTCTATGCAGAGTATTATTAGTTTTCATTGTTAGACTCTAAAGACTTGCGCATATGTGTAGCATAACTTTTTTATCTTCATTTCCACACTTTATATGTTTATTTACTGTATCATGATGACTTAGTGAGTTTGCTTTAATGCTTATTTTATTAGTTCCCACAGTTTCAATGAAAATTTCCTCACCATTTGTATCATTTCCAAAAATTCTATTATTTGGATATTGATGAAAATATTTCTATAAGATAGTTTCATTTCTTGGCTGACCGAAATAGACACTGAAATGGAAATTTAATAATTGTACGACACCACTTTGTATTTCCAATGGATTGGGAACACTGTATTTTAACTCTTTTTGGTTGGAGAAGCATGGTTAATTCTTTAACAAACTACACTTTCTGTAGAATCAAGGTTAAATACCCTTGTTTTTTCCATTTGTTCCCCTTATATACAAAGAGAAAGACAAAGAAAAAGAACCAAGAGAAAAGGGAGATATAAGGAACAATAATTTCTCTAACCCCGGCATTATTATGAGTATGAGATTAACATAAATGCTGCAAATGGGCTAAAAGAACAAGAAATATAAGAATTTCGCATCATATATTGTACGTCCCAATCCTGGAAAATAGAATTACCTACTGTTTCCCTAATTTTATTACACTTCCTGTCAAGTTGGAGGATTTAATAATTTCCATAACATACTGTACATCCCAATCCTGGAAAGTAGAAATACCTATTTGTGGCCCCGACTATATCACTTTTCCCATCAAGTTGGGAGCATGTTTATCAAATATGCAGAGCCTGGAACACACTTGCGGAAGGTGTGGACTTGGACAATGCTTTAATTAGGAGATCGGCGATTTGATTGGACAACCAATTGTACCATAAGTGGCTGCCATAAGAGTGTCATTCAGCCTTGCCTTAATGATACTGATATCTGGAAAGAGCGAATGGAATACTTCTAAGAAAGAAAATTGGCTCAATGAGATCTGTCGATCAATATGCCTATTAAGGATTGAAGGTGTCCATAATATGTGCCGTCAAATTCCTGGCAAAGGTTCTGCTTGAAAGTTGTTTGGGAATCAAAATTGCCCTCATTCATTTTGTAAAGGATGGCAGCCTAAAACCTCTTAAATGAGTATTGAAAGCTGACCGACAAAGATCAAAACTCAAATTTAATCATACTCTCATCCCTTGGAACATTTCCCACTTATGGTTAGATATAGAACTGATCAAGTGGGTCCTTGTCTCATCTTGATGGTTTACATGAAGGCATTGGTAGACCAATCACTCGTCATCATAAACAAAGCTTTGTCTCAAAAAAATTTGGTCTACCAATTTGATTGCTCCAGTCAATTATGTCTAAAGATATGTCTTCTGCTAATTCATATGCTCTCGATTGTTTTCATATATTCTCTCGCTACTTCAATCCACATGTTTTTCAGGCTTCCTCTCACTCTATCAAAACCATCTCAAGGGACATTTTCTTACTTTATCAACTGTTGAAGTTAATCCTAAATATAGCGAGACCGATCAAAAAAGAAAAGTAGGCATCAATGAGAGGTGACTCTATTTTATTCCCTCTGAATCTATCTCATCTATAAGATATAAAAAAAACAAAAAAACATAGATTTTGGTGCACTACGGCTTCAACTGCTCATAAGCAGCATAATTGACTGGCTTATTCTTTTGTCTCCTCCACTTGGCTCCCCAAAATCTTCTTGAAGGAAAGCGTTACTTTACAGAAGGAGCCGTGCATGGCTACACCTTAGCTAAGTGGTTCTGCATCATTCCCTGTTGCAAAATAAACAATAATCATTAAGGAAAATGTCACTCCTATCTTAACTACTATGCTACTTTCTTTTATGTTCTTGGACTCTTTAGAAGCTTATGTGCAAAGAAACAGATTTCCTTGCTTCCAGATGGAGTCTTCTCTGATGCCATGGTTCCATTACTAGCTATTATAAAGACTGCTCTACTGCAATTTGTTTATTTGAAGAACGCTGAGATCCAATAGCAGTAAATTATAAACTTTGAAGTCAGTGGCCAATAGCAATGTGCCATGTGGTATATGGATGTGTTGTCTGATTCTTGAACTAACAAATCTGTAAGGTGTCCTAAAAAATGAGAAAAGGTCTTCCCACATCAGCCCATCGATTCTGAATTTTTCTCAAGCAAAAATACCAACAAATCAAACCATTGGGGGGTTTGGTTCATGTTTTTTTTAATCTTTTGTTTTTCATTTGGGTGTCAACTGTTTGCTCCATCTTGAATGCACTTAGCTTTTGCACTCCACTTTCGACCGCTGTACAGTTTTTTGTAACATAATTACAGTTAAGGTCCGCTTTGACTGTCGTTTCTTTCAAATTGATTATTACCAAAAACTATTTTGACATAACCGTTTCTTGAAGCATTGTTAGTAAACAAGTAAAATTATTTATTTTTCTGATTTTCTTTCATTCCCACCATCATTGTCATCCACACCAACCTTCGTTTTCCTTCTCCCTTTCACTCTCTCTCTCACACACACACTACCATCGCCACCTATACCTTCTTCTTGCTCTCCCCTTTTCACTCTGGAGATAAATTTTGAGATGTTTTAAAAGAATAATACATCAGGTTTGGATCACCACCCAGATCGAATCGACCTTTTCTTTGGTAAGTGACTCCCACTACCATCCTTTCTCTTTGATTGCCAATACATCAGGTTTGGATCTGATCCACCACTGGATTGGATATTTTTTATTTTTTATTTTGTTTTTGATGTGAGAATAATTAGTGGAGGCTGGCATCTTCACCAGTGGATTGAATATAAATTGCATTCATCGGGATTGTCAATGGATTGGGTTTGGGATCCAATCCACCATCACCACCCTGCTTTATTCCCCTTCTGAGACTCTGAATAGAAGACCCTTCCTCCCCTATGAGACTGTCAATGGACCTGTTTAGGTTCAGTTTTGGATCCAATCCGGTAACTTATATCAAAATTGAATTGGGATGCAAATTTTGTCCAAATCGGATGAAATCAGATGATGAACTTATGTCATGTGGTATTTTCACTGTAGCACATAAGTCTAAGAATTAGGTGCTTCTGTGAATTCTTTCATAACGTATAAGTAATTCTATATAATTTTCTTTTGAGTGCAGGTCAGGGCATATGCAGATAACTTCAAGTGGAAGGGCCCTCCCAAGACTGAAGAAGATTGATTTCAAATCTTTGGGTTGTTGGTGCTTTAGAAGATCTATCAATTCAGATGCAATTATAACAAGGCTTGATTGACCTCTCTTATTGTGCATCTCTTCTTCTGCAAATACATTTAAATAAAATTTATTTTGAGACAGCATCTCTTGCGAGTATGAATATTTTTCTCAAATCTTTGGGATTTTAGTGTTTCAGAGGTGATGTAACAAGATTTTAGTGTTTCCGTATCTCCATCTTTTGCAATAAAATTTTCTTTTGAAAAATCATCTTTCATAAATTCTTTAATAAGTGGAACTGATAAAGTTTGTCATTTTTTCATTTTATAATATATAATTGCAATTTAAGGCTTAAGCTCCTTATAAATCTACAAATAATTGCAAGACAATTTCTTTTGGAACATCATCTCTCATAAATTCTTTAATAAAATGGAAGTGATAAAGTTCTTTTTCTTTTCTATCATTTATAATATAATAAGTACATTTGTATTGCATCATATATATTATGTATGCAAGAAGAACATTTAAGCTATGAGATTATTAGACTGATAAGCCTCTCTAGTATGAAACCTCCATGTGAAGAGGTAATCCTTGGATTCACATGAGAGTCTCATCACATCACATGGAGCATTAATTGAACTCTTCTGCCCATTTTTTGCCCAATCTATCCTTGCTTTGCATGAAAACCCATTGGAAGAAACCGTCATCGGCGAATCCGAAAGTTCTAGCATCACCTTCCCACTAATCCTCTTGCATGCACTACCCCTCAATTGCCCATCATGGTTTGTCATCAAATCCAGCCACAAACACTCTGGCTGCCCCACCATCTCCTTGTAAGCGGAATTTGCTAGCCTGACTTTGTTATTTGAATCTGAAACAACAGCAGGCAAGTCATCGGATTCGACTTCTGCCTCAACCTCCTCAGGTTTCTTGGAAATACATGCAGTTGTGGAATTTGAACATGGATCAGCCTCACTTATACATTTAACACTGATGCTTGATCCTATTGGTCTTATAGGCTGAGGTGTTATAATTTTTTCTTTCATGCAGCCCAAATCTGAATTCAGGGTACCAAAGAACGGTGCATATGGGTTCTTTGAAGGGTATGGAAGAAGAGTAAATGGGAACAAATTTAGAGGATTTTCTAAGCTCCCATTAGACTCAGAGATCATGAGTTTAGCCCAACTTGGCAGGGGAAGAGTGAGTTGGGCAAGACCAAGGAATCCTGAGAGATTGGTCTTTGCTTTCTTGTAAGTAGAAGGTGAAGTACCTGATCTGCCCCTCTTTTTAGCTTTTGAAGGCCTTGCTTGTATGCGGGTTGAGAGGTTTTTGAAGATTGGAGATTGTTGGGTTTGAAGTGAAGGGTTTAAGGGGAGCTGTGGCTTGGGTGCAATGGGTCTGTACTTCGACATGATTTGATCAGTTTTGGATGAGAACATGTTCACAGTGTTGGGGTTGATCATGGTTAGTTTGTTTGTTTGTTTTTTTTTCCCCTTTTCTTCGTCTCTAATGGAGGAAACGCACCAGGCTCTACTGCATGCAATGTTGAGAGAGAAAAAGAGTGGAGGGGGTTGTGTTTGGAGGTTGGGTTGATCTTTAAGCTTTGAAGTATGCCAGTAGGAATCCAACATGAGGAATCATGGCGACAAGAGATGATGACACGTGGGATTACAGGAGACGATGACACGTGGGATTAAGTGGTGTGTACGTGTTGGTGAGGTTTGGATGGAAAGATGGTGTTTCTCCAATGCAGTTAGAGAGATTGGTCGACTTCTCTTGAGGTTCATACCACCTTGTATATGGAGCCAACACCATAGAAGAGCCTTTACGTACGCGTGTGGGTTGGTGGCCATGCGTGGTAACACATCAGAGGAGTGGTTTAATTTCGTTTTGGTCGTCCCATCTATTTCGAGGTTAAGGACCGTCCGACACCCAATCACCTTTGTGCGACACTTGGCACTCATTCTATGTCAATTTGAAGAGAGTATTATATTACCTGATTATAAGAGTTGAACATAAGAATGAATTTTAGATTTACTTCTCTTCTTCTATCTATTATATAGATGAAGAAACAAGATTGTTGAGGTATTTTTTAGATTTCTCCATCAATCAATTATAAAATCATAAAAAATAAAGAACACTACATCATCGAATCCATTGACAACGTCCCATAGATTCTATAGGAAGACCCATCTCACCATCATCTAGAGAAAAAGGAATTACATCTTCTCCCAACCCTCCCTTGATATATATATATATATATATATATATATATATATATATATTATATATATATATATTATATATATATATATATTATATATATGTATAGGGCGGCGTTCAACGCCCTCTCTTTTATCAATCGTTTTAATAAAAGAAGCTCGACCGTTAGATATATAGCGATTGGATGGTCACAATTGCATCTACGTTTAAGTTATACATTTATGGGCTTTTTACAATGCCATCCCTCGGTTTTACAGTATTTAGTACCACCTCCCTGGCACAATTAAAAAATATGTGTTTAAGTTATAGATTTATGGGTTTTTTACAACGCCATCCCTCGTTTTTACGGTATTTAGTGCCACCTCCCTGGCACAAGTAAAAAACATAGAGTTCTCCTTCACTCTCTCCTTCTCTCTTGCTCGAGCGCCACCTCTTTGAAACCCTCTCTCTCTCTCTCTCTCTCTCTCTCTCGCTCTGTTGAAACCCTCGAACCTCACTCTCTCTCTTGTTGAAACCCTCGAGCACGAACGGCTGCTATATACTCGCTCTCGTTGCAACTCCATCGATGAAGGAAACGGAGGATATGACAACGGAATATCTGGCTGTGGTACCGGAGGATATGACAACGGTGGTGGTTGGAGTTCAGTTCATAATAGCAGCTGTGATGGAGATTTTGAAGATCAATCAAGTTTTGAAATTATTAGAATTTTCTTGAGTGGTTGGAGATCTAGGGTTTCTGCAAATCCATGGTTTCCTTTCAAGGTTTTAATGGAGGAAGTTATTGGACTTAGTGCTTGTGTTCTTGTTGACATGGCATCTCGCCCTAATTTCGGACTCGACGAGCTCGATTTCGTCTTCTCTACTCTTGTTGTTGGAGCAATTTTGAATTTCGTCCTTATGTATCTCTTGGCTCCTACCTCCTCAATTTCAATTTCATCCCCAAAACTCCCTTCGATCTTCTCTACTTGTGTTAAAAATCACATGTTTGGATTTGCAGCTGGACTGGTTGGGATTTCAATTTCGAATGAATTGATTAAGATGAGGAAGAAGATGGACCTATTGATCGGTGTAGACACCCCATTTTTGCACTCGCCTGATTAATCAACTCGTCAACCCGATCGCAATGATTCCCAATGATGGATGTGTATTCCGTTACTTTATTTTGTTACCAGATATGTTTCAGAAATCCGGATGAGGTATCTCGAACTGACAAAACCTTAGAAACCACGCTACGCTAGGAAAACACAACCCCAGAAACATAGAAATCATCATCTTGCAGACCAAAAAGAAGCTTCACGATAAAAATCACTAAAAATTGATCAAATTACCAAAATACCCCTGACATCAAAACAACCCTAGAGCCTACGTTACGCTTAGGAAAACTCTCTCGAACACATAAAATAACAATCGGAACCAAATAAATCATTTCACATAAAAATTTCATAAATGACACAAACCAACATTTTCATTGAATTCCTTATGAAAAAACCGATTCTAAAACATCCTGGAACATAAAAAACCGACTTAAAACGTGAAAAGTCATCTCCGGGGGGTTAAAACGGTAATTTCACAATTTTCATGATAAAAATTTCGAAATTAATAATAAAATATTAAATAATTAAATTTAAATATTAATGAAATTAATTTAAAATTTTGAACCTAAAAAATCGATTAATCGGACTCTTAGGCAAAATTGTTGAGGGTTCGTGGGATATTCTTTAAGGACCCCTCCATTTGGGGGTCCAAAGAATTAAAGAAATAATGGAAGGGGGTTCTCCAAAAATTAAAAGTAAATCAAGCAAGACTAAAGTCAAGGTATTAAAGTCAATCAAGTGAGACTGAAGTCAAAATAAAGTCAATTAAGCAAGACTGAAGTCAAGATATTAAAAGTCAATCAATTAAGACCAAAGTCAAAACATTAAAAGTCAATCAAATAAGACCTAAAGTCATAATAGAATTCTAATTAAATAATAACTCTATCTAGTAGAGTTCTAACTTAAAAATAATTCTACCTAAAACAATTCTAATTAAAAAACAATTCTACCTAAAACAATTCTAATTAAAACACAATTCTACCTAAAACAATTTTAACTAAAAACACAATTCTAATTAAAAGATCTCTAATTAAACACTAACTCTATCCAAATCAACCTTAAAAAATATCTATAAATAGAGGTGCTCACACCCCTATTTTCGTATCAATCATAAACCCTAAGAGAAGTAGGTCTAGAAGCTCCCCTAGCCCCCCATAAACCCTAGTTTTGGAGGCCCCAACTCCTTAGCTAACATCCCTCCTTCAATTTTAGTCTAGAAAACACCCAAAAGCCTTCTAAAAACATCTCCAAATCTGCAACGAACTTGAAGAGTTCAAATTCAAAAAAAAGGAGATACCTTGCCTCGGAGATCCGAAGTCAAATCCGGAAGCAGAACGAAGCAAGGGAGCACGGTACAAGGAGCTCTTTTGTCAGATCTGAGGGAATAAAGTCCTGCATCGGAAAGGTATTTTTTTTTATTATTTTCTATTTTTATCTAGGTTTTAGGCAATGTAATTTACTTGGGAATTTAGTAGAGCGGCTTTGGCCGGGCGGGATTGGTGCCTAACACCTTCCAATCCCGTAACATGATCCCCGAATTCAGTTTTTTTTGTTTTAGATTAGTTTTATCCGTTTAGAGTCATTGATCGGTTCCTAGACCGTAATAACTAGGTGGGACTCCCAAACCTCAAGGGTCAAAAGCGGATCCGCACACCCCGCGGATCGAGGGCGCTTTCAATCGGGTTTTAATTGAAGCAGGGAGGTAGCACTAATTAATTCTATTTCAAGGGATGGCGCTGTAAATAAGAGCATTATTTATAACTTAAACCGTTCAGTTGAACTTTAAATCTCGTCCGTTCAATTACCTTATATCCAATGACCGAAAAGTGTTTGTTAAAACGTAGGGTAAACGTTAGGGCGCTGAACGGGACCCATATATATATATGGGTCTCGTTCAGCAACAAACATTTTTCAAAAACATGGTTTAGAGTTTTTGGAATGGGCTGATTTTTGTGAGGATGATCTCCTCACCGTAGAGATCATCATCACCAAAAATCAGCCCATTCCAAAACTTCTAACCCCATCAAAAATGGTTTACAAAAAAATGGACGGTCCACGATTTTTCAACTTGTAAACTGGGGCTAGAAGTTTTGGAATGGGCTGATTTTTGGTGAGGATTATCTCCTCACCGTAGAAATCATCCTCACCAAAAATCAGCCCATTCCAAAACCTCTAAACCATGTTTTGAAAAATGTTTTGCCAAAATGTTTGTTGCTGAGCGGAACCCATATATATAGGGTAATAATGGCACATTTATCCAGACCGTACACATGTTCAAGCCGGTTAAGTGGTATCACGTGTAAGTCACCATTTCTAGTGCTGAATAATAGTAGGACAGACCAAAATAGTAAGCATCTAGCTTGGCTAGAAAAGTAGAGTAACACTAAATAAGACTTAGCCTATCAAGCAGGGCAGGCCTGGTCTGAGTATATTCGTAATCCTGCTTTACGCATGTCAAGTCTTGAGATCTGGGAGGAATCTCCCTAAAATAATGGACCCAATCTCAATTCCGTTTAGGATCCTGGTAATTAGGAGATTCTTCAGAATCGCATCCTACTAGAGGGAGAAATCCTGATTTGAAGGAAGGATATATAAATAACGGAATTCACAAAGGTTAAAGAGATTTTTTTTGGGACTGATGGAGGAAGGGTTTCAGCCAATTATAATCATTATTCTTCTGTAACTCTAATTTGAACATCGGAGAATTCTTGGTAAGTACTACACCAATGCTTACAGCGAGGTGGAAGGAGCAACTTCGGATCAGTAGGGCAAAGTCAATCAACACCTTCACTGGAATCTGACCTTACAATATATATAGAATATATTATATATATATATATATATATATATATATTATATATATATATATATATATATATATATATATATTATATATATATATATATATAGGATTAGGATCCGTAATAAATATAAAATTGCAACGTTTTTGTCTTATATGGGCAAAAAGGTTCAGAATGGGCTGATTATTTGTTAGGATGATTTCTATGGTGAGGACCCTTGCAAAAAATCAGCCCATTCCAAAACTTCTAACCCCATCAAAAGTGGTTTACAAAAAATGAACGGTCCAGAATTCTTCAACTTGTAAACATAGGGCTACAAGTTTCAGAATAGGCTGAGTTTTGGTGAGGGTGATCTCCTCACCATAGAGATCATCCTCACAAAAAATCAGCCCATTCCGAACCTTTTTGCCTATATAAGGCAAAACATAATGTAGCTTTCTAAGTAGTTTTACGTCTACGGATCTTGACCCCATTATATATATATATATGGGTCCCGTTCGGCACCCAACCATTTACCCAACAATTTGCCCAACATGTTTTGTCCTATATGGGTTAGAAGTTTTGGAATAGGCTGATTTTTGGTGAGGATGATCTCTATGGTGAAGAGATCATTCTTACAAAAAATCAGCCCATTTCAAAACTTCTAACCCCATCACAAATGGTTTACAAAAAATGGACGGTCCACAATTTTTCAACTTGTAAATATGGGGTTAGAAGTTTTGTAATGGGCTGATTTTTGTGAAGATAATCTTCTAACCGTAGAGATCATCCTTACCAAAAATCAGCTCATTCCAAAACTTCTAACCCATGTAGGACAAAACATGTTGGGCAAATGGTTGGGTGCTGAACATTTCCCCATATATATGTGTGTGTGTGTGTGTGTGTGTGTGTGTGTGTGTGTGGTTATGTTCAACACCCTACTATTTATCTTATATTTTACCCTACATGTTTTTTCTTACATGAGTTAGAAGTTTTGGAATGAGCTGATGAAATCGCCTCGACTCTTTTCACTAAATAACAAAATGAGTAGGGGTCTGATTGGTAAATTAGGGATTTTCTAAGAATTAGGAGTCACTACATAGTTTAGACTTAAGAACTATAGATAACTCCAAAATGGATCGGATTGGTTCACGAGTAAGAAAAATGGGTAAAGGGTCAGATTACAGGTTTCGCAAGGTGTTAGGCATCGAATCCGCTCGATCGCAATGATCGGTCTTTACTACGATCAAAAAATATCTTACGGTCAACGGGTAAAAACTAAAGTCAAGGTAAGGTCCCATCATCATCAATATATATCAGATGTGTTAAACGAATCTCACGGCTAATATTCTCCCCAATATTACATAATTCTCAAATTCCACAAAAATGAAAAAGCCTTAATTTCCTCCATATTCGAAAGTTTACGTAGCAACATTTCTCAATTAAAATCCTGCATATACAAATATTTCCCAAATCAGCAATAATAGGAATTTGTGCAGATTTTCCGAATTGGAAAGTTATGAACGTGAAATTTTCAGATTGGCAATTTATAAAGTTTTTAAATTAGGAATATGAATCACCCAAATCAAAAATTTAAGAATGCATGATGAATGTTCAAATTAGAAATTTATTGAACATGAATTTCTCAAAATAGAAAATTTTCAAATATATAACGGTCCCCAAATTAGAAATTTGTAATAATGACTTTCCACAATAGAAAATTACACATATATGACAAATTCTTAAATTAGAAATTTATAAAAATAAAATTTTCAAAATAGAAAATTATGAATATTAAATTTTCCAAATTAGCAGTTTGCAAATATGAATTTTCCAAAATTGAAAATAATGAATATCGATTTTTCAAAATAGAGTTTTACAAAGTTCCCGAATTAGAAAGTTTCAAAAATAAATTTCTCAAAATAAAAATTCCGAATACGAAATTTTCATAATTAGAAATTACAAACACATGGTAACTCAACAAATCGGCAAACATCAATACCATGTGAATTTACCAAAGCTAGGAAATACAAATATACATGGATCTCACAATTGGCAAAAACCATTATCATATAAAATCACCAAATCGGATAAACGTGAACATTTATGCTTCTCAAAAGAAAATCAGTATCATGTAAATATATCAAATCTGGAAAACAAGAATATTCATATATCATAAAGTTTGTGAAATCAATGTCATATAAAAATATGGGATCTAAGAAATATGAACATTAATAAATCATGAAATTGGTGAAAATCACTATCCTATCAAATACCACATGAAATTGGTGAAAATATCATATAAAACATTAGTGAAAATATGAACATTCATAAATCGAAAAATTAGTGAAAATCAATGTCACATGAAATTTTCAAATCTAGAAAATATGAATATTCATTAGTCGTAAATTTGGTAAAAATCATTGTCACGTGAAATCATCAAATATAGAGAATATGAACATTCATAATGAAAAAAAAAATGCATTCTTTCGAAAATAAAATAAATGAATAATGAAGAAAGAAAATAAAATTTTTTTTAATGAAGAGTAGGAAATCAGGAACAAGCTTTAACTTATCCTATGAATGATGGTTGCTATGCGCTCCTTTAGATGCAACTCGAGACGACTTGCAAGTTTCATCGATAGAAGGAGAAAAACATAACAATTGCTGTGTAGAAAAAGTGCTATCTGAAGATGGCTGGCGTTGGGGGCATGAAGAAGAGAAGAAAAACCACGGCCACAATGGTGTTATGGGGCGTTCAAGAGAAAAGAAAACAAATGAATGGCAATGGTTGTGTTGTGGTTGTTAGGACATGGTAAAGAGAGAGGAGTGCAGAAGCGGTGTGGCTGCGTTGAACGTGATAAAGGGAGAAGATTGCAGAGGTGGTAGTGGCTGTGTTTAAACGTAGTGAAGAAAGAGGAGTAATTGTTGTGTTAAAGATTAGGAAAAGAGTTGGGGTGGTTGTTGTAATGGAGTTCTTGAAAAAAATATAGGATGACAATGGCTGGGAGTTGTTGTTGGGGACATCCTAAAAGAAGAAGAAAGAAGGCTAAAATTATTGTTGTTGGGTGATTCAAGAGAAGAAGAGGTTGAAGTTTGGTGGCATGTGTTCAAGAGAAAAATAACAAATATTAGAGCATTGGCTACTGCCCATGTAAGTCTTTTTTCTTCCTTTTCTTCTCTTCTTTCTTTTGTTTTTCCATTAGTTGTTGTCCAAGAGGAGAGCCTCTTTGCACAGACGTGAATGAGAGAGAGAGATCAAAAAAATTATCTTGCTCCTTTCCCCTTTTTTTTGTTTCAAAAGTGTGAGAGCCCCCCAGAAAGAGAGACGTCTCTCTTTTTATAGAACACTGTTTCTAGTTTTTTGCTTCTCTTCTTTCTATTTTTGCTTTTAATATTTCTTTTTTTTTCTTTCTTATTTCTTATTAAGAGAATGGGAAATGATCCCAAGCTACTCACCTCGTTGGTGGTCTCTCGTCAATGAATCCGTGATTGGTCGATTTTTATCTTTTCGATTTTTAAGTGATTATTTTGATTTTAATTCCAATTTTATGGGCAATTAATTTGAAATTTTTATTGGTTGATTAGATTTTACTTTGATTTTGATTTTTAATTTGATTTTGAGTTTTAATTGATTGATTGAATTTTAGTTGGGATTTGGCGACAAATTATCATTTAAATTTTAATTTGATGCTTAAATTTTTTAATTTCAATTTAATTTCGAATTTCGATTGTTCGATTAAAACTTAATTTTAATTTGAATTTTCAATAGGTCGATTAATTTTTAAATTGAATTTTAATTTGAAACTTAAGTTGATTTTAAATTTTAATTAGCTGGATAAATTTTAATTTTAGTTTAAGGTTGATCTTATTTTGTTTAATTTTTATTATGTTTTCCTAAAAATTAAAATCTCAAGGTCAAAGTCAGACATTGAGGAGCGTTTCGATCATTTTTGTGATTTCTCATAAATTTCTCTGTTTTATTTTATTTGGATCCCATTAGACTCGAAATCATATTTTGGATGCAACGAAACTACTTTCAAGATTTTTCGGATGTCCAAAATTCATGAGGGGTACTTTCGTCATTTTATTATTTTTTGTAGATTTTTACGAATTTTAACGTGAGGTTTCTTTGACTCCCAACATGATTATTTTTAAGTCTCGGAGTAACATTTTCCTAGCGTCGTGAGGTCTCTAGATTATCGAAATGTATAGTGAACATAAGTGTATGTTGTGGCACCCCGCCGAACACTAACACAAATCCCCATGTCAGATCTCGAGGTACTAGGTGACACCTTGAAATTTCGGCATAGTCTCCTCTGTTTATGTTAGCATTCCAAGGCGTATAACCTGCACCTGATAAACGACATACAATCCTACATATATACACATAAAATAGAATACTAGCGGAAGCCTAAATACATCTAATATCGTACGATACATTAGAATACGGAAGAAGGAATTAATGTATAAGATTATACAAAACTCCTCACTCTAACAAAAGTTCTAACGCTCGGGATAAAATCAATAAGACTACCTAGATGAATTGACACCACTAGGGGAGTATAGTCTCAGTACTCACTAGGTTACGAACTCTGGTCGTCTATCTGACCTACTAGATAGTCCTCACTCATGTTCTACACCTGCTTCGCCAAGTTCCAGATCTGAAACTAAAAAATAGAGAAGGAAATGGTGAGTAACAATGGTTACCCAGTAAGGAAGAAAACAATTTCTGCCAATAATCTCTCCTAACATGAACGAATAAACATACTGAATCATTTTAAAATATACAAAGTTTTAAAGAAGAAACTACGATTAACTAGTACATATAGTCAAGGATGAGCAACTAAACATTTTAAAACTCACATTACATCGATCATCATTACTCACTATAACATTATCTTTTTATACAAATCTAATTGATCAAATGAAAACATTAAACATGGATTTTATTTTATATATCAAAATAAGCAACAGATACATAATACACAATGGTGGAGTATTGGAATTAGAGAGTTGGGATTCACGACTGGATCGCTCCCAGTCGGGACATGATGTTACAATTCTTCTTTGATTTTTAGTTCCTGATTTTGTGGCTAGTCGTTGTTTACCACGCTTGGTTAACCATTTATCCGGCTCAGGTTGGCCGTTTGACGTGACCGTAAGCAATGGGTCTCTTTTCGATGTGTCAGAACGTTCGACTACTATAGATTGTTTGTGATCACTGACTAATCATCTTCGTCTATGCCTATCAGGCGTACATGTGATTCCCAAATATACAAACCATTCGTATACGATCACCTTTACATTACAAGTTCACTGGTAAAGATAGAGAGGAATAAACCCGGATTCCAGTTGTGACTCCACTCTCATACGCATCCCATACCACGTATGAGCTTTGTGGTCCCTACCGTACATCCCAGGATAGTACACCACTCCGGATGATATGACGCACTATCCCTTCAAGCATTCACAGACTCTTTAACAGCTCACAAAATAGCTACATATATATATTACTTTCATTTGAAAATAAAAGAGAAATTAACAATACAATGTTGAGAATGGATATCCAGTTTCCTACCATGCAAGTGTGGCCACTCGGCCTAAAATAAATAACATAACGGAAATATATACAGCGCCTCGCGCTAACAGAAATTTAAATAAACATGCAACCATTAACATTATTCGTGGATATCTGTTCACCAACCTACACACAACACAACAACGTAAAATGCAGACATCACCCCTCGGGTGTAACTCTGACATTTTACCGTTTCATACCCTTTTTCCCTTTTTCCGATTTTTACAATTTTCAATTTCTTCAATAAAATATCCATTTTCTGATATTCATCAACTCAATATGAGTTCATTGAATATTAAATCACATTTTCTAACTATAAATTTTTTTTTTTTTACCAATAATATTGAAAAAGAATACAAATTTTATATCAAAACGGGGTCCGAGCAGTGCACACGACCCAATTGATGGAAATAACCCGTTAAAATACCCTACCCACGTATAATTTGTTAAAAATTACAATTAAACATATCAAACATGCAATTTCTGGCGTGAATTTTTAAATAACAAAAGAATTCTATATTTTGGAAATACATCAAAATTTATCTGATAAAATCCTAAATGCAATTTTCACAATCTATGATTACTAATAGAAATTGAGAGTTCCTTACTATCTCTAGGCGAAAGGAATGAAGCGTGTGCGCGGAAATCGAGATAGATTGAATTTCAAAGTAGCTGATTTTTGAATCTGGCCTGGTGGTTTTGAAAATCTCAACGCCGTCGTCCTTTCTCCCTTCTGCGACGAAGGACGGTTTGACCCCGAAACCGATGAAATTCGAGGTCGAAGTTTTCGAAATCTACGTATATACGTACGGCTGATTTTTGACGATACGGGTTGAAAAAGACGAGAAACGGAAGGAATTTGGTTGGGTTATGTAGAAAATGAGGCTACGGACGTTTCTCCCTTCTACGTCGGAAGACAATTTGATCCCGAAACGGACGAAATCCGAGGTCAAAGTTTCGAAATTCCCGTATATAAATACGACTGATTTTTTACGATACTGGATGAAAAAGAAAGTGAAATGGAAAGAGGTTGGGTGGGTTTTGTAGAGAACGCAGTTGCGGATCTTTTTCTCTTCTGCGGCGATCGTTGAAAGTTAACCGTTTGCGAGGGATCTGAGGTGGAAGATCGAAAAAAAAAATAAATTTTTCGTTTATTATCATGGCTGTATGGACGAGTTGGGGAAGATGAGATAAAAAAAAATTAAAATAATATTTATATAAAATTTGGGACGAATTCGGTATTTTGTCAATTATTTTGATCGACGATAACTTGATCGTCCGGACTCCAAAACTAATAAATGAATACTTTATTTCGCCTAATTTTTCATTCTGGATCTAATGGTATATAGTCAATTTCTATAAATTATGTCTCTATCAAAAGTCTACATTTTTGGCCTGATGTGACCCCTAAACTTGACGTCGTTTTCATTTTTGACGATAATTCGACTTCTTGATCTCCAAAAATGACATATAAATAGTTCATATTTAATAATTTTTCGTTATGGATCCAATGGTGTAATCGAATCTTAATAATTCTTACTCTAACAAAAAGTCACTATTTTAGCCTGGTCCGGCCCGGTAATCGAGGATTTTGCAACTTTTATATTCGGACTCGCATTTGAGCGTGCTTACAGGCTAAAGTATGTTTTTCGATCATTTTGAATCTAATGGTGAGGTCAGATTCCATTAAAAATGATCAGAAACATCCTAAAGTTTTACCCCTAAGTCCCACTTTCAAGATTTTCTTAAAATTCCACTATTTATTTTTTTTCCTCGAGATACGAATTGAAAATTCGGGATTTTACATATGTACTTGTTAAATCAGGTGTAAGATGTAACGATCCTAAGTATGTAAATTTCTATGTCGAGTCGTAACGATTAAGGGAGATGGAAGGACTATAAATGAGAGAAATCAAGGATATTACTCACAAGCCTTCGAGATCTTTGCACTCATCATTAGGAATCCACAGCAATCAGGATGACAAATCGTCAAGTTAAGTGGATACAAAAATGGGGTTTCTACAATTGATTTTTTGTGAAGATAATTTATATGGTGTTGTAGACACCCCACTTTTGTATCCACCTGATTAATCAACTAGTCAACCTGATTGTAACGGTTCCCAATGATGGATGTTTATTCCAATGCTTTATTTTGTTATGAGATATGTTTCAGAAATTCAGATGAGGTATCTCGAACTAATAAAACTGTAGAAGAATCATGCTACGTTAGGAAAATATAACCTCAAAAGCTTAGAAATCATCATTTTTCAGACAAAAAGAAGCTTTACGATAAAAATCACTAAAAAATAACTAAATTATCAAAATACCCCTAACATCAAAACAACCCTAGAGCCTACGTTACGCTTAGGAAAACCCATTCGAACACATAAAATAACAAATCGAAACCAAATAAATCATTTTGTCAATTTTCACAAAATTACGAAAATGCCCCTCATAAAGTTCACGACCATTCCACACAAAAATTTCATAAATGACACAAACCAATATTTCCATTGAATTCCTTACAAAAAATCGATTCTAAAACATCTTAGAACATCAAAAATCGACTTGAAACACAAAAAGTCCTCTCCGAGGGTAAAACGGTAATTTTATAATTTTTATAATTAAAATTTTTAAAATTAATAAATAAAGCATTAAATAATTAAAGTGAAATATTAATAAAATTAATTTAAAATTTTGAACCAAAATAATCGATTAATTAGGCTCTCAGGCAAAATTGTTGATGGTTGTCAAGATATTTATTCAAGGACCCCTCCATTTGGGGGTCCAAAGAATTAAAGATATAATAAGGGGGATTCTCCAAAATATTAAATTCAATCAAGTAAAACCAAAGTCAAGATATTAAAGTCAATCAAGTAAGACTAAAGTCAAAGTCTTAAAGTCAATCAAATAAGACCAAAAGTCAAAATCTTAATAGAGTTCTAATTAAATAATAACTCTATTTAATAGAATTCTAATTAAAATACAATTTTACCTAAAATAATTCTAATTAAAATATAACTCTAACTAAAAAAATTATAATTAAACACTAATTCTATCTAAAAAAACACTTAAAAAATCTATAAATAGGAGTCTCCACACCCTATTTTCGTATCAAATAATAAACCCTAAGAGAAGTAGGTCAAAAAACCTCCCTAACCTCCTATAAACCCTAATTTTAAAGTCCCAACTCCTTACCTAACACTCATACTTCGATTTTAGCTTGAAAAACACCTAGAAGCCCTTCAAAAATATCCCAAATCTATAAAGAAAATTCGAAGAACTCAGATCTAAGAAAGAGATACCTTGCCTCGGAGATCAGAAATCAGATCCGGAGACAAAACAAAGCAAGGAGTACGGTACAAGAAGCGGTTTCATCAGATCTGAGGGGATATAATCGTTGCATTCGAAGGTAAAATTTCTTTTATTTTTTTTTCTATCTAGGTTTTTTGTTAGCAATGTAGTCTTATTTGGAATAAGTAGAGACCGACGTTTGCCGGGCGGGGTTGGTGCCTAACACCTTCCAACCCCGTAACATGATCCCCGGACCTGTATTTTTCTTTCGTTGATTAGTTTATTTGCCTTTTAGAGTCAAAGTTCGGTTCCTAGACCGTAATAATTAGGTGGCGACTCCCAAACCTCAAAGGTCAAAAACAGATCTGCGCACCCCGCGGATCAAGGGCGCTTTCAGGTGTGTACATTATTCTCACCAAAAATCATTTTATTCTAAAACTTCTAACCCTATCAAAAGTGATTTATAAAAAATGGACAATCCACGATTCTTCAACTTGCAAACATGGAGCTAGAAGTTTCAGAATGGGCTAAATTTTGGTGAGGGGCGTTCGGCTCACAATCTTAGGTTCAAAAAACATTCACAAAATTTTTATTCTATGTCGCTTAAAAGTTTTTGGATTGGATTGATTTTTTGTGAAAATGATTTCTATGATGAAGAGATCATCTTTACCAAAAATCAATTGAATCTGAACTTCTAAGTCCATCAAAAGTCGTTTACAAATTTTTGATAAACAATCGACAGTTCACAATTCTAAAATCACTTTTGATAGATTTAGAAGTTTCAGATTCGACTGATTTTTGGCGAGGATGATCTCTTTACCATAGAGATCATCCTCACAAAAAAGCAGTCCAATCCAAAATTTCTAAACCACACAAGACAAAACTTTGGTAAGCGTTTTGTGAACCTAAGATTGTGAGCTGAACGCCACCCTATATATATATGGACAATGTTCGATAAACAGAATTGTATACACATTCTAGACAAAGTTTTGTTTTATACAGCTAAAAAGTTTCATGATGGGTTGATTTTTTATGAAAATGATCTCTATGGTGATGAGATCATCCTTACAAAAAACCAACCTATTCCAAAACTTCTAACCCCCTTCTCTAAAAAAAAAAGTGATTTACAAACTAACAATCCACAATTCTTTAGCTTATAAACTAGGGTTAGAAATTTCAGATGGGTTGATTTTTTGTGAGAGGCCATTCCAAAACGTTTAGCCCACATAGGACAAAATACTTTGTCTACATATATATATATATATATATATATATAAGAGCCAATAATATAACCAATGAGTTTTTTCCTATATGGAGTATATGGTTAGGAGAACATCCTAAAAAATTTACCCATTCCAAAACTTCTAGTCCCATCAAAAGTGGTTTACAAATTAACGGTAAATAATGACGGTCCACGATTCTTCAACTTATAAATTAGGATTAAAAGTTTCAGAATGAACTGATTTTTGTGTGGATGATCTCCTTATCATAGTGAAAGCGCCCTCGATCCGCAGGGTGCGCAGATCTGCTTTTGACTTTTGAGGTTTGGGAGTCGCCACCTAGTTATTACGGTCTAGGAACCGAATAATGACTCTAAAAAGACAAATACTACTAATCTACGAAAGAAAAATACGGGTCCAGGGATCACGTTACGGGGTTAGAAGGTGTTAGGCACCAACCCCGCCCGGCAAACGCCGGTCTCTACTAATTCCCAAATAAAACTACATTGCTAACAAGACCTAAATAATAATAATAAAAAATAGTTACCTTTTCTGAATGCAACGATTTTGTTCCCTCAGATCTGATAGAAAAACTCCTTGTACAGTATTCCTCGCTTCATTCTGTTGCCGGATCTAATTTCTGATCTCTAAGTTGAGGTATCTTCTTCTTGGATCTGTAAATTTTTCTATTTTTTTATGGATTCTAAGGTATTTTAAAAGGATTTTTGAGTATTTTTTGAGCTAAAGTTGGGGTATAGATATTAGGTAAGGAGTTAGGACTTCAAAATTAGGGTTTATAGGAGGTTGGGGAAGCTTTTTGATCTACTTTTTCTAGGATTTATTTTTTCATACAAAAAGAAGTTATAGGGACCCTTATTTATCGATTTTTTTAAGTGCCTTTTAGATAGAGTTAATATTTAATTATAATTATTTTAGAGAGAGTTATTGTTTAATTATACTTGTTTTAGGTAGAGTTATATTTTAATTAAAATTGTTTTAACTAGAGTTATTATTTAATTATGATTGTTTTAAATAGAGTTATTATTTAATTAGAACTCTATTAGGGTTTTGACTTTTAGTCTCACTTGATTGACTTTAAGATTTTGATTTTAGTCTTACTTGATTGACTTTAATATCTTGACTTTAGTCTTACTTGATTGACTTTAAGATCTTGACTTTAATCTTACTGATTGACTTTAAGATTTTGGAGAAACCCCATTTATTATATCTTTAATTCTTTGGGCCCTTAGACGAAGGGGTCCTTTCATAAATATTTGGGCAACCATCAACAATTTTGCCTGAGAGCCTAATTAATTAATTTTTTTTGTTCAAAATTTTAAATTAATTTTATTAATGTTTCACTTTACATTATTTAATATTTTATTTATTAATTTTGAAAATTTTAATTATTAAAATAGTAAAATTACCGTTTTACCCTCGGAGAGGATTTTTTGCTTTTTAAGTTATTTTTCAATGTTTCAGGATATTTTGGAATCGGTTTTTCGTAAGAAATTCAATGAGAATGTTGGTTTTTATCATTTATGAAGTTTTTTGTGCGAAATGGTCATGAACTTTATGAGGGGCATTTTCATAATTTTGTCATATTCTGTGAAATTGACGAAATAATTTATTTAGTTTCGATTTGTTGTTTTATGTGTTTGAATGGGTTTTCCTAAGTGTATTGTAGGTTCTAGGATATTTTGATGTTAGGGGTATTTTGGTAATTTGATCATTTTTTAATGATTTTTACCGTGAAACTTTTTTTTGTCTGTAAGATGATGATTTTTAGGCTTTTGAGATTATATTTTTCTAGCGTAGCGTGATTTCTACAATTTTGTTAATTTGAGATACCTCATCCGAATTTCTAAAACATATCTAGTAGTAAAATAAAGCATTGGAATAAGCATCCATATTGGGAACCGTTGCAATCAGGTTGATGAGTTGATTAATCAGGTGCGTGCAAAAATAGGGTGTCTACACATAGTGTTCATCCTCACATAAAATCAGCCCATTCCAAAATTTCTTGTCCATATATGATAAAATGTGTTGGCTATGTTATTAGCTACATTATTGACTCTTGAACCCGACCCTTATGTATAACTTTTTTTTTTCCCATTGTAGACATTTTAATTATCATATAAATGAAAGGGTATTTGAGGTATTTCAAATATTTTAATAAGATGAGGTGGAATTTAGAAAGAAAATTCAATACTAATGTACAAATTAAGTAATTTTCCTAAAAAATCAATGGCAAGTAAGGCTATGTTTGATAAATTTTCTTGAAAGTGCTCCTATGACCTTTAAGGAGAAAAAGTTAAAAGAAAATGTATAATCACATTTGGGTTAAAACTTTAAAATAGCAATTTAAATGAGTGGTTGATCAAAAATAAACTCTTAAAGTAGAAGTCACAATAGAGTGACTTATTGTGACTTCTACTTTTTAACTTATGCTGCAAATAACTTTTCCCACTCCATTCCATGCAATCGAGCCCAAACCCATGAAATGAAAAAAGAAAAAGAAAAATGTAATTAATAAGAGACGTGTTAACATGCTAATGAAATAAATCCAACTACCTTACTAACTTAACTAAGAATCCACCTCTTACTAAGGATTGTTGAGCTCACCTTGTAGCATCCAAACATGATCCGATGCGACAAGGTTGTAGAGTAGACAATTATATAAATTTAAAAAAAAATAAAATAAAAATTATTATTTTTTATCATTGAATTTGAATTTGAATTTTAAAAGTTATGTGGAAGTTCGACAGCCATCCACTTTCAAAACCTTGGATCAAGCCCAAAAAAATTATGTTTCGATTTTTTTGGATTTGAGTTTCTTCATGTAATGTAAATGCGCTAATCCATTTGAGCTTAAGGTTCCTTCGTAAGACTTAAAATCTTACTAAGTTAAAGAAAGAAAAGTGTTTTTCTATTGAGATACATCTCCCTGTAATTGTTATTGTGTAGAGTAATTGTGAAATGTCATCAAATGCTTAACTTAATATCCATATTTATCGTTTAAGCAAAAAAGAAAAAGAAATATAAGTAATTAAGTTAAGCATAAGTTAAGCAATTCCAATATAGAAATAATAAAAGTGTTTTTATAAAAGTACTTTTATCGGATGATATTGGTCCACCTAAATAAAGTTACTTTTTATAAATCTTTGAATTGATGATGAGTAATGGCGTCGGATGATATTGGTCCACCTAAATGCACCTGATATTTTCTTATTTAATTATATAATAAATATAATGATAAGAAAATATCACTGTCCCTTTCCTGTGACTGTTCCTCAACTTTTCTCGAACTCTGAACCGTACAAACTACAAAGTTGGTAATCAACAACACCATTCCCAAGAATCTCCGCATCTCCTCAACGAATAGATGAAAGATTCTTTCTTTCGTTTTCTTTTATTTCCCTTTTATCTCAAGAACTGACTCCTTTCTTTTATATGATTTGTTCTTAATTCTTATCTCCCATATTGAACGAAACATTAAAAAAAAATATTCTTCTCTTTCAATATTTATCAGATAGTTCTCTCAAATTCCAAGTTGTTCAAAATTCGAGACCACGTGTCACCATTCTGGGTAAAAGTTAGTTTTCCCCCCTTTTTTTGAGTTTTTCTTTATTTAGTTGTGTGGTGGAGCGATTGATTCCAAAGGGATCAAATAAATTGAAACCGGAAGAATTTGATTCTGGGTTTTGTTCCTCAGGTATGTTTTCTTCGTTTTCGGATTTGGGTTTTTCGTTTTGATGTCAAAAGTGAAAGATTTTACTCTATTTGTTTGGTCCATTAATATAATATTGGTTTGGTTTAATTTGTGTTGAAGGGATAATGGGTAGAAGTGTTGAGAAATCAAAGGGTTTGTTGGATACAATAGAGGATCGACGGTTAGATTGTGAAGATAAGAATTTGGTTAATTCGAAGAAAGAGAAAGGGAAGGGATTGTGGAAGAAAGTGAAGTATCAGCTTGTAGAATACCATTCTTTACCCGAGTATTTGAGGGATAATGAGTATATTATCGGCCATTATCGATCGGAATGGCCGCTGAAGCAGATCTTCCTCAGCATTTTCACCATGCATAATGAGACTCTTAATGTCTGGACGTAAGGATTCTTTTGAATTTTTTAAAGGGGTTTCAAATTCTGTTTATGAGTTTTTAATTTCTTTGAATTTGATTGCAATCAAATATTTGTTAATTTGCTAATTTGCTTAGTGTTTGATTGCTTTATTTGGTCTCAAGTTTCACAAATGGATACTGGACACAAAAATAAAAATTCAGGTGCTATTATAACCCATGTAACGATCTCTCAAATTGTCGATGAATCGGAATGAAAAATTTAGGGAGACTCATTGAACAACCTCAATATTGAAAATATCTTTAGGAAATAGCCATTCACCAAAATTTAATCTAGGTCGTGGAATTGTCTCTTGGGCAATTGAAGTTTTGCTTGAATTCACTACTTTTGAGGTGAAATTAATATCGAGAGTCTATACCCTTCACCTTAGCCAGCCTCACCGTAAATGATGTAGGTTATTTGATCTTTTGTAATTTGTCTTACGCTTCCCAATTTTTATTTTTGTGTATGAAAAAATCTTAGATAATTCCTATGTTGCTATAAAGCCTAAAATATTTTTCAAAGAAAAATTCTATTTGAAAGGAATTTAATGGAAAAAGTTTCTTCTAAGCACCAATACAAGGCCTCATACATCCATCCCTTTGATTCAACCGTAGTTGCAGTAACCTTCTACCTTCTAATGTAGGTACAGATCCAATTATCATGTTCTAAATATTTTTAATAGGAACAACTTGTTCTCAGCTCCCTAACCTTAGTTGTTTTCCTCTTCGTGACACTAAGGATCAAATTAGATTTCATTCTGCACCAAGCAATCTTTAGGTACCCTTAGAGGTTGGAGAAATATTTCTTTTATGGTTAGTTTCACCTAATCTTAGTATGCGTTCAAAATTTCTCTCCTCCCATGCACGATCATGATCTCTTCTTGGTTTCTTGATATAAATGTGATCATTTCTATTATATTTTCCTGACAGGTTAGTTACTCCCAAGGTTTTTCATTCCCTGACCGAACCTTTACCAATGTCACTTCTGTCACAGCATTCTAACCTCTGGTTTAGGGAAAAGCCAAGGTTGGGCAAATTGTTGCGCTGATCTGTACTTAGATCCTTTACATATCTGTTATGTGGCGGTAAGGATAGTTGTTTCCACACTCTTGAGTAACAGAGCTACTCTACTCATATGAACACTGCACAACACAACACCACACATGTTTCTTTGGCTTTTGTTATCTTTTACCTCAAAGGTTGTTTACCCTTAAAACTCATTTTTCTGTAAGAACTAGAAGAAATCCTGTTCCTGCACTTGTCGGAAAGGACTATTGAAGCTTGTGTGAGGTTTTCTTTTATGAAACCAAACAATGGAAGGTGTCACCTCAGTGAGGTGGTAAAAGCTGTATTTGGTAGTAGTACCATAGACCTCATATCCTTCACAATAAAATCTATTTAAAAAAAAACCCTTCAAACAATGCATCAAATTTCTGACAGAAGTACTATCTGAGGATAGATTCAGGGTAACTCATGCATTTACTTCTATACTTCCTAGTGTTGTTTATATTGAAGTGTTCATTTCTTAACATTATTCGTCTCTCGCCTGTCTGTTTCCTTTTTAGGCAAGTCTAAATTGCAAAGTTGTGATGCTTTCAGACGTTCTAGTTCTTGCTTTTGAGAACCCTTTCTGAGTGGTGGAAAGCTTTGATGGATTCTTGTTTCTTTCTCCTGCTTTTATACCTGTGTGATAATTGTCTCTTGAGCCATTGAAGTTTTGCTTAAATACACTATTTTGGAGGTGAAATTAAATGTCCGGGTTCTATACCTTTCACATTAGCCAGCCCCACCCTAAATGATGTAAGGTAATCTGATCTTTTGTCTTACCTGATAACTAGTATGGTAGACGTGACAAGTATTAAGCTTCAAAGCTTCCTAAGGCCTTACTGCCATACCCCAATTATGATGCGATAGAGTTGTAACTCACTAGCTATTCCAATCTTCTAGATGCTCACCAAATTTGGAAAAATAAAACAAGAGGTTATTTTTACTTCTTGGAAATCCCTGCCCACATACCATTCAGTATTTCTTGGCCTACCATTGGACAAAGTACCTGGGCGATGGGTCCAATGTGAGTAAGATTGCTTAGCCATGTAAAAAGATGGCCAACAAAGGCAAAATTTGAAATCTGCTAAGCCCTTTATTATCCTTATGTGTCTCCAATCTTTTCAATAGGAGGAGCACTGTTTTTTTTTTTTTTTTTAGAAGCACTCTCTTGATGGATGAATCCAGATTTTCTCAACAAAAAAAAAATCCACCGAGGAAACAGTCTTGAACATCTTTACTAGTACACATTCAGAGAACCTTTCCTTAAAATACCTTGTAAAATAATATTGGAGTGCTCATTGTTCCAAAAAGCTTGTGCAAAACTTCTGAGTCAGAATAGTTTTTCTTTCCTAAAATCTTTTGATCTACAAGGCCACCCTATAGGTTTTCCATCAGGACATTAGTTCAACTTAGTACCTAAATTGGACTACTTATGGTGTCACCCTGAAGCCTTTTCCGGGAAAGTTTCCAACAAATTTTTATGAAAAATTCTTAGATAATTCCTATGTTCTTGTAAAGCCCAAAATATTTTCTCAGAAAAATTCTATTTGAAAGGATTTAATGGAAAAAACAATTAGTTTCTAGGAAAAACGGTTTCTAAGCACCCCATACAGGACCTCATAATCCTATCCCTTTGATCCAACCTTACTTACAGTAACCTTCTAATGTAGGTACAGATCCAACTATCGTGTTCTAAAATTTAATAGCAAAACCGGTTCTTAACTCCCTAACCAAGTTGGTTTCTGCTTCATGCCACTAAGATCAAATCAGTCTTCTTTCTGCGGCATGCCATCTTTATGTATCCGGCTATGTTTGGATTGAGAGAAGTGGAGAGAAGAGAAACTCAGTTTCTCTCCACCATGTTTGGATTGACAGGAGAGAAATTGGGATAGCTTTGATATTTTAAAATGTCTTAAAAGAGATCTAGGGACAGAGTTGGAATTGTAAAATATTGTAAAAGGGTTTCTCTCTATTTCTCTCCAAATCTCTCTACTTTTGGAGAGAAAGAAAACTCACTGTTTTTCTTTTCTCATCTCTCCCCCACTTAACAATCCAAACAAGAGAAATGGAGAGAAACTCATTTATTTTCTCTTGTGGCTAGCCTCACTTCATTCCCTAGCCAAAAACAGGATGAATTCAGAAGTGATTAATCTTTGACCTAATCTTAGTGTTCTATCAAAACCTTTCTCCTTCCGATGCATGGTCATGATCTCCTCTTGTCTGCTGGACCTAAATGTAATCATGCCTATTATATTTGCTTGACCAGTTTAGTCAGTCCTAAGGTTTTTCTCATCCCCTGTCCCCTGACTCAGCCTTTACCAATATCACTTCTCTCACAGCATTCTAACTCTGGTTTAGGGAGTAGCCAAGGCAGGGAAAATAATTGCTTTGATCTGTATTTGGATCCTTTATAAATCTTCCCTGTGGCTCTAAGGATTGTTGTTTCCACACTCTTGGGTAACAGAACTACTCTGCTCAGATGAACATTGCACAACACAACACCACACCACACCACACATGTTTCTTTGGCTTTGCTTTTTAATTTTAATTTTTTTTTTTTTAATAAGTAAAATCCATTAATCAAGTGCAGTCAAGATGACCAGCTGAAAGATACCATACAAGAGATACAAAAGAGAACCACCGAACCACACACATTAGTCCAAGATAACACAACAAACTGGCTCCCATCTAACAAAAAAATCCTCGAAGATTCCCTTGAACTCCCTAAAAACTTTACACCAAAAGAACAGTAGGCCCAACATTGAAAACTTCGCATCCTCTAAAGAATTACACCTACCTTCGAAGATCCCAGTAGTACGCTCCAACCAAACCCCCACAAGATTGCGAAGGGGTAACACTCCACAAAAAGTGTTTTTTTTTTTGTTTTTTTTTTGAAGTATGAAGGTAGTTTAATTTTAAAGCTTATTTTTCTGTAAGAACTAGAAGAAATCCTGCACTTTTTGGAAAGGACTATTGAAGCTTGTGTGAGGCTCCTTTAGCAAACTCAATCAATGGAAGGTGAAGTGTTAAAAGGTTGTATGTGTGGTAGCACCATAGACCTGGGATCAAAACTCAGCTTCACAATTAAATCCATCAAGAAAAAACTCAAACAACGCATCTAATTTCTGACTGAAGTAATATCTGTGGCTGTGTATTTTCTTATAGATTTCAGGGTAACTCATGCATTTACTTTAGAGTATATAATTTTCTGTCAGAACTTCTTAGTGTTGTTTATCATGTAGTGATCTTTTCCCAATATTATTCTTCTCACTCCCATCTGTCTCCTTTTTAGGCCCATCTAAATTGCAAAGTTGTAATGCTTTTGGATATGGTGGTTCTTGCTTTTGAGAACCCTTTCTTAGTGGTGGAAAGCTTTGAAAGCACTGATGCATTCTTGCTTCTTTTTCCTTATTTTATACCTGTTGATAAATTTGTGATGTACTTCTGATGCACTTATACCCCACAATTGGTGGTTCATATTTTCTTCAGGCACTTGATCGGGTTCTTCCTTTTCCTTTCTTTGACTATATACACCGCAATGAAGGTTCCAGAGGTCGTGGATCTCCGCAGCCTGCAACATTTGCCTGACATATTGAAAAGAGCTGAGCTCTTGAGTTGCCTTCCTTCCATACCCAACATGCCTGATTTGCAAAGATTGCGAGATGACTTGAAAACTTCCTTGCCTTCAATGGACATGCTCCCATCACTGTCTAGTTGGAATATTATGGAACTTCTTAGTAATTGTTTGCCTGAGCGATTCACCAGTAGCAACCGTACTGAGGTTTTTGTTCTGGTAATGCCCTTATCCCTTGTTCCCATTCTTTCATGTATTTTACATATTGTGCTTATTTCTAGAAAAGTTACCATAATTGTATTTCCTTTGTAGACTGCTTGGCAGAAAAATGTTCTGGTCAATTTTTTTCTCTTTAGGCATAAATGAAAATTATCATGCCAAATGGTTTTCCTGTTCAAAGAGTTACTTAAGAGAATCATAATTTCTTCTCCTTGTGGTGGTTTCTGTTAGCCATTTGTACTACTCTTTGAAAGTAAGATCATAGAATAGTAGGTCCTTAGGGACAAACTTGTATATTTATTAATTTTATGATGTTTATTTTCTGCCAAACTGATCTTTGGGATTTGTTGCTAAATTTTATTTGGTGTTTACAAGCAATGTTTAGTTGTTTTTGATGAAAAGAACACTGTCTCATTATTTACTTTAGTATTAATTCTTTTTAATCTTGTTATTGTTCAAGATGAAGAATTTGTTTGTTTCAATCTCTCTCTCTCTCTCTCTTCTAATATTTGTTTTATTTTCCTTTCACTATCTCAATTCTATTTGATTAAGTTAATTAGAGAAGTCTAGCATTTGGAAGTTCCCGTCTATGTCACTTTTGTAAGCATATGGTGCAAGCAAAGTAGTTTTATTTTTACTAGCTGTTACCTTCAATGTTACCCATTTTGAGGTAAATGAGTTCACTGTTTTGAAACTTATTTACAACAATAATGTTTGTAGTACTCAATTGAACTTAGATGGAGTACTTGCCCTGTTGTCCAAGATGTACTGGAGTAATGTAACTTCTAAGACACTTTGTCCCTGCTGTGCAAGTAATCTGCAAATGTTATATTTTGTAATGTTAACTAATTTCATTATGAACATTCAACTATTATTTAAAATATATATATATATATATATATAATATATATATTTTCTTTTGAAAAATTTCTTCCTACTATCGTCTTTTCAAATCACTCATAAATGCAGTTCTAAGTATGTCAAAATTGTCTGAAAAATAAATTGTGTTTTGCAGTACAAGTACTCTTGTCAAAAGAGTCACTTGTACCTTCTTGAGATACTTATATATGATTCCGTTCGATGATTTCGACCTTTCTTGCAGTTTACATTGAAAAAGAAATTAGAGTTTTTTGGTTAGTTCACATATTTAAAAGATTTTCGAGTTAAGATGCCCCAATATGGACACCGGTACTGGAAATGAAGATGTGACTCTTCATTTTCCAAAATTCAGGACATGGATATCAAATTTCTCATCCAATATTTTGATTCTATGCTTTAATTTTGGTCTTTTTATGCTAAGCATTGTTCTTTCTATACCATAGTTATAAAATATCTAATATTGCAAACTTTTATGCAGTAAGATTTGTATATAATTTACTATTTTTATGTTTTTTGCCTACAAAACAGAAACTTTTCTGTAGAGAAGAAAATAAATGAGAAAAGAGGAAAGCAAACGTATCCATGCAGTTTCCAACAATGATATTGGTATATTGGTATTATATCATGTGGATACATTATACGTATTCATTGGGCATACTAGAGTATCTGAACATCATAGCCTTAAAAGAAGAAATAAGTTTTGTAAAAAAATCTGGACTTTCTTCAAAGTGATGGAGGAGGCGTGTTTATCTGCACCTGATTTTAACAATTGTTTCATGAGAATTCCTACCATTGAAGTGCCAACTTGGCGAAGTGGTAAGACGTGTGGAGTGTTGTTCCTATGTCCTAAGGTTCAAACTCCCTTGAACCCAACTTCATTTGCTAATCACTAACCTTATACGTATCAACAACAAAAAAAAAAAAAACGATTACAACCATTTTCATCTAATCATATTACTAATGTGATTGTTACCACGTATTTTCTATGAAATGCAGCGGACTGCGAAAGAAGATGTGGCAAACATGATAGCACCCCTGATGTTTAGGCCAATCACACGGTGGCCCTTCTTTGCCTTTTTAGGTGGGGCCATGTTCTGCTTGCTCTCTAGCAGCACATGCCACCTTCTCTCATGTCATTCCGAGCGTGTCTCCTATATCATGCTCAGACTTGATTATGCTGGCATTGCAGCCCTTATTTCCACATCTTTCTACCCACCTGTCTACTACTCCTTCATGTGCGACCCATTCTTCTGCAACCTCTACTTGGGCTTCATAACAATTCTCGGGATCGCAACTGTGCTGGTCTCACTCCTCCCAGTCTTCCAAAGCCCCAAGTTCCGGAGCATTCGTGCTTCCCTTTTCTTTGGAATGGGTGTGTCAGGAGTGGCGCCTATACTACACAAGCTTATTTTGTTCAGGCACCAACCCGAAGCCATCCATACCACAGGGTATGAGCTATTGATGGGTGCTTTCTATGGTGTTGGAGCCTTGGTGTATGCCACGAGGATTCCTGAGCGATGGAAACCTGGTAAGTTTGACATTGCAGGACATAGCCACCAACTATTTCATGTCTTGGTCATTGCAGGAGCATACACACACTATCATGCTGGGCTTGTGTACCTTAAGTGGAGGGACCTGCATGGGTGTTAGAAAATTGAAGAGAGCTGGATTGGAGAGTTGTCTTTGTAATTTTAATTATAGATGATGTAGATGATGCTATGGGGTATTATGTCCATTACTCCTTTGAACACTTCTCATGCTCCATGTATGTTGGATGTTTTATAATAAATTACTTGGGCCAGATAGAGTTCTCTTCGTATTTTTCCTTCTACGTTCACAGATATGAGGTGAGTTTAATTATAGATAATAATTAGGGCTACAGCTTGGTTGGGCTTACCCAAACTCAGCCCGATTGATGGGCCAGTCTGAGTCGAGTTAAGTGGAAGGGTTTGAATATCTCAACCCGACCTCAATTTGGGTTGAGCCGGAGTTAATATTCTCTCAATAATGGATTTAGTGGTTGTATGTGATTTTATTTACTAGTGTTTTTATTTTTTTGATGTTGAAATTTTTAGATATAAAATTTATTTACTGATCAAAATGAAATTATGGTTATTGAACTAGTCAAACTCATCCAACCCGTCATAAATTACCTAACTCGGGCTAACCCAATTTTAGACTCCTTTGAATCCTTTTCTGGCTCCATGTGTGTTTTACATTTGTTGACAGTGTTAGGTATATGTTGTTTTCATGATAAGTTTTGTGATTGTGTGGACGTGTTTGGTTGCTCTTTTGATGGGCGTGAGGCCCTCGTTTAGGGAAAAGCCAATTAGGTTGGTCTTCCTTGGTGTGATATTAAGATTAAATTTTTTACATAAATCATATAACTAGCTATCACTCTTATATTTTAGTCCTATATTTATATGAAAACAATCATAGTTCTTATATATATATATATATATAGATGAAATAATATAGATTAGAAGATGTTTATTCATAAAATCATACTTTATAAAGATAATAAATATTTAATTTCTAAAAATAGTTATTTTAATTAAAATATACAAAATCCATGTTGACTTGGCTGAGTTTTACTAAATTGACCGAGATTTTGAAAATATTGTTCGAGTCATAATTTATCTTGTGAGAGGATGTGGAGCTTGAGACGTATAAATTTGTCTTGTTGGTGAACGATACCAAAAAGACCCGGGCGAGTCATCTCGGTCTCGGCTGAGATTTGAAATCATGCAAGCAAGGTAAAATTAAGATGTGAATGTTTACAAATAAGATTTGGGATCATCATGGTTTCTAATGTCATCCGAGTGATAAACTCAATCGAATCAATTGGGTTTTTTCATTTTTTTATTATTAAAATGATTGTTTTTATAATTTAAATATTCTTTTTCTACATAAAAATATGATATTGTGACTAATAATCCTCTAACCCATTTTATTTCATAAAAAATTATAAAGATTTACATCTAAATACATATTAATAAACAGTGGTGTAGCTAAGATTTTCTTTTATGACGGCAACTATAGGTTCTGGAAGGTTGAAAAGCTTGAAAATAGTAGTATTGGGGATAAAAATGAAGGGATTTTTTTTTTTTTTTGTGAGAGATTGAAAAAAGGGTATTTAGATCATTTCTACTTAGTATATCATAGAAAACCCAAGTCAAGGACTCAATGCCATTAGTTATACAAAAGTATCTCATACATATTCACCAAAACTACAATGCCCTGTTGGCATGTGTCTTCTCTAATAGACTGATGCAAAAACTACCTTATTAACCTATTTTTCAACATGAAACCAAAAGCCCTTTGAGTTCTCTTCCCAAAACAATCATCTTCAACCTCTTGGTTAGAATCTTTTGCCCTAGTTTTCAACCTTGAAATTAATTTACTTTAACTAACTTTCAACTCTGAAGAGCAAGGTAGGACTTTTGAAGTATAAGAGATTAGGACAACATTCAAAATAATGGATTGAAGATGAAGTTAAATAGATTAAAATTAATTTATTATAGATATTGAAGAGTTTCAAGATGATTGGTTTTAGCAAAAAAAATTAAATATTTTAATTTACAAAGTGAAAATGAAGATAGCAAGGTTAGTTTTTATTAGTATATTAAAGAAGAACAAGTCAAAAAGGGACATGCCATCAATTTGAAAACACAATATCCCTCAATTTGAAAAATATTTACCAATTTGATAGAGGGATTTTTAAATCACCCAAAAAATAAAGGGGAGGAGCATGGGAAGTGCAACAACGTCAAAATGGGCAATATGTCATCAAATTTCTAATCACAACTCAAATATTCACGCAAATGTAAGGGGGGGAAGCATGGTCAAAGGGGGCAGGTGGTGGTATCTCAAACATATTCACTAAAGCGGGAGGGTTCTATTATAATCACCAAAAGATAGGGGATTTCTAAATCACCCAAAATTGAGGGAGAAAATTGTGTGTTGGATGTGGGAGGGGGTGTGGAACTAAACAATTCGATAGACCAAGGCTGTTGAAACTTTTGATATTCCCCATATTTAACAGCTTAGATCCACTAGATTTCTCTCATCATCCATTAATTTGATAGTTTTGGCCTGTCGAGAAAATTAAAATTTTGGTAATAAAAAATTCAATGCCTTGGATTGTAAAATATGGGTTTTTTTTCACATTGTACAAACTTATTCCCTATTAATAAATAATTATAAATTGAGTAAAAATGATTTTTCCTGTTCGAGATGAGATGAACCGAACAAGTCAACTCGATATTTGGAGGGGGTAAGAAAAGAGGAAATAATAAGTTTTAAACATTTTTTGGATCCATGCACCTGGGGTAGGGGTGTTAATGGGTCGATTCTGATTCAGTTCCTAAGATTCTAGAAGAGGAAACATCATATTTTTTTTATTCCTATTTTAAAATTATTAGAATCGGAATCAGAATCATCAAAAACCATGGGTATCTATTGGTTCCAATTCTTTTTATAAATAAATAAGAATAAAAAAAAAAATTTCTCGAGTTATGATAACATTCTATTTCCTTTAAATGCGATTTTCTTTTTATTATAAAATAACAAAAATTATCATTAACAAATTATTTCCAAAATGATTTCTTTTAAGAACACAATACATCATCTATAAAAACATAAATAACATAATTACAAATTGTTATAGCAAATATATGAATCGGTTATTTTTCAAAAATTAAAATCCCTCTTCTTCACAAATAATAAACTTATACAAAAGATGAAAAAAAAAAAAAAGTTACATAATATCTATTAACTTTTAAAGGTATCAAAACTTTCAACCACTTGTAATATGAAAAAAGAAAAAAAAAATGGTATGATTAACATCAGACATATAAGAAGGGATATTTTGGGTAGGTGAAAGCTTTTCTTACGGTAAAAGGGCATCATCTATTAAGTTCTTAAGTAATTTTCCCAAAACACAAACCTTTGTCCCAGTGTACGGATTCAACACCAAAGTGGGTAAGCTTCCATTGTATCGTGTAATTTGGAAATGCAACGGAACCTACAAAATCCATATATTAAGAAAAAGGAAAATATCTATTCAATTAATTTGGGGGGCGGTTCATGGGACATATGTAAAAACAATGATTTTTCAAAATATGGGTTATAGACTTTGGATTGAACTGATTTTTTGCGATGATGGTCACTATGATGAGAAGATCATCCTCACAAAAAATCAATTCAATCTGAAAATTTTAAATTCATAAAAAGTGATTTACAAATTATTGATAAAAATTGATAAAAAATCGACAATCCATACTCTAAATCACTTTTAATGGGGTTAGAAGTTTCAGACTAGATTGATTTTTAATCTACTAAATTTATAATGTCAGAAAGTTCACAAAATGAAGGATACTTCCTTTCGATTGTGACTTGTTACCTCAACTCAGTCAACTCTGTCAAATGGTAAGTCTTTTATCTCTACTACACCAAGAATTATCATTATGAACAGTTTTGGGAGTTCTAAACACGTCTAAAACGGTTTTAGGACCGTTTCTGATCAAGGGAAAATTAAATCATAATTTTAAACCTTGACTTGAGTTTTTATCAAATTCATTCAATTTGAAAATTAGCAAGTCAATTAAAATTATATTGAATTTATCAATAATTTTTAATAAATAAATTTTTTTTATTTTTTTATTTTTCATTAAAATATTAATAATTAAATAAATTGGTGAAACTTTTAATTTAAGTAAGTATATTGTTATATGTCAAATCACTTTTGTCAAGTTATTACAAGGGTATTTTGGGTAATTATTTAAAAAATCTTGAAAAAATCCTTAATAGATTAATATATTCTATTAATAGGGACTATTCGGTATAGATTCTCAGTAAAGATTAAGAGGCACGGGGCACAAGCTGTACCTTGCGACTAAAGAATGCTAGTCAAATCAACTAACTTTACAACCTTACTTTTAATCTATCTTATTAAGTACATAAATAAAAATTGAATTAGCTTGAGCAATGGTACAGCTCCCAAACAACGTGTCGGTTTTTTATTGGACAAGAGGACAAAGCTTACACAAAATATCCTGAGTGGCTCGCCATGCAAAGCAGTCAACCTGAAGATGGTAGTCAAACTTAATTTCCCAGTCAAAGGCTGACCTGGCATTTTTAGAGATATTTATTATTATTATATATTATATAATAATAATATAGAACATCCGATCCGCCGACAATGTAACAACCTCGTCCTGATGTTGAAGCGGTTGATATTCCTCGAGATTTATAATTTTGGGTGAGAGGATTACTACTACACCCAAAAAAGCATTCTAGTACTGCTGGATCAGTTCGTCTTTCGAGGACACATTTGGCGAGTAGAAAACAGACTGGCTTTTTTTGTTTCGTGTGGATTGCATTTTACCTTTAACTTTTAAAAGACGCTTTTGACGTTGCTGGTTTCTCTAATGGATTCTTGAGTTCTGACCGTTGGTATTAAATCTCGAAAACTGAGTTGACTTGCTCAAATCATCTCATCTTCTATCATTAATGTAAATATTTTCTTTGAGTAATGATTTTCAGACTCCTTATGTTGCGTATTCCAAATACTTTTCTGACTTGGCATGTGTTAGAATCATAGATTTTATGCTTCAAGATACAGCATATCTCCATATAATCTATGTTCATTTGTATCCCGAGGCATAAACTGATTCTAACACATGCCACCTCAGGAGAGTATTTTGAATACGCCACATGGAGGAGTCATATTATCACAACCCATTTTCTTCACTATAATAATGAGAGATGGCCGGGTAGAAGTAGTAGGACACCAAAATTATGCACAAACTTGACATTTAAGCTTAAGATAATCAATGTTATTATGATAAAAAATTAGGAAAATTGCAATCCCTCAACCTATGATCGCATTTGCTTGATTTTCAAAATTACATAAAGATCTTTTTTTTTTTTTTTATATAATCGACCTTTCAAAAATATTTTAATGGGTATTTTAAATTATAAATAAGCCTTCTTAGATATATATATATATATATATATATATATATATATATATATATGGTCTCGTTCAGCACCCAACAATTTACCCAACATTTTGCCCTACATGGGTTAGAAGTTTTGGAATGGACTAATTTTTAGTGAGGATGATCTTCAGCCCATTCCAATACTTCTAATTTCATCACAAATGATTTACAAAAAATGGACGGTCCACAATTTTTCAACTTGCAAACAAATGATTTACAAAAAATGGATGGTCCACGATTTTTCAACTTGTAAACATGGGGTTATAAGTATTGAAATTGGCTGATTTTTAGAGATCATCCTCATCAAAAATCAATCCATTCCAAAACTTCTAACCCCATCACAAATGATTTACAAAAAATGGACGGTCCACAATTTTTCAACTTGTAAACATGGGGGTTAGAAGTTTTGGAATTCTAGCCCCATTCCAAATATTTTTGCGCATATAAGACAAACGGTGTGTCGCAATGTGAATCGTAATAGGGATCGTAATAACGCTATCCATATATATATATATATGGGTGGGGTTCCGTAGACACATAAAGCTACTCATAAAGCGACAGCGTTTTTGTCTTATATGGTTAAAAAGGTTCGTAATGGGCTAATTTTTTGTGAGGATGATCTCTATGGTGAGGGAATCATCATTGCAAAAAATCATTTCATTCCAAAACTTCTAACCCCATCAAAAATGGTTTACAAAAATTGGACGGTCTAAAATTTTTCAACTTGTAAACATGGGGCTAGAATTTCATAATGGGCTGATTTTTGACGAGGATGATCTCCTCACCATAGAGATCATCCTCACAAAAAATCAGCCCATTCCAAACATTTTTGCCCATATAAGACAAAACACGGTGTTGCTTTATGTGTCTACGGAACCCTTCCCATATATATATATATATATATATGGGTCCCTTTCAGCAACAAACATTTTGACAAACATTTTGGCAAAACATTTTTCAAAACATGGGTTATAGGTTTTGGAATGGGCTGATTTTTGGTGAGGATGATCTCTACGGTGAGGAGATCATCCTCATCAAAAATCAGCCCATTCCAAAACTTCTAGCCCCATGTTAACAGGTTGAAAAATTGTGAACCGTCCATTTTTTGTAAACCATTTTTGATGGGTTAGAAGTTTTGGAATGGGCTGATTTTTGGTGATGATGATCTATTCCCTGTAGAGATCATCCTCACCAAAAATCAGCCCATTCCAAAACCTGTAACCCATATTTTCAAAAATGTTTTGCCAAAATGTTTGTCAAAATGTTTGTTGCTGAACATTTCCCTATATATATATATATATATATATATATATATATGCATTTGCACATGCCACCTTATACTACTATTACAATGAAAGAGTGCTGAGTAGAAGAGGTTTTACACCAAATTTTGAGTGGTCGTAAATGCCCTCACTTTTATGTCTAAATTTAATATAATCAAGTTCACTTTGGTAAAAAATAATACTAAACTAATTCAAAAAAAGATATTCAAATTCACTCAATTGACATGGAATGTAAAAAGAACCCTAGACTTCCTTGAGATACACAAAGGAAAAAATATATGGTTTTGTGCCTATTTCTTGTCGGTTCAGTTAATTTGAGTATTTCCTTTTTAATATTAAACTTAGTACAACTCTTTGGTGAAAAATCAAGTAGCAACCACTAGGGTTGTCAATGGGTTGGTTCCTAAGAAAATTAGAACCATAACCACTATATTTTTCTGATTTCAATTCTTCTCAATTCCGATCTTATTTTAAAATAAGTAGAACCGGAGCTAGAACTACCAAAATCAAGGGTACCTGTCGGTTCTGATTCTCAAGAATCGAATGAGAAAAAAATATTTTAAATCATTATTAAAAAATTCCTTCTAAAAAATAACATATTATCTACAAAATGTCAACTTAATAATAATTTATTTCACTATAACTATGATTTAATGAAATTTTTTTTTCAAAGATTAAAATTCATCTTTTTTACAAGTAATAAATTTAAAGTGAAATGACTCATTTTATATATATATATATATATATGTAAATTTGAAGAACTTTATATAATATATGTTGACTTTAAAATATAGGAAATTCTTAAATTATGTATAACATAAAAATAAATCAGTTCCAAGTACTCATCAAATAGAATCTAATGGTTCCAGTTCCTATTGGTTCGATTTCATATTAGACCCAGCTCTAATCTATTCCAAAAAAAAAGGGAATCGAAATTGGGATTTTTCAATTTTGATTTTGATTTAGTTCTGAGTTAATGGGTACCCATTGACACCCCCCACACCACGACCATATAATCAAATTGCTTAGAAATTAAAAAAAAAAGTATCTTCTTTGATTGATAATCCTCAAAATCCTTTAATCAATCTCTTAAAATTACAAATAAGCCCTTTGCATAGTTTGCACATGCCACCTTCTACTATATATAAAATTATAAATAATTATATTAATTTATATAAGGGAAAATTATGAAAATAAACCCAAAAAAAAATTTATTTCTTAAAAAAACCAAAATTATTGATAATTATAACGAGCATACTAATTCGGTCATTAATGGTCGGTCAAATTCTCTCTCTTCCCTTTTCTCTCTCTTCTCAATTTTAAAAAAAATAAAAATAAAAATTCGGCCCAGTCAAATTCTCTCTCCTCCTTTTTTCTCTTCCCTTCCATTTAAGAAAAAAACGAAAATATTATATTCGGCCATTAAATAGCCGGTCAAATTCTCTCTCCTATGTAAAATTCTCTCTCCTCATTTTTTTTCTCTTTCCATTTTTTTTAAGAAAACAAAAAATATATTCGGCCATTACATGACCGGTCAAATTGTATAAACATTCACCACTTCTTTTCATAATATATTCGACCATTTTTTTTTTTTAAATTCCCCCTATTTTATAAACATCAAGATTTTAAGATGATCTAAGATCTTGATTTTAAGATCTTGATCTTGTGATCTTAATCATAAGATATTGATGTTGATCATGATCATGATCAAGATCAAGATCAATTTTTTTTAATTGATTTTTCTTCATATTTGAATCTACTTAATGTGATATTTGGTTTAATAAGATTTGTCTAAATATTATTTCAATGATAGATTTAGTGGTTGTATGCAATTTTGTTTAACGACTGAATTAGTATCCTTATTATAATTATCAATCAATTTAATTTTTTTTAAGAAATAATTTTTTTTTTTATTTTTTTCCATAATTTCCCCTATATTCAAGCATTAAATGACTGATCAAATTAGTAAATAAAATCGCATAAAACTACTAAATCTATCATTGAAATAATATTTAGACAAATCTTACTAAACCAAATATCACATTAAATAGATTCAAATATGAAGAAAAATCAATTAAGATCATCACGATCACGATTTGATCTTGATCACGATCATGATCAACATCAATATCTTAGGATTTGGATCATAAGATCAAGATCTTAGATCATCTTAAAATCTTGATGTTTATGAAATAGGGGAAATTATGAAAAAAAAATGGTCGAATATATTATGAAAAGAAGTGGTAGATGTTTATAGAATTTGACCATCCGTTATTTTTTTTTTAAATGGAAAGAGGGAGAAAAATGAGGAGTGAGAATTTGACCGGTCATTTAATGGCCGAATATATATTTTCGTTTTTTTTTAAATGGAAGGAGAGAGAAAAAAGAGGAGAGAGAATTTGACCGAGTCAAATTTTTTATTTTTTATAAAAAAATTGAGAGGAGAGAGAAAAAGAAAGAGAGAGAATTTGACCGGCCGTTTAATGGCCGAATTAGTATCCTCATTATAATTATCAACAAATTTGATTTTTTTTAAGAAATAATTTTTTTTTTGGTTTTATTTCATAATTTTCCCTTTATATAATAAATGAGTTTGAACATGTTCAATCACAAGATCATATTTTTATTTAAATAATAGATATTTAAATTATTAAATAATAAATAATATATATATAAATGACTGGTAACTCTTAATATAGACATGATCTCAATTTTGTAAAACATGCAATCTAACCATTGGAATTTATCATGATATGCATAAAAATCAATTGTTGGGGTTTCTTCTAAATGATTGAATACATGTGGTTTTACATTAGTCATGTTCCAGAAGTCGTGGAACCTAACCCATATTTAAATTATTAAAAATTTATATAATTATTATGTTATAAAAAATATAAAAAAGTAAATAAATTGATCAAATTTTAGTAATTGGGCCAATATTTTCAAAATATAGAACGATTTATATGAATAAAGAATAGAATCTTAATAAAATGACTCCCCCATATAGCATTCTTAATCAACTCTCCTAACTTGACATGTGCTAAAATCGTATATCTATACCAACTACACATTCCCAAGGAGTACTAATCTACAGTTCTCGTACATGTCACGTTAAGAAAGTCCATTGAGTATGCCAAAGAGTCATTTTATTATTACTCTAAAAGTATATCAGAATTTATTAACTCATATTTTCAAAATGTAAGATGAGTCATATATGGGCGAGTCATATTCAAAATCTAGCGATTTGCCACGATTTTGAAACACCATTATTTCCACTGATTGTGGAGACATGCCTTGATGGATTATGCTTCATCAAAAGTTCGATAGCCCCATTCCAAGAACCACGTGGCTCATTAGGGACCACATAACCCATAACAATTGATATTTTATTTGAATTTTGTTCATCATAATAACTTTCAATCCATTCAAAGGCTGAATTATTTTAATGTGTTCGTGCGTACGAGTCAGTGTAAGGCACGTAGCAGTTGGGAACATCTCTATCAAACTATTATATTATATGTCAGTATCAAAGTTTTCCCCACCATTACTAAGTATTTCCAACCGTCGACAAGGGGTTAAGGGACACTATGGCATGGTCAAATTAATAAATTAAATTTTTTCAGCAATAGAAATACAGCATAGCAGAAGAGGAGCGTTGCAGGGGACTGGGGGTAGCTTTACTCGGTTCTTCTCTTCTATTATTAAGGAAAATAAATTCCGGATTTAATTTCTAAGTTTCACTTCTTTGTTTTTTCTTCTGAATTTTAGAATTTTTTTTGGAGGGGTGATTTGGTGGGGTTTTCATTTCATGGGGTACTGTTAGATCTTTTGTTCTTCTGAGTTCTGATTTGGGTTTGATGATTTCAAACCTTTTTGCGCTTGTAGAGGAAGTAAAGAGAAAGATAGCTTTGGTTTTAGGGAAGAAACATTATATTTTTATGATGTATATGATGATGATGATGGTGATGAGTCTTTTGAAAGGAGAAAAAATTCAGATAAAGCAAAAAGAGAGAAACAAGAAACAATAAACAAGAAATGTCCCCACCAAAGGGTTTTTGTTCTTTCAATGAGAAATAATTTATGGGTTTTTTTTATTAAAAAAAAATCATCCCATTCTCTTATTTTTTTTTTCACACTTTTCATGTGTAGCCGCACATGAAGATATAGGCTTCTTGAACTGTTGTTATAGAGATTTCTAGGAGGGATTCTGTTTTTGGGTCTTTTTTTTTTCTCTCTCTAAAGTCTGTTAAAAAATGCCAATGCTTCAGATTTCTGCTTGGAAAAGAGATGGGGATGTTAGATTTGATGTGGGTGGTGGTGGGTTTGTTCTAGATCTTGAAACTGCAGTCAAAGATGGCATCATGGGGAGTGTTGGTGAGAAATTTGATTTGAAGAAGATGATTGAAGAGCTAGATTTAGTAGATGTTCCATGTGTCTTCATCTGTCCAATTTCTCTTGAACCAATGCAAGACCCAGTAACCCTTCGTACTGGTCAGACTTATGAAAGATCCAACATTCTCAAATGGTTCTCTTTAGGCCATTTCACTTGCCCCACAACTATGCAAGAGCTTTGGGACGATTCAATAACACCAAACACCACCTTAACTCATCTCATCTATACTTGGTTCTCTCAAAGATACTTACTTATGAAGAAGAGATCAGAGGATGTGCAAGGTAGAGCATCTGAGCTTCTTGAGACACTCAAGAAGGTTAAAGGTCAAGCTAGGGTTCAAGCCCTCAAGGAGCTTCAACAAATTGTGGTATCTCACACTTCTGTGAAGAAAACAGTGGTGGATGAAGGTGGGGTTGCTCTGATTTCATCTCTATTGGGTCCTTTCACCTCTCATGTTGTTGGGTCAGAAGTTATTGGGATTCTTGTGAACTTGACCCTTGATTCAGAATCAAAGAAGAATTTGATGCAGCCGTCTAAGATATCGTTAATGGTGGACATATTGAATGAAGGATCAATTGAAACCAAAATCAATTGTACCAAATTGATTGAAATGTTGATGGATGAAGATGATTTTCGAACGGAAATTGCCTCAAGCTTGAGTCTTTTGGTTGGGCTATTGAGGCTAGTGAAGGATAAGAGGAACTTGAATGGGATCTCGGCTGGACTTAGTCTTCTAAAGCTGATTTGTACACATTCGAAAGCTGGGAACTTGGTCGTGAGCATTGGAGCGGTTCCCCAATTAGTAGAGCTATTACCCGCTTTGAATCCAGTTTGCTTGGAGTCTGCATTATTCATATTGGACTTTCTCTCGGTTTTGCCTGATGGGCGGTCGGCTCTGAAGGTTTGCCCTAGTACAATTCCAAATTTGGTGAGGCTTTTGATGAGAGTATCAGAGGGTTGTACACAATATGCATTGTCGATATTGTCGGCAATTTGCAATCTTGCACCTGAGGAGTGTTCATCGGTGGCTGTGGAGGCGGGTCTTCCAGCAAAGCTCCTACTTGTAATTCAGAGCTGTTGTAGTCCTGTTTTGAAGCAAAGATCGGTAGAGCTATTGAAGTTGTGCAGTCTTAATTACACATCAACCATTTTCATTTCCAAATGCAAGCTTACTAGGATGATCCAATGAAGAAAAATGGTTGCTTGGTTTCACAGTTTCAAGCTCTATTCGATAGTGACAAATCTAGACTAGGGACGATTGCGATAATGTGGGTTCCGAGGTTTTTTTTCTCTGCTCACTTGTGTATACTAGAGAAAAAAAAGTGTAATTCTCTATTGATTTCATATACATGAAGAAGCATCATAATGTGGATTATGACATAATTTGTCACTGTTGTCTTGGGTGGAAGATTTTTTAATAAGCCCCAAAAAAGCTCTGATCCAAATTGGGCCAATTTTGTGTTCTCTTCCAAAGACACATTTCATGTGATTAATATTTTCCAATTTGTGATCTACTACAAGAGAGTATTGTAGAATTCCTTTGTGTAATGAAATTGGGTGGGAGTTAGTAATCTTGGCATATGAAGCATAGGAGTCCTGTTCAATCTCTTGTTTTCTCTTAGTTATGTTCTGGGACTAAGTGGTATCTTATTTACTTTGGGTTCAGGTGGGGAGGGCTACCACCATTGTAAACCATGGTTTCATAACTTGTCCGAGACTGAGACGGATCCCCTGAGTCGTCTCAGTAACAGGCATGGATGAGACGGATGGACAAGTCAATTTTTCAGACTGAGATATTAAATCCAACGTTCAATTTTTTTTTTTTGAACGAGACATCTCAAACGTATCAGAAAACTCGTCTGAGACGACTCGGTATCTGACATGGACAATAGGAGACACGCTAAACCAAGTTTTGAAACCATGTTGTAAACTGTAAGAACCTTTGCTCTCTATAGACATTCAAGTTATCCATTTTCTTCTATTAATTGGCTCAATGTTTGACATTTTGTTGAGTGAACATTGTGTGTGTGTGTGTGAGAGAGAGAGAGAGAGAGAGAGAGAGAGAGAGAGAATTTGGGAGGTTTTCCCTGAGAGCAGAGGTAGAAAATGGGGTGTACTCTTTCTTTATCTTTTTATGGAAGAGCTGAGTACTGAGTCATCTCTTTCAAGCTACAATACAAACTGAAAAGAAAACAAAATTGACTGACTATGACCACGTTAGCTCAAGAACTGGAAAGCAATCACTGTCACTCACTCTCAAGCATCCTACCACACATTTTCAGCAGAAGACCTTCTGATGTAAGTAATTGAAGATATTTTGAATTTCTTGGTGGATGGACTTGTGGTGATGATGTGAAAATTGAAATTAGTCCAATGGTCTCTCTCTCGACTCAGGTTTATTGGTCATGTAGTCTTGTTTGTTAGAACCCAATTAATCAACATTCTTACCTTAATTGATTTACTGTTTTGGTGAATATTTGAGACACCCTGTGTTCTCAAACTGATGACATGCCCCCCTAGATCTCAAGTCTTCTGCAATAGATTGCTAAACAATGACCCAAATGTCCTCATCTTGGACCTCAAGCACAAAAAGTTTTGATTTTTCTTTTCAAAATCAATCACTTCAAACTCTTCGACCTCCATGATGTATTAGCCTCAACTCTTGGTTAAAAAAGTCTTAGATTTTTATATTCTAAAATTCCATTGTTATGAAGTTTTCAAAAATATTTATGTTGATTTTTCTTCAAGGAACCAATTATTTTCAATATATTACTTTCAATTTAATCAACCGTATCTTTAATGGTCATTTCTAATCTGCCTTAACCTTTGTAGAAAATCCTAGAATTTTTATCTTAAATTTTATGATTTTCTTGTTACTAAATATCCTATCTTACCATGGTAGATTCGAAGGTTGAGGTAGATAAACTCTTAAATTGAAGTTGAGAGTAAACTTTTTTGCAGAAGGTTGAAGATGATTGATTTTCTGGGAGAAGAATCAAGGAATTTTTACTAGAGGTTGAAGTGCGAGCAGGAGCAGAGCTAGTAATGAACCAGTGGGCAGTTGGGGCATTGCACCTACTCAATTTTTGTTGCTCTTATCTTTATACTTTAATTTGAGATACTCCAATATTTTCAACTAATGACATGCCCCCACTCTCTCTCACCTCCCTCCAATTTTCTCACTACCCATCCTCAATTTTTTGATGACAACACTGCCCCTTTACTTGGGCATTTTCTAGTGGACTAATTAAAAATGACCTAAATACCTTTTTCTTTAACTTTTAATCCAATTTTTTTTTGAATATTTCTTTGCAAAACTAATCGAATTTCAAATTCTTCAATTTTATCATTAATTATAGTTTGCCCCGACTACAGGAAAATCCTGAACATTTAAGTCATTTTAAGTTAGACTATCTTGAAGGTTGAGTCCAAGAAGGTACAGGGGTATCTCAAATTATATAAAAAAAAAACAAACAAACGTGGAGGAGAGGTATGTCTAAATAACCCTTGTTGCTTTAGAAAAAAGGAAAAAATAAAAAAATGGGAATCATGAATAATGGCATCCTTTGATGGGACCTCTGAAACTGTTTGACTTGAGACAAGCTTTGGAGGAGAAAGTTGTTTTTTTTTTTTTAATAATAAAGTTGTTTCACTGTTTTGCGGGCCCGATTGGGGAACATGTTCTATTCAGCTGTTGGTCCAGATTGAATGGGCTGGAAAGGTACATGGATGGACAATGACAATGATCTGGACCAACCAAATAACACCTAATTAATCAAAATTTTATTTCTTGGCTTCATGGAGTCATAGTCCTCAAGATTCACATGGGAACAATCTCTAGGAATATCTTGGGGTTTTTATTCCCTCATACTGCCATTTTCCTAGTCCTTTAGATTCACCACAAAACGATCTCTAAGAGTACCTTGTGATCTTCACCTTGGCTTAATGACCTTACAAATCAACCCATGATTTGAAAATTGTCGGAGATTCAAGTCATCCTTGTCTTATTTTCTTTTTCTTTTTTATTGACAAATCTGAATTAAGGGGAAAAATAGACTTATCTTGTCTGAATCATCTCATGTAAAATTTGTTAATGAGAAGATAAAAATCCAAGATTTAATATCATAATTCCACAGTTAACAAATACTAATTGTATGGAAAGTAATAAATCCAATCAAGTATTTGCATTAGCTCTCCCAAGCATTTGTGTATTTAAAAAAAAAAAAAAAAAAAAACCCAACTAAGTATTTTTGGGTTTAAAAACTCATTTGAGACCAAGATAGTATGTGGATGTAGTATTGGTGGATGATGGGTTTTTCTTATTCAATTTTTCCAATAAAATTGCTATAGGATTGGCAGACAGTACTCTTAAGGGGTAAAACTGCGCTATACGACCTAGTTCCAATAAAGTATTCTATCAAGGGATGGATCTTAATGAGCTTGAAGGTTGCTATCTTTGGAGAACCAATGAAGATTAGTAACTCTTTTTTGGTGCTAGATGAGGAATAACGGTTTAATGAGGACTGTCGGGATGCAGTTAACAATGTGGATAATTCTTAGGGGTTATCTTTTAATGACTCGGATCTAAAGTTTATGTTAGAACCAATGTGATGTTTTGACCTCCTTGGCCTAGGTCCATTGACCTTCACGGTTTTCGTTTCTACATTGCACGGGAATTTTGTAATATAATATATATTAATTTTAAATGAAAATCCAATATCATTATAATTATGTTATTTAAGGAATTAGTAGGAGATCTTGATGGATAGAAAATCTACTAAAAGAATTATTCTAGGCCCTTAACCTTCATCTATAAAAGAGATTGACTAACCCCATATTAAAGTTGTTGAAATGACACGAAATGTTGAAAACGTTGAGAAAAAGGAAGTGATATCCATCGATCAAAAAAACTTAGTCAATCCAAATAGAGAGAAGGGAGAAGGTGAGTCTAAAAAAAAATCCAATCCGATTGAGATTTTGCAAAGCACAAGAAACTAGGAGATTAAAGGGATCATCTTTAAAAGTATTAGATTAAAGTTTAATGATGGCAAAAGGTAAGTAACAATAACTTGAACTAAATTTTTATTTATGAATGATTGTTTGAGATATGTGTTTGATTGATTTCACTGGGACAAAATAATAGTCGTGTTGAGATTTGAATGTATAAAATAATAAACATGTGGTATCAGAGTGTAGGTTTTGAATCTTCATATCTTGACTACTATTCATGGATAAAAGATTTTAATGACTTATAAAATTCTTGTGACAATTTCTTGGACTTAATATGTAACCATAATTGTTGGGACTTTCATAGTTTTCTTTTACATGTATATATATAGGGAGCGGTTCGACAACCCTAAAGTTTGCCAAACATTTTTTGTAAATCACTTTTGATGGGGTTAGAAGTTTTGGAATATGCTAATTTTTTGTGAAGATGATCTCTACGGTAAAGAGATCATCCTCACCAAAAATCAGCTCATTTTGAAACTTCTAACCCTAGTTTACAAGTTGAAGAATCGTGGACCGTCCAATTTTTATAAATCACTTTTGATGGGGTTAGAAGTTTTGAAATGGGCTGATTTTTGGTGAGGATGATTTCCTTATCATAGAGATCATCCTTACAAAAAATCAGCTCATTCCAAAGCTTCTAACCCATGTTTTGAAAAATGTTTGGCAAACTTTAGGGTTATATATATGAATTTATTTTTATTTTATCTTAGAATTTAATAACATATTGATTTGAATTTCTGATTTAATATTGGTTGAAATTTAAATTTGATATTTGTTTGGATTTTTTCATTATTTATTTATTTATTATTGCTATTGGAATTTCGGTTTTACATGTATGTTAATTTTCAATTCAGTTTTCCATGTATATTTGATTTCTAATTTCAGTTTTGGATGTATATTTAATTTCAATTTTGATTTTACATGTATGTTAATTTTCAATTTCGGTTTTACATGTATATTTGATTTCTAACTTTGATTTTACATGTATGTTAATTTCCAAGTTTGGTTTTGCACGTATATTTAATTTTCAATTTTGATTTTATATGTATGTTAATTTTCAATTTTGGTTTTACATATATATTTGATTTTTGATTTTAGTTTTACATGTATGTTAATTTTAAATTTGGTTTTGCATGTATATTTAATTTCCAATTTCGGTTTACACATGAATGTTAATTACCAATTCGTTTTTACATGTATGGTTATCTCCAATTTTGATTTTACATATATATTTAATTTTCAATTTTGGTATATGGACGTATGTTTAATTTTCAATTCAATTAATACTTGTATGTTAATTTGCCAATTTTAGTTTTAGGGTTTTGATGTGATGTGTATATAGTTCTAATTTTGGTTATTGACATTATTTTATTTTGGTATAAGATTAGGATAAAATAAATTGATATTTTATTTTAAGACTCTTGACCTATTGAACCTTGGTTTTGGTATTGGATTTTGTTTTGGTAAAAGATTGTAATAAAATAAATTGATATTTTATTTTAGGACTCTTGACTTATTAAACCTTGGTTTTGGCGTTGGATTTTTATTATAAAAAATATTATTCCATATCATGTTAGAAACACATTAAAAATTGATTTAACAAATCTAGTAAATATTATTGAATAATTTAGAGAAACATAAATTTCTTAATTTTATAGCCGCTAAAATGATCTTAATTAACAATATTTATGAGTTTTCTAATTGTATTAAATTTGGCCATCTATATGATATTAAAGAACAATAATGTTTACAATTACATACTCAATTAGAAAAATGGAATTAGTCCAAAGGAGAATTTCATTTAATTAATTGAATTCTGGGTAAGGTAATATAATCTACATAATTTAATAGAGAAAAGATTGGATACCCAAAGGTAATAAGACTAACTGAATACATTATATAAATTATATTAACCTTATAAGGTGAATAAAATTTATCTTTACCCTTAAATGAGTAAATAATGAATATAACTAATTTAATCCAAATGATAAATTTAGGTGATATTAATGAGTTCATCATTATTTAATATAACTCAAAGCACTAATTAGAACATTGTCTTTATAAAATTTCAATTCCCGATTCGTTGCATTCTCATGCATCCACCATCTCAATCCTTATCGAATTGAATATTTTAGAATGGTATGAGTACATTCAATTTACTCTGAGAGTTCAAGATCTTGACTTAGTACTTGTCTCTACAAGACTTGTTGACCTAATTGAGAGTAGTACGATAGAGTAAGTAAACTTGCTTCTTACTTGGGAAAAATCGAATAGGCTTAGTTTAATATTCATGAGAATGACTATCGCTAACAACATCAAGACCTCTTTACCTCTGACTAACAACACGTAGGAGTACTTGAAAAATGTGGAAGAAAAGTTTAAATCCGCTGATAAATCATTTGCGGGCACACTAATGACTGAGTTGACAACTATGAAGTACAATGAGACGTGAGGAATACAAGATCACATCTTCAACATGATGGACAAGACTACAAAGTTAAGAGCATTAGAAATAAGCGTAGATGATTCTTTCCTAGTTTAGTTTATCCTCAACTCTCTCCCAGCTCAGTTCAGACCTTTTAAGATCCATTACAATACTAATAAAGACAAGTAGAGTGTGAACGAATTGATTAACATGGCATTTAAGAGGAGGTGAGATTGAGACAAGAAGGGAAACAATTTACTTTTGTGATGACTTAAGAAATAAGAAAGTAAGGAAGAATATCAAAGAAATGGAAGAAGAATTCATCAGGAAAAAGTAAAGCACTTGGAAATGTAAATTAGGCCGAAGGAATGAATGACAATAGTGTCAAATGCTACTTCTGTGGAAAGACGGGACATATAAAGAAGAACTTCTCAAAACGCAGAAGTTGATTTGAAAATATATGTATGTTTCGAATTTAGTTGAAGTACCTTCTAATACTTAGTGAATTGATTTTAGAGCCATAACTCACATTACGAAGTCGATATAGGGATTCCTTTCAAGCAGGAAATTAATGCAAAGTGAAAGATCTATCTTCATGGAAAATCGTCTCGAGCACAAGTGCTAACTATAGGGACCTATCACTTGATATTGGAGAGTCGCCATCAGATGGATATGAAGAGCACCTGTTATATTTCTACCATATCTAGGAATTTAGTTTCTTTATCTAGATTGGATAGTTTGAGTTATTTGACTTCTTTTAAATGTGAACAATTAAATTATTTTTTCGTTCAGTTTTAATTTGATATGGGATTTTAATTGATGGTTTATATAAAATAAATTTAAATTATGATTATGTCTAATCTTTAGTTTTCTTGCATTCGAATAATGGTTTGAAACGTTGCTTGATTAATGAAAATTCCTCAATTTTGTGACATAAACGTTTGGGACACCTCCCCAAAGTTAGGGTAGAGAAATTAGTAAAGAATAAAGTTTTAGACAATTTAGACTTCACAGATTTCTCGATATATGTAGATTGCATTAAAGGAAAGCAAATTAGACATACTAAAAAAAAGAGCCACAAGAAGTAAAACTTTTTGAGATCATACACATTGATATTTGTGAACTTTTTCTCACTACATATTTGATTGGAGAAAGATATTTTATCATCTTTATAGATGATTACTCTAAGTTTGATTATATCTATCTAATTCATGAAAAATTTCAATTTATGGATATCCTTTAAATATTTATAACTAAGGCAGAAAGGCAGTTAGACAGGAAGGTTAAAATAGTTAGGTCTAAAGGAGGAGGTGAATATTATGATAAATTTAATAAATTAGGTCAGAACCTTGATCCTTTTGCTAAACTCTTAGAAAATTTAGGTATTTATGCACATTATATAATGCCTGGAACGCTTCAACAAAATGATGTAACTGAAAGGTGTAATTGTACACTTATGGACATGGTTAGGAGTATATTGAGTCATTCAACAATTCTAGAATTCTTGCGGGGAGAAGTGTAGACACCCAGATTTGATTGGGCTCTCAACGTAAAGTGTCCAAATATATCAAAAATCGGATTGGGCCCTCTAAGCGCAAACCTCCAAAAATCCTCTTTCTCTTTCAATAAATGACCCAAGGCCATACTCACGTGGCCCACGGACCAAAAGCTCCTCACCACTCCTCATCACTTCTCAACCCATTACTATACCTAAGCCCATTCAACTCAACCCCAAATACATCCCTACCCAATCCATTACCTAAGCCCAATATCATTCAATCCATCACCTAAATCATTCTACCCAAATTCAAGCCTATTACCATTACTATTCAACCCATTACCCAATTACCTACCCAAGCCCAACATCACAACCAATCGCCATAATCACCAAGATGGGACACATGTCACCACCTCAACTCATCTCCCTCATCCAATAACCTATCCCCATCACCTTTTTTCTAAAAAATCATCTACTCTCATCACATTTTTTTTTTTAAAAATCACATCAATCTATCACCTTCCTCTAACCTACCATTATCATTTCTTATAAACCTACCATCATCATTCCCTACAAACTCATCTAACACTCCAAACCCACACCCCTCCTTTCAAATCAAACACTCATTCTCTCCCATTAACTCATCCAAACCTCTAATCTCCACACATTTTGACATATGTCATCACCTCCCTCATCCTCCCAAAAACCTAATTAATTATCCTCTTACACAATCCATTCTCTTAAACCAAACACCACTCCCCTTTCACATCACAAATTAATTACCCTCTTACATAATCCCCTTTTCTTAATATCCTACATTATTTAGGGTCATCTCAAATGACCCTAAATTGAATCATAGCAAATAATATTCCATAATAATGCGTTAAAAATGATGCCGAGAGAATATAATACAATCCCAAAAATAAACGAATCAAATAAACTAAAAAAAAACAAAAAAAAAACAAGGTCTAAATGGAAATGTTCCCATACTTGGGGGTTTTCAAGTTTGATCTTCAATAATCCCCAACGGAGTTGCCACTGAAAGCGCCCTCGATCCGTAGGGTGTGCGAATCCACTTTTGATTTTTGAGGTTTGGGAGTCGCCACTTAGTTATTACGATCTATGAATCGAACATTGATTCTAAAAGGTAAATAATACTAATCTACAAAAAAAAAAAATGGGTCCAGGGATCACGTTACGGGATTGGAAGGTGTTAGGTACCAACCTCACTCGGTAAACGTCGGTTTCTATTTTTCCCAAATAAAACTACATTGCTAAAAGACCTAAATAAATAATAAAAAAATAAGAATGAAAAATACCTAGATGATCATAACGATAGTTCCCTCAGAGTTGGTGGAGAGATTCTTTGCTTTGTTTTCGTTATTAGATTCACTTCAGATTTTCAAGATGAAGTATCTTCTCCTTAGATCTAAGTGCTTCATAATTTTTGATGGATTTCTGGGTATTTTTGAAGGGTTTCTGGGTGTTTTTTGAGCAAAAGTTGGGGTTTGGTGTTAGGTAAGGAGTTAAGGCTTCAAAATTAGGGTTTGGAGAAGGTTAGAGAGACTTTTTGACCTACTTTTTCTAGGGTTTATTTTTTCATACGAGATTAGGGTGTGGAGACCCTTATTTATAGATTTTTTTAAGAGCTTTTTAGATAGAGTTAGAGTTAGATTATGTTTCTTTTAGATAGTTTTAGAGTTAAATTAGAATTCTATTAAGGTTAGGGTTTGACTTTGGTCTTATTAAATTGACTAAGAATATATTTTTATTTTTTTGGAGAACCCCCCTTTATTATATCTTTAATTCTTTAGACCCCCAAATGGAGGGGTCCTTTAATAAATATCTGGGCAACCATCAACAATTTTGCCTGAGAGCCTGATTGATCGATTTTTTTGGTTTAGATTTTTAAATTAATTTTATTAATGTTTCACTTTACATTATTTAATGTTTTATTTATTAATTTCAAAATTTAAAATTTTTTAAATTGAAAAATTATCGTTTTGCTCCTGAATAGAACTTTTGTGTTTCAAGTTGGTTTTCGATGTTCCAGGATGTTTTGGAATCGATTTTTCGTAAGGAATTCAATGGAATTATCGATTTGTGTTGCTTATAATGTTTTTGGCATGAAATGACTGTGAACTTTATAAGGGGTATATTTATAATTTTGTCGAATTTGGTGAAAATTTATGAAATAGTTTATTTGGTTTCAATTTGTTGTTTTATTGTTTAAAAGGATTTTCCTAAGCATACTGTTGGCTTTAGGGATGTTTTGATGTTAGGTGTATTTTGGTAATTTGGTCATTTTTTAATAATTTTTATCATAAAGCTTCTTTTTGTCTGAAAAATGATGATTTCTATGTTTTTGGGCACATTTTCCTAGCGTAACGTGGTTTCTCCAATTTTGTTTGCTTGAGATACCTCATCCGAATTTCTGAAACATATCTGGTAACAAACAGAGAATTGGAATAACCATCCATCATTAGGAGCCGTCGCAATCGGGTTGACGAGTTGATTAATCAAGCGAGTGCAAAAATGGGGCGTCTACAACATGAAGCATGGACCGTTCAAAATTTTGCGTAGTCCGTGCTTCATGCACGGACCAGTACATTCAAAATTTTATGTTGAATTAATTCATGAGGGGCCCCCAAGCCCCGATCGTTCGAAGTTATCAATTTTAAATCTCGATTACTCAATGGGGACCACAACAAGTCCTCTAAGACCTCGATGTCCCAATCGTGCTCAACTGGGGTGTCTAAAATCCTGATCACACCTAAAAGGCCTTTGCATACCTAATTAGCTCATAACATGCGACTCGGGGTTTTGAGAGACCTTGATCAAGAAATGTGTCAACTAGGAGTCATGGATTGGTGAATTCAAACACCCTAAAAGGTCTTATAATTTTGCAAAGGGATCTCAAATCCAAAATGAAATAAACACTGCTATATATTATCAAAAGGGGTTATACAATGTGCACAAAAGATAAAAAATATATACATACGTTCAATGTTCATGAATACATCCTAAGATCTATCGTCATTTGATCCAGGAACACCTTGGGCAGCAGAGTCGATACCAGATAAGTCTACGTCCCTCAAACCGGAGAAGACAGAACCGGTACTAGAAGAAGCAAGCAGATCATGCATCCCTAAACCCATATCAGAAGTCTCTGAAAAATCTACCGTGAAAACTGAGGGTCGGGTAGAAGGTTCGGCACCACCCGAAGCCTAAAAACAAACAGAAGCAATCAAATGATAGTAAATATACAAGTATGCTAGCGAAAGAAATGACTAAAATTAAATATACTTGAGTAGGAAGGGGTGGATGAGCAGATGTACTGGCCCCATCATGACGTCGACGATAGTCTTGAAACACCGCAAGAGAACAAAGCAATAGAAAATCAACTAACTGTGATAAGAATACTGAATTGAAATAGTTAAGGGAAGAGAAGAACATATCGTCTCAGCCTGTGAACGGGACTCTCTCATGGCCAGCATCATCTCAAGCTCATGGATGCGCTCTGCCTGAGCTGCCACCTCCGCTTGAGCCGCTCTCCACCGAGCCTCCATCTCAGCACAACGGACCGCCTGGGCCTCGATTACATTATACCCCTCCTGGAGGCGACGCAGATCATCAATCTAAGAAAGAATCAGAAAATTAGACATGAATAGATATAGAGAATCAAAAGGCAAAAGAAAGACAAAAATCATGACTCGCGGTATCATCATGCTCCCGGATGAAGACTCCACCAATCTCAGTAATCCTGACACGCATAGGCATAGTAGGCATCAGGCAACCAATGGAGGCAGTCCTGAACCAACTGATATAATTGCCCTCCACTAGAAGCCCTCGCGCTGGTACCCCATTGGCCTGGGCCAAGTACTCCTCAGCCGATAGATCTGTAGAAGAAGGCGTCACCGGAGCTGCCGAGATACTGAGAGATCGATCATGATGAAAGAGCAGCCGATCTCCAAAATATTATACATAGAAGAGACGACCAAGGAAGCAAGGATAGATCTCCTATCGCATGTCTCGATCGAAGGCTTCCCACACCTCTCAGTGCTCTTAGACTGAATGAGAAAGATCTGGGAAGGTAATTGAAAATATCTGCACAGCAGAAATAATGAGATTCCAAAATGCTAGAAAGAAATCCTAGTGCTACAAACTGAAACAAAAGTTACTCACCTCATGAAGCCTACACCAGTCGAAGTGGGCTCAGGCGCTACGAGCATTGCTATTGATAACGCGTCCATCTCGAGTCACCCGGAAAGCACCAAGAGGATAGCCCTCATCGGGATGGCGCATCTCGAGTAGATAATAGGGAAATGTACATGTACAAAAAGCTAGGAGGAAAAGAAAGCAAAAAGATCAGACCAATAGATCAAGAGAAATGAAATGCCAAGAGTTCAAGACTTGAGAAGAAAAGTACCTCGATAAAAGGCCAGAAGAACCTGGCAGAGATACCGCCACCTCGTGGGGCAGTGATGCCCTCCACAATACAATCTAGGCCACCAAGGATGGTGCCATAGATCAGACTCCCCCAATCATAGGTAGCTACGCGTTGAATGTCTTGGAGGAAGGGGAGAAACTATGTCATCACCGTGGAGTCGTCCTCCAAGAAAAAATAGCTCCCCAGCAGAAGTAAAAAAGCTAAGACGAAAGATTGCGGCAAAATCAACATCTCCTCGCCTCACGGTACGACCCCGCTGGCCTAGTGTTGACCACAAAAATCTCATGCCAAGCTTGTGAAGCTTGCCGACTTCGGCAGCTGGAATGTAAGGAACCCCAATCAACTCTGCAATCTCCTCCAATGGCAGCATATGGGGGAGAATGCCTCTTCCTCCATGGAAATCCCGTTAACAGTGACAAAATTTGATGGCCTGATGCCGATCTCTGTCTCGGGCATATGAAATGTGTGTGTAGTTAGGAACCACCTCTCCATCATCACGACAAAAATCGGTCAATCTGATCCGAAGTAGGGAATCCGCAAAAAAGCGCCAAAACTGGCCCGGGTAAACTAGCCTTTCAGATCCTCAGTGAATAGGGCGAACTCCAACATGAAAGTCCTCCAACTGCCCCTGTAGCTGCTAGACGGGTAAGGAGTCGGCACGTCCATCCGCACGTACATCGAAACATGCCTACTCAATCCAGTGAGAAGGGGAGTATCTGCTACGCCTTCTCGAGCCTCTGCAAGTATAGTAGTACGGGCTCCCTTGACACCCCTACCATGGCCACCACCGCTACCACTGTTGCTACCACCATCACCACGACCACCATGACTGGCCGCCTCTCTAGTCCTGCTCCTGCCAGGCACACGTCGAACTACAGCCTGACGTCGGGAAGCACCCATCTCCTTGCTCTCGGAAGACGAACCACTCGATGAAGATTGAGTCGCCTCCTCCACAGGCGACTCCCTGACAGTCTCCTGCTCATATCTGGTCCTCATAGTCGATCTGCCCCCGGACTTACCAATCAAAGCAGCCTTGCTCCCTCTAGTGCGTACCATCTACAGGAGAAGACCAACTACCCGATAAAAGCCTACCAAAACCAAAACTTTAACTGTCACCAAACCCACTGACCTAAATCCTGACCCAAACCAAAACCTACCTACAACCAAGAATTTGACCCAGCCAAGTAAATTCATCCAAGTTGACTCCCACAAATCAAAAGTTCTGCCTATCCCTCCCCAATAACTACACCTCACTACTTTGAACCCCACAAAACCAACCCCAGCTTATCAAAAATGCCCCATTCCATTCAAACGACCTAACCATTTTCCTACTCATCACCCCATCTAATCACACCTACATCTAAGGGACCTGCCCAAAGTCTAAAGCAAATCCTATGGGTTCTAAGAGAGCATATTCGAATGTTAACATGATAAATAGGGAAAGCGTGCAAGGCAAAATAAATAAATCCCAATGAACATGCCACAAACATTTTGTATTTAAAAACACACGCGACAAAAGTTCCCAAAAGAGCATGAAAAGCAAAATAAGCATTCAAAATAAATACACGACAAGGTTTTCATGCGAAAGAAATTTTAAAGAAAACGAACATGGCAAAGGCATAAAAAGGGATTATATCCTAACAAACAAGCGTACATCAAAATTTTGTGTTCATCATGGATTGTTCAAAACGAGTACAATATAGGTTTTTACATATTAAAAAGAGATAATTAAAAAGAAAGGAAGAATGACCCACCTCCACACAAGAAGGAGATCCAAAGAAATGCTACAAGTATCTAAAATCCAAATCTCCACGTGCAAATGTCCACGCAAAAGCCTGTTCGACCACCCAAGAACGTAAGAAAGCAAGAAGAAGGGAAGAAGTAGAACCATAGGAGAAAACGAAGCAAAATGGCCAAGTGAAACGCCTTGGCGCATCGTTTGGAATTTAAAAGGTTCTGGTCCATGCATGATGCACAGACTGAATTAATTCCGAACAGTCCGTGCTTCATACACAGACCAAAATATTTTAAAATAGAGTCCGTGCTTCATGCATGGACTGAATAAATTTTAAACAGTCCGTGTTCCAAGAACGGACCATAATAAATAATAAAAAATCTAAAAAATCAAAAAATAAAAAAAAATCAAAAAAAATCAAAAAATCAAAATCCAAAATGGTATTTTTGCAAAAGCCAAATTCATTTGCCTAAAGACTTGTTTGAAAATCTCCATTTCAAAGTTTTTCACCAAACTATCCAAAACCGAGACCCTGTCAGATCCCGTGCTTGGGTAGCCATTTCTTGTTATCAAATTCTTCAAATCAAATCGGTGTTTTCAAAACTTTGTCTGAGTAAAATCCTCGGACCCGCACAAATCAGGATTTCGTCTATTTTTTGCAATTCTTTACACGCAATTCCTGCAAAGAAGGGCAGCTGTAGACACCAAAATTTGAACGGGCCCTTGATGCAAAAATGCCCCAAAAGATAACAAAAATTGTATCAGGCCCTCAAAGTCCAAACCTCCAAAAGTCCTCTCTCTTTCAACAAATGGTCTTAGCTTACTTACAAACCATTTTTCTACACTTCTAAACTCAACCCAATATAAGCCCAACCTGTTCTTATTTTATACTCCTCAACCCAACCCAACCTAAGCACATCACTTAAAACCCAACCATATTTTAATCCAATCTACTACCAAATCCCAAAGCCCAACACATTACCCAAACCCAATTCAACCCAACCCAACATTATACCAATCACCATGATCATCAAGGTGGGACACATGTCACCACCCCAACTCACTTCCCTCATCCCCAACCTATCCCATCACCTTTTCTCAAAACATCATTTACCCACACCCCTAACCCATATCTCCCCTAATCTACCCACATCAACCCATCACCTTTTCTCTAAAAAAATCTAATCTACCTACACCCCTAACCCATACCTCCTCCCAATCTACCCTCATCATTCCCTATAAAATTCACATCTACAATCTAAACTTACACCCATTCTCTCAAATCAAACACTCATCCTCTCCCATCAACTCATCTCAACCTTTCATTTCCACCCATTTTAACACATGGCATCATCTCTCACACCCTCCCAAAATATCATCAACCACCCTCTTACACCCCTCATTCTCTCAAATCCATCCATCACTTTCTTACACCCCATATTCACCATTTATTATCCTTCACGTAACACTCAACCCAAATGGGTTGAAAGATCCAACCCATTTGGATTGTAAAACAACCCATTTAACCTTCTTATACAAATACCCTCCAATCCTTTCTAATTTACCCCCACCTTTCTCTTAAACCCCATACTATTATACCATTTCTCTTTATTTCACCCTATCTTACCCCTAAAATAACTTTTCAAATCCTATAAAACCACCCTCATTCTTCACTCTCAACTTACTCCACCACCTTCAACTTTCAACTCCCAATTTCCTCTCAAGCAAGTCAAGGAAGACTCATCAAGAAAAGTCAATGGAGGTCAAAGAAGGAACAAGGTGGGTTTGGACAAAAGAACACCCCCTCCAACTCCCCTCTTCTACTTATCCCTCTCTTTACACTTTTGCATACACCATGATTATTTGAATCATCAAAAGGGCCAATTTTTCAATAAGGGTGCCCTCAATGATTTGAACCAACATTAAGCCCCTCATACTCGAGGGAACATATTGGGTTTTTCGATTATTTTATTTCACTTTCAATAATGGATCGAATCCGAGGTTACCACCTGCGGTAGATGGAGCAGGGTACCTAACACTTTCCCTACTCCATAAATGGACCCTCTTACTTATAATCAATAGTTGGACCATGTACCTTGTCCGTATGAGAGTCATCAAATGCCAAAAAATATGATTTTTTATAAAAATGCAATCCGAGTGACCATTCACACCCATTTCAAATATGAATGGTGGCGACTCCAAAACACCCCAAAGTGGATGATCTATTCAAGAATGAATAAATCACGTGTCCACAACTTACCTATGCTTTCTTGGCTACACACTGGTTGCTTATACTAGTTTTGCTTTCCTTTTCATTCACAAAGAGAACATCAATTTTTAAAGTCTAAGCACATTACCCCACCTGACGTTTGCAGCCACTATGAAGAGTGCAATCCAACAACAAAAAGTCAAAACTTTCCTAAACCCTTTCATGCTAATATGCCAAGGTATTTTCTTTTCTTCTTCATGGTCTCCGAACATACACTAAGGTGGTTGATTAATGACTAAAGTATGTGAACAAAATCTATTTAATAATTGATTGTCACGTCGATTTTGGAAAAACAGTTATTATAAACTTTTCTAGAGTTCGTGTGAAAAACCGCAAAAATTCTATATAATTTATAAACCTTTATAGAAATTTTGCGCAATTTTCTGTGAAAATTACACCTTTATAACATTGTTTACTAAAAATCTGACATTAAAGATAAAAACTTGAGCGCTTCCTATTCCGTTTGTAGTAGTGTTAGTTTTTAGATATGTTGACTAGTGGCTTAAGTAGAGATGATCCCCGATATGTGAGGAGGAATTTTATCCAAGAAGAAAGCAAAGGAATCTATGTATCTCACTAAAGTGAAAACCAATTATGTTATTGGAAAAAGTGTGTTGCAGTGGAAGCATTGGGACTCGCTGAAATGTCAACTATTTTTTTGTGGATTCATACGTTCATGATCTAGGATTTAATGATTACAATGGTATTGGGGATGTCATTGTAGAAGTAAATAGCAAGAAAAAAGGGACATTGACATACAAGGTCTTCAGAGAAGCCAAGAGATACATCTCAAGTCTTTGGGGGCTACTTTATTAATTGTGCTCATGTGTACATGTTGGGTTATGTCTTCTATTCTTATATATGGGATTGTCGTGGATTCAAAGCGAATCTTTTTATAATCCGTTAACGACCTGTATGACCCGTTTAATTAGTAATGTGTGGGGTTTCCCCACCATAATCGGGGGTTCACCCCTGGGAAAAATATTGGGCCCATTTGGTTTGGTTTTGGATCCGACCCATTTAACCTCTTTATAACCCTAAGTATATAAAGGGTACACTACAAGAAAAATTAGCTACCACAACCACTTTTAGTGACGGTCAAAGTTTGACCATCGCTATATAATGTTTATTTCGCCTAAATCACTAACTCTAGCTCTTAACTCACTCACTCACTCACGCTGAAAATTTGTCCGACTTTGTTTGAAACTCTCATTTTCAATTCCTTTATCCTCGCTGTCTCTCGTCTCAAACGAAACCAGTCACCCTTTCTTGTCTGAAACTCGAATGTCACACTCTCTCTCTCTCTCTCGTGTAACTCGAATGTCACTCACTCTCTCACATCTGAAATTTGAAAACGAAGCCTCACACATTCTCTCTCATCTCCGTTGATTGCTTTAGTAGAGAAGGAATCGACACTCAAAAACGAAGCTTCACTCACTCTCTCTCGTCTACAAATCGAAAAAGAAGCCTCTGTCTCTGTTGATCTCTCTCTGCTTCTCTATCGATCTCTTTCTCTCTTGATCTCTCAAACGCATGAGGGTTCAACTATACAGATCTGATCTGATTTCGACCTCGAAAATTTAGGTATGTTTCATGTAGACACCCCAATTTGCACGAACCCGTAGAAAAATTCAAATTTTCTCGAATTGATTCCAACTAAGAACTCAAGCCTATCACGGAGTCGCATCGCCACTTGGCATCATTTTCATGCATACATGCATCATGTCACATAGTTTGCATGCTCAACCTTGTCCCTAATCCGAGTCTATCGCCCATTCACTACTCTATCACCCATACCATAACCAAACCCAATTCCTAACCCTATCTAAGTCCAAGAAAAAGTCCATCTTCTAACCCAAATCCAAGTCCATTATTTTAGCCCACTTTCAAAGTCCAAAGTACATAACCCAAGTTCACTCTAAGCCCAACACCAAGCCCATTTTCTTGCATCCCCTCAAAAGGTGACACATGTTGATCTCCCATAAGCCCTCAATACCCAATGCATCATCTAATTAGAGAGTCAACTCCCCCTTGTGAAAATTCAAGAATGCCCTTCCCAAAAATGTTAGTCAAACCAAAAAGATACTTTGGTCTTTGGTAATAATCCATAAAGGTGAGAAAACTTCCAATCATACCCTCAAAAGGTGGGAATCTTCAAGTACATACATGGAGTTCTCTCATTAGTCCATTTCAAAAATATTTATTCACCTTTGCTTTATGAGTTATTTACAAATGAACCAAGATCTACTTTTCACCTACCATTTTACCTTTACACATGTAATTCTCCTACGCACCCTCCCAAAAAGCACTTTGTTCTCCCATTGGTCCATTTCAAAAAATATCCTTCCACCCTTACTTTATAAGTTATTTACAAATGAATCAAGGTTTACTTTTCACCTACCACTCCACCTTTACACATGTCACTCCCCTATTCATCCTCTCAAAAGTACTTTTATTCTCTTATCTCTATTTATCAAAAACTAAAGATCAAATAATGCTTTTAGGGTTTCTTCACAAATGTCATTTTTACCCTCATACAAATGAAAAATCCAAAAAGAAATAACCTAAATCCCATGTCTATTTTCTTTATTTTTAGGGTTGGACCACTTTATCCCCAAAAGTTCTCCAAAAACTCTATAAATACCCTCATTTTCTATGAACAATGCATGCTCTCAAGTCCCCATCCCTCAACCTAAAACTCTACCAAAATTCTTACTCATTCTCTCATCTTCTAAACTTTGACTCAACCCTCAATCATCTCACTCAACTCTCAAGTCTACTTTTCAAGGTTCAAGTTCATCAAGGGACAAGGTGGGATTTAACATATAGATTTTATTTCAAAGTTTGCATTCTCTTCTTCTAACCCTCTCATTTTTTTTTATTTTAAGAAATTTCTAAGATGTAATGTATACCCTCTCCCATCCCTGGTAGATTGGACTAAGGTTCGATCGAAAGGATGGGGGTTGAAGTCCATTTTTATCTTAAAATCATGCATCATATTGTATACAATGCACATACTCACCTATGCATGGCAATGATGAAGAAATGTGTCACCCTCTTGATGGGGTAAAACACTAAATTTCTAGTCATGCATACATGCATCAAGATTATGACGTCAAGGGAACTCCATCATGAAGTTTTTTTAAAAGTTCAAACCTACATTCATATTCATAAATTTAATGTAACTACATGGGTCATTCTTTTCTATAGAATGCCCTTAATGTTATGTTGAAATCAAAACCCTTTGTCAAATGGGACATTTCACTCTAATGCACACACCACCCTTGTCATGCATTCTCATGCATTTTAGTATTTATTTTCTTAAATTTTTACAAAATAAAATAGCCAAGCATGGTAACCACCTTTGGTGGAGAGGATGGGGTGCCTAACACCTTCCCATCCTCTAACCGGATCTTCTTACTTAGATCTTAGGTAGACTTTGCCCTTTCCAACAAATAAGAGTCACTACAATGCAATGGAAAAAATGGTTTTCAAAAATCGATTCGAGTGTCCATTCACACCCATTTTTAAAAAAGAATGGTGGTGACTCTAAACAATGTAGTATTGAGGTTCATGACGAACATTTCATGTCTATATTTCCATACATATTTTGTTAATTTTTCTCTTCAATCGATCACTAAATCCTAGATTTTTCTATATATTTTACTTTCCTGCATATTTTATTGATTTTTCTGTTTAATCCTAATTTCTATAGTGTTGATTCAAATTTAGTTCGATTTCAAACCAAAATCCCAATTTCTATGATTTTAATTCAATTTTTGGTTCAATTTCAAACCAAGATCCTAATTTCTCATTTTTATAGCTAACTAATATTCAATTGGACAAAATCAGATTTCAGGAGACCATCACTCCCTAATTTTGCTTATCAAATCTGAGATCTCACTCAGATTATCAAGTTTACTCTCAGATCTGTATTAATTTTTTTATTTGCTTTAAGTTCAGATTAACTAAGCTTGTATGTAATAGGTGGAGGGAATAAGCTTGAAGTAAGTTTCATTTTGTAAAAGATTTTTGTGCTAATTTTGTAGGAAAAAGAAATTTAAATAAGTAATGTAATAGTTTGCTATGATCATGTATGTACTCCTTGGCTTCCTTAGTCTTTTGAATTTTTTTATTCCTAACTAAATTGTGGTTTATTTCTTTTTAATGAATTATTAAATTGGTTGATGTTGAGTTGTTTGAGCTTTGGTTAAAATTACTGTTGTAGTTTCCGTTGTTGTAATAGAAAAATGCATGGGAACATAAACAAATATAATTAGATTCCATGGGTTGATTGGAGAAGACGGGTTGTTAAACTATCCGCTTACAATAACTTGACCATTGAAAATTAATGACCGACTAAGAATAAACCTATGATGAATGATAAACATTGCGAGGCTGTGATTTTTGTGAATTATTATTTCTTCTATTCATTTCGTTAAAGTTTATCAAGTTGCGATATTTTATTTGTAGAACGCATAAACTATTTGAGAATTTACTTGCATGCATGATACATGGTTATTAAAATCGTTGGAAATAGAGATGACTCTCCCTAATCATCTTAATATCATTTGTGAATGATGCAAGATGCCAAGATCAGGATTTAACTTATTATTCTCCAGTAGTAAGGTCTTTCTCTTCTTTCTGATTCACAAATCCGAATTGGACTTAAAAATGATCTTGATATCGAGATAAAGATATGAAACCATGAGACTATGATCCACAACATGAACCAACATTGAGTACTCCACCTGCATTGGTTGATGTTGATTGGAGAAGACGGGTTGGATCAATAAGGGAATTGGAGTAACCTTTGTTTGATCCATTATTGCTAACATAGAACCAAATCTCAAAGTTGATCTCCTCAACGGAGGAGACTGTAAAGAATCCTCATGATTTGGAATGGAATCACAAACTTCTTTTCTCCCTTAAATTTCAAAAATATCCTTATAAAAAAAACTACCCTTACTCTTCATCACCTCATGGGAAAGGATAATACTTTCCTATATTTTTCACACTTATACAAAAGTTCCATGTTTTTTCAAGATTAATAGAGGTAGGATTTCTCCTACTCTACTAGCTAATAATTTAGAATTACGTATATAACTACCAATGATAATAGCTAGGAAGAAAATTAGGAAAGGATAAGGGAATCTATACTTTTGCAATAGAAGCAATGGTGGATTAATATTGTCTCCCTTGTACCAAAGGAAGCTATTTTGCAATGTTGGGCTATAGTTCTAGTACAACATATATAATCTAATTAAAACCATAGGTTGTGCGAGTCTAATTGTGTGCCTGGATTTAGTTATACCACTATTGCATTTATAGTTTATGGTACTTTGTATGTTATATTTTAACATCATTCTTGTGGCTTTGTTTCCTATCCAATGTCAACCCTTATCAATAATTCTTTTTTCTTTTTTTAATCTCTTTGACTTATATTCTTTTATAGACACTTCTATCTATTTTCATTAGTAAGGGATAAGAGCTTTGTAGATAACACCATATTATATTAATTGCGACTTATATTATTAATAATACATATTTGATAAGTTGTTAAATAATGGGTATGTTGATTTGTTATGTATTACTAATAATACATATTTGATAATCGTTCATGGAAGATTGCTTAGCTTATTTTTCACTTTAATGGGTTGGGTTGGGTAAATTGGGTTAATTCATAGATAATATTTGGTCAAGTACGATCTGTAGATGGATCGTTTCATTTGAGTAAAATATTTTGTCAATAGTTGATTAGTTGTTTCCTTAGTTTTAGTTGTATGTGACCATGTGCTTTGGTTTAAAGGTGATATTGCTGTGAAGTGGATATGCCGATAAGATAAAAGTTGGATTCAGTTGCCTAGAGATACCCTTGAGTATGAAGCAGGAGTTATTAAGTTTTTGGATTTTGCATTTTCTCATTCAAGGTTCGATAATGCGATCCAATGTCCTTGTGTCAAATGTCTCAACGTGGTAAATAATAGAGAAAATGTGTATGGTGATTTATTATGGTATGGGATAGATAAGGGATATATACATTGGACACGTCATGGTGAGACATTCGAAGATGAATATATAATTGATGAGCCCAAAGAGGGTGATGATATGCAAGGAATGTTACAAGATGCATTTGAAATCCCAAACTCTTATTGTGAAGATGTTAATGAGTCGAATGATGACAGTTCAGATGAGCCAAATGAGGATGCAAACAAGTTTTATTAAATGTTAAAAGCTGTCAAGACTGAGTTATATTCGGGTTGTACTAAATTTTTGAAACTATATTTCATTGTAAAGTTGTTACATCTAAAATGTCTTAATGGATGAAGTAATAAATCATTTGATATGTTACTCGAATTGTTAAAAGATGCATTTCCTATTGGTGAAAAGTTGCAAAGAATTATTACGAATCGAAGAAGATCCTGCGGGAACTTGGCTTACATTATAAGAAGATACATTCGTGCTCGAATGACTGCATGCTATATTGGAAGGAGCATGAGAATGCAAATGAATGCGTAGTGTGTGGTGAGTCTAGATGGAGATCAATTAGATGCCAGTCAACTGAGGAACCTTCTCGTTTGTCTACAAAAGATAAGAAAATAACTGCAAAGATTTTACGTAATTTTTCGTTAAAACCGAGGCTTAAGCGATTGTTTATGTCTTCAAAAATAGCTGAGAACATGAGATGGCATTCTGATAATCGTATAAAAGACGGCGTGTTCAGGCATTCAGCTGACTCTATGGCGTGGAAAACTTTAGACAAGGAGTATCCGTCATTTGATTTTGAACCTCGGAATGTTAGACTTGGATTGGCAAGTGATGACTTTACTCCTTTCAGTTACATGAGTACTCCTCACAGTACATGGCCTGTTGTTTTGATTCCGTATAACTTACCTCCATAGATGTGTATGAAACCAACTTATTTTATATTGTCGTTACTCATTCTAGGTCCTAAGGCTCCTAGGAACGACATCGATGTGTATCTACAACCATTGATAGACGAATTGAATGAATTGTAGATAGATGGAGTTGAGACATATGATGCCTCAAGAAAATAAAATTTTAAGATGTATGCAGCCGTTTTATGGACTATCAACGACTTTCCTGTATATGCGAACTTATCAGGATGAAGTATTAAAGGTAAACTTGCTTGTCTCTTTTGCCACGAAGACACTTGTTCAGTCAGATTGCAGAAATGAAATAAAGAATGTTACTTGGGACATCGTCGATTTTTATCACTTGATCATAGATTTCAAAAAAATAAAAATTCATTTAATGGAAAAAAAGAGTTGGAATATACACCAAAACCATTGAGTGGAGATGATATGCTTGATCAATTATGAGAATATGAGCAAATTATTTTTGGTAAGACAAATAAAGATAAGATTGGGAAGAAGAGAAAAAAGGATGATTGCAAGTTACCAAAAAATTGGAAGAAAAAAAATATCTTTTTCAATTTACCGAATTGGAAAAATCTTTTATTGTATCATAATTTGGATGTTATGCACATCGAAAAAAATGTATGCGGTAATTTGATTGGAACACTTTTGAACATTGAGGGTGCAACAAAATACAATTTGAAAAGTCGTATTGATATGCAATTAATGGGTATAAGGAAAGAACTTAACCAGATACCGGAAATGGGGAAACTGTTACTACTACCTGCATGTTAGACAATGTCGTCACCTGAAATGAAGAAGTTTTGTGAATGCTTAAATGGTGTAAAGGTTCCAAATAGTTATTCTTCAAATTTTTCAAGATATGTTCAAGTTAAACAATGGAAGATCTCAGGACTGAAGAGTCATGATTTTCATGTACTGATGCAACAATTTATTCCACTTGCAATACGGAGACTCTTGCCTAAGAATGTATGTTCTGTTTTGATTGAGTTGTCCACATTTTTCAGACAATTATGTTGTAAGGTACTCAAGGTAAGGGAACTAGAGTGTCTTGAACATCAAATTGTTTTAACACTCTGTAAAATGGAGATGATCTTTCCGTTGGCATTCTTTGATATTATGGTGCATCTACCAATTCATTTAGCTAGTGAGGCCAAGATTGCTGGTCCAGTGCACTACAGGTGGATATATCCAATAGAAAGGTACTTGCACACGCTAAAGTCATATATGCGTAGTAAAAAATTATCCCGAGGGTTCAATTGCAGAAGGTTATGTTTGTGAAGAATCGTTAACATTTTGCTCGAGGTACTTGCATGGGGTCGAGACAAGATTCAACCGACTAGAGCGTAATAACAATAGTATTGATGTTGGCTCGAGTGGAATGTTATCAATTTTTATGGAAAATAGTCGTTCTATTAGAAAGGCTATCCCACAAATATTGGGGACTAGTGAGTAGGAACAAACACGTCTTTACATGTTGAACAACTGTAATGAAATTACTCCATTTGTTCGGTAAGATAAATTTTTTCAAATCTACTCTTTATATATTCATAATTTTCATTATTCACTTATTAATGGAACAATTTATTTTATAGACAATATAGACAGTTAATTAAAGACACTCATAATCACATGAGTGCGAGGGATATGGAGTGAAAACATATTAAAGAATTTTTTGAATGGTTTAAACATCACGTATGTATTCAATATCATGATTACATTTTTTTTTTATTAAGTACATTTCAATATACTTGTAACTTTAGTTATCCCATTTTCAAATTTTAAATAGGTTACTCAAATGCGATTACATGGTGAGCCTGTAGATGAATGTATCGATAATCTAGCTTTGGGTTCATCACATAATGTGATTTATTTTAAGGGATATATTATGAATGGCTTTAGATTTCACACAAAAGAGCGCGACAGACAGCGAAAGACTCAAAACAGTGGTGTGTTCGTATCTGCAGAGACACATAGTTTTGCAAGCGCGACGGACATGAATCCAGTGACAGACAATGTTGGATATTATGGTATCTTAAATGATGTTTTAGAGTTAAAGTATCCTAATGGGTATCGAGTTATTTTATTCAAATGTCATTGGTGGGATGTTTTGAGTCGTGGGGGATTCAAGCAAAATGAATACGGGTTCAATTGTATGAATATTACATGGACATTATCTACTAACGAACCTTATATCCTTGCAAACCAAGCACAACAAGTTTTTTATATTAAAGATAACACTAATGATGATTGGCGTGTAGTAATAAATACGCAATCACGAAACTTATACAATATGATACCTGAATAGGATTTTGAAGAAGAGCCTTTTCAAGAGAATGAGAATGAGCATGAATTGTACCAAATCGAAGTCGACATTGATGACTATGTTGTCACTCGGTATAGGAATGATATCCAAGGAGTACTTGTTGAAGGAAATGGCGGTGACCATGACTTCATTAATGATGATGATGATGATGATGATGATGATGTTTAGTCATTTTGTTTTACTTTTTTTTTCTTGTTGCTTGTTTTTCTCTTGAGGACTCCTTACCTATTTTTCAATAAATTTTTTTACTTAATGATAGTTTGTTAAGTGAAATTTCCTTTTAATTGGTGAATTTATTGATTTTCATTGTTATGAATTGCTTAGTTAGATATGTCTCGTGGAGAATCTTCTAGAGTTATGCCATCCGGGGACGTTGGAGATAGTGTGAGTAGTGCAGGTATGATATGTTGTATTAAATTATTTTGAATATTATGTACTATCGTTAATGACATGTGCATCTAGATAATTTATCGTTAACATATTTTTGTTTTGTTCTGTTATGATTTCATCTTTTTAGCTTCTACTAGCACGAGGAAGAGAGGTCCTACGCGAGGCCTGGCTAATTTTGACCAGAAGATGGGCCAAAAAATGTCATTAGATTAGAATAAATATGATCAAGTGATAGGAGAGAATGCTAGTCATTTTTCACAATTATTGGGGATTATTGTTAGGCATTCTGGTTATGCCCCTTTGCAATATAAGAAATAAGCTGACATTCCAAAGCATTCAAAGGACTCACTATGGCAAGCGGTCAAGGTAAATATAAATTAATGTGTTTGTTATTTTTCTAATTATATCATTTTTTTATTTATTTCTTAAATTATGTGTTTTTGTAAAATAAGACCGAAATTGATGATTCAAAGAAGAAGTGGGTGATGCAACGTATGTCGGCGAGGTATAGAGATTGGAAGAATGATTTAAAGAATGATTACAAAAAATATAAGACACATGAGGAGAGATTGCTACATATTCCTACTGGCGTCTCAAAGGCTGATTGGACTTGGCTTGTCTATTATTGAAGTACCCTCGAGGCTCAGGTATAAATTATTACAAATTTCTTAATTAATCATTTTTAAAGAATTATATGTTTGTAGTGTTATTAAATTTGTGTAGGTTATCTAAAAAAGAAATAGCAAGAATAGGAAAACCAAGTAATTAAACATACGGGGGGGGGGGGGACAAAGAGTTGTGCACAGTATTGGTCGGAGATGGTGCATATTTATATGTTAATTAATATATATATATATATATTTTTTTTTTTAATATTTAAGTGACCTACGATATATACTAATTCTTTTTTTTTAATGTTATTATAGGCCAAGAAAGAAGATGGTAGTCCATCTACCCGGGCTGAAGTTTTCAAGAAAATTCATACTAGGAAAAATGGGTCTTACAGTGATCCTAAATAGGCCAAGCTTATTGTACGTAAGAAGTCAATTGTAAGATAAATTATTTATTCTAAGATAATTACTATTGTATTTTTTTTTTTTTTTACAGAATAATATGATAAAAAAAACATAAAGATAGTGATGGATCTGATTCTACACCCATAAGCGAGAAGATATTTACTGAGGAGTTAGGACCAGAGCGGCATGGTAAAGTGTGTACATATGGCCTAGGCCCGACCCCGAGTTCGGTCTTTACATCTACTTCTAACTCATCTTGTAGTAGTACTTATGCCAAGATGCAATCCCAATTGAATGAGATGCAAAACACGCAAGTGGAACATGATTGACAATATGAGGAGATGATTGCTGAGTTGCAAAACAAGCAAGTGGAACGTGATCGACAACATGAGGAGAGGATTGCTGAGCTGCAGAGGGAGATGGAGATGCAGATGCAGATGCAGATACATATGTAGATGCAGATGCAAATGCAAAGAGAGATCCATAGCCAAGTCCAAGAGCATATAGCCCTATACTTTCGCACCATGTTTCCTAATAGTCATCCTCCCAGTCAATGACCTTGAAAGTCAATTGGATACATTTAGTTTTTGGTACATTTAATTTCTCCACTTTAGACTTTTTTACATACATATTATTTAATTAATAACTATTTTTTTGTAACTAACCCCTTTTTAACTCCACCAATGTAAAATTAAATATTTTACATTGCCGGTCCCAAGCCCAGATAAAGGAGGAGGGAAAAGATAAGGTATTGTTTCATATTTCAAGACATAAATAATTAGGTTTGGTAGATATCTGAACTTTTTTTTTTATATGTAGCAAATCTTTGTAGTGTATGTAGCTTTGAAGCTCTCTAGTCGGCAACAAAGGCAGTGGAGCAAAGATGAGATCAGGCTTGTGGTGATGATTTTTTTCTCTCTTTATGTTTCTTTTTTGTTTTTAATGTGTGTCCTGCCATGTAAATATGAGCTTTTGATTCTTATATTATCAAATGCTAGTTCCATATTAATTATTAATTCTACTTGTAATTATAGAAACAATCTGATAAAAATTATTAATTCCTGTCACACACAGGAATTATATTTAAACCCAACTTATGGTTCAATGTATCAAACCATTTGAATAAACTTTGGTTTATTGAGAAAATTCAGAACGTTGTAGTGAAGGTATCACAACTTGTAAGGAAATGAAAAAAAAATGTCTGATTTGGCAAGCCCAGGTTCATATACATATGCCTTATTATCTCCATTGCCACGCGTGTGGACTTGGTGTCAACTTTGTGGCAGCTGTACTAGGCTTTCTGATATCACTATCTATGAATCTCATACTCAACAAATCTCTTCCCAGATCCGAAGTATAAAATTTTGTGACCAAATCAACTAGTGGGGATGATGGATGTAGAGTGCATCATTGTTTGGTTTATTAATTATTATATGTTTTGTTGTGGACGAAGGAGTTAAAGGTGACACATTGAATGCATCCTATTATCAAACAGTGAGCCCCTGGACCAACACGACAATTGGAGCAGAGTTGATCCATAGCTTCTCAACCAATGAGAAACTCTGAACTTTGGCACACAGCATGCATTGGAGCCCCAAGAGTAAGAGGCTTACTCTTAGATATAAAAGGTGCTGGTGGTGGGAATGGGTTGGGTGTGGATGAGTAAGCGGCTTCCATCTTAGTATGGCAGAAAGCAATAAAAGGTAGGTAGAAGGACAAAGCTTTTTATGTATGAATGATGACATTCATCTTAGTTTTTATCTATGCACCATCTTGGTTAAATTTTAAATAAAGGACTGATCTAGTGATGGGCACAAACATCTCTTTGTCGAGTCCAGATTATTATTTATGGCAGATTTTTATTTTTTATTTTTTATTAATTTTTATTTCTGGTTGTCACAGGCTGTCCAATCCTGAAGCTGTGTGTGGTAAGAATAATTCATAATTCCACTTGCATTTTGCAGCATAAATGCATCTATCAATTATCAGTTTCACATTTTTCTTGCTTTTCCTGTTAGCCCACTCTTTCATTTGTATTCTCATTTGTTATGGTTCTCTATTATTTCAATTTTTCCCCCTTTTGTTGGTATCTCTGGGAGAATCCCCACCTTAGGTGAGACTATAACTCCCCCTGGGAGTTGTGCTATCCTCCTTCACTACACTCATTGGGTAAGTGCAGGCTGTACCATACCCTGGTATGTATCAGAGTGGTTTGGACACTTTCATGTCCACCTTTTTTTTCTCTCTAGTTGCTTGAAATATAACTCACCTAGTCATGTGGCTTGTTGGGATCCATAGACAATACCACTGATCTAATCATGTGGCTTGGTTGGGATCCATAGACGTCTTGGAAGTTGATACCACACATGGTCATTGGGCCTGTAAGAAGATGGGTCAAGTGGCTGGTTTTTAGTGAGGATGATCACACCATGGAGATCATTCTCACATAATGTGTCATTCGTTGTTTATAAGGTGATTGCAATTTAAGGCCATCCATGCTAATGGTGGTGAAGGTTTTAGAAGGCGTAATCGATATGGAACCCATCTCCGACTTTAACTTCTTAACTTTTCCACCAATGGAGGCTGCAAGAGAAGCCGATTCAAGTTCTTTAACTTCACAGTCTGTATCGATCCTTTCTGGTCAAAGATGAAAAAAAGGACTACCAAATACATGTGTCCCTCATGGTATGCTTCTTCTGTATTTTATTTATTTAATTTTTTATAATTATTGTTATTTGATTGATTCTGTGGGTCTAATTGTTTTGTAGTTGTTAAGTACAAGAAAGGATCAGACTCTCTATTGGTTGTAAACAAAGATGATTCCTTCAAATGCAATACAACAAAATCCATCAAAACACCCATTGGTCCACCTCCCAACGAAATTACACCACCATCTCATGCTCCAATTGCTTTCCCCCCAAAGGCAATGGCACCCACATCTACATCTCCCATGGCCTCTACACCATGGAACTGAAACAGGCAAAACTTGATATTCCAACTCTCCAAAGACAGACCAGCTCTAATGCCTTGTAGAAGATCTAGCCGAGGTATTGCCATCTTCTTTGGGCTCCTTCTTGAGTTGCTCGTTTTTTCATAGTACATACTGATAATTCTATATCCTATCTCATTTTAGTAGTGTCCCTTGTCTTGATTTCTTCTATCATGGATTTAATATTATTACATCTCTCTTCCATTTTTCTATTTCTCACAGATAGTATATTTGGGGCTATGATGAAGGTAGAGTTACTTTGACATTAAATTTCAGAAGATTTCTGTCAATCTGGAAGGATAGTCTGACTCTTTCTTTAAGTGAGTATATGCCAATCACTAGAAAATCATGGAGCTGTATTTCTTTATTAATTATGGATCTAATACGATTAGCTTTTGAGGTTCAATAGTTTCCCATTTCAGGTTATATTGGAGAGTTTGAGGATGTTGGACAATAGATTCTTGTGCGGTATCAATTGATGGACATGAAAATGTACCTGCCAACAACGAGAATGCCTTGACGAAAGCTATTGCTATTCAGCCCGTATCTGTTGCCATTGACGCTGATGGTTCTCACTTCAAATTTTATTTCGAGGTATTTCTCTTAAGAATTTGAGTAGAAAGATTCTATTACAACACCAACTTTTGCTAACGCCACCCCAATTCATGTGTAAATCACCAAAGACTAACACATATTTAGGTTGGTGTTAGCAAAAGTTGATGAAATGTAGTTGTTGGGTTTGGTGTAATCTAAGAAAAATCAATTAATTTGGTGATTGTTCTGTTCCATGGAACTGAAGATGCTAACCTTTGTTTTTTCTTAGTTGTGAGCTTAATTTCTCATTAAAAAAATTTATGAATTTGGGTTTTCAAAGTGGAAGTTAGATACCTTTAAGTAAATCTTGCACTTAATTTTATTTTTGACAAGCTCTAAATTAGATTCTTGATAATCCATAGTTGAATTTGGGTTTAAATATTCTGTTTTATGCCAAGGTATACTCTTGAAACTTACTGTGTAACATTATACATATAGTAACACTAGGACTACCAAATGTTTCTCATTTGACTTATTTTGGACATCGAGAAAGTTTCTTCCAACTCCCTTGAAGTATGGAGGATAACAAATAATGGTAGTGGCCCTCAATTAGTATATATATAGATATACTGTTAGGTTAGTTTGCAGTTCTTATATTCTAAATACATAAAATTCCTTGAATTTAATTTATATGCATGAATCGACTTGACTATGATCACAGGGCGTATTCACGGGAGATTGTGGCAAAGAATTAGATCATGGGGTGGCGATCGTGGGCTATGGAGCAACTCTAGATGGGACCAAGTATTGGAGAGTGAAGAGCTCATGGGGACCAGAATGGGGTGAGAAAGGTTACATAAGGATGCAGTGCGACATAGCCGATGAAGAGGGAATATGTGGTATCGCCACGGATGCTTCATATCCTATCAAGACCTTAGCAAAGGCAACTAATTAGTTATAATTACTCCATGTCCATTAATTTTTGTAATGTAAAAGTAAAATTAGTAGCTCATCTTGTATCATAATCTGGTAATAGTAACACAATGAACTCTAGTAGACTAGGGCATTTGGGTCTTTTCATATTGGTAATTGGGGTCATGGTCATCAATTTCAAAACATAGGGGTATCTCCAAAATTCTGCAATACATGAGGGAGCTGGTGTAAAATAAAATTTTTTTTTCTTCAACAACCTTTACAACGATGGCCAAAAGTGTAGCTATAGAGTAAATTATTTTTTTTTAAAACGATACGTTATAGCGACGGCCAATATTGGGTGTCGCTATAAGTCCTACACTAACGTGAATAGTTCGCCGTCGATATAACATATAATGATGGTACTATTAGCGACTGTAGACACTCCATTTTTGCATTCGCCTGATTAATCAACTCATCAACCCGATCGCAACGGTTCTCAATGATGGATGATTATTCCAACGCTTTATTTTGTTACTAGATATGTTTCAGAAATCCGGATGAGGTATCTCGAACTGACAAAACTGTAGAAACCACGCTACGCTAGGAAAATACACCCCAGAAACATAGAAATCATCATCTTGCAGACCAAAAAGAAGCTTTATGATAAAAATTACTAAAAAATGATAAAATTACCAAAATACCCCTAACATCAAAACAACCTTAGAGCCTACATTACGCTTAGGAAAATATTTTTGAACATATAAAATAACAAATCCAAAATCAAATAAATCATTTCGCCAATTTTCACAAAATTTGATAAAATTACGAAAATGCCCCTCATAAAGTTCACAACCATTTCACACAAAAATTTTTATAAATGACAAAAACCAACATTCCCATTGAATTCCATACGAAAAATTGATTCCAAAACATCCTGGAACATTGAAAATCGACTTAAAACATGAAAAGTCCTCTCCGAGGGCAAAACGATAATTTCACAATTTTTATAATTAAAATTTTCGAAATTAATAAATAAAATATTAAATAATTAAAGTGAAACATTAATAAAATTAATTTAAAAATTTGAACAAAAAAAATCGATCAATTAGGCTCTCAGGCAAAATTGTTGAGGGTTGCCAAGATATTTCTTTAAGGACCCCTCCATTTGGGGGTCTAAAGAATTAAAGATATAATAGAACGGGGTTCTCAAAAAAATTAAAGTCAATCAAGCAAGACTAAAGTCAAGGTATTAAAGTCAATCAATCAAGTAAGACTAAAGTCAAGATATTAAAGTGAACCAAGTAAGACTAAAGTAAAAAAAATTAAAGTCAATCAAATAAGACCAAAAGTCAAAACACTAATAGAGTTCTAAGTAAATAATAACTCTATTTAATAGAATTCTAACTAAAATATAACTCTACCTAAAATAATTCTAATTAAAATACAACTCTACCTAAAATAATTCTAATTAAAATATAACTCTAATTAAAAGAATTCTAATTAAACACTAATTCTATCTAAATCAACCCTTAAAAAAAATCTATAAATATGGGTCCTCACACCTTATTTTCGTATCAAATCATAAATCCTAAGAGAAGTAGGTCAAAAAGCCCCTCTAGCCTCCCATAAACCCCAGTTTTGAAGTCCCAACTCCTTACCTAACACCCATACTTCGATTTTAGCTTGAAAAATACTTAGAAGCCCTTCAAAAACACCCCAAAATCCATAATAAATCTAAAGAATTCAGATCCAAGAAAGAGATACCTCGCCTCAGAGATCAGAAATCAGATTCGGAGACAGAATGGAGCAAAGAGTATGGTACAAGGAGCAGTTTTATCATATCTGAGGGAACGAGAATGTTGTCTTCGGAAAGGTATAGGTTTCTTAACTTTTTTATTATTGCTTGGTCTTTTAGCGATGTAGGTTATTTGGGAATTGGTAGAGACCGGCATTTGTCGGGCGGGGTTGGTGCCTAACACCTTCCAACCCCGTAACGTGATCCCCAGACTCTTTTTCTTTCGTAGATTAGTAATATTTACCTTTTTTTAGAGTCAGTCCGGTTCCTAGACCATAATAACTAGGTGGCAACTCCCAAACCTCAAAGGTAAAAAGCGGATCCGCGCACCCCGCGGATCGAGGGCGCTTTCAGTGGCGACTCCACTGGGGACATTGATGATCAAACTTGAAAAATCCCAAGTATGGGAACATTGCCAATGACCTAATTGTTTTATTTTTATTTGATTCTATTTAATTTTTAGTTTGTTTTTCTTTGTTGTTCGTTTATCATTTTTTTTATATATTGGTGGGTCCAATCATTAATTTCGGTTCAATTTTGGATACGTTAATCTGGCATATTATTATTCTTGTATAGTTCAATCGAGAGTCACTTAGGGTGACTTTAAATAATAATACCAAATTTTAATGGATAATTTTGTTGAGGGTGGAATAATGATCATTGATGATGGAATAATGAAACAAAAATGATTTTTTTTTTTTTTATAGTTATTCTTCCTTTTAAGGTATGTCGATCCGTTTTTGGATAACAAAGGATTAAAAAAAAAAAACATGTTTGATATATAACTTTTTTTTTGTTTTTTATTAGTTATTTGTTTTTCACTTATTATTTAGATGTTTCTTTTAGGCAAGATATGCTGCCCATTGACAACAAAAATAAATTTTTTTTTTTTTCTTTTTTTAAGTTTCTACGGACAGTAGCTCTTGGTGGTGTGTCCCTAGCAAAAATCAGTTTAAACATTTAAACCCAACGATGTTCAATGGGACGTTGTTAGTAAAAAATTCCTTTTACTTATTTATTACTTTTTCACCCTTTTAAAACAGTTTTTTTTTAAAAAGAATCCATCGTCTTCTTCCCCATTTGTTTCTGTCGGCCTAAACAGAGAAATCGACTCCCCAAGGGTTCTTAACCCATATTTAGGTTTGTAAATCTCAATCAACGAAGAGATCTGCTGTACGAGTTTGTTCTCATTTTGTTGCTCCTCGATAAAACGGATAACAATGAACAAAGAGGGCTGGCAGAAGGTGCGATTTCCTCTGTGAGATGAGAAATTCAACGAAAATCAAAGATTGCATGAATCAACTCGATTTCAACCTCCACCTCTGTGCTTCTTTTCATTCGAATATCGTTTCGCCTCTCGATTTTGGTGGCTGTGTTTGTTTTTTCTTTTTCCTCTCTCGATCAATCGTTTATGGTTTAGGTGTTTTTTTTTTATCTCGACTTTGAGTACGATATTCTTCATAGAGATGAGTTTGATTTTTGATTTTTATTGGTTTTCAAACAAAAGACTCAAAGAGACATTTCAGAGAGAACTTCTTCATCTCGGATAATGGATTTAAATCAGCTTGTTAGAGGAAATTATTACCAAATTAAAGAATTTTTTTCTCCAGCAAGTTAATATGACAGATGAGTCACCAAGAGATTCTATGAGTTTTTACAATGTTACATGCTCTCTCGACTCTTTTCTTGAATGGCTTTGTGGGATTTTAGAATTTTTTTTTCTTTGCTGCCCTCGGTTTTGGATAGTCAAGAATGTTAATGGCCGAATATTAATTGGACGGGAGATGGTAGAACGAAATAGATAATCAGCTTTTCTTACAGCAACAATGATTGTAACACATCACAACGGGGATGGCTGCTAAGCACCCATTGGTTCCAAAAAACCAATCACATAACGTTGTTGCATCAAGCCGTTTCCCGATCTGTTCTTCTATTTTTGCAGGTTTTTATCAATCGAAAAATATCGATCTAACAATTTTGATTTAAAATCAGATTCCATAAAATTATTACAATTTTCGAACAATTTTCTGTCAATTAAGGGGTTTAACTTACATTGAATTATATCTCCATCAAGTCCCTAAATCGATAAGAAAGTTTAAAAAAAAAAAAAAGTTCAAAAGAAAAATAAAAAATCAAGTCTTGAATGTTGCCGACATCAACATAGGGGTGTATATCTGTTTGTTTTGGTTTTGTTTCATAAAATTCTTTTGATTGAAATCAACTTGTTTTCTAAAAAAATAAAAAAAACATCCTCTTTATCTCATCAATCATTGTTATATCCTCAATTCGATATCCCTTGAAATTTTGAATCATTTTGGATCACCCAAAATAACCTTTGATTGGAATACATAAGGAAATAATGTTGGATTAAATGCTTGCTTCTAACATTGGTATATGTTTAATGTGTTTACCTTTACTTATGTGATTGGAATGGTGTTTATTTTGATTAAATATTCATGTGGTTTATGTTATAATGATTGGTTTGATTGGACCCATGGGCCCATTTGTTTGAAAAAGGCCTCGGGCACACCCCATCCTGTTTTGCACACACCACATGCACGTATATTGTTTTGCACACTTACACGTCCCATATAGCCAACGTGACACTAGTGCGTGACTCGGTCTCTTTGGAGATGCGACGTCATTCATGAAAACCACAACTCCAATCATGTACCTTAGGGTATATTAAACTGAGACATCAGTACCATCTGATCAGGTGACTTTAAAAGGTATATTGATGCACTGAGGCTGGAACGACCTGAGCCTTTGACCTATTGTGAGCCACACAGTCACATGTCCCGATTGCCAACGTAGTAGTAGTACGTGGTTGGTCCCCTCGTGAGATGCCAAATCATTTATGAAAGCTACAACTCTTGACTCGTACCCATAGGTATGTAAAAGATAATCTAAGTATATCAATTGCACTTCTTAGTCAAAACCGGTGCCTAAGCGAGATCTTGCCCCGCTGTACCCTACTGTACGAGGGGGATAGATTATGTCTATTCTAGACGAGAGTTATTTAAGTGGGCCCTTGCTCTGCATCGTGCGCCACCTCTCAATTGGAGATCAAACTAGCTGTTTTTGGCTTCAGAGAAGTGAGTTGAGGTTTTAGATTATCACCTATACGGTATATCAAACCAAGTCACCACGTATCGAGAGGTATATAGGTGTATTTGGGCAAGGGTGGCCAGATAAAATGCATTGCACGTAGTAAGCTTAGAGTCTAGAAACCTTTCCTATAGGTCACGACTCGAACTTATCGTGGGTGTTCCCGGATTGTTTAATGAATGGAACCTTTTGATTGATGAGTGTATGTGAATGATGTGAATGATGAGATCAGAGTGTATGATTGTCCTCAAGGATCAACAATGTTGTTTTCGAAAATTAAAAGGGGTGCACCGACCCAATAAAGAATCTGTTTCTTGCAAAAATTCAATAATGACCCAGTCCATCTCGATCCAACAATCATGATGGACTAGGCAATTTAAATCAAAATAGAAATCAAATTTTCAAAGAAGAAAAATTGTTAACGAAGGGAAAGTATTTTCTAGAAAAAAGTGTTTTCCAAAAGAAGTGTTTTCCAGAAAAAGTATTGTTTTCTAGAAAAAATGTTTTCCAAGAAAAAATATTTTCAGAAAATATTTTCCATAAGAACAAGATTTTTCCAAAAGAAAATAAAAAAATTGATATTTTACATGGACCTTGAAAGAGTACTAAAATATCCTTTTGTGTCAAACCAGGATGTTAGCCGCTGGTAATAACCCGATCGACCATTTAGTCAAAACAACCGTCATAGGGATGCACCCTGTAGAGAAAATCAATTTTGAAAGATTCATGTTGAACAGTGCTCTTTACTTCCACGAATTTGAGATAGACTGTAACCTCTTACGTTCTATGGCTAAGCGATGGAACCCCTATCTTCATATATTCCATATAGGGCATATGAACTTGTGCCCCACTCACGATGACTATTGTGGCATCATGGGGATATCTACTTCAGGACCGCTAGTCAGGCCCTTATTGAAGATTAGATATTCTGGTAACCTCGCCACAGGACTGAACATTTCCAAGGAAGAAGCCAAGCCTTAGTCCATAACGGAAGATTGGACTTAGTACCTTTACTAGGCCCGTATCGCTTTCGCTGTCACCCTATCAATGTAAAACCCGAAGCCTGGCGAGCCACTAGAGATTATCGATTGTGCCTAGGAATCCTGGCCCAATACATACTGACCTCTAATAGTGATGGCCAAACTATCCCTATAGCCTCTCAACTCTCAAAGAAAGCCAACCTAGTACCCCTCATCCTACCTAAAACTTTCTCAGGTCTAGATGCCATAAAAAATAGTGAATGGGAAAGCTTCAAAGGAAGCCCCTACTTACTCTATATGTGGCTTTGTGACTGTCTCAAAATTGTAGATGTTCCTTCAAACCTCGAGTATGGGCCAGAGCACTTTTCCAAAAGAAACTTGTTAATGCGTCACAACTCAGTCAAGGCTTGGAGCAAATGGTTAGACTCTCGCCTTACCCGTCATATCGGTTTAAGATGTCCTTGGTAGATGGCTGATCCCCCTGTTCTAGGAACCAAAGGATCCTACTATGTCTGTTTGATCGGTTTAGAAGAAACATCTTTTTACCATCCTAACTTGATCCCAGAATAGTACGACGTACCCATAGAGTTATCTTTACCTTAGCACAAAGCTTTCTTTCCCCTGAGCCTTTGACTGAAAAGTTAGTGCATCTCATTGAGAAGATCTGGAACAAGTGCACCTTAGGGTATCCAGACGGACCAGCAGAATTCAAAGAGCCAATTGTTAGAGCCAAAAGGGTCAAGCCTGACAGCAATCCTGTCGACCATCAAGACAAAGCCAAGCGTCCATGTAAAAATAGTTCAAATCAAGTTTGTTGGAAGATGCTTTAATAAGAACATTTTCTTTGTCAATCATTTTCAATAAAGTTATTTTTCTTTTTGAATAAATATTTATTTTCTTTTTGAATATTCATTGTGTGAATGGATTAATTAATGGATTGGTGCACAAACCTCAATAAAATGATTCCTTAAAATGTTATCAAGGGGGTAATACTGAAATTGACTAAATCTATCTTTGATGGGGTCATAAAAGATTATCATTGCGCCCAAACTCAAGCGTTCACCTCCTAATTGGAGTCGTAAGTCCAGTCGGTTAGAACGAGCCACAGTACCAAGTCAACAAGCAGAGATGGCTTTAGAATCTGAGCTCACAAAGATCCATAAGATATTGCCAGCCTTTGCCAATGATATCAACAGTATAAAAGGGAAAGTGGAAGTGTTAGAACAGACCACGGAATCAACGGATAATCCCTTAGATGACCCAAAAAGAAAAAAAGTAGAAGAGAAATGTCCACGTGAAGTCTTCGAACTTGACGGAGACGAAAAGTATGTTGATGAAAATCCAGCGTTATCTAACAGAATGTCTCAATTGGAGTCAGCTATGAAGAGTATAAAAGGTATTGATGAAATTGCAGCAGGCATTGAAGCTCTGAACCGCATCCCAAGAATCCATTTGTCAGAGAAGTTTGTGCTGCCTGAAATGGACAAGTTCAGTGGGACAGGGTGTGTGAAAACACATCTTAAGGTGTATGTTACCAACATGCGTACAATGGGTCTCAGCGACGAACATATGACGTTATTGTTTCAAATAACTTTATCAGGATCAGCACTACGTTGGCTGATGTCTCAAGATCCAGTTATTGTGGGTACGTGGGAGAACATGTCAAAAGCCTTCTGACATCAGTATAAATACAGTACCGAGATTGAGACTTCAAGAAGGGATTTGGAAGCAACTAAACAGAAAAATTGGGAGACATTCACTGATTTCATTGGTCACTGGAGGGCCAAGGTCACCCAAATGTGGGATAGACCTTCGGAGAAGGAACAAGTAGCGATTATCCTAAAGAACCTCTCACAAGGATATGCTCAGCACCTAGTGGCCCAATATCTCTATACTTTTGAATCCTTATTACAAACTGGAAGCCAACTCGAGGATGCATTTGCCTCTGGGGTTCTTTCTAACCCCTCGGATAACAAGCATAAGAAATCCTATGTTCCCAAACCTAGTACCAACCATGTCTACATAGCCAATACGTCAGCTAGCCCAACTCAACCCCTAGCCCAGACTAATAACCAGGTTCACCCAAGTCAACCTCGAACTCCGCGTCAATTTACCAATCTAGTGATGATTCTCACTGTAACGCTTCACAAATTGATGAAAAAAGGGCTTCTTACCCCTATCCAACCCCGATCTTTGCCTAATCCCTTGCCAGTTGGACACAATTCTAATTTGTTTTGCGAGTTCTATCAAAATTCTGGCCATCACATAGATCGATGTATCACCTTGAGCCATGTTATTCAAAACCTTATTGACAACAAAAAGATAACAGTCCCTAGCCCACCAAATGTCACCACTAATCCATTACCTACCTATCAACCTCCACCAACCCTGAACATGGTTTCTCACACCCCATTGCCATTTGACCCCGTCTCTCTTATCCATCCAATCCAAGTCAAATCGCCTAATTACCCCATTGTCGAGATAGCTTTCACTGACGAGGTTTGCACTACGAACTATGAACCATTTGATCTAACCTCGGATGATACATATTGTCTATCCCCACCTTGCTACAGTAGTCCCATATTCACTAGTTACCTGTTAGCTCAAATGAACCTAAAAAGTCATGTACCTTTGACAGATGAAGATCCATACTTATTGACTGAAGAAGATGAGCCTTTCTCCCTCTCCTGTGATGAAGTTAGACATATGACTCGAGGGGGAAGAGTTTTTAAATCACAAGAACTCTGTGTTGATAATCCTGCAGCCCTAGCAAGAAAAGAAGGAGAAGATCCCATCAAAGAAAGCATCGAAGAAGATAACTCTGTAATCAAACAGTTGAAGAAATTGGGGGCCAATATCTCAGTATGGGGTTTACTCATGGCTTCCACTGCTCATAGGGAGGCTGTTCTCAAAGTACTAAACACAGCCCAAGTCTCCCTTGATACTTCTCCTAATCAGCTGGCCAGTATAGTAGGGGCAACTTATGTGGAGAATATCCTATCCTTCTCGGACTCAGATCTCCCAAAAGAAGGGACAAGCCACACTAAGCCGTTGCACATTACAGTTGACTGCAACGGGATGAGGATACCTCTAGTTTTGATTGATAATGGGAGTGCACTGAATGTCTGCCCTTTGAAGACGGCTACTTGTCTCCGATTTAAGGCTAAAGACCTCAAACCCACTAATCAAGGCGTTAGGGCCTATGATAACACCAAGAGGGATGTACTGGAAATTTTGCACCTTCGATTGTCCACAGGCACAGCAGAATTTCCTGTGGAATTTCAAGTCATTGATATCCAGTCTTCTTTCAATTTACTATTAGGGAAACCATGGTTACACCAGATCAAAGCCATCCCTTCTACACTACACCAGAAGGTCAAGTTTATCAAGGATGGGCTAGTAATTACTCTTCATGGAGATGCTGAAATTGTAGGAATCGTAAATAGTACTGAAGCCAAGAATGAGCCACTACTTGAGATTCAAACAGAACAACAGGGGATAGAACTTAGTGGGTTCGAACTCGAGAAGGTATACTCAATTCAATGGGATTACTCGGTGAAAGAATATTTCCCTATTGAGAATACCTCTAACTGTTATATGGCCAATATGTTCAGAAAAATGAGATTTTTCCCAGGTATGGGTCTAGTTCACAAGCAACAAGGTATCAAAGAAGCACTAGTGATTAAAGAAGTCATTGACACATTTGGGCTAGGATATAAGCCTACTAAGGAAGATTGGGCCCAATACTGGAAGACAAAAAGGGACAAGGCAATTGCAAAAAGACGAAGGCGCACCACGGATCTCATTAAAATGAAATGCTATCGAAAGACCTTTAATGGCTATTTTGTGAAAGAAGAGGAAGACTTCCGTTACTGGGGGTTCCCAGAGCTGTTCATTGATCACATCACAGGTACTCATCTGCTGGGGTTTGAAATCTTCTTTGGCATGGAATGGCCTGAAAAGGAAGCAAGCATAGAAGTTAAAGAGAAAAAAGTTGAAGACTGGCAGCTCGATCTGGATTCCCTCAACATTGATCAGCTATTCATTGAAGATCACAGTGTCCTAGTATTGTCAGTTGAGAAGGGGATCCCAAATCCTCAGTCTGTAATCAAACCCGCTTTTGGGTGTCTCTCTAACTATCATGTAATTAGTCCTATGTTGCACGTCAAGGCTAGGTCTGTTAGTCCCATTAGTCCTATTCAGTCTGACATGCCAATTGAGTTCTTTATTTATGTTGAGTCAAATAAGTTAGTTGTTTCTGCTGAGTCTATTATTTCTAGTGAGTCTATTTTTCCTGCTGAGTCAAATGAGTCCGTCAAGTCTGCAATGAGTCCTATTACCCCATCTATTTTTAATGAAATGAAAGAAATTTTTGATTACCCCAAGCGTAATAATAATTTAACTAATAATCTGACTTCGGAGGGAGAATCTTCTAACGAAGAGCCTCCTCCTGAAATAATCAAATTACTTGAACAAGAAGAGGAACATCGGGCTCAACCTCTAATAGAGGAAGTAGAGGTTATCAACCTCGGAACAAAAGAAAGTCCTCAAGAAATTCGGATAGGGGTCACTTTATCTCCCGGTAAACGCAAAGGGATAGTGACTTGTTCAGAAAGTTCAAAGACGTGTTCGCGTGGTCTTACGAGGATATGCCGGGAGTAAGCACGGATATCGTTTAACATCGGATTTCGTTATATCCTGATGCTTGACCAATCAAACAGAAACTTCGACGTATGAAGCCAGAATGGACTCTGAAAATTAAAGAAGAAGTTACGAAGCAAATTAGTACTGGATTTTTGGAAGTAGTAGAATATCCTGAGTGGATTGCTAATGTCGTCCCAGTGCCGAAAAATGATGGAAAAGTTAGAATGTGTGTGGATTTCAGAGACCTAAACAAAGCAAGCCCAAAAGGTAGTTTTCCTTTACCACACATAGATGTTCTAGTGGACAGTACAGCAGGACACGCTTTGTTGTCCTTCATGAATGGTTTTTTGGGGTACAATCAGATAAAAATGAATCCTTGAGATATGTAAAAAACGTCGTTCATCACACAGTGAGGAACCTTTTGCTACAAGGTCATGCCTTTTAGTTTAAAGAACGCTGGAGCCACCTATCAAAGAGCAGCCACAACTTTACTACATGACATGATACACAAGGAAGTTGAAGTTTATATAGATGATATGATAGTAAAATCTAAGGAACGACTGGAGCACGTTGCTGCGTTAGAAAATTTTCTCACAAGGATTCGAAAGTACCAACTCCGCCTCAACCCGTAGAAATGCATATTTGGAGTAATTTCTGGGAAATTGTTGGGATTTGTGGTCAGTCAAAGGGGGATCGAAATAGACCCTGTGAAGATTAAAGCTATCCAAGAGATGCCGTCGCCTAAGACTGAAAAGCAGATTCTAGGTTTTCTAGGCAGAATCCAGTATGTTAGCAGATTCATCGCTCAACTCATCAACGTCTGCGAACCTATTTAAAGCTTCTCAAGAAGAATAAACCAATAGTTTGGAATGAGCAATGTCAAAAGGCTTTCGACCAAGTCAAGGAGCATCTCTTGAACCCACCTATTTGGGTCCCACATACACCGGGTGAACCACTTCTTCTTTATCTATCAGTCACAGAAGAAGTTATGGAATGCATGCATGCACAATATGACAAAGATACTCGCAAAGAGAAGGCTATATACTACATCAGTAAAAAGATGTTAGAATATGAACGAAAGTATTCGGCCCTCGAAAAAACTTGCTTAGTACTGGTATGGGCTACTCAGAGACTCTGGCACTATATGCTATCTCATTCAATTATCATGTTATCTCGGATGGATCCTCTTAAGTATCTCTTCGAGAAATTGACGTTGACAGGGAGAACCACGCGATGGTTATTATTGCTATCAGAGTTTGACATCACGCATGTTACACATAAATCTATCAAGGGGAGAGCTGTGGCAGAATACTTGGCAGATTACCCTGTAATAGAAGGAATAAGGCCTGTTGATCAATTCCCAGATGAGAACATCTTGCATGTTAAAGAAGAACCGCAAAATCAAATGTGGCAGTTGTACTTTGATGGAGCCACCAATCAGAATGGGTATGGAATAGGGGCAATCCTGTTTTCTCTAGAAGGATGTCACATTCCTATCACTATTAAATTAGCCTTTTCGAACACTAATAACATGGCTGAATATGAGGCATGCATCGCGGGGCTCGAAGCTGCTTTGGACCTGGGCATTACAAAAATTGAAGTTTTCGGGGATTCAGCCTTAGTCATACATCAATCATTGGAAGAATAGAAGAGTAAGGATGAAAAGTTGAAACCTTATCATGAGTATTTGTTAAACTTAGTCAGTAAGTTTAAAGCTATCCTGTTCCAACACTTGTCAAGGGAGGATAACAGATTTGCTGACTCCTTAGCAACTTTATCTTCAATGATCCATTTGCCCCCTGGCATGGAATTGATGCCGATCACTGTCGAAGTCAAAGACAAACTCGCATACTTCCATCAGATCATCATTACTACTCGACTACCCGATGGAAAGCCATGGTACACAGATATAAAGAGAGTGTTGGAAAAATAAGAATTCCTGGAAAAAGCATCAAGGAAGGAACGACAAACCCTACTAAGATTAGCATCTCAATTCATCCTGTGCGCAGGAAGTTTATACAAAAGATCTTATGATGGGATTCATTTGTCGTGTGTTGATGAAGATCAAGCTGAACAGATAATGGTTGAACTACATTCAGGAGAATGTAGCCCTCACATTAGTGGAAAAATGTTAGCTAAGAAAATTATGAGACAAGGATACTACTGGCCCACGATGGAAATAGATTGTCATCACATGGTCAAAACCTATCATAAGTGCCAAATACATGAGAACCTTATACATGTGCGACCATCTCAAGTAGTGGGTCTGACTTCACCATGGCCATTCTCAGTCTGGGGAATTGACATTATTGGTAAAATATCGCCTAAGACATCAAACGGGCATGGATACATTCTAGTTGCCATCGATTATTTTATCAAATGGTTCGAAGATGCCTCTTATGTTGTCCTCACTGCGTCTCGAGTTGCAAAGTTTATTCAAACAAACATCATCAATTGATACGGGGTACCTTCGGAGTTGATCTCTGATAACGGGTCACACTTCAAAGCTGAGGTTGTCAAATTGTGTTCAAAGTTCAAAATCTCACACCACAAATGATCTCCTTACCGCCCTCAGTCTAATGGAACAGTCGAAGCAACTAATAAAAATCTCAAGACTATCATCAGGAAAATGTGTCAATCACATCGAGATTGGTTAGAAAAACTACCATTTGCATTATGGGCATATCAAACTTCAATTCGATCCTCCACTGGAGTTACTCCCTACTCCTTAGTGTATGACATGGAAGCAGTCTTGCCAGTTGAAATGGAAATTCCGTCTCTTAGAGTCTTATTAGAAAGTCAATTGTCAGAAATGGATTGGGTTCGCCAACGGTATGAAGAATTGAATTTGATCGAAGAAAAATGACTAAGAGCTTTGTATCACGTGCAAACTTATCAAAGAAGAGTCGCCCGTGCGTTTGACAAAAAGATCAAGGCCCGTCACTTACAAGTCGGGGATTTAGTACTCAAAGATAATCGGACACCTATTTTTGACCCCAGGGGGAAGTTCAAACCAAATTGGGAAGGTCCGTTCATCGTCAAGGAAATACTACTAGGAAATGCTGTCAAGCTTCAAGATCATGATGGAATCGAATTACCAGAACCAACTAACCTTGACCAAATCAAATCGTACTACATTTAAGGAGGCCATCTTTGGCCGAATCAATCCTCATATTACCCAGTTATCTAGTTCAACATATCCTTTCTCAACCTCTTTATAGCCTTTTCAAAAAGAAAAATTATGCATTTTTCTTTCTCAGCCCGATCACCTAACCTAGGGGAGGGAAGATTCGAACTACGTTTTAGTCTGATCCCAAAATTCTGGGGTACGTCGGCAACCTGAGAAGTTACTTCAGGCCCGACCACATCAAAATAAAAAAATCTATTTTCCCACACAATAAAAAATCAAGAAAAAATTTAAAAGAAAAGAAAAATATCTTCAAAATGGGAAAGAAAATTTAAGGCAAAATAAAATAAATGCCGCACAAGGGGCATTCGGATTTTTGAGCCTCAAAATCCCTTTCTTTTTATACCCAGTCCTAAGCTTACCTATACAAGTCCTCCTAAGTACCGTGTGAAAAGTCATGGAAGATACAAAACATGATCAGACAGTAATTCCATAAGGAAGAAAAGAAAAAAGCCTGCCAAGTTGAAAGTTCGAAAAGGGCGACTTAGGCAAAAATTAAGGCAAGCTCGTAAGGTTGAAAATCTGAAAAGACAACTTTGACAACAATCAGAGCAAAGAAAAAAAAAGGACTCGCTAGATTGAAAATCTGAAAAGGAGATCTAGGCAAAAGTTAGAGCAAGCTTGCTAGATTGAAAACTTGAAAAGGTGATCTAGGCAAAAGTTAGATCAACAAAGAAAAATAGAAGAAAATCTTTGGGGAGTTAAAAGCTAAGAGCGGTCTGAGAAGTCCGAGTAATCAAGTTCAATACTTAGCTTAAATCAGGCACAGACTTCGAAGCCACAAGTATCTTGTCTACGATCAATCTGAAATATTTTACGTTCTCAAGTGAATCAAGGGAGATAAGGGTGAATTCTATGATGAGTCTCGAAAGGAAATAATTTTGTTCTCTTGAGCCTGACTCAAAACCTTCAATAAAATTAATCAAAATTAAAAGTTAAGTCTTTATTGCGCTTGTGGTAATCAAATATTTCAAACCTTCATACAAGGGCCATTTTCTTTCTTTAATGTAACTTTTCCCCCTTATACTAGGGGCATTTTTTTAATTTTTGCATGATGTGTTCAATTATTTTCAATGCCATATTTATGGTCAACTAGGGGCATTTTATTTTTGAGCAATGTTAATCCTAAAAGATAATGAGAACCCCAAACTTAAGGTTACCCTCTTGATAACAGTTTTTCGAAAAAACTCTTGAGGTTCAAAAGAAACAAAAACTCAGGTTTTAAATTCATAAAACTTTTGGATAAAACCTTGAGGTTCAAACAAAAGCATTTTGGATCTCACATAGGAGATAGGGCATTCATTCTGTCCCAGATCTATTCATTTCCAGATTCAACCCCTCTTTTCCAGATTCATTTTCAATCATTTTTTCCCAGATTTATTCCTTTAGTCTTAGTTTTACTCAGCCAAATACCGTCGAGGGTTTTCTCAGAATTATGCTCAAATGCCACCGAGGGCTTTCTCAGAATTATGACCAGATACCGCCGAGGGTTTTCTCGAAATTATGCTTAGATGCCGCCGAGGGTTTTCTCGAAATTATGCTCAGATGCCGTCGAGGGTTTTCTCGAAATTATGCTCAGATGCCGCCGAGGGTTTTCTCGAAATTATGCTCAGTTATCGTCGAGAGTTATCTCGGAATTATGCTCAGATGCCGCCGAGGGTTTTTTCGGAATTATGCTCAGATGCCGCCGAGGGCTTTCTCGGAATTATGCTCAGTTACCGCCGATGGTTTTCTCGGAATTATGCTCAAATGCCACCGAGGGTTTTCTCGGAACTATGCTCAGATGCCGCCAAGGGCTTTTTCGAAATTATGCTCAGTTACCGTCGAGGGTTTTCTCGGAACTATGCCGAGGGTTTTCTGGGAACTATGCTCAGATGCCGTCGAGGGCTTTATTGGAATTATGCTCAGTTACCGTCGAGGGTTTTCTCGGAATTATGCCCAGATACCGCTGAGGGTTTTCTAGGAATTATGCTCAGATTCCGCCGAGGGTTTTCTCGGAACTATGTTCAGATGCCGCCGAGGATTTTCTTGGAATTATGCTCAGATGCCGCCGAGGGTTTTCTCGAAATTATGCTCAGTTTATGTTCAAATTATGCTCAGATTATGCTCAGTTATGCTCAGTTTATGTTAAGATTATGCTCAGTTATGCTCAGTTTATGCTCTGTCTATGCTCAGATTATGCTCAGTTTATGCTCAGATTATGTTTAGTTTATGCCTAATTTATATTCACTTTGTGCTCAGATTTTACTCAAACTCTTTGAAATCTATCTCAGATTTTAAGTCCACATACTTGTACAGTTGTTACATGAGTCGAGGAGAATTTTCTAAAATTCAAGGATCTGACACTGTTAGTGAAAGTTCTCACTCAAGGACCTGACAACCTTTTAGTTCGGGGAGAGTTTTACCCTCAAGGATCTGAACACCCCGACGAATTGCTAAATCAGGCTGTAAAATGAACTGTCACTAGCTTTGGCATTCAGATATCGCACTCTCTACCAAAATAGATTTGCTATCTAGTTTGCTTCAACCCTCTACCAAAGAGGGTCATCTGTAGACACCCCATTTTTGTATAAACCTGATTAATCAACTCGTCAACCCAATCGCAACGATTCCCAATGATGGATGATTATTCCAACACTTTATTTTGTTACTAGATATGTTTCAGAAATTCAGATGAGGTATCTCGAACTGACAAAACTGTAGAAACCATGTTACGCTAGGAAAATACACCCCAGAAACATAGTAATCATCATCTTGTAGACCAAAAAAAAGTTTTACGATAAAAATCACTAAAAAATGATAAAATTATCAAAATACCCCTAATATCAAAACAACCTTAGAGCCTACATTACGCTTAGGAAAACCTTTTTGAACATATAAAACAAAAAATCCAAACCAAATAAATCATTTCGCCAATTTTCACAAAATTCGACAAAATTATGAAAATGCCCCTCATAAAGTTCACGACTATTTCACACAAAAAATTTCATAAATGACAAAAACCAACATTCCCATTGAATTCCTACGAAAAATCAATTCCAAAACATCCTAGAACATTGAAAAATCGACTTAAAACAAGAAAAGTCCTCTCCGAGGGTAAAACGGTAATTTCACAATTTTTATAATTAAAATTTTCTAAATTAATAAATAAAATATTAAATAATTAAAGTGAAACATTAATAAAATTAATTTCAAAATTTGAATCAAAAAAATCGATCAATTAGGCTCTCAGGCAAAATTGTTGAGGGTTACCAAGATATTTCTTCAAGGACCCTTCCATTTGGGGGTCCAAAGAATTAAAAATATAATATAGGGGGGTTATCCAAAAAATTAAAGTCAATCAAGCAAGACTAAATTCAAGTTATTAAAGTCAATCAAGTAAGACTAAAGTCAAAATTAAAGTCAATTAAGTAAGATTAAAGTCAAGATATTAAAGTCAACCAAGTAAGACTAAAGTAAAAAAAAATTAAAGTCAATCAAATAAGACCAAAATTCAAAACCCTAATAGAGTTCTAATTAAATAATAACTCTATTTAATAGAATTCTAACTAAAATATAATTCTACCTAAAACAATTCTAATTAAAATACAACTCTACCTAAAACAATTCTAACTAAAATACAACTCTAACTAAAAGAATTTTAATTAAACACTAATTCTATCTAAATCAACCCTTAAAAAAAATCTATAAATACAGGTCCTCACACCCTATTTTCGTATCAAATCATAAATCCTAAGAGAAGTAGGTCAAAAAGCCCCTCTAACCTCCCATAAACCCTAGTTTTGAAGTCCCAACTCCTTACCTAACACCCATATTTCGATTTTAGTTTGAAAAACACCTAAAAGCCCTTCAAAAACACCCCAAAATCCATAATAAATCTGAAGAATCTAGATCCAAGAAAGAGATACCTCACCTCGGAGATCAGAAATCAGATCCGGAGACAAAACGGAGCAAGGAGTACAGTACAAGGAGCAGTTTTATCAGATCTGAGGGAACGAGAACGTTGTCTTCGGAAAGGTATAGATTTCTTAACTTTTTTATTATTACTTAGGTCTTTTAGCGATGTAGGTTATTTGGGAATTAGTAGAGACCGGCGTTTGCTAGGCCGGGTTGGTGCCTAGAACCTTCCAACCCCGTAACGTGATCTCCAGACTCTTTTTTCTTTCGTAGATTAGTAATATTTGTCTTTTTTAGAGTCAGTCCGGTTCTTGGACCATAATAACTTGGTGGCGACTCCCAAACCTCAAAGGTCAAAAGCGGATCCGCGCACCCCGCGGATCGAGGGCGCTTTCAGCGACGACTAACGACGGCCTCCCTGGCCGTCGCTACATGTTTTTACAACGGTATTTTTCCCTATAGCGACGGTCACGGCCGTCGCTATAGCCCTATTTTACTGTAGTGGTAAGAGATGAAACCCGAAAGGGGTATGAGATATATACGAGAGACAGAGAGAAATTGTAACCTAGTTCTTCTTTGGTTAATACAGTGAAATCATCGTTTTTCGCCCGTGGACGTAGGTCAATGCTTTGACGGAACCACGTATATCTTATGTCGTGTGAGATTCTTGTGTTCTTGTTTGATTTATACTTTGGGTCATAGGGTTTAGTCTAACAGTACATAAATGTGGCTCTCACTTAAGAAGCATCAACACTTGCAAGGCCATCTTGATGCCCAATAACCTTGGTCAATCTATCCAATGTGCCACATCAAGACAACATGGCCGACGGGTTCAGATCCATTGTACAAATATACCCCACTGCAGTTATATATATAGTTGATTGGGTAACAATGTAAACCCTTTTGCAAATCCAATGACTTTATATCTTGCTTTACTTATATCCATGACTTTGATCAACTTGGAAGGGATGAGTTTATCACCATTTTGTACATGGAGAAAAAAGGCTTGTTACATTGCATAAAACTGTGATCGATGATATCTAAGAAGTCTAAACCGGCGTTCTCAGACCAATGAATTATGGTGGGGCCACCCAATTGACACTAAAAGATACATTGGGTCCCAAAACGGTGGCGTATATTGTAATGTCCCCATGATACTCAACCATTATTTTTGGACAATTTGAAGGCGGGGGAGAGGGAATTGGAAAGTGGTTTTGGCTCGCATATTGAAGAAGGTTGATTATAAGATTTTGTTTGTGTTAGAAAAAGGTCATCGGTGGCCGGGACGACTTCAATGCCAAAGAAGTGGAATACTGATCAATTAGTAGGCGAATAGTTATAGATCAGTTGGCAGAGGTAAGAATATCATCGAAGTAGATGAGAACTTGGGTTTGTTGATTAGGTGATAATTTGATGAAATCTAGGAGGTGAGAAAGCCAGAAAAGTATTTAAATATTTAAACGAGTCCCTTTGTGACTGGCTTACGGTCATAGATGGATTTTGGTAGATTGCAAACATTGTTGGAGAATCAACGAACGCTAAAAACAGATTTATAAGGTTGAGCCATGTAAACTTCCTCTAACAAATGACCATCGAAAAATGCATTGGCGAATTGGCCAGTCACATCCTAGATACTGCAGAATCAAGATAATTCCCATGGTTGTGGGTTTGACCACATGAGTAAAGGTCTTAGTTAGTATAGTCAATTCCATGTTGTTGATTAAACTAAAACCCCATATCGACTTGGGTTGAGAAAAGGAATATTAGAATTTTACTCGAGGAGAGAGGAGGCTATCTATCCGGGCACCATATGAAGAAAGGCTTTTAATGGGTGGGTTTGGACCGAGCTTGGATTGGCCCTAAAGAGATGGGCTGTATCTTACACCAATTGTAAACCTTCATAGGCCCTGAGTTGGGTAAACCCAAGCCTAGGTCTGACGGGCTTGGTGGGGTTGATTTTTTCAGATTTTAGAAAAATTATTAAATTCATGCATATTTTGAACTGGTTTGAGTTTTTTGATGTTTGCTTTTCATCAAAATAAGGGCTCAATGTCCATCTTAGTTGATAAAACGGCTATATATAAAATTAAACTTGCAATTTTATGATATGTTTTAATAATTTTTTTGTAACAAATATATATAGGGAAATGTTATGCACCCAACCATTTACCCAACAATTTGCCCAACATGTTTTGTCCTACATGGGTTAGAAGTTTTGGAATATGTTAATTTTTGGTGAAGATGATCTCTACGGTTAGAAGATTATCCTCACCAAAAATCAGCCCATTCCAAAACTTCTAACCCCATGTTTACAATTTGAAAAATCGTGAACCATCTATTTTTTGTAAACCATTTGTGATGGGGTTAGAAGTTTTGGAAAGAGCTCACCAAAAATCAGCCTTAGAGATCATCCTCACCAAAAATCAACCTATTCTAAAACTTCTAACCCATGTAGGGCAAACAATGTTGGGCAAATGGTTGGGTGCTGAACAGGACCCTATATATATATATATATATATATATATAGGAAATGTTCAGCAACAAACATTTTGGCAAAACATTTTTCAAAACATGGGTTAGAGGTTTTGGAATGGGCTGATTTTTTGTGAGGATGATCTCTACAGCGAGGAGATCATCATCACCAAAAATCAGCCCATTCTAAAACTTCTAACCCCATCAAAAATGATTTACAAAAAATGGATGGTGCACAATTTTTTAACTTGTAAACTTGGGTTAGAAGTTTTGGAATGGGCTGATTTTTGGTGAGGATGATCTCCTCACCGTAGAGATCATCCTCACCAAAAATCAGCCCATTCCAAAACCTCTAACCCATGTTTTGAAAACTGTTTTGCCAAAATGTTTGTCAAAATGTTTGTTGCTGAACGGGACCCTATATATATATGGGAGGCGTTCGGCGCAAAACATTTTGACAAACATTTTTAAACCGTCAGATTTAAGCAGATGAACGGATCAGATTCAATTTGATTGTTTTATAAAATGTTTAAGTTAATTACAGCGTCGTCCCTCATTTTCAGCGAAATTAGTGCGACGTCCCTCTCCTCTTTCAAACCGATCGAACGAAATAAGGTTATGTTAGACAGAACTGAACCCTTTCTCCTCTGTCGAACCCTCTCTCATTTTCCATATACCTCCATTGATCATCTCCAACATTTTCATGATCCTCTTCAGTTTCCTCACTATCTTCTTCTCCAGACACAATTTTACTTGACCAATGCTTTTTCATTATATCCATATTAGGGGCGTCTTCAAAGCCGGCTTGGGTCTGCTTCATTTAGGATTCTTAATATGGCCACTTTTTCTGGCATAAGCATCTTGATCACTATCTTCATCAATGTCGTTATCAATTTCAAGAACATGTTTGCCATTCTCTTCTGGATTATGACCGAGATGCTTTCGTTTCAAATGGATGTTCAACTTTTATGCATGAATGTAGGCTTTCTTGCACCCTTCGTAAGGATAGGAGAAAGGAAATTAAGAGGAAGCTGACCCATTAGCCACTGTCGAAGGTTTTGGAGCAATGGCTAACATCGAAGGTTTTGGAGCAGTGGCTAATGTCGAAGGTTTTGGAGCAGTAGCTAACTAACTTAAACATTTTGAAAGAGGAGAGGGACGTCGCACTAATTACGTTGAAAATGAGGGACGGCGCTGTAATTAATTTAAACATTTTATAAAACAATCAAATTGAATCTGATCCGTTCATCTGCGTTAAATCTGACGGTTTAAAAATGTTTGCCAAAATGTTTGTCAAAATGTTTTGCGCCGAACGCCTCCCTATATATATATATATATATATATATATATAGGGAAATGTTCAGCACCCTAAGTTTTACCACACACTTTAACAAACGTTTTTTGTCTTACATGGGTTAGAAGTTTTGGAATGAGCTGATTTTTGGGGAGAATGATCTCTATGATTAGAATATCATCCTCCAAAAAATCAGCCCATTCCGAAATGTTTAGCCCCATGTTTACAGGTTGAAAAATCGTGGACCGTCCATTTTTTGTAAATCATTTTTGATGGGGTTAGAAGTTTTGGAATGAGCTGATTTTTGGTGAGGATGATCTCCTCACAATAGAGATCATCCTCACCAAAAATCAGCCGATTCCAAAACTTCTAACCCATGTAGGACAAAACGCGTTTGTTAAAGTGTGTGGTAAAACTTAGGGTGCCGAACGGGACCCATATATATATGGGTCCCTATCCGTGGCCAACATTTTGGCAAACACTTTTTCAAAACATGGGTTAGAGGTCTTGGAATGGGCTGATTTTTGGTGAGGATGATCTCTACGGTGAGGAGATCATCCTCACCAAAAATCAGCTCATTCCAAAACTTCTAGCCCCATTTTACAAGTTGAAAAATCGTGAACCGTCCATTTTTTGTAAACCATTTGTGATGGGGTTAGAAGTTTTGGAAAGAGCTCACCAAAAATCAGCCTTAGAGATCATCCTCACCAAAAATCAACCTATTCTAAAACTTCTAACCCATGTAGGGCAAACAATGTTGGGCAAATGGTTGGGTGCTGAACAGGACCCTATATATATATATATATATATATATATATAGGAAATGTTCAGCAACAAACATTTTGGCAAAACATTTTTCAAAACATGGGTTAGAGGTTTTGGAATGGGCTGATTTTTTGTGAGGATGATCTCTACAGCGAGGAGATCATCATCACCAAAAATCAGCCCATTCTAAAACTTCTAACCCCATCAAAAATGATTTACAAAAAATGGATGGTGCACAATTTTTTAACTTGTAAACTTGGGTTAGAAGTTTTGGAATGGGCTGATTTTTGGTGAGGATGATCTCCTCACCGTAGAGATCATCCTCACCAAAAATCAGCCCATTCCAAAACCTCTAACCCATGTTTTGAAAACTGTTTTGCCAAAATGTTTGTCAAAATGTTTGTTGCTGAACGGGACCCTATATATATATGGGAGGCGTTCGGCGCAAAACATTTTGACAAACATTTTTTAAACCGTCAGATTTAAGCAGATGAACGGATCAGATTCAATTTGATTGTTTTATAAAATGTTTAAGTTAATTACAGCGTCGTCCCTCATTTTCAGCGAAATTAGTGCGACGTCCCTCTCCTCTTTCAAACCGATCGAACGAAATAAGGTTATGTTAGACAGAACTGAACCCTTTCTCCTCTGTCGAACCCTCTCTCATTTTCCATATACCTCCATTGATCATCTCCAACATTTTCATGATCCTCTTCAGTTTCCTCACTATCTTCTTCTCCAGACACAATTTTACTTGACCAATGCTTTTTCATTATATCCATATTAGGGGCGTCTTCAAAGCCGGCTTGGGTCTGCTTCATTTAGGATTCTTAATATGGCCACTTTTTCTGGCATAAGCATCTTGATCACTATCTTCATCAATGTCGTTATCAATTTCAAGAACATGTTTGCCATTCTCTTCTGGATTATGACCGAGATGCTTTCGTTTCAAATGGATGTTCAACTTTTATGCATGAATGTAGGCTTTCTTGCACCCTTCGTAAGGATAGGAGAAAGGAAATTAAGAGGAAGCTGACCCATTAGCCACTGTCGAAGGTTTTGGAGCAATGGCTAACATCGAAGGTTTTGGAGCAGTGGCTAATGTCGAAGGTTTTGGAGCAGTAGCTAACTAACTTAAACATTTTGAAAGAGGAGAGGGACGTCGCACTAATTACGTTGAAAATGAGGGACGGCGCTGTAATTAATTTAAACATTTTATAAAACAATCAAATTGAATCTGATCCGTTCATCTGCGTTAAATCTGACGGTTTAAAAATGTTTGCCAAAATGTTTGTCAAAATGTTTTGCGCCGAACGCCTCCCTATATATATATATATATATATATATATATAGGGAAATGTTCAGCACCCTAAGTTTTACCACACACTTTAACAAACGTTTTTTGTCTTACATGGGTTAGAAGTTTTGGAATGAGCTGATTTTTGGGGAGAATGATCTCTATGATTAGAATATCATCCTCCCAAAAAATCAGCCCATTCCGAAATGTTTAGCCCCATGTTTACAGGTTGAAAAATCGTGGACCGTCCATTTTTTGTAAATCATTTTTGATGGGGTTAGAAGTTTTGGAATGAGCTGATTTTTGGTGAGGATGATCTCCTCACAATAGAGATCATCCTCACCAAAAATCAGCCGATTCCAAAACTTCTAACCCATGTAGGACAAAACGCGTTTGTTAAAGTGTGTGGTAAAACTTAGGGTGCCGAACGGGACCCATATATATATGGGTCCCTATCCGTGGCCAACATTTTGGCAAACACTTTTTCAAAACATGGGTTAGAGGTCTTGGAATGGGCTGATTTTTGGTGAGGATGATCTCTACGGTGAGGAGATCATCCTCACCAAAAATCAGCTCATTCCAAAACTTCTAGCCCCATTTTACAAGTTGAAAAATCGTGAACCGTCCATTTTTTGTAAACCATTTTTGATGAGGTTAGAAGTTTTGGAATGGGCTGATTTTTGGTGATGATGATCTCCTCACCATAGAGATCATCCTCCCAAAAAATCAGCCCATTCCGAAATGTTTAGCCCCATGTTTACAGGTTGAAAAATCGTGGACCGTCCATTTTTTGTAAATCATTTTTGATGGGGTTAGAAGTTTTGGAATGAGCTGATTTTTGGTGAGGATGATCTCCTCACAATAGAGATCATCCTCACCAAAAATCAGCCGATTCCAAAACTTCTAACCCATGTAGGACAAAACGCGTTTGTTAAAGTGTGTGGTAAAACTTAGGGTGCCGAACGGGACCCATATATATATGGGTCCCTATCCGTGGCCAACATTTTGGCAAACACTTTTTCAAAACATGGGTTAGAGGTCTTGGAATGGGCTGATTTTTGGTGAGGATGATCTCTACGGTGAGGAGATCATCCTCACCAAAAATCAGCTCATTCCAAAACTTCTAGCCCCATTTTACAAGTTGAAAAATCGTGAACCGTCCATTTTTTGTAAACCATTTTTGATGAGGTTAGAAGTTTTGGAATGGGCTGATTTTTGGTGATGATGATCTCCTCACCATAGAGATCATCCTCACCAAAAATCAGCCCATTCCAAGACCTCTAACCCATGTTTTGAAAAATGTGTTTGCCAAAATGTTTGCCAAACTGTTGGCCATTGAACGCTACTCTATATATATATATATATATAATGGGGGGCGTTCGCTGGCTAACGATTTGGCAAACGGATTGGCAAACTTTTTTCAATCGTTGGATATAGGATAATCGAACGGACCAGATTCAAAATAACAGTTGATCGGTTAAGTTATAAAACTATAACTTATTTACCGCGCCATCCCTCTCTTTCATAATAATTAGTGTTTCCTCCCTCCTCTTTTAAAACCCGATCGAACATAACAGGGAGTTCTCTCTCTCTCCATCGTCAAGAACTCTCTCTCCATCGTCTCTCTTCGAACATAACAGGGAGTTCTTTTCGAACTCTCTCTCTCCATCGTCTCTCTTCGAACTTAATTGCAGCCGAAACCCTAGAGAAGAGTTTTGCAGCTAAATGAGATCGTGTAAGGGTGAGGTAGTTGCAGCGTTCGTGTTCATGTGAGAGAGAGGGTTTCAACATTCATGTTTCGTCGATGGAGTTGCAGCGAGGTCAGCCGTTCATGTTTCGTCGATGGAGTTGCAGCAAGGTCAGCCATTCATGTTTCGTCAATGGGTTTCAGTGCGAGGGTTTCAGCGTGAGTAAGTGAGAGAGAGATAGAGAGAAAGAGAGAGGCAGCGAGAGTGAGAGAGAGAGAGAGAGAGAGAGGCAGCGAGAGTGAGAGAGAGGGTGAGAGAGAGTGAGAAGAGAAAACAGAGAGTTCTCTTCGAAGAGAAACAGAACTCTGTTCTGTTCTCTCGGTTTTAAAGAGGAGAGGGAGGTCGCACGAAATATAGTAAAAGTGTAGGGACGGCGTTGTAAAATTGTAAATTTTATAACGTTAGTGTGATATTTGATCTCGTCCGTCAGATTACGTTTTATCTAACAGTTAACAAATGTTTGCCAAACCGTTTGCCAAAAAGTTTGCCCGCAAACGCCACCCTATATAATGTAGTAGTGAGCACGATCAGATCGGATTGAGCTTTTGTTAAACACTATAGCTCAGTCTGGATTTAATGGATTGAATTTTTTTTACTGACCCCAGCCCTAACCACAAGAGACAAGTGATGACATCTAGTGAGGTAACAAAATACCTGGAATCATAGTCATTCACAATCACAGGTTATTTAAGTATAGGCTTATGGCAACCATTCCTATTTACTCAGTGCATGAACAGGAAGATAGGATCGATCATGTACATACATAGTGCAGCTGTACATTCGGGTAAACTTGAACCAGACCAAACTGAATTTTTGGGTTCAGTCTGGATATGGCTGAAATTGAGACCAACCCATATTCTTTTGGTCCGGGTTCTAAGTCCAAAGTTGGGGTGCTAATAGCCATTCTAACAAATTTCCTCAAACAGAAGCTCGACTTCCGTCATTGTTGAACTATTTTCTTTCACTCTCACTCTCTACTCATTTCTGTCTCTCCTCTCACTCGACTGCTCTTCTCTTTTGCTCTCTCTCAAATCCTTCGCTCTTCTCAAATCTCTCTTCTCTCTCTTGGATTTCTCTTCTCAAATCTCTCTCTCTTGGATCTCTCTTCTTGAATCAACTCTCTAAGTTTTGATCTAGTGTTTCTCTCTCTCTCTCTCTCTCTCTCTCTCTCAAAATCGATCAGTTTTTTTCATTTTGGAAAATAAATCAATCGTATTTTTTTTGGAAAGAAATTGATCGGAGTTTGATCGAAAGATCTTCGCTCGATGTCTCACTCACAGAATTTGTGATTTTGAAGACAATCAGATTTTGATTTGTAAATTTTAGGACATAATTGATCGGCGTTTGATCGAAAGTTTTAGGACTTTGTTCGATCTCTCTCCATTTGCTTGGTTTGTGATCGAATCTTCAAGTATGTTAAAAGTTTTTGATTGAATCTAAGATTTTCTTTAATTAATTTAGGATTTCAAATGTTTTGAAGTTTGCATTCAACATTTTAGATTATTCTTGTCTGATTTTGAAATTTTTCCTTCATATTATCTTTCCTTTAGATTAATATGCACCAACTATTTGTAAAAATTCCTAAGAGAATCAAATCCACTACAACTAATGCATATTCATTTAATCTAACCTTTTTTTTTCCTGAATTGGTCACACTTGTGGTTTTGTTTTAACTTTGAATCATATTTAAGTGATTTGGGATGAAATAAAATGGAAAAAAAAAATTATCCTTATTGATAAATAACTAACCAGTTTTTTCTGTTGAACCCAATAAACAGTCTAAGATGGTCCCAACCTACTTGCATCAAATCAACTCCATCATTGAATCTTTTAGTTCTGACTTGGATGAGTGCTAAAGACCTGATTGGGTCATTGTAGGACCAATTGATAAGGATTGGATAAGACTGATCTGATAAAGATCAGATAGGACCCTCGTCGAATAGGATTTTTATAGGATTAAATATTAGGATTCGAATCAAATACATTTACAATTGGATTGGGTCTTATGGGATTAGGACATGGTCGATCTAGAATTGATTCGATAGGTCATTTAAGTTAAGGAATTCATGATTTGTGTTGAGTTTATTCTTGAAGTGAAGTTTGAGGTGCAAGATTTTTTTTTTTTTTTTTTTTTAGCGTGGGTGCTAAGTTAAGGTTAAACATGGTAGGAATGTGTGATGATGGGTCATCTTGAGTAATCAGGATAAGAATAAATAAGGTAAAGGCTTATAGGATTATATATTGGATCATCCCCATGAGAGTAACATTTCTTTAATTATCTTCTTTCATTTTCATTAAAAATGATAGCTTCAATTCTTGGTATAATTTTGTGTGACCGAAGATTAATGATAATTGGAGTCATTCACGTGCAAAAGAAAGATCATTTGCATTCAACATTTTAGATTATTCTTGTCAAATATTTAGAATGATTTGAATTGCTAGCGTATGAGGATTTACCTAGTTTAAAATTATATAGAGTTAGTTATTGTGATTGGTTTAGGTTCATTTCCATCGGGTTTGATTTTATGCAACAGTTCTCGCTCAATATGATTACGACTATTTTCATAAGATATGAATTTTGTTTGAATTTATTTGAAATAACATGATGTGCAAAATATTTATTTGTCATCAATAGTTGTGAAGTTGGTTTGTTGGTGGCATTGACTTAAGAATACTAATAATCCATTTCACTCATGCCCATAACAGGAAAACAGAAGAATAACTAAAACAATAACTCTTCAGTTTGGGCATGATTACAATTCTTACAGTAGATTTTGAAACTTAATTTAGTTATTTCTCAGGTTTTACTTCTATAATTGAGTGCTCGTCTCAAAATAGTATATTGTATTTGGTTCATGGTACTAATTATTTGCGGATGTAAGGGTTTATGTGCGTAAGTTGCTTTAGCAAGCCTCCACTATGGGATATCATTTTGTCTGCACCTCGGCACAACAATGGCAATAAATTTGTTGACAATGTCAGAGCTAGTGCTGTAGCAAATGCATATGTTGAAGCTCATAACAGTAGGCCAAATTCTGGGACATCGAGTATGCAAATATTAATACTTATGTATTGTTTAATTAATTACGATCCACCTATGTAGTCGTACATTCTTGAGGTGTAATTATTGTGGCGCCCCGCCGAACGCTAACACAAATCCCCATGTCAGATCTCGAGGTACTAAGTGGCACCTCGAAATTTCGGCATGGTCTCCTCTGTTTATGTTAGCATTCCAAGGCGTTCAACCTGCACCTGATAAACGACATACAATCCTGCATACATATACAAAATATAATACTAGCGGAAGCTTATATACGTCTAATAACGTACGAAAGATCAGAGTGCGGAAGAATAACCAGAATACAGGATTATACAAAATTTCTCACTCTAACAGAATTCCTAACACTCAAAACAGAATCCATAAAACTACCTGGGGGAATTGACACCACTAGGGGGTATAGCCCTAGTACTTACCCGGTGACGAACTCTGGTTGTCTATCTGACCAACCAGATGATCCTCATTTGTACTCTATACTTGCCTCGCCAAACTCTGAATCTGAAACTAAAAAATAGAGAAGGAAAGGGTGAGTAACAATGGTTACCCAGTAGGGAAACAAACAATTTCTACCAATAACCCCTCCTAGCATGAACGAATAGCATACTGAATCATTTTAAAATAATCAAAGTTTTACATAATAAACTACGATTAACTGGTACATATAGCCAGGGATGAGCAACTAAACATTTTAAAACTGACATTACATCAATCAACAGTACTCACTATACCATTTTCTTTATGTACAAATCTAATTGATCAAATGGAAACATTAAACATGTATTTCATTTTATATATCAAAGTAAAGCAGCAGATACATAATACACAATGGTGGAGTATTGGAATTAGAGTGTTGGGATTCACGACTGGATCGCTCCCAGTCGGGACATGATGTTACAATTTCTCTCTGGCTTTTAGTTCCTGATTTTGTGGCCGGTCGCTGCCCTTACCACGTTTGGTTGACCATTTATCCGGCTCAGGCTGGCCGTTTGACGTAACTGTAAGCAATGGGTCTCTTTTCGATGTGTCAGAACGTTCGACTACTATAGATTGTTAGTGATCACTGACTAATCATCTTCGTCTATGCCTATCAGGCGTGCATGTGATTCCCAAATATACAAACCATTCGTATACGACCACCCTTACATTACAAGTTCACTGGTAAAGATAGAGAGGAATATCCCGGATTCTAGTTGTGACTCCATTCTCATACGCGTCCCATACCACGTATGAGCTTGGTGGTCCCTACCGTACATCCCAGGATAGTACACCACTCCGGATGATATGACGCACTATCCCTTCAAGCATTCACAAACTCTTTAATAGCTCACAAAATAGTTACATATATATATTATTTTCATTTGAAAAACAAAAGAGAAATTAACAATACAAGGTTGAGAATAGATATCCAGTTTCCTACCATGCAAGTGTGGCCACCCGGCCTAAAATAAATAACATAACGGAAACATAAACAGCGCCACGCGCTAACAGAAAGGAAATAAACATGCAACCAATAATATATCCCTGGATATCTGTTCACCAACCTACACACAACACAACAACGGAAATGCAAACATCACCCTCGGGGGTGGACTCTGACATTTTATCGTTTCATACCTTTTTCCCTTTTTTCGATTTTTACAATTTTCAATCTCTTCAATAAAACATCAATTTTCTGATATTCATCAACTCAATATGAGTTCATTGAATATTAAATCACATTTTTCAACTAACGAATTTATTTTTATCAATAATATTGAAAAAATACAAATTTCATATCAAAACGGGATCCGAGCAGTGCACAAAATCCAATTTATGGAAATAACCCATTCAAATACCTTACCCACATATAATTTATTAAAAATACAATTAAACATATCAAACATGCAATTTCTGACGTGAATTTTTGAAATAACAAAGAATTCTACATTTCAGAAATGCATCCAAAATTTTTTTTCAATAAAATCCTAAATGCAATTTTCACAATCTACGATTATCAATAGAAATTGAGAGTTCCTTACAATCTCTACGCGAGATGATTGAAGCGTGTGCGCGAAAATCGAGACGATTGGCGTGGAAAGCGAGACGGACCGAACTTCGAAGCGGCTAATTTTCGAAACTGGCCTGATGATTTCGAAGATCTCGATGTGCTCCTCTCTTCTCCCTTCTACGACGAAAGACGGTTGACCCCGAAATCGATGAAAACCGAGGTCAAAGTTACGAAATCTCCGTATCCAAATACGGTTAATTTTTGACGATATCGGGTGAAATAGAAAGTGAAACAAAGAAAGGTTGGGTGGGTTTTGTAGAGAACGTAGCTGCGGACATTTCTCCCTTCTGCGTCGATCGTCGACGGCGAACCGTTTGTGAGATATCTGAGGTGGAAGGTCGAAGAGAAAAAAATTTTGTTTCGTATAAGTCTCGGCTGTTTAGACGCGTTGGGGAAGATGAGAGAAAAAAAAAATTCAAAATATTATTTAAATAAAATGTGGGACGAATTCGATATTTTGTCAATTGTTTCGATCGATGATAACTTGATCATCCGGACTCCAAAACTGACAAATGAATACTTTATTTCACCTAATTTTTCGTTCCGGATCTAATGGTATAGTAAATTTCTACAAATTATGTCTCCATAAAAAATTTACATTTTTGGCCTGTTGTGACCCTTAAACTTGATGTCGTTTTCGTTTTTGGCGATAATTCGACTTCCTGATCTCCAAAAATGACAAATAAATAGTCTATGTTGAATAATTTTTCGTTATGAACCCAATGGTATGATCAAATTTTAAAAATTATTATTCTAACAAAAAGTCACTGTTTTAGCCTAGTCCGACCCGATAATCGAGGATTTTGCAACTTTTATATTCGGATTCGCATTTGAGCGTGCTTACAGGCTAAAGTATATTTTTCGATCATTTTGAATCCAATGATGAGGTCAAATTCCATTAAAAATGATCAGAACAAAGTCCTACAGTTTTACCCTAAGTCCCACTTTCAAGATTTTCTTAAAATTCCACTATTTATTTTTCCTCGAGATACAAATTAAAAACTCGGGGTGTTACAATTATGGTCTTTCTTGTTATGTTTCTCAATGTTTTTAGATCTCCATTGATGTTGTTGGACTGGTAGATGAATGGGCTGCCCGTTTTTTTTGAGGAACTTGATTATGTTAACGAGGGTGAGAATGGGATACTCTTTGAAAAAAAACATTTGGTTGTGTACTGCTCGACCTGCTGGATCTGAACTGGGAGGTATGCTACTGTAGAGATATCTCAAAGATCTCATGTAAGTTAGGAAAGTTATCTCTTACTTAGCTTATGCATGACCTGTTCCAGGGCTAAGGCATTCGTGGCAAGACGTTTGTTGTGGTTTTAAATCTGAGATGGGATCATATGGTAAAATAATGGGTGTCACATGTTGTTCCAAGTCAGATGCATTAGCTCTCTTGTTAATAAATTACACTATGGATTTAACTTTTTTGAACTATGGCTGGTTTATCTCAATTACAAGTATACGTGAATTGCTTAATATGTTCACCTTAGTGAGACGATAAAGTCCTTTCTCTGGATGGTTTGCCTCCTCATGAAGGAAAAATGGTTAACCATTTTTCCTTTTATCGCAGGGGATGTGGAGAGACTGCTCAGTGGCCTGTTGTTAACCGAAGGAAGAAAAATACAAGTGAGTTTATTTCTTTTCTCTTTATGTCAATTGTTTTATTTGATGTTCTATCGGTAGTAATAAAGCATATATATATACCTGAAATCTAAATATGAAATTATACCCCTAAAAACATAACAAAAATGGGTTGAAATTTTAAATTAATTGGCGGATTCCTATTTTTATTCCGTTGTATTTATTAAGGTTAGCATTTTTTGCTTTATTTGAATGCAAGCATGTATGGCTGTGTAACTGTGTTTTTTCCTTCGAGTGTTTCATAATGCCTTATCCCAACTATTGAGGTTAGCAACATAAACAAATTTCCCTTTTCAGAAGTAAACTGTTACTCTTTGTGTATAATTTTATATTTTGAATAAATACCAATTGTAGTCTCTTTCTCTTAGATTAATTGTTCATAAGTTTTCTCCTTCAGTAAATAATGGAAATGAAATTTCACTTCTTGTTGATCATGGAGATCTCCTATAAACCTGTTGGAAAAATTTATCCACTTCCAAATTTCAACACCATAGGATTAGACAATATTCCCTATAACTGATCGATTGATTCAATGTTTGTGGATAATATACATTTTATAGATATTTTTAACAGTGGATTGTAGCCACAGATTGTATCACAATTTGGAGTGACGGGTGCTAAATTGTTAAATTAATAAGATGCAAAAACGTGATTGTTTTAAGACATAGATAAATAGTGATATATGTGTTCCAATTCGATATAATTTTTTAATTATCAAGTTTATTAGATCTTATAAGGAATTTGACTGACAAGATAACAAAAAATTTCTGAATTAATCATGCCCATCTCATATCAACATATGAGAATTTATGAATAATATTTCAGAAATTGTGTAATATATTTGTAATTTTTCTTATCAAATGGAAGGAATATGATTTTCTAATTTATTTAAATGTGCATACACAAAGGGGAATCCCACTTGTTAACATTTTGTGGGGTTATCAACTTAGTCAGTCCAAGTCAAACAATAGTATCTTGTGATGTGATTAGCATTTTCACTTGGAGAAATATCACACATTAATATTAAAACACTCAATAAAGTACAAGTCCTCCCCCACCCTTAAATTTCACTAAAATGATCTTAAATGTGTACCAGACCCAATCAACAATGGGTTATACCCTTCCCTTGTAACTTTCTAAACTGCCATAACTCATCAATGTTCCAAATATTTTATGCCATGTCATCATTGACCCAATTACTTTCTGCCACATGGCAATCAGAGATTAGTGCCATGTTGAAGGAATCCATGTCATAGCTATCACTATCCATTATATTTTACGCTACCTAGCTTGTTTCTGCACTCTTGTTCTCTAATAATTCTTTATTTCATTGTCAGTTATGATACAAATTACTCTTGCCTCCTTGTATTAAACAAATATTATTGCCTCCTTCAATGGTGTATCTTTTCTTACTATGGATTCGTTTCTTGCCTCCAAACATAAAGGCTGGTATCTAACTCCTATACTTACTTTGAGCTTTCTTTATCTTAGTTCTATTTTCTATTTTTGATTATTGAGTATCTTTATTTTAGTTTTTTTTTTTTTTTTTGAACTTTTTTTCATCAATTTTTTATTATTGAGTATCTTAATCGGAAGAGCTATGGATATGGGCTTGCAGCAGACATATGGAGCCTTGGTTGCACTGTCTTAGAGATGTTAACTCGTCGGCTTCCTTACACTTCTTTGAAATGTGTACGCAATTAGTCTTTTCTAAGTTTATTTTTTTTAACTTGTTTTATCTCTACTCTTGCACTGTTTGGCAATCTGATGATTCAGAACTTCAACTGTCAAGAGTGCCATATTCTTCAAGTGCCACATATCTGATAATATTTTAGGAAAATATTTCATCCTTTCAATCTTCCATACAAATTTTGCATGCACTCACTTTGGATATTGTTTCCAACCCACTTTTTATTTTTATTTTTTATTTTTTATAGTTTTAAATGTGAAGGGGTTTTTATCCCAAATATGTGGTATTGGTTTCAAACTTTAACAGTTTTTTCTCTTACGATTTCTCTTGTATGACAGATGCCAACATTATTTAGGATTGGCAAGGGTATCCCACCACCAGATCCTAATACCCTTTCAAGTGATGCACGGGACTTCATCCACCAATGCTTACAAGTTAACCCAAACGATCAACCCTCTGTTTCTGAGCTCTTGGACCATCCATTTGTGAAGAGGCATCTTTCAATTTCCTCGGTATCTCGTTCCCCCACTTTGCATAGTGACGGGAGATGATCTTAGATTCACCTTCCATCAACATTTGATGTTCGAAGATAATTAAGGTAAAGATCATTTTAGATATCAAGTGTTCTATTCACAATGGAAACTAACTTGACCCAAACATACAATTCGTTTTTGATGGTCTGAATACAATTCATTTTTATTTTTCTTAGAACCTAAATACTATAATCTAAAAAGTAAAAAAAAAATCCTACAATTTTAATTCATACAATTCACTAAAGTGGAGCAATTTTTTTTTTTTGTGTTCTATTCATACAATTTTAATAGAAAATGAACTGGCAGCAGTATTATGCCAGGTTCACTAATAATGTGTATATTTTCTAAATATATGTTCATGCATCTCTAGCTGAAGTCTTTGTCCATTTGAAACTTTTTTTTTGTGTGTGTGTGCATTTAGAGAGCTTGCTTATACGTTTGGTGGTCTGAATTTGTTAGCTTGGAGGAAAGCAACCAGAAAAATAGTTGAACTACATATTTATGTTGTGACGAGTTACATATTGTGTGGAGAAAAGGGGAAGATTACTGCAGTAATTCAATGGAAGCCAACACTAGACAATTGGAGGCCTAACTCTCTCAACAAAATGGTGAGTAGATGAGATTCTCAACTAGTTAGACATGATTGGGAGTTCAATTTTTATATGAATTTACGTGTCATAAGTTTGATACTTGCATCCCTTAATGCCATGGCAAACACTCTTTTGTGCCCAACTTAATAGATGGATATTGGGCTTACCCTTTGGTGACCTTAGACAACAAACAATAGTCTGAATGGTGATTTCTAGCCCTTGAATTTTATCATTCTCGTAGGTGGTCTTCAGTCATTTGATTTGACCATGCGTTTTGGGTATTCGAATCAACATCCTGAAATCACAGGCTGATTTTGTGTAGGCCCACTGAGAGTTGAGGCATTTATCCATGGTACCGGTTGGCCTGAATATGCCATATGGTATTTTGGCATGAGCACCCATACCAGGTTCTCCCATTGAGCTTTAAATCATGTACCAAACCAGTAGTGCAGCTTCCCACAGCAACTAAGTTCAATGATGTGAAATCTTAAAAAGGGACTGCACTCTAGATGGTCCTTGAGGTGTTCATTTTCCCTTTCAAAATGTTGTATTCTTCTGCATTTTGTTGTGGTTATTGTGTAAATTTATTTTATTTTTCTTTAACACCTTCACCACTTATCTGATGATACATTAATCTTATTTTTCCATTCAACTCTTATCTAAAGTCATATCATCATGGAAAATGTATTGCATTATGTATTTGTGTGAAAGGGGAGCTAACTGTTTATCCAGTTTTTCCTTTTGATTTATTTTTCCTTGTAATAGCTACATGGAGTCGGTCAATGTGGTTAATGGTCTATTGTTGGTTTTGTTATGATTGAGGCATGATGTGGTTGGGTTTTCCCAACTTTTTATTGGACTGCCCTGTCAATCTGTAGTGCTTATCCAAAGCTTATTTATTGGTGTACAAGTTTTGTATTAACTGATATTCTAAATTGGCAGGGCTATGTTGTTTAATTTGTGTACTTTCTATTGTACTTTTATATAGTAATAAACTTGAAAATGAACTTGGCAACAATATTATGTCCGTACAGTCTTTTTCTCAAGTTGTAGTTCTTGTTTATTTTCTGTTTCTATTGCTAAAAGATAAAACAAGAAAAGAAAATTTCGTAAAACTTGTAATTGCAAAGTTAGCACTTAGTTTTCATTTACTTTTTATTATTTAGCTTAATAGGTACTGTGTAGTCTATATGTCCTTGTTCATGTTATATAATGTAAATATTTGGCCGTATCATCAACAAACAGTTTCATAACCATTAGAAAATTGTAATACTCATCAATTATTATTTTATTTTTGTAATAATACTTTTCACAAATCTCAGACAATGTCACATAATTTACTAGTACACTTATTGCTAGATAAAAGAAGAGTTTTCAGTTGGTAATATTTATATGGTTAAAAAAATTTGTTTGCTGAGTTCTACTAATCAATGTGTTACTAACTTGATTCTTCATTGACAGTCATTGAGGTTACTAGGACATGCATCTGTTTCATTCCAAAAGAATTGTGTAAGGGGAATTCAAGCCAATCGTGATAGGATTTCAAAATTACTGCATGAGGTGAGTACGAATTCAGTATAGTCATTTATTCTAGTGACCTCTATTTGAAAGTTCAAAATAATTGACCAGCTTATGTTGTGTTAGATGGTATGTTAGGGGAAGAGAGCTTTTACATCATGACCCACTTTTTGTTTTCAATTGGTGCAGGTAGTGATGCCAAGATAATCTTCTGTTCTGTTCAAGGCTTCTTGCATTTCTTAGTAATAATTATTGTTGACTTCACATTGGTAGACCCACAGCTACAATGCAGGTATGCAGAGAATAAGGCCAAGGAAGCTATTGGTTTGGGATTAATGTGTGCTCAAGACGATGTTGCCAAGCATCCCGACATTCAAGCAATTGTGAACACTATGTTCAAACTTGAATCATTGTGAGAAGTAATAAGAGAGGTGGAAAGATCAGGATGGACAAGGACTCATAAACAACAAGTCTGCCATTTATTTTTTTTCAATTGTATCGAATATCAGAGATGAGAGAAAATAAGCAACAATACCTTTTTTTGTTTGAGTACATTATACTGAATGTTAGAGATGTTAGTGAATACGAATGGTAGTAGAAAGAAGTTTTTTGAGAATACATACATCTCTATATTGGTGGCAGTGGTTTTTGTATTTCAGAAAAATATTTTTTTTAATGATCCATTTTTTCAATTTATAAATTCAGGTTTATTTTATTTTATTATTATAGATCAAGAAAAACGACTATCTAAGACCGTCATTTTTTTCGACTGCTAAAAACAGTCGTTTTTTCCGATTGTCAAGGACAGTCTTTTTTTCCAACTGTTTTAGGCTGTCACAATTAAAAAATCACTCATTTTAAAACAACTCCTTTTACGACTGTAGGGGTAGTCGTTTTTGGCGCATTATGACGTAATGTATAACTTAGATATATTTATATAAAAAATTTAATTTTGTAATTATATAACATATAAACTATATAACTTATAAATATACACCTACATAACTTATAATCTATAAATAACTATATAACTTATATATATTTATATAACTTAGATATATTTATATAAAAAATTTATTTTTGTAATTATATAAAATATAAACTATATAACTTATATATATACTTTATTTTTTTAATTATATTACTTAAAAATAACTATATAACTTACACTGATAAATATATCACAAAATAAATAAATAAATAATGAACAATGACTCTTTTATTAATGAAATTATAAATTACATTGAGTATAAAAGTAAATTGTAAATATTAAACTACTTACAATTACATAAATAGGGAGGTACTACATCACAATAGTTTAAATACATCCTAAATATATAAACACCCATTCATTTTATCTATCATATGCACAATTTAACCCAAATAAATAATGAAAAATAAAATAAAATATGTAATTTTTCTAATGATCTTTCTAATCATACTTCTTATTATTATTATCCTCTTTCCCCTAACCACTAATCTTTCAAAAAAATTAAAATTTCTAATGTATCTGTAACTAAATAATTTCTATATTGAAATAGAACCCTTGCACTTGTACTAAATGTTAATTCTAAAGTCATAGTAGGCACATGAATTGTTAGTATATCACGTGACATTATACATAACATGCGATAATGTATATTATAACTTTTTCACCATTCCAAAATATTATAATAACTTTCATCTTCAATCTCTATGAGATCAGAATCCAAATAACGTTGTAATTTGGATGTTGAATTATTATTGTTATAAGTTATAGATGCTCCTGATAAAAGGTTAAGAAGATTAATTTTCGAACTAGATGATGATGCTATATTTTGAGACCTACTTGTAGTATTATTATTTAAATCATACTTAATTTACTAAATGTTAAAAAGTTTTAATAATTCTTTTATAATATTTTGCATTTTAATTTCAACATTAAGATCATTACTTAAACTAAAAATAAGTTATAAAACCTTAGTTTTAAATTTATGATTTATAATTGAAGAAAATGCTAAGTTATGTGAAATAATTATTCAATATTTATTAAATTTGTTATTCATTTGTGTAACATTATTATTATTCAAATTCAAATTTAAAAGTTCTTTAATTTGAGCTAATTGCACATAAAAATCGGCGGATGTAACATATTTTTATCTTGAATTTTTTTTGTAATTTCGACAAAACTTGAAAATAATTATAAATATTAGATGTATTATCCAATCATTTTCTTCTACTTGTGTTTTACTACGTGTGTCTTCTAAAAATCTTTTTTATTAAATTTTTATAACTAATCGCGTGTTGTAACATATAATAAGTGAAATTCCACTGATGTGATGTGTATAAAGATAATCTAGTAGGTGATAAGTTAAATAATACATAATATTCCTCAAATCATTTTTATTTAATATGTGATACTCTTATAATACTAATAATTTCTCTAATATTTTCAAAAATATTATGAATACATTAAATACTATCTTGTATTATTAAATTTAAAATATGTACCGCATAACAAACATGTAATTATTTTTTTAAAATTGATTTTGCCAAATAAAGCATCTTTAAGATAAATTAGAGTATTAGTATTGTTACTATTAGTATTATCTAATGTAATTGTAAATATTTTATTAATAATTTCATAATCTAATAAAATATTTTGCAAAACTTTAAAAATTATTAAATTGATATGTTTTTCATTTAATAAAGAAAAATATATAATTTTTTTTTGGTAAATTCTAATTTTAATCTATAAAATGTGTTGTAACATACATATATGGTGTACCTTGAATTGAAGTCCATAAATTAGAAGTCAAGCATATTTTGCTAAGTGTATTTTGTAATAAATTTTTTCTTTCCATATTTTATTTTTAAATATTTTCATTAAACTCATTTTTAATATAATTCTAGAAATACTTTCAAAATTAGGAAAATATATATTTTTCAATAAATTCTTTATAATGCATTTTTTCAATTACTAGAAAGACATTTCTTCCATAATAAAAAAAATTTAACGGTTTTCCCTCGCGTTCTTTCGACATCATATGATCATGTGCTTATTTCACCGGTGGTTGATCGACTAAGTAGATTTTGAATAACATCGGGTTGTTCTCTTCATGGACACGTATTTTTATGTGTTTATTCATTGTATTTGTTTCAATAGATGTAGTAGAATAAATTAAAATTTTACCAATAATTATATTTTACTTTTTTCATTTTACTTCCGTCCGGGTTTACAACATCTATTAATGTAAAATGTTGTCATGCCTTGAATTGAAATATTTTCGATTTTTTAGAAGATTAGAATTAGAGGGTTTCGGCTCATTACAAGCCCCCTAGTAAGTAAATGAATTAAAATTAATATTAAAATTTTGAGGATCATCAATATTAATATTTTGAGGATCCGTTATATAAAAATTAACACTAAAATTAAAATTAATAGAGTTTGACTAGACTTCAATTAAAAGTAGAGAAAAAATAAAAAAGAAGAGAAACTATTACTAACAATATTAAAAAAATAAATAGAACCACTACACCTTAATGTTAAAAAATTAGATTTTGATTGGTTGAGTGTGGCACTTGCCGATTTGATCGATTGATCTTGTCACGTAGAAAAAATTCTTGATTACTTGATGATGACTTTGATCTTGATCACTTTGATGATAACTTGATCTTAATCTTGCCACGTAGAAGAATATTGATCACTTGATGATCAAATTAATTCAGAATAAATCTCAATTTAATAGAGACCTTGGAGAATTTACTATAAAATTACGAAAATAAAGTAAAAAGATTGAGATAATTTGGAGTAGTAAATTATAAAAATGATTTTGGGGTATTTATAAATAAATAAACCTCAATATTTTGTCTTACCCCCCTCCCAACAGTTTAAAAACGGTAATAATTTCGTTAGGGGATGGGTAAAAAAATTTCAAAATTTTTAGCGTTTTCTTCAAATTTCGGGTTTTTGGTTGGGTTGGCCATTGAGGGGGGTGGGGGGACTGCAAAAAAATTCTGGCTTTTGGTCCTGGTTTAGTTCGGGTTCGATCTAGGGTACCGATCCAAAAACCAGGCTTGGTTCAAGTTCGGTCCGGTCTGAGGGTAAAACCGAACTCGAATTGATTTTTATTGGGTTTGGTTCGATCCTTATTTTTTGTCCAGATTTTAGGTCACAAGTAAAATGTGCATCCCTAACAAAAAATAAACAACAATAAAATGGTAACACCGAACAATATAAATTCTTGTTATATATATATATATATATATATATATATATATAATATATATATATATATAAAGGGAAATGTTGAGCACCCAACAATTTGCCCAACATATTTTGTCCTACATGGGTTAGAAGTTTTTGAATGGGCTGATTTTTTGTGATGATGATCTCTATGGTAAGGAGATCATCCTCACCAAAAATCAGCTCATTCTTAAACTTCTAACCTCATGTTTACAAGTTGAAAAATCATGGACCAACCATTTTTTATAAATCATTTGTGATGGGGTTAGAAGTTTTGGAATGGGCTGATTTTTGGTGAGGATGATCTACTCACCATAGAAATCATTCTCACCAAAAATCAGCTTATGCCAAAACTTCTAACCCATGCAGGACAAAACATGTTGGCAAATTGTTGGGCAAAATTTTGGGTGCCGAACAAGACCCATATACAAAAAGACGTTATTTTGGTAATGCTGAAAATTTTAGATTCTTGGTAGAAAGGATCCTGTGATGTTAAAAGCCCTCGCATCATGACTTCTAAGGGCCTTTATGTAAAGGTTGTATACATAGTGTCCTGTACATGTAATGAACACGACCACGAGTCCATGACTATTAACCTTAAGGAAGGAAGCCTGATATCTTTTTTCATTAATCTGATTTTTTTCTCATCATGGTGGCAACATTAAAACTCATCTCTCCAAATTGTGCTAAAAATTTTCTCCATTTGCATTTGAAAATTGTCTGGGTAACATGGCTGAAGCATGAGCCCTTACTGTAGATACTCAGAGAGATGATTACAAGACACTGATTATTGAGACAGATTCAGGGCTTCCTTCTTGATTGCGAATCATAGTTAAAATTTATGGAAAATATTTTTTGAGAAATTAAAATCCTTTCGCAATGCAGGTGGTAGTAATATCCTTAGGTGGCTTAACAATCGTAACTTTACTTTTATTGCATTAATAATAAAATCCCTTAAATTTATCCCAAAAAAAAAAGAAGAAGAAGGAGAAGAACATCTGTTGGTGAGACAAAATTGAGTATAGGGTGGACTCGGGAAGGGTTGGTGATTCTTATTCCAAAATGGGATATATGGTTACTATATTAAGAAAAATATAAAATGAAAGAAAAAAAATGTTTTTTATTTTTTTAACTTTATCAGTGTCAATTTTAATTTGGTTAATACTTTTTTTTTTTGATAAGAAAGGTATCTGGGCCAACTTACACGCACCAACTATTCCCTCCTCCCCGAACAAGACTTGCGAAATAGGATTTTAATCCTACGATCCGTAGCCACTGATATTAGTAGTTGGTTTGAATCGAACTTGAGAACACAGGGGGAGCACACCCCTTGACCCCGAAGTGCTACCACTCGGGCACCCATCTGGTGGTTAATTTGGTTAATACTCAAAATAAACATTTATTACTATCTTCAAATGGTTCTAATTCCTAATGGTTTGAGTTCCACACTCGAAATTAGAATAATCAATTTCATTTTCACTGACACTCTTAGTGTTTGTATTATGAAAAATTACTTAATAGACCTTGTGAAAGTGGATAGTTTCTAAATAGTCCGTAACCGTCTATTTAGTAAATTTTTTATATCAAAATGGTTCCTCAACCTCATCTCTCATAATATCTTTGAAGTATTTTCAAACTACCATTTTTTCATCTTCTTTACATACTTAGGTTTTTCAATAGGGAGTGCAATCATTTCTGACGATTTTTTACCATGAATGATGAATGAAAAATGATATACTCCTAATTTTGAATATTTAAATGTAATTTTTTTTTTTTGATAATATATAATAAAAAATGACGAATGAAGTTGGGATTTCAATTTTTTTGAAGATTTCACCATAACTTTTTATTTTTGTGTTTGTTTTGCAATTACAATATAACATTTTCAGTTTTTCAAGAAAATCTATCATGTATCAAAGTCGAAAAAAACAAAAAAAAAAAAAAATTCTGAATCACATTTACAGTGTCGAATGCACCACTTTTTCTTGTCTAGTTCAATAAATCATTGAGATTGAGATAAACATTTTTTATTGCTGAGATTCAATAGTTAAAGTGGAGAAATCGATAAAAAAAATGGTGAAGTTCACATTAATGTTGTTGATCTCGATACTAAAAGTGTTGAACTCGAAAATAAAACATTGTGAACTTGACAATATAAGTGTGATTCAGATTTTTCTTTCCATTTTTTTGAACCTTAACATTAGACTGATCTTCTCGAAATACTCAAAATGCATATATTATAACTACAAACAAGACACTTGAATCAAAAGTTATAATGAAGTTCATAAAAATTTAAAAATCCCTATTTTGTTTATCATTTTTATTTTTAATTACAAATCACTGAAATAAATCGAAAAATACAATTAAATGTTTAAAATTAGAAGTTTATCATTCTCCATTCACGATAAAAAAATTCTTAGGAAAATATACCTAATTATGTAAAGAAGATGAGAAAATGATAGTTTGTATACTTCAAAAATATTACAAAGACAGATCGCCCAAAAGTTAGGATCTACTGGTACGTTCGGAAGTGTTGACTCTTTTCAATAGGTTCCCTCTAAATGTTATTATGACAGCTTGAAATAAACCATAGATCCCCAAATAGTTAGTCACATAGCATTACTATGTTAGCATTTCACCCATAGTAAGTGTCCATGGCTCACCTCTTGGCATTCAAAAATATGATCCGATGCTTAGGGTTGCAGAGGATGAAATTTTATAAATTTTGATATATTTTTTTTTTTCAAAAAGTAGTTATTCTTCACCGGTTTATTTTTAATTTTGAGAGTTTTGTGAAAATTTGATACCAATCCATTTTCAAAATCTTGGATAAAGTTAAAAGGAAACTACTTTTCTTAATTTTGGATCTGAGATTTTTTATGAAACATAGAAGGGTGTGATGTTGGCTTTCTGATGTGGTAATCCACTTGAGAAAAAAAAACCTTAGCAAGGCTCAAAATCTTATTATGCTAGTGACTCGAGGGTTTCAAAATCTTGAATGAGTAACGTTTTCATTATTATATATAACCGGACTCAAGAAAACGTACTCGATCTGTACGCAATTGACAAGGCACTTTGAACCATGGATCATTCCTCTGGGATAAAGAAAGAAAAAAATCTACAGTACACAGCACTTGCTACATCAACCGCGCATGTTTTAGTGAGTTATGTTATCACTAGTCTATATTTGAAAAAAAAAAAAATGATCTTTTATTTGAGGTTCAAAAGGATGCTTAAAAAGCAAAATCATCAAAACTCAGTTGACTATCTTACAGTAATCATTCATCGATCTATGGGCCAAAAGGGTTGACTCGTGAGGCAACCTTCTTCCCCCACTAAAAGTTGGTGAATCCTACTAGACATGTGGTGTGGCATTTTAAATTTATTTGAAAACCCTAAATATGAAAAACCTCCTTGGATATACCACGTGTAATTCAATGGAGGGGTTTCTTGAAAGTTTTTAAAAAAATTAGTTTCAAAGAACCTTGCTTATTGAAACACATCAATCTAAATGTTGTTCATTGATCAAGGATACTTATCATATTCAAATGGATGGAAACTTAAGACCATTTTAATATGTAGGAAATTCGTTTCCATATGGGTGAAAAAGTATATAATAAAATACATAGGGAATATTATTTTAGATACAGGCCCAAAATCGGCCTCCTTCCCCCTTCTCACATCTCTGTCTGTCTCTGTCTCTCTCTCTCTCTAACAATAAAATAATAGAACACACTTTTGGTGAGAGCATTACTACAAGATTTGTGACAAAGAAGGTCACACTTATATATCATACTTTAATCATATTTTTAATATTATATAAATGAATTTGACTACCTATCATTTTAATATGATAAACAATTACATAATACAAAAAAAAAAAAAAAAAAAACCTATTTGATGGTCAAAATCATCTCATTCAATTGTTTATTTATCAAATTATGATCTATCATATTATAGTTTGGTAACGATATGAAAATATATATATATATATTATATTTTGGTAAACCCATACCATATATCCCCATTTTTGAATTTTTTTTTTTTTTTTAAGATATAATAACTGAAAGAAATGTTGCAACTTCCATGGGGTTCAGTAAACAAAAGAATTTAAATATCAATTAGAATGATGGATTAAATTCAATCATGTGGTTTTTCACCAACAATTTGTTTTCTACCATGAATGCTTTATGAAACTCTTTGATCTCTGAATTTAAAGTATCCTACTTTCAAAATTTTCTAAAGCTCAACAAGTGATAGATTCAAGATCAATAAGATCAAAATTGCTAAAATAAAATAAAATTCTCTATTTTAGATGACTCCTTATATCAATAAAGGGAAATGTTCAACAACAAACATTTTGGCAAAACATTTTTCAAAACATGGGTTAGAGGTTTTGGAATGGGCTGATTTTTGGTGAGGATGATCTCTACGGTGAGGAGATCATCCTCACCAAAAATCAGCCCATTCCAAAACTTCTAACCCCATCAAAAATGATTTACAAAAAATGGACGGTCCACGATTTTTCAACTTGTAAACTAGGGTTAGAAGTTTTGGAATGGACTGATTTTTGGTGAGGATGATCTCCTTAGTTTTGGAACCGAGGAGATCATCTCACCAAAAACCAGCCCATTCCAAAACCTCTAACCCATGTTTTGAAAAATGTTTTGCCAAAATGTTTGTTGCTGAACGGGACCCATCAATAAAACTCTAGTTGAGAGATAAATGAGACAGTCTTCTTTGATTTATTTCTCTTTTCTTCTTTATATATTCTTCAAAACAAAAAATAAAACTGAAAAAACTTTCTACTTTTCACCATCTTCTATGATACTTTATGCGAATTAGAACTTTCACCAACGAAACAGTTCCTTAGGTTTATTCTCTCTTAGCTCTGATTCTCTCCATCTATATCATACGTCCCGATCAAGAAAGTAAAAATACAGAAGATTTTGAAATCGAAGTAACATGAAGTACACCTTTTCTAAGGATTTCGCGACTCAGATCTAGATTAGGAATATATGTATATTAAAATCGAATTTACAGTCAGAATAAATCTTCTGTTATTCACCAACAACAATTACCTAAAAAACAGAGAAAAACAATACGAAGAGTTTTCTTCAACCGAAACGGTTCAATACCCTAGAGATTCACATCTTTCGGCTAGAAACATAAATCAGGCCTAGACGCAACATCATCCACGCTGGAAAACACAGATTCGGATATAAAACAGAGGATTGGATATATTTTAGCTATAGAGATCGAGAAACAGAACCTTGAAGGAGAAAATCAAGAAATAGTTCTCTTTCCAGGACGATCAGCTACTTTCAAGGTCTTATCGATGAGTTTTTTTGCCTGTCTGCTTCTGATCTCGACTTTTACGCTCTTGCTTTTGTCCATCTTTACATAGGGTTTCTTCGATTTCTTCAGAGATCGAACCTTAGATTTGATCGATTCGACTAAGTTTTCCAACTGGTTCGCCATCGCCATTTCTCTCTCGCCCGCCTCAGTAACTTATGATTAGTTTTCTCAGACGCCCCTCCACCTCACCTCTATCTTTACTGCGACTCTCTCGCTTCTTTCACGTATTTGTTGAAGTATAAAATAAATAAATACCCAATTATTTTCATCTTATTACGGGATTACCACTTGCGTTTCTCTCTAACCGCCTTCTTACGGAAAAAGCCTATGAAGAATCCCCTTATATGACACGTGGCATCTAACATTTTGATGAATATTTGATTGAGGCGTGATAATCTTACTACCCCTTGCGACATTCTCAATGGACTCTCCTGACGTGAGGTGACAAGTTTAGGAATCGTAGATCTTTATGTCTCGAGATACACAATTTTTTTGAGATACACATTTTTATGAAAAAGTACAAGTATATATCCCGAAATATACAGATCTATGATTCCCGTACTTGTTATGTCAAAAGAGTCGATTGAGTGTGCCACGTGAAGTAGTCAGATTATCACAATTCTATTTGATATACATTTATATTTTCAAAATGAGTCGTGATTTTCTAACCCCCCCCTTTAACATACATCTTTGGCATAGCATGTGTTACAACCATAGATTTCCTTGGGATACACAACCATAGAATTTAAATCCAATGATTAAAAATCATTCTTAAGACAATGCTATTATTAATAGATGCACATCACCAATCAAACTAATCTTTTGTGTGTAGATTTACGAAGGGATTGACCACATATCCATATGGTTAGTGGGTCACCAAAAATACAATGTGCATTAAATGGGGTGCTACCAAACCTTGGTTAGGAACGGGATACCGTTTTAGATCCTTGCTCATAATAAAACACAATGGTGGTCTCCACTCCCTTATCCTCGTATAAAGAGGGGTCGGTTTAATTTCTCTATAAATACTTAGGACAACTTTTAATTCTATTGTTTTTCCTTATATATTACCTTCCATGAATATCTTTACAACTTTATTGTCTTTTTTCTTTTACTTTATTGTGAAGGGGTAAATTCTCCGACCTATAAGGGAATGCCACGTGTCACCTTAAAATAATATAGCTCATTGTTCATTCTCTTTCGACAATACCTGAGTAATGGGTCGGGATTTCAGCTATAATGTGGGCATCGTGAGTTCAAAAGTTCGCGAATAAAAATGATCCAATCCTTAAAATTGTGAGATTTGGGCATTATAGTCAAAGAAACTCCTAGAAGAAAAAAAGATTAGGTACGATTCGAGTCCCTTGGCAAAGTGAGATATGGTTAAAAACTTTTTTTTTTCTATAAATGGACTGAGTTTCCATAATAAAAAAAAGGTACGCAATTTTCCTATGGAAAACACTACTTTTCTAAAGAGTTACACTAAATCTAACTTAGGCATCAGAGGCTATGTGTAACAAGGAACAAGGGAATTTTCTAAGAACATCTAGCATCATATGAAGGAGCAGCAATCTTGAAGAAATTACAAAAAATGCCTTTACAATTTGACGTCGTCTATGGGAACGAAAACAACAAGTATGACTTACACATGGCAAACACAAGAAATAATAAGAGGATGTGGATAACAAGGTAAGAGCAAAAACAATGGGAGCTGTAACGACAAATTTAAGCCTGGAGAATCAAACACCTATAGTCCATAAGGCCTAGGGAAATCAGAATCAAGCATCTACAATCCATCAAGCAACTACAGTCATTGTGATTACTCCTTCTATCCTCTCTTTTTGTTCCTTGCTCTATGAATGTATAAATGTATAGCCAAGAAAAGTTTGATGGTTGAAATGGGATCAGATGAGAGATCAAGATAGGTTGAGGGAAGGCTCACTTAATGCTAAATTCTTATGGAGGTTGCTGGAGTTGAGGGTACATTCAACTAAGGCATTGTGATGGCTCGCCAAATGCTAATACAAATCCCAAGGTCGCCTCGAGGCACTAGGTGGCGCCTCAAAATTTCGGCATGATCTCCTCTGTTTATGTTGTTATCGTTCCACGAAACTCAAACCTGATAAAACAATAACCAAACAAATCATGAATATAACATGAGACAAAAACATGCAAGGTATGGAAGAGAATGAGTGACGAATGGCTTATGGTGAAATCAGAGTGGCGCAAAATGGTAAAATATACCGAATTACAAAAAATTTCCTTACTCTAACATAGACCTAGCACTCAGTCCCAAAAACATAGACCTCTCCTAGGACAAACAGACTCCTAGTAGAAATAGTCATGATGCTCACCTGGTAACGGTCTCTGGTCGTCGATCTAACCGACCAAGTGTTCCTCGGCTAATAGCTCAGCACCCGTTGCGCCAACTGTAGGCTCTGCAACTAAAAAAAATGGAAGGAAAGAGTGAGTAACAATGGTTACCTAGTAGGTCCACAAACAATTCTCACTAATAACCTAACCTAACTTGATCAAATAATCATACTACCTCATTTCAAAATATGCAAGTTTTACGATTGAAGTTACGATTAACTGGTATATATAACCAGGGATGAGCAACTAAACAGTTTAAAAATTACACATAGCATTAATCATCCATACTCATTATATATTTTCCATTTATGCAAATATAGTTGACAACACTGAAATAGTAGACATGCTTTTCAGTTTATAATCTGAAATATAACACAGATACATAATACAAGTGGTGGAGTAATGGAATTTGAGCGTTGGGATTCACAACTGGATCGCTCCCAGTCGGGACATGAGGTTACAACATAAATCTGGCTTTTAGTTCCTGATTTTGTGGTCGGTCGCTGCACTTACCACACTGGTGACCATTTATCCGGCTCAGGCAGGCCGTTTGACGTGACCGTAAGCAATGGGTCTCTTTTCGATGTGTCAGAACGTTCGACTACTACTAGATTGTTAGTGATCATTGACCAATCATCTTCGTCTATGCCTATCAGGCGTGCATGTGATTCCCAAATGACACTTCACTCGTATACGACCACCTTTACAATACACGTTCACTGGTAAAGATAAGAAAGGAATGGATCTAGATTCCAGTTGTGACTCCACTCTCATACGCGTCCCATACCACGTATGATCTTGGTGGTCCCTACCGTACATCCCAGGATAGTGCACCCCTCTGGATGATGTGACGCACTATCCCTTCAAGCATTCACAAACCCTTTAACAGCTCACAAAATAGCTACGTATATATTATGTTTTTCATTTAAAAGCAAAGAGAAATTAACAGAACAAGGTTGAGAATGGATATCCAGTTCCTACCATGCAACTGTGGCCACCCGGCCTAAAAATAAATAACAGTACTCAGCGCACGCGCTAACATAATCGTAAATAAACATGCAACCCTTTCATTAATAACCTGGATATCCTTTCACCAACCTACACACAACATACAATGTAAAATGCAGATATCACCCCTCGGATGTGATTCTGATATTTTACCGTTCATTCCATTTTCCCATTCTCTCGACCTTCTCACTTTTCATCTTTTCAAATCAACCATCCATTTCCAATCTTTCAAAGTCATTCTTTTGGTCTTTCCATTGAAAACCATCAAAGTTTATTCAAAAATAAGGTCCCGGCGATGTACGGAACCAAAGCTGTTAAAAACAAGGAAAGTTGGTAAAAATTTGGCTAAGTGTCGGAAACTCAATTTTTCAAAGTTCTCGAAATTGAAAACGGATTTTTTGAAATGAAAGTCTCGGTCACGAGATTCGACACCATATAATTTTTGTAATCTAATTCAAAGTAATGCGAAAATTATTACATTTTGAAAACTTGCCGAAAACATCGAAAACTACGTTTTGTTCTTGAAACCAAAATTTGGATTTTGATCATTTGAGATTCGGATCTTGAAATCATTTCCATTATTTCGAAATGGGGGGTAAAACTTTAATTTTATTAAAGAACTTAAAGTAAATGGAAAGTAAAAATTAAAGAGAACATTTACTTTAATGTTTTTAATGAAATGAAGGGTGGGAAATCAAGTGTAGGTAGTGAGGAGGTCAAGGCAAAAATCAGAACACAGTTCTGAAGAGAATTATTTCTGTCGGTGGCTGTCGGCGACAGAATCAAGATGCTGTCTGTGGAACTGACAGAATACTCATCGGCAGGTGTCGGTGGGACCGACGGCATCTGCCGATAGAACAAAATTTCTCGCAGTTCTTGATTTCGTCGGTGGCATAAGCCTCATTCTGTCAGTGGGATCGACAGAATACCTTTGGTAGGTGCCGGTGGCACCGACCCTTCCCGCCTACGGCCTGAACCTCACTCAAACCTTTGAGTTTTCGATCCCCTTTTCGATTTCTTCTTCCATTCTTCGAACCATTCGACCACCCACGAGTTTGTAGTTAAAACTTGATAAAACATCATCAAAACATCTACTTCTACCATGAATTTGAAATCAAACAACAACTTTCTACTATTTAAATGCAAATAATAAGTTTTGTTTCAAAACCTAAATGCACATTTCGAAATCTAAAGTTACCAATAGGAATTGAAAGTCCCCTACTTGGTTTGTGGACGCCGAAAGTGATGAACTCGCACAAAGATCAAGGTTGGTGGTGAAAGAGTTGATGTTGAGCTAAGTTTGATGCAAAGTGAGCAAGGGTTTGCAATCCCTTTGACGACGACACTCTCCTTTGCTTCCACAATGAAGGGTGGACCTAACTCTCACTCGATGGAACCCTCGGTGAAAATGTGTTAAGATTCACTCGAACCACACGGCTGGGTTTTTAACTTAGTGTCGAGCTCAATGGTAAAAAGTGGTGAACTCGATACTAAGTTTAAAATTGGTGAACTCATCACTTAGTGTTGAGTTCACTATTTTTTTAACTTAGTGAACTTTCCATTTAGTGTTGAATTCACCACTTTTTATTTAATTACGTTCGAATTCGATGGCAATTAAATAAAAAGTGGTGAACTCGGCTCTAAGTTAAAAAGTGTTGAACTCACCACTTAGTGTCTTGTTCATCACTTTTTTATTTAATTACCGTCAAACTCGATGGCAATTAAATAAAAAGTGGTGAACTCGGCTCTAAGTTAAAAAGTGTTGAACTCACCACTTAGTGTCTTGTTCATCACTTTTTTATTTAATTACCGTCAAACTCGATGGCAATTAAATAAAAAGTGGTGAACTCGATACTAATTTAGAAAGTGTTGAACTCACCATTTAGTGTCTCGTTCACCACTTTTTATTTTATTTCTATCAAATCCGATAGTAATTAAATAAAAAGTGGTGAACCCGATGCAGTAATGCAAATAAGATTTTTCAAAAAAAAAATTTTCCATTTTTCCAATTTCGATTCTTGGTTAATCTCCCCGAAATATCAAAAAAATGCATCAATTAAGATTGCGAATCAAAAGTTATGATGTAATCATTAAAAAAATTCGAATATCAACTTTGTTCTTCAATTTTCTCTTTTTATAAATCACCAAAAAAAAAAAAACATCTACATGTTCAAAATTAAGAGAATGCCATTCTTTATTCACCATTCATAATCAAAGATCATTGAAAAAGATTGCAATCATCGTTGGAAAACCTAACTATGTGAAGAAGATGAGAAAATGATAGTTTAGGTATTTCACAAGTCAAAATGGTGTAAATAGTTCTCAAAACAATTTAAAAAGAAAATGTTTACTAAATATCCTATTCAACTAAGTTGAAAAACTTAGGGACTATTTAGAAAGAAATCTCTCCATGAAGGTTTTTTAAGTAATTTTCCCAACTTTTAATTCATATAAGATAAAACTTTGACTTTGAGGAGAGGTGTCCTAGGTAATAATTGGAGTGTCTTTAATGCGCCCCTTCCCCCTTTTATGTTTCACCTATTACTTGTCCATTTGTGATATTCCTTAAAATGACATTGTTTACTCATTTTCTACCCCCCACCCCCATTATCTGGTGATACGTGGTTCACTTTGATGGATGTGATTTTTATATATCATAATTTTTATTATTTTAAATTAAATGATACAATTAATTTTTCTCTCAATAACAACATATATATATAGGTCGGGTTCCTGCAACACACATTGCGACACACATATAGACAACGTGTTTGTCTTATATGGGTAAAAATGTTTGGAATGCGCTGATTTTTTGTGAGGATGATCTCTGTGATGAGGGGATCATCCTGGCAAAAAATCATCCCATTCCAAAACTTGTAACCCCATCAAAATTGATTTGCAAAAATTGGACGGTCTATAATTTTTCAACAAAAATTGGACGGTCTAGAAGTTTCATAATGAGCTGATTTTTGGCAAGGGTGATCTCCTCACCACAGAGATCATCCTCACAAAAAATCAGCCTATTCCAAACATTTTTGTCCATATAAGACAAAACACGTTGTCTATATGTGTGTTGAAATGGTTGTCGTTTAAACCTAACCCAATATGGGTTAGGTTTAAACGACAACCATTTCAACACACATATAGACAACGTGTTTGTCTTATATGGACAAAAATGTTTGGAATAGGCTGATTTTTTGTGAGGATGATCTCTGTGGTGAGGAGATCACCCTTGCCAAAAATCAGCTCATTATGAAACTTCTAGACCGTCCAATTTTTGTTGAAAAATTATAGACCGTCCAATTTTTGCAAATCAATTTTGATGGGGTTACAAGTTTTGGAATGGGATGATTTTTTGCCAGGATGATCCCCTCATCACAGAGATCATCCTCACAAAAAATCAGTCCATTCCAAAATTTTTTGCCCATATAAGACAAAACACGTTGTCTATATGTGTGTAGAAATGGTTGTCCTTTGAACCTGACCCTCTATATATATATAGGGACGATTCAGTAGCCCTAAAATTTGTCAAGTTTGGTACCAAACATTTTTCAAAATATGGGTTAGAAGCTTTGGAATGAGCTGATTTTTTGTGAGGATGATCTCTATGATGAGGAGATCATTCTCACCAAAAATCAGCATATTCCAAAACTTCTAACCCCATCAAAAGTGATTTACAAACATTGGATGGTCCGCGATTCTTCAACTTGTAAACTAGGGTTAAAAGTTTCAAAATGAGCTGATTTTTTGTGAGGATGATCTCTTCACCGTAGAGATCATTCTCACAAAAAATCAGCCTATTCCAAAACTTCTAACCTCATCAAAAGTGATTTACAAAAAATGTTTGACAAGATGTTTGACAAACTTTAGGACTGTCGAACCGCTCCCTATATATATGGGTCCCGTTCAGCACCAAACATTTTGGCCAACATTTTAACCAATCATTTTTGCCCTACATGGGTTAAAAGTTTTGGAATGGGCTGATTTTTGGTGCTGATGATCTCCTCACCGTAGAGATCATCCTCACAAAAAATCAGTAAATTCCAAAACTTCTAACTCATGTTTTGAAAAATGTTTTGCCAAAATGTTTGATGCCTAACATTTCCCTATATAGGGTAGCGTTCAATGGCTAACTTTTTGGCAAAACATTTTTCAAAACATGAGTTAGAAGTTTTGGAATGGGCTGATTTTTGGTGAGGATGATCTCTACGGTGAGGAGATCATCCTCACCAAAAATCAGCCCATTCCAGAACTTCTAACCCCATGTTTACAAGTTGAAAAATCGTGAACCGTCCATTTTTTGTAAACTATTTTTTATGGGGTTAGAAGTTTTGGAATGGGCTGATTTTTGGTGATGATGATCTCCTTACCGTAGAGATCATCCTCACAAAACATCAGCCCATTCCAAAACTTCTAACTCATGTTTTGAAAAATGTTTTATAAAAAAGTTAGCCATTGAACATTTCCCTATATATATATATAGGGAAATGTTCAGCACCCAACCATTTACCCAATAATTTACCGAACATGTTTTGTCCTACATGGGTTAGAAGTTTTGGAATGGGTTGATTTTTGGTGAGGATGATCGCTACGGTTAAAGATCATCCTCACCAAAAATCAGCCCATTCCAAAATTTCTAACCCCATGTTTACAAGTAGGAAAATTGTGGACCGTCCATTTTTTGTAAATCATTTGTGATGGGGTTAGAAGTTTTAGAATGTGCTGATTTTTGGTGAGGATGATCTTCTAACCGTAAAGATCATCCTCACCAAAAATCAGACCATTCCAAAACTTCTAACCCATGTAGGACAAAACATTTTGGGCAAATTGTTGGGTAAATGGTTGGGTGCTAGAAGATCATCTTCATCAAAAATCAGCCCATTCCAAAACTTTTAACTCATGTAGGAAAAAACATGTTGGGCAAATTGTCGGGTAAATGATTGGGTGTCGAGCAGGACCCATATATATATATATATACATAAATTTGTCAAATTTTTTATTCAACTTGGGGAATTTTTTAGCTAACTTGACCAAATTGTTGAGTTATCTCAAAGAAACTGAGTTGACTTGGTGATTTAAATCTATCATGCTTGTGACCAAATTACTTTTACTGAGTTGATTTGACCAGTTAAGAAATTATGCGATGTAACATGAAAGAAAAGATGGAGTTGAGTAGCTAAGTTACTCACCGAAGTACATGATCTATTGAATTATACAGTTACGCATCTTTCCCCATCAATGTGTCTTTCACTTGCTCACGTTGTTAGTTAAGGCCATCGAAATGGACTTTGCGACGATGTATTGACTATCAAGGACGACCAGCCAGAGCGGTGCTACTAAGGTCAAACCATGTTAGGACAGAAATGGAATAACATTTTTTCAAGCTCAAATGTTCAAGAATTTGGTCTAAATTAAGGCTGCGCTTACGTATAGCATGCAAGAATTAATGAATTTTCCAGTAAATTGATTTTAAAGAAAATTAGTTTTCTATATTATAAAGTAGCTTTTTAAGAAATCCGTTTCTTGTTCTATATGGTTCAATAATGAATCAAGGCATTTTTATATTCCCTTGGTAATCCCTCCTTGTAACATTCTCGAGTTTAACACATGAAAGATGGACGAAAGGTAAAGAGTCTTGATAAATTAACGTGCTAAAACATACATGGTTAATATGGAAAGTGCACATAACCATAGATATTTTTCTTGGAAAAAAATATCTACGATTTTGTGCACTTTTCATGTTAACCTTGTTGTCACCACATAAGTTTTAGCACGTCAATTTATCATTAGTCAAATAAAGAAAGCTTGGATGGGTTAGAGATAAAGACAAATAAAATATGGAGTCAATGATGGAAGAGTAATGCCCACGTGATAGACAAAGAAAACATGCACAAGGAGGAAATAAAATTGCCACTTGTGCCTTAGCTTTTGATGTACAAACACTAATTAATTTATCATTGATGGTCAAAATCATCATCATAATATATTATTTGAAAGCTAATTATGAGACGTTTTAATACGGAAGTAGGTCCTTTGGAATGCAACAATCTTGTAGTACTCTCTCCACAGATGAGAGAGAGCCATGTTTTTAAAAAAATAATATCGCAGTCATTTATCGTACATCTTTTAGATCTGATTAAAAAAAAAAAAACCTCAAAAATTTGTTGTAAAGACCCTATTTTTGCCTAGGCCGAATTTGAGAATATTAACAACCGTCCGAGAAGGGGCTTAATCCAATGTAATTTTCAAAAAGGTTTAAAAACCCAACTTTGATCCAAGGTAATTTTCAAGAGGGTTCAAAAACCCAACTTTCAAACATTCACAAGGCCTAAAGGTCATTTTTTAAGATTTTGGATTAAGCCTGACCTGTGGCGCCCCGCCAAATGCTAACACAAAACCCAATGCTAAGTCTCAAGGTACTAGGTGGCACCTCGAAATTTGAACATGGCCCCCTTTGTTTATGTTAGCATTCTACAGAACACTAAAACCTAATAATCCAATATATAACAAAACATGTATATAAAGATGCAAATACATGAATTAACAGCGGAAGACTAATTATATCTAACATGTAAGTAGATTAGAGTGCGGAAGATTTAACAATATACAGGCTTACCAAAATACTCTCACTCTAACATAGGCCTAAACTCTCAATCCAAAGACTACATACATCCTGGATGAAACTGACAATACTAAAGGATGTAGCCCTAGTGCTCACCAAGCAATAGACTCTAATCGTCGATCTTACTGACCAGATACTCCTTACTTACTGACTCTGCGCCTACCTCGGTAACTATAAGTGTTGAAACTAAAAAAAATAGGAAAAAAATGGTGAGTAACGAGAGTTACCCAGTAAGTCCACAACCAATTCCTACTAGTAACCCTCCCAGATACTCCTTACTTACTGACTCTGCGCCTACCTCGGTAACTATAAGTGTTGAAACTAAAAAAAATAGGAAAGAAATGGTGAGTAACGAGAGTTATCCAGTAAGTCCACAACCAATTCCTACTAGTAACCCTCCCTAAACATGATCAAGTAAAGCATACTGAACATTTTAATACATGCAGGGTTTTTCAGAATAAAATACGATTAACTGGTACATATAGTCAGGGATGAGCAACTAAACAGATTAAAAGTTACACAAAGCATCAATCATCCATACTCATTATACATTTTCCATTTTATGCAAATACAATTGACAACATTAAAATAATAGACATGCTTTGCAGTTTATAATTTAAAATATAACTACAAATATATAGTACAAGTGGTGGAGTAATGGAATTTGAGCGTTGGGATTCACAATTGAATCGCTCCCAGTCGGGACATTATATTCCTCAATAACATCGTAGTTCCTGATTTTATGGCTGGTTGCTGTTTACCACGCTTACGGGACCATTTATCCGGCTCAGGTCGACCATTTGACGTGACCGTAAACAATGGGTCTCTTTTTGATGCGTCAGAACGTTTGACTACTACTAGATTGTTAGTGATCACTGACTAATTATCTTCGTCTATGCCTATCAGGCGTGCATGTGATTCCCAAAATAACACTCCACTCGTATATGACCACCTTTACAATACAAGTTCTGTAACACCCCGGATTTTCAACTCATGTCTCGAGGAAATTAAATGGTGAGATTTAGAGGAAAATGTCGAAGGAGAGATTTAGAGTAAAATACTCGAATATTGCTATGATTAATTTTGAGGAAAACCGACTTCGCCATTAGATTCAAAAGGATCGAAATATATACATTAGCTTGTAAGCAAGTTCGAATTCGAGTTCGGAGGAAAAAGTTAACAAATCCTCGAATTTCGTGTTAAGTGGGATCCAAAACAGTGGAATTTCGTTAGAGCGAGAATCGAAAAGATTTGATGATACCATTAGATCCATAGTGAAAAATTATTCGAAATGGTATATTCGTTTGTCGTTTTCCGAGTCCGAATAGTTAAGTTACGATCGAAACTAGAAATGATGGGGAAATTACAAGTATACCCTCAGCTTTATTATAAAAGAATTCTTATTTCTTTTATTTCATTTCATTTCTCTTCTTCTCCAAGGAAACCAAACGGCAGCCACTTCTCAACCCAAGGGTTTAACCCATTCCCTTCAAGTTCTAGCTACGAAACGAAGCCAAGTTGAATTTTGACGAAGAAGACAAAGTTGTCGGCCACGTCGAGAGCTACAACTTCACCATCTTTACTTACCCATTCTTGTTCATTTTCCCCATCCTCCATCAAAAACCAGCCGGGTAGCTCGAGTAAACCTCCACATCTTCCGTCCGAGGGCTTCATCAAGTTAGGAGCTGGTCTATACTATCATTTTAGAGGAGAAGGAAAACGTCATTGTCGGATACCTTGCAAACCCTCGCTCGTTTCGCATCCAAGTCAAGCCCAACCTCGACTCGTGAGCCATCCAACCTTGAGTTGTAGTGCTAGTTTGTACCCTTGGCATTCACAACCAAGTAAGGGACTTCCAATTCTTATTGGTAGCTTTAGATTTCTGAAACTTGCATTTAGGGATTTTGTTAAAAATGTGTTGTTTGTTTTAAATCATAGAGATTTTGTTTGAATGGAAATTCATGCTAGAAATAAAGATTTGAGGTGTTTAATCTATGTTTTAAATGTTGAATTCATGGGTGGATTGAGGGATTTGAAGAATGGAACAAAGATCCAAAGAAGGGATCGAAAAACCCAAAAATCGCGAGTGAGGTTCAGGCTGTCGGCGGGAAGGGTCGGTGCCACCAGCACCTGCCGAAGGCATTCTGTCGGTTCCACCGACAGAATGAAGCTTCTGCCACCGAAAATTTTCTTCCGTCGGCAGGAACCATCGGTTCCACCGACAGAACAAGGTTCTGCTGCCGACAGCACTGTTCTGAGTCAAAAACAAACTCTGACTCTTGGCTTGACCTCCTCACACCTTATACACTATTTCTCACCCTTTATTTCATTAAAAACATTTAAGTAAATGTCCTCTTTAATTTTTACTTTCCATTTACTTTAAGTTCTTTAATGAAATTAGGGTTTTACCCCCCATTTCGGAACAATGAGAATGGTTTTAAGATCCAATCTCAAAGGATCAAAATCCGAATTTTGGTTTAAAGAACAAAACGTAATTTTCGACGTTTTCGGCAAGTTTTTCAAAATGAAATAACTTTCTCGTTTCTTTGAATAGATTACAAAAATTATTGGTGTCGAATCTCATGATCGAGACTTCATTTTGAAAAAACCGTTTTTAATTTCGAGAACTTTGAAAAATTGAGTTTCCGACACTTAGCCAAATTTTCACCAGCTTGCTTTCTCTATTTTAACAGCTTTGGTCCCGAGCATTGCTGGGACCTTGTTTTTGAAAAACTTTGGTGGTTTTCAATGGAAAGACCAAAAGAATGACTTTGGAGATTGAAAATGAATGGTTGATTTGAAAGGATGAAAAATGAGAATGTTGAGAGAATGGGAAAAGGGAATGAACGGTAAAATGTCAGAATCACACCCGAGGGGTGATGTCTACATTTTACATTGTATGTTGTATGTAGGTTGGTGAAAGGATATCCAGGTGTAATGAAAGAGTTGCATGTTTATTTCCGATTATGTTAGCGCGTGCGCTGAGTACTGTTATTTATTTTAGGCCGGGTGGCCACGGTTGCATGGTAGGAACTGGATATCCGTTCTCAACCCTGTTATGTTAATTTCTCTTTTGTTTTAAATGAAAAATCTATATGTACGTAGCTATTTTGTGAGCTGTTAAAGGGTTTGTGAATGTCTGAAGGGATAGTGTGTCATATCATCCGGAGGGGTGCACTATCCTGGGATGTACGGTAGGGACCACCAAACTCATACGTGGTATGGGACGCGTATGAGAGAGTGGAGTCACAACTGGAATCCGGGTCCATTCCTTTCTTATCTTTACCAGTGAACGTGTATTGTAAAGGTGGTCGTATACGAGTGGAGTGTCATTTGGGAATCACATGCACGCCTGATAGGCATAGACGAAGATGATTAGTCAGTGATCACTAACAATCTAGTAGTAGTCAAACGTTCTAACACATCGAAAAGAGACCCATTGCTTACGGTCACGTCAAACGGCCAGCCTGAGCCGGATAAATGGTTCCGCAAGCGTGGTAGACACGACCAGCCACAAAATCAGGAATTACGATGTTATTGGGAATATCATGTCCTGACTGGGAGCGACCAGTCGTGAATCCCAACTCTTTAATTCCAATACTCCACCACTCTTGTATTATGTATCTGTTGTTATATTTCGAATTACAACTGAGAAGCATGTCTATTATTTTAATGTTGTCAACATTATTTGCATAAAATGGAAATGTATAATGAGTATGGATGATTGATGTTATGTGTATTTTTAAACTGTTTAGTTGTTCATCCCTGACTATATGTACCAGTTGATCGTATTTTATCTTGTAAGACCTTGCATGTATTAAAATGTTCAGTATGCTTTATTCGATCATGCTTAGGAAGGGTTATTAGTAGGAATTGGCTGTGGACTTGCTGGGTAACTTTCGTTACTCACCATTTCCTTCATATTTTTTTAGTTTCAGCACTTGCAGCTGTCGAGGCAGGCGTAGAGGCAGAAATTGAGGAGTATCTGGTCGATCAGATCGACGATCAGATTTTATTGCCTGGTGAGCACTAGGGCCACATCCCTTAGTGTTGTCAGTTTCATCCAGGAATGTATGTAGTTTTTGGATTTGAGAGTTTAGGCCTCTGTTAGAGTGAGAGTGTTTTGGTAAGCCTGTATATTGATAAATCTTCCGCACTCTGATCTACTTACATGTTAGATGTAATAGTCTTTTCCGCTGTTATTTTCCTGTATCGCTGCATCTTTATATACAGGTTTTGTTATAGATTGGTTTATCAGGTTTGAGTTCCGTGAAACGTTAACATAAACAGAGGAGACCATGCCGAAATTTCGAGGTGCCACCTAGTACCTTGAGGTTTGGCATTGGGATTTGTGTTAGCGTTTGGCGGGGCGCCACAAGTTCACTGGTAAAAATAAGAGAGGAATGGATCCGGATTCTAGTTGTGACTCCACTCTCATACGCATCCCATACCATGTATGAGCTTAGTGGTCCCTACCGTACATCCCAGGATAGTACACCTCTTCGGATGATATGACGCACTATCCCTTCATAGCATTTACAAACCCTTTAACAGCTCATCAAATAACTATATATATATATATATATTGTTTTTCATTTAAAACAAAAGAGAAATTAACAGAACATGATTGATAATGGATATCCAGTTCCTACCATGCAATTGTGGCCCTCTCGGCCTAAAAATAAATAACAGTATTCAGTGCATGCGCTAACATAATCTTAAATAAATATGCAACCCTTTCATTAATAACCTGGATATCCCTTCACCAACCTACACACAACATACAATGTAAAAGGCAGACATCACCCCTTGGGTGTGATTCTGACACTTTACCGTTCATCCCATTTTTTTCATTCTCTCAACATTATCACTTTTCGTCTTTTCAAATCAAACCATTCATTTTCAATATTTCAAATTCACTCTTGGTCTTTCCATTGAAAACCATTAAGGTTTATTCAAAACGAGGTCCTGGTGATGCACGAGACCAAAGCTGTTAAAAACAAGGAAAGCTGATGAAAATTTAGCTAAGTGTCGGAAACTTAATTTTTCAAAGTTTTCGAAATTGAAAACGGATTTTTGAAAATGAAAGCCTCAAGCATGAGATTTGACACCATATAAATTTCATAGTCTAATTCAAGGTAACGCAAAAGTTATTACATTTTGAAAATTTGTCGAAAACGTCGAAATCTACGTTTTGTTCTTAAAACCAAAATTTAGATTTTGATAATTTGAGATTCAGATATCAAAACCATTCCCATTGTTCCGAAATGGGGGGTAAAACCATAATTTCATTAAAGACATTTACTTAAATGTTTTTAATGAAATGAAGGGTGGGAAATCATGTACAAGTCATAAGAAGCATAGCCCAAAGTCAGAAGCTTTTTTGGAGACAATTCTGTCGGTGGCTGTCGGTGACAGAAGCATCATTCTGTCGGTGGAACTGACACCTCCTGCCGACAACACTGAACCACACGAAATTTTTGGTTCTTCGATCCATTTTTCGGATTTTTCTTCCGTTCTTCAAATCATTCAACCCACCCACGAGTTTATGTTAAAAACTTGATAAAACATAATCTAGACATCTACTTCTACCATGAATTTTAAATCAAACACCAAATTTCTACGATTTAAATACAAACAATAAGTTTTATTTCAAAACCTAAATGCCATTTCAGAAATCTAAAGTTATTAACAATAATTGAAAGTCCCTCACCGTTGTGGATGCCAAGGGTATAAGCTAGCACTACAAATCAAGGTTGGATGGCTCGAGAGTCGAGGTTGGGCTGGCTTGGATGCAAAATGAGCGAGGGTTTGCAAGGTATCTGACAACGATGTTCTCCTTCTCCTTTATAATGAAAGATAGACCTAAATCCTAACTCGATGAAGCCCTCGGATGGAGTGTGTTGAGGTTCACTCAAGTTACCTAGCTGGTTTTTGATGGAGGATGGGGAAAACGAACGAGAATGGACAACAAAAGAGGTGAAGTTGCAGCTCTCTTCGTGGTCGACAACTTTGCCTTCTTCGTCAAGGTTCAACTCGGCCTCGTTCGCGCTAGAACTTGATGGGAATGGGTTGAAACCCTTGGGTTGGGTAGTGGTTGTTGTTTGGTTCTTTGGAGAAGAAGAGAAATGAATAAAAAGAACCCAACTTTCTTTTAAATAAGAGGCTTGAGGGTAAACTCGTAATTTCTTTTCATGGTTTCTAGTTTATGCGATAACTCGACTATTCAGACTCGAAAACTGATGAATGAATATTCCATTTCGAATAATTTTTCGTTGCGGATCTAACGATATCATCAAAATTTTCTGATTCTCGTTCTAACGAAATTTCACTATTTTGGGTCCCACTTAACGCGAAATTCGATGATTTTATAACTTTTTCCACCGAACTCGAATTCGAACTTGCTTATAGGCTAATATATATATTCCGATCATTTTGAATCTAATGGCGAAGTCAGTTTTCCTTGAAATTTATCATAACAATATTCAAGTATTTTACTCTAAGTCCCTCCTTTGGTATTTTCCTCCAAATCTCACCATTCAACTTCCTCGAGATATGAGTTGAAAATCTAGGGTATTACATGATCGTACCTTACTCTTGGCCAAGCTTTAGTTTAAGCTTCTGGTTATATCTTAACCTTGGCCAAGCTTATTTTTAGCTTGACCAGGACTAATTTTTGCTTGGTCCAAAGGTCACTCACAGTCAGGCTTATTTTTGTTCAGACCTTGGTGTCTGTTGGACAGTTACAAGCTCATGTGAGTTCGAATTTTTTTAAGAATAATTACCTTTTAACCCATTCCTTAATAATTTTTCCCCCAAGAAAATCCATCTCTTTTAATCTTTTAACCTTATTTCAATTCTTTAATAATCCCATAACTTTGGCCTTTTTGTAAATTTTCCTATTCTTCCAACAAAGACCTTTGGTTAAATTGGTCTCCCACATGAGTGTAATTATCACTCTAACCCAATATTGCTAAAATCAAAGTTAAGTAGTTTACCTTTATGCCCCCCCAAGTCTATCCTCAATCTTAGAATGATCAATGTAGTTAGACCAAGTTCCATGGTTTGTAATAATTTTGCCCAACTTATAAATTTCTCTAGAACTTGTGAGTAAAGACTAAATTAACTCGAGGTTGTTAAAGAACTATTTATGTTAGATGACCTTAATATTCAATATTCCAATTCTTATTTACATGTCATCTAGTTTAATTTCTTTTTGATTGACTCAAAACCAATGACCTAGGACCTTTCAACCATCTTCAAAGAATTTTTTAAAAACTATGACATTTTAAAATCCTATCTTCTTGATCATCATGATTGGTGAGACCTATATGTGAGTGAAAGAACATCAAGTCCAAGGAGAGAAGAGGTAATTTGGATTTTCTTAAAAATATTGGGAATCTTAGGGCCTGTGTGGATACACCTCTCCGTGCAAGAGGAAAAGCTCAATCACTCCCTGCAAGAGCAAAAAATCTCTCCGCGGAAGAGCAGGTCTTTGAAGCTTTTCCACAAAGAGCAAAAAACCTCTCCCCGCAAGAGCAAAAACCTCTCCAGGCCAAAGTAAAAATCTATCCAAACGTTTGCTAGCTCCCCGCAAGAGTAGAAGTCGTCAAGAAGCTCTATCCAAACGCAGTGTTAGACTTTAGGACAAGTTTATCCTCAAGGATTTCTCAAAATTCTATAAATAAGACCTTTATCTAAGGTAAAATGAGGGAGAAGTTCATTTGGTGATTTAAAATTTTGTTCAAATCTCTCTAAGTCTTCCCATTTTCTCAAAATCTCTTTAAAAATTCCTAGAAGCTCAACTTAAGAACAAAAATAAGAAGAATGACAAAAGGAAGAAGAATAAGGTGGGGTTAAACCCCTTATTCTCCCCCTCTAATATCCCATTTCTTATTATCCCCCATTTTATTTTAAACATTTTTCATATTTGCAAATTTAATTTCATACTTCTTAATGTAGTCTTTTAGATCTTTAGTCTAGAGGCTTGGAGAGAGAAAGTAATCCCCCTTTGAGGTAATCTTCTCCAATAAATTCTTAATAAGTTTTTTGAGAGCATTATATTAGATTACTTTGCATTCATTTACTCTTACACAATTTAATTTTTATAACATAAATGTTTTTAATTTCTTGTAATTTCAATTTTAGAATAACTGTCTTTTATCTTGCTTCCTTTGATGATAATAAAGTTAAAGAGTAAACCCTCATTAAAGGTAACCTTCTCTTGATAAGTCAATCACATGTATCCACTTTGCACATAGTCACTTCTAAAATAGTTACAATAAAGAGTGTAGGTCCTTATGGACCTATTTTCAACCTTTAAAATCAACAAAAACAATAAAAAAATGAACAAAATCTTATGCATAGTCTTGATTCCTATATAGTGTGGTTCAAACCATGAACCTCATTAAAAGATCAAACTAAGAAATAAAGTTTCCCTAAGGAGCACATAAAATTATTTTGAAGCTTTGAGACTTCAAATGATGAGATCCATGTGAATTTTCATTAAAATTCCAAACTCACAAAAAATTCCAACAATCAATATTTCTATTTTAGCTTACTTATTAGTTTAAATCTTCCATTTAATAAAATTAGACTATAATTCTTTTAATTTTCTCTATACTTTTTTTTATTTTCAAAATCCAAAAAGAGTTTTCCAATCTTCACCCCTATAATTATATAGTAGTAATCATTTTAGGATAGGAGGGACAAGATGCCGAACACCTTCTTTATCCCTCAATCGAACCTTCTTGCCTTAGATTATTTAGATAGATAATTTTTCCTTATCTTTTGAATGTATGAGTCATTACAAATTCAAAAATAAATTAAAAAAATATATTTTTATAATATCCATTCACACTTTAGTTGAATGGTAGCGACTCTTAAACTCGTGTAGATGATGTCAAATCTCTCTGAAGATTTCGAAGTCCACCTATCTACACTTATTTTTAATTGATCTAAGTCAATGACAATGGACGGTCACTGAACTACCAAAATTTGAATGGTGAAATTTAATTATAGTGTTGACATGACGCTCTTTGCATCGTTTAAACCATGCTACAAGGTGCTATAAGATAATTGTACTACATGAGATATGCTTCTTTTTGATACTTGTGCAAAGCTAATTTTTCAACCAATCATAGTGAGACATAAGACACATCAAAATCTATGTTACCATGGAAGCTAAAATGTTCCAAAAGATGTTTGGTAACTAATCTAAGCCCAAGAGTTAGTCCAAATTGTCGGGAGGCTCGAGTTCAAAGACCGCGTAGCATAGCCAAAGCTCCGAATCAAATATGTTCATGGAACATCCTGACCTCCAAGCTCAGGGGTAATCTCAAGTTTGTTGGAACAATTATTTTTTGTGTGTAATCAGGATGCCCAACGACTTCAGGGAAACATTATTTAACGATAATTTTATAAACTAAGAGAAAAACAATGGAAAAAAGTAGGTGAATTTCATTCAATTAAATCCTAGTTGATAAATTTTTTGACTTAGACGTGATGCAATTTGCATACAATTCGAGGTCACCGTCAATGGATTTCAAAATTATGAAGGATCGTAGATTTTTTACTTCCACAATTTGGCATCTTTCATAAAAAAAACAAAAAATACATCTATGCCAAGGACCAGAAATGATGAATCGACTTTGACCAATCTGTTGCAAGAGATGCACCAACTACAAACACAAGGTGAGCACAGCGTAGTAGGAAGGGATAGCCAAACAACATTACAAAATAAGAACTAGTCGAAGAGAAAATGAGGACATCCATCAAAGGCGTGTAAGAAGATCAAATCTAAGGGGAGGACCCCTAGACCAGTCCAAAAAGTGCTTATGGGATTCAAGGTGAGAGAGTAGAGCAGTAGTTGCAAATTGTCGACTCTGGGGGCCTGGCTCGGGCACGAGAACCTATGAAACTTATAAACACTGAAAAATAAATTTTTTTTTTATTTTAAATTAAAAATTAATATTTATTTTTTATTCTTTATAAAAATATTAAATATAGCTCTATAACTCGGTCAAATTTCTGAGTCGATAGGGTTAATTACCAAGCAAAGTTGGCTAAGTCGATGACTTCACTCAATGATTTGCCAAATTGACCCAACAAGTTATTTCCATTGAGTTCGGTATGGAGTCACCTCGAAATACACTCTTGGCTAGTTTTAAAACCATGCCATAACCCATAAACCCAAAAGAGGGCTCCACATGGTACACAATGAAACCCATGCAGTTGAGTGGTTATGTTAGTGACTGAAGTACACGATCTATTAAGTTATCACTTACTCACGTTGTCGGAGCCGGCCATTGAAATGGACTATTGTGATCATGCATGGTAGGTATATATACGAACAGAGAGATGTTAAGTTCAAACACGTTGGGGTTAGAAATCAAAGTTCTTTGCATAATCCAATTCAAAATGTTGGACAATTTTTTCAAACCCAAATCCCTCCAGGAGTAGAAATTAGACAACATGCACAAGAATTTGGGTTTAAAGGCTGCACATGCAGGGAAATTGAGTTTTCTATATAAAATAATTTAAGAATTTCATACTTAATTTTAACTCCTTTAAAAGACTTCAACACAGATGAAAGATCAAAGATTGAAGGGTAACGTAGGACAAGTCAGAGATGAATGGGATATTTACGAAAAAGTGATCAACTTTTGACGAATTTACGATTTCAGTTCACTGTTCATTTTAATTACTTAAATATGAACGAAAACGACTTCAGAAGTTTTTTAATAATTTCGTACGTTTAAAGGGACTAATTGGAAATACTCACTTTAAACTTGCGAAATTGTCACTTTAAAATCACTGAATTTGTTACTGTTCTAAATTATTTATTTATTAATGAAAACATAATCATTCATGTTTTGATAATTAAAATGAATAATTAGCCAGAATTGTAAATAACTCATTTTCAGGTCATGTAAGGTAATTCACCTCAGATTAATTCCTGGATAAGAGGGAAAATATATGATTGGAATAAGTTGAAAAATACAGATTTCCTAGGGATACATTTTGCTAGACATGACATTGACTAGGCCACTTTCAAATTGCGCTGAAGATTATTTCTACAAATTTTATGATTAAAGGCCAGTTTAATAAAGTTCTACAAACCAAAAACCCACATACGGCCACTATATCTACACATGTTTGTTAGACATTTTATTTTAAAATAGTATATATATATATATATATATATAATTTTTTTTTTTAACTAAAAACAACATGATTTTTTTTAAATTTTTTCTAAGATCTAATTGCACTAATCACACAAGTATACTTCACCGCATAAATTCTCTTACTTCATTGCGTTTTCCACTAATATTTCTTTAAAACAAAAATTCTAAGGAGAGTAGAACAGGAATGTGACAAAGAAAAATGAAAGAAGCTGACCTGTTGGTGGATAAACTTGGATATAGATGATGAATGATGAGTGATGATTGGAAATTATCGAATAATAAAATTGTTTAGTGTGAATCTTAAAAATTAGGACTCAAATATTTTTATCCCTATTTACATAATTTATTTTTATTTATTATTTATTTTTAGCTTTGTTTAATTTGAGAATTGAATAAATCATGAATTAAAAAAAAAAAAAAAAAACAGTTTATATATATAAGGACAGATCATGAGACGTAAGTAAAAATATATGTAAAAACAATGTAGTAATAATCATTTTTTAAAATATGGATTAGAAATTTCAGATTGAACTGATTTGTTGTGAGGATGATCTCTATGATAAGAAGAACATCCAAAAAACAAAAAAAAAAAATTTTTTTATTCAATCCAAAACTTTTAATTTATATTTTGAAAAATCTGACTTTTACATATGTTTTTACTTATGTCCCATGAACCATCCAAATATATATTATATATATAATAAATAAGATTTTGAGAAGAGGATAATTTATAATTATTTGCTGCTTCAAATTTTAATTAGATAATGCCTCTCCTGTAACATCATCACTCTCTCATATATTAATTTATGAGTACCTTCCCTAGTTGAATCATCTCATTCCTTCTCAGTCCTTTTTGTCAATAAAAATAAATAAATGATTCTCGTTGACTACGACCAAGACATGGATTGATGACCGCCCATACATGGACCAATCTAATAAATTCAAACCATTTAGTCAATGATTCCACAAAATCGATTCCCACACCAATCTTAATTAGATGCTAACTTCATCAACCTCTTTGTCTCTGTGAAATGAAATGATAGGGATAACCCTTCATTTAACAGGACATGTGGAGCAGAAATATTATACTCAGTGTCATAAGTTATTAGTTCTATAGGATAAAATTTTGACTAAATTTTGGCTCTACACGTGGCAGAATTTCAGGGGGACCGGAAGGATATGAGGGATTGTATTCCAACATAGTTCAACCCCAAGGTACGTACGTGCCGTGCAGACAGCTCAACTTTACTGAGTTGAGCTGATGGGTGGGACAAGCCCAATAATTTCTATGGTCGGATTGGGAAAGTATCCCAAGGATCTAGGAATAGTTAATTGTGTATGTAGATGCGCGTGTGAGTTTAGTGGTTTGAATCTTTTCTACTTGGATTTGGGAGTCGTTACCATTCAAAGAGTTTAAGGTGTTAATGGACACCATAAAAAAAATATATTTTAAGATTTTTTTTGGGATGAATTTAGTGACTAAAAAGCAATCCAATCAAGAGATTGGAAAATGTGTTAGGTATCCCATCTTACCTATCAAGTTGACTGTTACCAAGGTATTGGCCAAAATTGAAGATTAAGACTATTAAATTTTTTTGTTGTTGAGATAATTAATATGATGATGATGATAATGATAATGTATGGATGAATATATATGCATGGTAAAATGGGTGCAAGTGTGTATGTGTTATGAGATATCCCCACTAGTTGGGCTGTGTTTGTTTGTTTTGAGTTGGGAGTGTTTATCTATAATGAGAACACTCTTTTGATTATAGCATTTTTGAATGAAAATGTACTCAAAATGAGTTTGTTTTTTTGTTAGTGAGGTCCTAAGAGGCTTTCCATTAGTTGGAGAGTGTCTTTGGAATCTTCACCTCATATGAATGCATGAGTAGGTGTAAGTGCAAATGTGAAATGTTTGTAAATGTTCTCTAATGAATTTATTATAGACTTAGAGAGGGAGATTATCTCACATGAAAGATTACTCTCTAACTACCCTTGCCATTCAAGAATGCTTATACACTACATGATGCATGTAAAGCTAGAAAGAAACTTAAAACGGTCTTAATGATGGTAAGGGTCCTCCCATAAGGGGATGAACTCTTAACCAATTTTTGCCAAAAAAAAATTATTCTTCATGATATGAGAGGATGAAAATGAAAAGACTTTCAAGTAGCTTTTCCCAGACTTATAGATGGTAAAAATCCTCTTACAAAGGGATTAACTCATAACCCATACTTGCTAATGAAAATTATACTACATGATTGCAAAACTGGAAAGAAACTTAAAAATGGACTTATAGATTGTAATTATCTTTCCTTAAAGGGCTTAACTTTCAATCCAAACTTGCCCATGGAAATTATGCTATATGATTGCAATAGAGTAAATCTTAAAGAAATAAAGTGAGAGGGGTAGAAGAGGGATTTTGGGGGGTATGTAATTATAGCAAAAACATAAAATTAATGTAATCCTACATTGGTCTTCTTCCTTCTTCTTAAAGCTTCAAAGCACTTGAAGTGGTATATTTATAGCTTTAGAAGGTCTCTCCTTTGCATTAGAGAGGTCCTCTATTTATTATCCTTTGAGAAACCCTCGGGGGATATAAAGGTCAAAAAGCCACAAATTCAACTTAATTACAATAACATCACAAAGACCTTGATTACCCTCAATCAAAAAGTCATGGATAGTCATAAAGAAGCACATGATGTTGGAGATAAGGAAGAGTCCAATGTGCCTATACAGGCCAAAGGGAAAAACAAATCTAACAAGGGAAGCAAAAATTGGAAAGAACAAGGGGGTTCATTATTTAACTCTCAAGGGTGTGGATTCACTCAAGCAAGTCAAAGGAAACAAAATATTCAATCTGAGAAAAACAAAAAGGGTGCTCATACCTTAAACAAATAGGCACAAGGGAATTCATCCCCACACACCGATCTTCCTCTATGCCAAATCTGCAAGAAGCCTAGGCATGATGCCCTTCGGTGTTGGAATAGCTTCAATCATGCATGCCAGGCTGAAGAAATACCCCAAGCTCTGATTGCTATGTCAATCACTGATCCATACGATCCAGAATGGATCCCAGATACATGTGCCACATCCCAGATGATGAACAATGCAGGTATACTCCACTCTTTATCTCCTTATATTGGGTCAGATAAAATTCTTACTGGGAATGGTAATGCTCTGCCTATAATTCACATTGGTAGTACTACAATTGCAACTTCGCATGGAAAACTAAAATTGGAGAATGTTCTTGTTGTACCTAGTATTACCAAAACTTGCTCTTAGTTAGTCAAATGAGTGATGATTATTCATGTCCTTTTGAATTCACTTCTGATGGATTTGTGAGCAAGGACAAATAGGCGGGCAGAATTTTGGCAAAGGGACCTAGAGATGGTGGACTGTATACTTTAGAAAGGAACACAACAAATAAGGCACTTTATTCGTCAAGCCAAAGGAAAACTTCTGAAGATATTTGGCATCAATGGTTAGGTCATCCACAGTCCAAAGTGGTATCTTTTCTAAACTCTAAGAATTTTATTTCAGTTACTGAATGGAATAATGGAATAAGAGTGGTTCAATTTGTTCTAGCTGTCAGTTTGGAAAAAGTATTAAACTTCCTTTTGTTATTATTCTTGTTCGCTCAGACAAGTTATTTTATAAAATACATTGTGATCTTTGGGGTAATGCACCTATTCCTTCTGTTCAAGGTTTTCATTGCCGTGTATCTTTTGTGGATGACTGTTCACGATACACTTGGATGTTTCCTTTGAAGCTGAAGTCTGATTTCCTTGAGTTCTTCATAAATTTTAAGAATATGATTGAAAATCAATTTCATGCAAAGATAAAAATATTTCAATGTGATGGGGGTGGTGAGTTTGAGAAATTGAATTTCTTCAGCTGCTACTTGATAATGGCATTGTGAGACAACTTTCTTGTCCTAAAACACCTGAGCAGAGTGATGTTGTTAACGCAAACATAGAAATATTGTTGAGCTAGGACTATCAATGCTCTTTCCCAGTGGTATTTCTAAGAAATATTGGGTAGAGGCTCTTCATACAGCTTTTCTCATCAATCGATTGCCATCTCGAAAGTTGAACATGGATTCACCATTTAATATTATATTTGGAAAGCACCCAGATTACACATCTCTCTGTGTAAATGTCGTTATCCATATTTGTGAGAATACGGAAAAAATAAAATTTTCCCAAAATCTCTTCCATGTGTTTTCATCAGGTATAGTATTCTTCACAAAGGATTCAGATGTCTCTTTCCTGAGACAAGGAAAGTATATTTCAAGGCATGTCATAATTGATGAAACTACTCTCCCTTTCTCTAATAATTCTATGAATACTAGTGGTGATTCTTTATAGGGGAACATGTTATTTTCTCTACCTTCTCTGAATGGGCAAATGATTTCTACACTAGAGCCACACCTTTTTATGATTATGCACGACTTATTGTTATCCCATGTGTACTTTCTCCTCTGGAATAAGATAACTACTCCAACAATGAATGTACTTATGATCTCATTAATCATGCCTCATCAGGAGCATCAAATCCATCAATAGTTGCTTTTACAAACTTGCCTGCCAAAGCCATCTCTTCAAGTACATCATCTTCTTCTATGGAAGACACTACAACCACAACACTATCACCCCCTTCTACCTCTAGTCCATGTGATGAAAATCGACTTGCTATTGATCCTCGACCTATAATGGACTCTGCACCACAAGATTTTATTGCAATCACTCCTAAGAATTGTAGGCTTTTACTCCAAAAATGTCCAACCATCCTTCAACCCAAGGATAATCCTGGTCGTCATTTGAGGGTTAACACCCATTGTATGAAGACTCGAGGAAAGGCTCGTGTTGGCCTTCTTCCTTCCCCTTCATCCTCAATTCTAGTTGAGCCAACCACTATTGGGTCTGCAATTACTCTTTCAGGATGGCTCTCTACCATACATGAGGAAATACAAACTTTGCTTGGTAACTCGACATGGGACTTGGTACCACGACTCCCTGATATGAATGTTGTAGGTTGTCGTTGGGTTTTAAAAACCAAGTTGAAATCTGATGGTATTGGAAAGAATCAAGGCTCGTCTTGTTTCTAAGGGTTTTAATCAAGTACCCAATGTTGATTTTGATGAAACTCCAGTTATTAAACCACATACTATTCATCTTGTCCTCTTCCATCACCCTTACCATGCAATGGAACATCAGGCAATTAGATGTCAAAAATGCATTCCATCATGTTTTTTCTGAAAGGGCCTGTGTTTATGGAACAATCATCTGGTCTCATTGATCCCGTCAATCCACATTATGTTTGAAAACTTTGACGTGCTCTTTATGGCCTCAAACAGGCTCCGAGAGCTTGGTTCGACTGCTTTAGCTAATATCTACTTCATTTCGGGTTTCACTGTAGAATACATGATCCATCATTATTCACACGTAATTCTCAAGGTGTTATTATCTTGCTACTTTATGTCGATGATATCATCCTTACGGGTAGCAACTCTTCTCTCTTAGATTCTTTCATTCAAAGCATTGGACAAGAATTTGCTATGAGGGATTTGGGAAATTTACATTTGTTTTTAGGAATTGAAGTTCAACCCACATCTACTCGTTTACTTATTTCTCGAGGGAAGTCTGCTCGTACTATTCTCACACGTGCTGAAATGCTTGGTTGCAAACCAATCTCTACTCCTCTTGCCACTAGGTTTGATTGTGATCAACAAAGTGCTCCTTTTTCAGATAAGTTTTATTGTAGTTTGGTTGGTGCTTTGCAATATCTAAGCATTGCTCGCCCAAACATATCCTATGCAGTGAACCTTGTTAGTTAGTACACCACGTGAAAACCACAAAATTTGATAAAATTTTTTTTTAGACAAGGCCTGACGAATTTTACGACTCAAATTCCGCGGTCATTGGACCACGAATTTCATGGTTTTTCTCCCATTAAACCCATTCTGCTGCGATTCCAACTCACTCACTCCATCTCTCTCTCTCTCTCCCCCATTAAACCCATTCTGCTGCGATTCCAACTCTCCCTCTCTCTCTCACACACACACACACACACACACACACACACACACACACACACACACTTTGTGTTTCGCTCTCGATCGATCTTTCTCGATCTCATCTCTCCGTCTCCCTTTATCTCATCTCACCCTCGATCTCTCTTTGTATTTGATTACTCACTCTCTCTCTCTCTCTCTCTGATTAGTAGAAGTTATCTCTCGATCTCTCAACATTGGAACGATGGAGTGAAGAAGAAGCCATTAACCTCTTGAAATTTCTCTGTTGATTTTTAAGGTGAGTCTATCTCTCTTCTCTCTCTCTCTTGTTGGTAGATCCATAACCCCGTTCAAATTGTTGAAGATGAAATCTAGGGTTCCCAATTTCACAAAATATATTAGTTTTGATTTTTTATTTTCCAAATGTGTTTATTTTGCTTCATGAAGAAAAATCTAAGAACAGATAAACATTTGATTATACATCCCAAAGATTTTATAGATCTGAGTGTTTTGATATTGTTAGGACTTTTGTTCTTCCATTAATCCACTAAAGATTGAAGTAGTTTGAGTTAAACTCATTTGATTTGAGTTTCAACCATTTAAATTAAAATTTCCTTCTGTAAAATCTGTGATCGCAACCTTATGATTAGAATGGTCTGCTGCTAGCTACTAATATAATGAAGTAACAGGTGAAAAAATCACTTGAATGTTTGGTCTCATTAAGGATGAGGGCCGAAAGCCTATAAAATATAAATAGGTATGTTTAAGCATGTTTTAGGTACTTAATTATTTGTTCAATTTCCAAATTAGAAATCATAATTCCACTTCTTGACTTGAGCATTAGTATTGGAGTTTCTTTGCCAGCTACTCTTTTGAAGTGTATTTTGAGGTGGAAAAGAAGATTCAAGATCGGAGCCTTTCATGATGACAAATCTGAGGTATGTGGATCGAAATAATCAGTGGCTTAAATAGTTTTATTTAAAAAACTTCTTGAATATATTTATGTTAATTTACTACCAGAATAATGATGAAATTTGTGAACCTTATGTGTAGGAAATATATTAACTAAGCCTAGAAGATTGGAGATTGACAAGCTGTGTAATTCAGGTTGAATGCAATTTTTTTATTTTTTATTGGGCTGTTTGTGTTCTTATTGTTATTTGTTGTGAGCAAAATATCCATAGATCCACATTCCTTCTTCAAGGGATAATAGACGAGAATCAACTCTTAAGAAGAGTTGGGTATGTCTAGTTGTCTGGTTGGACCCCTCTTCGTAGTTTCAAACATATTGTTTTATGTTCTCAGTTGACTCTCTCAAGTCAGCCTATGCTATTTGTTTGATACTGCTACACATATTCCCCATTGTCTATTCTCATCTAGAACTCAATCTCAATAAGCTAGCCTGGTTGTCTTAGTTACTTTATTATTGATATGCTGAGATTGTAACTGAATCTTGGTTCTACTACTTCCTTTCAATGTTTGACACATATTTGGGTCATATTTATTTCAAATTCCAATAGGCATTTGGGTCATATTTATCTTGAATTCCATCATGTCAGCCCTATGAGAAGTATTAATAGGCATATCATCTTAGGATTACACTATACTGATCAAAATATCATGAAGAGGAGGAGAACCAGTTCATGACCTGTGTGTTTTTACATTATTTGCTAATGGAGCATTTGTCTCTTTGCATTGTTGGGATGTTTCTTTGAAATCTATTTGTCCTGATATGTTCATTGCTTCATCCTTTTGTATTTAGCCCACACTAGATGTTGGAACAAACTTCATACTACTAACAACAACTTACACCCCATTCTCTTGTTTGATAACCAATCTAAAAAAAGTACATACATATCATGAATTCACTTATTATTTTATTATAGGATTGAGATCCAAGATTTAATATCATACATGCTGTATTACATATTAATTCATTGCAATAAAAGATGGGCAATTGTAATAGATAGTAAATTAATTAGTTTTTTTAAATAACAAATTTCTTTAATTTTGATGAGTTGCATTTAGGTCCTTCAAAGTTCTTTGACTCAAATGTTTTATCTATAGGTTCCCTGGAAAAGTCTAGGCAAAGAACCTGTTATTGTTCTTCTTGACCGCATCTTTGTTCTTGCGCATCCTGCTCCTGATGGACGAGCGCTCAAGGTATGGAATATTAATTTTGTTAATTCGTTGGGGAAGGAATTTTTTTTTTTTTTTTTCTAGTTATTACATACTTTGCGTTGAATTAGAGTTTACTTCTCTTTTCATAATTTCGTGTAGGAAGAAGACAAGGAAAAACGTTTTGAAGCCAAACTTCAATAGATTGATGTGCATATATTTCATTAATATGGCTCATATTTTGTTGCATTTTGAAGTCCATTGTACATGATATTGTTTCTCTACTATTTTCGTCTCAATTAGGAGAATTGGTGTTTGCTTTTGGATTTTGTGATTTAATTATGCTTTTATTTAGTAAGTAAATCAGTTTCTATGAAAGCATGTTCTAGTACTTATGCATTGAGATGTTTTTATTGGTTATCCTTCTATGTGATGTGGTCTGAATGAATAAAATATCTGTCACGTGTCCTACTTAACTTTGTTACCTTTCATGAGGAGTTGTCAACTTAACCCTTTGAAAGCCTCTTTTTATTTGAGATTAAGTTGTCACATCAACATGGATTACTTGTTCGAACGTTGCTAATGTTCTTCTGTCCTACTGTTGCGTTGTATGAAGCTCTGAGGATAATAATTAAGTAGCGCTTGGTTCTAATGCTATTTAGCTCATTCCTCTTTCAAATTTCTTGATTTCTTTGTGCACATAGGAGGTAGAATCAGCAACCCTTGAAGCAAAGGCTAGATCTAAGATGGGAAATGTAAGCCTTTTTTTCCCCTATCTATCTTCCCTTTTGTTGGAAATACAATTGTCTATCTTATAAAATAGTCACTCGTATTATTCAACTTTATGTTATTGTTGATTTGATCACCCAATACACTTCAAACAAATTGAAGACATAGTTCCATGTCTTACTCACACAACTAGATTGAAGAAGATGGTTCACAGTCTCCCTGTTTGTTGTACACATTAATCACATGCTTGGGATGATAATCTTCTTGCATATAAAATGATCCGCTGTGAAAATTTTGTTGTGGAATGCTGTCCATACAGCTGAAGATGGGAAAGGAGATTTCCATCATCAACCTAGGCTCTTTCTATGCTGCTGAGAATCCCGATCATTGATGTTTCTTCTAAGGCTCAAGTGCCATGATATTGATTTTTGCAACCTTTGGATACAGCCTTTGATGAGCTCTTTCGACAGAACATAAAAATGTTGGGTAGTCAGTAAATAGAGAGGAGTCTGCACACCATGTCTTCCCAAAATAAGATTTTGTCTCCCAAACCAATCTCATAGCAGATTCGTTCTTGAGTTCACTTGTTTATTTATTTTTAAATTTGAGGATGCTTTCCAAATGGCTGACCCAGAGGAGGAAGGTACAAGATTTCTATCCCAACAAATTCCTGCTCCCATACTTGCTGTTTATAATTCTTCTCCATGTACTATTTGGTACCCCCCTAAACCTCATAATCCATTTGCCCAATAAAGCTTCCTGAATTTCCCTCAAGTGGTTGAAGCCAAGGACACTTAATTTACCTATGGTGTAGCCTGTCTTTTGTTTAGTTTCTTGTATTTGGGCTGGTTTCCTCAATCTTCCTTTCCATTTTAATACAAATTTTATTTATCAAGAAAAAAATACCATTCAACATTTCATATCTGTTTATTTCGGCAGAGTAACATCAAAGTTGTAAATGAACTTGTACCTAACCGGATCAGCTCGACAAGAGTAAGGTAAATGATTTTTTGATTTATTCACAAAATACTGGAGATAACATGAACATGTTGATTAGTATAATAACATTGAAAGGGGAGCCTCTTTTTGTTAATCTTTTCAGGGAATGCATTTCAAGAGGGTTATTAGTCAAATATCTTACTGCAGATGAAGTTATTGATTATATCAAGGAACAACACTTGTACTTCAATACAAATGAAAAATGATCACTTGAGTATTAAATTTGCATACCGACCTCCCCGAAATTAATTTGTAACACTAATTGCATATCTTCGTATTTGATTTCAGTTTATCTCATGCAGTTTATAGTAGCAGCAAATCTTATTGGACTCCCCGCCATTTCAGTCCTTGTGAGTAGAATGTGTCTTTGTGCTGGAATTTGTTCTTTGAAGCACCATGTAGCTTCTTCTTTTTTTCCCCTCTGGAATATTGATATGCAACCAAATGAAAAATCCTTTCATGTTAAGTTTGGTGGAAAAAAAATCTCACACCTTTTAGAGACCATATTAATGGAGTCAAAATGGACCCCTCTTGCATCTCACGTTTTTAATATTTTGTCTATGGGTGTTGTCAAATTATTGTGCATTTGAATGTTGCTTGGACCTTTGTCACTCTTCTGCTGATGGTTTCAAACTAAAATCCATATAACGAATTTCATATTGATTCAACAAATTGTGCCTAAAATGGAAGGATTTCCAGCATGATTAGGACAGAGGCAGGATTTGAAGTTCCACAAATCATGGGAGGGGCGAGGACGAACATTTTCCCCTGCCCCCCTATGCACTCCCCTCCTGTAGGGAAAATTGAAAAAATGCTCTTGGGACCCTTTAGTAAAAAAAATGCGCTTTTATGGTCCTTTGTGGGTGGGTGTGAATTTTGAAGCACAAAAGAGGCTACTTCCAAATGCACCATCTCCTAAGACACATGTGCAGTGTCCAACACTGATACAAAGCGTTAGGCTGATTGAGCTTGTAAACATGATACACTGTCATGTCATATGGTTTATTCCTTGTGATAAGAATATATGGTTTTAAAAAAAATTAGTTCACGTTAAGTCATATCTAGTGTGTTTAAATAGGCTTATATACATTGAAAATCGTACCAAAAAAAAAAAAAAAAATACATAGATACAAGTTGAAAACAAAATATTTGGGTGAGCTAAGATTGTTTCTTGAAGAAAATGTGTCTCCATGTGTCTAATATTCTGACATGTATGATAGGGTTTTAGACATGGAAAGTTATAAGAAAATGGAGTGACCTTGTTACATAAGTCTCTGCCCAAACGGGAATAAATAACCTTAGGATAATTTTCTGGATTGTCCATAATTCAACGTTTGATACTTCTGGTGGAGTCCATAATTCCACGTTTGATACTTCTTGTTATCTCTTCTCTATGATTTACCTAAATAGTACTAGTTTGAACCATCATGGTCAGTTGGTTTTATTTGGATGTGCATAACGTCTCAATGAATCTGAAGCTTCAGTCATTTGGGTCTTTGAGACTTGGCTTGTTGTTATGTCTGGACACCATTCGGTGTCTATCACTATTGACTGGGATAGGGTCATACAATTTGTTGATTCTATTTTTGTGCAAATATTTATGGCTAGTAAAAATGCTGATTTTACTTCTGTTTTCTTGTTTACTTCCCCAGATGCGGTTTAATTTGTGCAAATCTTTTCCACTTCTTACAACTAAGGTATCAATTCTCTTTTAAGATTTTTCTTATCCACTTGCTACATGTTACAATCTCTATAACTAGTTTTTAGATGGGGTCTAATAAAACTCCAAGATTTAGAAAAGGAATGAAAATAGGTCAAATTTATAGTTTTTAGTTCCACTCTTAGCAATAATATTTCCTATTGGTTCTTTAGCCCATTTGTATTGAACCCATAAGATTTATCTTGACATGAGCTTATTTTTCATTTATTTTACTTTTGCGATGAAAATTATTCGACTTCCTCTTTACACTATTTTTGTTTTTACGATCATAAAAGGGATTTTCATACAATTATATTCTCTTGGGATTGCAATGCCTCCAGAGACTACCTTGACAGGCAACTACTTGAGCTATCCCACACTGATTAACAATTTTAAGGCACTAGTTTGGTATTACAAATCTGGCACCTTTTTTTTTTTTCTCACACTCTCTCTCAGTATTGATTTGGTAGACAGGGAAGAGGGTGATCTAGGACCCATATATGGGTTCCAGTGGAGACACTTTAGTGCCAGGTTAGCTGAAGGAATGTATTAGATATCTCAGTCCATTCAGGTTCAAAATTTTAGCAATTATTTTTCTTGAATTCGTGAAGAATTTTTATGTGCCAATATTAATTAATTTGAACATTTATTGATTTGGCGAAGATCCTGTTTCTTAGATTTCTTGAAATTGGATTTGGGCTGTTTGTTATTCTCAAATAACTTGTTCTTGCAGTCTGACTTAAGACTTTCCTTCAAAAAGGTTAGTATAGTTCAATTTCTACATTTTGATTATTCTCACACTCCCAACATAGATCCATTGTAGTACTTTAGGCCACTCTTAACATAGAATCATATTCTAGCACTTTTGGTAACATATTTCTTATTTTTTAACATTTGTGAATAAAATCTAACAATGTTATTCTATTACTTTGGGTTGATATCTCGATATACCAAACATTTTTCGTGTAGGTACGAGAGCGCTTATAGGATTTCTTTCAGAACAGTAGTAATGTGGGGGAAATCCAAACCTTGAGGAAAATAAGAAGACACAATAGAACGGAGAGAGCTAGAAGAGATCAAGGGCATCATGACCATTTGCTTTTAATTATGTTTTATTTCTAAACAATTATGTGATGCAATTTCATTTTTAATTGCCCAATTGCTTCAATTAAAGCTTGTTTAGTAATGAAATTTGAATATATAATATGAATTTTGAGTTGTTTAGTTTAATTTGGAGCATGTTTTATGATATTTATTTTGTTTGTTATTTTTTTGATTTTTTTTATATTATTATTTCATTTATTGTGATTGGTGAATTAGAGGACCGTCCTAATGTTTGTTAAACCTCCATATTCGACGGCCATATTCTATGGATTTGTCTTTGAAGCCCATTCTCCAATAATTTGATAGTCCAGGGCTGTCAAAAAAAAAAAAAAAATTTCTACAAGAGAATATTTGATGGGAGGGTCCGTCAAATTTCTCAAAATTTGACGGGCTAAGACTGTCAAATATGAGTTTTTTTCACATAGTGGTATATGCATGCCCCACTATGTTATATCTGTGGTACCTTGGATCTTGGGATTTATATTCATCGTCATAACTCTTTTGACTTATATGCTTTCTCCGACATGGAGTGGGCTGGTTGTCCTACTACTGGGCGTTCAACGATAGGATTTTGTGTGTTTCTTGTATCTACACTAATATCTTAGATGGTTAAGAAGCAACATACCGTGGATTTTGTGTGTTTCTTGTATCTACACTAATATCTTAGATGGTTAAGAAGCAACATACCGTGGCTCGTTCTAGTGCCGAGGCTGAATACCGATCTATGAATGCTGCTGCTGCAGATCTCACATGGCTGTCATTTTTACCTAAGGATATTGGCATTCTTCTTTTTCAGCCACCTAACTTATTCTGTGATAATGTCGGTGCATTGTACATGTTGATCAATCCCGTGTTTCATGCTCGCACGAGACATATTGAGCTTGATAACTACTTTGTTCAAGAAAAGGTGGCACTTGGTTCACTCACTACTCGTTTTGTTCACTCCCGACATCAACTTGTTGATATTCTAACCAAACCATTTCCGCGAGATGTTTTTTGTGATCTTCAATTCAAACTGGGTGTTCATCCTTCTCATCTCAGCTTGAGGGCGAGTAAAGAAGCACGAGATGCTGGTGGTAAGGAAGAGTCCAATGTGCAACAGACTATAGATAAGGAAGAGTCTAATATGCAACATACTCTTAACCAATCCGCAACATACTCTAAATTGACCCATTAACAGAATCTGATCTATTTTTTATATTCGTGTAATATTTGGTAGTTATAGTAGATTAGGATACTCATCTTACCTTTTCTATACAACAGGTTGTAACCTATAAATATATGTACAAACTGCAACACCTGTCACGAATGTGAGAGATAACAAATCTCTATTTTTAAAGTTTTTAAAGTCATTTTCATCATTTCGAGTCTTTCCAATCATGATAATCAAAGGATATGAGTGTAAACGCTCTAAGGATTCTAGAGAGTTGTTTTGAGGTGAAAGTAAGACTTTGCCCTTCATAGGCAATAAGTTGGATAAAAAATGGACACAATGACATATAAATACCATCCAAGAGAGGTTCTTAAGGGCCGATTTCTTTGAATCAAGTCTCAACAAGTTGGGGGTAGGAGGGTATTTGCTCCTAAGTTTTATAGAATTCTTTTTTAAGAAACTTGGTGAAAGTACAAAGTATCCTTGAAGGGTGGCCTTGAATCATGTACAAGTAGTGGCTTCAATGGTCAATTACCTTGGATTGAGTCTCCACAAACTACAAAGAGAAAAGAAATTGTCTTTTGGGAGGGCCATGTTAGACTTTTAATTAAAACTATTTGTTTATTTTGGGTTTTCTTTGAATTAAAATATCATTTTGTAGTCCAATTAAATAGTGATTTTTTAAAGAGACTGAATTGCTATTGGCTAAGGATATTGGGGACCAAGTTGGAAATAATTTCTTGCAATCGAAGAATTTCCATTGATTGGGGATCTTGTGGTTTCCTAAATAAATCAGAGTTCTTATCTTCTTAGAGTTTCTTCCAATTTGGTGATGGGGTAGAATTGGAAAGGGCCAACTGGTATAATTGGTTCAAATTAATCGGTACATTTCACCGATTGGGTTGGACCGATATAGTGGATTTAGTTTGAACAGTCTGGATCAGTTCACCCAGTTACCTGTTGGTTGGATTAAATTGAACAACTCGGGAACACCCATAGTTAGTTCAGGTCGTGACCTATAGGAAGGCTTCTAGACTCTAGGTTTACTACATGCAATGCAATTTATCTGGCCACTCTTACCCAAGTGCACCTATATACCTCTCGAGCGTACTCAATCGGACGGTACGTGATGACTTGGTTTGATATACCGTATAGGTGATAATCTAAAACTTCAACTCACTTCTCTGAAGTCAAAAATAGCCAGTTTGATCCCCAGTTGAGAAGTGGTGCACGATGCTAAGCAAGGGCCCACTTAAATACTTCTCGTCTAGAATAGACGTAGTTTATCCCTCTCATACAGTAGGGTACAACGGGACAGGATCTCGCTTAAGCACCGATTTTGATTAAGAAGTGCAATTGATGTACTTGGATTATCTTTGATATACCTACGGGCACGAGTCAAGAATTGTAGCTTTCATAAATGGTTTGGCATCCCACGAGGGGACCGACTACGTACCAGTACTACGTTGGCAAATGAGACATGTGACTATGTGGCTTACAATAGGTCAAAGGCTCAGGTTGCTCCAGCTTGGGTGCATCGATATACCTTTCAGAGTCACCTGATCAGACGGTACTGATGCCCCAGTTTGATATACCCTAAGGTACGTGACTGGAGTTATGGTTTTCATGAATGACATCGCATCTCCGAATAGACCGGACCACATACTAGTGTTACGTTGACTATATGGGACGTGCAAGCGTGCAAAATAATAAACATGCATGTGGTGTGTGCAAATCAGGGTGGGATGTGCTCGGAGCCTTTTTCAAACAAATGGGCCCATGGGTCTGATTAAACCATTAGAATATGTATATCAAACTATGGATATCAAATAAATATCGATCAATAAATACAAGAACATCCAAAACATCCGGTTTGATATCAAAGCATGCACATCATAGAGATATATCAATCAGATCATGGCATATTAGATAAGCAATCAGTCAAGGTAGGGCAAAAAAAAAAAAAAACAAAAATGATCAATCAACCCGGATAACCCAAAAATAATTAATCATCGATCAATCTAGGCACAATTATTATTATTATTTTTTAATTTGAATTTCCCACACAAAGAGATTTCAAAATTTTCTAAGGGTCAATAAACCAACGTGGTCATCTCATCGGTAATCCAATACCATAGCCTTTTTAGATTTGATGGAAAAAATTTGGATCCGACAATAAAATTCAAAATTTTTTAATTTAGATCTAAGGCTTTGAAAATTGGTGGCGATGAAATCTAAAATCAACATTCGAAATAAAAATTAAATTTAAAAATTTTCTTGAAATTTTTCTTTTAAAAATTCTAAGAATTTTATCCGCCATAAGCATATGGTATTGGATCATACTCTTAAATGCCATGTGGTGAGATAAAAAATCTTTAACAAGATTTGAAATCTTACTACATTAGTAAGAAAAACATTCTCTTTTTTTTCATGCTAACACACACAATCCATGTCATGCTACCACCACCACCACACAACTTACACATTTTTATTTTATTTTTTTAGGTGGCAGCACACACAAAACATTCTAAATTAAAATTTTTTTTTGAAAAAAACTGCTGCCACGTGGGGAGGTCAATGACCATTAGCAACTTTTGAAATCTTACTAAAATGTGAGGATAGCCTTACCCTTTTGTTTGTTTTTTTCTCTTGGTTGCTACCAGCACACACAACACACACATTAATTCCTAAACCTAACAAATAATAGGTAGACCACATGAACTAGAAGTTAACAAAACCAAAGAGTTACCTTAACTCCATTAATAACTCATTGGTGCTGATGTGGAACAAGAAGTCAACAAAACCAAAAAGTTACCTTAACTCCATTAATAACTCATTGATGATGTTGATGAGGTATTAATGGAATGAGCTGGTTATCAGAAGGTGCATTTGAGAAAATTGACGACTGATTTAGCCGTAATAGTTGCAAACTCAACAAACTAATGACACCATCTCCATTCATGTCGACCTCTCTCATCATATCTGTAATTAAGCCCTCTATGAGTTAATGGATGACCCATCTTTGCCAATGATCCTGCAAGCTCTGCCTCTGTTATATAACCATTACCATCTGGATCACAAGTTCGTAACGCCTCCATTAATTGTTCTTAGTTCATCAAGATTTCTTCATTCAGGTCAGGTAATATAATTTTCACTAATTCATTGAATTCCATCAATCCGTTACCATTTGAATCTGTATTCTCCAATAATTCGTGAATTCGATCACCACTTGACTTTAATCCTAGAGATCGCAAGGGCGCTGCAAATTCTAAGTGGTGAAGTTTCTGTCTAAATCGACCAAATATGTTTTTTAACTGGTTTAACTGATTGGATTGAAGAGTATCCATTGAGACGAAGATGCAGAGAGAGAGAGAGAGAGAGAGGAGAGACGTTTCTCTCTGTTTTTTTCTTTTCTTCTTGCTGACTCTTTTTTGTGTATACAGAGAAGGAGATAGAAATAAATAAAAAGAGTTTTTACTAGCCTCACACAAAGCATACTAATGCTTCTTTGTTACTAACAGCAAGCAGTTTTTTTTTTTTTAAATCGATTAACAAAAACTCCAAACCGATAGGGCTGGTTTAGGATCGAGAGGATAAAAAGACAGAGTCGGTCTCTATTTGGAGAACATGAAGTTAGAAATAAAGAAGATGGTGTGAGAGTAGAAAAAGCAAAATTTTATTTGTTACACCCACCATATCAGCATATTGTTGCTGTTAAGACATTATGAAAGAGATGTTTTACTCTTGGCACATCAACATATTGATACTGTTTAGATGGTGTGAAAATTTAAAAAGACAATTATTCGTGGCACACCAACCACAACAATACATTGTTGCTGTTAACAGAAAAAAATTTATCCTTTTTTATTTTTATTTTGTTGCTTTTTTTCTTGCAATTAATGGATAACACGACTTAAAAAATATAAAAACTACACAATCAACTAAAAAAATAAAAGGAAAAAAAAAAACTTCATTGTTCAACCATCATTATCCTCCCATCCATAATACAACCACTCCTTTGAAATCTCGCATTATTTACAGTCATTCTGAATGATCTTAGATCGAACCATAAAAAGTGTGCCAAACAAAATATTCAACATAACGATCAATAATAGAGTCCAAAAGAAGGTTGAACCATAAAAATAAACAGATAAACTAAAACAATAAATAAAAAAATAAAAAAGATTTCTACTGGCAATACTTCTCATACTTGGGATTTTTCAAGTCTGATCCTCAATGATCCCCAGTGGAGTCACCACTGAAAGTACCCTCGATTCGTGGGTGAACGAATCTGCTTTTGATCTTTGAGGTTTGAGAGTCGCTACCTAGTTATTACGGTCTAGGAACCGTGTGGCGCCCCGCCAAACGCTAACACAAATCCCCATGTCAGATTTCAAGGTACGAGGTGGTACCTCGAAATTTCGGCATGGTCTCCTCTGTTTATGTTAGCATTCCAAGGCGATTCAACCTGCACCTGATAAACGACATACAATCCTGCATATAACAAACAAAATATAATACTAGCGGAAGCCTATATACGTCTAATAATGTTCGATAGATCAGAGTGCGGAAGAAGAAAAATTATATACAGGATTATACAAAATTCCTCACTCTAACAGAATTCCTAACACTCAAGACAAATCCATAAGACTACTTGGAGAAACTGACACCACTAGGGGGTATAGTCCTAGTACTTACCAGGTGACGAACCCTAGTTGTCTATCTGACCAACCAGATGATCCTCATTCGTTTTCTACACTTGTTTCGCCAAGCTTCAGATCTGAAACTAAAAAAAAATGGAGAAGGAAAGGGTGAGTAACAAGGGTTACCTAGTAAGGAAGCAACAATTTCTGCCAATAACCTCTCCTAACATGAACGAATAAACATACTGAATCATTTTAAAATAAATAAAATTTTACAGAAGAAAACTACGATTAACTGGTACATATAGTCAGGGATGAGCAACTAAACATTTTAAAACTCACATTACATCGATCAGCAATACTCACTATAACATTCTCTTTTTATACAAATCTAATTGATCAAATGGAAACAATAAACATGCATTTCATCTTATATATCAAAATAAGCAACATATACATAATACACAATGGTGGAGTATTGGAATTAGAGAGTTGGGATTCACGACTGGATCGCTCCCAGTCGGGACATGATGTTACAATTCCTTTCTAGCTTTTAATTCCTGATTTTGTGGCCGGTCGCTGCCCTTACCACGTTTGGTTGACCATTTATCCGGCTCAGGCTGGCCGTTTGACGTGACCGTAAGCAATGGGTCTCTTTTCGATGTGTCAGAACGTTCGACTACTATAGATTGTTAGTGATCACTGACTAATCATATTCGTCTATGCCTATCAGGCGTACATGTGATTCCCAAAGATACAAACCATTCGTATACGACCACCTTTACATTACAAGTTCACTGGTAAAGATAGAGAGGAATAACCCGAATTCCAGTTGTGACTCCACTCTCATACGCGTCCCATACCACGTATGAGTTTGGTGGTCCCTACCGTACATCCCAGGATAGTACACCACTCCGGATGATATGATGCACTATCCCTTCAGGCATTCACAAGCTCTTTAACAGCTCACAAAATAGCTACTTATATATATTATTTTCATTTGAAAACAAAAGAGAAATTAACAATACAAGGTTGAGAATAGATATCCAGTTTCCTACCATGCAAGTGTGGCCACCCGGCCTAAAATAAATAACATAACAGAGCGCCTCGCGCTAACAGAAAGTAAATAAACATGCAACCAGTAACATTATCCCTGGATATCCGTTCACCAACCTGCATACAACACAACAACGTAAAATGCAGACATCACCCCTCGGGTGTGACTCTGACATTTTACCGTTTCATACCCTTTTTCTCTTTTTTCGACTTTTACAGTTTTCAATCTCTTCATAAAATATCCATTTTCTGATATTCATCAACTCAATATGAGTTCATTGAATATTAAATCACATTTTTCAACTATAGAATTTATTTCTATCAATAATATAAAAAAAAAAATACAAATTTCATATCAAAACGGGGTCCGAGCAGTGCACAAGACCCAATTTATGGTAATAACCCGTTAAAACACCCTACCCACGTATAATTTATTAAAAATACAATTAAACATATCAAACATGCAATTTCTGACGTGAATTTTTGAAATAACAAAATAATTCTATATTTTAAAAATACATCCAAATTTTTCGATAAAATCCTAAATGCAATTTTCACAATCTAGATTACTAATAGAAATTGAGAGTTCCTTACAATCTCTAGGCGAAAGGATCAAATCGTGTGCGCGAAAATCGAGGCGATCGACGCGAAAATCGAGACAGACCGAACTTCGAAGCAGCTGATTTTTGAAATCGACCTGGTGGTTTTGAAGATCTCGATGTGCTCGTCTCTTCTCCCTTCTACGGCGAAAGGCAGTTTGACCCCGAAACCGATGAAAATCGAGGTCGAAGTTACGAAAATCTCCGTATAAAAATACGGCTGATTTTTGACTATACGGGGTGAAAAATACGAGAAAACGGAAGGAATTTGGTTGGGTTATGTAGAGAATGAGGCTGCGGATGTTTCTCCCTTCTGCGTCGAAAGACGGTTTGACCCCGAAACGGACGAAATCCGAGGTCAAAGTTTCGAAATTTCCATATCCAAATACGACTAATTTTTGACGATATTGGATGAAATAGAAAGTGAAACGAAGAAAGGTTGGGTGGGTTTTGTAGAGAACGTAGCTGCGGACCTTTTTCTCTTCTGCGGCGATCGTCGAAAATGGACTGTTTGCGAGAGATCTGAAGTGGAAAAATCGGAGAAAAACAAATTTCTTTTTTTTCGTTTTTTTTTTTTCGCACTGTTTGTACGAGTGGGGAAGATGAGAGAAAAAAAAATTTTAAAAATGTTATTTAAATAAATTGTGGGACGAATTCGGTATTTTGTCAATTGTTTCGATCGATGATAATTTGATTATCCGGATTCCAAAACTGACAAATGAATACTCTATTTCATCTAATTTTTCGTTCCGGATCTAATGGTATAGTTAATTTCTACAAATTATGTCTCCATCAAAAGTTTACATTTTTGGCCTGAGGTGACCCATAAACTTGATATCGTTTTCGTTTTTGACGAAAATTCGACTTTCTGGTCTCCAAATTTGACAAATAAATAGTCCATGTTGAATAATTTTTCGTTATGAACCCAATGGTATAATCGAATTTTACAAATTATTGCTCAAATAAAAAGTCACTATTTTAGCCTGGTCCGACCCGGTAATCGAGGATTTTGCAATTTTTATATTCGGACTCGCATTTGAGCGTGCTTACAGGCTAAACTATGTTTTTCGATCATTTTGAATCTAATGGTGAGGTCAGATTCCATTAAAAATGATCAGAAACATCCTAAAATTTTACCCCTAAATCCCACTTTCAAGATTTTCTTAAAATTTCACTATTTATTTTTTTCCTCGAGATACGAATTAAAAATTCGCGGTGTTACAAACCGAATACTGACTCTAAAAAGGTAAATATTACTAATCTACGTAAGAAAAAATGGGCATGGGAATCACGTTACGGAATTGGAAGGTGTTAGGCACCAACCCCGCCTGACAAACGTTAGTCTTTACTAATTTTCAAATAAACTACATTACTAAAAGACCTAAGTAATAAAAAAATAATGAGAAATAGATACCTTTCTGAAGACAACGGTTTTGTTCCCTCAGATCTGATAAAGTAACTCCTTGTACAGTACTCCTCGCTTCATTCTGTCTTCGGATTTGATTTCTGAGCTCCGAGGTAAGGTATCTCTTTCTTAGATTTGGATTCTTCGGATTTGTTTATGGATTTTTAGGTATTTTTGAAGGGCTTCTATGTATTTTTTGAACTAAAGTTGAGGTATGGGTGTTAGGTAAGGAGTTAGGACTTCAAAATTGGAATTTATAGGAGGCTAGGGAAGCTTTTTGACCTACTTCTCTTAGGGTTTTTTATTTGATACGAAAATAGGATGTGAGGACTCCTATTTATAGATTTTTTGAAGTGTTTGTTTAGATAGAATTAGTGTTTAATTATAATTGTTTTAGTTAGAATTATATTTTAATTAGAATTGTTTTAAGTAGAGTTATATTTTAGTTAGAATTCTATTAAATAGAATTATTATTTAATTAGGATTGTTAAATAGAATTATTATTTAATTAGAACTCTATTAGGGTTTTGACTTTTGGTCTTATTTGATTGACTTTAAGATTTTGACTTTAGTCTTACTTGATTGACTTTAATATCTTGACTTTAGTCTTACTTGATTGACTTTAATTTATTGACTTTAGTCTTACTTGATTGACTTTAATTGTTTGGAGAACCCCCCTCTATTATATCTTTAATTCTTTGGACCCCCAAATGGAGGGGTCCTTGAATAAATATCTTGGCAACCATCAACAATTTTGCCTGAGAGCCTGATTGATCGATTTTTCTAGTTCAAAATTTTAAATTAATTTTATTAATGTTTCACTTTAATTATTTAATGTTTTATTTATTAATTTAAAAAATTTTAATTATAAAGATAGTAAAATTATCGTTTTGCCCACGGAGAGGACTTTTTGTGTTTCAAGTCAGTTTTTGATGTTCTAGGATGTTTTAGAATCGATTTTTCATAAGGAATTTAATGAGAATGTTGGTTTTTATCATTTATGAAATTTTTTGTGTGGAATGGTCGTGAACTTTATGAGGGGCATTTTCATAATTTTGTCAAATTTAGTGAAAATTGGCAAAATGATTTATTTGATTTCGATTTGTTGTTTCATGTGTTTGAAAGGGTTTTCCTAAGTGTATTATAGGCTCTAGGGATATTTTGAGGTTAGGGGTATTTTGATAATTTGATCATTTTTTAGTGATTTTTATCGTGAAGCTTCTTTTTGTTTGAAAAATGATGATTTCTTAACGTAGCGTGGTTTCTACAGTTTTATCAGTTTGAGATACCTCATCTGGATTTCTGAAACATATGGTAACAAAATAAAGCATTGGAATAAACATCCATCATTGGGAATTCTTGCAATCGGGTTGACGAGTTAATTAATCAGACGAGTGTAAAAATGAGGTGTTTATAGGTTGTAACTCAGAAATTTAAGAGATTCGATTTCTTGGAATGAGTTTCAACCTTCTAACTACTCAAGAATAGTTGGAGTAAATTAGGGTTTAATTCTAAACTTAGCATCTTGTTTTGGGTAGTGAGAAGTGTGGACATTCACTTTAATACCTCTAAGGGACTTTATCTATGATATTCCAGTATACTCACATTTTTACACTTAATGGCTTTCACCCTACTAAAACTTTACATAAACTTTTGGATCTTTGATTCTTTTTTTTAGGAGTCTTTTTTTTTCTCTATTACTTCTTCACTCTTTTTCTAAGAAAAGTAGGTAGCCTTTTTAAAGGTATCCAGTCTAATTCAATGGTTGATATACAAAGTGTATACAATCTAGTTTTGTTTTTCTTCTAATCAGCCAACCAATTGAACAAGGAAGTCAAAGTTCATCAAACCCAATTTTTTGTTATACTCTAGGTAGAAAGAAGGTAATAAGCCCTCTTAATACAATTTAGACTCTTGGTAATCTCATTAGAAGTGACTATAAACCAAAAGATAACTTTGTTTTAACTTTCATCTAAGAGAAACACAAACGGGGACTCTAGATCATAGCTTCTAATGAAAGAGTGATTAAATATTTTTAACTAAATGCTTAAAGATACAAGCTAATATTTTGAGTAAAATACAACAAAGTCGCCAACCAAATATTTTTCAATTTTTTTTGGCAACATAAACTAAACTAGAATGAAACATGAAACTAAATTAGAATGATATGTAATACAATTGTGAGCTAGCCTAATACCCCCAAACCTAAATGAAATATTGTACCAATATACACGCAATAAGGAAAGAGAGAAAAATGTTAGATCATAACTAAAACGGATTAGGCATTAATGTACAAAATCTTGTTACAACTGATATGAAAAAATTGAAAGTTATAACAATTATAATTTTGAAATAGTTTTGCATAAATAAAATCCAACCTAAGAATTAAGAAACAACCTAAAAATGTCATAATCTAAGAATGAAACCCATTCTAATCTGAATCTGAACTTTCAGTGACCTATGCCTTCTTCTCCTCAATATAAGCTAACATCTATCTTTGTTACACAATCAATAATTAGTAATCAGTCTGTAGTTCTAGTATCACTGATTGATTGGTTTGGTTGCGAGTTGTCTTGAAAATGAAGAGAATAAGAAAGGGATTAGAGTTGGAATTATGTTTTTTTTAGGTTTTGTTTCTTAAATACACTACTTATTAAAACAAAAACACATGGGTTGCCTCTTAAGCAGTGCTAAGTTTAACATCTTTAGCCAGACGAAAACTTAGTTAATTTTGATAGACAAGGTCATCAAGAAGAAGAACTTCCTCATACGGAACATACTCGAGAAAAGGTTTGAGACGTTGACCATTCACTTTGAAAGTGGATCTGTCCTTAGGATTAAGGACTTCAACAGCACCATGGGGGTAAACTGTTTGGATAATATATGGGCCAGTCCACCGAGACTTGAGTTTTCTTGGAAAAAGATAGAGTATGTTATCATACAACAAAACTCTTTGATTGAGAATAAAATTCCTCCTAAGAATGTGCTTATCGTGAAAGAATTTGGTACGTTTTTTGTACCTTTAGGCACAATCATACGGGTCATTTCTAATCTCTTCTAACTTGTCTAGTTGTAACTTTCGCATCTTACCAACTTTATCAACATCAAGTTGAGGCGCTTGATTGCCCAATACACACGATACTCGAGATCTACAAGGAGATGATAGGCCTTGCGTAAAACTAATTGATAGGGAGACATCCCTATGGGTGTCTTGAAAGCAGTATTATAGGCCTAAAATAAACCATTCAATCTCAAAGACCAATCTTTTCTTGAAGGATTGACTATTTTTTCTAAAATAGTTTTTATTTCCCTGTTAGAAATCTTCACTTGCCCACTTGTCTGTGGGTGGTAACGTGTGGTAACCTTATGCGCTATGAGATATTTCTTCATCAATAAAACAAAGATCTTGTTGCAAAAATATGAGCCACCATCACTTATGACATCTCGCGGAATACCGAATTTTGAAAAGATTGTCTCCTTGATAAATTTTATCACAACATTGTGATCGTTAGTTCTACATGCCACAGCTTCAACCTATTTTTACACGTAATCAACGACAACTAGGATGTATTGGTAATCCTGGGAGATAGGAAAGGGTCCCATGAAGTCTATACCCTACACGTCAAAAAGTTCGATGATTAGGATAAGATTTTGAGGCATTTCATTTCTCTTGGAGATTTTTCCTAATCTCTGACATCTATCACAAGATTTGCTAAACTCGTGGGCATCACGAAAAATACACTCAGGTAATAATTGGTCCCAAACGTTCTAAACCACCATTTGTATCACTTTGGATCCATGAAAAAATCGTCTTTTCAAAGTACCATTGTCAAGTCCAAGTAGTCAGTCTTTGCCACAAGAAGAAACAAGTACCATGGATGAAACAGCGCTCCGTCAAATTTTAGAATCTTTTCAAGCACAAATTATCACTTCTGTCCAAAAAAAAATTGAAGCCCTAAAGACTGAAAAGAAAAAAGATAAAGCTATAGAACATCAAGATGTGTTTGACCTCGTCGAAAATCATGAAGATGATCAATTACACGTCAACCTTATCTTAGCTCATCGAATAACTCAGGTTGAAACTACTTTGAAGAATATCAAAGATCTTGATGATCTTATTCTTGAATTAGGGGCAATGATGTTATTTCCCATGATCCGTCTGCCAGAGAAGTTCACAATGCCAGACATGGAGAAATTTAATGGGATTGGATGTCGTAGGACTTACTTGAAAGTATATGTCGGCATCATGCAATCTCAGGGTTTAAGCGAAGAATAGATCGCCCAAATTTTTCAAAGAACTCGTACATGTTTTGCCCTACGTTGGCTAATGTCATTGGATTCATCTCGAGTAAGAACATGTCATAAATTGATAAATGAGTTTATTGGTCTGTATTCATTCAACATGGACATTGAACTCACAAGAAGAGATTTAGAAACTACTAAACAGAAGTTCGGGGAAACTTTCACTGAGTTCATTGCTCGCTGGAGAGCTAAAGCTACTTAATTGTGGGACCAACCTCAAGAGAAGGAATAAGTCAAGATCATCCTCAAGAATCTATCTCCAAATTATGCCAAGTACTTGATGCTTCAGTATCTTCCTACTTTTCAATCCCTTATTGAGGCAAGAAATCAAGTTGAGGATGCATACTCTTCGAAACTTTTTAGTAACTCGTTTGAGTCAAAACCTAAATATTTCAAACCTAGTGCCAATTCTTTACAAGTAGCCAACACCTCTTTCGTACTAGCTGCTCAAGCCACTCAGTTCTTACCAGTCAAGCCTAGGAGACAATTATCCAATATTGGAATGTCCTTTAGTGTTACCTATCAAAAGTTGATGAAAAGGGGATTGCTGACACCATTACAACCTAAGTCTTTGCCCAATCCTCTTCCTCCAAACATGGATAATGGGAAATTCTGTGAATTCTATTAGATGCCCGGTCATGTTCTTGATAGATGCCTTACTCTCCGCCATACTACTCAAGACCTTATTGAGTAAGGAAATGTTACCATACCCACTCCTACTTCGCCCAATATTAAAATTAACCATTTGCTTACATTTCAAAATCAACCCCTTCATACTCTGAACCTAATATCCATAAGCAAACCTGAATCAATTAACCTGGTTTCCTTCATTCACTCGATTGGTCTTAATAGTACATCCTTACCATGCAAGAATGAACCCATATACCCTAAGGTAGTGGCAAAACTAAAAAGTAGAGAAAGTATTGAAGTAATAGATTTTTCAATATCAGATATGTTTGAATCAGAACATGAAGATGTGGCAAAAGCGGATGAGCCCGAATCATCTATCGTGAAGATATCTAAAGTGGCATAGAACCTAGCATTGTGTCATCTCATTCAGAATCATGTCCCTATTTTGATTTTTCTTTTAAGCGTCAATTGCGTCAGTCTTTAAATTTAGTTGGTCATTTCAGTTAGGTCAATTTTTCTTTAATTTTCAAGTTTTAGTCGAGTTTGTCAGTTTATGTTTTTTAATTCCAACAGAATAAATAAGTTTTTGGTTATCATGCGTACAATAATGATGTGACCATAAAATCTAACATGAGAATTGACTTCGAGCTCACTAATCAAACTTGATAAATATTAGAATTAAAGAGTACACTCAAGAAGTGCAAATTGGTACTACATTATCCTTAGGGGAACATGAGAGAATAATAAACTTACTTGAGAAATTCAACAGCGTTCCTTCATGATCTCATGAAGATATGTTGAGTATGAGTATCACATTACCTTTCATCAGAACAAATTGCACCAAAATAGATGAACACATAAATTCAAAGGTTGACGTCAAAGTTAAAGATCATCAGGAATGATGCAGTTGAAACAATCAACAAAGGTGCTAAGACCCATAAGAAGGGATTCATCATGTTTTCTCATTAGTAAAAGAATATGAGATTTCTTTTGAAGTTTAAAAAGGATTGAGCAAGTTAGTTAAATACAAAGAACTCAATCACACTCAATTTCGTAGAAGAAGACTTTACTCGACAGAGCAATCAAGACATCGAGTTTCCTAAACTTTGATCAAATTAAGTAGTATTTCATTAAAGGAGGCCTTCTTGGGTCGAATCATTTTAATGTCTTACCAAGAAAAAGATAACCTTCTTTAGCCCCTCGCAACCTCTAAAAAATCAATAACCTCTTCTTTCTAAACCATACAAACCAACCCTGGGAGAGAAGTCTTGTATGAACTACATTTTGACCTGATCCCAAAAAAGAAAAGAAATATTTGGGGTACGTAGCAACCTGAGAAGTTACTTTAGGCCTAATCACGCAAAAAATGTATTCTCTTAAGAGAAGTGTCATTCAAAAAGAAAATCCTCTATCAAAAGATTCAAAAGAAAATAATACCAAACTAGGGACATTAGAAAATAAAAAAAAAAAATTGACAGAAAAGAAAATAATGCCAAAATAGGGGTATTAAAAATAAGAGTCAAAAGAATTTATAAAAAATAATGCCAAACTAAGGGCATTTTGGAAAAGTTGAGCCTTTATACCTTTTTTTTCTAAACCATGTCCTAAGCCCACTTATTAAGTCCTCCTGATTGCTAATTGAATCGGTTAAGGTACAGGGAACCATGAAGTTGAAAAGAGAAGTCCGCTAGGTTGAAAACTTGAAAAGGCGACCTAGACAAAAATTAGGATACACAAAAAGAAAAAATCCTATTGAGAAGAAAAAATCAAAAGGAAGTTGTCGAGTTGGTTATTCAAAATCATCGAGAAAAAGAAAGAAACTCGTTAAGTCAAAAATCCGAAAGGACGACTTAGGCAAAAGTTAGGGCATAACCATAAAGAAAGAAGGCCTGTTAGGTTGAAAACCTAAAAAAACGACCTAAGCAAAAATCAAGATATCATTAGAAAAAGAAAAAAAAAGTCTGTTAGATTGAAAACCTGAAGAGGCGATTTAGGTAAAAATTAAGGTATCATGAAATAGAGAGAAAGATCTCATCAAGAAGAAAAATTCAAAAGGAAGCTTGTGCAGAAACTAGGAAATGTATAACCATTCAAGCCACAACATTCAACGAAAACAACGATGAAGTCGAAGAAAATCAGTAGCCATCTTGAACACTGTAAGATCTTTAAGAGTATGTTTACTTGTCTGAGTGTTTGTCAAAGGAAAGTGTAGAACCATCGACCACTTTGAAGAGAAAGATCTTCTATTCCAATAATTATCAAGATTTTAAGTCCAGCTCAAGCATTTTTCAAAGAAAATTCAAAAAGAAAATGATCAAATTCTTTATTGCACATATGACAATCTTAAGAGTCTTGAAAACTTAAAAGAACATCGATTCTTCTATTAGTTATATATCATAATCCATAGTTGCTCGTTCATATTTTTCAAGTGCAATCTATTCTATCAGTTTCGTAGTCAAGTTCTATTTAAAGCCAACCTTGAAATTAAGGGTATTTTTGAAAGTCATTGTTCTTAATCACATGACAAAAAGGAAAATCTTACAAAAACTTAAAAGTTCAGCGAAGCTCAATGATAATTATGAATCCAGATGCATGATAAGCCAATAACAGTCAAATCTCCCAATCTTTGAGCTTGATAATATCGAGTCTTTAACAAAATTTAACCCGAGAGGCGTGACTTTAATAAGTTTGAGTCCGAGAAACAAGACTCAAACTTTAAATAGGATTGTTTAAGTTCTTATAAACCTTAGCCCGAAAAACGGATTCCAATAAGTTCAAGTCCGAGAAACGAGATTCCGACATTTTTTGAATCATAGAATGAGTAGATTTTTTGAAATACCTACAAACCTTAGTCTAAGAAGCGTGACTTCAATAAGTTTGAGTTTGAGAAACGAGTCTCCGAATTTTTTTGAATCATAGAATGAGTAGGTTTTTTGAAGTGCCTACAAACCTTAGCTAGAGAAACATGGTTCCAATAAGTTCGAATCCGAGAAACGAGACTCCGACTTTTTTTGAATCATATAATGAGTAAGTTTTTTGAAGTGCCAACAAACCTTAGCCCAAGAAGTGTGGCTCTAATAAGTTTGAGTCTGAGAAACGAGACTTCGAATTTTTTTTGAATCATAAAATGAGTGGGTTTTTTGAAGTACCTACAAACCTTAGCCAGAAAAATGTGGTTCCAATAAGTTCGAATCTGAGAAACGAGATTCTGACTTTTTTTTAATCATAGAATTAGTAGGTTTTTTGAAATGCCTACAAACCTTAGCTCGACAAGCGTGGTTCCAATAAGTTCAAGTCCGAGAAACGAGACTCCGACTTTTTTTAAATCATAGAATGAGTAGTTTTTTGAAGTGCCTACAAACCTTAGTCCGAGAAGTATGACTCCAATAAGTTCGAGTATGAGAAACGAAACTTTGATTTTTTTTTAATCATAGAATGAATAAGTTTTTTTAAGTGCATACAAAGCTTAGCTAGAGTCCGAGAAACGAGACTCCAATTTTGTTTGAATCATATAATGAATTAACATGATTGTTTAAGTTCTTGTAAACCTTAGTTAGAGTCCAAGAAACGAGACTCCAACTTTGTTTGAATCATAAAATGAATTAACGGGACTGCTTAAGTTCCTGTAAACCTCAATTCGAGTCAAAGAAACGAGACTCCAACTTGAATAGGATTTTTTAAGTTCCTACAAACCTTAGTCCGAGAAGCGTGGCTCCAATAAGCTTGAGTCTGATAAACGAGATGCAAATTTTTTTGAGCTCTAAAAAAAGAATTTCGATAGGATTTAATGCAGTTTCTATATCACCTATCTCGTTATTCCAACTTACCATAGTTTAATATTGTGTGATTGTCTTCATTGCGTATGTACATTTCAATTTGAATCATCATCGTCAGTGCGAGAAGATATCTAGGACCTGACATTTGTAGTTATTGATGAGAGTTTATTCTCAATGATCCGATAGAATACTCAGTAAGCATCACACCTTTGCACACACGTGCACTTTTTGCATTAGTCAAGGAGAATTTTTCAAAATTCAAGGATCTGACATTGTCAGTGAGAGTTTAGGCTCGGGGACCTGACAAACTTTTAGTTTGAAGAGAGTTTTACGAACGTCCCGACGAATTGTTAAATCAGGCTGTAAAATGAACTGTCACTAGCTTTGGCATTTAGATATCGTACTATCTATCAAAATAGATTTGCTATCTGGTTTGCTTCAACCCTCTACCGAAGAGGAACATCTGTAGACACCCCATTTTTGCACTCGTCTGATTAATCAACTCGTTAACCCGATTATGACGGTTTCCAATGATGGATGAATATTCTAATGTTTTTGTTTGTTATTAGATATGTTTCAGAAATTTAGTTGAGGTATCTCAAGCGAAAAAAACTTTTGAAACCGCGTTACGCTAGGAAAATATGACCCAAAACATAGAAATCATTATTTTTCAGACAAAAAGAAGCTTTACGATAAAAATCATTAAAAATGATCAAATTATTAAAATACCCCTAACATCAAAACATCTTTAGAGCCTACATTACACTTAGGAAAATCCTTTCGACCACATAAAACAACAAATTGAAATCAAATAAATCATTCCGTCAATTTTCATCAAATTTGATAAAATTATGAAAATGCTCTTCATAGGGTTCACAATCATTCATACCGAAAAAATTCATAATTGACACAAATCGACAATCCCATCGAATTACTTATAAAAAATCGATTCCAAAACATCAAAAAACGACGTCTCAACACAAAAGTCCTCTTTAGGGGTAAAACGATAATTTTTTAATTTTAATAATTTAAAATTTCAAAATTAATAATTAAAATATTAATTAATGTAAAGTGAAATCTTAATTAAATTTTTTTAAACCAATCAATCAAGCTCTCAAGCAAAATTGTTGATGGTTACCCACTTATTTAAGTGGAGCCCCTTGATATTTGTTAAAGACCCCTCCATCTGGAGCTCTAAAGAATTAAAATATAATTAAGGGAAGTTCTCCAAAAATCAAAATATATTCTTTCTTTGTACGTAAGAATTAAAATCCTAATCTAAAGAAACCTAATCAATCAAATAAGACTTAAGTTAAAATCCTAATTAAAATCTTAATCTAAAAAAACCTAGTTAATCAAATAAGACTTAAGTCAAAACCTTAATTCACCTTATTTAAAAGAAACCTAATTAAACACCAACTTTTCCAAAAAATCTATAAATAGGAGCCTCCACAACCCAATCTCGAATGTCAAAATAAACCCTAGGAAAAGTAGGTCAAAAAGTCTCTCTAGCCTCTCTCAAACCTTAATTATAGAGTCCTAACCCCCTACTTATCATCCAAACCTTAGTTTTTGTTCAAAAAACTCCCAGAAACCTTCCTAAAACATTCAGAAACCTTTCAGAAAACATAGAAAAAATAGAAAACACTTATATCTAAAAGAAAGATACTTCAACCTGAAAATCAGAAACAGATCCAGTGATGGAGGAATAACAATGAAATTCATACAAGGACACTCTCTACCAGTATTGAGGGAACCGTCGTAATCCTTTAGGTAATTATTTATTTATTTTTATTATTTTTAGGTCTATTTTGCAATGTAGTGTTATTTGAAAAAAGTAGAGACCGACGTTTGTCGGGCGGGATTGGTACCTAACACCTTCCAATCCCGTAACTTGATCCCTAGACCTATTCTTTTTGTAGATTAGTATCTTATCTATTGTAGAGTCAATATTATATTCCTAGACCATAATAACTAGGTGAGGACTCTAAAACAGTCAAAAATCAAAAACGGATCCACACACCCCGCGTTCAAGGGTGTTTTCACGCCCGCATGCCGATTTACGCATGGTATCACCCAATCGACCTAGATACATGTATGGTCTATATAATGGGAAATGTTCAACGCCCTAAGCTTTACCCTACACTTTAACAAACGTGTTTTGTCCTACATGGGTTAGAAGTTTTGGAATGGGCTGATTTTTGGTGAGGATGATCTCTATGATTAGAAGATCATCCTCACCAAAAATCAGTCCATTCCGAAATTTTTAGCCCCATGTTTGGTGAGAATGTTCTCTATGATTAGAAGATCATCCTCACCAAAAATTAGTCCATTCCGAAATTTTTAGCCCCATGTTTACAAGTTGAAAAATTGTGGACCGTCCATTTTTTGTAAACCATTTTTTATGGGATTAGAAGTTTTGGAATGAGCTGATTTTTGGTGAGGATGAACTTCTCACCATAGAGATCATCCTCACAAAAAATTAGCTTATTCCAAAACTTCTAAGTCATGTAGGACAAAACACATTTGTTAAAGCGTAGGGTAAAGCTTAGGGTGGGGAACGGGACCTCTATATAATTGATCAGTTATTTTTCTTTACAGGCATGATCAAAGGAACCTATTGGAAGAGGTTTGAATTTTTCTAATAAGATCCCCACCCATCGCAAGTTACATTTATTTTATAAAAAAAAATTCTTTTATAGACAATAAAGTGGCATTAAGGAATTAGCTTAGATTGGCTGTACTGGAGGATGGTTGTAAGTCTCTTGGTTATTCTCTCCTATTTCTTGAGAAAAACTAATAGAAATCTCTTCTCTTTTTTACGTAAGTTAGTTCCGTGTACTTTACCCTCCTATTAAGAAGAGAGAAAATAAAAAAGACAACAAAATAAAAATCATGCAAAACAACATGGAAAAAATAAGATATTGATGTGACCAAAGAAGATTAAAAAAAGAGGGTAAATGGGTTAGTGCTGTTATTTTTTTCTTCTTGGGACGTGGATTCCATCTAAATGAGTGAGGGCTTATCCATGAATGCCAAGTTACTTGCTCATTCCCTCTCATAATAAAAGCATACCAAACTAGACAGACGATCAAAACAGACAATAGATATTGATGTGACCAAAGAAGAGAATAGATAGTGACATATGGCGCACATACTATACAGTGACGTGTCATTCATGGGTTAATTGAGAGAGAGAGAGAGAGAGAGAGAGAGAGATACCAGAACAGAGTTCGCATGACATTCTACTTCTTTATCATTAAAGGTCCCCCTCATTTAAGCTCTCCACTGCAAGTTTTCTGTAGCTCCTCGGCCCCCCCTCATCGAACTCCTTTACTCTCTCTCTCGTCCTAGTGACACAGTCTTTAATCTTATCATGTCGCTCTCAATTGAGTTGCTATCCATAATCTACTTTTTCTTGGTTGCCCTCTCTATCACTACGATCTTATTTAGATTTTATGTCCACATCTCAAAGTCTAAATTCTAAACAGCTTACGCATTTAATTAGTCAGGAGGAAGATTTTTATGGAACTACGTACTCCAATGTAGTACTGTAACTATCTTAATATTGAAGTGAACGACTCAAGAAGGGCCACTGTCCATCCCAGTTTGGTTCTGTTCTTCTATGCAGTAAAGGAAACAGTTTTTACAGGAACAATGATTTTCTAACTAGAAAGTCTTCACTAGGTCAATACTCCGCTGACGTGTTATGAACACAGGATCATAGATCTGTTTTATCGGAATACAAAAGTTCAAATCCCTATATGCATGTGTGTGGATCCAATGAAATAGTTCTATGGTTCCGTGTCATAACAGTCAGCAGAGTATTCACCGAGTGAAGACTTTCTAATTAGTATATCAGCACTCTTTTTAAAAGGATTTTTTCAGTGAATTTTTTTCTCACATACTCACAACCTAACAACCGATTGACATGTGCTGTGCAACAGAGAAAATCCGCCCCTCCCCCCCTCCCATTTACTTTTAAGATTTCAAATTTTGAAAATGATTCAGGGCCATATGGATTATAATATTGGATATTCAACACTAGTCTTCTAGATTTCTTTTAAAAACTCAGGGTGAGATAAAAAATAAGATAAAGATTTTGGAGCTTGATCCAAGGTGTTGAAAATGGACGGTTACCGAGCACCCATATGGATTATAATATTGGATATTCAACACTAGTCTTCTAGATTTCTTTTAAAAACTCAGGGTGAGATAAAAAATAAAATAAAGATTTTGGAGCTTGATCCAAGGTGTTGAAAATGGACGGTTACCGAGCACCCAAATCCAAAATTAAAATCCTGTAATGAAAAATAACTATTTTTTTAACAAGTCATAGAATTTCATCCTCTACAACATTGTAGTATTGGATCATGTTTTTAAATGTCAAAACGGTGATTTAATCAAGAAATTTTGTTTTCTCACCATGGGTAGGAGAGAGAAATTCCCCAAATTGCTTTGTCATCTATGTCATATGTCGAACGAGTATTGGGTTATGAGTAAATTTGTTCATAGCAATGTGAGCAAAAAATCACCCGACTTTTCCACTCTAAATGCACGAGTGATTTTTTTGCTCACAACCATTTAACATGAGGTGCAAATGACATCAACAATAGAGAGAAAATTTCTCTTTCTTGCCCACACGTCCTCTACCAATAGATTTATTATTTAAGATTTCAATTCTTGAAAAAGTGGGTTGTTGGGCCCACATTGATTATCACATTGGCAATCCAACAACACAGCTTTCTAGAATTCATCAAAATATTCATATTAAAAAAAAATTATTTTTCGAGTTTGATCCAAGGTGTTGAAAATGAACGATTACCGAGTACTCAAATTTAAAAATAAAATTCAATGGTGAAAAATAATAATTTTTTTAAAGTTCATATAATTTTGTTCTCTACAACTCCATTGCATCAAATCATATTTTTGAATTTCACAAGGTGATCAGATCAGAAAATATTCTTTTTTTTTTTTTTCACTATCGGCAAGAGAGATAAACCTTCTCTCTCATTGCTTAGTTCCTTCACGCCATGTATGAAATGATTGTTGGGTTGTGAGTAAAAAAATCACTCCTAAATCCACTGTCAACGCAGATTTCCTAGACATCAATACTAACTATTTTGGATTAATACAATTTAACAGGGATACCTTTTCTTAGGAATCCGTAACATCTGAACCATCTGTTTGATGTTATTTTCATTTTTTTGAAATATTGGAAAACTAATAGACGGCTGAGAGAGTAGGGATTCTCAAGGAATCATTTTCTTTTGTTAATTAATTTTTAAAGAATAAGAACCGATCTCTAAGAGCAACTTCAACCGGTCTCTATCTTTATTTTTAGAGTTAGAGACGTCCGGACCTACTTG